>NC_080833.1:126345844-127656571 GCF_030435755.1 Ochotona princeps
GTATAATACATAAAGTGACCCAAAAGTAGAGATCTACTTGAGTCAATTTAAAGCATCAGCCATAATGATTTGCCACTATTGTGGCAATTCATTAACAACATTAATAAAAATGTGGGACTGGACTAGTGGCTCAGTAGCTAAATCCTCATCTGGCACATGAGGGATCACATATGTGTGCCAGCCCATGTCCTTGTGACTCAGCTTCTCATCTAGAACCCTGCATGTGGCCTAGGAGAGCAATAGAGAATTGCTAAAAGCTATGGGACCCTGCCCTAGCATGGGAGACCCAGAATTGCCTCCTGACTTTGAAGCAGCTCAACTCTGGCTGCAGTACCACTTGGGGAATGAACCGGCAGATTGAGGATCTTTCTATTATATTTCTCTCTGTGTACCGCCTTTTACAATAAAAGTAAATGAATTTTTAAAAAGATTTATTTATTTATTTTAAACATTTTATTATTATTGGAAAGCCGGATATACAGAGAGGAGGAGAGACAGAGAAGAAGATCTTCCATCCTATGTTTCACTCCCCAAGTGAGCCGCAACGGGCCGGTACGCGCCAATCCGATGCCGGGACCAGGAACCTCTTCCGGGTCTCCCACGTGGGTGCAGGGTCCCAAAGCTTTGGGCCGTCCTCTCCTGCTTTCCCAGGCCACAAGCAGGGATCTGGATGGGAAGTGGAGCTGCCGGGATTAGAACCGGCGCCCATATGGGATCCCGAGGCTTTCAAGGCGAGGACTTTAGCTGCTAGGCCACGGCGCCGGGCCCAAAAAGATTTATTTTTATTGCAAAGTTAGATATACAGAGAGGAAGAGAGACAGTAGGAAGATCTTGAGTCTGATAATTCACTCCCCAAAAGACTGCAACTATGCGCATGCAGGGACCCAAAGCTTGGGGCTATGTACATATGCTTTCCCAGGCAACAAGCAGGAAGCTGGATGGGAAGTGGAGCCGTGGGGATTAGAATAGGCGCCCATATGGAATCCTGGCATGTTCAAATGTTTAAAATGTTTAAATAAAAAGTCAGCTCCTAGTGATAAAAAGAAGCTGCTAGCAGAATAATAGAAAATGGCAATTACCCTAGTATAACTGAGGCTACAATGCATGTATAATGACCAGCATTGCTAACATGTAACACTGAGAGTCTTTCCCGAGTCAACCTAGACAAGGTTTCTTCTTTTCACTTTGTCTCTTAAACATTGTTCTGGATGTGTAATGAGGAAATTCAACACAGAAAGGAAATTGTATGCATGATGACCAAGTTCTAAGCGGCAGAACTATCAGTCTGTAGTAATGACCCTAAAATATGCAGAGTATATTTTCCAACAGATTGGAAAACCAAAGTGAACCTGATAAGAAAATCAAGCAATTTTTTATGCACTAATCAGAAACAGATATGGAGCAACATCAAAATATGAAATACAGACCACAAAATAAACATCAGTAAGAGAAATGACGTTGAAAAGATTTATATATATTATATTTCCAATTATCTTTCAGTTTTATAATTTGAAAATTGAAATGGGACCCGATGCAATAGCACAGTGGTTAAAGTCCCAGCCTCAGACTCACTGGGATCCCATATGGACACCAGTTCTGATCCCATCCAGCTCCCTGCCTGTGGCCTGGGAATGAAGTCCAGGATGGCCCAAACCTTTCGCACCCTGCACCCGCATGGAAACCTAGAAAAACCTCCTGTCTCCTGGGTTAGGATTGGCTCAGCTTTGGATCTGGCCACTTTGGGAGTGAGCCATGCCATGGAAGATCTTCCTCTCTGTTTCTCCTCCTCTCTGCATATCTGCCTTTCCAGTGAAAATAAATAAATATTTAAGAAAAACAGTCAAATTAACCCATTTCAAAAAACCAACACAAGGAAGAAATGCCCCAAAACCTATTGAACATTCAGTGAATCATAACTCATTTTTGAGGTTGTCACCTATTTTTAGGGTTCTAGACTTTAACAGGATCTTGAACTAGAGAGGGAAAGAGAGGCCAGCAGGTGGACTTACCTGAGAGGTGACAGCGACCCCTGCTGTTGGAAAGCTCGAGCTGCAATATAGGAGCCTACCTCAGACCTGAGGTGAAGCCCCGCCTCTACCCCCCTACCCCCCTCTGGTGAGACCCTGGTGTCTGCCTTAACCCCAGTGCCGTTCTCATTGGCTGCGCATCCTATGACATTTGTCCAACAGGCCCAATCCAGTGCGGCCTGAAAAGCCTGCAGAAGAAGGCAGGGTGATCTGTTCTTTCCAGATGCCTCCATTACCGCTTGGCTGGTCCTGCTCCTGAGAGAGTCCCAGGGAGCTGAGCCAGTGCTGCCCTGGGAACTCCCTGCCCCACAGGAGCCCTCTGGAGGACACCAGATCCTCAGGAGCTGGGAAGTGGTGAGTATGTGAGCACCATCTCCTCAGGCCCCAGGGCGGGAGGGGACAGGAGGGCGACAAGTGCTAATTAATTTGGATGTTACATTTTTGTTGTGTTGCATGAAGCCTGAGTTTAATCAATGGTCTCAGAAAGAATAGAAAATTCTTGACAACTTTATTTGCTGCCAAGTTTCAGTAAGACTGTAAGCTGTATGTCTGAATGTCTGGGTGAGAACATAGTCTTTACAAGTTTTGGTCTCTTACTTCTTTCCCCAGAGGTGACTAAGTCCTGGTTTTCTGTAGTGTTTGATTTTTGGTAAGATTTATTTTATTTTTATTGGAAAGTCAAATATATAAGTAGTAATAGAAGGGAAGATCTTGTGTCCATTAATTCACTTTCCAAGCAGTAACAATGGCCAGAGCTGAGCTAATTGAAGGCAGGAGCCTTGACCCTTTTTCAGGTCTCCTCCACACCTGCAGGGACCCAAGTTTTTGGGATATCTTCGACTGCCATCCCAGGCCACAAGAAGGGAACTGAATGGAAGTCGAACCACCCGGATTAGAACCAATGACCATATGAAGTCACGGCATGTGCAGTTCAAGGACTTCAATCACTAGGGTATCGTGCCAGGTGCAGGTTTGACGTTATTGATGTCTTGAACATTGTTTCTTTGGTTATGTGGCAGCACAGAAAATCAAACTGCTACCTGCATCTGGATACCAGTTCAAGATCTGGCTGCTTCCGTTACAGTTCTACTCCTCACTAATACATCTGGGAAAGCAGCCTAAGGAGTCCAGAGGGTTAAGGTCCCAGCCTCCTGGTGGAACCCCACATTAAGCTCTAATTCCCTTGCTTTTGTCTGGCCCAACAAGTGCTGCCATACAGGGAGTGAACCAACACATAAAAAATCTCATTCTCTCTCTGCCTTTCCAATAAGTTAATATACCATATAAATGTGCATTGGCTTATTTTCAAGTGAAAGTTACAAAGTAAAAGAGACAGTGATCTTCTATCCACTGACTCACTCCCCAATGACCAAAATGACCAGTCCTGGACCAAGCTGATTCCTGCAGCCTGCAGCTTTTCCCAGTTGATTTACAGAGATCTGGGTTGAAGTGGAACAGCTGACTCCATATGGGATGCTGGTGTTGCAGTTGGCAGCTTTACATATTATCCCACAATGCTGGCCTTTGCTTTCATTTTTGTACTGATGGCAGTATATTGCCTTTACTTCTCATATGCTGATTCCTGGCAAGTGTTTTACATATGTGGAGATATTCTTTTGTTACAAATTGTGGATGAATTCTAATGGTGTATGAGGTATTGGTAAGGTAGAAGGCTTGGAGTCTAACATTTCCTTCCTGTGCACTTCTTTCTTTTGTGATTTTCTAGGACTTGGTTTGACTCTCTTTTCTTCATGTGGTGTTAACTAATATGCCTGTGTGATCACCTTGCCAAGTAGTTGCCACCAGTGGCTGGGCACTGACACTGCAGCATTAACTTGTCCTGGTTACTGCCAGTTGGTGTGTAGTTTCCCTCGCTGTTCTGTGAGATTTTTCTTCCCATGATGTGCTGCTCTATTTAGGATCAATGGGAAGAACTATGTGGTTTTCTAAATTGTGTCTGTGAAATTACAACACAATGCAATTAATTAATAAATTTAATAATTAAAAAAGAAAAAAATGAACAGCAAAGGTACTAGGTTTTAGAAGAGGAGTTAAGTTTAAATGATTTGAAGCAAATACATTTAAATATTTAAAGAATCTAGTAAAAACCAGAGTAAATAAAAAAAAAAAAAGCTGCACCATTTTCAGTTGTTATTTTCAAATTATTTCTTGTTCTCTTCATTTAAAAAATATTTTGTTCATGTATTCCTTGTAAAAAGTCATGGAGACACAGTGATTTGCCATCTGTTGGCTAACTCCTTCAATTCCTGCAAGTTTGTGACAAGGCCTGGGTAAAACAGGAGGCAGGAAGTAAATCTGTGTCCATGACAGCAGTTGCAAAGACTTGCATACTTGAGAAATTCCCTGCTTGCTTCCAGGGTGTGTGTTAGCAGCAAGATGGAATTTGGTATTTATCCGTAATACAATCACAGGCAGTCCAGTGTAGGGAGAGGGTTTCCTAGCAGTTTCTCCACTCTTCATCCAGAGGCCCACACCTCCTTGTTTTAACTGAGTGTCTGTAAGATGACACTTTCTGTCTTTTGTTAAGATATCAATGATATGTGCCTCCTAATTTTTTCTTTATATAGTTTCCCTAGAGTATGTCATGTTCTTTGCAGATAATCTAAACCCAATTTTACTTTACAGTGTACTATTTCTTGAGAAGTTATTGTATGTTATAGTCCCAAATTGTTTTACATTTTCTGTGTGTAATTACTGTCATTCCTTTTACTTATTAAAAAGTGTAACAGTTCTATTCAATATTGGTAGTATTATTTTGAAGAAAGATTTATACATTAAATGGCAGGGAAATGGTAAGAGGGAATATTTGTATCATCGCTTGATGGCAATTCCTTTTTTGTTGACCCACCATCTAAATGACATTGTACTTTTTGATTAATTTCTCTATTATTTGTTTAATAGGATGTGAGAGAAATCAGAATTCCAATTCACCAGTTTATTTCTGACCTGCCCACAGCTGCAAACTATCAATCAGGGCTAAACTGGGAGCTGAGAACTGAATGCAGGATTTTTCCTGTGGGTAGCAGAACCCCAGTGCCTTAAGCCATCACCGCTGCTTCCCAAGGTCTGCATTAACACAAAGCTGGAATCAAGATCAGAACTGGGAATGGAACCCAAGTACTGCAATGTAAGTTAGAAGTTCCTTACCCACTGGACTGGACACTCATCATGTATGTTTTTTTTTTTTTTTTTTTTTTTTTTGTCATTGTTGTCAACTGAGATATATTGATCCAGTTTTGAATACCTTGCCTGTAATTTGATAGCAGAATTAAAATGAATCAAACATTGCAGGAGGATATTATGGGTGAGGTAGAATGAATGCATCCTATTTCAATGTACTTATTTTAAGCCTGTGTGCTCCACCCTGTCTTATTTTTAAGATTTATTTATTTCTATTGGAAGGTGAGACACAGGAGGAGAGGCAGAGAGATGATCTGTCTGCTCAGTCACTCCCCAGGTGGCCACCATGATTGATGCTGAGCAGATCCAAAACCAGGAGCCAGGAGTTTCTTCCGGGTCTCCCAAGCGGTTGCAGGGTCCCTAGGCTTTGTGACATCCTGGACTGCCCTCCCAGGCCACAAGCAGTGAGCTGGATGGAAAGTGGGGCCACCGGGACATGAGTTAGTGACCATATGCGATCAGGGGTATGCACAAGGTGAGGAATTTGGCCACTAGGCTACAGCACAGGTCTTTACCCCACCCTTTTAATCCAGTTTCCTACTAATGCATCTGAGAAGCAGCTGGTGGTGGCATAAGGACCTGAGTGTTTCCCATCCACATGTGACCTGCAAGGCAGGGGATGGGGCCTAGAGTCAGTCTGACACAGCCACAGCTGTTAAAAGCAATCAGAAAATCAAAGAAACAAAAACATTGCACAAAACATCTGTTTTTCCGTCATTCTTCCTTTCAAGGGCATAGGCACATTAGAAAGAAAGCAGTGTAACTCTCTTTCCATGTAGGTTCAAGGTTAGCTTTCCAGCAGTGGCATGTCCAAAATGCCAGGTAACATGACTGTCAATCACACACAATCTGAGCAAGAGGTTCAATGAGAAAAGTAATCCTGTGGTTTGATTACAAGTTTGTGTTTGTTTGTATAATATATATAATATTATATATTATATAAATTACATATTATATATAATGTATGTATTTATATTTATATTTATTTACTACTTACTTATCTACCTATTTTAAAGTTTTATTTATTTGTTGGAAAGGCAGATGTACAGAGAGAAGCAGATACAGAAAGATCTTGTGCCTCAATACCTGGAACACAACCAGAACTCAGCCAATCTGAAGCCAGTATCTGGGAGAGTCTTCTTGGTCTCCCGCGTGGGTGCAGAGTGCCAAGGTTTTGGGCTGTCCTCGACTGCTTTCCCAGGCCACAAGAAGGAAGCTGGATGGGAAGTGGAGCAGCCAAGAGTAGACCCGTTGCCTATATGGGATACCTCTGGAGGCGAGGATTTTAGCCACTAGACTACCTTGCCAGTCCTATGTTTTGAGTATTTAAATAACTCGTGGGGTGGATGTTGTAAGATAACATGTTACATTGCTGCATGCAAGGCCAACATTCCTATAAGGACCAGTAATACTCTGATGATCTCTTCCTGACCCAGCTTCCTGCTACTGTGCTTGGAAGATAGCATAAAATGTCCCAGTTCCTTGGATGCTTGGAAGATAGCATAAAATGTCCCAGTTCCTTGGATGCTTGCAGCCCTGAGGAGGATCTGCATGGAATTTCAGGCTCCTGGTTTAGACTGGACCTTGCTAATTATTGTGGCCATAGGGGAGTAAACAAGTGGAGGGAAGATCTCAGTTTTTTCTGTTTGACTCTTGTACTATAATTCTCACAATTCAGCCAATGCTTAGTTGTTCTGAATGAATTAAAAAGGACCCACCATGGTAGCATAGTGGCTCACGTCCTTACCTTGCATGAGCCAGGATCCTATATGATTGCCAGTTCACATCCAGGGTATTCTACTTTTTATCACCCTGCCTGTCTGTGACTTGGGAAAGCAATAGAGGACAGCCCAAAGTCTTGGGACCCTGCGTCTGCATGCAAGACTCTGAAGAAGCTCCTGACTCCTGTCTTCAGATCATTTCAGTTCAGGCTCTTGTGGCCACTTTAAGAGTGACTCAGCTAATTAAAGCTCTTTCTCTCTGTCTTTCCTTCTTTCTGTAAATCTGAATTTCCAATATAAATAAATAAATAATTTGAATGCAATTATTAATTTAAAAGGTTGTAACTGTACAATATACTGTGTAGATTGGAACTGTTTGTTTAAGCTGGTTCACTGTTAGTTTCAAGGGATGATTCTGAGTTTAAACAAATTCTAGTGAATTTTGATCGGCCTGTACTTGAATGCTATCATGAGGTACAGTGCAGTATTTGAGTACATGTATAGCATAAGCTGAGTAAACCAGGTGCCCAGGCTTTGTTTTGACAGCACATGGGGACCTCCGTTCCAGTGTCCTGCATAAGCTTATCATATTGTGAACTGTAGTCACCACACACTGTAATGAACACTGGATCTTGTTCCTTTTGTCTCACTTTCTTCGCTGCCTGTTCTATCTCCCTCCTGTCCCCAAGCCCCTTCTTTCAAACCTGGCATAATCACAATCCTACATCTTACCATATCTGGTTTCATCTGTTTTGCAGGAAATAGCAATATTTGATTTGTTCTAATGGCTGAATGCAGTCTCGGCATTCATTAGGCTTCACTCATAATAAAATCAGAGGAAACAGCATCTAAACCAAAAGGAATTGTGCCTTCATTCCTATTTCTGTGCCTTTGAATTTCTTCCTTTTGTTTACCATTATTTTTATTTGGTATAAAGGTGTAAGATATGTTTAATTAGATTTCTTGGGTTTGAAAGGTTATTTAAGAAGAAGCATTAAGAAATAAATCTAGGACCCGGCGGCATGGCCTAGCGGCTAAAGTCCTCGCCCTGAAAGCCACGGGATCCCATATGGGCGCTAGTTCTAATCCCGGCAGCTCCACTTCCCTTCCAGCTCCCTGCCCGTGGCCTGGGAAAGCAGTGGAGGACAGCCCAAAGCTTTGGGACCCTGCACCCGTGTGGGAGACCTGGAAGAGGTTCCTGGTCCCGGCATCGGATTGGCGCGCACCGGCCCGTTGCGGCTCACTTGGAGAGTGAAACATCGGATGGAAGATCTTCTCTATCTCTCCTCCTCTCTGTATATCTGGCTTTCCAATAATAATAAAATCTTAAAAAAAATAAAAAGAAATAAATCTACAGAAGACCAATTGTGCTGCAGTGGAGATTGAATTTTTTGAACTATTAACACCTTTTATTCAGTTATTAGCCATACTAGCAAAAATCAAATTTTCCAGTGGCAATTTTTATACACGAGAAGGTTATAAATATCAAAGAAGAGACAATTTGGGTTTTTCCTGCCTTCATAATGTTTATCAAATCCTGTATCTTAAGTTTTTGAAAACATGTAGCAAATGAGAAATATTTCAAGGAATGAAACATACGAAATGTCAGTAATAAGAAAAACACATTCCTTTGAGGAAATGGCTATTTTTTTAAAAGCCCAGCCTGTAGATGCAAAGTATAAGCAAGGAAATTCAGTCTTTTTTCTTCTTTATAAGTCCTGTAGTCCTAAAACAACATTCCACAAAACTGGAAGTGATGGACCAACGGGAGGGAGAAAGAAGGAAAGGGAGCACACACCATTAATGCAAAAGTAAAGTTGTACAAACTTTAGCAGTTTATAACAGACTATGTCATTCTCCAAGACTTGAAAGGCTGGTTGAAGAAATTCACCATTCTGCAGGAGCTAAGGGTTGTATGCTGCATGACGATCAGTGGAGGCAATTCACTGCCTTGGAGTAAGGCCCCTGCCCGCTCCAAAGCCTGGTTGCTGCACCATGCCTCCCCGAGGAGGACGTCTCATTCCACCAACCAGCCCAACTTGAGGCCCCCAATGTCCCTGAAGGCACATACCACGACAGTCTCCTGAGCCATTCCATTGTGTTTTTCAACTAAAAACAGTCAGACGTAGGATAAGATCTTCCAACTGCTGATTCAGTCTAGTTTTGAAATCTAAATATTAAACATTAGTGTTACTTTGGTAGAATTTAGTAGTAAAGACACCTGGTATTGACCTTTTGTTTGCAGTTTTTATTCCTGACTCAGTGCTGCTACTTACTATTGGTTTTATCAGGTGTGTTTTTTTTAAAGATTTTTTTTCCATATCATTGGAAGGCAGATATATAGAGAAAAGGAGAGAAAGACCTTCCATTCACTGGATCAGTGATCCAGTGCCTCAGTGATCAAAGCTGCTGGAACTGTGCCGATCCAAAGCCAGGAGCCAGTGGCCAGGAGTTTCTTCTGGGTCCCTCACATAGGTTCAGGGTCCCAAGGCTTCGGGTCATCCTCTACTGCTTTCCCAGTTGACAAGCAGGGAGCTGGATGGGAAGTGCAGCAGCAGAGATTAGAACTGATGCCCATTTGTTATCTTGGCACATTCAAAATATCCTTTAGTCTATCAGACTGGGTGCACAGGAATTTTCTTAGAGTTAATTATTTTTATTGGAAATACAGATGTGCAGAGAAGGGGAAACAGAAAAAGATCTTCCATCCAATGATTGATTCCTCAAGTGGCAACAATAGCCAGAGAATGGCTGACCTGAAGACAGAAACTTCTTCTAGGTCTCCTTGCAGATGCAGTGTCCCAAGACATTGGAGCACCCTCTACTGCTCTCCCAGGCCACAGAAAGGGAGGTGGAATTGGACATAAACTGGTGCCCAACGTTTATCCTGCTCCATGCAAGCAAGGACTTCAGCCACTAGATTACTGTGCTGGGGCCCTGATGAGATGTATTAAAAAATGTTTTTTTTTTTTTAATTGCAAAGTCTGATATGCAGAGAGGAGGAAAGACAGAGGAAGACCTTCCATCTGTTGATTCATTCCCAAGCAATCACAAAGGCTGCAGCTGAGCCAATCAGAAGCCAGAAGCCCAAAGCCTCTTCCAGGTCTCCCACACAAGTGCAGGGTCCCAAAAATTTGGACTGTTTTTGCCTATACCACAAGCGTGGAACTGGATGGGAAGCAGGGCTACTGGGATTAGAACCGGAGCCCATATGGAATCCTGGTACATTCAAGGGGAGGACTTTAACCACCTAGCTACCAAGCCAGGCCCTCCTGATGAAATTTTAAAGTCTTCCTGATTTCGCTTGGTAGGCTAGTACATATGCAGAAATGAACCATTTCTAACAAGTTGTTTGTAATTCATGCTAGTAGTCCCTAGAAATCCATTGCCATTTTTTGGTCAGGAAGGTTTATTTACCTGTGTGGAAGGCAGATTAACAGAGAAAGAGGGAGAGTTAGAGAGATCCACCATCTGCTTATCCCTCTCCAAGTGACCAGAGTGGCCAAAGCAGGACCAGGTGGAAGCCAGGAGTCAGTGGCTTCTTCAGTTCACATCAGTTCAGGGACTCAAGCATGTGGGGCATCCTCTGTGTTCCCAGGTGCATTGTCAGGGAGCTGGATCAGAAAGGAAGCAGCCAGAACTTAAGGGGGAATTAAGATGGGATGGTGACATCACAAGCAGTGACAGAACCCACTCTGTCACAGAGAGCCCTGGGTCATTGTCCTTCCGTGAGAGCAATTTTTGTATGTTCCTTTTCTTTTTGATGTTATGAACTTGAGTGTACTTTTTCTTTATCTATCTAAAGGGTTATTAATTTTGTCTTTTTTTTTTGAAAAATCAATGTTTCCATTGTCTTCAGTTTTGCTTAATAGAGTTTATTCATTTCTTCACGAATCTTTGTTTTGAGTTTCCTTTTACTGCTATTACTTGGCTTTCTATTTTATGGGGGACTTGAAGGTTAGTATTTAGGCTGGTTATTTGATATTTTGTTATTCTTTAGGTTTTGGCATTTGAAGTCATAACCTTTGATTTCTACATCTCTGACGGTGGTGGGTTCTTTCTCATTGCTATAGGTAGTATAGTTACAATGAAGAGTGTGCATTGGTCACTATAGCAGAATAGAGTATGTGTCCTGAATCATAGTCATTCATTTCTTGTGGTTCTGATGATTGAAAATTGCAGAGCAAAATGAGAATAGGTTTGGTTTCTCCTGAGATCACTCCCTGGCCAACTCACAGCCTCCATGATGTTTCCTCTGTCCCTGTGTTCCTTAAAGGAACTGAAATTAGTTTGAACTGGATTCACAGTGACGATAGTTTCTGGTAATCACCCTCTTAATTTTTTTTAATTTATTTTCGTTGGAATATTAAAAACAGAGAGGTGCGGAAACAGAGGAGGATCTCTCATGCACTGATTCACTCTGCAATGGATGAAATGGCCAGACCTGAGATGATCCAAAGCTAGGAGCCAGGAGTTTCTTCTGAGTCCCTTACATGGGTGCAGGATCCCAAGTCTTTGGACCATCCTTTACTGCTTTCCAAGGCCACAAACAGGGAGCTGAATTGGAAATGCAGCATCTGGGCAAAGAACTGGTGCACATATGGCATCCCTGCCCAAGCAAGGTGAGGACTAAAGCCACACTAGGCCCAGTAATTACTTTCTTTAAAGATTTATTTATTTTATTACAGTCAGATATACAGAGAGGAGGAGAGACAGAGAGGAAGATCTTCTGTCAGATGATTCACTCCCCAGGTGAGCAGCAACGGCCAGAACCTCTTCAGGGTCTCCCATGAGGGTGCAGGGTCCCAATGAATTGGGCCGTCCTCTCCTGCTTTCCCAGACCACAAGCAGGGAACTGGATGGGAAGTGGAGCTTCCAGGATTAGAACCGGTGCCCATATGGGATCCCAGGGCATTCAAGGCGAGGACTTTAGCCGCTAGGCCACGCCGCCGGGCCCCAGTAATTACTTTCTTAAAAGTGCTGTTTCTCGAGCCCAATGTGGTAGCCTAGTAGCTAAGGTCCTCGTTTTATACCCTCCAGGATCTCATATGGGTGCTGGTTCTAATCCCGACTGCCCCACTTCCAATTCAGCTCTCTGCTTGTGGCTTGGGAAAGCAGTTGAGGACAGGGCTTGGGACTCTGGACTTGTGTAGGAGACCCAGAAGATGGTTGAGGCTTTCTGCTTTAGATTAGCTCAACTCCAGCAATTGTGGTCACTGCGGGAGCAAATCAAGGGAAAGAAGATCTTCCTCTGTTATGTCTGACTTTGCAGTGAAAAAGTGAAGTATTTCTTGAAAAGTAAATGTACTGTTTTGTCCCCAATGTGGTGGCCTAGCGGCTAAGGTCCTTGCCTTGAAGGTGCTGGGATCCTGTATGGGCACCGGTTCTAATCTTGCTGGCCCTGCTTCCCATCCAGCTCCTTGCTTGTGGCTTGGAAAAGCAGTCGAGAATGGCCAAATGTCTTGGGCCAAGCTCCCAGGAGGCTCCGGACTCCGGGCTTTGAATCGGCTCATTGCCGGCCATTGTGGTTACCTGGAGAGTAAATCATCGGACGGAAGATCTTCCTCTGTCGATCCTCCTCTCTGTATATCTGACAATGCAATAAATACTTTTTTAAAAAAAGAAAACAAAAAAGTACTTCCTCAAAGTAGAGTCAAATTGGGAATCCACCCTCCATGTTGTTATTTAGGCAGACACATTTCTGTTTATAGCAGTTAAAAGAACCCAGTGATCTGACCCAATGACAATCAACTTTGAAGTTTATTTGCTTTTTGAAACTAGCATTATGATTGTTCATAGATTCAATGAAATATTGTCTCTGTCAGAATTGACTCCTGCATACCCATGCCCACACATACCCAGACACCTGTATATGCATACATACACTGCTATGAAAGTGCTTGATGATCATATGCAAGTCATCATTGGGTAATCCACAAAACATATAAAGTAGAATGAATGATAGAAATTAACATGTGTGCTAATCAACATTTGTAATTTTCAAAATATACACTCTACAATTTGAGAAATTAAGCAATGCAAAACCCAGACATGACAATCCTACTCAACAGTCAACATGAGGGATGTCTTTCCAAGTCTGTATCTACTTTAAATTATGGTTCCTGGAAAGTAGTACTTGGGACTAAGTGAAACATGTAATGATGAGTTTCCAAAAGCATAAGCCTAATACCATGGTCACACAAAAATAAGTCAATGCAGGATTTCTACTTTTGATAAGCAATTGTAATACTTAAATTGTCACATGCTTCATAAGTGTATTAGTCAACACACAAGCTGATATTGCTCATTTAGTGAGCTTGGGTGACATTTGCAGGATTAAAAAGAAAATTAATATTGTACTTATAAGATGAAAATTGCTTATGTTAATATAGTCAAAGCCTCCAAAGCACACAAATAATGAAGGTCATTAATGGGATACATTATCACTGAGTTTAATTTTCTTTTAGCTGGTAGGTCCTACTTATGTGGCAAGTAGAGACATGCAAATTTGGAGTATGCAAGCCCTCGTGAGAGTGGAAAGCATGAAAAGATCCTGCATTCACCAGATCACTCCCACCATGATCCCGGGGTCTCCATTCCAGGCTTGGTCAGGTCCAAATCAGGAACAAAAAATCGCATTGTGGTCTCCCATGTAGGTATCAGGGCCCAATTTCTGGCATCATTCCCTGCCATGTCTGCTGTATTTTACACAGCTGAGCAGAGGCAGAATGACTGGTACAGAAACTGGTGCTCTGAAAGCTGGATGCCAACATTAGATGTAGTGGCTCAACCTGTTGTGTCTCAGTGACAACCCTCATTCAAAAATATTTCAAAGAAAAGAAAAAAAAATTCTTCTGAAGTTTCTCAAATGGTGCCAGAGAGTCAGCAAATGGAGACATATTTGAGGAAAATTCAAGATTTGATCACAGCAGGGAGACTCAGTGTTATCTGAACCTGGAACTGGTTCCTCCCTCCCCCATCATGCCCAGGTCAAGTGGGAACTGCTCTCCAGGCAATTGCAGCTGAGAACACAGACCTCCACCTCCTGCTGAGTGCCAGCGGAAGATGGCATCACCACTTTTCCTGTCCTCAGTTACCTGTTGCCAGAACCATGCTCTGCTGAGTGGTGTGAGAGGAATGGGCCCAGGGCCTGCAAGGGTTATGGGGCTTTTATTGAGCATGAGGACACCTGGATCCCATCTTCACCATATTATTATTTGAAAGACAGCATTATAGAGAGGGATCTTCTTCCTCGTGGGTCACTCCCTAAATATCCTCATTAACTGAATGTGAGCTGGTCTTAGTTAGGAGGTTGGGCTTCTCCCAGCCTTCTGACATGTGTAGAGGGGCCCAAGGACTTAGACCATCCTTTGCTGCTTTCCTAGCCATTAGCGGGGATCTGGATTGTAAGTGTAGCAGCCAAACCCAAGGCAGCACCATATGAGATGACAGCACTGCAGGTGGATACTTAGCCACAAATTCTGGTTCCGTCTTTTGTATTTTTTTTAAATTAAGATTTATTTATTTTTTGTAACAAAGTCAGAAATACATAGAGGAGGAAATAAAGAGAGAAGGATCTTCCATCCTATGTTTCACTCTCCAAGTGACCGCACCTGCTGGTGTTGCGTCATTCTGAAGCCAGAAGGCAGGAACTTCCTACAGGTCTCTCACATGGATGCAGGGTGCCAAGGCTTTGGGCCATCTTCGACTGCCCTCCCAGGCCACAAGCAGGGAGCATAATGGGAACTGGAGCTGCTGTGATTAGAACCCGTGCCCATGTGGGATCCTGGCACATGCTAGGCAAACACTTTAGCCTCTAGGGTATGATGCTGTGCCCCCAGTAAAAACACATTTCAAAGTATTTTGTTGCTATGTAATGGATATTCTATGGGCTAAGGCCACTAAAATGGCAGAGTCAAGTATCATTGTGGATTTAAGAGAGGGCAAGTGTCATTGAAGTCTTAACAACTTTCATTTGGAACAATTATTAGAAACCTGTATAGAATAAATATCTTATATCCATTTTTCATATATTGTGTGGACAGATTTGCTCTGATTGAAAGATGTTTGCCTTCTACAGATGTTAGCATTAACCTCAAGTGTGTTCCAGTGGAAGTCCTAACCTGGAGTCCTATGCAGCTCATTGTAGAAATAAATACTTTATACCACCAATTGTTTCTCTGTAGAAATATGTTAGTGACAATATGATATTTTCTATGGTGTTTTGTAATTTGTACAACAGTAACAGCAGTTGTTGGAAAAATCAGTTACTGCTTGGCAGTCACATTTATTATTATTATTATTATTATTATTTAATTATCATTGGAAAGTCAGATTTACGGAGAGGAGAGACAGAATGAAAGCTCTTCTATCTCCTGGCTCACCCCCCAAGTAGCCCCAACAGCTAGAAGAGAGCCAATTCATGGCAGGAGCAAGGAGCTTCTTCCAAGTCTCCCACGTGGATGCAGGGTCCCAAAGTATTTGCCATCCTTAGATTGCTTTCCCAGGACACAAGCAGAGTGCTGGAATAAAAATGTAGCAGTCAGCGTATGAATCAGATGGGGTCTTGTTGCATGCAATGTGAGGACTTTAGCCACTAGGCTACATTGCTGGGCCCTGTCACATTTTAAAATAGAAAGTAAAGGTTGTTTCCTTGAGTTTGTTCAGTTTAGTCAGTGCCAATTATTGAAATTGTTGACACTGTTTTAAGGAAGCCTTCCTGCTACTTGTAAAGCACTACTCTTGCCCATGGAGGCTGATTGATTTTGTTCCTCCAGGCATTGTGTTTGCTTCCTGCCTTGACATTACTTAGCACAGTAAGAATCACTAAGGAAACTTGGAACAAGCAAAAATATCTTATCACTCCCTCTGCCCACTTTCTCTTGCAGGTGTAGCACTACAGCCCGCTTCATGCTTCCAAAGCTGGAGAACACACACACACCTTCAGTAAGTTGCTTGTTTACTTCTCAGCTTGTTTTACATTGTATCTTAAGAATTTTATGATGATTTGTAAACTAAAATGAAAAAGCAAGTATAAGGGAAAGAATGCAGAATTGTCAAGACATTGGAGCTGTCAAAACATGTTAAAACATTCTCTTGAGGTTTTCTGATGCCATAGCCAAGACATCATTATTATTACATGATTAAAATGGAAACTAAGAATTTGTTAATGACTGTAGGATATCAATTTTGAAATGATGTTTACTGATCATCCTATTCATGTATTTAAAGACATGCAGAAAGAGAAGGAGAGAGACAGAGACAGACATTTCTGCTCTCTGCTGATTGATTCTCCGTGTGGTCACAGTGGTCAGGGCTGGATTATGTCGCAGAAGAACCAGGAGGTCCATCTGAGGCTCCCACCCAAGTGCTTGAGTCACCTTCCACTGTTTTGAATTCACATTGACTTAGAGCTGGATAGGAAATGATATAGATGTTAGCTTAGGCTGCTATGCTACAATGTCATTTCTTAATGAATGGTGATTTCGCTATTGCAAGGTTTCTTTTTGTTTGTTTTGACTTTAAGATTTATTAATTTGAAAGGCAGGTCTACAAAGAAAGAAAGAAATGGAGACACATCTCCCGTATGCTGGTTTACCAGAATGAGCAGAGATGAGCAATTCTGAAGCTATGAGCAAGAGCATTGTTCAGGTCTCCAACTTGATTACAGGAATCCAAGTGCTTGAGCCATCCTCCACTTCATTTCCAGGCCTGATACCAGGGAGTTGGGTCAGAAGTGGAGCATCCAGGATATGAACCAATGTCCAAGTGGGATGCCAGTGGCTTTGTTTGCTAACGATAGGGCTGGCCTCTGTTTCATTCACTTTGGTTTTCATCTCAAATGCAAAGTTTCTCCACTTGGCAGCAATGGCAAGAGCTAAGCCAATCCAATGCCAGGAGCATTTTTTGGATCTGCCACATGGGTGCAGGTGCCCAAGGCCTTGAGCCATTCTTTATGCTATCCCAGGGCAAAAGCAGGTAACGGAATTGGAAGTGGAACCCACAGGACCTGAACTACACCTATAAGGGAAGTTCAGCCTGCCAAACTACAGTTCAGTCCACAGACACTGACAGCTTTCAAATGAAGCAGGGCCAGACCATGAAAACACTGACATGCTTACTGCATCTTCCAGGGGATACCCTGTACTGGTTCCACAGTTTGTGAGATGGTTAACACCACAGGCAATCCTGGAGTACCATTTGCAATATTAGTTTCATCATTTTATACTTAGATCAGCAATCTGTAATTTTCATTTCTGTTTGTGAACATTTTTGAATGAAGGACATTGCAATGGATATGAAGTGGTATCTCATTGTGGTTATCATTTTCATTCACCTAATGTTGAATCATGCTGAGAATCTTCTTGTGCTAATTAGGGTTTTGGTGATCTTTGTAGAAGTATCTGTTCAGTTCTTTGTCCATTTTGGAATCTGTTTTTATTGCTTTTGAGTCTATGGTGGGTTTCCCGCCAGATGGCCCCAAGAGGGTGCCATCTGAGGGGGTGAGGCATCAATGTTCTCTGGCTGCAAGAGCCATGGGGGACAGTTTGAGGGCATGTCCATTTGTTGTAAAGCAAGCACAACTCTTATGGACTAGGAAAGAAGATGGCAATAGGGCAGTGCCTGACAGGCCTCCCACCCAACAAGGACACTGTAATTAACTATAAGGTGTGTCTGTCCCTTTAGACCCTCTAATCATGTCACAGTTCATGTTCTGCACTCAAGTACAAGCCATGCCTCTGGTCATGAAAGGAGGGCTGCTAATCACACCCACCAGGTGGTATTTAAGTTGACAATCATGCTTACAGTGTAATACAAAGTTATTTACTTTGCAACTGATGCGCAAAATTGAGATTGTCCTGTAAATGTACCGTTCAGTGACACTTAATGACTTTTTCAATGTCACAATTATGTTTAACATTGGGAAAGCAATTCCTAAAACCAGCCCATATTGAATATGCTGTAATGTGTGAATAGAGGTGAAATCTTGGTAACTACAAATTGGCGTATAATGCTATTCTTAAGGTACAACTTGATAAACTTATTTTCTAATTGGTTTTGATTGTAAAGTCAGATTTATAGAGAGACAGAGAGAAAGATCTTCTACCTGCTGGTTCACTCCTCAGTGGCCACATTGGCCAGAGCTTCTGGAGCTGTGCTGAACTTAAGCCAGGAGCCAGGAAACCTTTCCAGGTTTCCCACATAGGTGCTGGATTCCAAGGCATTGGGCCCCCTCTACTGCTCTCCCAGGCCACAAGCAAGGAACTGGGAGAGAAGTGAGCAGCCAGGATATAAACCAGTGGCCATATGTGATCCTGGAGAATGCAAGGCAAGGACTTTAGCTACTAAGCTACCTTGCCAGGCCCTAAATATATTTATTTATTCTTGCTAAATTTTATTTTGCACTTTTGAGTTTTATGGTACAATTTCTTAGACACAGGGATTCCCCCACTGTCCAACTCCTACCCCCTGACATTTTTCCCCAGTTGCTGCAATAGTATAGTGCTTCATAAGGAGTTAGGATTCCATGACTCTTTATGTTATATAAGTATGGCCCAACTTTGCTGGTACAGATAATGTCAGTCGAGCATCCCATTGGCTGCACATTTCCAAAAGCTTCATTGTGAGTTCATCTTTGGTTTGGAAGCAGGGATGCATATTGCATTGTTTCCTCATATCTGAATATGGTAATCTCTATTTCTCCATCACTATACATTCCCATGAATAAGAAGCCAAAAAGAAGGTAAACAACCGGTATGAATTGGAGCAACAAACAAACTTACAGCTCCATGAAAAGCATGCCACTGGGTAACTAATGCATGGGTGACAAAAAGAAAACACAATACTCTTTTGGGTAGAATGCCACCCCAGTAATCCATGAGCTAGTGATGAATTCAACAAGAGTAAAGAAAGTATTTGGAACAGTGCAACTGAAATCAAAACACATGGCCTGCAGCCATAAATACTTACATACATACATACATACATACATACATACATACATGATGTGTTCATTTTATTAGAGAGAACATTTGGTATTTGTTCTTTCGTGATTGAAACATTTCACTGAGCATAATAGTCTAGTTGGGACCATTTAGTTGCAAATGGTATAATTTCATTCTTTATTCCATGGAGTAGATGTACCGCTGTTTCTTTACCCACTCCTCTTTGGATACACATCTGGGCTGTTTCCATATCTTTGGTGTTGTAGATTATGCTGCTGTCAATGTAGGATTACATGTCTCTTACTCGTATGCAGGTTTCATTTCTATTGGGTATGTTCCTATGAGCAGAATAGCTGGGTCATATGCCATGTTTATTTACAATTCTCTAAGCTGATTACCACAATGATAGTACTAGCCTACACTACCACATGCAGTGAAGGAGGGCACCTTTCTCCCCACATCGACGCCAGCAAGTGTTTTTAGTAGAGCTTTAAGTGTAGCCAATCAATGGAGTTAAGTGGTATCTCTATGTGGTTGTCAGTTTTATCTCCCTGATGGCTAGGGAACCTGAACATCTTTTCATGTGTCTGTTAGCCATTTGAATCCTTTTGTTTGTTTTCTTTTATTTTTAAATGTCTGTTCCTTTCTTTTGACCATTTCTTTCAACAGGGTTTTTTGGTATTTGGTGTTAGTTTTTCTGTTTTTTTTTTTGTTTGTTTGTTTTATTGTACAGACTTTCTGAAGTTCCCTTATAGCTTGTGTAGTGTGCAAAATTTTTCTCCCAATCTGTTGGTTGCCTCATGACTTTGTAATTGTTTCCTTTGCTTTACAGAAGCTTTTTAGTTTAATGTAGTCCTATTTGTCCATTTCGGCTTTGACTGCCTTTGCTTCTGGTGTCTTTTCTAAGAAGTCTTTCCTTGTTGCTGTATCTTGGAGTGTACTTCCTATGTTTTTAAAAATAGTTTCATGGTTTCTTGGTGTAGATTTAACTGGCTGATCCATTTAGAGCTGATTTTTGTATAATGTGTGTGAATATAGCTTCTTAATTATACAAGTTGTTATCTAGTTGTCAAAACACCGAGAACTCTGAGGTTACCCACCCCCATTTGGTTCTACCTCATGGGATGGAAGAAGACCAAATCCTTCCTTGCAGGATCCAAGGTCATCGGAACCACATCCAGGAGCCCTGAGCGGTCTGCAGAAATAGAAGAACAGTAAACTTCCTTCAGGACTAGGGAGAGGAGCTTTCTCTGGTCCTTGTCGAGTTCCAACTTTGGGTCCCCACCTTCTCTTGCAATGACCATCAGGATCACTCCTGAACCCCCTCAAAACAAACAAACAAACAAACAAACAAAACTAGAATAGATAGAGAACAAAAAGGAAAGTTTAGAATCAGACAGGAAACGGTCAGCATGGATTCACATATACCTTACCAGGTAGGACACAAAGATTAGTTACTCTCAGTGGCTTTCCTCAAGAGAGCCATTATAAACTACAACCATTCGAACACCAAGTAATTCTGTAATTGAATTTCTTCAGACCTTGCTTTTTGTAACCTATTGATTACTCAATACCATGTCAATTAAGTCCATAACATTGTAAAATGTTATTGATGTTATGTTGGGGCTTTGAATTGATCGGGATGATACTCTGCCAGCTCTACATTCAGACCAGAGATGGTCTCCCCAAGAAATCACTGAATTTATCTGGACAATAAGATACTGGACTCTATGCTTGGTATATGCTTGCAATGAAAGAATCTTGACTGAATTTGAACTATAATACTGCAACAAAGGGCATAGGGAGGAGTCAGGGGAACCCTAGAGCCTATGAAACTGTGTCACATAATGCAACGTAGTTAGTAATAAAAAATAGCTGGTCCTATGTATGTGATAATTTTAATAGCCATGTATTCCCTTAACATCTCCAGGTTTAATCCATATATTAAACTAAATACCCATAAAAACACAAAATTAGAACCTGTTGTAAGCTGCTTCTATAAAAATATAAAGTGAATCATTTACCTTGCAAATATTTCTGTATAATAAATTTCTCTCTAAATTCAGGGAGAAGCTAAGAATGCAAATATATGTGTATATGTTCGGCTTAGTAGTTGAACCACCTGTTGGAAGCCCCCAACATACAAGAACACCTTGGTTCAGATCCCAGCTATGCTCTCAATTCCAGCTTCCTAAAATAGAGATTGTAAAATGCAGCAAGTCATAAACTCAAGTGGTTGACTCCACATGGGACACCTGTATTGATTTTCT
The DNA here is from genome assembly GCF_030435755.1 of Ochotona princeps. Taxonomy (NCBI): domain Eukaryota; kingdom Metazoa; phylum Chordata; class Mammalia; order Lagomorpha; family Ochotonidae; genus Ochotona; species Ochotona princeps. The sequence continues at coordinate 126,367,009 of NC_080833.1, forward strand.
GGCTACCAGATTTAACTTGACCTAGCTTTGGCTGTTGCAAATATGTAAGGAATAAAGAGGCTGGTGAGAGAACTCTCTCTTCTCTCTCTCTCTCTCTCTCTCTCTCTCTCTCTCTCTCTCTCTTTCTCTCTCTGGGTTGTGTCTTTCTCAATTTCAGATTGATAAATAAATAATTTTAAATAGCAACAACAACAAAAAAAACCAGCTTTTCTTGAAGAGACTAGACTTTTTGCCAGGATTGTTTTCAGTTTTCTTCTCAAACATTAGTTGTCTATACATGTGTGGCTCCCTCTGCTGTTTCTATTCTGTTCCACTGGTACCAGACCCAGCCTGTTTTGATGGGCACTGCTCTATACTAAGTCTTGTGGCCTGAAATTGTGATTCCTCCACATTGTTTTTATTCTTCAGGATAGCTTTGGCTATTTGTGGTATCTTTGGATTCCAGATGAACTTTTGTATCATCTTGTCTATTTCTGAGAATGTTGTTGGGATTTTGATTGGGATTGCATTAAATCTGTATATTTCTTTTGGTATTATTGTCATTTTCATGTTGTTGATCCTGCCAATTCAGGAACATGTTAAGTTTCTCCAGTTTTCAGTATCTTCTTCTATTTCCTTTTCTTAATGTGCTATTGTTTTCATCGTCGAGATCTTGCACTTATCGAGTTTGCTTAATTCCTAGGTATTTCAGATTCCTCTCTGCTATTTTAAAGTTGAATGTACTTACAATTTCTTTCTCATTCATGGAATTATTTGTGTACACTGCTGCCATCGATTTGTGTTCATTAATTTTGCAATCTTCTACTCTGCCAAAGTCTCTTAGAGCTCCACTAGTTTTTTGACTGGGTTTTTTAGTTCTCTTATTTCAGTTACTCACTTCCAATGTGGATTACTCTAAATCTTCATTCTTGCCTGATAGATATGGCAAGGACTTCCAATACAATATTGAAGAGTAGTGGTGACATTTCTGTCTAGTTCCAGATTTTAATGGAAGGGCTTTTAAGTTGCTTTGATTGTGTTGTAGAATGCTCCTTCTATGCCTATCTTGCTTAGGTTTTTCAGCATGAAGAGGTGTTGGGTTTTATCAGATGCTTTCTCTGCATCTATTGAGAGGATCATATGGTTTTTATTTTCATTTCATGAATGTGATGTATCACATTTATTGATTTGAGGATGTTGAACCATCACTGCACACCTGGGATCAATCCCATGTGCTCCGGGTGAATGATCTGCCTGATGTACTGTTGGATCCTGTTGGTTAGTATTTTATTGAGGATCTTTGCGTCTATGTTCAACAAGGGTATCGGTCTGTAATTCTCTTTTTCTGTTGATTCTCTATCTGGGTTTGGCATTAAGGTGATATTGGCTTCATAGAAAGCATTTGGAAGAATTGCCTCTATTGTTTGGAAAGGCTTGTATAGGATTGTGTTATGTTCCTCTTGAAATGTTTGGTAGAATGCAAGAGTGAAACCTTCTGGTCCAGGACTTTTTTTTTGAAGGTTAGGGGTTTTTAATTACTGATTGAATCTCAGTGCATGTCATAGGTCTATTAGATTTTCAATTGCTTCTTGATTCAATTTTAGTCAATTGTATGTCTCCAAAAATCTATCCATCTCTTCTAAGTTGACTGATTTGTTCACATAAAATTACTTATAATAGTCTCTCATAATTCTCTGTATGTCCCAGGTTTCTGTTTTATTTCCTTTTTCGTCACTGATGCTATTGAATCATTTTTTCACCCTCATGTTTTTGATGAGTTGGACTAGAGAGAAGTCTATTTTGTTGATTTTCTCAAAGAACCAGCTCTTTCATTCATTGATCTTATGTATAGTTCTCTTCATCTCTGTTTATTTTTCTCTTGTTTTGTCTATTTCTCTTTTTTTTTTGTAGAAATTTGGGGATAGCTTTGCTGTTGCTTTTCTAGTTTTTTCCACTGTAAGCTGAGCTCATTTGCTTGGTTCCTTTGCAGTCTCTTAACATAAGCACTAACTGAGATGAAGTTTCCTCTTAAATAAACCTTGAATAAGTTAAATAAAACTTGAATAAGTTTTTATATGCTGTATTGATGCCTTCATTTGTTGGTAGCGATTTTTAATTTTCCCTTTGATTTCCTCTCTAACCCATTGCTCATTTTGTAACATATTATTCAGTCTGCATGTGTTTGCCAGTGTTTGTTCCTGTTTTGACTTTTTGGTCTCTAACTTCACTCCATGATGGTCTGAGAAGATGCATGGTATAATGTCAATTTTTCTAAAATTTACTGAGGCTTGTTTTGTAGCCTATAGCACAATCAGTCATGGAAAATGTACATACACTGATGAAAAATATGTATTCTGTGCCTAAAGCATAAAAGGTTGAGCAGATTACTACTAAGTCCATTTGGTCTAGAATTTGTTTAAATTCTGTGTTTTTTCTGAGATTTTCCTTAATCTGTCCATTGATGTTAATGGGGTATTTTGTTCCCCCACTATGACTGTATTGGAGTCTATTTCTCCCTTTATATCCATTAGTATTTGTTTCACATAGCAAGATGCTTTGGTATTTAGCATAAATACATTTATTATGGTGATCTCTTTTTGCTGAATGGATCCTTGGCTCATTATGTGGTGTCCTTCTTCATCTCTCTTAATTTCTTTCACATCAAAGTCTATATCATTTGATACAAAATGGCTGCACCATCATGTTTTTTCCTTACCATTCACTTGGGATATCTTTTTCCACCCTTTCACTTTCAATTTCTTCTGATCTTTGTTGGTGAGATGTGTGTCTTGTAAGCAGCAGATAGCTGGGTTTTGCCTTTTGATCCAGTCCTCTAATATGTGGTGTTTGATGAGTTTAAGCCATTTACATTCAGTGTTGTTATAGATAGGTGGCATTTTGCTCCTGTCATTTTAGTGATGGGTTATTCTTTGATTTAATCTTCTGTTAGCATTTCAGTGGGATGTTCTCCACATTTGCATTGATGTTTGTAGTTGCTATTCCTTTTTTCTTTCATGAGAACATTTTTCAGTATTATTTGTAGGCCAGGTTTAGAAGAGGCAAATTCTTGGAGTTGTTTCTTTTTGTGTGTGTTTGTGTATCTTTGTATTTTGTGTGTTTGTGTGAGTGTGTGTGAGAATTTTATTTCATTTTGAAAGACCAATTAGAGGTTTGCAGGATATATTATTCTGGACTGAAAATTTTCCCCTTATTTGAATCTGGAATATGCTACTCCATTCTCTTCTCTTCTGTATTGTTTCCTTTGAGATGTCAGCTGTGAGTTTAATTGGGCCTCATCTATATGTCACTAATTTTTTTCACATGCACATTTAAGGATTTTCTCCTTTTGTTGAAGAGAGCTTGTCATGTGTTGTGGTAAAGTTTGCTTTTGATCATCACTCTTGGGATTTCTGTGGCCCTCCTATATATGCTTATCTGATTTTTTCTCCAGATTCTGGAAGTTTCCATTGATTATTTCATTGAATACACCTTTAATCCCAGCTTCTTTTTCTGCACCTTCAAAGAACTCACCTAACTCTTATGTTGGGCCTTTCAATCCTATCTTTCAACTCTTGAATACATGTTAGCTATCCCCAGCCCTGCTTCTAGCATTTTCTTTGTTTCTTCATGGTGACAAGAAATATCTTCCATTTCTGAAAATTCTTTCTTCTGCTTCATTAATTCTGTTGTGGAGAGTCTCCATTGTAGTTTTAATTATCAGTTCTGTGTTCCTAATTTCTGATATATCAGCTTCCATTTGATTCTTTGCTGCTATTTTCTGTGTAACAAATTGCTTAAGTTCCTTGAACTCCTGTATGTGCTTCTCATCATTGTTCAAAAGCTTTATCATGAGGTTCTTGAACTCTGTGTCCCTATTTTTACAATGTCTTCCTCAGTTAACTCTGAGGGTAGTCAAGAGTTTTTATCCTGTGCTGTATTGTCTTTAGTAACATTCATAGTACCTCTGTCTTTTCTTTTACCTTTTGTCATTGCCTTTCTGGTTGGCAGATTCTTCTCCTCAGTGCAGATTTCTAAGATATATAACCTATAGATCTACAAGTTGATTTTTATGTTCAATCAGTGCCCTGGATTAGGAAAACACCTGTTGTCCTGAATAACTTTTTTTTTTTTTTTTTTTTTTTGGCAGCTCTGATATTGTCAACACCTGTTGGCTGTTCACTTTGCCTCCTGGGCTTATTTTGGGTGGAGTTGGTAGGGTGCTACGATGGGATTTTTTTCCCCTGTGGAATCTGTGCAGTGCTCTAAGATGAGGTGATCTTGTTCCCAGCTTAGCTCTTGGGCAGCTCAGCTGTCTTCTCTTCAGTTTAACAGTGCCTGGTCCCCTGACACTGGCATCTGAGTACTATTGATTTAGCACATGCGGTTTATCACTGCTCCTCCTGGAGTTTACCAAAGCTATGAGCCCTCATCACTCTGTGTGATATGGTTCTCATAGGGGCACAGACAATGATCCCAATCTGTCAGCCATCAGTTCCAGGGAACACAAATACCCTGCAAGAGACAAGGCTGGCTCTGTTCTCTGTGTGGACTCAGCTCAGTGCAAGCCCACTTTTGAGCCATCTGCTCCCTGTGTTTCACCCTATCTAAAGTTTCTCCATCAGCCCAGATGTGTCTGTACCCTATACTTCCCCCTAAACTGATATTAAAATTATTTCTAACTTAATTCCATGTTATCAGAGAAACTACCTAATGATTTTCATATTTTGGCGTTTAGATCTTGTAGTTTTCATGGGTTTTAATTTTTTTAAGGATTATACAGGAAGAAGAAATAAACACAAAGATTATACCCAATTTTTCCCTAAGCCTTGAAGTATGCCATCCTGATCATCTATGTCAGTATTACCAAAACTGAAACTAAAACCAAAAAAGTTCATATGAAAATATTTTTTTATTGGAAAGGTAGATATAAAAAGACAAAATTCTCCCTATGCTGGTTCACTCTCAAAGTAGCTACAATGGCTGGAACTGAGCTAATCACAAGCTGAAAGTGAAGAGTGTCTTCTGGTTCTCCTGCACAGGTGCAGGGTCCAAAGGTTTTGGGCTCTCCCAACAGAGGAGTTTCCCAAGCTTCTCCATCAGAACCTCTTCCAGTCCCAGATCTTGTGCACACTGGTGTGTCCATGGGCCAGCCCAACTTAGTCCAACTCCTGCTCCAGCTGGAACAGTAGCCTTTCCTGACTGGCCTTCAACCCATTCCAGTTCTTCCTGTTGGATGTGTCAGCCCAGACAATCGTGGCACACACCCAGACACAGCTCACACATGGCTCAGTAGAAACAGAGATCTAGCCAGCCTGTCTTACACCTACCCTCATCCTCCAGAGCTCCAGTGGGTGTGGAGTCTAGCCCAGTCTGGTGGGTCCAGCCCCAGTCCACACCTGCGCCAAAAAAACTCAAGCCATAACCAGACCAGAATGCAGCTACCACTCTGGCTCCCACTCTCACCAGTGAGAACCCCAAATCAACCAGGATGTCCCCTTAGCTTTCTGATCAGGCCTGTTCCCAGCCATAGATTGCATGCATGCCACTGCTTACTCTGTCCCATGTAGACATAGCCCCTTCCCTGTCATGCTCTTTACCTTAGATTCTATATCCTGCCCTGACTCGGCCTGCTGTGGTCCCAATTGTGCTGGCAGGTGATCAAACCTGGCTGTACTCATTCTGCTCCCATCTCTGGCCCCTGTACCCATGAGTGACAATAGGTTCCATGGTCACACCTAACTCAGGCCATTATCACCCCAATGCTGAAGCTAACCATTGGGGCCTGTATCTCCACAGGGTTTGACCCACAAACTCCCCACAGAATCTACCCCCTGACCTGGTTCTCTCAGATGCTGGTTAGTATCATGGCTCTGCCTAATGTGACCCATCCTCTGTTCTGACATTCTGTTAGGTACTTTGATTTAGCCCTGCTAGACTGGACTCCAGTCCAGTGACTCTGTGGTGGTCAATATACTTTGGTGATAACAAAACTACATAGGACTCACAGGTAGGCCAAGAGTAGGCTGGCCAGATCCAAGCTGCAGCACCCAAATGTGCATTCTTAGACAGGGTGTGGGATAGGCTGAATGCACACCAGATCATACAAAGCCAAGATGGAAGGCACACTATGCTGGGCAAAGGCCTAACAGCAGCTGGCATGTACGAGATCTGGGTCTAGGAGTGGCCCAAGAAGGGGAATTTGGGAAACTCACCTAGTGAATCATAACTCCCACTGCTGATCACATGGTCCAGGACTGGGGGTCAGGCAAACTGGGAAAAGTAGTTCCAACTGTTGGTGAATGTGTGGGTCGGTTATGGAAAGGTGTGGACTGGGCAGGGCCAAGCAAAACTTGGCTCACCAGCAAGTACAGAAACCAGGCTGCAGCACAGGTCATGCTGAGATAGGCTCTTGCACATAGTGGTTTACATGAGTCAGGGATGGGAGCAGACGACTTCCAGATAGGTCAGCACCTAATCGACTGAAAATTTGACGCATAGTTCATTAAAGATTGATTGGAACTCTGATTTTTTTAAGTTTCTTCCTAAAGGATAGCTCATGAGACACAGGAATTCCACAATCTGCATGTGTAGGTTTATGCTAGTAATGCCTTTCAAAATTTGTTGGCAAGTAACCATACATCTAGAACTACTTATTGCTCTTTTCATGATCCCTAGCACTTGAATCATCATCTGCCACCTGCCAGATACATTCTCAGGAAGTTGTATTTGAAACAGAGTAGCCAAGACAGGACAAATTGGTGCTGTTATGGGATGTAAGATGCCTCAAGTCTTATTTTGATTTTCTGTGCCACATTGTCAGTCCTATCCCACATCAACTTAAAATACACATTTCAAAGTAATTCAAATTTTTATTTTAGAAAAAAAATGTATCATGTTAATGAACTAATACACAAATGTAATGCTCATTAATTATGCTCATAAATGTCCACATTTCACTAATACTAAAATGTGCTGTATCTAGAATGGCAACAAACCCCATTGGCTTTAATTGAGCATTCTATAAGTAACACTTAGGTGAGATTCATGGAGATGGTTACTCTTTTCCTCATTTCAGATTCCTACAGAAAGAATGAGCTGCTTGGAGCTAAACAGAAAAGTCAAGAAATAATGTTCAGGCAAGTTGTAATCACAAAATTTGCATAATAACCCAAAAGAGAGTTGCATTGCCAAAGGTGATTTTTTTTCTTAAGATATACTTATTTTTATTGCAAAATCAGACATACAGAGAGGAGGTGAGAGAGTAAGATCTTCCATGCATTGATTCACTTTCCAGGCAGCCACATTGGCCAGAGCTGAAGAGAGGAGCATGGACCCCCTTCCAGGTATCCCTCACAGCTGCAGAATCCGAGGCTTTGGGCTGTCCTTGACTGCTTTCTCAGCCATGTGCAGAAAGCCGGATGGGGGACAGGGCTGTCTGGATTAGAATCAGTGCCCATATGTGATCCTGGTACATTCAAGGCCAGGAATTTAGCCACTAATGTACCTCACTGGCATTGCTAATGATGCCTAATATTAGCTGTACCTATAATTATAACATGATGTGAATGCAAAATTGTACAAAACTGAAACTTAAGAGATATAATTTGTTTATATATACATGCATATATTTCATTTATAGACAGAGTGTTATTTTCAAAGTGACCATGTGAATGTAGAAAGCAGATGGAATGAAATATCATTTCTTTTGAGAATGCAAAGAGATGACGTGCCTCTGGAATGGAGAGAGGTAGAAACAACAAAATTCTTTAAAAGTGTTTTAGGTTTTTAAGTGTCCCCTGACCCTTCCTTCTCTGGGCAGGAGCCTGTGAATAAGGCATTTCCCAGTGGTTTTCTCTTGAGGAGTCAGGATATAGATCCTACTTCTAGCTCCAACTATATCCTTGCTATTCTATGCCTGCTCAGGTCTCAGATTCAGGAAGACACATGAATGAACCAATTGAAATTAGATACAAAGGATACAAAGGATACAAAGAAAATCAACTGTTCTTTTTTCAACTCATCTATGTTCTGTAGAATGGGTCATCTAAAGTTCTACATAGGTCATTTCTAAAGATCAAACAAGAGGCACAGCTTGGTAGGATAGCACCTAAGTCCTTGTTTGTACATGCATTGATCTCATATGGGCACTTATTCGCATCCTGGCAGGCCCATTTAGCATCCAGCTCCGTGATTGTTGCCTGCATTGCAATCGAGCATAGCACAAAGCCTTGTGACCCTGCACCTGTGTGTGAGACCCAGAAGAATTTCCTGGCTCCTGGCTTTTGGATCAGCTCATATCCTGCCATTGTGGTCACTTGGGGAGTGAATCAATGGATGGAAGTTATTCCTCTCTGTCTCTCCTCCTGTCTGCATATCTGACTTTCCAATAAAAATTTTAAAAATCGTAAACAGAAAAAGAAATCAAGGGCAAGCTGCATACTTGGGGGTGCAAGGACTCTCATCAGTCCTCCAATAGAATAAACCAACCTGAATCATGAAAAGGAGCCCAGAACGTCAGTACCATGTCATGTGATTGACACTGAGAATCCAGCTAGTGTGTTTCAAGCATGCCAGAAGTGCCCTTTGCCAGAGACCATCAGTCCAATATGAAAATTGAGTAGATAGGAAAAGTGCAAATAGGTAGTTGATGAGTAGTGTGTGTGAAGTGCTAAACTGCTGTGCTTCCTATCTCCACCCCTCTAAAAGTGAAATCCATCTGTAGGTTTAACCCAAGCTATGCAGCAATTGGGGGTTGAGTCTTTGTTCAGGTCTTATATTGCACACCAGAGCAAATGTTACCAGGAAAACTCAGTGCTTCTTTCCTCAACATACTATAGAAATAGCAACAGGAAATCAGTTTTCAATAGTTTTATTGCTAAGTGACCAGATAAACTTGGATGCAGGGCAGAGAAAGCTCCTCCAAGAAGAGATGTTAGAATTCAGCAGGCTTTTGAAAGGAGAAAAGAAAGACACCATAGCTCATTTGAAATCTTTTCCTCCCCATGATGCCTCTTGAGATAAAGCATACCTCTAATTTCCCAGAGACCAAACTCCAGAGTGGGGAAACTCTCAGTCAGCATGATAAGATGCACACTTGTCAGCAGCCTTTTGAACGCAGTTGAGAAGTAAAAACTTTCAACAGGAAGAAGATATTCCTTGTGTGTGAGAAAGTTTATACCAACAACCCAAGTAGTAAGCAACCTGTCAAAGTGGGAGAATCTGTTTAGGTTAAAAGCAGATGTCCCATAACAATCCTGACTTTGCCAAACATCAACAAATACAGTCAGGAGAGAAATCTCATGAGCATTTCCAGAGTGAGAAATCACTTATTTATAAAAAAGATGTCAAAGTCAATCAGATAACCCAAACAGCTAGAATTCACTATATATATGGTTACTGTAAAAAGCCTTTTAACTGTAAATCTTGCAGTACAACCAAACAGAGAACTGGCACTAGATCAAATTTCTATGTGTGGAATGAATATAAAGAAAACATTGACCAGAAGTCAGAACTCATGGGAGATCAGATCCTTGACACTACAGAGAAGCCATATGAATATAATGAGCATGGAAAAGCCTTTCACCAGCAATTATCTCTCATTAGGTATCAGAGAATTCACAGGGAGGGGGACCTTATGAATGCAAGGAGTGTGGAAAAGTGTTTAAGCAGAAATCATCCCTAATCAGACATCAGAGAATCCACACAAGGGAAAAACCTTATGAATGTAGTGAGTGTGGAAAAGCTTTTTCTCAGAAGCCACACCTCATTACACATCAGAGAATCCACACAGGGGTAAAACCTTACGAATCAAATGAGTGTGGAAAAGCATTTAAGCAGAAGTCATCCCCAATCAGACATCAGATAAAGCACACCGCCATAAAACCTTATGAATATAGTGTGTGGAAAAGCATATAAAGTGAACTCATCTCTAATCATATACCAGAGTCCACACAGGGGAAAAACCTTATGAATGTAGAGAGTGTGGAAAAGCATTTACGCAGAAGTCATACCTAATTCTACATCAGAGAATCCACACAGGGTAGAAAACTTATGAATGATGTAGTGAGTGCGGAAAAGTGTTTAAGCAGAAGTCAAAACTCATTACACTTCAGAGAATCCACACGGGAGTAAAACCTTATGAATGGGGGCTCGGTGGCGTGGCCTAGTGGCTAAGGTCCTTGCCTTGATCCCATATGGCCACTGGTTCTAATCCCGGCAGCTCTACTTCCTCTCTGTCTCTCCTCCTCTCAGTGTATCTGACTTTGTAATAAAAATAAAATAAATCTTTAAAAAAAAAAACCTTATGAATGTAGTGAGTGTGGAAAAGCTTTTTCTAAGAAGTCAAAACTCATTACACATCAGAGAATCCACACAAAGGAGAAACCTTATGAATGTAGTAAGTGTAGGAAAGCTTTTTCTCAGAAGTCACATCTCATCACACATCAGAAAATCCACACAGGGGTAAAACCTTATGAATGCAATGAGTGTGGAAAAGCATTCAAGCAAAAGTCATCACTAATCACATCAGATAATCCACACAGGGGTAAAACCTTATGAATGTAGTGTGTGTGTGGAAAAGCATTTAAACTGAACTCATCTCTGATGATCCATCAGAGTCCACACAGAGGAAAAACCTTATGAATTTAGTGAGTGTGGAAAACCTTTTTCTCAGAACTCACATCTCATTAAACATCAGAGAACTCACACAAGGGACAAGTCTTATGAATTTAGTGAGTGTGGAAAAACATTTAAACTGAACTCATCTCTAATCATACATCAGAGAGTCCACACAGGGTAAATACCTTATGAATGCAGTGAGTGTTGAAAAGCTTTTTCTCAGAAGCCACGCTTCATTACACATCAGAGAATCCACACAGGATAAGAACAATATAAATGTCCTGTTGGGGAAAATGCTTTTGCAGGCAATCAGATTTCATTACACATCAGAATTCACATGGGAAAAACATTACAAATATAGGTAATGTGCAGAATCCTTTTGGAAAACATCAATTTTCATTACTCAAGCATGTAAACACATGTTAGCTACCATAAACCTGCTGGCATGCTATATCAGCTTACAACATGAAAGAAACAAGCTTTAGCAACATTGCAACAGAAAGTACTAAAAGTAAAATGGAAGAGGAATAACATTAGAAGTCTCAGCAACTCTTAAAAAAGTAACCATGATGAATGTCATTGTATTTCAGAACGCAGGCCATGTGTTGCGAAAATAAGATGCAATTTGTATGTAATCTGCTTTATTGTGAGGGGTAAAGTGTGAATGAGTACTGCTTTCAGATTTTCATGGGGATAATAAATGTTCAATGCATGACACTTTTTTGGAATGCCATCTTTATTATTTACACATTGTATGTAATAGGAGTTTTCTAGAATTTCAAAATTCCAGATTCTGTTTCACAGCCCAGTTTGCCCACTAGAGCCATATCCAGCACAATTTTGTGTAAGGAGGCAAGGGCTATGGGGCAGGACTGTCCATGCCCTGAGCTAGGAGTGAACTCATTTTTGACTCAGTGGACTGCAGCAACGTGGCTTTCTATAGGTTCCACCAAAGACAGTTCTGGGTAGCCTTCAGACCTAAGGGCCAGCAGATCAAGAACTCTAATAGTGGCATGTCACGTGCCATTTTGTTAGTGTGGCAAAAGCTTTAGGACTGCATGGGACAACAGTAAACTGTGCATGTGTTGAGCTTACAAGGACTCACTGAGTTTAGTGGTTTGCACTGGTCCCACAGGAAAATAATACTGGCTGTGGCATAGTGTGGGTCAAAATAATTCCATGTGGTACCCATACCTCATGTCTAAAAGGTTCCAGCAAAATCAGCACCACCAACAACCTAATTATATAGGACACCTGTTGTCTTCCTAATCCCGGGACCTGCTTCAACCAGAAGTGAGAGAAAGTTTGCAGAGACCACAGTACAGCACAGGAGCTTGGATACTGGTGAAACAGGAGCTGGGGATACAGAGTTCGTTGTGGAAATCTAACATAAGAAGCCAGACCTGGAACTTGATGGTGCAGTGTACCAACTACAATAAGTAAAATTGAACTATAGACCTGTGCATGACATAGTTTAGAAACCTGCCCCAAGGAAAAGAATCTGATAACTAGAAGTACAATGATCAAGAGCAAAAGAATACAGAAAGGTAAAATGGATGTTATTTAAGACTCCCCTGCAAATGAGCAAAGCCTGATGCCAACCTCATAGTTAACTGAGGAAGACACTGAGACAATGGGGGACTCAGAATTCAGAAAACCCATTATAGAGCTTCTAATCAACAATGAGAACCACATACAAGAATTGAAAGAATTTAAGGAATATGTTACACAAGAAATAGCAGCAATAAAGCAAATCAAGACTGATAGAAATTAAGAACAGTAGAGCAAATTAAAAGTACAGTGGAGAGTCTCAAATACAATGAAGCAAGCAGAAGAAAGAATCTCAGAATTGGAAGATATTTCCTGTCACCAGGGGAAAGCAAATGAAAAAGCTGGAAGCAAAACTTGATCAGGCCAAAAAAAGTATTGAAGAATTGAATACTTTAGAGACCTAATATAGGAGTTATGGGAGTACCAGAAGGTGCAGAAAGAGAAACTGATTTTACAGATATATTTAATGAAATAATAAGGGAAAATTTTCCTAATCTAGAGAAAGACTTGGGAAACAAGATCCAGGAAGGGCAAGGAAGGGTAAGGAAAAGATGCTTAGATGTGCATGTAAAAATTCAACAGTCATATAAAGGGATGCCAATTAAACTCACAGCAGATATCTCACAGGAAACTCTACAGGCAAGAAGAGAATGGAGTGACATATTACAGATTCAGAAAGAGAAAAATTGTCTTTATTTTGTCTTTGAAAATGAAATATAATTCTTCCACAGTAAAGTTAAAAGAATTTGCCTCTTCCAAACCTGCCCTACAAATGATACTTCAAGATGTTCTCTTGACAGAGAAGAGGAATAACACTCAATAAAACCAAAGGCAAATGGGAAGAATATCCCAGTAAAATGACAACAGAAGACTAAATCAGGGAACAACCCATTGCTAAAATGACAACACCAAATTACCACCCATACATATTAACCCTGAAAGGAATTGGCTTAATATCAATCAAACGTCATATATTAGTAGACTGGATTAAAAATAAAACACATCTGTTTGTTGTCTAGAAGAGACATTTCACCAACAAAAATCAGTAGAAGCTATATCTCCTGGATTTTGATATTTTTATTTTTGTTAGTTTCATCTCCTCAAAAGTTTTTTGTGATTAAATTATTCAGTGACTCATAGATCATACAGTAGCATCATTTTCTTCAAGAAACTTCTTGATTTTCATTTCTTCAGCAACACATGCACCATTCAGTAGCATGTTATTTAACTTCATGATGTTAATTTCTTTTTTCTCCCTGATGTTGATTTTGTTTTGTGGCTTTTCAATTAAAGGGATGTATAGTAGCTTTATAATGGAGACTGTCATATCTAGTAATATGTTATTTAGCTTAATGGCATTGTAATTTTTTTGCTATTGTTGACTTTGCATTGTGATTTTTTTATATTAAGGGGATGTATAGTAACTGTGAGATGTATAGTAACTGTATAGATGGAGACTAACATATCCAGATGTGAGGATACAATGTAGTATGCATCTCTACTTCCAAAGATGGACTGTTTACTATAAAAATGAAACTGTTTTCTATATCTTGACAATAGGATGCTGGACACTCTGCCATTGTCCATGCCCACAATGATGGACATATGACTGTGTATGAAAAACTATATTTCAGTAATGATACAGAGGAACTAGGTCAGGGGGTGAATTGGGGAGAGGATAAGGGAAATGCCAGGAGCCTCTTTAACTTTTATAATAATAATTTTATAATAATAATAATAATAATTTATTATAATAATTTTATTGTTATAAAATGATAATAAATAAATGCAAGATTTAAAAAAGAATGAGGAAAGAGGAAGGCAGGTTAGAGACACAGGTAGAAAGAAAGGTAGAATAAGATCTACCACTATGCTCATAAATGTGTTCCATGATGTATGTGAAATTTGCTTGCTTTATATAAATTTTAAAAACATATGTTGAATGAAAAACAACCACAAAAAAAGAAATTATGTGATAATCAACTCCAAGAAGTTAAACGCGATTCACATTCTGTTTTCCATTCACATGCAATGAGCAAGCCCCCAGACATGGCTTTCAGCCCAGGTGCTAACTTGTCTTGGCCTGCCTGCATGTGGGATGAAACACAGTTTTGAGTTCTTGTTGTGCGATGTGACCTGTGCTTGATTAGAGGCTTGAGAGAGATAGACATTCCTAGTTAGACAGTTACAATATCATTGTTGTGTGGGAATACTGTTGGTACCACCCTTCCACTTTCCCCCTTTTCTACTCTATATAAGCTTGTAAGTTAGTCCCAATAAATGGATATCCCTCTCCAGTTTGTTTTTGGTGACTCTTCAGCCAAATAACAGCATCTTCTCACCACTCAGTAGTCTTAGTGCCCTGACACTATGATATATATATCCCAGAGACATTAAAATTGTCCAGCATCATGCTCTTGGAGTTTATGTGTCAACTGCCACAACTACTTCTCAGATTCGAACAGATTTTGTGCATCATGGCTTCCCACAATCAGTTTCTTGCCATTGGCTGATCTACACCTCTAAATGCCAGGCTATGTCTGAAGTCTGAACTGTAAGAGTGAGTGAACACCAGGCCCAGCACTACTGTGGTGTAGTAGGTAACATGTCTGAAGTGTTGGCATTTCCAGATGGACACCACTGGTTTACATCCTAGCAGATCCTCTTCTGGTCTTGCTAATGGCTTCTGGCTTCACATCAGCTCAACGACTGCCATTAAGCCATTTGGCATGTGAACCAGTGGATGGTAATTATCTCCCTGCTTCTGTTTCTCTACTCATTATAACACTGCACTTCAAATAAAATATATTTTAAGTGGATACCATGACTTGTGTTGAGGTAAATCAAATATTTTATGTGGAACCTACTGACATGTATCTCAGTGACTTTCACTTATTATTTAGAGTCCAGGCCTTATCAAGCCCCAAAATGATGAGCACTGAGTGCAGGAGAGGCAACTTTCTCTGCTGACTGTGCCATGTAATCAGTGCCTTACTGAAAGTGCAGAATAAAATTTGTACACTGCTAAATGCTTCCCACCAGCATTTTCATGTGAACTTCCAGCTGTGAACCCTCTGTTGTTGCTGATCCGCTCCTGGCTCAGGTCCTCCCTAGGAACACTCCTCATTCTACCTTGCAGTTAGATTTATTTAATGTTTCAATTGCTCTTTTCAAACATTCCCAGAATCTGACAGCCTCCTAACATCCTTTGATTCTTGATTGCATCATAGGGAGGTGGAATAGGGCAGAAGGATGGGATTAATGGGGATTGAGATAAAACAGAGGAGTGAGGTATATATTTGAGTTTTAAATCTTGCTTCAGTAACCACAGGTTGAAACAAAGTGAAAGAATTGTACAGGTGTCTCTCAACAGGCACATCAGCAGCTTGCTTTCTCTTGATATGTACTTTCCTCTTATGTCTTCTTTCCTTGCTCTCCAGGCCATTTTACAAATAAAACTTTGCTGTGTGCAATAATTAATTAATTAATAGAAATAGATGAATTAGAGATCCAGTGTGGCTGCACCAGACTGGGCCAGACCCCAGCACTCACTGGTGTTCGTGAGGACCAGGCTAGGTGTAGGACAGGCTAGACTAGGTCTTTGAAGCTGCCTGGCTGGGTATGAGCTGTGTCTGTGTGTTGACCAGGCTAGACTGGGCTGTATCATCCAACAATAACAGAATGGAATGAAAGTTGATCAGAAAAGGCCATTGTTCCTGCTAGATCAGGAGGTGGACTGAGTAGAGCTGGCCCGTGGACCCACTGGTGTGCACGAGGTCTGGCATTGGTAGTGGTTCTGATGGATGAGCCTGGGAATCTCCTCTTTCCATGCAGGTGAACTACAATAGCCCAGACCAGTCCAGGCAATGGTACCCAGCAGTATACATTTCACACAGACTGGGGGTGAAACAGGCAGGTCAGGCTCACACCACTGGCTGCCAAATCCAAGCACCAGAATGGAGTGTGGGTTGGATCAAGTCCAGTTGCCATACACACCAGTACATATTATAGCTTGGCCTGAGTGCCAGCTGGGCTGGGCTGGGATTTAGCCACCAACAACCTGAGCTGGAATTGGGTGTTGGCTAGGCCGGGCCAGTCTACAGCACCCAATGTCAAAAGCTGAGCTGAGGCAGGCTGTGCCAGAGCAGGCAACCAGGCCCAACCAGCATACACAAGACCAAGTAGGGGGAAGAAGTAAAGCTGGTAGGGGAAATGTGGAGGGCTCCCCTGCTGGGTAGCCACTCCCACTAAAAGAACATGAGCTGAAATGGAGGTAGACCAGTCTGGGTAGAGCTACAACACCTGTGGGCATCATGTGAGCTAGATCAGGGAAAAGCCAGGCTGGGTTGGCTGCTCCTACTGGGTGGTACAAGCATAAATCAGAGTGGGTGAGGTGATGGCCTGCCTCACCTCAGCTTTTGGTTGGGCTTTGCCTCAGCATCAGCTGGCAGATGCTGGCGCATGGGGCTAATTGTATCAAGCTAAACTGCAGAACCACCTGGAGAGTGCATGGTCCGGGAGTGGGAGTCGTCCTAGTAGGGAAAATAGTGGGTAATTCCCTCTTGGGTTACCACTCCCATTGTAAAGCATGAAAACCAGGATTGGGGCAGGTGTGGCTAGACAAAACACCTACCGGCATCTGTGGATAGTGGGGTTGGTTGAGTTGAACTAGGCTTCAGTACCCTCTGACATGTAGGAGAGCTGAGTGGGATGTGGGACAGACTGGACCAGTCTGTTGTGCATACTGGCAAGCATGGAAATAGGGCAGGGGCAGGCCTGGTGGGGGTTATTAGAAGTCACCCTGACTATGCTGCAGCTCTTACTGGTTTGCATGAGGGCCAAGTGTGTGTGGGGCAGAATCAGGGTAGAAAGCAACAACCATTTTTTTTTTTTTTTTAACTAGGACGTTAGTACTGGAAATAGAACTGACCCAGGCATTGCAACCACTAACATATGCATACCATGTTTGGGTCAACAGACGGTGCCGGACACTGTACTGGCAATCACAGGCAGGACTCATGCCTGGAGTCACCTCAGACAAAATTTCTTTTGGGATCCATCAACTAATCTGCTGATTTCAGAAACCCAAACATGAAGAGAAGTACAGATTCCATGGTCTGACACAGAGTGCAGGTAACAAAGCTGAGCCCCCTCAGATGCTCAGATGGAAGAACCTAAAGAGGACATATGGTACCACAACAGAGGACGGAGGACAGAACAAACTGATATGTACCCGAGTCATGTGTTGGCCATGAAAATCTGGACTAATGAAGACTCTCAGGTAGACTGTGTAAGTCAGTGGATTTTAGAGCGATTTCATCATGCTTGGAATGGCAAGATTGGCAGCGTTTCAAGATGGTTGGGCTATCAAAACCACTGAGGGCACGCCCCATGTTGGGGAACTGTGATGGGTGGGAGACTGGGTGGGGCTCCTCGTTTTATCTTACCTCTTATCCCAGATCTAGAAAAAAAATATGCGTAAAATGATCTTACCCAATTTCTGTCACACTTGACCATTTGTGCCCTAATCGACTATGTAAACATTATCAAAATAAAATAATAAACTTAAAAAAAAGAGGAGAAGCTATACCCATCCTCCCAACCACCCCCATACCCAGGCATGGAGACTAGCCCTCCTAGCCCACCCACCCAGAGTCCTAATGTGCACACGTTCCAAGGGCTATGCCCAGGTGGTTTTGATACTTCTGAAATGTTGTCAATCTCACCAATTCAGTGAAAAGGGAACACTTTCAATGTTCATTGGCTGACATAGTGAACCTTAGAGTTTCCTTTCTCCCAGATATTTTCTGTCAACATTTGGCTTGGGATAGTTGTCCAATTTGTTCTGTCCTCCTTCCTCTGGGATGGCACAGACGTCCTCTGTAGAACTCAGTGAGCTGTTGTCTCCGTCCATCAGTAACACTAAAGTGACGAGGCACAATCTTGCATGTCTGGGAAAACAGGAGCCGCCACCTCAACCAGAACATGAATGAACGAACGAACGAACACACGGACACACACACGAACAAAGGAACAAAGCAACCTTTATTGCCGAAAGTGGGCTGCTTATATACAGTTCTCCACCAATCACTTCTCCCTGTGGGTCCACTTGGCGATACCTGATAGGCCAGTAGCAATGACATAATCACAGTGAGGCCATTAGCCTACCCCCATGACTTTCTGTTTGCCTAGTGGCGGGACCAACCCTGCCTCCTAGCCCTCGGCCAGCTGCCATTTTGCGACTGCCTATCATGCACGTGGGGTCAGCTCTGGTGCACTGCTCCCCACAGGTTGTCATATCATTCATAGGATCTAATCCAGCTGTCCACTAATCTGTCTTCCACTGAGGAGGTGCAGTTTCCACGGGTGGGTCAGTTATCTGGCTGTCAGACCTGAGCTAGTTAACCAGTGCACAACTCAACCACCACCCATGGGACTCATGGACCTGGCACCCCAACACAGGTGGACCAAGGACGCACAGAGGAGGGCCTACGGGAGTGTGCCATGCAACATAGCCTCCACGGGATCCTCCACCCCAGAAGCTCACAGATCCAGCACCCACTGTGAAGGCAGGACAAGGATACAGGCCAGGTGACTTGCTTCCCTCTGCATGCCCCATTCCCTAAGGCTCATGAACCCAGCACCGTTTCCATGTCAAGCCCCTCGCCCATGCAGCTCATAGACCCAGCAACTACCTCTCCTGCCTAATATGGCTTACATCACCTCTTTCACCAGTAGGTGCTGCAGCCTGGCCCTGTCCAGCCTGTTCCCAACTCCAGCTAAGCTGGTGAACACTGCAGCCTAACCAGGCTCAGCCAGCCCCCAGCCATGGTCCTAATGTGAATTGGCTCTTGTTGTGACCCAAATGCAGCCCCAGCCCAGCATCTGGGTCTCAAATCTTCCATTGAACACTAAGACTGTCCAATCCTGGCTCCTTTGTACAATAAGCTAATCCAAGCTTGACACACAAGGCACAGGTAATGTTGTCCCTCAGAAGGAAGTGTACAGAATGTTGGAGTCACCAGGATTCAATTTCTCACATGGAACAGGTTTCTTTCCAGGACCCAAGGATTCTTTTTTTTTTTCCTTTACAATCTTTACATAGGTAATTAGGGTAAGATGGTTCAAGAGCTATAGGAAATTGGGTAAGACTATTATTTCCACTTTGTTTTCTTCATGTATCTGAGATAAAGGGGAATATTGAGGGAGAAACCCCACCCAGTCTCCCACCCATCCCAGGTCCCTGATGTGGGGTGTACTCCAAAGGTCTTGCTCAAGTGGTTTTGATAGTTCAACACTTATGAATTGCTGCCAGTCTCGCCACTCCAAGCACGATGAGGTTGTTGAATTATTCACTGATTGATATAGTCCATCTTAGAGTCCCCGTTTGTCCAGTTTTTCACTACCAACATATGGCTGATGTGGTTGGTTGATTAAGTTGTTCTCTCTTCTATCTTTTCATGGTTAGGGTTCTGAGTCCAGTAGTTTGATTGGGCTGATCCCCAAAGAAACTTTGTCTGAGGTGTTCCCAGTGTAACTTTGATTTCTAAGAAAAATAAGTAAATCTTATAAAAAAAGTATAAAATTGTCCAAACAATACCCATAATTTTAGTGTCTACTTAATAGAATCTGATTTTACTTTACTATGAAGATTTTTTCAAGGATTTATATTTGAAAAAAGAGAGATCTTTCATCCACTGGTTTAGTCTCCAAATGGCTGCAGCAACCAGGGCTGAGACAGGATTAAGTCAGGAGCTCGGCGCTTGTTCTGAGGCTTGCATATGGGTGTAGTGGCTAAGCGTTTGAACCATCTTCCACTGCTTTCCCGGTGGCACCGGGAAAGAAACTGGTGCCCATATGGGGTACTGGTGCTGCAGGCAGCAGCCTCACATATTGCATCAAAACTCCGGCTTTTCTTTTTTAAATACTGAAGCACAGTTTAATTATGAGAACTGCACACCTGCCATCCCAGGCGAGGGCTTAGTGAAGCAGGGAGAGCCCTAGCTGCGTTCAGTTTGCAGTACTTAGGGGTTTAGGTATGAATCCCCTGGCGTCCTCCTGCCTCTCAGGTCTGGAATGTCTTTGCGAGGTAGAAGGGTTCCTGGGAGTGGGATAGTCACATTCCCTCCAGGAATCCCCTACAGTCCTCTTGATGGTGCAGGGCAAGTGAGATTCCTCTGAGCTGCTGGAAGACTGGGACCCACCCAGCCGGGTTGTTGAACTTGCTATATAAATGTAAAGCTGTTTCTGACTCATATTTTATTGTCATTTAGATAGATTCTGAGATTCACAAAACCTCTTAACTAGTGTATTTTTGCTTACTTCAGAATGTTTACCAAAACATCTAGTTTCACTTTGAAATCAAGTCAGTTTTAGACTGTATGCAACTTAGGTTACTGATTGAAGCTCTGAAACAAAATACTTCAGATAATCTTCAAAAAAAGGTAATTTTGAAGTCTTTTAACATGTGTGCAATATGTGTATTTTAATGTTTTAAAATAAATTGCTGCTATGTGTGATGCCTGACACCAGGAAGGGGTCTGATGGAGGAATCTGTACAGTTCCTCTGATGGGACACTGACCCTACAAATAAACGCTGGAAGCATGGAGGTAAACAACCCAGAAGAGGCTTTGGAAAGTGACCTACTGGCATACATTTGGCTCAGGTTGGGGGCAGACCAGGCTGAGTCAGTTCACGTCATCCACTGGCAAATCTGAGTGCTGGAACTGTGTGGGGGTCTGGCCAGGTTCGGTTGCGATAAAAACAATACAAAACACAAAATTCCAAGGTGAAATGGCCTGTGCCAATAGGGAATGCAGCACCCAACCAGCACACCTCCCACTGGTTTAGGTGAGGGACAAGTGTGTGATGGGCAGAGCCGGGAAGGGCTGCAATACTCATTGGTTCCAATGGAGGTCGGGGCTGAGAATAGAACCAACCCAGGGGTTACAACCACCAGCTGATTGGAGTGATGGACTGTGGCGGGCACTCTGCTTACTAGTACATGTAGGAGCCTGGACTGGGAACACCTCAAAGTTTCTTTGGGGATTCACTTGAACAAAATGGAGGAATCAAAACATTAACCAAGAAAAGATGGAAGATGGAGTAGATCAATCAACCACCTCAGCTATATGTTGGCAGTGAAATACTGGACAAGGGGAAACTCTATGATGGACTGTGTCAATCAGTGGACTCTGCACCAGTCTCATCGTACCTGGATTGTTGCTGATGATATGTTGGAGCTTCTAATTGATCGAGGTGACGCTCTGCTGGCTCTGCCTTCAAACCTGAGAGGGCCTCCCTAAGAGGCCGTTGAACTTGATTGAACAGTGGGATGCTGGACTCTATGTATGGTGTGTACTTGTAATGAGGGAATCCCAACAGAACTTGAGCTGTGGTTATGCATCAAGGTGAAGGAACCCACCATCGGGGGAGGGTTTGGGGTGAAGGGGGGAGAATCCCAGTACCTATGAAATTGTGTCATGTAATACAATGTAAACAGTGAATAAATGAAAAAAAAAGATAAATAAATAAATAATTAAATAAATAAATTGCTGCAAGAATTGTTATCTACTTTGCAAACCGGTTTATGTAAGGTACATGCAAACGTGTGTATATATATATTTAACGTTTAATTGTGCATGTAGCTCACTGTGGACTAGTTCATGAAATCTGTATTTACCAGATATTTTAAGAGATGAATTTGGATATTTGCCTTGCCAGGGTAGCTGGTTTTGAGACACTGTATCACCATTAAATATGCTTTTGATTAATGTATGTCTGAAAAAATTCGTGAGACCTTCAGAAGCCACAGTATTTTTTGTTGGTGTATAAGGAGTTATATATGTTCATTTTTGTCAATGCTGTATGGCTCTCACACCTCTTTAAATGTGTGGAAGACAGCACTGATTTTGTGTCTTGTTAGCGTGTGGCCCCTGAAGCTGTGTGGGCTGGTGCTTGCTCACATGGGAAATGAGAAGTGCATCTCAGCAGCCTTCATTCTAATTTCACTATTTCCTAGTTTGTGGTCACTGAATTAATTTCCTTTGACTAGGAAAGATTGACTTGGCATATGTCAGTTAATGTGAGAAGACAGAACTGGTTGAGAGAATGATCCAGCATAACTAGTTAGACAACTTTCTTCTATTTTTGCTCAGTGCATTTGCTGAAGAAAACTCTACAGAAATGTGAAAAGAAGGGGTGGATGGAGCAGATCTCTGGAAAAGGATTCAGTGGCACCTTCCAGCTCTGTTTTCCCTGTTACCCCAGGTAAGCACTTTTAATAGGAAGCATTGGCCATGGTGGATTTAAAGTCTGATTTTAGGTTATAGGATTGGTTTAATTTATTTTACCCTTATTGCTGTTACACACAACTGGAAATGTATGAAAATGAAGGCAATATTGTTTTGAAGCAGAAGGTCTCCATATAAGGACAGGAGAGGGGACAGGTAACTGGACAGTGCGTTAAGCTGCTGCTTGGGATGCCCACATCACATCTGAGTTTCTGATTCAAGTCATGGCTTCTCTGCTTCTGATCCAACTTTGTGCTAATGCAGTCCTGAGCAGTAGCAGATGAACATTACACAAGTGCTTGAAACCCTGCCACCCCGTGGTAGAACCAGATGGAGTTCCGTCTTGTTGCTTTGACCTGGCCCGCTCCTGCCGTTGAGAGCATTGGGGGAATGAACCAGCAGACAGAAGGTCTCTGTTTAACACATACAAGCACATACACGCATGTGTATACACATTCTTTATCCTGCCCTGTCTCCCTCTAAATGAATTTGAAACAAAGACTAAATTGGAGTTTTTGCTGTCCTATCGAGTTTACTAGCCAGTTGTTTTTCAAATGAAGCACTCAATTGTTGAGATTCTTGGACAGTCATTTTGATACTCATATCTTTAAGTGATAATGACAGTAAGATATTGGAAAATTACATGTATGCTTCAGGGCCTGTACTGTGGCGTGTTATGCTAGGCTTTCACCTGAGATGCCAGCACCAGTGTAAGTCCCAGATGCTGCACTTCCCATCCAGCTCCCTGCTAATGGGAGAGCAGCATAGGATGGCCCAATTCCTTGGGCCCCTGCACCCATGTGGGTGGCCCAAAAGAAGCTCCGAGGTGCTGGCTTTGGGCTAGGTCATCTCTGGCTATTGAGGCCATTTGAAGAGGGTACCAACAATGGGAGATCTCTCTCCCCCTGATGCGTCCTTTGTGTATCTTTGCCTGCGTGATGGTTCATTGAATAAATCTTCATCTTGCAAGTGTCAATCCCATGTGAATGTCAGTTCATATATCAGCTACTCCACTTCCCATCCAGCCCCCTGCTTGTGGCCTGGGTATGCAGTCGAGGATGGCCCAATGCATTGGGACCCTGCATCCGTGTGGGAGACCTGGAAGAGGTTCCTGGTTCCTGGCTTCAGATCGGCGTGCACCAGTCTGTTGTGGCTCACTTGGGGAATGAATTATCGGACGGAAGATCTTCCTCTCTGTCTCTCCTCTCTGTATATCTGACTTTGTAATAAAAATAAATCTTAAAAAAAAAAAAACAGAAGTTCTTGTCAAATTGCTCTTGAGTATTTTTGTGTATGAGGGACTCTTCAAAAAGTTCATGCCAAACTAATTGGGAAAAAAAATACCTTGTGAATTTCAGATTGTAAGAGATAAAGACTTTGAGGTCTTTACCCAGAATTGTGAAGGCAAAAACTGTATGCTGATGTGTCGACTGTTACCTGGCTTATATACCTTCCATGGTTATGTGCTCAGTGTCTCACAGTGTTGGACATGTCAGGAATTTGTAATTGGTTACTAATTAAATGGTAAATTACATGAAATGGTAGGAAGAGGACAATGAAGGATAGTCTGCAACTTGTCAGGATTTGTCCTAAGTTTTAATGTGTGTTCAAAATAGGTGAAATTGGGGCCAGTGTTGTGCACACAACCACCACTTGTGCTGCCAGCATCCCATAGGTGATGGAGTGGCTAGTTTGAGCCCCGTTTTTCCTGCTTGCAGATGCTTGTGGAAGATTGCATTTGATGACCCAAGTGTTTTGGCTCCTTCTACCCAGATAGGAGACCAGGATGGAGTTCCTGGCTTCTGGTGGCTTCAGTCTGGCCCAGTCCTGGCTGGTGCCGGTATCTGGGGAGTCAGTCAATTATTGAAAGAGGTCTCTGCCTCTCCCTGTGACTCTGTCACTCTCCCTTTTATTTACTTTTTAATTTATTCATTTATGTATATCATTTTATGACACAGTTTCATAGGCTCTGGGATTCACCCAGACCCTCCCCCCACGTTGAATTCCTCCACATTGTTACAGTTCATAACCAGTCATGTACCATGTGGAGTGTCACTCTCCCTTTTAAATAAATAAACAGATCTCTTTTTGGTGAAAAAAAAAAGTTGTTTATCGTTTGTAACATGGCATTTGTAACCTAACATGCTGTTTCAGAGGTAGCTGGGGTGGAGTGGGCTGTGTCCTGGGTGGGGCAGGTGAAGCCTACATTCTCCGCTGTGTGGACTGTTGGCTGTAATAGATTTTTGTTTTTTTCAGCCCGGGGGTTCTGTTTCCAAAGAAAGAGCCAGAGGATTCTGAGGATGAGGATGAAGATGACAATGAGTCATCAGAGCATGACTCTGAGGATGAGCAGCCGCCACCTAAGAGAAGGTGTGGGTGTGTGGAAACCCTGCGTGGGGTGGGGAGGAGTATGGGGGCTGCAAAATGTTCATGGGAAATGAGAAGTTTATTTGGATGCCAAAAAACATTGAAATCCATGTGTACATTTTTCATGATCTATATGAACTTTCTGAAGTGCCACTGTGGAAAGGATTCAGATAGAAAGGTGTTTTTTTTTTTTTTTTTAAGATTTTATTATTATTGGAAAGCCGGATATACAGAGAGGAGGAGAGACAGAGAGGAAGATCTTCCGTCTGATGTTTCACTCCCCAAGTGAGCTGCAACGGACCGGTGCGCACTGATCCGATGCTGGAAACCAGGAACCTCTTCCAGGTCTCCCACACGGGTGCAGGGTCCCAATGCATTGGGCCATCCTCGACTGCTTTCCCAGGCCACAAGCAGGGAGCTGGATGGGAAGTGGAGCTGCTGGGATTAGAACCGGCGCCCATATGGGGTCCTGGCGCGTTCAAGGCGAGGACTTTAGCCGCTAGGCCGCGCCGCCAGGCCCAAGATAGAAAAGTGTTTTAAGAGCTCAAAATTCTCAGGTTCTTTGTGTGACATTGAAATTTATCTTCTCTGAAAATGCAGAGGCTCTGAGTATAATGAAACTCTCACTGTGTAATAAACCTTTCGGTTAAGCCTCTCTAGGTGTATACATTTGTGTATATACAAAATATGTATGAATGTATATATTTATACTTTGTTGAAAGAAAAATAATCTGAAAATGAAATTTTGCATAGATTTCCATGAATTGGACTGAATTTTTAAACAGTTTTACTGAAGTCACTAGGAAGTATTTAAGTCACATTGCCATCATAGTTGCTGTCTACTGTGTTGTGTTTCTTCAGAGCACCTGGCTGTCTTGGCAAACTGAATTTCTGCTTTAAGTCATTACCTTTGCTTTTTTGTTCCTGCAGGTTGCAGAAGAAAACCCCAGCCAAGTCCCCAGGGAAGGCTGCAGCCATGAAACAAAGGGGGTCCAAGCCTGCACCTAAAGTTCCAGCTGCTGTACGGGGGTAAGTGAGGCCTCTGCCCAAGAAAGCCCCTCCAAAGGCCAAGACGCCAGCCAAGAAAGCCAGGCCTTCCCCCCACCCCAGTCACTAAGAAACCCGCTGGTGGCTCTTCAAAGAAGCCTGCAGCCAGAGCAAGAAAGCAAGTGAAACTGCCTACTAAAGGCAAATCTACTGTGAAGAAATCTTTCAGAATAAAAAAGTAAATTTTATAGGAAATAAGGGTATCATGATGGAATTCAAAATCTTATTTTCTAAGGTCAGTGTGCATTTGTTTTAGTTTTGGTGTTTTTAAAACTACATTTTCCCCCTCCTCTCTGAGTATTATGAGAAGGGGACTATACATAACACACGGAGGCATTGGCTAGCTTGAGGTGCTGTTCTCAGTGCCTGCTCTTGGAGTCATTTTAATTTCTGCAATAATCCTGGACTTTATTCAACCATGTAACCTATATTTGCCCTTTGTTGCTCCCCTTCCCCAGACTTTTTTTATGGGCAGCTTGGCACTCCCCTCCCCCCGCCCCACCTTCTAGTTTTATGTAAACAGTTGTAAAAGTTTTTATATTTGTAAAACGCATCAAAAACAGATGCCAGCCGGTGCTAGAAGTAAAAACAGTATAGCACTGACAGGCCTGTTGACCCTCCTGCCGAGAAGGCTGGGTTAGAGCCATAGTGATCTTATTTATACAAACCACTCCACTCATCCTTCCTCTCCGGCCATAAATACAGAGACATGTTAGCTTTGGAAGTAAGCCAGAAGCGAAGTGATCTCATTTAATTTGAGGACTGGCGGCTCCTGGGGGCCACTCTTGACACTGATTTTCTAGGTGTTTTTCACAGAGCCAAGTGTTGTATTCCCTGAACAGCAGCACACAGTTTCTGTACCACTTGGTTTTCGACTGAAGGGGAAGTATAAGGCTGTATTGAATCTGTGATTTCTAGTGTCACTTGGTTACCAAAAATCAAAACATAGAAATCTTGATCAAATGTTTAAATATATCTTTTAATATTTGGAGAATGAATTGTCATTTCCTGTTCACCTTTTTTATAAGGAAATGTTGAAGAGTTCCCTCAATGCTAATATAGAAATGTTAAATGGAAAAGCAAACAATTTGCTAAAATAAACTAGATTGGAGATTCATCTCTGGGTTTTTCCCCTGTCTTCTTTCCAAGGCATTTTTGATATTAAGCAAGTGGCTTCTTTTTTGAGATATTAAAATCAGATAAGTAAATGAAGCCCTACTACCTACCCCTTTCTTACTTGTATTTGTTTCAATATTGTGAAATTGTGTTAAGTAGTACTAGCTTTCTACCTGGAGAAATTCCAGTGTCTGGTTATCATTTATCCGCCCTGTGGCACTTACTATTTTAATTGTCTTAAACTTTTTGCAGTACATCTTCTGGCCCCTTGAGTGCTACCAGAGACAAAAGGTGTTTGTTTCATTTTCATTCCACTTTCATTGTCTGCTGGGATCCCTTCTGCAGCCTAAACTGTGGGAAATGGACTGAAGAAGATTGGCTTAAATTCCATTGAAATCATGTGTGATCCCATCATGAATTATTGGAATTGTGTTGCACGTAGGCAGTCTTTCCTGTTGTAAATCTTCCTTTTTTTAAATGTACATATATTTTGAAAAATATGAATAAACATGACATTTTAAAAGCTGCTGACCAGTAGCTTATGTTTTAAAGTTTCTAGTGTTTCCCCAGAAGTTGCTAATATTATTAACCTCACTTTGAGTTTTACATTCCTTGTGGTGGAATGTTTTGCTTTACTTTTTAAAATACAAACTCTGGTTTATTTGCTTTTTTAAAATCCACTTATTAAGACAGTGTTTCTTTATCTTTTTTTTAAGAGTTATTTATTTTATTACAAAGTCAGATATACAGAGAGGAGGAGAGACAGAGAGGAAGATCTTCCGTCTGATGTTTCACTCCCCAAGTGAGCCGCAATGGCCGGTGCCCACCGATCCGATGCTAGGAACCAGGAACCTCCTCCGGGTCTCCCACACGGGTGCAGGGTCCCAAAACCTTGGGCTGTCCTCGACTGCTTTCCCAGGCCACAAGCAGGGAGCTGAATGGGAAGTGGAGCTGCCGGGATTAGAACCGGCGCCCATATAGGATCCCGGGGCGTTCAAGGCGAGGACTTTAGCCACTAGGCCATGCCACCTGGTCCCACCTTCTTTTTTAAAAAAAATTTGTATTGGAGAAGCCGAGAGAGGTCGGGTGGGAGGGAGGCCTGTCATCTGCTGGTTCACTCCGTAAGTGGCCACAATGGCCAGCCTGGTCTGGAGCAAAGCCAGGATCTTAGAACACCCTCGGGTTCCTCCCACACTTGGGTCATTTTCCACTGCCTTCCGAGGTGTGTGAGCAGGGGGCTGGATTGGAAGAGGGCTGGGATCACATTAGTGTACTCTGATATGGACTAGGTGTTGTTGAAAGGAGCAGCTTACTTTGTTTTATCACAACAGCAGCCCTGCTTGATTTTATGTATGTGTTAACAAAGAGCTGGATTGGAAGTGGCACAGCAAAGGTGTGAAACCATTGTCATTATCTGATGCTGGCATTACCAGGAAAAACAACCTGCTACACCACAATGCCAGTTCCGAGTTCTTTTTTTTTTTTTTTTTTTTTTTTTTTTTAAGATTTGTTTATTTTTAACTGTCAAGGCAGATTTACAGAGAGAAGGAGAGATTTTCCATCTGCTGGTTCACTGCCCAAGTGGCCACAAGCCAGAGCTGAGGTGGCCCTAAGCCAGCGGCCAGAAGCTTCTTCCGGGTCTCAAATGTGGGAGCAGGTTTCCAAGGCTTTGGGCCGTCCTCAGCTGCTTTTCCCAGGTCACAGTCAAGGAGCTGGAAGGGAGTGGAGCAGCCAGGGTAACGAACTGGTGCATATGGAATCCCAGCACATGCAAGGTGACGACTTTAGCCACTAGGCTGCCACGCTGGGTCCAGAATTCGTTATTTTATTGGGAAATTATTTCTGATCTGTTGAATCCTGATTGCTTAATTGGAGTTTTCAGAAATAGTTTTCTGGGGGCCCGGCGGCATGGCCTAGTGGCTAGGGTCCTCACCTTGAGGGCTCTGGGATCCCATATGGGTGCCGGTTTGAATCCCGGCAGCTCCACTTCCCATCCAGCTCCCTGCTTGTGGCCTGGAAGGGCAGTCGAGGGTGTCCCAATGTCTTGGGACCCGGAGGAGGATCCTGGTTCCCGGTTTTGGATCGGCGCAGCACCAACCCGTTGTGGTCACTTGGGGAGTGAATCATCGGCCAGAAGATCTCCCTGTCTCTCCTCCTCTCCGTATATCTGACTTTGTAATGAAAATAAACAAATCTTTAAAAAAAATAGTTTTCTGGGTTTTTAAAAGATTTACTTATTTGAAAAGCTGAGTGACAGGAAGAGACAGATCTTTCTTCTGCTGATTCACTCCCCATATGAGCACAACAGTTGGGCTGCGCCAGCTGAAGCCAAGAGCTAGTAACTTCCTTGGTCTCCCATGGGTGCAGACACCCACATACTTGAACCGTCTGCCACTGCCTTTCCTGGCACCATCACAGTATGCTGGATTGAAAGCAGAATAGCTGGGACTAGCATCAGCACTCCGATAGAGAATGGTGGCTGTGTAAGCCTTGGTTCAATCTACCTGCACAACACTGGCCCGTTTCATATTTTCTTCAGGGTTGATAAAGATCCTAAGTCCTGCTCTTGGACTGGCAAACACTGAAGCGCTACGCACAGTGGTTAGCAGTTTTCTCTTGAGCTGTGGACATTGTGTGAGGTGCTCATGACGCCTTCTGCTGGCCCAGCAGCCCTGTGACTAGTCCTGGGGAAGAGGAAGGGCTTTGAAGCACAGATGGGGCAGGCACCCTACAGTGATGAAGCTGGCACCTGGGGCACTCCTTTCTGTGCTGGAGTCCCTGGGTTCCCGTTGCAGCTCTGCTTCTCATTACAGCTTCCTGTTAATACGCATCCTGGGAGCTTCAAGTCATGCCTTGGGTCCTGATACCCAGGTGGGAGGCGAGTTGCAGGCCATTAGCTTTTGGTTGGCCAGTTCTAGGCCATTGTGGTCTCTGGAATGAGCCAGTGGGTGTTACTTTGTCTGCTTGTCTTGCTCTGCCTGCCTGCCTTTCTTTGAAATCAACAGTGAAAATACTTTTTTAAAAAAACGAAAGAAAAGCAAAGGACAGGCCTGGCAGGCACCGTAGCCTAATGGCTGAAGTCTTCACCTTGCATCCACCAGGATCCTGTATGGCACAGGTTCTTATCCCACCTTCCCCACGTCCCTTCCAGCTCCCTGCTTGTAGCCTAAGAAGGCAGTGGAAGACAGTTCAGAGCCTTGGGACCCAGAACCCACGTGGGAGAGCTGGAAAAGGCTCCAGGCTCCTGGCTTTGCCTCAGCTCAGCTCTGACTGTTGCAGTGACTTGGGGAGTGAGTCAGCAGATGGAAGATCATTGTCTCTCCTCTCTGTAAATCTGATTTTCCAGTGATAGATGAATGAATCTTAAAAATAAGTATGTATAAACAAGAAAAGGAAAGGACTTGGAAATGAAATTGCATACTCAAATTTATTAGTATGAGTGTCTTTTAAATTTTAACATATTTAAAAACACTGTCTTGACTGTGCTGTTGAAATTAGGTGTGAGATTACTGAGAAGTGTCTGGACTGCCCTTACTTCTGAAGGACATCGTCCAGATTCCACGGCTGCCCTCAAATCCTGTCCTCACAGTGGAGTCACCCTCAGCGTGGGAGGGGGCAAGTTTACGGGACGCTAACACATGCATGATCTTGTCCCCCGCCTGGAGCCGCAACGCGTGTCACAGCTTTTATGATCCTACTCTGCGCTGTGGACTTGGTATTGCAAAAGAGGCCATGGGGAATTCCCAGTGAGGACTGTCAGATGAGTGGGTTGTTTGGACGTGCTGTTGCTTCGTAAGGATGAGCTGGAAGTTGGAAGTCCTGCTTGCGCACTCACTCTGCAGGGAATCTTTTTTTTAAGATTTATTTATTTTATTACAAAGATATACAGAGAGTAGATTGAGAGGAAGATCCTCCGTCTGATGATTCACTCCCCTAGTGACTACAACGGCCAGTGCTGTGCCAATCCGATGCCGGGAACCAGGAACCTCCTCCAGGTCTCCCACGCGGGTGCAGGGTTCCAAAGCTTTGGGCCATCCTCAACTGCTCTCCCAGGCCACAAGCAGAGAGCTGGATGGGAAGTGGAGCTGCCGGCATTAGAACTGGTGTCCATATGGGATCCCGGGGCACATTCAAGTCGAGGACTCTAGCCGCTAGGCCACGCTGCCGGGCCCACTCTGCAGGGAATCTTACTCATCCAGTCTTTGAAGCTGTCCAGCAGCAGCAGAAACCATGCTTTCCTGAGGCCCAGGCTGTGTCATCCTCATGCGTCCATTTTCCTGATGGAGAGCTTTAGTTCCAATGAGGTCGCTTGCATAGCAGCATGACTCCTTTAGGTAACTTGGTGTGACTCAACCTCACTGAAATAGTGTGTCCAGTGAAAGCATTTTAAATTATGCAGAGACAGAATGAGTCCCTTTGCAGTGTTCATTCCTCAGATACCTGCAGCAGCTGGGATGGGCTGGGTGGAAGCTGGCCCTGGGGACACAATCCAGGTCACCTTGTGGTGACATTAGATGGCAAGATGGAGCCAGGAGTTGGAGCTGAGAATTGAATCGATTTGAGTGTGTTACGAGGGTGTCCTACCTACTGGACCCCTAAAAGAGCAGCTTCCCATCAATTCCCACGTTACAGTTGACTTAATTGTGGTACACCACTCAGCCCAGTATCCTAACATCTCTGGTTGTGTGTGGTCCTACATGGTGATCCATGGGATGTGTCATTCACCATCTGTGTAACTTTGGCTATCCACTTCATCACCCCAAGTCTTCACTTCCACATTTGAAAACAGTGGGCTCAAAATCCACAACCCTTGTTTGTTTTTTCAGAATGATCACTTAGAAGCATTGTGATTATTTCAAGGAAAATTGAACTGTATTGGTAACATTGCAGTTACTAACACACTGTAGAATCCTAGCAAAGACTTAACTTGCTCCTTAAATCATTGGTGTTTTGGGCCAGCATGTTGGGTCAACTGGCCAATCCTCCAGCTCCAAGCAGAATCCCATATGGGTGCTATTTTGTGTCCTGGCTGATCCATTTCTGATCCAGCTCCCTGCTTGTGGTCTGGGAAAAGCATTAGAGGATGACCCAAAACTGGGACCTTGCATCTGCATGGGAGACCTGGAAGAAGCTCCTGACTCCTGGCTTTGTATCACCTCCGCTCCAGCTATTGCAGCCATTTTGGAAGTAAACCAACGGATGGAAGATCTTTCTGTCTCTTCTCTCTGTAAATCTGCCTTTCCAGTAAAGTAAAATAATTCAGACAAAAAAAGCAAGGTTCAGAGAGCATTCCCATAAGAAAAAACATTTCTCTGAAAGACTGAGTGGCAGAAACCTCCTGTGAGCTGGCTGGTGCCCCAGGTGGCCACAACAGCTGGGCCCTGTTGGAGCCAGGAGCTCAGACCTCCAACCTGGTCTCCCACATGGGTGACAGAAATCAAGTCGCCATCCCCTGCTGCCTCTCAGGGTGTGTGTTCGTGGGATGACAGGATCCTAAGCAGTGTGGGGACGAACCCCCAGGCATTCACATGGGGAACACAGGTACCAACTAGCAGGGTCTTAGCCTCCAAACCACAGAGCTTTTGTTGTTATAGTTTCTTTTTTTTTTTTTTTTTTTTTTTTATCTGCTCATATTATTTAATATACTTAGCATAAGGTTTGAAATAACATAGATTATGTCTTAAAAATCATAGGAAAAAAGCAAGATGGAAATAGAAGCAATTCCATCACACCGATGATAGTAAGATTACAGATTTTTTCAGTTTTGTTTGTGGCTAGATTTAGGTAGCTTTGAGAATTTGTTAAGATGCTTTAAAGCATGTAGCATTAAGAAACTATAACACTGAAGTGTATACTTTTAGTGTTATAGTTTCTTAATGCTACATGCTTTAAAGCATCTTATCAAATTCTCAAAGCTACCTCCGAGTTCAGCAGCAAGTGAATTTAGCTAAACTGTCCCACAGTTAAAAGTAATAAGTCATGGACAAACCCAGACCTGGCTAAAACTTAGTTACTGCTCATCTGTCATTCACTCGTCTACCAGTTCTGTACACTAACAGTTAAAGCAATAAAACCTGGCAACAAAATACAAGAGGGCTGAGAGTTTTTTTATTCGGCGTGTTAAAAAATATTTTTTAAGGGAGGGGGCAGTGTATATCCTAGAGGCTAAAGTCCTCGCCTTGAACATGCCGGGATCCCATATGGGCGCCAGTTCTAATCCCCTCAGCTCCACTTCCCATCCAACTCCCTGCTTGTGGCCTGGGAAAGCAGTCAAGGATGGCCCAAAGCCTTGGGACCCTACACCCACATGGGAGACCTGGAGGAAGTTGCTGCATCCTGATTTCAGATGGGCACAGCACCGGCCGTTGTAGTCACTAGGGGAGTGAATCATCAGATGGAAGATCTTCCTTTCTGTCTCTCCTCTCCTCTCTGTATATCTGACTTTGTAATGAAAATAAATAAAT
The DNA here is from genome assembly GCF_030435755.1 of Ochotona princeps. Taxonomy (NCBI): domain Eukaryota; kingdom Metazoa; phylum Chordata; class Mammalia; order Lagomorpha; family Ochotonidae; genus Ochotona; species Ochotona princeps. Next base: position 126,400,443 of record NC_080833.1, read on the forward strand.
CTTTAATAATATTAATAATTTGTTTTTGCTTGAAAGAACCAGGGAGGACCCGGCAGCGTGGCCTAGCGTCTAAAGTCCTCGCCTTGAATGCCCCAGGATCCCATATGGGCACCGGTTCTAATCCCGGCAGCTCCACTTCCCATGCAGCTCCCTGCTTTTGGCCTGGGAAAGCAGTTGAGGACGGCCCAAAGCATTGGAACACTGCACCCTCGTGGGAGACCTGGAAGGGGTTCCTGGTTCCCGGCTTCGGATCGGTGTGCACCGGGCCGTTGCAATCACTTGGGGAGTGAATCATCGGACGGAAGATCTTCCTCTCAATCTCCTCCTCTTTGTATATCTGACTTTGTAATAAAAATAAATCTTTAAAAAAAGAAAGAAAGAAAGAAAGAACCAGGGAGAGATGTTCATCCACTTTCACTCCTCAAATGACCGCAACAGCCAGAACTAAGCAAGAGAGGAGCCAGGAGCTGCTTCCGGGTCGCCCAGATGGTTGGCAGAGACCCAAGCACTTTGGACCATCTTCCACTGCCTTCCCAGGGCATTGCAAGGAGCTGGTTGGGGGTAGAACAATTGGGAGTCTAACTGGGGCCCATTTGGAATGCTGGCTTCCTGGTATGCTATGCAACTTTGCCAGCCCCTACTCAGCATATTTTAAAATTAGATTTTTTTAATGATTTATTTGTTTATGATTACAAAGTCAGATATACACAGAGGAGGAGAGACAGAGAGGAAGATCTTCCATCCGATGATTCACTCCCAAGTGAGCGCAACGGCCGGTGCACACTGATCCGAAGCCGGGAACCAGGAACCTCTTCTAGTCTCCCACATGGGTGCAGGTTCCCAGTGCATTGGGCTGTCCTCGACTGCTTTCCCAGTCCACAAGCAGGGAGCTGGATGGGAAGAGGAGCTGCCGGGATTAGAACCGGTGCCCACGTGGGATCTCAGGGCGTTCAAGGCAAGGACTTCAGGTGCTAGGCCATGCCGCCGGGCCCAAAAATTAGATTTTTTAAAGATTTTTATTTCAAAGGTAAAAGTAACAGAGATCTTCCATCCATGGTTCACTCCCCAAAATGGCCACAACGGCCAGATGTGAGCTGATCTGAAGCTGGAAGCTTCTTCTAGCTCTCCCATGGGGGTGCAGGGTCCTAAAGCCATAGCCCGTCCTCCACTGCTTTCCCAGGCCATAAGCAGGGAGCTGGATCAGAGGTGGAGCAGCCCAGGCTTTCTAGCTGTCAGGGAGATACAAATGAAACCCACATGGAGGTTTCACCTAATTCCAGTGAGATTGGCCTATATTCACAACTCTACTAATAACACCTGCTGGTGTGGATGTGGGGAGAATGGTACCCTCCTCCACTGTTGAGTGTAGATTAGTATCAACCCCTATGGAAGTCAGTATGGACTGAAATAAACCTGCCGTATGACCCAGCTGTCCTAGGAATATAACCAAAGGAAATGAACTCTGCATATGCGAACAGGATCTGTGATTCTGTATTCACAGCAGCACAGTCTGCAATAGCAAAGACATGGAAGCAACCCAGATGTGCGTCCAAAGAAGAGAGATAAAGAAACTGGTACATCTACTTGTTGGAATATCACTCAACCATTAAAAAGAATGAAATTCTACTATTCACAACCAAATTGTTCCAACTAGAGACCACTATGCTCAGTGAGATAAGTCAGTCCCAAAAGGACAAACATCGTATGTTCTCTGATATAAGGCAACTTTCATGCAAATTGTAAGATCAATAGCCTTTTTCAGTACTGTTTTTGCTGCAACCCATGTTTTGATATTTTTATTTTTCTTCAAAATAGTTCTTTTTATTAAATTCTTCACTGACTCATAGATCATACAGTAGCACCATTTTCTCCAAGAAGGGTTTTTTTTTTTTTTTTGCATTTCTTCATCTACATATTGGTTATTCAGTGGCATGTTATTGGACTCCATGGTGTTGTAAATTTTTTTTTAACTTTATTCCTGTTGTTGATTTTGTTTTGTGGCTTTTCATTTATGTAACTATGTAATAGAAACTATCATATCCAGATGTGAAGATACAATGCAGTGTGCATCTCTACTTTCAAATCACAGATGGACTTCTAATAAAACTATTAAATATATCTTGACAATAGGATGGTGCACCTTTTGCCATTGTCCATGCCTGCAATACCAGGATACACTTAAATAGCAGAATAATGAACTTATGACTATATATGAAAAGCTGTAGTATTCTAATAATAGAAGGGAAAGCAGTGGGATGGGACAATATGAGGATACACTTAAACAGCAGAATGATGGACTATGACCTATTGCAAAGGACTATACTATTATAATAATATAGGAGAAACCATTGGGGGCAGGGAGAGGGATATTGGGAAGGGGCAAGGGAAATCCCAGGGCCTATAAAATTGTATCCTAAAATAAAATAGCATCATAAAAAAAGAGGAGTAGCCAGGACATGAACTGGCCCCCTTATGGAATGCCAGAGCTGTGGGCAGCTGATTAGCTTGCTATGTCACCACACTGACCCGTAAAATGAGGCTTTATGTTTTGTTTTGTTTTAATTGTTAAGGGCTTATTTGTTAAGAGAGGAGTGGAGAAAAAAAAAGGAAATAGACCATCTTGAGTTTCCAAAGCCAGGCCCCAGAGAAGAGAAGCCAGGAGGGTAAGAGGTGTGGACGAAGAGCCAGGCTGCAGAGAGACGGAAGGCACTTGATGGGTGGTTTTGTTTTGTTTCCAGTCTTCATTCAAGTGCCAGGGGCCATTCTCTATTCCTCTGCCTCAGCTGGATTGCAGGCAGCAAGAGGCCACCTTCTGGGCCTTCAACTGTACAGATAGGGTGGGGCTTGGCATGCCATTCTGTGATGGTAAAGATGGGCACCCAGAAAGAGCACTAGGGCACAAGGGCTGGTCCGAGGAAGCCCTGGGACGCTATCACCTGATCTCAGAGAGGGCACGTTCACTTGCAGAATGGGAGACGGTGCCCTTGGCCCTGACCCTTATGCAGGGAGAGGCCCCTGCGGTCTGTGTCCCTGCTGAAAGTGGCACTAATGGTGTGACCTTGGATAAGCACATAGTCTGTTGGCCCACCGGGAAAGGCAGAGAGTTGAACTAGAGTCTGTGGCCTGCCCTCTGGCTTGGACACTTGTTGACACTAACACGTATCTTGCGCCCACCCGTCTTTCAGGCTTGTTTATTGCAGATCAGATGTGTGCAGGCGCACAGCAAACCCTCACAAACGATCTCATTTGAATTTACCTCTTCAGGGGTGGACATTTAGACTGGCAGCTAAGACACCAGTCTGGATCATCTGCAGCCCACAGCGCCATGCCTGGGTTCGATTCCCAGCTCTGGCTCCGGACTGCAGTTTCCTGCTAATGACGTTGTGGGGGGCAGCAGTGACGGTTCCAGTACCTGAGCTTCCATGTTGGGGGCACTTCAAGCTGCCAGCTTTGGCTGCAGCTCAGCCCTGGCCATTGTGAGCTGGGGGTGTGAAGCAGCAGACTGCAAAGACCCCCTGCAATTCTGGTTATGTTACAACGTTAGGATCCTATTGGGAAGGATTTCAAAACAGATTTGGTGAGGTGATGACACAATCCAGTCTGTAACACTGACAATTTTTTAAAATCTCCATTCTAGGTCACTTATTGTGGGGGAGAGTGCTGGATGGATTGTAGGGACATCCATGAGCACACTTATGAGGGATCAGCAAGGGGTGCTCAGGGACCGGATGGGGTGGGGCCGCAGGGGAAAAGGAGATGCCAGCGTGTGCGTGTGCGTGAGGAGCCGCTCGCGTGCCAGGCCTGCCTGAGCTCACCCCCTCGGCTCCAGGTTCAGCGCTCCACCCGTGTCGCTGCCCACTCACCGCTCAGCTGGCAACAACAGAGCCAGATTCTGGGATTTGGGAGAAAGGATGTGACAGCAGGCTGACACCTGTGCAATTCAGTAATTGTCACTGACTCACCGGCCGCGCCTGCCTCCGCTGCCATCCCTTCCCTGGCGGAACAAGGGCGGTTCCTTGGGGCTGCCTACGCAAGTGAGTCATGAACCCCACAGCTGGCCGACCCTGCTCCCGGTGGCTCCTGAGGGCTGCTTTGGCATGGACAGGGGATAGGCATTGGGCAGCAGCTGCCAGGAGCTGGCTGACCCCCAAGGGCGGTGTGTACCTCCAATGAACTGTGAATGGGGCCACAGTCATGGTAGGGACTTGGAGTCACTGTGTGCCCCGGGAATTAGGTCCGCTGACTTCAGTCAGCCCAGGTAGTGGTAACATTGACACCTAAGTGACAATGAAGGAGTGAGCTTCAAAATGTCTACATGCACTTGGCTTGGAGATACTGTATTTCCAAGGAGGGGTGAAGGCCAGTGGAAGAAGCCCAGGGGTGGCAGCAAGGTCAGGGGGCAAGGTCACGTACTTGACCTCACACACAGTGCTCCAGATGTGGTTTGGAAGGCACTGTGTGTGTGTGTAGATTTCAATGTCTCTGAACCCCAGTGCATGCCCCCCTTGCAAGGTGGTCCTCTCTCCTTCAACCCATTGCAACAGAGGCACAGTGCCCCCTCTCAGCCTTCTCCGTCACATGCAAGTCCTTGGGCTTTTCTTATGTTGACCTGAAATTCCTGTCACTGTTTTAAAATTCTATCAGAAATGTGTTCGAGTCAGTATTTAAGTTTAATATTTGCTTGTTTGAAGATTTACGTATTTGATTCCTGTCACTGTTTTAAAATTCTATCAGAAATGTGTTCGAGTCAGTATTTAAGTTTAATATTTGCTTGTTTGAAGATTTACGTATTTGAAAGGGTGAGTGACAGCGCAAGAGACAAAGCTTTCATCTGCTGGTTCATTCCCCCCAAGGACCCCAACGGCCCTGGCTGGGGCCAAGCCGAGGGTCCGAAAACTCCGCCTGGCAGTTCTAGCATCAGCTAGCATGTGGGCGCTTGGAGCCAGGCCTAGCATGGCAGGTAAGACTCCCAAAGAAGTGGGGCGCAGGGCGACTGCCCCACGCGGCCCTAGCCACACACACCCCAGGCCCTTGGCCCCCTTGCCCCTCGGCCCCGCACTTGCCTCTTGTGTGCTGGGCAGGTGCACGGGCAATCTGCTGGTTTCATCCACATGAGCAGCTTGGCCCACTCGGGTTTACTGTGTCATTTCTAGGCTCCCCCAGGGCACCTGGCTCACAGCACTGGTCTCCACTCCTACTACCTCTGCATTTTCAGGGAGGTGGGGCGGCACTGTCACCCCTCCTGCACAGAGCAGGCCCTGTGCTAGGAGCGGCTGCAAGAGATGAGGATGGGTCCAAACAGCATCGCTGAACGACCAGGGAGCTATAGGATGAGATGGGTAGCAAGCGAGGAGTCACAAGGGTTCCACAGAGTGGTGGTACGGGAAGGCTTCGTGGAAGAGGCGCTGCGGAAGCCAACGCTTGCAGGACCAGAAGACCCTAAGCAAGGGGGAGGAAGGAGTCAGAGTTCCTCAGGAGTGCCCTGGGAATGAGTCCTTGGGGGACTCAGGGCGCGCAGTCCAGCAACAGACTCCCCATTAGGCCCTTTAAGCGGGAGTGTGGGGTGCAGTGGATGGGGATGGGCGGTGTCCAGGCCCCCAGCGGCCGCTGATTGGGCGGCGCGGGCGAGCGCGGCTCCACGGGCTCCGATTGGCTAGCGGCACTGGACACCGCCGCCCGCTGATGCCGGGGTCGCCTCTCTGGGGCACGTGGGACGCGCGGTGCTCGGGACACGGCGGACGCGCGTGAGTGCAGGCGGCGAGGGGGGCCGGGGTACGCGAGGGCCGCGAGGAGCGCCCGGTCAGCGCCGGGGTCGCCGCTTCGGGCGTTCTGCTCGCCCTCGGCGGTGACGCTGGGCTCCCCGGGCCCGCGCTCGGCGGGCTGCTGGACAGAGGCGCGGGCAGCCCACGCTGGGGAACCCGTGCGGCTCGGGCCGGGCCGGGCCTGGCGAGCGTCCCACCCCCGCAGCTCCGCGCACGCAACCCGCGCTCTTTTCTCCCTTGCGCGTTTTCTCCATCACTAACTCCGTCCCCCTCGCCCTCGACTCCAGCTTGGGTGCCCCGCGGAAGCGGGCACTTTGTGTTAGGGAGCAACCACAAGGCTGGCTGCTGCCACCCCAAGATCAGCGCATGGCAGAGAAACTGAGGCAGGGGGAGTGACTCGCCTGGGGGGGTCCCACCTTGTCAGACTCCACCTCCAACTGCTGCGCCCGGCTGCGTGGACCTCGGTCTCCCAGCAGCTGCAGGTCCGCTGGCGAGGGAGGCGCCGGGACCAGGCCGGGACGCAGCCCACTGCCACGGAGGACCCCTGTCCACAGGAGGAGAGCGCCAGCCAAGGTGCCCGGCCCTCAGGGAAGGGCCCCAGGGCGCTGGTTTTACTGCCTGCTGCACCCCATCATCCCCACATTTTGCTGCCAGCAGGTGCCTTCCCATACCTGAGTCCCACCCCACCCTTGGCCCTAGGCTCAGCTGTGTGCAGCAGAGGGGCCTCCGTGCCTGACCCTGGAGGGGCGCCCATCTGTCTCTGAGCTGGACCATCTGGCAAAGCCCAACCCTGTCCAAGTGGTCCCAGCCTGTCCCAGCCGCCCCTCCCCTCCAACTCCCCCGCCCCCAACCCCCCGTGGAGCCATGGAAGAGAAGGGGTAAGGGGGAGGAAGAGCATCTAATTTCAGAGAAGGCTGAGGACCAGAGCTTCTGCAGGTGGGGAGCTAGGATCAGGTGAGGGTGCAGGGGGAGGGTGAGCCCGCCCCCCCCTCCTGCCGCCTGGACGCTGGAGCCACCCAGAGCTCCCACTTGAGCCTGGCTGTAGGCAGCCTTTAACAGCCCTGGGCGAACAGGGGCTGGTGGAGAGCAAGCCTACCAGTGTGCCTGGCTGGCTTGCACCCCCTTGCCCTCTCAGTGCCGGGGGTGGAGAGGGGTGTCAGCCTGAGGGTGGGGTTGGGAACCCTCCTGCTCTCCTCCCCACTTGGCTTCCCACCATCTCTCCCTTGTTCTCTGCTCCTTGTCTCTTTGGTGGTCTTGGCCTCTTTCGCCCATCCCAGCCCCCAGATGGGACTCAAGCCAGGGGGAGCCTGAAGCCCTAAGCCCCTTTTGTGCCAGCTGCACAGCTAACCAGTGCAGAAAGTGGGGGCACACTGGGATCTACATCAAAGGTGCCAGAGAGCAGGGGGAGGCCTTGGGCTGGGAGGGCCCCCCAGAGCGCTTCCTGTCGCTGGGCAGTGTAGTTCCTACCGTGACCCTGGCTGCCAAGACCCCAAGCAGCTGCCGCTCTTTGAAAGGCCCATGTACCTGCACAAGCTCCCAGGCCGGCTAGTGTCATGGAGGGTCCCTGTCAGATGCAGCTAAGGGGACCTGGGGAGAGACTGAGGGGAGGTGATTCCTGGGCCGCTGGGAAGACGCACTGTGCCCCTCGCTGATGGGTAGCCCACTGGTGTGAACACATTGGTTGCCCTGCCCTGACTCAGTGCTGGGGTGGCTGGAGGATGCTTGCGGAGGCCGCTTCTCTGCCCACAAGCGAATGTGTGTGAGGTTGACCACCTTCTCCTTACCCCGGACACTGGGTGACTGTAAGTTCAGTTGGGTTCAGATTTTATGGTCTGCATTGGGTTCTGGGAAGGGCCGGAGCCAGGCCACGCCAAATAAGCCAGGGTGCCTAAATCAGGCTCTCAGCCTTAGCTCTCCCATCCAGCTCATGGCCACCCCATGGGCTGCCCTACCCCAGAACCTGCTTTGGTTCCCCACTGCCCACAAAGCAGAGCTCCCCAGTTTGGCACTGAAGACTGATTACATACCAGATCAGACTGCCACAGGGGCGGCTCTGCCTCAACCCAGCTGCCCACCTGCCGCCTGCCTTTACAGGCCAAGCCCGAGGCCCTCACACCCCTCGGATGCCTACAGTCTGCCCACCACCACCACCACAGCCACCACCCCCCGCGCTGGGAACAGAGGCCATGTGGCATTAGGCTCTGAGCTCTGTGCAGGTTGGAGTTGCTGAACAAAGTGAGCAATTGGCCCGTCCTCGCTCTGCTCCTGGCAGGGCCGGGCACGGCGCAGCCTGTCATATCACGAGGTGTGTAATTTGGTGTCTTTCTCCTCATCGTGATGTGAAATAGAGCGATCACTGCCTGCTAGTCTGTGTCCCCAGCGCCTGTGGCCTGGGGTATTGTTGGATGAGTGGACAAAGGACTGGGAAGGAGCAGAGGAGCTCCTGGGGGCCTCAGCAGGAGCTGCGCGGCTTGCCTGCCTGGAACCCACACTCCTCCCCTTCCCTCCCTCGCCCCCTACAGCCTTCATTCATGGGCATCTTGAAGCTGGGCATCCCAAGGCCATGCAGAGGGTGGAGGCAGGGGGCCGGAGGGCCTCTGACTGTGGGCCTGCCCTGTACCAACCCAGGTGCATCATCAAGTTTGCCCAGATGGGTGGGACTGCCCAGCCTGGGTGCCCTGGCATGTGGGTGGCCCTGTCTGGGTAGGGGAGGCTAAGGGTCAAGGAACTACTTCCGAGTCTCCCCTCAGTGACTTTGGAGTGGGATGCGTGTGTGTGTGTGTGTGTGTGTGTGTGTGTGTACAGGTGAGGGAGGGGATCCACAGGGACATGGCAGAGCCCATAGCTTGCCTGACTGAGCAGAGAGTATCTCTGGGTCGGGGAGAATTGGAGAAGGGTGGCCAGGGGCTTGCGTCTGACCCCTGCCACCTTCCTTGCTCCCTGCCACGCCACCACTGAGCAGTACGTGGGCTCCTTCCCAGTGGACGACCTGGACACCCAGGAGAGTGTGTGGCTGGTGCAGCAACAACTGTGGCTACTGAAGGTGGAGGCGCTGGGGGTGCCCCCAGTGGGGGCCACGACTGGTGGGAGGATGAGCCCCTTCCGAGGCCAGCTGTCCCCTGGGAATATAGCTCCTTTGGCCCGGGAGCCCCTCCCTCGGGGCTGTGCGGGATCCCGCAGCTGGGAGACCACGGGAGATTCTCAGTGTGGCCCTGATGGGGATGGTCAGCGAGGAGCCACCCACTCTCCCCTGGCCCCTGGGGGTGGCAGAGCGGGTTCACGACACCCCGAGGCTGGGCTGGGCAGGTGATGCTAACTCCTGCCAACTCTCCACCCAGGACTGTCCCCACCGCCGGGCTGTCATCCTCAAGTTCAGGCTCCAGGGACTCAAGATCTACAGTGGGGAGTGTGAGGTAGGAGCTTCAGGGGCTCTGGGAGGGGCATCTACCCTGGGGCTGTCCTCAAGCTCTGCCTCCTGGGGTGCACATGGGGGTGGGTACAGGGAGGTGCTCCCCCAGCCCTGCTGAGCCTGGGGCCGGAGATGCCCACTCCTCCTCCTGGCACCCAGGGGCTGGAGACGGCCCACTCTTTCTCCTGGTACAGAATGGACTCTGACCATGGGTCACACTGTGCTGTGCTCCCCGTGACTGAGGGCCTCCATCACCTAAGGTCCAGGCACGTCATGGGGCTCTGCCTTCAAGCACTGAGCTGCCGGCATGAGGTGTCACCCACCACCTGTTTGAGAGGGACTAGTGTCTCCACACTTGAGCCATGTCACGCCAAGGCATGTGGAGGAGGTATGGCAGGGCTAGGACTTGAACCCTTGGCATGTGCCTCAGAGACCAGGCTGCAAGCCCGGGCCTGCGCCACTGTCTGTCTCTGACCCAGTGGTCCGTGCAAGTTCTGCCCTTGGGTCACAACCCCACCCACAGGCTGGCACATCCCAAGGCCATGGCCCCGAGCAAGATCCAGGTGGCTGGAACTGGTTGATGGAGGCCATGAGCACCCCTGCCCCCCAACCCGCAGGTGCTTCTGATGGCGCACGCCCTGGGGCACATCCTCTACTCCACCTGGTGCCCAGCTGACTGCCAGTTTGCCTTCATCGCCCAGAACCCACGGAGCCCGGCCAGCAAGCTGTTCTGCCAGCTCTTCGTGGGCAGGCAGCCAGGATAGGTGCCTGGGCCATAAGGCCGGCAGGTGGGGAGGTCATGCTAAGGATGGAGAAGGGGATGGGCCATGCATCAGGTGGCCTTTCGGGCATGGCTGCCTGCAGGCACAGTGCCCCTGTCCACATGTCACCTTAGAGGCTCTGGAGAGCAGGTCCGTGGCCTCAGTGGTCCCTGGCGGCCTGCAGGCCAGAGCCTGTGCTTGGCTTCGAGGAGTGCAGCCAGCACCAGGCCTCTGCTTGTGCCGTGGCCTCTGTCCTGTCTCTACACTGTCTGCCCTTGAGGCTCAGCCTCCATGTTCCCGAGGCTCCTGCGGCGCCCTCCCCATCCCCATCCCTCTATCCATTTGTCCCTAATGATGGTTGCCTGAGTTCTTGGAGAGCAGAGGCCGGACCAGGCTGGGCTGCGTGTGCTCCACTGGGGTGGTGGGGACAGGGCCATCTGAGAAGCTCTAGGCGAGACAGCTGCAGAGCCCCAGGACCCCGGGGTCGGCAGGCAGAAGCTGAGGCTGTTGCTCACTGCTGCCGTGTGCGTGCAGCTCCATGCTGGATCCAGGCTGGCCCCTGCCCGCGAGCTGGTGCTTAGTCTTCCAGTGTGTGGCATGTCTTGCAGTCGGCACACAAGTCTGGGGCCTCTGCTGGGCCGCTTCATGAACTCCTCAAAGGATCATAGAGAAGGCCATGGTCACCCAGCTGTTCCTGAGGAATGGGGCCAGGCTTGGAACCCAGGGCCTGAACTCTTGGCGCCCTCTCCAGGGTGAAGGCAGGATCCCCAGGGCAGCCGCCTCTGTTCCTGCTGAGTGAGGGAGGCTGGGGTGGGAGCCTGGTGGTGAGGTTCCCGGGGCTGAGTGAGACAGCACTCCTGGTTGAGAGGCTGTGCACAACCGTGGTGATAACCGAGTGCCCCGTCCAATGGGAGCTGCTTCTGCCTGTCCTACATCCACATCTTGCACCTGTTACTCTTCCGCTTCTTCGAGCTCACCTATCTCCTGCAGCACCCTGAAGAGAGGGCATGACCTGAGCCCTGACAGGCCCCCACAGGGGATGAGCCCCGAAAGCCCGCAGTGGGCCCACCGGCCCTAGTGTGGGAACCCTTCGGCCGGGATCAGCTGTCACAGAACGTCCATACCTTAATCTCCTTCTGGCAGCTGCCAGCAGAGGGCCGGTGGGCAGTGGGGTATGCAGTGCCCCTAGCCAGGGGCGGGCAGGAGGAGGGCAGAGAACTGGGGGAGGGTTGGGGGCTGCACCCGGGTAGCTGGGGCCGAGTCTGCCTTCCCACAGCCTCTCCCTGCTTGTCCTAGAAGGAGCTGTCAGAGTTGGAGGGCCGAGGGGGCACCCGCCACGGCCGCCTGGGGAATCCCTACTGCTCCCCAACGCTGATCCACAAGAAGGCTATCCGTAGCAAGGTGATCCTCTGTGGGGCCTACTGGGCCTGCACACATGAGGCTCAGCTGCAGCTGTCGGCACGTGAGGCCTGTGAGTTGCCCCAGCGCACTGGTGCCCATCGCAGGGCATGGCCAGCAAGGGTTGTGCTGCAGGGCAGTGGCTGCACCTCAAGACAGGTGCCTCTGTGCAAATGTGGAAGTACCTGTGCCTGTGTACCCAGTCTGAGTGCCTGGGGCTTGCACAGGTGCCGCTGCACAGCGGGGTGTGCCTGTGAGGCAGGGCAGGGAGGCTCTGGGAGGAGACCCATCTGGGATTCCTGGGGCCTTCATGGAGGGTGGGCTTAGCGCAGGAAGGGGGAGACCCTAATTCCTCTGACCCTGAATGGTATCTCCACAGTTCCTGCCGCATGGGAGGCATGGCCCCAGGGTCCTGGAGGCTCCTTGTGCCTGGTGGAAAGCGAGGGCAGCCTGACGGAGAACATCTGGGCCTTCTCAGGCATCTCCAGGTTTGGGGGAGGGGCATGGGGTTTGGCCTAGTCTGATGCTTAGTTCTGTTGTGGGGATAGGGTGAGGGGACGGACTCCCCACCCTGGTGCTCTTACCAGCCCCATCTCTGTGCACGGACAAAGCTCCCCAGCCCCGCAGACCTTGGGCCCCCTGAGTCTTCTTAAATGTGAAATGAGATAATGAGACCTCCTTGGTGGCAGGGCTGTGGGGAGCTCCAATGACGGATCCCGGGAACATGGCCCGCTGCTGGCCCTCTTCATGGCTCCCTCCTTCTGCTGGGGTCCTGAGGCTAGCAGCAAAGGACAGTTAACCCCAGTGCCACTCCAAGCCCAGGACCCGTCTATTGCTCAGGGAGACTGCCCAAGGCTACCCCAAACTAGGGGTCCTGCCCACAGCCTCTCCCGCCCTCCATCCCCCAGGCCCAGTGCCCTGGCCCTGCTGTGGAGAGACGTGCTTGGAGCCTTCCTGCTGTGGCCAGAGCCAGGCACCAGTGGCCAGTGGTGCCTGTCGGTGCTAACACAGTACGGCGTGGTGCCCTACCAGGTCTTCCGCAACCGTGTGGGCCGCTACTGCCTGGAGGTAAGTGCAGGAGGGGCCTGGCTCTGCCCCATTGGTGGCCTAACCCTCATCACAGCGCAAGCTGGCCCTGCCCCTTATCTTGCCTCCCTTACCCTGCTCCCGATCCTTCCTTATTGGTCCAGGCCTGAGCAAAGCGCTCTTGGAGGAAAAGTTGAAGGCTTTGTGGTCACTGAGGGTCCCCAATCTAGAGGGTGCTCCCAGAGGGCACCCTGCATAGAGCTGGGCTGAGTGACACTTCACATTTCTGCTGGGATGTTGACTCTTAGAAATCCTGCTTCCCCATACCCTAGCCGGTGGGTAGCCAAGCGGAGAACCCACACAGAGGGGCATGACCTTGCCTAAGCCCGCACAACCAGAGTCTCCCTTTGGGTGTCAGCCAGGGTCAGACTGGAATGTCGGGGCTTTTCTGGACAGGTAGTGAGGGCAAGAGGAAGTGGTTTCTGGCCCTGCCCAATAGCACATGCCGCCTGAGCCCTAGGGTGCTGCGCTGGGTGCAAGCCACAGGAAGGTACCCCCATGCTGAAACCCCTTCCTTTGCCAGCACCTGCCGGCTGACTTCCCCAGCCTGGAGGCCCTGGCGGAGAGCCACTCAGGAGCCGAGCGCAGACTCTTCTGCCCCCTGGACATGGGCCACCTGAACCCCACCTATGAGGAACAGGACTTGGCCATGAGGGCAGGCCACCTCGGACTCTCCAGCCCCTCAGCCATGCCAAGTCGGAGGCAGAACTGCAGGGCCTGGGCTAGGAGGCTGCGGGGTCCAGGGCTGCTCCTCATTTAGCTGCAACCTCCGCAGCCTTCTGCCCTTCTCATCTACACTGGCCAGCGGGTCCTGTGGTTGTTGTGTCCCTTGCGTGGGTCTTCTGTCACTTCCCAGCCCGTGGTCTGTGTCCTGCTGACATGCTTCTGTGAGGGGGCGGAACGCAGCACCCAGCCCTAGGGGCTTTGTCATCTTGTTGCCTCCGGCGTACTGCTTGACTCCTGGCTTAGGAGCTTGCCAGGGTGGGTGGGGGGCCCTCCCTGACTGGGGTTTCCAGAATCCAGAATGTTCCTGACCAAGGCCTCCCTTCCCAGCTCACCCTGCTGTTGGAGAGGCATAGGCCGACCCATGCCTATGATTTGTGGCTGGCACAGCTGTCAGGACTCAGCACAGCTCACCAGGCCGGCCCCATGAGGTGAAGGAGATGGGTCTAGGTAGTGGTCCTGCTGACAACTGACAAATCTAGGTTACCCCCCTTTCTGCTTTGAGTGAACTTGGCAGGCCAGCACGGGTGTGCTGGTGAAGTTACGGAATACTTGGTTCCCGAGGCAGAGGCCCCACCACGCTAGCAAGCAGCAGGTGTGTCACCCTTCGGTGGCAGAGACAGCCACCACTCCCGCTCCGCTCAGGGCAGTCCTGGTCAGTGGCCTTGTCACTGTCTCACCAATCTAGTAACAAAAGGGAGCTGTCCACTGGGGTGTCCTCTGTTGGGACAGGCCATCCTGATCTGTGTCAAATGGGAGTGGGCAACTGGGCCTCTCTCCCAGCATCTCAACTGCAACTGCTCCCCTCCCTGGGCATGGGCAGTGGAGGACACCCTGTCCCCCTCCCCTCCCTCCCTCCCTCACTCCTTCCGCAGTCTCACATGCCTTTAGCAGGGAGAGGGTTTTGCGCTTTCCTGTGCCTGGGAAGACAGTCCATGAAACCTTGGAGTTGGCCCAAGCACCCCCGTGGGAGGAATGGGACTGGCTGCATGCTGGCAAGGTCTGGGGCCAGGTGCCCAGATGGCTTCCTGACAGCTTTTATTGGTTAGAAGTTACACCTAGGGCAAGAGTTTTGGCCCACAGGTGCTGACTTCTCAGTGTCCTAACATCAGAGCACAGCTGTGTGTGTGTGTGTGTGTGTGTGTGTGTGTGTGTGTGTGTGTGTGTGTGTGTTTCCAGCCTACATGATGTGGGCAGCCTAGCTGTGTGGACACAAATAAAGTGCATTTCCTCCCCTCTTCCGATACAGGCTCCTTTGAAAGGTGGGGCCTCTGTCCAGCCACTTGGTGCTGAATGGGCTCAGGATCTCTGGAAGGAATTGGGTAGGGGGTGTGATCAGCCAGGTCCAACTCCTTCATACCTTCAGGGGAAGGTGCTGTAGGAACAATGCTTGGTGCCTTGAGCGCTGGCTACTGGAGCTTGCTCTCTGCTCCTGTAACATGCCACAGGGCCTTGGCACAGCCCGGGTGGCCGCTGGGGCCTCCCCTTCCTCCTGGGCGGCCCTCATCCTCAGCCTTGGTGTTTCAACTTGGTCCCAGGGTGCCTGTGGCCCCTCTCCCGGAGTGGGAGTGCGAGCCTCCCTCTGCGGGTCCAGGTAGGTGTACTGGGTCTGTGCCGCTAACCGCTTTGGAGGATGTTGGCTTCCAGGGACAGTCTCCTTTGCTGGGCTGCGGGTTGCAGGGGTATCGTCCAGCGGCTCCCCTGGCCAGCCCTTAGGGATGGGCCAGACTGCCTCTGCCTGCCCAAAGGGTTTGACTCCTAAAGCTTTGAAAAGTGATGAGGTTTAGGAAAAACGAGGTGACATCTGGGGAAGGAGGGCCCGGGCTCTGGGCTGCCCCACACTGACTGATGCACACCAGAGCTGAGCTGTGGGTAAAGGACAGCGGGCACTATCGGCGTCTGGAAAAGGAATTGGAGTCCAGTCTGCGGGTCCCTTGGTGGCGGGGCATCCTGGAGTCAGGTGCTGGACCTGGACCATTCCAGGCAACGACGGACTGCGGGTGGGGGGCTCAGGTCGCAGAGAACACATGGCCTTTGCGCTGCATCCTCCTGTGACGCCACGGCCGTTGCCAGGCAACCGCGAACGCCTTGGCGATGTGTGCTGGCGCGCACGAGCCAGTGACTCCGGGGCTCTGGTCCTGTGGTGGCGCCAGCAGCTCGGATCTCCCCCCGTCCCCGCACCCCCTTTCCCCGCTGAGGCCCAGGCCCAGGCACGGGCGAGCCCGGGCTCCGGAGGAGGCGGCGGTGGTGCCAGCTGGAACCCTGGGAGTGTCCCAAGCGCCCCCTCCTCCCGCCGCGGCCCCGTCCCCGCCACAAGCCCCTGCCCCGCGCGGGCACCGGCCGCGCCATGGCCGCGGAGGAGGTGAAGGTGGTCATGCGCTGCCGGCCCATGAACCTGCGCGGCCATTGCTTCATCCAGAACCCGGGCGCCGCCGAGGAGCCCCTCAAGCAGTTCACCTTCGACAGCGCCTGCCACACGGACCACATCACCCAGCAGATCTACAAGGAGATCACCTACCCGCTGGTGGAGGTGCGCCTAGGGACGGCCCTGCCCCCAGGCGCTCGGGGTGGGCGAGGGGCTGGCAGCTGGGCACAGATGGACAGCAACCAACTTGTGTGCAGACAGGAGATGGCGTCCTGGGCTCCGCCATGCCCAATGCCCCTTCCTGTTCCTGCAGACTGAGAACTCCGCCCAAGGGTACCCCTGCCTCGTGGGATCCATGAAAGACCCATATGCTCCGTGTCCAGCCTCCTGTGTCCCTCCTCCTGCCCTTGGCCAGCCTCACCTTTGCCACTCTCCACCTCAGACTGTAGTGTGAGTGCAGCTGGCTCCTGGAGGCCCCGGCCCTAGCTCGGGGGCAGCCCCAAGGCTGTGAACAGGGGCTCTGCCTCTTGCTGCAAGGACCCTGGTGTCTCACTCCTGGGGACAGCGTGGCCAGGCTCTCCCAGTGAGCTTGACTGGAGCTAACCTGCTTCCTACCCTGTCCTCTGTTAAACACTGGCTCAGGTATTTGAAAGAGAGAGGGTAGGAGAGATGGTTTGCTCCAGTGGAGTAGCCAGGGCTGGGTCGGGACCAGCGCTCTGACATGGAATGCTGGTGTTGCCTGCAGCAGTTCCCTTGGCTCCCCATCTCTTGTGCCAGGAGTCAGTCCAAGCCTGGAATGAGCTGATATGGTCTGAAGCTCCCCCAGCCAGAGATGATGCCCCAGGCATGAGGGCCAGCTTCCTCCAGGCTTTGAGACTTAGCAAGGTTGTGCCTTGGCCCAACTCCACTCTCCAACTGGAAGGGCCCCAGGGGCTCACCTGACCCAGTTGTTGTTCCCTATTGGGTTCTCAAAGGCCACCAAAGTGAGGACCAGCTCTCCCCAGCACATCTGCTCCACAGGTGCTCAGGCTTCCCAAAGCAGCCCCTTCTGCCTTGTGGGAACTTGGGTCCCCTCCTTGGCCTGGAGCATGGCCCTGGGCCAGCCATTTGTGGGGGCCCAGGGAGCCCCAGCCCATAGAGGGAGGCAGACAGGACAGCCCTTCAGGTCCCTCCTGCAGCTCCTGGGCAAGGGGCAGCGTCTCTGTTCTTAGCAAGTTAATGAGGAACAGCAGCAAGCTAACAGTTGAGATCCAGGGTGATGAGTTGGCAGGGGAAACCCTGGGGACTGGCAACACGGGGATGCTCCCAAGCCTGGATCTAGGTGGGGAGAGGTGTGGATGGGAGGAGCAGGAGGACTTCCTGGGAGAGGTGTCACAGAGGCTGTGAGCTGAAGGCTGAGTGGAGTCAGCCAGTTCCCAGAGCGGTCCTCTGCGTGGAATCAGGCTGGAGCCGGGCGGGTTTAGTCTTCAAAAGAGCTGGGGACCCTGAAGACTGAAGAAATATGGAAGGAATTAGGGCTGGTACTGAGCCTGGCGCCAACATTCCCTGCCCCGTCCGGCTGCCTCCTGTTAGCAGGGCAGCCAGCAAGCACTTACAGCCTAGGAGCAGTGGTACTGGGCAGGCCGGGCTGGCAGTCTTGGTGGCTCCGGGGTCCTGTGACAGCCTGGACAACCTCTGCCCAGGACACTCCCTCTGGGTCCTCCGTGCTCCTCCCCTCCTTCAGATAGAGGCTCCCTTCCTGACCTTGTCACTGGGTGATATGTCACCTCAACTGGAAGCTGCCCACCCAGGACCCTCCTTCCAGCTGATCCATCTCCCCACCACACCCCATCACCACCTGGTCAGCTCAAGGAGCCCAGTCCCAGGACAGCCCCGAGTTAAAGAGTTGGTTAACCCTTGATCTCCCGGAAACTGTTTGGCCCTTAACTTCAGGGCTGTGGAGGAATGCTAGGTCTGACATGCGGACCTGCTCCATGGATGTACTTGTCCCATGGAGGTCTGTGAGGCCAGCTGGTGGGAGAGACGCTGTCTCCATGGAGATCTGGAGCTGAGCCGAGGGACCTTCTGTGACAGTGGTCGTGCTCCGTGGCTGCACTGTCCTGTGATAGCCATGAACTACATGGTGCAAGTGAGATGCCACTGAGTGTCACCCGGGGGCTGTATGTTAATTGTTCTTTTTAATGTGTTTATTTGAAAGGCAGAGGGACAGAGAAGGAAGGAGAGAGGGAAGTTGGGGGAGGGTGGGCAGAGAAGATTTTCTCCATTCTCTGATTCAATGCCCCAAATAGCCCCAACTGCCGGGACTGAGCCAGGCTGAAGCCAGCATCCTGGAGATCCACCCACGTCTCCTACATGGGTGGGAGGGGTGCAGGTGCTTGGGCCGTCTGCTGCTGCCTTCCCAGGCCAAGCTAGCAGGGAGCTGGATAGGAAGTGGAGCAGCTGGCACTTGCACTGACATTGCAGGCAGCGGTTTAATGCACTGTGCTGTGATGATGGCCCTCTGAATGCTAATTTAACTAGAAGTTTTGGTTTCTGAAAGATCAAGTTTTTAAAATTAATTAATTTATGTTTTATTGATTACATTGCATTATGTGACACAGTTTTATAGTCACTGAGTGCCCCCCCCCATGGTGGATTCCTCCACCTTGTTGCATTACCACAGTTCAAATTCAGTTGAGATTCTTTCTTTGCAAGTATCTACCAAGTGCAAAGTCCAGCATCTTGCTGTCCAGATAAGTTCAATGGTTTCTTGGGGAGACCATCTCTGGTCTGAAGGTAGAGCTGGCAGAGTATCATCCCATTCAATTAAAAGCCCCGACATTACATCAGTAACAATTTATAATGTTATGGAATTAGTTGACATGGTATTGAGTAACCAATATGTTAAAAGAGAAAAAAAAAGAATGCAAGTTCTGAACCACATCCTGTCACTTCTACATTGACATTTCTTTTTTTTTTTTTTTTTTTTTTTTTTTTACATTGACATTTCAATTATTAGTTTATATACAGCCGGGTGCTATAACCTTAAAATAGGTATAGATTACTATTCAGCTGTCTCGCGCTGTTTTAATTTTAGTATTTAGCAGTTCATAGCGTTGAAGCATGATTTTGCTGAACCTGGCTGTTTTTCGGGTAGTCTAACTCCATAACTCTAACAAGACATATGTCAACAGTTTAGGTGAACAGTTTTAGGAGGGGTGTGCAGAGAAATCTTCAATACCCCAGTGAGGAGTGACTAATCTTTGTGTCCCACCCAATGAGTTCTTAGTGCATCCCCGCTGACCATTTTCTGTCTGTTTCTAAGCTGAAAGATCAAATTTAACTAAACCCTTGTGGCTAGCAGCTGCTGTGCTTCCTGGCACAGCTCTCCAGCCAAGTCTTCCGGTACGAATACCAAGTGAGCCACATTTTGTGAAGTGAAAGGAAACAGATTCGACTATTCCAGCTCATATTAACTACATATTGCTTCCCTAAGATGTAAATGGGTATTATCTTCATTGCATAATGTTAGTGAAATCTCTTACATCCTTTGTTCATACTATGTAAAATCCAGTGTATGTTTTATGCTAATGTCCCAGCAGTTGAATTGCAGGTGGGCGTTTGGTGTAGTAGTGAGGGTGCTGCTTGGGGTCACCATGCCCGGTATTGGCACTCCTTCCTGTTCCACTGTCTGCCGACGTGCATTCTGGAAGGAACAGGTGCCAGCCATCCTTTGTTAAGTTTCTGGATCCTGGCTGTTGTGGCCCTCTGGGGAGCGAAGCAATGGAGGGGAACTTGTCTGATGTCTAACCCCCTTCAGCTGAATTGAATACATTAACACAGCAGTGAAACTGTGGCTCCTGGAAGGCTATTTTATAGTGCTTAGGCTTTAAAATCTAAATTAATTGGAAGTTCAGTTTCTTAGTAACATGGGTGTCCCCTAGTGGGGGCTGGGAGCTGCTTGAGTGGGTGGGGCAGCCTGGCAGTGCCACTAGGATCCCTCCCCGTATGTGGGTGAGGCCACAGTCCTCCAGCTAAGTGTCAGGGCCACACGAGTTTCCTGGGATGAGGCTCCTGAGCTTCCAGTGCACCTGCTCTGGCCACAGGGCTTTAGAAGTGTGCTTGTGGACTGGTGGTCTCCTGCTCCTGCCCTGCAGCTGTCCACTCTCGAGTCCCAGCTTCTGCGGGTAAGAGTGCATGCTTACCCATCCTGTGGACAGCTGGGAACGGTGACCTTAGTCTCCTTGGGATGGCCACACCCCATTCTGTCCACCTGATGGGCCTGGGGTGTCATACAGGGCCCTGGGGCATGGCAGCAGCCCTCCAGGTCCACATTCCAACACTCTGTTCCATGGTAAATTCTAGAATATGTGACCTCATGTGCTGTGTGTATGGCGGGTGGACAGATGCTGGCTAAGTAAAGAAAGTCCAGGAGATGGGCTGGTTCGCCCCCATTTTCCTGGGCAGCCTCGTCCCCTCTCCATCCTTCCCCGCACCTGCTCTCAGTTCGCACCTCTCCATCCGTGCTCAGCTCCCCTGTGACCTGCTGTGAGTCTTGTACCTGCAGCCCTGTGGGAACCCATACCTCCCTTTTGGTTCCTGATGCCCCTGGGAGACTTTGCCGAGTTCTTGCCTCCCCTCCCCGCCCCCTTTCCCTCTTGGCCACCTCTCTTTGTGCAGTGCCTATCATTACTTGCAGCCACACGGCCTGCTACAGGTGTCAATGGTGCTTGTCCTGCCCCCACAGTCCAGGGGGACACTGAGCGAATGCCCTGTGTGCCTGCTCTTGGGTGCTGCTGCAGTGTGACTCAGTATGGTAGGCCCAACAGCAGGTGTTCTCTGCCCTTATTACAGGTGGGCACACTGGGGCAGACCTGGCCATGGGCACAGGGCCAAAAGTGCAGATGGGACATGAATGCCCTGGGCCATATCCCCCAGCAGGCTTGTCACCCTCCAAGGGGTCAGTTCCTCCCTCTCCTTCCCAGCACACCCCTGGCAGGGTAGAGCCCAAATGCTTGCTTGATTTTTTTTTTTTTTTTAGATTTATTTGATTTATTTGAAAGGCAGAGTGAAAGAAACAAAGAGATCTTCCATGCACTGGTTCACTCCCCAGATGGTCAGCATGGCAAGGGCTGGGCTGTGTGCATTAGCAGGTAGGGGAGCCTCAGGCTTCAACTCTCTGAGCTCTCCTAGTCTCTACTGCAGCCAGGGCTGTTGTGCAGGAGGCCCAGGGAGGGCCCCAGTCTAGTGGGGGGAGCCTCACTGTCCACCTTGACCCTGCCCTGGACCCCTGCTGAGCACCAACTTGGGTTTCCTCCCCAGCAGGGTGTCACCAAGGGCTACAATGGCACCATCTTTGCCTATGGCCTGAGGGGCAGCAGAAAGTCCTTCACTATGCAGGGCCTGCCGGACCCGCCCTCCCAGCAGGGCATCATTCCCAGGGCCTTTGAGCACATGTTTGAGAGTGTGCAGGTACAGCCTTGGGTGGAGGGTTTGGGAGGCTGCCCTGTCAGAGGCCTGCCTTGCCGGCCCACAGCTGCAGGGTTGGCACTGTTTTCTGGCCAGCTGGTAGAGACAAGCTCACCCTAGGATATTGGTGATGTTGGTGCCAAACACCCGGTGGCCCTGGCTTGGACCTGTCTTGAGCTTCTGTTTGGATTAAGCCATTGCTACTGTCCAAGCCTGTGTGGGGAGCTCTTTGCCTAATGATGTCACCAAGCTTCGAGACAGACCCAGGGGGTAACTTAGAGCCCATTTCTGAGATGGGGGAGACTGAGATAGGGGAGACCCTGACATCTGAGACAAGTCCTTCCCAGTGCCCGGGGTGTGGGGGGCCATGGGTGGCACTGGGTAGAAAGTCCCCCAATGGGAGATGGCAGAGCCTGGCCTGAGAAGGAGCAGCTGGGGGCTGGGGCTGGCTCGAGTCTCACCTGACCCCAGGGAGGACTTTATTCTTGTCCCTGAGGCATATGGCTGGAACCTTGGGCATAGCAGGTGGATACAATGCAGCTTGGAGAGGCCTGGAGTCCCCGGGTTGGAGTGGCAAGGAGGGAGAGGCAGGGTGGGGCCTCCTCCCAGCCTGGCCTCTCCTGCTCCCTGGCTGCAGAGGACTGTAGTCCAGGGCGGGCTGGTCAGCCAGTGGCTTGGAGCTCAGTCCTGTCTGTGCTTCCCAACCCTGCAGTGTGCAGAGAACACCAAGTTCCTGGTGCGGGCCTCCTACCTGGAGAACTACAATGAGGACGTGTGGGATCTGCTAGGAGCAGACACCAAGCAGAAGCTGGAGGTGGGTGCAGGGGTGACTGAACGGGGGATGCTGCTCCTGCCCCAGGGCTCTCGTGCCAGTTCACACTAGGTGGGGACTTTGAACTTGGACTTTGGAGTGTTCTCAGTCAGATTTCACGGTGCAGGGGAAGTATAATGGGCCTCTCCGACCATTGGGCGATGGAGAAAAGACTGGATGTCTCCCAGGTGCACCTGCTCAAACACGGCGTTGGTGATAGGCGTCATTTGACTAAAGCCTTTCTCTGCTACAGTACTCACAGAAATGCACACTTGCACATGCGTACTGGCAGGTGCACACATGGACACAGATGCATACAGAACAACACCTGTGCATACACACGTAATCAGCACACGATGCTTATGGCAATGTGTGTATGCATGCATGGTGCGCATATGCTAATAAGTGTGCAATGCATGCTAACACGTGCTAGCATGCAAACATACATGCACATATACTCACGAATACACATGTATCCATGCACACACAGCAGCACCACTATCCCTCCTCACCTTTAACCGTAGGCCCCAGATTGCAGGCAGGGCTCCCATCACAGGACCCACCCCAGCCCTCACCCTCCTCCTCTGCCTTGGCCCCTTCACTCCCTGACACTTCCTGTGTGCTACTGCACAGGTAACAGCCCCTCAGCTCCACCTGCAGCTCCACTGCCCGCACGCTCCCCTTGGATGAGCCGTCTGGCGTCCAGCCTGCCTCAAAGGCAAGATGCTCTCCCACCTGCCTCCCACGCCTCAACCTCTCTCCCTGAGACCACGTCCACCTGCCCACTTCTCACTTCCAGCACCAAAACGTCAACTTCCTGGCTCCATGCGCCCCTCCAGGCCTCATGCCAAGCAGGCTCAGAACACGCTAAGGATGAAGGGGCTGCAGCACAATTCCCCCTCCTCTTGCTTGGTCCTCACTGCACATCCCAAAAAGAGATGTCCCACATGTCGCATTGCCCACCCCATGCAGCTGTGGGACAGCTGCCAGGCACCTGTGTGTGCTACAGGTGAGGACCCAGAGGCGCCATGCCCACCAGCAGCCTGCCCAAGGTCTCAGAGCCTGCCAGGGCCAGGCCACAAAACAAGACAGCAAGATGGGAATATTCTGGTCAACTCTCATTGCCCCTTCCCCCATCCTGTCCATACAGGTCAGAGCACCCCTCACACGAACTCATAGCTGACTCGTTCCTGACCACACCACTCCCTGCCGAGAGGCCTCCTCCCTGGGCCTGCGCCTCCTCCCTGGACCCTTTCCTCCTAGGACTGTGCCTCCTGCTTACATTGTAATGGACAGGAAAGCCCAGCCCCAGCAAGTCCCCTCGCCGACTCCTCCAAGTAGGGCTCCCAGGAGAGACCCCTGGGGCAGTCAACTGAATCCCGGTGGCGAGGCAGCAATGGCGGCGGCGGGGGTGGTCGGCTCTTGCTATCACCGTGCTGTGCTGGAGGATGGCAGGCGGCCTGGTTCATGCCCAAGGCACTAGGCCCTCCCCTTTCTGGTCTCCTGCCCCTTCTCTCCTATACAGTGGACTGGCAGCAGCGCTGTTCTCCAAGCTGACCACGAGATGGCGCCAGCCGCTCTACATGGAAAAGGCTGAACAAGGTCCTGGACCCAGGAGCAAGGTCCCACAGTGGCTGCTGCTGCCATGCCCCGCCTCTCCTGTCTGTGGACTTCTGCCACTCATCATGCCTCCTCCCTGGGAGCCCTCCCCAGGAGCCAGCCTCCCAGAACCTCGAGCTCCCCTAAGCGTCGCCTACTGTGCTTCCCCCAACCAGGGGAGCCCCTGGCCCCTACAGCCTGAAAGACTTCAGGGTCTGAGGGTTGACCCCAACTGAGGTCATGTTGAGTGGCAGGAGCCAAACTGTCCCTGCAAGAGTCAGGGTGCTCAGGGGAGGGGTGGTGCCCAGTTCCCCACATGAAGGTCTCAGGGGCAGCCCTCGAAAGGGAGGGGTGTCCAGAAAGCCAGAGACGAGAGGCTGTGGCAGTGACCCCTGCCCCACAGCTCCCCAGGGAGGCTGGGAGGCCCTTGGGTCCCAGAGGCTAAGTCTGCCCTCATCCACTGGCCAGAGGCTGCTCTGTTGGACGCCCCAGCCTGTGTACAGGCCTCTCCCACAGCCAGGAGGCCCTCTCTGCTTCCATCCCCAGGGCTCCTGGAGGAGCCTCGCACCCTGCTGCTCTCTCCCATGCAGGCTCTGAAGTGGCAGGGCCTGCAGGCTGGACTCAGGACCCCAAGTTCAAATCCTGGAACCTGCCCTCCTTAGCCACGTGAGCTTGGACAAGTCATGGCATCTCGAAGCTTCATCCACACAGTGGGCCTGCAGGTGCAGAGGATAGCGACAGCAGTGAAGGAGGAACTCTACCTATGGAGAGGAGGCAGCGTCTCCCAATCCCCATCCCTCTCCCCACTGTGCCTGCTCGGGCCTCACCTCCCGGATGAGCTGTTTCTCAGTCTCAGCGTCATGCTGGTTCACAGGTGGGATCAGCTTCTCCTCACCCTGGCCGCGACTCTGGGGCTCCTGGCCAGACAGTAGGGCTGGGAGAACAGGGGAGAGCAGCTGAGAGGGAGGCACACACGGCTTGCAGGATCTCATGCAGGGGTCACCACATGCTCGCTTGGATATGCCCGTGAGGGCTGAGGTCATCGCAGACAGGACACAGGGTGGGTGCCAGAGCCGCAGGTGCCAGAACCATGGGCATGCAATGCCATCAGCAGGTGCGGATAGCAACAGGACACTGGGGCAGCATGAGCCTCGGCCATCCTGGGGCAGTGCTTTCCACTGCTTCACGGGGAGGACTGGGGCCCCAGGGGCCTGCGGAGCCGGTGGGGGGTGGTGAGCTGGTGTTGGCTATCTCACTCACCACCTGCCCTCACTGCCATGCTCGCTGTAGCCGCGGAGCAGCGACCCTGGAAGGCCTCAGTGTTAGCGGACCCAGAGACACAGCCTCCCCAGCCACTCCTGGGACCTCTCACCATTCCAACTTACTGCCCTTGGGGGGTGGGGGGAGCTGGGCAAAGGGGAGAAAGGAAAGAAGAAGAAAGCAGGTGGCCAGAGTGGAATTCCTCCTGGAGGGTTCAAGGCCCTCCCCTCTCCACACCCTGCCAGTCCCTCCCCCCTGCCCGACCTTAGCAGCCTGTGGGTCTTCCCAGAGGAACCTCGAAACCCTAAGCAATCACACCGGCTACTCGCAGCCCCACGTCCTCACAGGCTTAGTCACTGTCTGCTCCGTGAAGCCAGCTGGGACTGACCACACCCCACCCCACACAGACCTGGCCACCCACCCCTTTCTGCCCACTGCGGGGGTCTGCCCTAGGGCCTGCTAAAACATTTAGCTCAGGAACTGGGAATAGGTGAATGAATGAAAGGGGGAGGAGGTTGGACTGGAGTGAGGAGGTTGGACTGGATATATGGACTGCAGGGTGGGCTGGGAGGGCAGTGGGGTCTGGTAACTGCATGGGTGGAACAAATGAGGAGCAGGTGGGTGTGTGGTGAAGGAAGGAAATGGACAAACCATGGCGTGGATGAGAAGGCAGGCAGGAGGACATGTGAGCAGACCAGCCGATGGAGGTGGCACGGGGCTTGACAGATGGGCAGACAGACCCGGCTCTCGCACACTCGCTTCCCCGAGACAGAGAAGCAGATCAGGCAGTGCTCTGGGCCCTGTGCTCTGGGCTCTGTTCCGCGGGACTGGGCCACCTTGCGTCTGATCTTGACCCTCATGGATCATGTGCATTTGGCAGGCCTGGCTCAGCACAATGGCCTGATATCCCTCTGCCCAATGGCAGCCCACGCACCTGGGGTGCACATGGCAGCAACATCCTCCTTACTCAGAGCAAGGTGGGACGTGGGGGAGTCAGCCAGCCAGCCAGCAGCCATGCAGCCCAGCACCACAACACTGCCCTGGGGACAGCCAGCACAGAGGGAATGACGGAGGTGCAGTGGGGCAGGCAGCGGGTGACAGGGCCTGTGGCTGGTGGGACATACCAGAGCAGGGCCACTTCCTTAGATCACTGACACATTCCACGTGACTGTTCCAGCCAGGGCTGCATCTGACTCTTGCCAAGCTGTGCCCAGGAGTGAGCCTCCGGGACAGCAGGTAAGACAGTGAGAGCTTGGGAAGCCTGCATCAGTATTGGAGTGCCTGGGTCCAGCTCTGGTTATCTTCCCAATGCCAGCTTCCTGCTATTGCTTGCCCCGGGAGACAGCAGGTGATGGCACAAGCACTTATGCAGGGAGAACCAGACTGTGTTCCGGGCTCCTGCCTTTGGCCTGACCCAAGCCCAGCTGTCGCTGACACTTGGGGAGTAAACCAGTGGATGGAAGATCTGTCTCTCTTTCAAATAAAATGAACAAAACAACCAAACAGGGAAAGCTGTGCCCACATGGAATCAGGAGAAGTGGGGGCAGGAAATCAGGGGCAAGCTCCCGCCTCCTTTGCCGGCCGCCACTGCCCGGCAGCCTACCTGTCTGGCCGCCAGGGCCCATCTGCTGGGCCAAGATGGCCTTGAGCTTCTTGATTTCCTCCTGGTACTTGTGAAGGAGCGCGTCCTTGGGCTCCTCATTGATGCGCGGCTTGTTCTTGATGTTCTTGGCCAGGTTGGCATAGCGCAGCGTGCTCAGGGACTCGTCGTAGTAGTTGTCAGCAGGCGACAGGCAGGCCATCATCAGCGTCTTGGTGTTGTCGCCCAGCAAGTCCTGTAGCAGCTGGGTGAGCTTCAAATTGCAGTACGGGATGTGCTTGCAGCGCCCGTCCACCAGTGCCGAGATGACGTTGCCTAGCGCTGACAGCAACAGGTTGATCTTGGTGGCCTCCTTGAGCTGCTCCCCGGTGGCTCCTGTCTTGGACTGCCGCTCGCTGCCCGCCAAGTCCACCAGATTCAGCTTGCCAGCGCGGAGGTGGTCCTTGCCCCGCTCATCTGCAGACAGAGTGGCCAGGTGCGGTGGGGTCATCACGCAGTGAGAGAGGAGTCCCTGGGAGGTGCCACCATGGTGCCCAAGTGACAAAGGAGGTCACCGGGCCCAGAGAGGACACATGATTCACCAAAGTCAAATCCACATGATCTACTAGGTCAAGATCAGACGCAAGGTGGCCCAATCCCTGGGAACAGGGCCCAGAGCACAGGCTGTTCTCGGGATAGAGGTTCTTTCTGGCTCCCCCAGCAGCTCCTTCATCCTCCTCCAGGCCTGAGGTAGAGGGTGAGGAGGTAGCCGGGCTACCTCTTTGGTCCTCAGTTCTGCACACCAAGCCAAGGAGAGCAGCTCTAGCTCCCCCCGAGGGTCAGCGGCTGGGACGGGAGCAGCTAGGGCAGCAGCACATTCACAGGGTGCAACAGCCCTGGCGTGCAGAGCGGTAGCACAGCAGCCGTGGTGGGCTGCACCAGGTAGCCTGGGGGCTGTGGACTTAAAGGGTCCCATGCTGACCCTGTCCCTCAGTAGCTGTGACACTTGGGGGGGACAACTCCACTGGATTCAAAGCCTGCTCTCTTCCTCTCAGCACAGGTGCCCCGAGCCCAGGTCTGGACCTGCCCAGGGCCCGTGCCCACCTGGAGAGTGCTCTGTCGCTCCCTGTCCCTGGGCAGCCCTATAACTGCCCCCACGTGAAGGAGGGCAACAGCGCCCATGTCCCACTCAGCAAACAAGGCCCAAAGCCCCAGCTGTGGGGGCAGAGAGGCAGGGGCAGGGTCTCCCGCTGGCTGGAACCATTTGGGGAGTACACTAGCAGATGGATGAGCTCCGTGTCTCTCCCTCAGTGTCTCTCTGTCTCTCCCTGTTTGTGACTCTGTCTTTCAAATACACAAACCTTTAAAAAAAAAAAAGAGCAAAGCAGAGTGTGCTCTGATGTGAGAGCTGGCTGTGCCGGTTCATTTCCCCTCCGATTTCTATCTTTGTGGAGCTTGGATATTTTAGAATGAAAACAGTAGCTGGGCCCGGTGCAATAGCCTAGTGGCTAAATCCTCGCCTTGCATGTGCCAGGATCTCAGATGGGTGCCAGTTCCTGTCCTGGTTGTTCCAGTTCCTATCCAGCTCCCTGCTTGTGGCCTGGGAAAGCAGTAGAGGACAGTTCAAAGCTTTGGGACCCTGCATATGTGTGGGAGACCTGGAGGAGGCTCCTGGCTCCTGGCTTTGGATCGGCTCAGCTCTGGCTGTTGTAGTCACTTGGGGAGTGAACCAGCGGATGGAAGATCTTTCTCTCTGTCTCTCCTACTCTCTGTATATCTGCCTTTCCAATTAAAAATAAACAGTCATCGCTTTTACATCTGTTAATGGTCTGTCACCCCCTCCTACAAACCCCCAGAGGGACACCACCCTCCCACCTGCCCACTTCCGTCCCTGTCCCTCCCCCAGCCACCTCACAGGCAGCTATGACGAGGTTGATCCTTCCCTCCACAGAGGCACACCCCTGGGGAGTGTTCAGCCAGCAGCAGGTGTAGGGAGGGGGGTGGCCTGGGCCCCAGCTGCTGACTCTGCTAGGTGTCTGCTCCCCAACTCTCTGGGTCTCCCGCCACCTTGGGGACAGCAGCAGCAGGGATCACAGGGGAGCTGGGGTGTCAGGAAGACGTGGGCTCCACCTGGGCTAAAGGAGCTGAGACAAGCAGTGCACCGGGTGGCTGCGAGCCTCAGCTTCTCCACTGTAAAAGCAGACAGATGGGGCCTGCCCAGCCCAGGGCTGCGGGGTGGGACCCAGAGCACAGCACCTGCACCTGCGGGTGGCCCCAGATCAGCCTTCCTTTCACTGAGGTTCCCACAACTCTAGCCTGGGGCAGCCTAAGGGTAGGGTCTCAGTGATACACGCCTGGGAAGCCCCCAGATGGAAGCCCAGCTTGGACACCCCCGGCTGTGCAACCTCGACTCCACCCTGGGAACTGTGGACAGTGGTCTGCCTTGGGGAGTGGGGCGACTGTCATGTCCCTGGGGCAATGTCCACAGACTGCGGGCTCATGGTGACCAAGGGACTGCTGCTGTGATGGCCGTGGGGGCGCCCTCTGGCGGTCCCCCTCCTAGCTCCTGACTGCACTCATACCCACCCCCAGGAGTGGGACTGGCTCAGGGCCTGCCCTGCCACATACCCACAGCGTAGATCTCGATGCTGATGGTGAAGATGGAGCGGGAGCGCGAGGAGTCCTTGTTCATGAGGGTGTAGCCCACCGAGCGGTTCTTCCAGCCCCTCTCCATGATGCGCTCGCACTGTGCCACGCTGTGCACCGTGTGCATGGACAGCCCCTTCACATACATGCCCTTCTCCGGGTGCTCCTTCAACAGCAGGCGGGAGGGACTGTTCAGGGGTGGGGCCTCCAGCCTGGGGGGTGCAGTTGCACCCAGCTCCACCCAGACCACTCCTGCAGCCTCGGTGGGCTCTTTCCCATGTCCCTGGGTAGTCATTCCAGGCTGCCCTATCCCTGCCTCCTTCTTGTGGGACGTTGGGTCTGTGACTCAGTGTGGGCCTCAGTTTCCACATTTGTACAAAAGGTGTGAGAACCATCTCATCCAGACATGGTGAGAACCCAATGAAATAAGGGGTGTTGCTGGTTTGGCATGGTGCCTCTGGCATAGGACAAGTGTCCCCTAAATGCCAGCTGCCATTCCGAAGCTGCAGTGTCACCACTGGAAAGGTGGGTTTTAGCCTGGCAGCTGCCCTCACTCCTGGGACCCTAGCAGGTGACTGGCCATTTGCTGCCACGGCTCACAGTGCCAGGGATGCCAACAGCTGTGCCAACCTGAACACAGAAGATGCCAATGCTTCGCTCCAGGCACTTCAGGGCCTCACATCTGAGGGGCCCAGCCCAGGGAGTGGACCTGGGGCACAGGGCAAACAGGGAGGCACAGCAAGGCTGAACAGCTTGCTGAAGGTCCTAGCTATGGTGGGGCCCTAGCAGTGGGAGACTTCAGGGGCTGGGCGGAGGCAGGCTGAAGCCTCAGCAAGACAAAAGGCTGACCTTGACCTGGGAGGAGATGCACAGGCAACAGAAGTAGGAGGCAGGGTTGTGGGGGGCAGGGCAGCCCCTCCAGCTGCAACCACACCATTCAAGGGCTGCTGGAGGGCTGGTTGGTGTGATCCCTGCCACCCCCAGAAGCTGGGACCCCACCTGGCACAGAGGTCCAGTGAGAGGGGCTCCCAGCTGCACCAATTCCCTGTTTTAGACTCAGACTGGAAACCTGGTGGTGCCACCTGCCTCTCTCTATGCCTCAGTCTCCTTGCCTGTGAAATGGGAATGACACATTCTACTTGCATGAGACTGCCCTGCGCGTGAGGCCAACAGTGGGTCTAAACAGCAGTTCGGTGCACCTATGTCGGGATAGGTCGCACAGGCCTGGGAAGCCCCAGAAGATGCAGCCCTGTACAGGGTTGTGGGGCTCTCGATGCTCGATCATTGGTACAGGAGGTTCTGTTCCCCACCCCCACACCTGAGGGGACCCCAAGGAGTGCCCTGCCGAGAACCCCACCCCCGGCAGGGCTCCACTGAGAAGTGGCCACCCACAGTGCACAGCTCCTCAGTGACTGCTCATCCCAGCTGTGCTGAGGCCACAGTAGGGTTGCTATGACAACCAGCTGGGAAGTGGCAGGTACAGAGATGGACCATGATCCACATCTGTAGGTTGGGGGAGCAGGCAGGCCCTTGACATGAGTTGTATGATGGAGGTTTTTAGCGGCTGCAGCAGACATGAGACTCTGCTTCCCCGATCTCTTGCAGGCAGATCTGTGCCAAGCAGGTTCAGGGCCCACGCCGAGAGCACACGGCCCAAAAGGCACAGCCTTGCTCTACCAGCTATGCAGCGGCTGGCCGTGTATAGGCCATGCATGGAACCTCTGTTCCCCTCTCTGTGGCAAAGGATGAGAAAGTACCCGTGCCTTTGTGTCCCCCTGCATGTCCTCCACAAGGCATGGGCCAGACTCATGGTGCCCCCTGGGGAGTGGTCACGGGCAGTTCCTGGCAGGCCAGCTCACCCAGCCCTGGGTCCGCAGGAGGTGGGTGAGGGCATGGATGGTCTGGATTGGCAGGGAAGAGCAGTCAGGGTGGCAGAAGTTTCCCAAGTGGGCAGGGCAACCAGACCCCTCTGTCTGACACAGCAGCAGCCGATGTGCCTGCCCGCCTGCCTGGGGGCTTAGCCATGTGGCAGATGTACCCAGAGCCAGAAGGAGGGCACAGCTCCAGGTGGGTGGCCGAGGATCTCACACAGACAGGGCAGAGCACTGCTGCCTAGCAACAAGCCAGCTGGGTCCTGTTCTGGGTCGTGCAGATGGCAGAAGCAGGTAGACGAACATTCCTGAAGGGCCTGTGTGGCTCCATGTTGTGAGGATTTGTCTAACTCCTCCCTGGGCCTGGGCTGCTCAGTTGGCCGCACAGTTGTCACCCATTCCCGGGACTCACAGACCTTCCCCCTCAAAACCCAGGGTGCAGGCAGCAAGGAGTGAGCTGAGCAGGACATGAACGGCCCTGAGGGTCACTGCAGAGTGGGGAACCCTCCCAGTCAGGACCCCCAGCCCACAGCAGTGACGGGGCATGGCCTGGGGATCATGGCCAAGGTCCAGCGTGGAGTCTAGCTCCCAGCCCTGTGGCCGCAGCAAGCCGCCTCCTCTTTCTGAGTCTGTTCCCCTTGGGTAAAGCCAGTGTCTCCATAGCACCCTCCCAGCTGGCTACTCCTAGAGGACTAAGGATTCCCCACGGAGGTGGGCTGGCCCTAGGTCACCCACAGGCCTCTGGGGGCCCCGGTTGCCTGGCCAGACAAGCAGCATCAGAGCTGCAGGAAAGGGAGAGCCCACCAGAATTCTGGCCATGGATTTGTATCAGCACCCCTCCTCCCACCGCTGCTAGTCTATTCTTTCAGGCTAACCCCACATAAGAGACACGACCAAGGCTGCTCACCAAAGTGCAGGCCAAACAACCCCAAGCAGAGCCAGCCTGGCCACTCACTGGCTGCCCAGTCCTGCCAGGTCTTTCAACTTCACTGGAGTTCCCAAGGGACCAGCCTGGTCTACGTATGGTGACAGAAGGAAGGTAACACACCTCCCTCTGCTGCCCCCTGCATCTGGCCACTAAGAGGCCAGGGACAAACGACAGGCAGTGTGCAGTGATCGCCCACAGAGCCAGCCCTAAGCTTGGCTGCTCTGAGCGATCTGTGCCCCTGAGGCTCCTCTCTGCAGTGCCACCCCAGCATGGATCTCCATCCTACTCTCAACACAGCCACCGCCACTAGAGCTGGGTCCACGCGGGACTCCTGCCCAGAGGGATAAGGTCCCACATCTGAACCCTTCTATAAAATGGGGTGTGTGATGTTCCGGATCTCCGCGTCCCCTCCCCATGCTGGCAGTCTGGAGGTTTCTATACCCCCTCCCCATGCTGCCAGCGTGGAATCTCAGCCACCAACCAGGTGACTGAGCAGGAGGCAGGAGGATGTGCTGCCAACAGCCGGTAGACAGGAAGTGCTTAACAGGTGACCATTGCTATGGCCTTTTTTTCAGCACAGGGGGCCTTTGGAGATTCCCTGACACTCCTGAGTAGCAGAGAAAGGCTTTAGTCAAATGACGCCTATCACCAACTCCATATTTGAGCAGGTGCACCTGGGAGACATCCAGTCTTCTCTCCGTCGCCCAATGGTCGGGGAGGCCCATTATACTTCTCCTGCACCGTGAAATCTGACTGAGAACACTCCAAAGTCCAAGTTCAAAGTCCCCACCTAGTGTGAACTGGCACGAGAGCCCTGGGGCAGGAGCAGCATCTCCCCTTCGGTCACCCCTGCACCCACCTCCAGCTTCTGCTTGGTGTCTGCTCCTAGCAGATCCCGCACGTCCTCACTGTAGATCTCCAGGTAGGAGGCCCGCACCAGGAACTTGGTGTTCTCTGCACACTGCAGGGTTGGGAAGCACAGACAGGACTGAGCTCCAAGCCACTGGCTGACCAGCCCGCCCTGGACTACAGTCCTCTGCAGCCAGGGAGCAGGAGAGGCCAGGCTGGGAGGAGGCCCCACCCTGTCTCTTCCTCCTTGCCACTCCAGCCCAGGGACTCCAGGCCTCCCCAAACTGCATTGTATCCACCTGCTATGCCCAAGGTTCCAGCCATATGCCTCAGGGACAAGAATAAAGTCCTCCCTGGGGTCAGGTGAGACTCGAGCCAGCCCCAGCCCCCAGCTGCTCCCTCTCAGGCCAGGCTCTGCCATCTCCCATTGGGGGACTTTTCACCCAGTGCCACCCATGGCCCCCCACAGCCCAGGCACTGGGAAGGACTTGTCTCAGCCGTTGGGGTCTCCAAGTCTCAGCCTCCCCCATCTCAGAAATGGGCTCTAAGTTACCCCCTGGGTCTGTCTCGAAGCTTGGTGACATCATTAGGCAAAGAGCTCCCCACACAGGCTTGGACAGCAGCAATGGCTTAATCCAAACTGAAGCTCAAGACAGGTCCAAGCCAGGGCCACCGGGTGTTTGGCACCAACATCACCAATATCCTAGGGTGAGCTTGTCTCTACCAGCTGGCCAGAAAACAGTGCCAACCCTGCAGCTGTGGGCCTGCAAGGCGGGCCTCTAACAGGGCAGCCTCCCAAACCCTCCACCCAAGGCTGTACCTGCACACTCTCAAACAGGTGCTCAAAGGCCCTGGGAATGATGCCCCGCTGGGAGGGCGGGTCCGGCAGGCCCTGCATAGTGAGGGACTTTCTGTTGCCCCATCTGGCCATAGGCAAAGATGGTGCCATTGTAGCCCTTGGTGACACCCTGCGTGGGAGGAAACCCAAGTCAGTGCTCAGCAGGGGTCCAGGGCAGGGTCAAGGTGGACGGTGAGGCTCCCCCCACTAGACTGGGGCCCTTCCTGGGCCTCCTGCACAACAGCCCTGGCTGCAGTAGGGACTAGGAGAGCTCAGAGAGTTGAAGCCTGAGGCTCCCCTACCTGCTAATGCACACAGCCCAGCCCTTGCCGTGCTCACCATCTGGGGAGTGAACCAGTGCATGGAAGATCTCTTTGTTTCTTTCACTCTGCCTTTCAAATAAATCAAATAAATCTTAAAAAAAAAAAAAAAAAAATCAAGCAAGCATTTGGGCTCTACCCTGCCAGGGGTGTGCTGGGAAGGAGAGGGAGGAACTGACCCTGTGGAGGGTGACAAGCCTGCTGGGGGATATGGCCCAGGGCATTCATGTCCCATCTGCACTTTTGGCCCTGTGCCCATGGCCAGGTCTGCCCCAGTGTGCCCATCTGTAATAAGGACAGAGAACACCTGCTGTTGGGCCTACCATACTGAGTCACACTGCAGCAGCACCTGAGAGCAGGCACACAGGGCGCTTGCTCAGTGTCCCCCTGGACTGTGGGGGCAGGACAAGCACCACTGACACCTGTAGCAGGCAGTGTGGCTGCAAGTAATGATAGGCACTGCACAAAGAGAGGTGGCCAAGAGGGAAAGGGGGTGGGGAGGGGAGGCAAGAACTCGACAAAGTCTCCCAGGGGCATCAGGAACCAAAAGGGAGGTATGGGTTCCCACAGGGCTGCAGGTACAAGACTCACAGCAGGTCACAGGGGAGCTGAGCACGGATGGAGAGGTGCGAACTGAGAGCAGGTGCGGGGAAGGATGGAGAGGGGACAAGGCTGCCCAGGAAAATGGGGGTGAACCAGCCCATCTCCTGGACTTTCTTTACTTAGCCAGCATCTGTCCACCCGCCATACACACAGCACATGAGGTCACACATTCTAGAATTTACCATGGAACAGAGTGTTGGAATGTGGACCTGGAGGGCTGCTGCCATGCCCCAGGGCCCTGTATGACACCCCAGGCCCATCAGGTGGACAGAATGGGGTGTGGCCATCCCAAGGAGACTAAGGTCACCGTTCCCAGCTGTCCACAGGATGGGTAAGCATGCACTCTTACCCGCAGAAGCTGGGACTTGAGAGTGGACAGCTGCAGGGCAGGAGCAGGAGACCACCAGTCCACAAGCACACTTCTAAAGCCCTGTGGCCAGAGCAGGTGCACTGGAAGCTCAGGAGCCTCATCCCAGGAAACTCGTGTGGCCCTGACACTTAGCTGGAGGACTGTGGCCTCACCCACATACGGGGAGGGGTCCTAGTGGCACTGCCAGGCTGCCCCACCCACTCAAGCAGCTCCCAGCCCCCACTAGGGGACACCCATGTTACTAAGAAACTGAACTTCCAATTAATTTAGATTTTAAAGCCTAAGCACTATAAAATAGCCTTCCAGGAGCCACAGTTTCACTGCTGTGTTAACGTATTCAATTCAGCTGAAGGGGGTTAGACATCAGACAAGTTCCCCTCCATTGCTTCGCTCCCCAGAGGGCCACAACAGCCAGGATCCAGAAACTTAACAAAGGATGGCTGGCACCTGTTCCTTCCAGAATGCACGTCGGCAGACAGTGGAACAGGAAGGAGTGCCAATACCGGGCATGGTGACCCCAAGCAGCACCCTCACTACTACACCAAACGCCCACCTGCAATTCAACTGCTGGGACACTAGCATAAAACATACACTGGATTTTACATAGTATGAACAAAGGATGTAAGAGATTTCACTAACAT
Source organism: Ochotona princeps (assembly GCF_030435755.1). Classification (NCBI taxonomy): domain Eukaryota; kingdom Metazoa; phylum Chordata; class Mammalia; order Lagomorpha; family Ochotonidae; genus Ochotona; species Ochotona princeps. Next base: position 126,435,710 of record NC_080833.1, read on the forward strand.
TATGCAATGAAGATAATACCCATTTACATCTTAGGGAAGCAATATGTTGTTAATATGAGCTGGAATAGTTGAATCTGTTTCCTTTCACTTCACAAAATGTGGCTCACTTGGTATTCGTACTGGAAGACTTGGCTGGAGAGCTGTGCCAGGCAGCACAGCAGCTGCTAGCCACAAGGGGTTAGTTAAATTTGATCTTTCAGCTTAGAAACAGACAGAAAATGGTCAGCGGGGATGCACTTAGAACTCATTGGGTGGGACACAAAGATTAGTCACTCCTCACTGGGGTATTGAAGATTTCTCTGCACACCCCTCCTAAAACTGTTCACCTAAACTGTTGACATATGTCTTATTAGAGTTATGGAGTTAGACTACCCGAAAAACAGCCAGGTTCAGCAAAATCATGCTTCAACGCTATGAACTGCTAAATACTAAAATTAAAACAGCGCGAGACAGCTGAATAGTAATCTATACCTATTTTAAGGTGTATAGCACCCGGCTGTATATAAACTAATAATTGAAATGTCAATGTAGAAGTGACAGGATGTGGTTCAGAACTTGCATTCTTTTTTTTTCTCTTTTAACATATTGGTTACTCAATACCATGTCAACTAATTCCGTAATGTTATAAATTGTTACTGATGTAATGTCGGGGCTTTTAATTGATTGGGATGATACTCTGCCAGCTCTACCTTCAGACCAGAGATGGTCTCCCCAAGAAACCATTGAACTTATCTGGACAGCAAGATGCTGGACTTTGCACTTGGTAGATACTTGCAAAGAAAGAATCTCAACTGAATTTGAACTGTGGTAATGCAACAAGGTGGAGGAATCCACCATGGGAGGAGGAACTCAGTGCCTATAAAACTGTGTCACATAATGCAATGTAATCAATAAAACATAAATTAATTAATTTTAAAAACTTGATCTTTCAGAAACCAAAACTTCTAGTTAAATTAGCATTCAGAGGGCCATCATCACAGCACAGTGCGTTAAACTGCTGCCTGCAATGTCAGTGCAAGTGCCAGCTGCTCCACTTCCTATCCAGCTCCCTGCTAGCTTGGCCTGGGAAGGCAGCAGCAGACGGCCCAAGCACCTGCACCCCTCCCACCCACGTAGGAGACGTGGGTGGACCTCCAGGATGCTGGCTTCAGCCTGGCTCAGTCCCGGCAGTTGGGGCTATTTGGGGCATTGAATCAGAGAATGGAGAAAATCTTCTCTGCCCACCCTCCCCCAACTTCCCTCTCTCCTTCCTTCTCTGTCCCTCTGCCTTTCAAATAAACAAATTAAAAAGAACAATTAAAATACAGCCCCCGGGTGGCACTCAGTGGCATCTCACTTGCACCATGTACTTCATGGCTATCACAGGACAGTGCAGCCACGGAGCACGACCACTGTCACAGAAGGTCCCTCGGCTCAGCTCCAGATCTCCATGGAGACAGCGTCTCTCCCACCAGCTGGCCTCACAGACCTCCATGGGACAAGTACATCCATGGAGCAGGTCCGCATGTCAGACCTAGCATTCCTCCACAGCCCTGAAGTTAAGGGCCAAACAGTTTCCGGGAGATCAAGGGTTAACCAACTCTTTAACTCGGGGCTGTCCTGGGACTGGGCTCCTTGAGCTGACCAGGTGGTGATGGGGTGTGGTGGGGAGATGGATCAGTTGGAAGGAGGGTCCTGGGTGGGCAGCTTCCAGTTGAGGTGACATATCACCCAGTGACAAGGTCAGGAAGGGAGCCTCTATCTGAAGGAGGGGAGGAGCACGAAGGACCCAGAGGGAGTGTCCTGGGCAGAGGTTGTCCAGGCTGTCACAGGACCCCGGAGCCACCAAGACTGCCAGCCCGGCCTGCCCAGTACCACTGCTCCTAGGCTGTAAGTGCTTGCTGGCTGCCCTGCTAACAGGAGGCAGCCGGACGGGGCAGGGGATGTTGGCGCCAGGCTCAGTACCAGCCCTAATTCCTTCCATATTTCTTCAGTCTTCAGGGTCCCCAGCTCTTTTGAAGACTAAACCCGCCCGGCTCCAGCCTGATTCCACGCAGAGGACCGCTCTGGGAACTGGCTGACTCCACTCAGCCTTCAGCTCACAGCCTCTGTGACACCTCTCCCAGGAAGTCCTCCTGCTCCTCCCATCCACACCTCTCCCCACCTAGATCCAGGCTTGGGAGCATCCCCGTGTTGCCAGTCCCCAGGGTTTCCCCTGCCAACTCATCACCCTGGATCTCAACTGTTAGCTTGCTGCTGCTCCTCATTAACTTGCTCCTCATTAACTTGCTAAGAACAGAGACGCTGCCCCTTGCCCAGGAGCTGCAGGAGGGAACTGAAGGGCTGTCCTGTCTGCCTCCCTCTATGGGCTGGGGCTCCCTGGGCCCCCACAAATGGCTGGCCCAGGGCCATGCTCCAGGCCAAGGAGGGGACCCAAGTTCCCACAAGGCAGAAGGGGCTGCTTTGGGAAGCCTGAGCACCTGTGGAGCAGATGTGCTGGGGAGAGCTGGTCCTCACTTTGGTGGCCTTTGAGAACCCAATAGGGAACAACAACTGGGTCAGGTGACCACCTGGGGCCCTTCCAGTTGGAGAGTGGAGTTGGGCCAAGGCACAACCTTGCTAAGTCTCAAAGCCTGGAGGAAGCTGGCCCTCATGCCTGGGGCATCATCTCTGGCTGGGGGAGCTTCAGACCATATCAGCTCATTCCAGGCTTGGACTGACTCCTGGCACAAGAGATGGGGAGCCAAGGGAACTGCTGCAGGCAACACCAGCATTCCATGTCAGAGCGCTGGTCCCGACCCAGCCCTGGCTACTCCACTGGAGCAAACCATCTCTCCTACCCTCTCTCTTTCAAATACCTGAGCCAGTGTTTAACAGAGGACAGGGTAGGAAGCAGGTTAGCTCCAGTCAAGCTCACTGGGAGAGCCTGGCCACGCTGTCCCCAGGAGTGAGACACCAGGGTCCTTGCAGCAAGAGGCAGAGCCCCTGTTCACAGCCTTGGGGCTGCCCCCGAGCTAGGGCCGGGGCCTCCAGGAGCCAGCTGCACTCACACTACAGTCTGAGGTGGAGAGTGGCAAAGGTGAGGCTGGCCAAGGGCAGGAGGAGGGACACAGGAGGCTGGACACGGAGCATATGGGTCTTTCATGGATCCCACGAGGCAGGGGTACCCTTGGGCGGAGTTCTCAGTCTGCAGGAACAGGAAGGGGCATTGGGCATGGCGGAGCCCAGGACGCCATCTCCTGTCTGCACACAAGTTAGTTGCTGTCCATCTGTGCCCAGCTGCCAGCCCCTCGCCCACCCCGAGCGCCTGGGGGCAGGGCCGTCCCTAGGCGCACCTCCACCAGCGGGTAGGTGATCTCCTTGTAGATCTGCTCGGTGACGTGGTCCGTGTGGTAGGCGCTGTCGAAGGTGAACTGCTTGAGGGGCTCCTCGGCGGCGCCCGGGTTCTGGATGAAGCAATGGCCGCGCAGGTTCATGGGCCGGCAGCGCAGGACCACCTTCACCTCCTCCGCGGCCATGGCGCGGCCGGTGCCCGCGCGGGGCAGGGGCTTGCGGCGGGGACGGGGCCGCGGCGGGAGGAGCGGGCGCTTGGGACACTCCCAGGGTCCCAGCTGGCACCACCGCCGCCTCCTCCGGAGCCCGGGCTCGCCCGTGCCTGGGCCTGGGCCCCAGCGGGGAAAGGGGGTGCGGGGACGGGGGGAGATCCGAGCTGCTGGCGCCACCACAGGACCAGAGCCCCGGAGTCACTGGCTCGTGCGCGCCAGCACACACACACCACCAAGGCGTTCGCGGTTGCCTGGCAACGGCCGTGGCGTCACAGGAGGATGCAGCGCAAAGGCCATGTGTTCTCTGCGACCTGAGCCCCCCACCCGCAGTCCGTCATTGCCTGGAATGGTCCAGGTCCAGCACCTGACTCCAGGATGCCCCGCCACCAAGGGACCCGCAGACTGGACTCCAATTCCTTTTCCAGACGCCGATAGTGCCCGCTGTCCTTTACCCACAGCTCAGCTCTGGTGTGCATCAGTCAGTGTGGGGCAGCCCAGAGCCCGGGCCCTCCTTCCCCAGATGTCACCTCGTTTTTCCTAAACCTCATCACTTTTCAAAGCTTTAGGAGTCAAACCCTTTGGGCAGGCAGAGGCAGTCTGGCCCATCCCTAAGGGCTGGCCAGGGGAGCCGCTGGACGATACCCCTGCAACCCGCAGCCCAGCAAAGGAGACTGTCCCTGGAAGCCAACATCCTCCAAAGCGGTTAGCGGCACAGACCCAGTACACCTACCTGGACCCGCAGAGGGAGGCTCGCACTCCCACTCCGGGAGAGGGGCCACAGGCACCCTGGGACCAAGTTGAAACACCAAGGCTGAGGATGAGGGCCGCCCAGGAGGAAGGGGAGGCCCCAGCGGCCACCCGGGCTGTGCCAAGGCCCTGTGGCATGTTACAGGAGCAGAGAGCAAGCTCCAGTAGCCAGCGCTCAAGGCACCAAGCATTGTTCCTACAGCACCTTCCCCTGAAGGTATGAAGGAGTTGGACCTGGCTGATCACACCCCCTACCCAATTCCTTCCGGAGATCCTGAGCCCATTCAGCACCAAGTGGCTGGACAGAGGCCCCACCTTTCAAAGGAGCCTGTATCGGAAGAGGGGAGGAAATGCACTTTATTTGTGTCCACACAGCTGGGCTGCCCACATGATGTAGGCTGGAAACACACACACACACACACACACACACACACACACACAGCTGTGCTCTGATGTTAGGACACTGAGAAGTCAGCACCTGTGGGCCAAAACTCTTGCCCTAGGTGTAACTTCTAACCAATAAAAGCTGTCAGGAGGGCATCTGGGCACCTGGCCCCAGACCTTGCCAGCAGGCAGCCAGTCCCATTCCTCCCACGGGGGTGCTTGGGCCAACTCCAAGGTTTCATGAACTGTCTTCCCAGGCACAGGAAAGCGCAAAACCCTCTCCCTGCTAAAGGCATGTGAGACTGCGGAAGGAGTGAGGGAGGGAGGGAGGGGAGGGGGACAGGGTGTCCTCCACTGCCCATGCCCAGGGAGGGGAGGAGTTGCAGTTGAGATGCTGGGAGAGAGGCCCAGTTGCCCACTCCCATTTGACACAGATCAGGATGGCCTGTCCCAACAGAGGACACCCCAGTGGACAGCTCCCTTTTGTTACTAGATTGGTGAGACAGTGACAAGGCCACTGGCCAGGACTGCCCTGAGCGGAGCGGGAGTGGTGGCTGTCTCTGCCACCGAAGGGTGACACACCTGCTGCTTGCTAGCGTGGTGGGGCCTCTGCCTCGGGAACCAAGTATTCCGTAACTTCACCAGCACACCCGTGCTGGCCTGCCAAGTTCACTCAAAGCAGAAAGGGGGGTAACCTAGATTTGTCAGTTGTCAGCAGGACCACTACCTAGACCCATCTCCTTCACCTCATGGGGCCGGCCTGGTGAGCTGTGCTGAATCCTGACAGCTGTGCCAGCCACAAATCATAGGCATGGGTCGGCCTATGCCTCTCCAACAGCAGGGTGAGCTGGGAAGGGAGGCCTTGGTCAGGAACATTCTGGATTCTGGAAACCCCAGTCAGGGAGGGCCCCCCACCCACCCTGGCAAGCTCCTAAGCCAAGAGTCAAGCAGGACGCTGGAGGCAACAAGATGACAAAGCCCCTAGGGCTAGGTGCTGCGTTCCGCCCCCTCACAGAAGCATGTCAGCAGGACACAGACCACGGGCTGGGAAGTGACAGAAGACCCACGCAAGGGACACAACAACCACAGGACCCGCTGGCCAGTGTAGATGAGAAGGGCAGAAGGCTGCGGAGGCCAAATGAGGTGCAGCCCTGGACCCCGCGGCCTCCTAGCCCAGGCCCTGCAGTTCTGCCTCCGACTTGGCATGGCTGAGGGGCCGGAGAGTCCGAGGTGGCCTGCCCTCATGGCCAAGTCCTGTTCCTCATAGGTGGGGTTCAGGTGGCCCATGTCCAGGGGGCAGAAGAGTCTGCGCTCGGCTCCTGAGTGGCTCTCCGCCAGGGCCTCCAGGCTGGGGAAGTCAGCCGGCAGGTGCTGGCAAAGGAAGGGGTTTCAGCATGGGGGTACCTTCCTGTGGCTTGCACCCAGCGCAGCACCCTAGGGTTCAGGCGGCATGTGCTATTGGGCAGGGCCACAAACCACTTCCTCTTGCCCTTACTACCTGTCCAGAAAAGCCCCGACACTCCAGTCTGACCCTGGCTGACACCCAAAGGGAGACTCTGGTTGTGCGGGCTTAGGCAAGGTCATGCCCCTCTGTGTGGGTTCTCCGCTTGGCTACCCACTGGCTAGGGTATGGGGAAGCAGGATTTCTAAGAGTCAACATCCCAGCAGAAATGTGAAGTGTCACTCAGCCCAGCTCTATGCAGGGTGCCCTCTGGGAGCACCCTCTAGATTGGGGACCCTCAGTGACCACAAAGCCTTCAACTTTTCCTCCAAGAGCGCTTTGCTCAGGCCTGGACCAATAAGGAAGGATCGGGAGCAGGGTAAGGGAGGCAAGATAAGGGGCAGGGCCAGCTTGCGCTGTGATGAGGGTTAGGCCACCAATGGGGCAGAGCCAGGCCCCTCCTGCACTTACCTCCAGGCAGTAGCGGCCCACACGGTTGCGGAAGACCTGGTAGGGCACCACGCCGTACTGTGTCAGCACCGACAGGCACCACTGGCCACTGGTGCCTGGCTCTGGCCACAGCAGGAAGGCTCCAAGCACGTCTCTCCACAGCAGGGCCAGGGCACTGGGCCTGGGGGATGGAGGGCGGGAGAGGCTGTGGGCAGGACCCCTAGTTTGGGGTAGCCTTGGGCAGTCTCCCTGAGCAATAGACGGGTCCTGGGCTTGGAGTGGCACTGGGGTTAACTGTCCTTTGCTGCTAGCCTCAGGACCCCAGCAGAAGGAGGGAGCCATGAAGAGGGCCAGCAGCGGCCATGTTCCCGGGATCCGTCACTGGAGCTCCCCTCAGCCCTGCCACCAAGGAGGTCTCATTATCTCATTTCACATTTAAGAAGACTCAGGGGGCCCAAGGTCTGCGGGGCTGGGGAGCTTTGTCCGTGCACAGAGATGGGGCTGGTAAGAGCACCAGGGGGGGGGAGTCCGTCCCCTCACCCTATCCCCACAACAGAACTAAGCATCAGACTAGGCCAAACCCCACGCCCCTCCCCCAAACCTGGAGATGCCTGAGAAGGCCCAGATGTTCTCCGTCAGGCTGCCCTCGCTTTCCACCAGGCACAAGGAGCCTCCAGGACCCTGGGGCCATGCCTCCCATGCGGCAGGAACTGTGGAGATACCATTCAGGGTCAGAGGAATTAGGGTCTCCCCCTTCCTACGCTAAGCCCGCCCTCCATGAAGGCCCCAGAATCCCAGATGGGTCTCCTCCCAGAGCCTCCCTGCCCTGCCTCACAGGCACACCCCGCTGTGCAGCGGCACCTGTGCAAGCCCCAGGCACTCAGACTGGGTACACAGGCACAGGTACTTCCACATTTGCACAGAGGCACCTGTCTTGAGGTGCAGCCACTGCCCTGCAGCACAACCCTTGCTGGCCATGCCCTGCGATGGGCACCAGTGCGCTGGGGCAACTCACAGGCCTCACGTGCCGACAGCTGCAGCTGAGCCTCATGTGTGCAGGCCCAGTAGGCCCCACAGCGGATCACCTTGCTACGGATAGCCTTCTTGTGGATCAGCGTTGGGGAGCAGTAGGGATTCCCCAGGCGGCCATGGCGGGTGCCCCCTCGGCCCTCCAAATCTGACAGCTCCTTCTAGGACAAGCAGGGAGAGGCTGTGGGAAGGCAGACTCGGCCCCAGCTACCCGGGTGCAGCCCCCAACCCTCCCCCAGTTCTCTGCCCTCCTCCTGTCCGCCCCTGGCTAGGGGCACTGCATACCCCACTGCCCACCGGCCCTCTGCTGGCAGCTGCCAGAAGGAGATTAAGGTATGGACGTTCTGTGACAGCTGATCCCGGCCGAAGGGTTCCCACACTAGGGCCGGTGGGCCCACTGTGGGCTTTCGGGGCTCATCCCCTGTGGGGGCCTGGCAGGGCTCAGGTCATGCCCTCTCTTCAGGGTGCTGCAGGAGATAGGTGAGCTCGAAGAAGCGGCAGAGTAACAGGTGCAGGATGTGGATGTAGGACAGGCAGAAGCAGCTCCCATTGGACGGGGCACTCGGTTATCACCACGGTTGTGCACAGCCTCTCAACCAGGAGTGCTGTCTCACTCAGCCCCGGGAACCTCACCACCAGGCTCCCACCCCAGCCTCCCTCACTCAGCAGGAGCAGAGGCGGCTGCCCTGGGGATCCTGCCTTCACCCTGGAGAGGGCGCCAAGAGTTCAGGCCCTGGGTTCCAAGCCTGGCCCCATTCCTCAGGAACAGCTGGGTGACCATGGCCTTCTCTATGATCCTTTGAGGAGTTCATGAAGCGGCCCAGCAGAGGCCCCAGACTTGTGTGCCAACTGCAAGACATGCCACACACTGGAAGACTAAGCACCAGCTCGCTGGCAGGGGCCAGCCTGGATCCAGCATGGAGCTGCACGCACACGGCAGCAGTGAGCAACAGCCTCAGCTTCTGCCTGCCGACCCCGGGGTCCTGGGGCTCTGCAGCTGTCTCGCCTAGAGCTTCTCAGATCGCCCTGTCCCCACCACCCCAGTGGAGCACACGCAGCCCAGCCTGGTCCGGCCTCTGCTCTCCAAGAACTCAGGCAACCATCATTAGGGGCAAATGGATAGAGGGATGGGGATGGGGAGGGCGCCGCAGGAGCCTCGGGAACATGGAGGCTGAGCCTCAAGGGCAGACAGTGTAGAGACAGGACAGAGGCCACGGCACAAGCAGAGGCCTGGTGCTGGCTGCACTCCTCGAAGCCAAGCACAGGCTCTGGCCTGCAGGCCGCCAGGGACCACTGAGGCCACGGACCTGCTCTCCAGAGCCTCCAAGGTGACATGTGGACAGGGGCACTGTGCCTGCAGGCAGCCATGCCCGAAAGGCCACCTGATGCATGGCTCACCCCCTTCTCCATCCTTAGCATGACCTCCCCACCTGCCGGCCTTATGGCCCAGGCACCTATCCTGGCTGCCTGCCCACAAAGAGCTGGCAGAACAGCTTGCTGGCCGGGCTCCGTGGGTTCCGGGCGATGAAGGCAAACTGGCAGTCAGCTGGGCACCAGGTGGAGTAGAGGATGTGCCTCAGGGCGTGTGCCATCAGAAGCACCTGCGGGTCGGGGGGCAGGGGTGCTCATGGCCTCCATCAACCAGTTCCAGCCACCTGGATCTTGCTCGGGGCCATGGCCTTGGGATGTGCCAGCCTGTGGGTGGGGTTGTGACCCAAGGGCAGAACTTGCACGGACCACTGGGTCAGAGACAGACAGTGGCGCAGGCCTGGGCTTGCAGCCTGGTCTCTGAGGCACATGCCAAGGGTTCAAGTCCTAGCCCTGCCATACCTCCTCCACATGCCTTGGCGTGACATGGCTCAAGTGTGGAGACACTAGTCCCTCTCAAACAGGTGGTGGGTGACACCTCATGCCGGCAGCTCAGTGCTTGAAGGCAGAGCCCCATGACGTGCCTGGACCTTAGGTGATGGAGGCCCTCAGTCACGGGGAGCACAGCACAGTGTGACCCATGGTCAGAGTCCATTCTGTACCAGGAGAAAGAGTGGGCCGTCTCCAGCCCCCGGGTGCCAGGAGGAGGAGTGGGCATCTCCGGCCCCAGGCTCAGCAGGGCTGGGGGAGCACCTCCCTGTACCCACCCCCATGTGCACCCCAGGAGGCAGAGCTTGAGGACAGCCCCAGGGTAGATGCCCCTCCCGGAGCCCCTGAAGCTCCTACCTCACACTCCCCACTGTAGATCTTGAGTCCCTGGAGCCTGAACTTGAGGATGACAGCCCGGCGGTGGGGACAGTCCTGGGTGGAGAGTTGGCAGGAGTTAGCATCACCTGCCCAGCCCAGCCTCGGGGCGTCGTGAACCCGCTCTGCCACCCCCAGGGGCCAGGGGAGAGTGGGTGGCTCCTTGCTGACCATCCCCATCAGGGCCACACTGAGAATCTCCCGTGGTCTCCCAGCTGCGGGATCCCGCACAGCCCCGAGGGAGGGGCTCCCGGGCCAAAGGAGATATATTCCCAGGGGACAGCTGGCCTCGGAAGGGGCTCATCCTCCCACCAGTCGTGGCCCCCACTGGGGGCACCCCCAGCGCCTCCACCTTCAGTAGCCACAGTTGTTGCTGCACCAGCCACACACTCTCCTGGGTGTCCAGGTCGTCCACTGGGAAGGAGCCCACGTACTGCTCAGTGGTGGCGTGGCAGGGAGCAAGGAAGGTGGCAGGGGTCAGACCCAAGGCCCCTGGCCACCCTTCTCCAGATCTCCCCGACCCAGACATACTCTCTGCTCAGTCAGGCAAGCTATGGGCTCTGCCATGTCCCTGTGGATCCCCTCCCTCACCTGTACACACACACACACACACGCATCCCACTCCAAAGTCACTGAGGGGAGACTCGGAAGTAGTTCCTTGACCCTTAGCCTCCCCTACCCAGACAGGGCCACCCACATGCCAGGGCACCCAGGCTGGGCAGTCCCACCCACCTGGGCAAACTTGATGATGCACCTGGGTTGGTACAGGGCAGGGCTGCAGTCAGAGGCCCTCCGGCCCCCTGCCTCCACCCTCTGCATGGCCTTGGGATGCCCAGCTTCAAGATGCCCATGAATGAAGGCTGTAGGGGGCGAGGGAGGGAAGGGGAGGAGTGTGGGTTCCAGGCAGGCAAGCCGCGCAGCTCCTGCTGAGGCCCCCAGGAGCTCCTCTGCTCCTTCCCAGTCCTTTGTCCACTCATCCAACAATACCCCAGGCCACAGGCGCTGGGGACACAGACTAGCAGGCAGTGATCGCTCTATTTCACATCACGATGAGGAGAAAGACACCAAATTACACACCTCGTGATATGACAGGCTGCGCAGTGCCCGGCCCTGCCAGGAGCAGAGCGAGGACGGGCCAATTGCTCACTTTGTTCAGCAACTCCAACCCGCACAGAGCTCAGAGCCTAATGCCACATGGCCTCTGTTCCCAGCGCGGGGAGTGGTGGCTGTGGTGGTGGTGGTGGGCAGACTGTAGGCATCCGAGGGGTGTGAGGGCCTCGGGCTTGGCCTGTAAAGGCAGGCGGCAGGTGGGCAGCTGGGTTGAGGCAGAGCCGCCCCTGTGGCAGTCTGATCTGGTATGTAATCAGTCTTCAGTGCCAAACTGGGGAGCTCTGCTTTGTGGGCAGTGGGGAACCAAAGCAGGTTCTGGGGTAGGGCAGCCCATGGGGTGGCCACGAGCTGGATGGGAGAGCTAAGGCTGAGAGCCTGATTTAGGCACCCTGGCTTATTTGGCGTGGCCTGGCTCCGGCCCTTCCCAGAACCCAATGCAGACCATAAAATCTGAACCCAACTGAACTTACAGTCACCCAGTGTCCGGGGTAAGGAGAAGGTGGTCAACCTCACACACATTCGCTTGTGGGCAGAGAAGCGGCCTCCACAAGCATCCTCCAGCCACCCCAGCACTGAGTCAGGGCAGTGCAACCAATGTGTTCACACCAGTGGGCTACCCATCAGCGAGGGGCACAGTGCGTCTTCCCAGCGGCCCAGGAATCACCTCCCCTCAGTCTCTCCCCAGGTCCCCTTAGCTGCATCTGACAGGGACCCTCCATGACACTAGCCGGCCTGGGAGCTTGTGCAGGTACATGGGCCTTTCAAAGAGCGGCAGCTGCTTGGGGTCTTGGCAGCCAGGGTCACGGTAGGAACTACACTGCCCAGCGACAGGAAGCGCTCTGGGGGGCCCTCCCAGCCCAAGGCCTCCCCCTGCTCTCTGGCACCTCTGATGTAGATCCCAGTGTGCCCCCACTTTCTGCACTGGTTAGCTGTGCAGCTGGCACAAAAGGGGCTTAGGGCTTCAGGCTCCCCCTGGCTTGAGTCCCATCTGGGGGCTGGGATGGGCGAAAGAGGCCAAGACCACCAAAGAGACAAGGAGCAGAGAACAAGGGAGAGATGGTGGGAAGCCAAGTGGGGAGGAGAGCAGGAGGGTTCCCAACCCCACCCTCAGGCTGACACCCCTCCCCACCCCCGGCACTGAGAGGGCAAGGGGGTGCAAGCCAGCCAGGCACACTGGTAGGCTTGCTCTCCACCAGCCCCTGTTCGCCCAGGGCTGTTAAAGGCTGCCTACAGCCAGGCTCAAGTGGGAGCTCTGGGTGGCTCCAGCGTCCAGGCGGCAGGAGGGGGGGGCGGGCTCACCCTCCCCCTGCACCCTCACCTGATCCTAGCTCCCCACCTGCAGAAGCTCTGGTCCTCAGCCTTCTCTGAAATTAGATGCTCTTCCTCCCCCTTACCCCTTCTCTTCCATGGCTCCACGGGGGGTTGGGGGCGGGGGAGTTGGAGGGGAGGGGCGGCTGGGACAGGCTGGGACCACTTGGACAGGGTTGGGCTTTGCCAGATGGTCCAGCTCAGAGACAGATGGGCGCCCCTCCAGGGTCAGGCACGGAGGCCCCTCTGCTGCACACAGCTGAGCCTAGGGCCAAGGGTGGGGTGGGACTCAGGTATGGGAAGGCACCTGCTGGCAGCAAAATGTGGGGATGATGGGGTGCAGCAGGCAGTAAAACCAGCGCCCTGGGGCCCTTCCCTGAGGGCCGGGCACCTTGGCTGGCGCTCTCCTCCTGTGGACGGGGTCCTCCGTGGTAGTGGGCTGCGTCCCGGCCTGGTCCCGGCGCCTCCCTCGCCAGCGGACCTGCAGCTGCTCGGAGACCGAGGTCCACGCAGCCGGGCGCAGCAGTTGGAGGTGGAGTCTGACAAGGTGGGACCCCCCCAGGCGAGTCACTCCCCCTGCCTCAGTTTCTCTGCCATGCGCTGATCTTGGGGTGGCAGCAGCCAGCCTTGTGGTTGCTCCCTAACACAAAGTGCCCGCTTCCGCGGGGCACCCAAGCTGGGGTCGGGGGCAAGGGGGACGGAGTTAGTGATGGAGAAAACGCGCAACGGAGAAAAGAGCGCGGGTTGCGTGCGCGGAGCTGCGGGGGTGGGACGCTCGCCAGGCCCGGCCCGGCCCGAGCCGCACGGGTTCCCCAGCGTGGGCTGCCCGCGCCTCTGTCCAGCAGCCCGCCGAGAGTGGGCCCCGGGAGCCCAGCGTCACCGCCGAGGGCGAGCAGAACGCCCGAAGCGGCGACCCCGGCGCTGACCGGGCGCTCCTCGCGGCCCTCGCGTACCCCGGCCCCCCTCGCCTCCTGCACTCACGCGCGTCCGCCGTGTCCCGAGCACCGCGCGTCCCACGTGCCCCAGAGAGGAGACCCCGGCATCAGCGGGCGGCGGTGTCCAGTGCCGCTAGCCAATCGGAGCCCGTGGAGCCGCGCTCGCCCGCGCCGCCCAATCAGCGGCCGCTGGGGGCCTGGACACCGCCCATCCCCATCCACTGCACCCCACACTCCCGCTTAAAGGGCCTAATGGGGAGTCTGTTGCTGGACTGCGCGCCCTGAGTCCCCCAAGGACTCATTCCCAGGGCACTCCTGAGGAACTCTGACTCCTTCCGCCCCCTTGCTTAGGGTCTTCTGGTCCTGCAAGCGTCGGCTTCCGCAGCGCCTCTTCCGCGAAGCCTTCCAGTACCACCACTCTGTGGAACCCTTGTGACTCCTCGCTTGCTACCCATCTCATCCTATAGCTCCCTGGTCGTTCAGCGATGCTGTTTGGACCCATCCTCATCTCTTGCAGCCGCTCCTAGCACAGGGCCTGCTCTGTGCAGGAGGGGTGACAGTGCCGCCCCGCCTCCCTGAAAATGCAGAGGTAGTAGGAGTGGAGACCAGTGCTGTGAGCCAGGTGCCCTGGGGGAGCCTAGAAATGACACAGTAAACCCGAGTGGGCCAAGCTGCTCATGTGGATGAAACCAGCGGATTGCCCGTGCACCTGCCCAGCACACAAGAGGCAAGTGCGGGGCCGAGGGGCAAGGGGGCCAAGGGCCTGGGGTGTGTGTGGCTAGGGCCGCGTGGGGCAGTCGCCCTGCGCCCCACTTCTTTGGGAGTCTTACCTGCCATGCTAGGCCTGGCTCCAAGCGCCCACATGCTAGCTGATGCTAGAACTGCCAGGCGGAGTTTTCGGACCCTCGGCTTGCCCCAGCCAGGGCCGTTGGGGTCCTTGTGGGGAGTGAACCAGCAGATGAAAGCTTTGTCTCTTGCGCTGTCACTCACCCTTTCAAATACGTAAATCTTCAAACAAGCAAATATTAAACTTAAATACTGACTCGAACACATTTCTGATAGAATTTTAAAACAGTGACAGGAATCAAATACGTAAATCTTCAAACAAGCAAATATTAAACTTAAATACTGACTCGAACACATTTCTGATAGAATTTTAAAACAGTGACAGGAATTTCAGGTCAACATAAGAAAAGCCCAAGGACTTGCATGTGACGGAGAAGGCTGAGAGGGGGCACTGTGCCTCTGTTGCAATGGGTTGAAGGAGAGAGGACCACCTTGCAAGGGGGGCATGCACTGGGGTTCAGAGACATTGAAATCTACACACACACACAGTGCCTTCCAAACCACATCTGGAGCACTGTGTGTGAGGTCAAGTACGTGACCTTGCCCCCTGACCTTGCTGCCACCCCTGGGCTTCTTCCACTGGCCTTCACCCCTCCTTGGAAATACAGTATCTCCAAGCCAAGTGCATGTAGACATTTTGAAGCTCACTCCTTCATTGTCACTTAGGTGTCAATGTTACCACTACCTGGGCTGACTGAAGTCAGCGGACCTAATTCCCGGGGCACACAGTGACTCCAAGTCCCTACCATGACTGTGGCCCCATTCACAGTTCATTGGAGGTACACACCGCCCTTGGGGGTCAGTCAGCTCCTGGCAGCTGCTGCCCAATGCCTATCCCCTGTTCATGCCAAAGCAGCCCTCAGGAGCCACCGGGAGCAGGGTCGGCCAGCTGTGGGGTTCATGACTCACTTGTGTAGGCAGCCCCAAGGAACCGCCCTTGTTCCGCCAGGGAAGGGATGGCAGCGGAGGCAGGCGCGGCCAGTGAGTCAGTGACAATTACTGAACTGCACAGGTGTCAGCCTGCTGTCACATCCTTTCTCCCAAATCCCAGAATCTGGCGCTGTTGTTGCCAGCTGAGCGGTGAGTGGGCAGCGACACCGGTGGAGCACTGAACCTGGAGCCGAGGGGGTGAGCTCAGGCAGGCCTGGCACGCGAGCGGCTCCTCACGCACACGCACACGCTGGCATCTCCTTTTCCCCTGCGGCCCCACCCCATCCGGTCCCTGAGCACCCCTTGCTGATCCCTCATAAGTGTGCTCATGGATGTCCCTACAATCCATCCAGCACTCTCCCCCACAATAAGTGACCTAGAATGGAGATTTTAAAAAATTGTCAGTGTTACAGACTGGATTGTGTCATCACCTCACCAAATCTGTTTTGAAATCCTTCCCATTAGGATCCTAAGGTTGTAACATAACCAGAATTGCAGGGGGGTCTTTGCAGTCTGCTGCTTCACACCCCCAGCTCACAATGGCCAGGGCTGAGCTGCAGCCAAAGCTGGCAGCTTGAAGTGCCCCCAACATGGAAGCTCAGGTACTGGAACCGTCACTGCTGCCTCCCACAACGTCATTAGCAGGAAACTGCAGTCCAGAGCCAGAGCTGGGAATCGAACCCAGGCATGGCGCTGTGGGCTGCAGATGATCCAGACCGGTGTCTTAGCTGCCAGTCTAAATGTCCACCCCTGAAGAGGTAAATTCAAATGAGATCGTTTGTGAGGGTTTGCTGTGCGCCTGCACACATCTGATCTGCAATAAACAAGCCTGAAAGACGGGTGGGTGCAAGATACGTGTTAGTGTCAACAAGTGTCCAAGCCAGAGGGCAGGCCACAGACTCTAGTTCAACTCTCTGCCTTTCCCGGTGGGCCAACAGACTATGTGCTTATCCAAGGTCACACCATTAGTGCCACTTTCAGCAGGGACACAGACCTCAGGGGCCTCTCCCTGCATAAGGGTCAGGGCCAAGGGCACCGTCTCCCATTCTGCAAGTGAATGTGCCCTCTCTGAGATCAGGTGATAGCGTCCCAGGACTTCCTCAGACCAGTCCTTGCGCCCTAGTGCTCTTTCTGGGTGCCCATCTTTACCATCACAGAATGGCATGCCAAGCCCCACCCTATCTGTACAGTTGAAGGCCCAGAAGGTGGCCTCTTGCTGCCTGCAATCCAGCTGAGGCAGAGGAATAGAGAATGGCCCCTGGCACTTGAATGAAGACTGGAAACAAAACAAAACCACCCATCAAGTGCCTTCCGTCTCTCTGCGGCCTGGCTCTTCGTCCACACCTCTTACCCTCCTGGCTTCTCTTCTTTGGGGCCTGGCTTTGGAAACTCAACATGGTCTATTTCCTTTTTTTTTCTCCACTCCTCTTTTAACAAATAAGCCCTCAACAATTAAAACAAAACAAAACATAAAGCCTCATTTTACGGGTCAGTGTGGTGACATAGCAAGCTAATCAGCTGCCCACAGCTCTGGCATTCCATAAGGGGGCGAGTTCATGTCCTGGCTACTCCTCTTTTTTTATGATATTATTTTATTTTAGGATACAATTTTATAGGCCCTGGGATTTCCCTTGCCCCTTCCCAATATCCCTCTCCCTGCCCCCAATGGTTTCTCCTATATTATTATAATAGTATAGTCCTTTGCAATAGGTCATAGTCCATCATTCTGCTGTTTAAGTGTATCCTCATATTGTCCCATTCCACTGCTTGCCCTTCTATTATTAGAATACTACAGCTTTTCATATATAGTCATAAGTTCATTATTCTGCCATTTAAGTGTATCCTGGTATTGCAGGCATGGACAATGGCAAAAGGTGCACCATCCTATTGTCAAGATATATTTAATAGTTTTATTAGAAGTCCATCTGTGATTTGAAAGTAGAGATGCACACTGCATTGTATCTTCACATCTGGATATGATAGTTTCTATTACATAGTTACATAAATGAAAAGCCACAAAACAAAATCAACAACAGGAATAAAGTTAAAAAAAAATTTACAACACCATGGAGTCCAATAACATGCCACTGAATAACCAATATGTAGATGAAGAAATGCAAAAAAAAAAAAACCCTTCTTGGAGAAAATGGTGCTACTGTATGATCTATGAGTCAGTGAAGAATTTAATAAAAAGAACTATTTTGAAGAAAAATAAAAATATCAAAACATGGGTTGCAGCAAAAACAGTACTGAAAAAGGCTATTGATCTTACAATTTGCATGAAAGTTGCCTTCTATCAGAGAACATACGATGTTTGTCCTTTTGGGACTGACTTATCTCACTGAGCATAGTGGTCTCTAGTTGGAACAATTTGGTTGTGAATAGTAGAATTTCATTCTTTTTAATGGTTGAGTGATATTCCACCAAGTAGATGTACCAGTTTCTTTAGCTCTCTTCTTTGGACGCACATCTGGGTTGCTTCCATGTCTTTGCTATTGCAGACTGTGCTGCTGTGAATACAGAATCACAGATCCTGTTCACATATGCAGAGTTCATTTCCTTTGGTTATATTCCTAGGACAGCTGGGTCATACGGCAGGTTTATTTCAGTCCATACTGACTTCCATAGGGGTTGTACTAATCTACACTCAACAGTGGAGGAGGGTACCATTCTCCCCACATCCACACCAGCAGGTGTTATTAGTAGAGTTGTGAATATAGGCCAATCTCACTGGAATTAGGTGAAACCTCCATGTGGGTTTCATTTGTATCTCCCTGACAGCTAGAAAGCCTGGGCTGCTCCACCTCTGATCCAGCTCCCTGCTTATGGCCTGGGAAAGCAGTGGAGGACGGGCTATGGCTTTAGGACCCTGCACCCCCATGGGAGAGCTAGAAGAAGCTTCCAGCTTCAGATCAGCTCACATCTGGCCGTTGTGGCCATTTTGGGGAGTGAACCATGGATGGAAGATCTCTGTTACTTTTACCTTTGAAATAAAAATCTTTAAAAAATCTAATTTTTGGGCCCGGCGGCATGGCCTAGCAGCTGAAGTCCTTGCCTTGAACGCCCTGAGATCCCACGTGGGCACCGGTTCTAATCCCGGCAGCTCCTCTTCCCATCCAGCTCCCTGCTTGTGGCCTGGGAAAGCAGTCGAGGACAGCCCAATGCACTGGGAACCTGCACCCATGTGGGAGACTAGAAGAGGTTCCTGGTTCCCGGCTTCGGATCAGTGTGCACCGGCCGTTGTGGCTCACTTGGGAGTGAATCATCGGACAGAAGATCTTCCTCTGTCTCTCCTCCTCTCTGTATATCTGACTTTGTAATCATAAACAAATAAATCATTAAAAAAATCTAATTTTAAAATATGCTGAGTAGGGGCTGGCAAAGTTGCACAGCATACCAGGAAGCCAGCATTCCAAATGGGCCCCAGTTAGACTCCCAATTGTTCTACCCCCAACCAGCTCCTTGCAATGCCCTGGGAAGGCAGTGGAAGATGGTCCAAAGTGCTTGGGTCTCTGCCACCCATCTGGGCAACCCGGAAGCAGCTCCTGCTCCTCTCTTGCTTAGTTCTGGCTGTTGCGGTCATTTGAGGAGTGAAAGTGGATGAACATCTCTCCCTGGTTCTTTCTTTCTTTCTTTCTTTTTTTAAAGATTTATTTTTATTACAAAGTCAGATATACAAAGAGGAGGAGATTGAGAGGAAGATCTTCCGTCCGATGATTCACTCCCCAAGTGACTGCAACGGCCCGGTGCACACCGATCCGAAGCCGGGAACCAGGAACCCCTTCCAGGTCTCCCACGAGGGTGCAGTGTTCCAATGCTTTGGGCCGTCCTCGACTGCTCTCCCAGGCCAAAAGCAGGGAGCTGCATGGGAAGTGGAGCTGCCGGGATTAGAACCAGTGCCCATATGGGATCCTGGGGCATTCAAGGCGAGGACTTTAGCCGCTAGGCCACGCTGCCGGGTCCTCCCTGGTTCTTTCAAGCAAAAACAAATTATTAATATTATTAAAGATTTATTTATTTTCATTACAAAGTCAGATATACAGAGAGGAGAGGAGAGACAGAGAGAAAGATCTTCCATCTGATGATTCACTCCCCTAGTGACTACAACGGCCGGTGCTGTGCCCATCTGAAATCAGGATGCAGCAACTTCCTCCAGGTCTCCCACGTGGGTGTAGGGTCCCAAGGCTTTGGGCCGTCCTTGACTGCTTTCCCAGGCCACAAGCAGGGAGTTGGATGGGAAGTGGAGCTGAGGGGATTAGAACTGGCGCCCATATGGGATCCCGGCATGTTCAAGGCGAGGACTTTAGCCTCTAGGATATACACTGCCCCCTCCCTTAAAAAATATTTTTTAACACGCCGAATTAAAAAACTCTCAGCCCTCTTGTATTTTGTTGCCAGGTTTTATTGCTTTAACTGTTAGTGTACAGAACTGGTAGACGAGTGAATGACAGATGAGCAGTAACTAAGTTTTAGCCAGGTCTGGGTTTGTCCATGACTTATTACTTTTAACTGTGGGACAGTTTAGCTAAATTCACTTGCTGCTGAACTCTGAGGTAGCTTTGAGAATTTGATAAGATGCTTTAAAGCATGTAGCATTAAGAAACTATAACAACAAAAGCTCTGTGGTTTGGAGGCTAAGACCCTGCTAGTTGGTACCTGTGTTCCCCATTTGAATGCCTGGGGGTTCGTCCCCACACTGCTTAGGATCCTGTCATCCCACGAACACACACCCTGAGAGGCAGCAGGGGATGGCGACTTGATTTCTGTCACCCATGTGGGAGACCAGGTTGGAGGTCTGAGCTCCTGGCTCCAACAGGGCCCAGCTGTTGTGGCCACCTGGGGCACCAGCCAGCTCACAGGAGGTTTCTGCCACTCAGTCTTTCAGAGAAATGTTTTTTCTTATGGGAATGCTCTCTGAACCTTGCTTTTTTTTGTCTGAATTATTTTACTTTACTGGAAAGGCAGATTTACAGAGAGAAGAGACAGAAAGATCTTCCATCCGTTGGTTTACTTCCAAAATGGCTGCAATAGCTGGAGCGGAGCTGATACAAAGCCAGGAGTCAGGAGCTTCTTCCAGGTCTCCCATGCAGATGCAAGGTCCCAGTTTTGGGTCATCCTCTAATGCTTTTCCCAGACCACAAGCAGGGAGCTGGATCAGAAACGGATCAGCCAGGACACAAAATAGCACCCATATGGGATTCTGCTTGGAGCTGGAGGATTGGCCAGTTGACCCAACATGCTGGCCCAAAACACCAATGATTTAAGGAGCAAGTTAAGTCTTTGCTAGGATTCTACAGTGTGTTAGTAACTGCAATGTTACCAATACAGTTCAATTTTCCTTGAAATAATCACAATGCTTCTAAGTGATCATTCTGAAAAAACAAACAAGGGTTGTGGGTTTTGAGCCCACTGTTTTCAAATGTGGAAGTGAAGACTTGGGGTGATGAAGTGGATAGCCAAAGTTACACAGATGGTGAATGACACATCCCATGGACCACCATGTAGGACCACACACAACCAGAGACGTTAGGATACTGGGCTGAGTGGTGTACCACAATTACGTCAACTGTAACGTGGGAATTGATGGGAAGCTGCTCTTTTAGGGGTCCAGTAGGTAGGACACCCTCGTAACACACTCAAATCGATTCAATTCTCAGCTCCAACTCCTGGCTCCATCTTGCCATCTAATGTCATTGCAAGGTGACCTGGATTGTGTCCCCAGGGCCAGCTTCCACCCAGCCCATCCCAGCTGCTGCAGGTATCTGAGGAATGAACACTGCAAAGGGACTCATTCTGTCTCTGCATAATTTAAAATGCTTTCACTGGACACACTATTTCAGTGAGGTTGAGTCACACCAAGTTACCTAAAGGAGTCATGCTGCTATGCAAGCGACCTCATTGGAACTAAAGCTCTCCATCAGGAAAATGGACGCATGAGGATGACGCAGCCTGGGCCTCAGGAAAGCATGGTTTCTGCTGCTGCTGGACAGCTTCAAAGACTGGATGAGTAAGATTCCCTGCAGAGTGGGCCCGGTGGCATGGCCTAGCGGCTAGAGTCCTCGACTTGAATGTGCCCCGGGATCCCATATGGACACCAGTTCTAATGCCGGCAGCTCCACTTCCCATCCAGCTCTCTGCTTGTGGCCTGGGAGAGCAGTTGAGGATGGCCCAAAGCTTTGGAACCCTGCACCCGCGTGGGAGACCTGGAGGAGGTTCCTGGTTCCCGGCATCGGATTGGCACAGCACTGGCCGTTGTAGTCACTAGGGGAGTGAATCATCAGACGGAGGATCTTCCTCTCAATCTACTCTCTGTATATCTTTGTAATAAAATAAATAAATCTTAAAAAAAAGATTCCCTGCAGAGTGAGTGCGCAAGCAGGACTTCCAACTTCCAGCTCATCCTTACGAAGCAACAGCACGTCCAAACAACCCACTCATCTGACAGTCCTCACTGGGAATTCCCCATGGCCTCTTTTGCAATACCAAGTCCACAGCACAGAGTAGGATCATAAAAGCTGCGACACGCGTCGCAGCTCCAGGCGGGGGACAAGATCATGCATGTGTTAGCGTCCCGTAAACTTGCCCCCTCCCACGCTGAGGGTGACTCCACTGTGAGGACAGGATTTGAGGGCAGCCGTGGAATCTGGACGATGTCCTTCAGAAGTAAGGGCAGTCCAGATACTTCTCAGTAATCTCACACCTAATTTCAACAGCACAGTCAAGACAGTGTTTTTAAATATGTTAAAATTTAAAAGACACTCATACTAATAAATTTGAGTACACAATTTCATTTCCAAGTCCTTTCCTTTTCTTGTTCATACATACTTATTTTTAAGATTCATTCATCTATCACTGGAAAATCAGATTTACAGAGAGGAGAGACAATGATCTTCCATCTGCTGACTCATTCCCCAAGTCACTGCAACAGTTGGAGCTGAGCTGATGCAAAGCCAGGAGCCTGGAGCCTTTTCCAGCTCTCCCACATGGGTTCTGGGTCCCAAGGCTCTGAACTGTCTTCCACTGCCTTCCCAGGCTACAAGCAGGGAGCTGGAAGGGACGTGGGGAAGGTGGGATAAGAACCTGTGCCATACAGGATCCTGGTGGATGCAAGGTGAAGACTTCAGCCATTAGGCTACGGTGCCCGCCAGGCCTGTCCTTTGCTTTTCTTTCATTTTTTTAATAAAGTATTTTCACTGTTGATTTCAAAGAAAGGCAGGCAGGCAGAGCAAGACAAGCAGACAAAGGAACACCCACTGGCTCATTCCAGAAACCACAATGGCCTAGAACTGGCCAACCAAAAGCTAATGGCCTGCAACTCGCCTCCCACCTGGGTATCAGGACCCAAGGCATGAAGCTCCCAGGATGCGTATCAACAGGAAGCTGTAATGAGAAGCAGAGCTGCAACAGGAACCCAGGGACTCCAGCACAGAAGGAAGTGCCCCAGGTGCCAGCTTCATCACTGTAGGGTGCCTGCCCCATCTGTGCTTCAAAGCCCTTCCTCTTCCCCAGGACTAGTCACAGGGCTGCTGGGCCAGCAGAAGGCGTCATGAGCACCTCACACAATGTCCACAGCTCAAGAGAAAGCTGCTAACCACTGTGCGCAGCGCTTCAGTGTTTGCCAGTCCAAGAGCAGGACTTAGGATCTTTATCAACCCTGAAGAAAATATAAAACGGGCCAGTGTTGTGCAGGTAGATTGAACCAAGGCTTACACAGCCACCATTCTCTATCGGAGTGCTGATGCTAGTCCCAGCTATTCTGCTTTCAATCCAGCATACTGTGACGGTGCCAGGAAAGGCAGTGGAAGACGGTTCAAGTATGTTGGTGTCTGCACCCATGGGAGACCAAGGAAGTTACTAGCTCTTGGCTTCAGCTGGCGCAGCCCAACTGTTGTGCTCATCTGGGGAGTGAATCAGCAGAAGAAAGATCTGTCTCTTCCTGTCACTCAGCTTTTCAAATAAGTAAATCTTTTAAAAACCCAGAAAACTATTTTTTTTAAAGATTTGTTTATTTTCATTACAAAGGCAGATATATAGAGAGGAGGAGAGACAGGGAGGAAGATCTTCTGTCCAATGATTCACTCCCCAAGTGAGCCACAACGGGCCAGTGCTGCGCCGATCCAAAGCTGGGAACCAGGATCCTCCTCCGGGTCCCAAGACTTTGGGCCCTCCTCGACTGCCCTTCCAGGCCACAAGCAGGGAGCTGGATGGGAAGTGTGGCTGCCGGGATTAGAACTGGTGCCCATATGGGATCCCGGTGCGCTCAAGGTGAGGACTTTAGCCGCTAGGCCACGCCGCCGGGCCCCCAGAAAATTATTTCTGAAAACCTCCAATTAAGCAACCAGCATTCAACAGATCAGAAATAATTTTCCAATGAAATAATAAATTCTGGACCCAGTGTCGCAGCCTAGTGGCTAAAGTCGTCACCTTGCATGTGCTGGGAGTCCATATGCACCAGTTCGTTACCCTGGCTGCTCCACTCCCTTCCAGCTCCTTGGCTGTGACCTGGGAAAAACAGTTGAGGACGGCCCAAAGCCTTGGGAACCTGCTCCCACATTTAAGACCCGGAAGAAGCTTCTGGCCGCTGGCTTAGGGCCATCTCAGCTCTGGCTTGTGGCCACTTGGGCAGTGAACTAGCAGATGGAAAATCTTTCCTTCTCTCTGTAAATCTGCCTTGACAGTTAAAAATAAACAAATCTTAAAAAAAAAAAAAAAAAGAACTCTGAAACTCGGAACTGGCATTGTGGTGTAGCAGGTTGTTTTTCCTGGTAATGCCAGCATCAGATAATGACAATGGTTTCACACCTTTGCTGTTCCACTTCCAGTCCTGCTCTTTGTTAACACATACATAAAATCACAAGCAGGGCTGCTGTTGTGATAAAACAAAGTAAGCTGCTCCTTTCAACAACACCTATTCCATATCAGAGTACACTAATGTGATCCCAGCCCGCCTCCAATCCAGCCCCCTGCTCACACGCCTGGGAAGGCAGTGGAAAATGACCCAAGTGTGGGAGGAACCCGAGGGTGTTCTAAGATCCTGGCTTTGCTCCAGACCAGGTACTTACAGAGCGAACCAGCAGATGACAGGCCTCCCTCCCACCCATCCTCTCTCGGCTTCTCCAATACAAATTTTTTTTAAAAAAGAAGGTGGGGCCAGGTGGCGTGGCCTAGTGGCTAAAGTCCTCGCCTTGAACGCCCCAGGATCCCATATGGGCGCCGGTACTAATCCCAGCAGCTCCACTTCCCATCCAGCTCCCTGCTTGTGGCCTGGGAAAGCAGTCGAGGATGGCCCAGTGCCTTGGGACCCTGCACCCACATGAGTGGGAGACCTGGAAGAGGTTCCTGGTTCCCAGCATCGGATCGGCGCAGCACCGGCCATTGTGGCTCACTTGGGGAGTGAATCATCAGACGGAAAATCTTCCTCTCTGTCTCTCCTCCTCTCTGTATATCTGACTTTGTAATAAAATAAATAAGCCTTAAAAAAAAAAGATAAAGAAATACTGTCTTAATAAGTGGATTTTAAAAAAGCAAATAAACCAGAGTTTGTATTTTAAAAAGTAAAGCAAAACATTCCACCGCAAGGAATGTAAAACTCAAAGTGAGGTTAATAATATTAGCAACTTCTGGGGAAACACTAGAAACTTTAAAACATAAGCTACTGGTCAGCAGCTTTTAAAATGTCATGTTTATTCATATTTTTCAAAATATATGTACATTTAAAAAAAGGAAGATTTACAACAGGAAAGATTGCCTACGTGCAACACAATTCCAATAATTCATGATGGGATCACACATGATTACAATGGAATTTAAGCCAATCTTCTTCAGTGCATTTCCCACAGTTTAGGCTGCAGAAGGGATCCCAGCAGACAATGAAAGTGCTTGAATCAAGGATTCGAAGCCACAATGTGTAAGGCTGAGGCTAGGACAAATGAGGGACGGCAACAAGCTGAGTCAGAGCAACCACTGGCAGGCACATGATCTACGGCTAGTAACATGCCCAGTCTGGGAGCCAAGGGGATACCCTGACTAGGTTGAGGCTCCCTCCATGGGGAACGTGTGCGGGAATGGGGGCTGTGTCCTAACCTAGAAATAGTTGTAGTCTTCCAAGACACCTGTGTGGGCTGGGATTGGATGCACCGGACTGGGCCGGACCCCGACACCGTCTGGTGTCCTGGATAACCAGGGTAAACATGAGACTGGCTAGGCTAGGTCTCGACCCCTACTGAGGCACTTGTGAACTGTACATGGGTATAGACGAGCCACAGCTGGGCTGAAACATCCTATAACAAGAACCCAAATGGGGTGAAAGCCAGCCAGGTTAAGCCACTGTTCCTGCTTGGACAGGAGGTGAACTGAGAAGAGCTGGCTCAAAAACCCCCTGGTATGCGCATAACTTGGCAAGGGGAGAGGCTCAGAGGAAGGTGCCTGGGCAACTCCTCTGGCAAGATACAGACCCTCCAGGTCAGCGCAAGAAGCACAATAGGAAACAGCCCAGAATAGGCCATGGAAAATTTCCCACGGGCATACATTTGGCACGGGACAGGGGCAGACCAGGCTGAATCGGTGCATGTTGTCCACTGGCAGGTCCGGATACCAGAACGGAGTGGGGGTTGGGTAAGGTTTGGTTGCGACAAAACCAGCGTACATTGTGGAATGTCAGGGCGAGGTCACTGGTACTGGATTTGACTGCAGCGCCCAGCCAGCACACGTGAGAACCAGGGGTGGCAGAGCCGGCATCGGAATTTAGGGGCTGGTCCCCTCACTGGACGACTGCTCCCACTGGCGAGCGTGGGCTGGTTTGGGGACAGACCACACTAGGTAGGGCTGCAACACCTGTGTGCCGCACAGGAACTAGACCAGGGAAAAGTCAGACTGAGCAAACTATCCCATACTGGGGCAAGCATAGATCAGAATGAATGAGGGGTGTAAGGACTTGGCCGCTGCACTGGCTGGCAGAAGCTGGCTCTGGGGACTGATTCTGTCAAATCAAATCGGAACCACCCGAAAAATACATAAACCGGGACAGTGAACGACCCAGGAGGGAAACAATGGGTTCCCCCCTCCTGGGTCACTGCTCCCGTGGGAGGCCATGATAACTTGGAGAGGGGCTGGGGTGGCTAGACAGAGAGGAATGCAACAACATCTGTGGGGGCTGGATGGCTGAGCAGCTTATTCAGAACTATGCTTTGAAACCTAGGGACAAATACAAGAGCTAGATAGGATGTGGGACAGGCTGGACTAGTCTGCTATACACACAGGCGGACCAGGATAGGGGGCGTGCCTGGTGGGGGTTATTGTGGGTCTCCCCGACTAGGCTGCAGTCCCCACTGGCTGACGCAAGTGCTGAGTACGTGCTGGGCAGAACCAACCTAGTCTGCAGCACCCACTGGTTCCAGAGCAACTTCATTCTGAAAACAAACCAGCCCAGGATTTGCACCTACAAGCTGATTGTGGCGATGACCAGAACCCTAGCCAAGAAAAGACAGAGGACAGAACGGGTCAACCAACCATCTCAGACATATGTTGGCAGCGAAAACCGGGCAAATGAAGACTCTATGATGGACAGTGTCAACCAGTGAACTCTACAACGACCTCATCGAACTGGGAGTGGCAAGACTGGTAGTAATTCATATCTAGAGAAATATTAAAACCACGTGGGGTCGATCGCAGCTAAATAGTCTACCCAAGAAGCTGTACATTCTATCTGGACAATGAGCAGCTGGACTATGTGCCTAGCATCTGTTTGCAAGGGAAGAATCTTGATTGAATTTGAACTGTAAAGCTGCAATGGGGTGGGGGGGTCCACCACGGGGGAGGGGTATGGGGAGGGGTGGGGGGAAATCCCAGAGCCTATGAAACTGCCACATAATGCAAAATAATTAATAATTAAGAAAAAAATAAAAACATTAAAAAAAAAAAAAGAAAGTGGAATGAAAATGAAACAGACACCTTTTGTCTGTGGTAGCACTCAAGGGGCCAGAAGATGTACAGCAAAAAGTTTAAGACAATTAAAATAGTAAGTGCCACAGGGAGGATAAATGATAACCAGACACTGGAATTTCTCCAGTAGAAAGCTAGTACTACTTTACACAATCTCACAATATTGAAACAAACACAAGTAAGAAAGGGGTAGGTAGTAGGGCTTCATTTACTTATCTGTTTTTAATATCTCAAAAAAGAAGCCACTTGCTTAATATCAAAAGTGCCGTGGAAAGAAGATAGGGGAAAAAACCCAGAGATGAATCTCCAATCTAGTTTATTTTAGCAAATTGTTTGCTTTTCCATTTAACATTTCTATATCAGCATTGAGGGAACTCTCCAATGCTTCCTTATAAAAAAGGTGAACAGCAAATGACAATTCATGCTCCAAATCTTAAAATGTATATTTAAACATTTGATCAAGATTTCTATGTTTTGATTTTTGGTAACCAAGTGACACTAGAAATCACAGGTTCAATACAGCCTTATACTTCCCCTTCAGTCAAAAACCAAGTGGTACAGAAACTGTGTGCTGCTGTTCAGGGAATACAACACTCGGCTCTGTGAAAAACACCTAGAAAATCAGTGTCAAGAGTGGCCCCCAGGAGCCGCCAGTCCTCAAATTAAATGAGATCACTTCGCTTCTGGCTTACTTCCAAAGCTAACATGTCTCTGTATTTACGGCCGGAGAGGAAGGATGAGTGGAGTGGTTTGTATAAATAAGATCACTATGGCTATAACACAGCCTTCTCAGCAGGAGGGTCAACAGGCCTGTCAGTGCTATACTGTTTTTACTTCTAGCACTGGCTGGCATCTGTTCTTGATGCTTTCTACAAATATAAAAACTTTTGCAACTGTTTACATAAAACTAGAAGGTGGGGGGGGGGCGAGCACCAAGCTGCCCATAAAAAAAGTCTGGGGAAGGGGAGCAACAAAGGGCAAATATAGGTTACATGGTTGAATAAAGTCCAGGATTATTGCAGGAATTAAAATGACTCCAAGAGCAGGCACTGAGAACAGCACCTCAAGCTAGCCAATGCCTTCATGTGTTATGTATAGTTCCCTCCCCTTAATGCTCAGAGAGGAGGGGAAAAATGTAGTTTTAAAAACACCAAAACTAAAACAAATGCACACTGACCTTAGAAAATAATATTTTTAATTCCATCATGATACACTTATTTCCTATAAAATTTACTTTTTTGTTCTGAAAGATTTCTTCACCGTAGATTTGCCTTTAGTAGGCAGTTTCACTTGCTTTCTTGCTCTGGCTGCAGGCTTCTTTGAAGAGCCACCAGCGGCTTTCTTAGTGACTGGGGGGAGGGGGGTGGGCCTGGCTTTCTTGGCTGGTGTCTTGGCCTTTGGAGGGGCTTTCTTGGGCAGAGGCCTCACTCACCCCCACACGGCAGCTGGAACTTTAGGTGCAGGCTTGGACCCCCTTTGTTTCATGGCTGCAGCCTTCCCTGAGGACTTGGCTGGGGTTTTCTTCTGCAATCTGCAGGAACAAAAAAGTAAAGGTAATGACTTAATAAAGCAGAAATTCAGTTTGCCAAGACAGCCAGGTGCTCTGAAGAAACACAACACAGTAGACAGCACCTATGATGGCAATGTGACTTAAATACTTCCTAGTGACTTCAGTAAAACTGTTTAAAAATTCAGTCCAATTCATGTAAATCTATGCAAAATTTCATTTTCAGATTATTTTTCTTTCAACAAAGTATAAATACATACATTCATACATATTTTGTATATACACAAATGTATGCACCTAGAGAGGCTTAACCAACAGGTTTATTACACAGTGAGAGTTTCATTATACTCAGAGCCTCTGTATTTTCAGAGAAGATAAATTTCTTTTTTTAAAATTTATTTTTAATTAATATTTAGCATTATATGACAGTTTCATAGGCTTTGGGAATCCCCCTCCCCCTCCCCTCCCCCCTGGTGGATTCCTCCACCTTGATGCAGCATTACAGTTCAAATTCAATCAAGATTCTTTCCTTGCAAACATATATTAAGCATGGAGTCCAGCTACTTATTGTCCGGATGGGTTGAACAGTTTCTTGGGGAGACCATTTCTGGTCCGAAGTCAGAGCTGGTAGAATATCATCACAGTCAATTAAGAGTCCCAATATAACATCAACAGCAATTTGCAATATTATGGAATTGACATGGTTTTGAGTAACCAGTATGTTAAAAAAAAAACAAAAAAACAAAAAACAAAGAACAAAATAACAATAAACAAGTCCTAACCACAACCTATGATTAGCTCATTGACATCTCAATTTTAGTTTATATACAGGACCGGACCGGCTGCTATATACCTTGAAAAGGCTATAGGGTACCATTCAGCTGTCTCATGTCTATTTCATTTTAGTATTTAGCCATTTGTTGTGTTGAAGTATAATTTTGTTGATCTTGGCAGATTTTGGGATAATCTAGACTGGCTTGTAACTCTAACAAGATATTTGTCGACATTTAATGTGCAGAACATTTTTCTTTTTTGGGGGGTGTGTGCAGGAGAATCCTCAACACCATGGTGAGGAGTGACTAATCTTTGTGTCCCACCCAGCAAGGCATGAGCCAATCCATGCCAGCTCTTTCCTGTCAGATTTCAAGCTCTACTTTCTGTTGTTTGTCTATTTATTTTAGGTTTTTTTTTTTTTTTTTTTTTTTTTTTTTTTTTAGTTTGTATGATTGTTTGCTGTGAGGGGTTTTCGAAGTGATCCCGATGGTCACTGCGAGGGAGGGCGGGGGTCCAGAGGTGGAGCCAGGCTCGGACCAGAGAAAGCTCTCCTCCCTGGTCCCGAAGGACATTAATTGTTCTTCTGTGTCTGCGGACCGCTCAGGGCTTCTGGTTGTCTTTCCGATGACGTTGGTTTCTGCACGGTAGTGTTTGGACTTCTTCCATCCCCTGGGGAAGCTCCGGTTGGGGGTGGGTGACCTCAGAGTACTCGGCCTCCGAGGGCATCCAATTCCCTGTGGCCTCCTTGGCAGTTGGGGTATAGTCCTTGTTGCTCGTATTAGTAGTTTGTGTTGAAGATCTGGGAGTCTTCATGGTTGGGATCCAAGCTTCCTCCTTACCACCTGCTCCACTCTGGAGTGCCCCCCTGCTCCAAGCACATGACCTCCTGTTAAGAGGTTGTCAGGATCACACCCGATTCCCCCCTCATGCATTGGTATAGTAGTTTTATTGTTGTTTAGTGCCGCTTTGAGTCTGTTGTCTATGAATTACCAGATTTGATCTTGATATGCTATATTGTACTTTTTTTTTCTCTCACTGTTTTTATGGTCTTGAAAGATTTCCCTGCACTCCCTCCCCATTACCGGTTAACATAGCGTATTGAGGGTATAGTAGGTTTTACAGTTTTTTGATGTAGATCTTAAATATTCTGACATTAATTGTTGGTTTATAGATTATATCGTGTTATCTTATTGCATGGGATACAGGTTGTTAGAGATTGCACTAATATTACAATATACAGGTACTATCTTTCAAGTTGTCATCTTTTCATCTCAGATTAAGGCAAACATATGGTATTTAACCTTTTGGGATTGGTTCATTTCTCTTAGCATGATGGATTCCAGTCGGGCCCATTTGTCCACAAAGAACTGCATTTCATTTTTTTTAATAGCTGAGTAGTATTCCATAGAGTAGATGAACCATAGCTTCCTTATCCAGTCTTCTATTGATGGGCATTTTGGCTGCTTCCAGGTTTTTGCGATTGTAGATAGTGCTGCTATGAACATAGGCGTGCATGTTGGTTTCTTGTGTAGGAGATCTTTTGGATATATCCCTAGGAGTGCTATTGCTGGATCATATGGTATGCTGATTTTCAATTGTTTGAGTATTCGCCAAACTGATTCCCATAGAGGCTGTACAAGTCTGCAGTCCCACCAGCAGTGGAGAAGGGTTCCCTTTTCCCCACAGCCTCGCCAGCAAGTGTTGGTGGTATTATGTATGTGTGCCATCCTTACTGGAGTTAGGTGGTACCTCATTGTTGTCTTCATTTGGATTTCCCTTATTGCCAAGGAACTTGAGCATTTTTTGATATGCTTGTTTGCCATTTGGGTTTGTTCTTTTCTGAAATGTCTGCCCATTTCCCGTGCCCATTTCTTGAGCAGTTTATTTGTTCTGTTGTTTTGGTTTCTCTGTAGCTCTCTGTATATTCTGGAGATCAGCCCTCTATCTCCTATGTAGTGTGCAAAGATCTTCTCCCATTCTGTAGGTTGCTTTTTTACTTTGTTGATTGTTTCTCTAGCTGTACAGAAGCGTCTTAGTTTGATGAGGTCCCAATTGTTTATTTTGGTCTCGATTTCTACTGCTTTTGGAGTCTTTTTTAGGAAGTGAGGGCCTACCCCTAAGTGTTGCAGTGTGTTTCCAACATTTTCTTCCAAAAGTTTGAAGGTTTCTGGATGTAGGTTTAGATCTGTTATCCATTTAGATTCGATCTTGGTGTATGGTGAGAGATGTGGGTCTATCTTTTTGTTTCTGCAGGCTATCAACCAGTTGTCCCAACAGCATTTATTGAACAGACCTTCCCATTTGCCTGGGTTGTTGTCTGTCTTTTTGTCAAAGATTAATTGACTGTATCTGTGTGGGTTTCCATCTGTTGTTTCTATTCTGTTCCACTGATCTTCCTCTCTATCTTTGTGCCAGTACCAGGCTGTTTTGATGACCACTGCCCTATAGTATGTCCATAGATCCGGTACTGTGATTCCCCCTGTTAAGTGCCTGTTCTTCAGAGTGGTTCTGGCTATTCGTGGTTTTTTGTGTTTCCAGATGAATCTGTGTATCATTTTTTCCAGTTCGATGAAGAATGTTTTGGGCAATTTGATTGGGATTGCATTGAATGTATATATTGCTTTTGGCAGTATAGACATTTTGATGATATTAATTTTGCCTATCCAGGAGCATGGGATGTTGTTCCATCTTTCGAGGTCTTGTTCTATTTGTTTTTTGAGTGTTTTGTAATTTTCTTCATTAAGGTCCTCTACGCTTTTGGTTAAATTTATTCCCAGATATTTCATGCTTTTCTCTGTTATTTTGAATGGTAGCTTGTTGGTTAGATCTTCTTCCATCTTGCGGCCATTTGCATACACCATGGGTATTGATTTTTGTTCATTAATTTTGTATCCTGCCACTCTGCCAAATTCTTGTATGAGTTCTAGGAGTCTTTGTATTGAGTTTTTTGGTTCTTCTATGTAGAGAATCATGTCGTCTGTGAATAGTGAAAGCTTGATTTCTTCGTTTCCAATTTGGATTCCTTTGATTTCTTTGTCTTGTCTTATGGCTTCTGCAAGTACCTCTAGGACTATATTGAATAGCAGTGGTGATAGTGGGCAGCCTTGTCTTGTTCCAGATCTCAGTGGGAAGGGATCCAGTTTTTCTCCATTTAGTATGATGCTGGCATTGGGTTTTCATATATTGCTTTGATTATGTTGTGGATTGTTCCTTCTATCCCCACCCTGGTTAGGGTTTTTAACATGAAGTGGTGTTGAATTTTGTCGAAGGCTTTTTCTGCATCTATTGATACTATTATATGGTTTTTGTTTTTCAGTTTTTGGATGTGATGTATCACATTTATGGATTTTCTTATGTTGAACCATCCCTGCATTCCCTGGATGAAACCTACTTGGTCTGGATGGATGATCTGTCTGATGTTTTTTTGTATTCTATTGGCTAGGATTTTGTTGGGAATCTTAGCGTCAACGTTCATCAGGGAGATCGGTCTGTAGTTTTCCTTCTCTGTTAAGTCTCTATTCGGTTTGGGGATTAAGGTGATATTGGCTTCATAGAATGAGTTTGGAAGAACTGCTTCCTTTTCTATTGTTTTGAAGAGCTTGTAAAGGATTGGGGTTAGCTCTGGTTGGAATGTTTTGTAGAATTCTGCAGTGAAGCTGTCTGGGCCTGGGCTTTTCTTTGTTGGGAGCTCTTTAATTACTGATTCTATTTCTGATTCGGTAATGGGTTTATTCAGGTCTTCTGTTGCTTCTGGGGTGAGTTTTGGTAAGTGGTGGGAGTCTAGGAATCTTTCCATTTCCAAATGGTTATCGGATTTGTTGGCGTATAGTTCTTAGTAATAATTTCTAATTATTTCCTTTATGGTGGCAGTGTCTGTTGTTATGTTGCCTATTTCATCTTTGATGCTGCTAATTCTTGCTTTGTCTTGTTTCTTCTTTGTCAGTCGGGCCAGTGGGGTATCTATTTTGTTTATCCTCTCAAAGAACCAGCTTTTTGATTCATTTATTTTCTGAATGTTTTTTTTAATTTCTTTCTGATTTAGTTCTTGTCTTGTTTTGATAATTTCTTGTTTCCTCTTGTTTGTGGGGTCCTTCTGCTGTTGCTTTTCCAGTTCCTGGAGGTGTGTGCTTAATTCCTGCATTTGTTGCCTTTCTTGAGCTTTGATGTGCATGCTAATTGCAATAAACTTACCACGTAACACTGCTTTGGCGGTGTCCCATAAGTTTTGGACATTTGTATCTGGGTTTTCATTGGTTTCCATAAATTTTTTGATCTCGTCTTTAATTTCTTCTCTAACCCATTGTTTGTTTAGTAGCATATTGTTCAGCCTCCAGGAGTTTACATGTTTCCTGGGACATTTTGAGTTTTTGATTTCCAGTTTCACTCCGTGATGGTCTGAGAAGGTACATGGTATGATTCTGATATTTTTGTAGTTAGTTAAACTTGCTTTGTGTCCTATTATGTGGTCTATCCTGGAGAAGGTACCATGCACTGCTGAGAAGAAGGTGTAGTCTGTGGCCTTAGGATGAAATATTCTATAGATGTCTACTAGGTCCAGTTGTTCTATTGTTTGTGTGAGTTCTGTGGCTTCTCTGTTGAGATTTGCTGCGTTGATCTATTGGTGTTAGTGGGGTGTTCAGATCTCCAAGAATTATCGTATGTTCATCTATGTCTCCCTTTAAGTCCAAAAGTAGTTGCTTCACATAGCTGGGTGCATCCGGGCTAGGAGCATATATGTTAAGAACTGCGATTGGTTCTTGTTGGATCCTCCCTTTCAAGAAGATGTAGCGCCCTTCCCTGTCCTTTTTGATGTTTGTTACTTTGAAGTCCGTATCATCTGAGAATAGGACTGCCACACCAGCCTTTTTTTCTCGTCCATTGGCATGGAATATTTGTTTCCTTCCTTTCACTTTGAGTTTCCTGAAGTTTCTTCTGGTTAGATGCGTTTCTTGCAAGCAGCATATAGTTGGGTCCTGATTTTTAACCCAGTCTGCTAATCGGTGCCTTTTCAGTGATGAATTTAAGCCATTTGTGTTGAGGGTTAATATTGAGAAATTATAATTATGCCGTGACATATGCATGTGTTTTTGAGGTTGTTGGTAATTGATTGTCGTTTCCGTGGATGGACTTTATTGAGATCTCCCTGATTGCCATCCTTGCTTATGGCTTGCTTCCTTTTTCTCTGGGAGTAGCGCATTTCTAAGGAGATTTTGTAGAGTTGGTTTTGTGTTGGCATATTCTTCTAATTTCTCTTTGCTGTGGAAGTATCTAGTTTTGTTCTTGTATACAAATGAAATCTTTGCTGGGTAGAGTATTCTTGGTTGACAGTTGTTCTCTTTCAGTACTTGAAAGATTTTATTTCACTCCCTTCTTGCCTGGAGCGTCTGTTCTGAGAAGTCGGCAGTGATTCTGATGGTCCTGCCCCTAAATGTAAGCTTCTCTTTGGATCGTGCTAACCTTAGGATTCTTTCTTTGTATTCATTGGAGGGTAGCTTGATTACCACGTGTCTTGGGGAGGATCGTTTTAGGTCCACCCTGTGGGGAGTCCTCTGGCCTTCCTGAATTTGGACTCATGTTCCAGGTATTTTGGAAGTTCTCCTGCATAATTTCCTCAAGTACTGGTTGTATGCCTGTTTCTCTTTCCACTCCTTCTGGGAGCCCCATGATTCTGATATTTGACTTCTTGATGTTGTCATTCATCTCCTGGATCGTCTTGGTCGCCTTGTGTAGTTGTGACTCTAGTTGGTTAATAATCTGCCTGCTTTCATTCTGGGAATCTTCTAAGTCGGATATCCTGTCTTCTGCTGCTGTAATTCTGTTGGCTAAGCTCTCAACTTTATTCTTCAAGTCCAGGATCTCGTTTTTGAGTGATTTTGTTTCTGTGAT
Organism: Ochotona princeps; assembly: GCF_030435755.1. Taxonomy (NCBI): domain Eukaryota; kingdom Metazoa; phylum Chordata; class Mammalia; order Lagomorpha; family Ochotonidae; genus Ochotona; species Ochotona princeps. The sequence continues at coordinate 126,470,753 of NC_080833.1, forward strand.
TATGTGGTTTTTAAAATCTTTGAGCTCGTCCCATCGGTTTTCATTGTCTCTGAAGAGTTTTATAATTATTTTTCTGAACTCCTGATCAGAGATGTCTTCAATTTCTTCATCTGTAATTTCTGTGATTGACCAGGCTTTATGTTGGCTTTTGGGGGTGGAGGAAGCTGTGTCTAGGTCACTACCTTTCTTACTGCGTTTCATATTTGTAGCCTAAGGTGTTGCTGAATTCTCACCCTTGACCTCTGTTGCCACCTAGTGGGTGGCCTGAGGTCTTGCTAGCCTAGGTTTTTGTTTTCCTTCTGGAGCAGGGAGTTGTTTTTGTTTTCCTTCTGGGTTTCAGGTTTCAGCGCCTTAGGTTTCAGCGCCTAGGATTTTTGTTGTTGTTGTTTTGCTTTGGTTTTTTGTCTGAGGCATGGCCGCTTTCCTTCGGCCTGGGTTGGCCCAGAATTTAGTTTAGCTGTGGTCCTGGGGTAGCTGCCGGCTACCGCACTTCAGGGTCCTAGCGCCCTTCCGGTACCGTAGCGTTTGTTATGTGGGAATGTGTGTTACTTAGCCATCCCTGTCTTTGCCTCGGTCCCACCAAGGTTATTAATATCGCCACCAGTGCTAGAGGTTTCAGCACTCCTGCAGTTTCCAGCCGCCACTGGCGGGGCCTTGTGCAATGATCTCCCAAAATTGGCCGTTCAAAACTCCCGCAGGCCTTTCCCCTGCTGGGTTCCCAACTCACCCGTTTTCGAGCTGCGGTGAGACTGAGCCGGCCGCTGAGCGCTGCCTTGGTTTATTTGTTGTTACTTTTGGTTGATTCTCCAAATTGCGTGGATCTTGTTGATTCCGCAGTGTCCTGTGGGATTTGCACACCTGTGTATACTATTTTTAACTAGACTTGCTCCTTCTTCTGGCACTTTTTGGCCCTCTCTCTCTGCCTTCCCCTTTACATCAACCCTCCATGGTCGGCCATTTTTTCAGGACTCTCGAGAAGATAAATTTCAATGTCACACAAAGAACCTGAGAATTTTGAGCTCTTAAAACACTTTTCTATCTTGGACCCGGCAGCATGGCCTAGCGGCTAAAGTCCTTGCCTTGAACGCCCCAGGATTCCATATGGGTGCCAGTTCTAATCCCGGCAGCTCCACTTCCCATCCAGCTCCCTGCTTGTGGCCTGGGAAAGCAGTAGAGGACAGCCCAAAGCTTTGGGACCCTGCACCCGCGTGGGAGACCTGGAAGAGGTTCCTTGTTCCCGGCTTCGGATCGGCACGCACTGGCCTGTTGCGGCTCACTTGGGGAGTGAAACATCAGATGGAAGATCTTCCTCTCTGTCTCTCCTCCTCTCTGTATATACTGCTTTCCAATAATAATAAAATCTTAAAAAAAAAAAAGCACTTTTCTATCTGAACCCTTTCCACAGTGGCACTTCAGAAAATTCATATATATCATGAAAAATGTACACATGGATTTCAATGTTTTTTGGCATCCAAATAAACTTCTCATTTCCCATGAACGTTTTGCAGCCCCCATACTCCTCCCCACACCACGCAGTGTTTCCACACACCCACACCTTCTCTTAGGTGGCGGCTGCTCATCCTCAGAGTCATACTCTGATGACTCATCGTCATCTTCATCCTCATCCTCAGAATCCTCTGGCTCTTTCTTTGGAAACAGAACCCCCGGGCTGAAAAAAACAAAAATCCATTACAGCCAGCAGTTCACACAGGGGAGAGTGTAGGCTTCACCTGCCCCACCCAGGACACAGCCCACTGCACCCAAGCTACCTCTGAAACAGCATGTTAGGTTACAAATGCCATGTTACAAATGATAAACAACTTTTTTTTTCACCAAAAAGAGATCTGTTTATTTATTTAAAAGGGAGAGTGACACTCCACATGGTACATGACTGGTTATGAACTGTAACAATGTGGAGGAATTCAACATGGGGGGAGGGTCTGGGTGAATCCCAGAGCCTATGAAACTGTGTCATAAAATGATATACATAAATGAATAAATTAAAAAGTAAATAAAAGGGAGAGTGAAAGAGTCACAGGGAGAGGCAGAGACCTCTTTCAATAATTGATTGACTCCCCAGATACCGGCACCATCCAGGACTGGGCCAGACTGAAGCCAGCAGAAGCCAGGAACTCCATCCTGGTCTCCTATCTGGGAAGAAGGAGCCAAAACACTTGGGTCATCAAATGCAATCTTCCACAAGCATCTGCAAGCAGGAAAAACGGGGCTCAAACTAGCCACTCCATCTCCCATGGGATGCTGGCAGCACAAGTAATGGTTGTATGCACAACACTGGCCCCAATTTCACCTATTTTGAACACACATTAAAACTTAGGAGAAATCCTGAGAAGTTGCAGACTATCCTTCATTGTCTTCTTCCTGCCATTTCATGTAATTTACCATTTAATTAGTAACCAATTACAAATTTCTGACACGTCCAACACTGTGAGACACTGAGCACATAACCATGGAAGGTATATAAGCCAGGTAACAGTCGACACTTCAGTATACAGTTTTTGCCTTCACAATTCTGGGTAAAGACCTCAAAGTCTTTATTTCTTACAATCTGAAATTCACAAGGTATTTTTTTTTCCCAATTAGTTTGGCATGAACTTTTTGAAGAGTCCCTCATACACAAAAATACTCAACAGCAGTTAGGCAAGAACTTCTGTTCTTGCCTAACCAAGGTAGGCATAGATGGAAAAATCCACAACATAATTAAAGCCATATATGAAAAACCCAATGCCAGCATCATACTGAATGGAGAAAAGCTGGAACCCTTCCCACTGAGATCTGGAACAAGACAGGGATGTCCACTTTCTCCACTACTATTCAACATAGTCCTAGAGGTACTCGCTGAGGCCATAAGACAAGAAAAAGAAATCAGAGGAATCCAAATGGGAAACGAAGAAGTCAAACTCTCACTATATGCAGATGATATGATTCTTTATGTAGAAGAGCCAAGAGACTCAATACAGAGACTGCTAGAACTTGTACGAGAGTTTGGTAGAGTGGCAGGGTACAAAATTAATGAACAAAAATCAACAGCCATAGTGTATGCGAACAGCCCCAAGATGGAAAAAGACTTAACCAGCAAGATACCATTCAAAATAACAGAGAAAAGTATGAAATATCTGGGTATAAATCTAACCAAAAATGTAGGAGACTTATTTGAAGAAAACGACAAACTACTTAAAAAAGAAATTGAACAAGACCTCAAAAGATGGAGTAACATCCCATGCTCCTGGATAGGTAAAATCAATATCATTAAAATGTCTATACTGCCAAAAGCAATATATACATTCAACGCAATTCCAATCAAATTGCCCAAAACATTCTTCATGGAACTGGAAACAATGATCCAAAGGTTCATCTGGAAGCACAAAAAACCACGGATAGCTAGAACCATCCTTAAGAACAGGAAGTTAGCAGGGGGAATCACAGTTCCGGATCTCTGGACATACTATAGGGCAGTGGTTATCAAAACAGCCTGGTACTGGCACAAAGATAGAGAGGAAGATCAATGGAGCAGAATAGAAACACCAGATGGAAACCCACACAGATACAGTCAATTAATCTTTGACAAAAAGACAAATGACAATCCAGGCAAATGGGAAGGTCTGTTCAATAAATGCTGTTGGGACAACTGGTTGATAGCCTGCAGAAACAAAAAAAAGATAGATCCACATCTCTCACCATACACCAAGATCAGATCTAAATGGATAACAGATCTAAACCTACATCCAGAAACCTTCAAACTTTTGGAAGAAAATGTTGGAAACACACTGCAACACTTAGGGGTAGGCCCTCACTTCCTAAAAAAGACTCCAAAAGCAGTAGAAATCGAGACCAAAATAAACAATTGGGACCTCATCAAACTAAGAAGCTTCTGTACAGCTAGAGAAACAATCAACAAAGTAAAAAGGCAACCCACAGAATGGGAGAAGATCTTCGCACATGACATAGGTGATAGAGGGCTAATCTCCAGAATATACGAAGAGCTACAAAACAACCAAAATGTCAAAACAAACAAGCCACTCAAGAAATGGGCACGGGAAATGGGCAAACACTTCACAAAGGAACAAACCCAAATGGCAAATAAACATATGAAAAAATGCTCAAGTTCCCTGGCAATAAGGGAAATCCAAATTAAAACATCAATGAGGTACCACCTAACGCCAGTAAGACTGGCCCACATGAATAAAGGCACCAACAACACTTGTTGGCGAGGTTGCGGGGAAAAGGGATCCCTACTCCACTGCTGGTGGGGCTGCAGGCTGGTACAGCCTCTATGGAAATCAGTATGGAGAATATTCAACCAACTCAAATTCAACATACCGTATGATCCAGCAATAGCACTCCTAGGAATATATCCAGAACAATTGTTTTATGAGAAACCAACATGCACTCCTATGCTCATAGCAGCACGATCAGTAATTGCAAAAACATGGAAGCAACCAAAATGCCCATCAACAGAGGATTGGATAAGAAAGCTATGGTTCATCTACTCCATGGAATACTACTCAGCTATTAAAAAAAACAAAATGCAGTTCTTTGTGGCCAAATGGGCCAAACTGGAAACCATAATGCTAAGGGAAATGAGCCAATCACAAAAGGTTAAATACCACATGTTTGCCTTAATTTAAGATGATATGATGTTATGTATAACATGTTATGTTTTGAATGTTATATTTTGTGTATAAACTAAAATTGAAGTATAGGTGAGGGGTCACAGAAGGTGGCTGGGAACTCGCATTTATCTTTAACATATTGGTTACTCATTACTATGTCAATTAATTCCATAATGATGTAAATTTTTGCTGATGGTATGTTGGAGCTTTCAATTGACTGGGATGATACTCTGCTGGCTCTGTCTTCAGACCAGAAAGAGTATACCTAAGAAGCCGTTGAACTTGACTGGACAATAAGATGTTGGACTCTATGTTTGGTATACGCTTGCAATGGGGGAATCTCAACTGAACTTGAGCTGTGGTTATGCAACAAGGTGAAGGAATCCACCATGGTGGGAGGGTTTGGGGAGGGGTGGGGAGAACCCAAGTATCTATGTAACTGTGTCACATAATACAATGTAATTAATGAAGTTAAATAATAAATAATTTAAAAAAAGATTTATTTTTATTACAAAGTCAGATATACAGAGAGGAGGAGAGACAGAGAGGAAGATCTCCCTCCCATGATTCACTCCCCAAGTGAGCCACAACAAACCGGTGTGCGCCGATCTGAAGCCAGGAACCAGGAACCTCTTCCAGGTCTCCCACACGGATGCAGGGTCCCAATGCATTGGGCCATCCTCGACTGCTTTCCCAGGCCACAAGCAGGGAGCTGGATGGGAAGTGGAGCTGCCGGGATTAGAACTGGCACCCATATGGGATCCCGGGGCGTTTAAGATGAGGACTTTAGCTACTAGGCCATGCTGTCGGGCCCAAGAACTTGTGTTTTTAATTTTAATCTTTGAAAAGCAGAGTGACAGAGAAAGAGGGGGAAGGAGGAAGGGAGAAGGAAAGGTCAAAGAAAGAGAGGAAGAAGGGTGGGAGGAGGAGGGAGGGAGGGAGGGAGGGAAGGAGGGAAGCAAGGAAGCCTCTCCAGTATTAAGGAAGGCAGAGCTAAGCTTCCTGGGAGCAGTCAACATTCTCCCCAGTTGGTATTAGTCATTTAAAGCATATATATCATTTCATTTAAAAAAAAGATTTATTACAAATGCTGGTTTACTACCCAAGTGGCTTACTCCCACAGCCACAGCTGTGCCAATCTGAAGCCAGGAACCATGCGCTTCTTACAGGTTTCCCACGTGGTTGCAGGATCCCCCAAGGCTTTGGAGTTGGATGAGAAGTGGGGCAGTAGGGATAAGAACCGGTGTCCATATGGGATCCCAGCGTATCCCAGGTGAGGACTTTAGCCAATAGGTTACCACACCGTGCCCTAATATCCTTTTTTTTTTCTCCCGTTAAAGTATGAGTTAATATTCTGTAGTCACATTAAGACACTTTCCTTTTGTCCTTTTCTTTTTTTTTTTTTTTTAAGATTTATTTATTTCTATTGGAAAGGCAGCGCAGATTTGTAGAGACAAGCAAAGACAGAGACAAAGACCTCATGAATACTGGTTGACTCCCTAAGTGGCCGCAGTGGCCAGAGTTGAGCTGATCCGAAGCCAGGAGCCAGGAGCTTCCTCTGGGTCTCCCATGCGGGTACAGCATCCCAAGGCCTTGGGCCATCCTCGACTGCATTCCCAGGCCACAAGCAGGGGGCTGGATGGGAAGTGGAGCAGCTGATATATGAACTGACATTCACATGGGATTGACACTTGCAAGATGAATATTTAGTCAATGAACCATCATGCAGGCACAGATACACAAAGGAGGCAGCGGGGGGAGAGATCTCCCATTGTTGGTACCCTCTCCAAATGGCCTCAATAGCCAGAGATGACCTAGCCCAAAGCCAGCACCTTGGAGCTTCTTTTGGGCCTCCCACATGGGTGCAGGGGCCCAAGGAATTGGGCCATGCTATGCTGCTCTCCCATAAGCAGGAAGCTGGATGGTAAGTGCAGCATCTGGGACTTACACTGGTGCTGGCATCTCAGGTGAAAGCCTAGCGTAACACGCCACAGTACAGGCCCTGAAGCATACATGTAATTTTCCAATATCTTACTGTCATTATCACTTAAAGATATGAGTATCAAAATGACTGTCCAATAATCTCAACAATCGAGTGCTTCATTTGAAAAACAACTGGCTAGTAAACTCTGTAGGACAGCAAAAACTCCAATTTAGTCTTTGTTTTTAATTCATTTAGAGGGAGACAGGGCAGGATAAAGAATGTGTATACACATGCGTGTTATGTGCTTGTATGCGTTATACAGAGACCTTCTGTCTGCTGGCTCATTCCCCCAATGCTCTCAAAGGCAGGAGCGGGCCAGGTCAAAGCAACAAGACGGACCTCCACCTGGTTCTACCACGGGGTGGCAGGGTTTCAAGCACTTGTGTAATGTTCATCTGCTACTGCTCAGGACTGCATTAGCACAAAGTTGGATCAGAAGCAGAGAAGCCATGACTTGAATCAGAAACTCAGATGTGATGTGAGCATCCCAAGCAGCAGCTTAACGCACTGTCCAGTTACCTGCCCCTCTCCTGTCGTTATAAGGAGACCTTCTGCTTCAAAACAATATTGCCTGAACAATTCTTCATTTTCATACACTTCCAGTTGTGTGTAACAGCAATAAGGGAAAAATAAATTAAACCAATTCTATAATCTAAAACCAGACTTTAAATCCACCATGGCCAATGCTTCCTATTAAAAGTGCTCACCTGTTGTAATAGGGAAAACAGAGCTGGAAGGTGCCACTGAATCCTTTTCCAGAGATCTGCCCCATCCACCCGTTCTTTTCACATTTCTGTAGAGTTTTCTTCAGCAAATGCACTGAACAAAAATAGAAGAAAGTTGTCTAACTAGTCATGCTGGATCATTCTCTCAACCAGTTCTGTCTTCTCACATTAACTGACATATGCCAAGTCAATCTTTCATAGTCAAAGGTAATTAATTCAGTGACCACAAACTAGGAAATGGTGAAATTAGAATGAAGGCTGCTGAGATGCACTTCTCATTTCCCATGTGAGCAAACACCAGCCCACACAGCTTCAGGGGCCACACGCTAACAAGACACAAAATCAGTGATGTCTTCCACTCATTTAAAGAGGTGTGAGAGCCATACAGCATTAACAAAAATGAACATATATAACTCCTTATACACCAACAAAAAATACTGTGGCTTCTGAAGGTCTCATCAATTTTTTCAGACATACATTTATCAAAAGCATATTTAATGGTGATACAGTGTCTCAAAACCAGCTACCCTGGAAAAGCCAATATCCAAATTCATCTCTTAAAATATCTGGTTAATACAGATTTCATGAACTAGTCCACAGTGAGCTACATGCACAATTAAACATTAAATATACATATACACACGTTTGCATGTACCTTACATAAACCAGTTTGCAAAGTAGATAGCAATTCTTGCAGCAATTTATTTATTTATTTACTTATTTATTTATTATCTTTTTTTTTCATTTATTCACTGTTTACGTTGTATTACATGACACAATTTCATAGGTACTGGGATTCTCCCTCCTTCACCTCAAACCCTTCCCCCATGGTGGATTACTTCACCTTGATGCATAACCATAGCTCAAGTTCCGTTGGGATTCCCTCATTACAAGCTCACACAATACATAGAGTCCAGCATCCCACTGTTCAATCAAGTTCAACGGCCTCTTAGGGAGGCCCTCTCAGGTTTGAAGGCAGAGCCAGCAGAGCATCACCTCGATCAATTAGAAGCTCCAACATATCATCAGCAACAATCCAGGCACGATGAGACCCATGCAGAGTCCACTGATTGACATAGTCAATCTTAGAGTTTCCCCTTGTCCAGTATTTCACTGCCAACATATAGCTGAGGTGGTTGATTGATTTACTCCATCTTCTATCTTTTCTTGGTTAATGTTTTGATTCCTCCATTTTGTTCAAGGGAATCCCCAAAGAAACTCTGAGGTGTTCCCAGTCCAGGCTCCTACATGTACTAGTAAGCACAGTGCCCGCCACAGTCCATCACTCCGATCAGCTGGTGGTTGTGACCCCTGGGTTGGTTCTATTCTCAGCCCTGACCTCCATTGGAAACAATGAGTATTGCAGCCCTTCCCGGCTCTGCCCATCACACACTCATCCCTCACCTAAACCAGTGGGAGGTGTGCTGGTTGGGTGCTGCATTCCTACTGGCACCGGCCATTTCACCTTGGCATTTTGTGTTTTGTATTATTTTTATTGCAACCGAACCTGGACAGACGCCCACAGAGCTCCAGCACTCGGACTTACCAGTGGATGACGTGAACTGACTCAGCCTGGTCTGCCCCCAACCCGAGCCAAATGTATGCCAGCAGGTCACTTTCCAAAGCCTCTTCTGGGTTGTTTACCTCCATGCTTCCAGCGTTTATTTGTAGGGTCAGTGTCCCATCAGAGGAGCTGTACAGATTCCTCCATCAGACCCCTTCCTGGTGTCAGGCTTCACACATAGCAGCAATTTATTTTAAAACATTAAAATATACATATTGCACACATGTTAAAAGACTTCAAAATTACCCTTTTTTGAAGATTATCTGAAGTATTTTGTTTCAGAGCTTCAATCAATAACCTAAGTTGCATACAGTCTAAAACTGACTTGATTTCAAAGTGAAACTAGATGTTTAGGTAAACATTCTGAAGTAAGCAAAAATACACTAGTTAAGAGGTTTTGTGAACCTCAGAATCTATCTAAATGACAATAAAATACGTGTCAGAAACAGCTTTACATTTATATAGCAAGTTCAATAACCCAGTTGGGTGGGTCCCAGTCTTCCAGCAGCTCAGAGGAATCTCACTTGCCCTGCACCATCAAGAGGGCTGTAGGGGCTTCCTGGAGGGGATGTGACTATCCCACCCCCGGGAACCCTTCTACCTAGCAAAGACATTCCAGACCTGAGAGGTGGGAGGATGCAAGGGGACTCATACCTAAACCCCTAAGGACTGCAAACTGAACGCAGCTAGGGCTCTCCCTGCTTCACTAAGCCCTCGCCTGGGATGGCAGGTGTGCAGTTCTCATAATTAAACTGTGCTTCAGTATTTAAAAAAGAAAAGCCGGGCCCAGCAGCGTGGCCTAGCGGCTAAAGTCCTCGCCTTGAAAGCCCCGGGATCCCATATGGGTGCCGATTCTAATCCCGGCAGCTCCACTTCCCATCCAGCTCCCTGCTTGTGGCCTGGGAAAGCAGTCGAGGACGGCCCAATGCTTTGGGACACTGCACCCGCATGGGAGACCCGGAAGAGGTTCCAGGTTCCTGGCTTTGGATCGGTGCGCATTGGCCCATTGCGGCTCACTTAGAGAGTGAATCATCGGACGGAAGATCTTCCTCTCTGTCTCTCCTCCTCTGTGTATATCTGGCTGTAATAAAATGAATAAATCTTAAAAAAAAAAAGAAAAAAAAGAAAAGCCGGAGTTTTGAATCAATATGTGAGGCTGCTGCCTGCAGCACCAGTACCCCATATGGGCACCAGTTTCTTTCCTGGTGCCACCAGGAAAGCAGTGGAAGATGGTTCAAACGCTGAGCCACTACACCCATGTGCGAGCCTCAGAACAAGCGCCAAGCTCCTGACTTAATCCTGTCTCAGCCCTGGTTGCTGCAGCCATTTGGAGACTAAACCAGTGGATGAAAGATCTCTCTTTTTTCAAATATAAATCCTTGAAAAAAATCTTCATAGTAAAGTAAAATCAAATTCTATTAAGTAGACACTGAAATTATGGGTATTGTTTGGACAATTTTATACTTTTTTTAAAAGATTTACTTATTTTTCTTGGAAATCAAAGTTACACTGGGAACACCTCAGACAAAGTTTCTTTGGGGATCAGCCCAATCAAACTACTGGACTCAGAACCCTAACCATGAAAAGACAGAAGAGAGAACAACTTAATCAACCAACCACATCAGCCATATGTTGGTAGTGAAAAACTGGGCAAATGGAGACTCTATGATGGACTATGTCAATCAGTGGATAATTCAACAACCTCATCGTGCTTGGAGTGGCGAGACTGGCAGCAATTCATAACTGTTGAACTATCAAAACCACTTGAGCAAGACCTTCGAAGCACGCCCCACATCAGGGACCTGGGATGGGTGGGAGACTGGGTGTGGCTTCTCCCTCAATATTCCCCTTTACCTCAGATACATGAAGGAAAAAAAGTGGAAATAATAGTCTTACCCAATTTCCTGTAGGCCTTGAACCATCTTACCCTAATTACCTATGTAAAGATTGTAAAGGAAAAAAGAAAAGAATCCTTGGGTCCTGGAAAGAAACCTGTTCCATGTGAGAAATTGAATCCTGGTGACTCCAACATTGTGTACACTTCCTTCTGAGGGACAACATTACCTGTGCCTTGTGTGTCAAGCTTGGATTAACTTATTGTACAAAGGAGCCAGGATGGGACAGTCTTAGTGTTCACTGGAACATTTGAGACCCAGATGCTGGGCTGGGGCTGCATTTGGGTCACAACAAGAGCCAATTCACGTTAGGACCATGGCTGGAGACTGGCTGAGCCTGGTTAGGCTGCAGTGTTCACCAGCTTAGCTGGAGCTGGGAACAGGCTGGACTGGGCCAGGCTGCAGCACCTACTGGTGAAAGAGGTGATGCAAGCCATATTAGGCAGGAGAGGTAGTTGCTGGGTCTATGAGCTGCATGGGCAAGGGGCTTGACATGGAAACGGTGCTGGGTTCATGAGCCTTAGGGAATGGGGCATGCAGAGGGCAGCAAGTCACCTGGCCTGTATCCTTATCCTGCCTTCACAGTGGGTGCTGGATCTGTGAGCTTCTGGGGTGGAGGATCCCATGGAGGCTATGTTGCATGGCACACTCCCGTAGGCCCTCCTCTGTGCGTCCTTGGTCCACCTGTGTTGGGGTGCCAGGTCCATGAGTCCCATGGGTGGTAGTTGAGTTGTGCACTGGTTAACTAGCTCAGGTCTGATAGCCAGATAACTGATCCACCCGTGGAAACTGCACCTCCTCAGTGGAAGACAGATTAGTGGACAGCTGGATTAGATCCTATGAATGATATGACAACCTGTGGGGAGCGGTGCACCGAAGCTGACCCCACGTGTATGATAGACAGTCACAAAATGGCAGCTGGCCGAGGGCTAGGAGGCAGGGTTGGTCCCACCAGTAGGCAAACAGGAAGTCACAGGGGTAGGCTGATGCCCTCACTGTGATTATGTCATTGCTACTGGCCTATCAGGTATCGCCAAGTGGACCCACGGGGAGAAGTGATTGGTGGAGAACTGTATATAAGCAGCCCACTTTCGGCAATAAAGGTTGCTTTGTTCCTTTGTTCGTGTGTGTGTTCAAGTGTTCGTTCTTTCGTTCATTCATGTTCTGGTTGAGGTGGCGGCTCCTGTTTTCCCAGACATGCAAGATTGTGCCTTGTCACTTTAGTGTCACTGATGGACGGCGTCTACAGCCCACTGAGTTCTACAGAGGACGTCTGTGCCATCCCAGAGGAAGGAGGACAGAACAAATTGGACAACTATCCCAAGCCAAATGTTGTCAGAAAATATCTGGGAGAAAGGAAACTCTAAGGTTCACTATGTCAGCCAATGAACATTGAAAGTGTTCCCTTTTCACTGAATTGGTGAGATTGACAGCATTTCAGAAGTATCAAAACCACCTGGGCATAGCCCTTGGAACGTGTGCACATTAGGACTCTGGGTTGGTGGGCTAAGAGGGCTAGTCTCCATGCCTGGGTATGGGGGTGGTTGGGAGGATGGGTATAGCTTCTCCTCTTTTTTTAAAAGTTTATTATTTTATTTTGATAATGTTTACATAGTCGATTAGGGCACAAAGGGTCAAGTGTGACAGAAATTGGGTAAGACCATTTTATGCATATTTTTTTCTAGATCTGGGATAAGAGGTAAGATAAAACGAGAAGCCCCACCCAGTCTCCCACCCATCACAGTTCCCCAACATGGGGCGTGCCCTCAGTGGTTTTGATAGCCCAACCATCTTGAAATGCTGCCAATCTTGCCATTCCAAGCATGATGAAATCGCTCTAAAATCCACTGACTTACACAGTCTACCTTAGAGTCTTCATTAGCCCAGATTTTCAGTGCCAACACATGACTCGGGTAGATATCAGTTTGTTCTGTCCTCCGTCCTCTGTTGTGGTACCATGTGTCCTCTTTAGGTTCTTCCATCTGAGCACCTGAGGGGGCTCAGCTTTGTTACCTGCACTCTGTGTCAGACCATGGAATCTGTACTTCTCTTCATGTTTGGGTTTCTGAAATCAGATTAGTTGATGGATCCCAAAAGAAATTTTGTCTGAGGTGACTCCAGGCATGAGTCCTGCCTGTGATTGCCAGTACAGTGTCTGGCACCGTCTGTTGACCCAAACATGGTATGCATATGTTAGTGGTTGCAATGCCTGGGTCAGTTCTATTTCCAGTACTAACGTCCTAGTTAAAAAAAAAAAAAAAAAATGGTTGTTGCTTTCCACCCTGATTCTGCCCCCCACACACTTGGCCCTCATGCAAACCAGTAAGAGCTGCAGCATAGTCAGGGTGACTTCTAATAACCCCCACCAGGCCTGCCCCTGCCCTATTCCCATGCTTGCCAGTATGCACAACAGACTGGTCCAGTCTGTCCCACATCCCACTCAGCTCTCCTACATGTCAGAGGGCACTGAAGCCTAGTTCAACTCAACCAGCCCCACTATCCACACATGCCGGTAGGTGTTTTGTCTAGCCACACCTGCCCCAATCCTGGTTTTCATGCTTTACAATGGGAGTGGTAACCCAAGAGGAAATTACCCACTATTTTCCTACTAGGACGACTCCCACTCCCGGACCATGCACTCTCCAGGTGGTTCTGCAGTTTAGCTTGATACAATTAGCCCCATGCGCCAGCATCTGCCAGCTGATGCTGAGGCAAAGCCCAACCAAAAGCTGAGGTGAGGCAGGCCATCACCTCACCCACTCTGATTTATGCTTGTACCACCCCGTAGGAGCAGCCAACCCAGCCTGGCTTTTCCCTGATCTAGCTCACATGATGCCCACAGGTGTTGTAGCTCTACCCAGACTGATCTACCTCCATTTCAGCTCATGTTCTGCAGTGGGAGTGGCTGCCCAGCAGGGGAGCCCTCCACATTTCCCCTACCAGCTTTATTTCTTCCCCCAACTTGGTCTTGTGTATGCTGGTTGGGCCTGGTTGCCTGCTCTGGCACAGCCTGCCTCAGCTCAGCTTTTGACATTGGGTGCTGTAGACTGGCCCGGCCTAGCCAACACCCAATTCCAGCTCAGGTTGTTGGTGGCTAAATCCCAGCCCAGCCCAGCTGGCACTCTCAGGCCAAGCTATAATATGTACTGGTGTGTATGGCAACTGGACCTGGTCCAACCCACACTCCATTCTGGTGCTTGGATTTGGCAGCCAGTGGTGTGAACCTGACCTGCCTGATTCACCCCCAGTCTGTGTTAAATGTATACTGCTGGGTACCATTGCCTGGACTGGTCTGGGCTATTGTAGTTCACCTGCATGGAAAGAGGAGATTCTCAGGCTCATCCATCAGAACCACTACCAATGCCAGACCTCGTGCGCACCAGTGGGTCCATGGGCCAGCCCTACTCAGTCCACCTCCTGATCTAGCAGGAACAATGGCCTTTTCTGATCAACTTTCATTCCATTCTGTTATTGTTGGATGATACAGCCCCGTCTAGCCTGGTCAACACACAGACACAGCTCATACCCAGCCAGGCAGCTTCAAAGACCTAGCCTAGCCTGTCCTACACCTAGCCTGGTCCTCACGAACACCAGTGAGTGCTGGGGTCTGGCCCAGTCTGGTGCAGCCACACTGGATCTTTAATTCATCTATTTCTATTAATTAATTAATTATTGCACACAGCAACATTTTATTTGTAAAATGGCCTGGAGAGCAAGGAAAGAAGACATAAGAGGAAAGCACATATCAAGAGAAAGCAAGCTGCTGATGTGCCTGTTGAGAGACACCTATATAATTCTTTCACTTTGTTTCAACCTGTGGTTACTGAAGCAAGATTTAAAACTCAAATATATACCTCACTCCTCTGTTGTATCTCAATCCCATTAATCCCATCCTTCTGCCCTATTCCTCCTCCCTATGATGCAATCAAGAATCAAAGGATGTTAGGAGGCTGTCAGATTCTGGGAATGTTTGAAAAGAGCAATTAAAACATTAAATAAATCTAACTGCAAGGTAGAATGAGGAGTGTTCCTAGGGAGGACCTGAGCCACGAGCAGATCAGCAACAACAGAGGGTTCACAGCTGGAGGTTCACATGAAAATGCTGGTGGGAAGCATTTAGCAGTGTACAAATTTTATTCTGCACTTTCAGTAAGGCATTGATTACATGGCACATTCAGCAGAGAAAGTTGCCTCTCCTGTACTGAATGCTCATCATTTTGGGGCTTGATAAGGCCTGGACTCTAAATAATAAATGAAAGTCACTGAGATACATGTCAATAGGTTCCACATAAAATATTTGATTTACCTCAACACAAGTCATGGTATCCACTTAAAATATATTTTATTTGAAGTGCAGTGTTATAATGAGTAGAGAAACAGAAGCAGGGAGATAATTACCATCCACTGGTTCACATGTCAAATGGCTTAATGGCAGTAGCTGAGCTGATGTGAAGCCAGAAGCCATTAGCAAGACCCGAAGAGGATCTGCTAGGATGTAAACCAGTGGTGTCCATCTGGAAATCCCAACACCCCAGACATGTTACCTACAGTAGTGCTGGTTACAGTAGTGCATGTTACCACAGTAGTGCTGGGCCTGGTGTTCACTCACTCTTACAGTTCAGACTTCAGACACAGCCTGGCATTTAGAGGTACAGATCAGCCAATGGCAAGAAACTGACTGTGGGAAGCCATGATGCACAAAATCTGTTCGACTCTGAGAAGTGGTTGTGGCAGTTGACACATAAACTCCAAGAGCATGATGCTGGACAATTTTAATGTCTCTGGGATATATATATCATAGTCTCAGGGGTTCCTGACCAGCAGGCACTAAGACTGCTGAGTGGTGAGAAGATGGTGTTATTTGGCTGAAGAGCCACAAAAAAAAAAAAACAAAACAAAACAAAACAAAAAAAAACTGGAGAGGGATGTCCATTTATTGGGACTAACTTACAAGCTTATATAGAGTAGAAAACGGGGAAAGCAGAAGGGTGGTACCAACAGTATTCCCACACAACAATGATATTGTAACTGTCTAAGTAGGAATGTCTATCTCTCTCTCAAGCCTCTAATCAAGCACAGGTCACATTGCACAACAAGAACTCACAACTGTGTTTCATCCCACATGCAGGCAGGCCAAGACAAGTTAGCACCTGGGCTGAAAGCCATGTCTGGGGGCTTGCTCATTGCATGTGAATGGAAAACAGAATGTGAATCGTGTTTAACTTCTTGGAGTTGATTATCACATAATTTCTTTTTTTGTGGTTGTTTTTCATTCAACATATGTTTTTAAAATTTATATAAAGCAAGCAAATTTCATATACATCATGGAACAGATTTATGAGCATAGTGGTAGTGCAGTCCTAAAGCTTTTGCCACACTAACATGGTCTGAAGGCTACCTAGAACTGTCTTTGGTGGAACCTATAGAATGCCACGTTGCTGCAGTTCACTGAGTCAAAAATGAGTTCACTCCTAGCTCAGTGCATGGACAGTCCTGCCCCATAGCCCTTGCCTCCTTACACAAAATTGTGCTGGATATGGCTCTTGTGGGCAGACTGGGCTGTGAAATCCACCCTGTTCTTGCACTGCCCATCTGGGATCTACTGCTCTGTCTCTGCTCCTGGTCAAATCAAACAGACCTATAGGATGGACATTTCCTTATCTGGGATCACCTCCCAAGCTCCCAGTGAAAGTCCCTTTCTGCCGGTGTGGTGCTAGTGGAGTTTCAGCTGCTGGTAGAGTCAGGTCCCCATTACTTGTATGCTGCTGGATTATCAGTCACTTCACCACCACACCATTGTTTTCACAGCTTTTCTGTGTCTGTCAGTCTCCACATAAACCTCTGCTGTTGTTTTATCCTCTCCTATTTCCTGGAATGTGTCTTCCCTGATTCATCCTGATTGTTTCGTCAGAAGACAGAACAAGTCAATCAACCACCTCAGGTATATGCTGGCAGTGAAATACTGGACAAATGGAGACTCTATGTTGGAATATGTCAATCAGTGGATTCTTCAACGACCTCATCATGCTCAGAGTGGTGAGACTGGCAGCAATTTGTAAGTGATGAACTATCAAAACCACCTGAGCAAGTATCTCCTGACATGCCCCACATCCGGGACTTGGGGTGGGTGGGAAATTGGATGGGACTTCTCCCTCAATATCTCCCTTTACCTCAGATACATGAAAGAAACAATGTGGAAATAATTGTCTTACCCACTTTCCTATAGTCCTTGAACCTTCTTACCCTACTAACTATGTAAAGATTGTCAAAAATATAATAAAAAATGAAAACAAATTACCAAATAAATGAGCTAACCTTACATTTGAAAAAGGCAGAAAAACAGCAGCAAGATTATTGTTAAAGTTTCCCCCAGGGACATGATATGCCATGTGCCTATATATTCCAACAGGGACGAAGTGGGTAGAGATCCACGGATGATCTCCCACACTAGACAATTCAAGGAGTGACTGTGGCCATACAAGATCCACATTTGGCCAGATGCCACAGAAATTCTTCACTCTGATCAAGATTAATTATTCATAGCTGAGTCGTTAGCATTAGAATTGCCACATGCATCAGCTGATGTGTGTGCTTTCAATTTTAGACTGAAACAGAATCTGGAATTTTGAAATTCTAGAAAACTCCTATTACATACAATGTGTAAATAATAAAGATGGCATTCCAAACAAGTGTCATGCATTGAACATTTATTATCCTCATGAAAATCTGAAAGCAGTACTCATTCACACTTTACCCCTCACAATAAAGCAGATTACATACAAATTGCATCTTATTTTCGCAACACATGGCCTGTGTTCTGAAATACAATGACATTCATCATGTTTACTTTTTTAAGAGTTGCTGAGACTTCTAATGTTATTCCTCTTCCATTTTACTTTTAGTACTTTCTGTTACAATGTTGCTAAAGCTTGTTTCTTTCATGTTGTAAGCTGATATAGCATGCCAGCAGGTTTATGGTAGCTAACATGTATTTACATGCTTGAGTAATGAAAATTGATGTTTTCCAAAAGGATTCTGCACATTATCTATATTTGTAATGTTTTTCCCATGTGAATTCTGATGTGTAATGAAATCTGATTGCCTGCAAAAGCATTTTCCCCAACAGGGCATTTATATTGTTCTTATCCTGTGTGGATTCTCTGATGTGTAATGAAGCGTGGCTTCTGAGAAAAACCTTTTCAATACTCACTGCATTCATAAGGTATTTACCCTGTGTGGACTCTCTGATGTATGATTAGAGATGAGTTCAGTTTAAATGCTTTTCCACACTCACTAAATTCATAAGACTTGTCCCTTGTGTGACTTCTCTGATGTTTAATGAGATGTGACTTCTGAGAAAAAAAAAAACTTTTCCACACTCACTATATTCATAAGGTTTTTCCTCTGTGTGGACTCTTAGATGGATCATCAGAGATGAGTTCAGTTTAAATGCTTCTCCACACACACACTACATTCATAAGGTTTTATGCCGGTGTGGATTATCTGATGTGTGATTAGCAATGACTTCTGCTTGAATGCTTTTCCACACTCATTGCATTCATAAGGTTTTACCCCTGTGTGGATTCTCTGATGTGTAATGAGTTTTGACTTCTACTTAAATGCTTTTCCTCACTCACTACATCATTCATAAGGTTTCTACCCTGTATGGATTCTCTGATGTAGAATTAGGTATGACTTCTGCATAAATGCTTTTCCACACTCACTATATTCGTAAGGTTTTTCCCCTGTATGGACTCTGGTGTATGATTAGAGATGAGTTCATTTTATATGCTTTTCCACACACTATATTCATAAGGTTTTATGGCGGTGTGCTTTATCTGATGTCTGATTGGAGATGACTTCTGCTTAAATGCTTTTCCACACTCATTTGATTCATAAGGTTTTACCCCTGTGTGGATTCTCTGATGTGAAATGAGGTGTGGCTTCTGAGAAAAAGCTTTTCCACACTCACTACATTCATAAGGTTTTTCCCTTGTGTGGATTCTCTGATGTCTGATTAGGGATGATTTCTGCTTAAACACTTTTCCACACTCCTTGCATTCATAAGGTCCCCCCCCCACCATGTGAATTTTCTGATACCTAATGAGAGATAATTGCTGGTGAAAGGCTTTTCCATGCTCATTATATTCATATGGCTTCTCTGCAGTGTCAAGGATCTGATCTCCCATGAGTTCTGATTTCTGGTCAATGTTTTCTTTATATTCATTCCACACATAGAAATTTGATCTAGTGTCAGTTCTCTGTTTGGTTGTACTGCAAGATTTAGTTAAAAGGCTTTTTACAGTAACCATATATATAGTGAATTCTAGCTGTTTGGGTTATCTGATTGACTTTGACATCTCTTTTATAAATAAGTGATTTCTCACTCTGGAAATGCTCATGAGATTTCTCTCCTGACTGTATTTGTTGATGTTTGGCAAAGTCAGGATTGTTATGGAACATCTGCTTTTAACCTAAACAGATTCTCCCACTTCGACAGGTTGCTTACTACTTGAGTTGTTGGTATAAACTTTCTCACACACAAAGAATATCTTCTTCCTGTTGAAAGTTTTTACTTCCCAACTGTGTTCAAAAGGCTGCTGACAAGTGTGCATCTTATCATGCTGACTGAGAGTTTCCCCACTCTGGAGTTTGGTCTCTGGGAAATTAGAGGTATGCTTTATCTCAAGAAGCATTTCATCAGGCATCATGGGGAGGAAAATATTTCAAATGAGCTATGGTGTCTTTCTTTTCTCCTTTCAAAAGCCTGCTGAATTCTAACATCTCTTCTTGGAGGTGCTTTCTTTGCCCTGCATCCAAGTTTATCTGGTCACTTAGCAATAAAACTATTGAAAACTGCTTTCCTGTTGCTGTTTCTATAGTATGTAGAGGAAAGAATCACTGAGTTTTCCTGGTAACATTTGCTCTGGTGTGCAATATAAGACCTGAACAAAGACTCAACCCCCAATTGCTGCATAGCTTGGGTTAAACCTACAGATGGATTTCACTTTTAGAGGGGTGGAGATAGGAAGCACAGCAGTTTAGCACTTCACACACACTACTCATCAACTACCTATTTGCACTTTTCCTATCTACTCAATTTTCATATTGGAATGATGGTCTCTGGCAAAGGGCACTTCTGGCATGCTTGAAACACACTAGCTGGATTCTCAGTGTCAATCACATGACATGATACTGAAGTTCTGGTCTCCTTTTCATGATTCAGGTTGGTTTATTCTATTGGAGGACTGATGAGAGTCCTTGCACCCCCAAGTATGCAGCTTGCCTTTGATTTCTTTTTCTGTTTAAGATTTTTAAAATTTTTATTGGAAAGTCAGATATGCAGACAGGAGGAGAGACAGAGAGGAATAACTTCCATCTATTGATTCACTCCCCAAGTGACCACAATGGCCGGATCTGAGCTGATCCAAAAGCCAGGAGCCAGGAAATTCTTCTGGGTCTCACACACAGGTGCAGGGTCACAAGGCTTTGTGCTATGCTTGATTGCAATGCAGGCAACAATCAGGGAGCTGGATGCTAAGTGGGCCTGCCAGGATGCGAATAAGTGCCCATATGGGATCAATGCATGTACAAACAAGGACTTAGGTGCTATCCTACCAAGCTGTGCCTCTTGTTTGATCTTTAGAAATGACCTATGTAGAACTTTAGATGACCCATTCTACAGAACATGGATGAGTTGAGAAAAGAACAGTTGATTTTTCTTTGTATCCTTTGTATCTAATTTCAATTAGATCATTCATGTGTCTTCCTGAATCTGAGACCTGAGCAGGCATAGAATAGCAAGGATATAGTTGGAGCTTTGAAGTAGGAGCTATATCCTGACTCCTCAAGAGAAAACCACTGGGAAATGCCTTATTCACAGGCTCCTGCCCAGAGAAGGAAGGGTCAGGGGACACTTAAAAACCTAAAACACTTTTAAAGAATTTTGTTGTTTCTACTTCTCTCCATTCCAGAGGCACTTCATCTCTTTGCATTCTCAAAAGAAATGCTATTTCATTCCATCTGCTTTCTACATTCACATGGTCACTTTGAAAATAACACTCTGTCTATAAATGAAACATATGTACGTATATATAAACAAATTATATCTCTTAAGTTTCAGTTTTGTACAATTTCGCATTCACATCATGTTATAATTATAGGTACAGCTAATATTAGGCATCATTAGCAACGCCAGTGAGGTACATTAGTGGCTAAATTCCTGGTCTTGAATGTACCAGGATCACATATGGGCACTGGTTCTAATCCAGACAGCCCTGTCCCCCATCCAGCTTTCTGCACGTGGCCTGAGAAAGCAGTAAAGGACAGCCCAAAGCGTTGGGATTCTGCAGCTGTGAGGGAGATCTGGAAGGGGGTCCATGCTCCTCTCTTCAGCTCTGGCCGATGTGGCTGCCTGGAAAGTGAATCAATGCATGGAAGATCTTATTCTCTCACCTCCTCTCTGTATGTCTGATTTTGCAATAAAAATAAGTGTATCTTAAGAAAAAAAAAATCACCTTTGGCAATGCAACTCTCTTTCGGGTTATTATGCAAATTTTGTGATTACACCTTGCCTGAACATTATTTCTTGACTTTTCTGTTTAGCTCCAAGCAGCTCATTCTTTCTGTAGGAATCTGAAATGAGGAAAAGAGTAACCATCTCCATGAATCTCACCTAAGTGTTACATATAGAATGCTCAATTAAAGCCAATGGGGTTTGCTGCCATTCTAGATACAGCACATTTTAGTATTAGTGAAATGTGGACATTTATGAACATAATTAATGAGCATTACATTTGTGTATTAGTTCATTAACATGATACTTTTTTTATAAAATAAAAATTTGAATTACTTTGAAATGTGTATTTTAAGTTGATGTGGGATAGGACTGACAATGTGGCACAGAAATTCAAAATAAGGCTTGAGGCATCTTACATCCCATAACAGCACCAATTTGTCCTGTCTTGGCTACTCTGTTTCAAATACAACTTCCTGAGAATGTATCTGGCAGGTGGCAGATAATGATTCAAGTGCTAGGGATCATAAAAAGAGCAATAAGTAGTTCTAGATGTATGGTTACTTGCCAACAAATTTTGAAATTTTGTGGAATTCCTGTGTCTCATCAGTTGTCCTTTAGGAAGAAACTTAAAAAAAATCAGAGTTCCAATCAATCTTTAATGAACTATGCGTCAACTTTTCAGCCGATTAGGTGCTGACCTATCTGGAAGTCATCTGCTCCCATCCCTGGCTCATGTAAACCACTATGTGTAAGAGCCTAACTCAGCATGACCTGTGCTGCAGCCTGGTTTCTGCACTTGCTGGTGAGCCAAGCTTTGCTTGGCCCTGCCCAGTCCACACCTTTCCATAACCAACCCACACATTCACCAACAGTTGGAACTACTTTTCCCAATTTGCCTGACCCCCAGTCCTGGACCATGTGATCAGCAGTGGGAGTTATGATTCACTAGGTGAGTTTCCCAAATTCCCCTTCTTGGGCCACTCCTAGACCCAGATCTCGTACATGCCAGCTGCTGTTAGGCCTTTGCCCAGCATAGTGTGCCTTCCATCTTGGCTTTGTATGAGCTGGTGTGCATTCAGCCTGTCCCACACCCTGTCTAAGAATGCACATTTCGGTGCTGCAGCTTGGATCTGGCCAGCCTACTCTTGGCCTACCTGTGAGTCCTATGTAGTTTTGTTATCACCAAAGTATATTGACCACCACAGAGTCACTGGACTGGAGTCCAGTCTAGCAGGGCTAAATCAAAGTACCTAACAGAATGTCAGAACAGAGCCATGATACTAACCAGCATCTGAGAGAACCAGGTCAGGGGGTAGATTCTGTGGGGAGTTTGTGGGTCAAACCCTGTGGAAATACAGGCCCCAATGGTTAGCTTCAGCATTGGGGTGATAATGGTCTGAGTTAGGTGTGACCATGGAACCTATTGTCACTCATGGGTACAGGGGCCAGGGATGGGAGCAGACTGAGTACCGCCAGGTTTGATCACCTGCCAGCACAATTGAGACCACAGCAGGCCGAGTCAGGGCAGGATATATAATCTAAGGTAAAGAGCATGACAGGGAAGGGGCTATGTTTACATGGGACAGAGTAAGCAGTGGCATGCATGCAATCTATGGCTGGGAACAGGCCTGATCAGAAAGCTAAGGGAACATCCTGGTTGAGTTGGGGTTCTCACTGGTGAGAGTGGGAGCCAGAATGGTAGCTGCATTCTGGTCTGGTTATGGCTTGAGTTTTTTTGGCGCAGGTGTGGACTGGGGCTGGACCCACCAGACTGGGCTAGACTCCACACCCACTGGAGCTCTGGAGGATGAGGGTAGGTGTAAGACAGGCTGGCTAGATCTCTGTTTCTACTGAGCCATGTGTGAGCTGTGTCTGGGTGTGTGCCAGGATTGTCTGGGCTGACACATCCAACAGGAAGAACTGGAATGGGTTGAAGGCCAGTCAGGAAAGGCAACTGTTCCAGCTGGAGCAGGAGTTGGACTAAGTTGGGCTGGCCCATGGACACACCAGTGTGCACAAGATCTGGGACTGCAAGAGATTCTGATGGAGAAGCTTGGGAAACTCCTCTGTTGGGAGAGCCCAAAACCTTTGGACCCTGCACCTGTGCAGGAGAACCAGAAGACACTCTTCACTTTCAGCTTGTGATTAGCTCAGTTCCAGCCATTGTCGCTACTTTGAGAGTGAACCAGCATAGGGAGAATTTTGTCTTTTTATATCTACCTTTCCAATAAAAAAATCTTTTCATATGAACTTTTTTGGTTTTAGTTTCAGTTTTGATTATACTGACATAGATGATCAGGATGGCATACTTCAAGGCTTAGGGAAAAACTGGGTATAATCTTTGTGTCTATTCCTTCTTCCTGTATAATCCTTAAAAAAAATTAAAACACATGAAAACTATAAGATCTAAAAGCCAAAATATGAAAATCATTAGGTAGTTTCTCTGATAACATGAAATTAAGTTAGGAATAATTTTAATATCAGTTTAGGGGGAAGCATAGGGTACAAACACATCTGGACTGATGGAGAAACTTTGATAGGGTGAAACACAGGGAGCAGATGGCTCAAAGTGGGCTTGCACTGAGCTGAGTCCACACAGAGAACAGAGCCAGCCTTGCCTCTTGCAGGGTATTTGTGTTCCCTGGAACTGATGGCTGACAGACCGGGATCATTGTCTGTGCCCCTATGAGAACCATATCACACAGAGTGATGAGGGCTCACAGCTTTGGTAAACTGCAGGAGGAGCAGTGATAAACCGCATGTGCTAAATCAATAGTACTCAGATGCCAGTTTCATGGGACCAGGCACCGTTAAACTGAAGAGAAGACAGCTGAGCTGCCCAAGAGCTAAGCTGGGAACAAGATCACCTCCATCTTAGAGCACTGCACAGACTCCACAGGGGAAAAAAATCCCATCGAAGCATCCTACCAACTCCACCCAAAATAACCCCAGGAGGCAAAGTGAACAGCCAACAGGTGTTGACAATATCAGAGCTGCCAAAAAAAAAAAGTTATTCAGGACAACAGGTGTTTTCCTAATCCAGGGCACTGATTGAACATAAAAATCAACTTGTAGATCTATAGGTTATATATCTTAGAAATCTGCACTGAGGAGAAGAATCTGCCAACCAGAAAGGCAATGACAAAAGGTAAAAGAAAAGACAGAGGTACTATGAATGTTACTAAAGACAACCCAGCACAGGATAAAAACTCTTGACTACCCTCAGAGTTAACTGAGGAAGACATTGAAAAAATAGGGACACAGAGTTCAAGAACCTCATGATAAAGCTTTTGAACAATGATGAGAAGCACATACAGGAGTTCAAGGAACTTAAGCAATTTGTTACACAGAAAATAGCAGCAATGAATCAAATGAAAGCTGATATATCAGAAATTAGGAACACAGAACTGATAATTAAAACTACAATGGAGACTCTCCACAACAGAATTAATGAAGCAGAAGAAAGAATTTCAGAATTGGAAGATATTTCTTGTCACCATGAAGAAACAAAGAAAATGCTAGAAGCAGGGCTGGGGATAGCTAACATGTATTCAAGAGTTGAAAGATAGGATTGAAAGGCCCAACATAAGAGTTAGGTGAGTTCTTTGAAGGTGCAGAAAAAGAAGCTGGGATTAAAGGTGTATTCAATGAAATAA
Organism: Ochotona princeps; assembly: GCF_030435755.1. NCBI lineage: Eukaryota > Metazoa > Chordata > Mammalia > Lagomorpha > Ochotonidae > Ochotona > Ochotona princeps. Next base: position 126,495,727 of record NC_080833.1, read on the forward strand.
TCAATGGAAACTTCCAGAATCTGGAGAAAAAATCAGATAAGCATATATAGGAGGGCCACAGAAATCCCAAGAGTGATGATCAAAAGCAAACTTTACCACAACACATGACAATCAAGCTCTCTTCAATAAAAGGAGAAAATCCTTAAATGTGCATGTGAAAAAAATTAGTGACATATAGATGAGGCCCAATTAAACTCACAGCTGACATCTCAAAGGAAACAATACAGAAGAGAAGAGAATGGAGTAGCATATTCCAGATTCAAATAAGGGGAAACTTTTCAGTCCAGAATAATATATCCTGCAAACCTCTAATTGGTCTTTCAAAATGAAATAAAATTCTCACACACACTCACACAAACACACAAAATACAAAGATACACAAACACACACAAAAAGAAACAACTCCAAGAATTTGCCTCTTCTAAACCTGGCCTACAAATAATACTGAAAAATGTTCTCATGAAAGAAAAAAGGAATAGCAACTACAAACATCAATGCAAATGTGGAGAACATCCCACTGAAATGCTAACAGAAGATTAAATCAAAGAATAACCCATCACTAAAATGACAGGAGCAAAATGCCACCTATCTATAACAACACTGAATGTAAATGGCTTAAACTCATCAAACACCACATATTAGAGGACTGGATCAAAAGGCAAAACCCAGCTATCTGCTGCTTACAAGACACACATCTCACCAACAAAGATCAGAAGAAATTGAAAGTGAAAGGGTGGAAAAAGATATCCCAAGTGAATGGTAAGGAAAAAACATGATGGTGCAGCCATTTTGTATCAAATGATATAGACTTTGATGTGAAAGAAATTAAGAGAGATGAAGAAGGACACCACATAATGAGCCAAGGATCCATTCAGCAAAAAGAGATCACCATAATAAATGTATTTATGCTAAATACCAAAGCATCTTGCTATGTGAAACAAATACTAATGGATATAAACGGAGAAATAGGCTTCAATACAGTCATAGTGGGGGAACAAAATACCCCATTAACATCAATGAACAGATTAAGGAAAATCTCAGAAAAAAAAAAAAGCAGAATTTAAATAAATTCTAGACCAAATGGACTTAGTTGAAATCTATTCAACCTTTTATGCTTTAGGCACAGAATACTTATTTTTCATCAGTGTATGTACATTTTCCATGATTGATTGTGCTATAGGCTACAAAACAAGCCTCAGTAAACTTTAGAAAAATTGACATTATACCATGCATCTTCTCAGACCATCATGGAGTGAAGTTAGAGACCAAAAAGTCAAAACAGGAACAAAGACTGGCAAACACATGCAGACTGAATAATATGCTACAAAATGAGCAATGGGTTAGAGAGGAAATCAAAGGGAAAATTAAAAATCGCTACCAACAAATGAAGGCATCAATACAGCATATAAAAACTTATTCAAGTTTTATTTAACTTATTCAAGGTTTATTTAAGAGGAAACTTCATCTCAGTTAGTGCTTATGTTAAGAGACTGCAAAGGAACCAAGCAAATGAGCTCAGCTTACAGTGGAAAAAACTAGAAAAGCAACAGCAAAGCTATCCCCAAATTTCTACAAAAAAAAAAAGAGAAATAGACAAAACAAGAGAAAAATAAACAGAGATGAAGAGAACTATACATAAGATCAATGAATGAAAGAGCTGGTTCTTTGAGAAAATCAACAAAATAGACTTCTCTCTAGTCCAACTCATCAAAAACATGAGGGTGAAAAAATGAATCAATAGCATCAGTGATGAAAAAGGAAATAAAACAGAAACCTGGGACATACAGAGAATTATGAGAGACTATTATAATTAATTTTATGTGAACAAATCAGTCAACTTAGAAGAGATGGATAGATTTTTGGAGACATACAATTGACTAAAATTGAATCAAGAAGCAATTGAAAATCTAATAGACCTATGACATGCACTGAGATTCAATCAGTAATTAAAAACCCCTAACCCTCAAAAAAAAGTCCTGGACCAGATGGTTTCACTCTTGCATTCTACCAAACATTTCAAGAGGAACATAACACAATCCTATACAAGCTTTTCCAAACAATAGAGACAATTCTTCCAAATGCTTTCTATGAAGCCAATATCATCTTAATGCCAAACCCAGATAGAGAATCAACAGAAAAAGAGAATTACAGACCGATACCCTTGTTGAACATAGATGCAAAGATCCTCAACAAAATACTAACCAACAGGATCCAACAGTACATCAGGCAGATCATTCACCTGGACCACATGGGATTAATCCCAGGTGTGCAGTGATGGTTCAACATCCTCAAATCAATAAATGTGATACATCACATTCATGAAATGAAAATAAAAACCATATGACCCTCTCAATAGATGCAGAGAAAGCATCTGATAAAACCCAACACCTCTTCATGCTGAAAAACGTAAGCAAGATAGGCATAGAAAGAGCATTCTACAACACAATCAAAGCAACTTAGAAGCCTTTCCATTAAAATCTGGAACTAGACAGAAATGTCACCACTACTCTTCAATATTGTATTGGAAGTCCTTGCCAGAGCTATCAGGCAAGAATGAGGATTTAGAGTAATCCACATTGGAAGTGGGTAACTGAAATAAGAGAACTAAAAAACCCAGTCAAAAAACTAGTGGAGCTCTAAGAGACTTTGGCAGAGTAGAAGGTTGCAAAATTAATGAACACAAATCGATGGCGGCAGTGTACACAAATAATTCCATGAATGAGAAAGAAATTGTAAGTACATTCAACTTTAAAATAGCAGAGAGGAATCTTAAATACCTAGGAATTAAGCAAACTCGATACGTGCAAGATCACTACAATGAAAACAACAGCACATTAAGAAAAGGAAATAGAAGAAGATATTGAAAACTGGAGAAACTTACCATGTTCCTGAATTGGCAGGATCAACAACATGAAAATGACAATAATACCAAAAGAAATATACAGATTTAATGCAATCCCAATCAAAATCCCAACAACATTCTCAGAAACAGACAAGATGATACAAAAGTTCATCTGGAATCCATAGATACCACAAATAGCCAAAGCTATCCTGAAGAATAAAAACAATGTGAAGGAATCACAATTTCAGGCCACAAGACTTAGTATAGAGCAGTGCCCATCAAAACAGGCTGGGTCTGGTACCAGTGGAACAGAATAGGAACAGCAGAGGGAGCCCACACATGTATAGACAACTAATGTTTGAGAAGAACTGAAAACAAACCTGGCAAAAAGTCTAGTCTCTTCAAGAAAAGCTGTTTTGACAACTAGATAACTTAAACTTGTATAATTAAGAAGCTAGATTCACACACATTATACAAAAATCAGCTCTAAATTGATCAGCCAGTTAAATCTACACCAAGAAACCATGAAACTATTTTTAAAAACATAGGAAGTACACTCCAAGATACAGCAACAAGGAAAGACTTCTTAGAAAAGACACCAGAAGCAAAGGCAGTCAAAGCCAAAATGGACAAATAGGACTACATTAAACTAAAAAGCTTCTGTAAAGCAAAGGAAACAATTACAAAGTCATGAGGCAACCAACAGATTGGTAGAAAAATTTTGCACACTACACAAGCTATAAGGGAACTTCAGAAATTCTGTACAATAATACAAAACAAAACAGAAAAACTAACACCAAATACCAAAAAACCCTGTTGAAAGAAATGGTCAAAAGAAAGGAACAGACATTTAAAAATAAAACAAAACAAACAAAATGATTCAAATGGCTAATAGACACATGAAAAGATGTTCAGGTTCCCTAGCCATCAGGGAGATAAAACTGACAACCACATTGAGATACCACCTAACTTCATTGACTGGCTACATTTAAAGCTCTACTAAAAACACTTGCTGGCGTGGATGTGGGGAGAAAGGTGCCCTCCTTCACTGCATGTGGTAGTGTAGGCTAGTACTATCATTGTGGTAATCAGCTTAGAGAATTGTAAATAAACATGGCATATGACCCAGCTATTCTGCTCATAGGAACATACCCAACAGAAATGAAACCTGCATACGAGTAAGGGACATGTAATCCTATATTGACAGCAGCATAATCTACAACACCAAAGATATGGAAACAGCCCAGATGTGTATCCAAGAGGAGTGGGTAAAGAAACAGTGTCATTTCTTAATGAACGGTGATTTCGCTATTGCAAGGTTTCTTTTTGTTTGTTTTGACTTTAAGATTTATTAATTTGAAAGGCAGGTCTACAAAGAAAGAAAGAAATGGAGACACATCTCCCATATGCTGGTTTACCAGAATGAGCAGAGATGAGCAATTCTGAAGCTATGAGCCAAGAGCATTGTTCAGGTCTCCAACTTGATTACAGGAACCCAAGTGCTTGAGCCATCCTCCACTTCATTTCCAGGCCTGATACCAAGGAGTTGGGTCAGAAGTGGAGCATCCAGGATATGAACCAATGTCCAAATGGGATGCCAGTGGCTTTATTTGCTAAGCATAGGGCTGGCCTCTGTTGCATTCACTTTGGTTTTCATCTCAAATGCAAAGTTTCTCCACTTGGCAGCAATGGCAAGAGGTAAGCCAATCCAATGCCAGGAGCATTTTTTGGATCTGCCACATGGGTGCAGGTGCCCAAGGCCTTGAGCCATCCCTTATGCTCTCCCAGGGCAAAAGCAGGTAACGGAATTGGAAGTGGAACCCACAGGACATGAACTACACCTATTAGGGAAGCTCAGCCTGCCAGACTACAGTTCAGTCCACAGACACTGACAGCTTTCAAATGAAGCAGGGCCAGACCATGAAAACACTGACATGCTTACTGCATCTTCCAGAGGATACCCTGTACTGGTTCCACAGTTTGTGAGATGGTTAACACCACAGGCAATCCTGGAGTACCATTTGCAATATTAGTTTCATCATTTTACACTTAGATCAGCAATCTGTAATTTTCATTTCTGTTTGTGAACATTTTTGAATGAAGGACATTGCAATGAATGTGAAGTGGTATCTCATTGTGGTTGTCATTTTCATTCACCTGATGTTGAATCATGCTGAGAATCTTCTTGTGCTAATTAGGGTTTTGGTGACCTTTGTAGAAATATCTGTTCAGTTCTTTGTCCATTTTGGAATCTGTTTTTATTGCTTTTGAGTCTATGGTGGGTTTCCCGCCAGATGGCCCCAAGAGGGTGCCATCTGAGGGGGTGAGGCATCAATGTTCTCTGGCTGCAAGAGCCATGGGGGACAGTTTGAGGGCATGTCCATTTGTTGTAAAGCAAGCACAACTCTTATGGACTAGGAAAGAAAATGGCAATAGGGCAGTGCCTGACAGGCCTCCCACCCAACAAGGACACTGTAATTAACTATAAGGTGTGTCTATCCCTTTAGACCCTCTAATCATGTCACAGTTCATGTTCTGCACTCAAGTACAAGCCATGCCTCTGGTCATGAAAGGAGGGCTGCTAATCACACCCACCAGGTGGTATTTAAGTTGACAATCATGCTTACAGTGTAATACAAAATTATTTACTTTGCAACTGCATTAGCTTATCATATTGTGAACTGTAGTCACCACACACTGTAATGAAACACTGGATCTTGTTCCTTTTGTCTCACTTTCTTCGCTGCCTGTTCTATCTCCCTGCTGTCCCCAAGCCCCTTCTTTCAAACCTGGAATAATCACAATCCTAAGTCTTACCATATCTGGTTTCATCTGTTTTGCAGGAAATAGCAATATTTGATTTGTTCTAATGGCTGAGTGCAGTCTCGGCATTCATTAGGCTTCACTCATAATAAAATCAGAGGAAACAGCATCTAAACCAAAAGGAATTGTGCCTTCATTCCTATTTCTGTGCCTTTGGATTTCTTCCTTTTGTATACCATTATTTTTATTTGGTATAAAGGTGTAAGATATGTTTAATTAGATTTCTTGGGTTTGAAAGGTTATTTAAGAAGAAGCATTAAGAAATAAATCTAGGGCACGGCGGCGTGGCCTAGAGGCTAAAGTCCTCGCCTTGAACGCCCCGGGATCCCATATGGGCGCCGGTTCTAATCCCGGCAGCTCCACTTCCCATCCAGTTTGTGGCCTGGGAAGGCAGTCGAGGACAACCCAAAGCTTTGGGACCCTGCACCCATGTGGGAGACCCGGAAGAGGTTCCTGGTCCCGGCACCGGATTGGCGGGTACCGGCCCGTTGCGACTCACTTGGGGAGTGAAACATCGGATGGAAGATCTTCTTCTCTGTCTCTCCTCCTCTCTGTATATCCGGCTTTCCAATAATAATAAAATCTTTAAAAAAATAAATATATCTTTTTAAAAAATCATTTATTTTTATTGTAAATGGTGGTACATAGAGAGGAATATAATAGAAAGATCCTCAATCTGCCGGTTCATTGCCCAAGTGGTACTGCAGCCAGAGTTGAGCTGCATCAAAGTCAGGAGGCAATTCTGGGTCTCCCATGCTAGGGCAGGCTCCCATAGCTTTTAGCAATTCTCTATTGCTTTCCTAGGCCACATGCAGGGTTCTAGATGAGAAGTTGAGTCACAAGGACATGGGCTGGCACACATATGTGATCCCTCATGTGCCAGATGAGGATTTAGCTACTGAGCCACTAGTCCAGTCCCACATTTTTATTAATGTTGTTAATGAATTGCCACAATAGTGGCAAATCATTATGGCTGATGCTTTAAATTGACTCAAGTAAATCTCTACTTTTGGGTCACTTTATGTATTATACTCTGTTCTCCCTCCCGGGTTTCAGACCCTATGCTGACAAGCCTTGTCTGCCTCCTCATGTCTCCAACCCCATGAGGCTGTGATTACATTGGTATTGTGTATCTCTAATCTTCTTCCTAGGATTACAGGTGCCCTGCCATTTCAACACCTAATATGAATAGGACACATGTTCATCCTTAAATCGTGTCATTTTAAAAGTGCATCATTTAAAAATACATCATTTAAAATCATTAGACAAGTATTCATTGTGCCTACAGCACAAACAGCTACTTGCTGGAATGCATGGCATTCAGATAAGATGTGTGTGATAACAGGTGTGAAAGCTGTGCTGCAAATGTGTACCAAATTGGGTCTTAATTCCATGGCTTCATAGAACTTTGTCTTCAACACTGGAAGCATGCTAGAAATATGCAGTCAGGGAAGATGGAACAAAGGTGTAAGAAATATGGCTCCACAGTTAACAAGGCTGTGAGGAGTTTCTGGTTGCATGGCAAGGCCTGGCAGAATGTTTCCATAATCACCTCATTGCTGCCTCAACCCATTGTATGGACACTTGATCACCTCTCTGATATTTCATGGACTTTTCTTGAGGGTGTTGTTATTTTTCTACAAATGTGACATGATGTCTGTAGCTGGCATGACACCTGAAATTTACTCTATCAATCAAGTGATGGTAAAAAGGGTCTGTGGCAGCTTAAGACAATGACACACAGCTAAAAGCATACAGTGGTGCAATTGAACCTATATTGTTCCCAAACCTCTTAGCATGTGATCACCTTTGTCCTGGAATTTACCCTAGGATGCGTAATGTTCTCCTGAAGAAATGGCTTGATAATATCTTAAAAGCAGATAGCAATCCTAGAGGCACAAAGATTTTATTAACTGCAGAGGCTCAAATGGCTCTATTACACAGAATGATGCATTTGGCTTCTCACCACATAAAGCACAATATATATAAGACATCATCTAAAGAGTGACAAATGTTGCGATTTTGTAGTGCAAAAATAATTTGAAACATATACGATTTTTTGGCACTTATATTTAGAAGTGCTGGGTCTTATCCAGTGCTGCCATCCATCCAACTCTCTGCTTGTGGGATGGAAAATCAGTCGAGGATGGTTCAAAGCTTTGGGAACCTGCACCCACAGGGGAAATCTGGAGGAAGCTCCTGGACTCTGCTGTCGGATCGGTGTAGGTCCGGCTGTTGTGGTCACTTGGGGAGTGAATCATTTGACAGAAGGTCTTCTTCCCCCTCTGTCTCTCCTCGTCTCTATATATGTGACTTTGCAACAAATATTAATCTTTAAAAAAATCAATTGCAGGCCACGCAGTGTGGCCTAGCAGCTAAAGTCCTCCCATTGAACACGCCCCGAGATCACATATGGATGCAGATTCTAATTCCGACCCCTCCGCTTCCCATCCAGCTCCCTGCTTGTGGTCTAGGAAAGTAGTTGAGGATGGCCCAATGTTTTGGGAGACCTGGAGGAAGGTCCTGGCTCCTGGATTCAGATCGGTACAGCACCGGCCATAGTGATAACTTGGGGATTGAATCATTGGATGGAAGACCTTCCTCTCTATCTCTTCTCCTCACTATATATCTGACTCTGTAATAAAAATTAATAGATCTTTAAAAAATAAATATTAAAAAAATGAAATTAAAAATCAATTACATCAATACTAAGTAAATGCAAAGATAACTAGTATATGATTGATCATACAACTTAAGAATCTATTATATGTCTTCATAAACTTTTTAAATTTAAATTTTGTGTTCTTGATTTTTATGTAATATTAATACAAATTTAGATAAAATTGACTTTGTATACACATAAATCGCCTGTCCCTATGTAACCATATGTGCTGCAATCTGTGGAGTTCCTGGCTTCAGCCACGTGACTGCAGTTTGGATTGAGCAATGGCTTGCTGCAAATGTTTTCATAAAGCAAAATGATAATATTTTTGAGCTGCTTTTGTAATCATTCTTTCAATCATAGTGTGAAAATAAAGCCATTGGATGTTGTGTAAATGCTTGTGATGCTTCCTGCAAAATAAAGAAGGCACCTTTTCTGAGTTGTCTATTATGAACATCACACTGTAGTGGTCTGTGTCTCTCCTTGTCTTCTCTTCTTCCAATTCAAGCACCCTTCCTGAGCTCTGAAATTGGCTGCAGCTGTTCTCCAGCAAGAATTAGCACTAGAGTTACAATTATGTTAGTTGTTACAGATAAGGATATGACGATGATTATTGCAAGAGTTAGGGTTAGCTTTAGGAGTTTTATCTGTGTTTGAGCTAGGGATGCTTTTAATAGTAGAAATACGATCATCATTTGATCTAGGGGTATGATCAGGTAAAGTATAGGATTTGGCTTAGAGTTATAGACAGGGTTGGCCTCAGGGAAGGTTTGTTTCAGGAATAGGCCTGGTTTAGTATTAAGGGAATCTTTTGTGTTGTGTTCAGGTCTGGTGTTACAGTAAGGGCTATGACTATGTCTGGCATTACATTCAGCTTTAATGTTTATATTTCAGTTAGATTGTTTAAAAATCTTGGGATTAGAATCTGACTAGGCTTATGGTTAGAGCTAAAAGTATGGATGGGCAATTATTAGTGTTAGTATTTGGCACAGGGTTAAGTCAAAGCATATATCTACGATAGGTATGAGGTTTAAGATAAGAATTAGTGCTGGTTAAGCCAGAGATTTGATTGGCATTAGAATTAAGATTACAGTTAGCTTTAAGGTAATCTGTAGTGTTAGGAATGGGCTAGTATTAAACTTTGGGTGAGTGCTACCATTGTCACTAGGATTAAGATTGGTGTTAGCATTAGGGCTGGGGTGAAGGCAAGTGCTAAGGTTGAAGTTAAGGTCAGAATTAGACTTAGGAGTAGAGTGATAATGGAGATTAGGTTAGGGCTTAAGGTTAGTGTTACTATTAGGGCTGTGACTTGGTATTACTCTTAGGGTTGGGTTAGGGTTAGGTTCTGGGTTAGGATGAAGAGGAGGATTAGAGTTAGGACTAGCCCTATGATTGGTGTTCAAGTTATGGTTAATGTTAGGGATATTTCAATGATTATGGAGAAAGACTAGCATTAGGAGTAGGGCATAAGTTAGAAAAAAGATTTATAGCTATGATTAGCGTTAGGGTTAGAACTACAATTGGTATCAAACTCAGGGTGAGGGTTAAGGTTAGAGCAAAGTTTAATGTTAGGAGAAGTGTTAGAGTTAGGACAGGAAGAGTACTATGTTCTGTCATTCATTTGGTATTGGGGTTAGAGCTATGGTTAGAGTTAAGTCTGTACTTAGTGTTAGAACAGCATTAGAGTTTGTGTCAGGGCATGATTATAAAATAGGATTAGGGTTAGAAGTTGAGCTTGAGTTAGTGCTGTGATGAGAGTTACAATAGGGCTACAGTTGGTCATAGGATAAAGGTTAGGACTAGGACAAGGGATAGGATTAGGATTAGGGCTAGATTTAGATTCAGAGCTAGATTTAGAAGTAGGGATTATCTTAGGGTTAGCAACTGGGTTATGCTTAGTGCTGACAATAGGGCTAGATGAGAGTTAAGATTATGGTTGTTGTTAACCCTAAGCATAGACATTAGCAATAGCCAGAACTAATCCTAACCCTAACTCTAACCCCAACCTCAAATTTTAGGCTAACTGTAAATCTCCTTCTAGGCCTTACTCTAAACCTAGTACCAACCTTAGCATGACTTCTAATCATAACCCTGGCTGGAACATTAACTTAGTCTCTTGAATTTTTATAGCTGTAATCAGCGAGACAGGCTGTAGGCTGAACCGTAAACCTGACGTTGACCCTAGTCATAAATTCAAGCTAAAGCAGCCATAACTCTTTTATTTTTAAGAATTATTACTGTATATTGGAAAGTAAGATATACAGCACTTACCCAACCCCTATTCCAAAACATAGCATGAATACTAATTACAACCTAGAGCACACCTGAAGCCAGAAAGGATTATCCTTAATCCTTGCCATCATCTTAACCCTCATGCTGATACTAACTCTAGCTCTAGCCCCAACCATAAAGTGATACTAGTCCTAAATCCAACCAAATCCCTAGTCTCAACACTGACTCCAACCCTGACACAGATGGAGCCATCCCTATAACACTAAGCCTAGCCCTAACACTGAACCCAATCCCAGCAACATTTCTAAACCCAAACTGTAATCCTGACTTGAATCATCACCCTCATTATAACACTCAACCTAAATTCAACCATAGCCAAACCCTTCATCACAAGATTTGGACCTAACACTAGATTTGGACCTAACCTTCATCCTAGAAGAACTGTAGCACTAGCATTAGCCCACACCCTAACATGAACTCTAGCTCTAAGCATAATCATTTGCACATTGACTAGAACCTCACCATAATACTCAAATTCACACAAAACAGCAACTTAATCCTAAACGTAGCCACAGCTTTAACCTTAACATTAATTGTAACCCTAACTGTATTCTAAAACCACAGAGCCCTTACCCCAATCCTAACAATAACTCTCAGTCTAGCACTAGCTAAAACTAAGTCTGAACCAGAAATATGAACCCAAACTCTATATCTAACATTAATCCAAACATTAATCTATCCCTAATACTAATCCTGATGTAAATCCTACTTCATGTCACATACAAAACCTAGGTCTGTACCTAATCTTATTTGTAAGTTTAACCCAAACCCTAACCATTGGGCTAACTATACATAACTCAAATCTCAATCCTTTAAACCTCTCACCTTAATTTCCACCTAATCATATTCCTACTTCAATGCCTAACGGCAACCCAAATCATAAGCCTAAATTTAAGCTTAACACTCAATTTTGCCCTAACCTGAAATCTAGGCTTTGACATCACTGCAACCATAAGCTTAGATAGCATTATAACCCTGATTCCAACCCTGTACCCAACCATGTTATTAAACCTAATCTCCCTGATGTGTTCTCTTATAATATGGTGACCTTGGTACATGACACTGTATTTCGTTAGGGAAAATTCACTGAGAGCCATGACAGGAAATATCATGTAGTCTGCCTATGGAAATCAGCTTGACTTGGATCCTCTACATTACCTAGGTTTTTCTACACACTACCTCTAATGGAGAACTAGAATCAGTTTGGTTCCTTGAAGAGACACAAATATTCTCATCAATGGAAAATTGGAAATGCTTTCATAGTACCAGTGTTGAAAAGGCCCTAGGCTTCACTACATTTTCATCAGATTTGCAAACTCACACTCAAGGGAAGCCCAGCCCCATACATTCGCACTCTGCTGGCTTCCATGGAGTCTGAACATCCTCCCTGCCAGAGCCTGTTGGGAAGAAAGACCACAGAAAGCAGAGCTAGAGCCACTCACCATCTTTCTCCCCCATGCAGAGGAGGCTGTCTGTCACCATGGCTTTTCTAGAATGCGGAGGCTGCAGGATTCTGGGCTGTTATGACCAGCAGCTTCTGATTGGACAGCTTGTATGTCCATGAAACCCTATGAGGTCAAAGAGATGCAGCCAATCAGAATGCTCTCTGTCACCAGGGCAACCACACAAATTTATGCGATCAAACAAAAATGAGAGCCAAGGCCATAGCTCAGATTCAGGGTTTTGATAATTTCCTTGGTCATGGCCCTCCAAAGTTTTTTTGTGATCACCTCTGGCTGGTCCATCTCATCTGCCCACAGGCCTATCTCACTGTGATCTAAAGGTTGACACAACCTGTGCCACCTTAGTTATAATCCTACGCATGTCAAATTTCCACAACTGTTGTTCTTTTGGAACTTCTCTTCATACTCTCCAATGTATTACATTATGTCATGGGTGTTATTTACAAGTATGTTGCAAATAATGCTTACAGATCTTACATGTATACAAAAAACCGTGTGACTTACTTGTGTCCCACATTCATATCATGTACTTGCAGTCCAGTAGAATTTCCTATGACATCCTTCTGGGTGTGCCAAACACTGCCTGAATGAAAATACAGCATCAGTAGCTGTGGTTTGATTATGTTGGAAAATATGAACGTGTTATTTCTTGGATTGAATATAGCTTTGGAAAAATGATATCCTTTATTATTTGAGGTTTATTTGCATTCTCTATATATTTCTCTCTTTCTCTAGTGTTAATTTAGTTGAAATTAAAATCAACAGTAACAGGAGACTAGGAGACTAGGTGAGTGTGAGATTCTGCATCCAGTGGCTCACTCCTTAAGGGGATGCCACCTGTAAAGACTGGGGCAGAGTCAAGCAATAGCCTAGAAATCTGTGTCCCCCAAGTGGGTGACAGGGTCCTGTGCACTTGTGGTTTCTCCTGCTGCTCTCCTTGCTGTCTGGATGTGGAAAATGCAGGTCTTGGGGCCCTGCAATGGAAGTCTGATATCCAAGGGGGTTGTTATGTCCACTGTGCTACCACACCAGCCTCTCAAAGATGTTGGTTCACATGCTTACATGCAAGTACTCATTGCCAGGCATGTCCTAGTGATTCCATCAAACAAGCTTGGAAGATGCCTTGCCCACATTGAATGGACTGGCTGGGTTTCTGCATGGGTGTCAGAGACCCTAATCCTGGGGCCATCATCAGCTTCTCTCAGGTGCACTAGCCCAGAGCTGGAGGGGTAGCAGAGAAGGCAGAACTTAGCTGAATACTTCAATAGGACATGTCAGTGTCACCAGCGGTGGCATTGCTGATGAAGTCCGGCCGGTTGGGGCACTGTGCCCATGGACTGAGGGGAAAGAAGCCTAGTATTGACCCAGGGTTGGCCTACATCATGGCACATCCCTTCCTGGCAGGTGAATCTGCTTAGTACTTCTTCATTTATTAAGCTGGTGCTTAGGAGAAGGAGACCATGTTGCATGGCTAGTGTCATTGAGATACCCTCTGAGTGGAACGTGCACCCTCAGCTCATGCTGTCCTTTCACATCCCTGGATCCCATCATTTGTTCGATTCTAAGGGTTTTTGACACATTGGAAATCTAAAGTGTCCCAACCCACCAGACCCACACCTCCCTCTCTGAAAAATAACCAGCATGCCGTACTTTGTGTTTTCAGAGCCTAATGGAGCACAAGTAGTGCTTACAAAGCTTTGGAGAGTAGGAGGGATGAGTACTAAAATACATGCATATACATTCATATATACAGTTCCACACCACTGAACTCCTCCTTCTCATCTAGGCAGCCAACCCTCCATGTGGTCTCCAATCTCTTCCTCTCTCATGATCCTGTGTGCCTTCAAGACTTCCTCCAACCTCTTTCTTGCTCTCTTCTCCTTCCAGGATTGCTGCTGGATGTCTCCAGGAGTCACCTGCTGGCTGGAGAAGGACTGGAAGAGACTCAAATTGACTAGAGGAACAACCATGGGCCCATCTGTGGCTGAACCAGGGTTGTACCTTGGCCTGCTGTACTGAAACCCAATATCAGTGAACAACAGCCATGTCCCTTGGATTTGGGTGTTTGCATGTGGAAGACACTGGCAAAATCCATATTTCTCAGCAGAGGGAGCATGAAAAACCACAGCACTGACTGTGAACGATGAGGTTATCTTAAGTGTTCCAATCACATCATCATCTCCCAGTGCTTTTTTCTTTAATAAATACATACTGCAAAAATATTTAATATATTTTGCTAAAACATTTTTTTAAAGAGTGTTAAAATTTTTGCACTGCAGACTTTTATAGGTTACCACTTCCTCTGTTTTAGCATCTGTCACAATGGAACAATGTCCACTTTGGATTGGTACGGTCAATTCCGGGATTTGTGCCATATTTGGCTGACATCATCCACGAGTCCCAATGATTTACAGAGCAGAAATGAATTTGGGTCAATCCATACAGAACAGACTGTTAATGTGTAATTGCTTGTGTGAGTGTGTAAGTGTGTTTGTTTTGTAAATGTGAGTGTGGCGTGTGTATGTGTGTATGTATGTGTGTATGGGTGTATAGTGGGTGTATTCACTATTTGAGCATGTGTGTGATCATTTATGTGCCTCAGGAACTTTCTGGTCAGCAGACCCTGAAACCACAGTGGGGTAAAGTAATGGTGTTCTTCATTTGCAGAACCTCTGCAGACAAACTGGTTAGGGATGTACCTTTTTTGTGGAAGAAGTTACAACCGTACATAGAGAAGCAAAAGAAGCAGGCAGAAAAGAGATCCCAATGGTATTTACACCCAGCAAAAACAAGCTGGATAGTAGGCATGTCTATCTCTGGAATCTTCAATCATGTCATTGGTCACATTCTGTATTAAGAGCTGAAAGCTGTGCCTCAGGCCATGGACAGATGCATCAAAAATAACATGCACACATATGCCAACACCTGGGCTGGAAGACACATCTTGGAGCAAACTCATCGTATGCGGCCGAAAAACAGGATAGGAGTTACATTTAACTTCCTTAGTTGTTTACCAGGGAAGTCCTAGCACAGCTCTTCCAAGGACAGAGAAGAGTGACTTTGGGTGCAGCGCAACACTCTCACTGCTTACCAAATGAACAAGACAGGTTGAGGTATTAGTTAGCCAAGAACACAGTGGCACCCCACATGGGCTAAGCAGGCAGAGATCCATGGACGATCTCCCACATATGTGAGTAAGAGTGCATTGGTGTTTAAGTGTGTTATTTATTCCAAGAGCCAAAATTAGGTACAACCTGTTAGCTCAAGCAAAAAATCACATAGCATGAGAAAACTTAGTAACACCTGCTATGTTGTAAATGTTGAGACAAAAGACTTTATGTGTCATCTCCACAAGAATAATAGAGCAGCAAGGTTAAGTATTTGTTGGAATAAATGAATGTATACAGTTATCAAAACTGGTCTTCATAGCCATGCAGGTGTATAATTTAAAGTCACCAATTTCAACGTGAAAATGCACATCTCAAAGCCCTCTGTTGCTTTTTCTAAAATGTGGAGAAATTCAAATGAGACCACAGGAAGTGAATGACTGACTACTACTGTGGTTGCATTTAATCTTATCACTGAAATCTCAGACACTGAAAGAATGATTGTTCAAATTTTTAGGATTTATTTATTTGTATTAGGCAGGAAGATTTATAGAGAGAAGATAAGTAAGATCTTCCATCTGCTTGTTAACTCCCCAAGTGGGTGCAACAAGCAGAGCTATGTTGATTTAAAGCCAGGAGCCAGGAGCTTCTTCTGGGTCTCCTATGAGGTCAAGGATCCTAAGGCTTTGGGAAGTTATTCACTGCTTTCCAGGACCACAGCAGGGAGATGGATAGAAAGCGGAAAAGCTGGAACATGGACTGGTGCTCATAGGTGATCCCAACACTTGAAAGGTGAGGATTTAGCCACTAAGACATCATAACTAGCCCTGTTCCAGACTTTCCATGTGGAATGTAAGTGACTTCATTGTGTTGAGATGTGGGTTTGGGGATGAATACCTACTCCATTCTGAATGTAGCTTATTCCCTTGCAAATATGAAGGCTATTTAAAATTTTTTTCCCTCTAGGATATTCCAGCCCAGGGACTGGTATCATCCATGGCTACCATGAAGCTTCCTATGGTTCTTGAAGAGCCTTTCATGGCTGACTTCACCCCTTCATCTTCTTGCTAAAACATCTTATGGAGTGATGCAGCTGAGGGTTTTGAGAATTTCAAACATTGTAATGCCAACCTTCCCAACTTCTTCTTAAAAATTTTTATGTATTTTTATTGGAAAGTCAGATATACAGAGAGGAAGATCTTCTATCCACTGATTCACTCCCTAAAGGTTAGTATGGTTGGCTTTGAGCCAATCTGAAGCCATGAGCCAGGAGCTTCATCTGGGTCTCCCATGCAGGTGCAGGATCTTAAGGGTTTGGGCCATCTTTGATTGCATCAGGATCTCATATGGATGCTGGTACCAATCACCATGATCCTGCTTCCCATCAAGACCCCTACTTGTGGCCTGGGAAAGCAGTAGAGGACAGCTCAAAACTTTAGGACCCTGCACCCATGTGGGAGATGCACAGAGGCTATGGGCTCCTGGCTGTGCATCCATGCAGCTCCAGCCATTGCAGCTCCTTCAGGAGTGAATCAGCATATTGAAGATTTTTCCTATCTGTGTCTGCTTTTCTCTATATATCTGACTTTCTGGTAAAAATAAAATAATCTGTAAGAAAAAAAATCTCTGTTCTCATTTTCACAGTATTCCTATTTCTTGACCTTCCTCTTGCCCTGAGTAATATTAACACATCTTGGGGCTCCATTGATTTGCATATTACAGACATATTGTGCAAACCGATTCCCATCCTCTGCAATCTTTGCTGATTGGGTATGTTTTGTGCACATTATTTTCACATTTTATCCATTCCATAGTTTGTGGTGTGCAGAGTATACTGTTCATACAATATTTTTAGTATTTAAAAATACATTTGGAATCTTATATAAGACCTTTCTTGTTGCTAATAGTAGACCAAGAGTATTAGGAGTGTATATATTCAGGACATAATTTATCCATTTGGCATCATCCATCATTTAAACAATTAGAAAACATCATGATCATCAGTGGAGGAACCATACATACTAGGGTACTTACAGACATTGGGTTCTAGAGTTAGCGTTACTTTATGAGTAGGTTTTTATTATTATTATTTCCTTAGTTTCTAAAGTGTTTGGCACACTTTCACCATCATACACTTAGTGATGTATAAAAGAATATTTCAACACGAGTATGCAGCTTAAACTAACACCACACTTGATCTCATTAACTAATGTGATTTAAAATGATTACATCAAGATTGTTAGTGGGATAAGAATGATTTCCTTGGGGTCCAGTGGCGTGGCCTAGTGGCTAAAATCCTCAACTTGAATGCCCTGGGACGCCAGTTCTAATTCCAGCAGCTCCACTTCCCACCCAGCTCCATGCTTGTGGCCTGGGAAAGCAGTCGAGGATGGCCCAATGCATTGGGACGCTGCATCCATGTGGGAGACCTGGAAGAGGTTCCAGGTTCCTGGCTTCGGATCGGCATAGCACTGGCCATTGAGGCTCACTTGGGGAGTGAATCATCGGACAGAAGATCTTCCCCTCTTACTCTCCTTCTCTCTGTATATTTGACTTTGTAATAAAATAAATAAATCTTTTCTTAAAAAGAATGGCTTCCTTGTTTTGTATATCCAGTCAATTGTTCTCCTACAATAGGTATTTCATTGATTCTAGAAAGCATGGGTTTTTAAGAATTTTTCTTCCATTCCATGGATAAGAAATATCTCTCCATCCTTAGTGATGTCTTCATTGGTTTCATTCACTTATTTGATTAAAATCATTCCTAAAGGTTTTTGAAGCTAGTGTGAATGACATTTCTTTCTTGATATCCCCTGGAAAAATAGCTATTGGCATATAAAGTCTGCTTTGTCAATCTTGGTTTTGTGCCCTGAGAACTTACCAAATCAATTTATCAGTTCTTTTGTAAGATACACTATTGATTTTTAAGTCAGAGATAACAGAAAGGAGAAGAACAGCAGAGATAATTTTCTGTTCACTAGATAACTACTTTGAAAGCCATAATGAATGTGGCTAGTTCTAGTTCAGGTTACAGCCAGGAGCTAGGAGCTTCTGGGTCTCACATGGGTGACAGGAGAACAGATACTTTTGCCATCCATCTTTGCTGTCCCAAGTTGCATTTTTAGGAAACTTGCTTAAACAGCCAGGACAGAACTGGCACCAAATAGGGTTCTTCTTTTTTTTTTTTTTTTTTTTTTGTGTGTGTGTGTGTGTGTGTCATAGGCAGTCTTTACTTGCTGTGCCACAATGCCATCTACAGGTTTATCAGTTCCAACAGATTTCCAGTGGAGCATCTGGTTTTTTATGTCGTCTGGAAAACATGACTATTTTGACTTCCACCTTTATAAAACTAATTTTCTTTACTACTTTTTCCTTCCACAATTGCTCTTGCTACAGCTTTCAATGTTGTTTTTACAGTGTTCAAAGTGGACACCCTAGTCTTCATCCAGGAAATCTTAGATTTTCCTCATTCAGTGATGTGTATAGATGTGGTAATTCTGAGATAAATTCCTGTTAGGTGTGCATCTGCGATAGACTTGGTGCATGGATTCAATAAACATACACATGGACTGATGATCAATAGCCAATATTTATTAGGCGCATTAAGTCTGAGGATCACATAGGATAAGGGAGGAGGTTTAGACAAATTTACACGTAACAAGAGGGAGTTGGAATGAGATTATTGAAGCTCCTGTGAGCCTGTCTATTTATCCCATCAATTGTTCCCAGACCCTTGGCTGGAAATATCTCTCCTTGTTTTGTTCTAAAGATCCAAAAGCTCCTTACAGATATCCATGGTTCTGAAAGTTACTGATATATTTCATTTGCTAAGTGTTGAAAGTCACAAATTGATGTCAAATGTTAAATCTTATCAAGTACATTTCTGCATCTGTTAGGATGATGATATAATTTTTTCTTCACTCTGTTAGCGTGGTTTAGTATAACTACTGATTTGTGAATAATGAACCTAATGTGATTCTTGGGATCCTTTCCACTTGATCCAAAGTTGCAATGTTTTGATGTATTGTTGAATTCTGCTTGCTGATATTTGGGAGGGGGGGATTTTGCAACTGTGTTTTTAAGTTGGTCAGTAATTTTTTTTGTATTGTGTCTCTGTTCATTTTGGTATCAGTCATACTGGCCTCATTCAGAGAGTTTGACTTAATTCCATCTTTTCTAATATTTTGGAATACTTGATGTGTTAGAGTTATTTTTTCTTTAAAGGCGCTGTAGAACTCAGTTTTGAAGCTATTGTCTTCTGGAATTTCTTTGATTAATAACATTGTTAGGGTCTCCAGTCACCACAAACTGCCCTTTGTTCCTTCCAGGTTTCATGACCTTGAAGTCCAGAAGCACAGTGATGCTTTTGGCCAGCATGGCAGAGACAGCCACTGTGCACAAGGCCAATTATTATTATTATTATTATTATTAGTGCAGGAGGCAGGTGACTGTACTGAAATAACCAATGCAGAATATGAAGCAAAGGAAGCAGAGAAATAGGGCAAGGAGCAGGATGTAGTGTCTGAGTGTCTGGTTATCATCCATGGTCTGTATCTGCGTGTACGCTTGGTCTGTATCTCTTTAGTATACTTCACTAGCACCAGTAACACAGCCCAGTCATTGTGGCTTCTCCGCTGATTCATTTGCATTGAGCAGTTCTACTCTGCATTTCTATTTTACAAGTCGTTGGTGAGAACACCAAATAGACACTCAGTAATAAAAGACTCAAAACCACAAGGAGAACAAAGGAAGATGGAGACTCTAAATAATCCTGATCAGACAACTTAGGGCTTTGCAAGCATGAAATCTCTCCTGAAATTTCATAAGCTAACCAATACAGGGAAGCACCCAGCTGACAACAAATGGAAAAACATGTATGCAGTATGCATGTAGGAGACAGACTAAGCCAAGGCTGTTGCAGCTTTCTGTAAAATCAGTTATGGCAACAAACCATGGGCTAAGCAAAGAGTCCTGGAAGCTGTAAGATCACTTAATCACTGTAACAAAATGCTACTAATAAATGCTGAATTGCTGCATATTCACTGCATTCCATCATTCTGTCCTACACAGGCCTGATTGCTCTCACTGCCCTGAAATTGCGGTCCAGATCCAAAGTCTGCTTCCTCAGGGCTACCTCACTCAGTACTGGTGCTGAGCCAACATTTGAGAACTTGAAGAATATATTTTTATGCAAACTAAAATCATGGAAGACACCTTTCCCTACCTGCTGTGTTGACAATATAATGAAGGGCAATCAATGTAAGTGAGGATGTGGAAACACAAAATCTTTACATATTGCTGGTAGGAATGTCAAATGCTTCAGCCACTTTAGAAGACTATTTGGCAGTTTCTTAAATATAAGCATGTCATACAATTCAACAACACCACTGCTAGAAATGAAAATATACATCCACACAAACACTGCTGCAAAATATCCATATCAACATTACCTGTAAAGGCACAGGTTCATTTCCTGCCTTTCACAGCTATATCACATATTGGAGTGTTGCTTTGAGTCCTGCTCCACTTTCTATCAAGCAGCCTGGTTAATGCACCCAGGAAAAGCAGTAGAAGATGGTTTAAGTTGTTGGCCACCTGCCACCCATATGGGAGATCAGAATGGAGTTTTATGTTCCTGACTTTGGCCTTTTCCTTGCTGCCTTTTGGGGAGTTTAGTGATAGATTAAATATTTCTCTTTCATTATCAGACAAGGATCCAAATCCTTGGGTGCTAGTACCAGCACTGGAGACCTAGAGGAATCTCCTGTCTCTTGGCTTTGAATCAGCCCAGTTCCAGCTGTTTCAGCCATTTGGGGAGTGAACCACCAGATGGAAGATCTTTTTTTTTCTCCTCTCTGTAAATCTGCCTTCCCAATAAAACACACAAATCCAAAAAACTTTTTTCTCTTTCAGAAAAATTACTTTCAAAGCAATATTTATGATAGTCAAATAATGAAAATGAGTCCAATGTTCATATACTGCTGAATAAACTGTATGATATGTCTATAAAAATACTATTCAGCAATTAAAAATAAACTACTGATGTAAACTAGAGCATGAATCTTAAAGCAATGCTAAGTGAAATAAGCCAGATATACCAACCATACAGTGCATGATTCTATTTACATGAAATAACCAGAATAGGTGAGGCTATAGAGATAGAAAATAGATGAATCATTTCCTGAGCTTTGTGATGAATGAAAGACAACTACAAATTGGTAAAATAGATCTGAATAGAATGTTTTAAAGACAGATTTGGGTTTTGGTTGTATATCTCATTAAAAACATTGAATTTTGAGGATTTGCCCAACTAAGCCACTGAACTCAGAACTCCAACCATGGGGAGAGTGGAGGATCTGTGATCCGACAGTGGAGTACATGTACCTGAATGGGGCTACCAGTTAAAAATTGGTCAAATACCCCAGAAATGCTTGATAGCAAATTTCTGGTTGAACGGAGAATCTGGGATGCACTCTGGTCACCAATGAACCTTGGAAGCAGTTCCTCATGCTTGGATTGGCAAGACTGATCACATGTCAAAACTGTCAAAACCACTTGAGCAGTTCCCTCAGAATACACACTACATTGGGAAACCTGGGTTGACACTGGGTGGCCTTTCCCCACCCTGGGTACTGGGGCAGTTGGGAGGCTGAGTGTGTCTTCCATCTTTCATTGCCCCTTATTCCCAGAAATAGAAGCAGCTAAGTTAGTTGTGGAAATAGTAGTCTCAAATGTTTTCCCCTAGTTCTTGACCCCTTCCACCATAATCAATTGTGTAAACATCTGCAAAAAATTTTAAATCATTCAGTAAATAATTGATAAATGGTATAATTGAATTGTACAGTAAAAATGGATTAATTTTGTGGTATTAAGTTACATCTCAAGGAAATAGACTAGCTCAAGTCTCCCACAGGGACAGGTGTTTTGATTAGACACATAAAGATCCCTAGCTTCCCTCCTTCAAACCGTCTGGTCCCAGTGCCCTTGCTTACCTGTAAGTTTAATGGCCTTACTGATGGAAGTTCCACAGAAATCATTCCTCACCTGCACCACACTCCTCCCTCAGCAGTCCTCCCTCCCACATAATCCTTACACCCTTCCCTGAACAATCCACAGTTATTGTGCTCAGGAATGTATGGGTTCGCCAGCAGTCTTCCAAACCCAGTCTTCCAGTGTGGAGGTGTGCTGGATTGTGGCTCTACTGGTCCACTAGCGTCCCTTGGGGTGTCCTGGGACCTTGCCTCTTCACCCATCCAAGGCTCAAGCCCATTCAAATGTCCCTAAGTCCAGTTCACCATCAGACTGGGCTAGCATGCTAAACTAGGGCTCTCCTCTCCACCTCCCTCCAACCCTTTCAAGGAACAAGCACATGGGAAAATCCCCAGCTCCACTCTACCCCAGGCCCCTGCACATCCTGTTTGGCACTATCCCACATTCCCATACAAGCCCACATCGCCAGGCACTGCCCCTCATCAGCATAACAAACACATTAGAGCAATGGCAGTAGCTGCATTCAAAAACATGCAGGAAATTTACAATTCTGTGAACACACCTAGTATTCACCCAGAGAGATTGAGAGAGTGATATGGAAGGGGAGTTCCAGCATTTGGGTCGTGTACCAATGGGGGAGACCTGGAAGAAGCTCCTGGTGTCTGTCTTTGCACCAGCTCAGCTCCAGGTGTTTCAGACATTGGAGGAGTGAACCAGTGGATGGAAGCTCTTTTTCTTCTCTACAGAACAAACTGTAAATCTGGCTTTCACATAATTAAATACCAAGAAGGTCATCATCTCCTCCTCCTCTCCACCTCTGACAGTTTTTTTTTTTTCTCTGACAGTTTTTAAAAGGGAACGAAAAAAATCTCTGGGAGCCAGCTAAACAAAATAAGTATTCAGAAAACTGGCAAATAGAAGGAAAGAGGGGATTGATTTTCTTGCCTTTCCTGTAGGATCTATCCCTCACAGTAGTTGATGAGTTTAAGAGCCTGCTAGATGAGAAAGAATAAAAAAATTTGGACACCACCAGTTCGCAATCCCTAATGAGATGCGGGAACAGGAAATGATGATCAGCAGCTGCTAAGCAACTGATCAGGCTGCCAACACCTGAATCACCAGAGAGAACAGACATCCTGGCCATCCCCATCCAACACCTTTTGCTTGCCAACCAAACCAGCAACAAAACACAAGCTGCAAGTGACTGAATCTTGGGTCTAGCTCTAAAGCAGACATTTGTGGGCAGTGCAATACAGACATGCAGGATGATGTCAAAAGACCTTCTGAGATGCCATCAGCATCTTTGTAAACTGCTCAATATAAGAGGCATGGTGTCCTGCACAATTTCAGGGTCACAGAGAGGACCCAAGTATAGTATACTGTGTGGACCCTACTTGGATCCTGACTCAAATCAATGCTACTATTGAATTTAAACTAATAAATGGGGGACATCTGAACATTGTTTAAACATTTAATATTTTAACAAAGTAGTTTTTCTAAGTCATGTTTCCATAGTGGTTTACTGCTTTAGTATTATTCCTCAGAATAATTTTTTGAGATTTATTTATTTTTCTTGGAAAGTCAGATTTGCACCAAGAAGGAGAGACAAAGAGAAAGATCTTCCACATGCTGGTTCAGTCCCCAAATGGCCACAATGACCCAAATTGAACCAGTTCAAACCTGGGAGCCAGGAGCTTCCTACAGGTTCTAGTTGGACACAGGGGCTTAAGGCCTCAGGTCATCCTCCACTGATTTCTCAGGCCATTAACAGGGAGCTGGATCAGAGATAGAGCAGCCAGGACTCAACCTGGTTCTGACACGGGATGCCAGTGCTCACCCACAAGTGAAGGATTAGCCTGATAACTCACTGTGCCAGTTCCTATGTTTCTCTTTTTAAAGGAAGTTTAATTGCTATCAGGATAAATAGAGACATAGTAGGAAGGTTCTTCTTACAAAATGCAAACTATTCTAATACTGGGCTTTCAGTCAGGGCATGTTTGAAGTAAAAGCTTTCTCTTAAATCCTTTCCTGTCCAAAATAATTCCAAGAAAGTAATGCTGGTCTTAGAAAAACTCAATCAATTACTAACGTCACCCTCACCAACTTCATGTTCCTTGTTATCCCTATACCTAAAGCTTGTTAACTTCACCCTGTGCTTCTACAAAAAATGCTTTGCCATTATTCTTACCATAATGTCAGGATACACTTAAAACCACAATGATGGACTTATGACTAGTTTTGAAGGACAATACTAGTGTAATAATGTAGGGAAATCAGTGTGTGGGGTAGAATTTAGGGAAGGTGGAAAGAATGAAAGAAGGTGAGAAAGGAAAACCTGTGCTCTGATTTTGAGTGTTTTAAGGAATCTAGCACATCCGCTGTTCTTCCTATAGCCAGCAGGTGGTGCTAACTCCACACTG
This sequence comes from Ochotona princeps, assembly GCF_030435755.1. Classification (NCBI taxonomy): domain Eukaryota; kingdom Metazoa; phylum Chordata; class Mammalia; order Lagomorpha; family Ochotonidae; genus Ochotona; species Ochotona princeps. The sequence goes on from NC_080833.1 coordinate 126,520,326, forward strand.
ACCTCATCCATGGAGTCAGTGCCTTGAGTTCCTCACTAGCCACCTTTCCCCACCTGCTGAAGGAGAACTTCCTCTACCCATCAGGCCTGTAGTCTGACAAAAATCTTTGTTTTTGTTAGGCTGGGCTAAACCTTATTTCAAATAACTGTATCTGTAAAAGCAGGACTGTTTCATTGCAACAGCAATCCACACTTCCAAAGGATTGGCCCTTATGGCAAGGGGGAGGAGAGAGGTAATAGGAAGACTAAGTGACCACTGAACACTTTCAGAGGCCATTGCTAACACAATGTGCTTACCAGCACAGACATAACCCTGCTAGCTACACTGTTATAATGCTGCAATTTACGAGGCTGGTTAGATCATTAGACAGGCAATGCCATTTCTTCTGCTTTGCCACTCAAAAGGCAGCCTAACCAGTTCCACGTGTCTGTAACACACACTAACTGCAAACACACCTCTAACAAACAGACTGCCAAGAACATGGCCAAGCAAAAACCACGTGAAAAATCCTCCCATCTCTTCATGCAAACATTCACAATTTTTGTGAGTGTAGGATGTCACAGCCCATCTCCAGGCCAACCTTATGGCTCCTTTTCAGCTCCCACTCACATTGCTCACTGCCAAACACAGAGTGAATGTTCACTGGTGCCTGTGGAAGGCACTGCAACTTTCTAGGTCATGTCCAAACATAACAGATGGAAATCCAATCTCCTATGCAGAAGTGTAAAATGGCAATGCAGATGAGGCCCAGGGCCAGCTTGGGGTTGCTATCTGTAATGTCATTATGGTGAATATTCACCACTTTTACCTGAAAAGAGAAAGACAATCTCTCACCCCTAGTCTTTTCATTCTAATATTTAAAATTTTTTCTATGTTTACACTATTGTTACACTGATATACAGGGAAACAATCTCCTTGATGTGTGGTCCCATGAGTTCTAACACATGTATAAATTCACGTATTTTACCACCCCAAAATTACTCCCTGTGCTGCAGTGAAACCCAAACTCCTGTGACCACTCGTCTCTTTCTGGTCCCTGGTTTTGCTTTATCCATAATGTGATAAAAGTGAAATGACATAGTTGACAACATTTTGATAGTAAATTATATCCACTTAGTGCAATGGCCTTAAGATCCTCCTCCAACTTGTTGGTCCTTTTCCGTATGTAATCGTGCTCCACTGTATAGACACACCATGAAGAGTCCATCCATTCTTCCACTGGCAGTGTTGATTCCAGTACTTGGGAATTAAAAGCAAAATTCCGATGTTCATGTGCAGGTTTTTGTTTAAGCATTTGTTTTTATTTCTACAGGGTGATGTTCTAAGTGTTGGTCTGTTGGGGCACAGGGCAGATATTTGTCATCACCAGAAACTGCAGAGGGGCCAGTGTGATGATGCAACTGTGTAGTCATCTCCCCGTAAGTACCAGCATCCCATATGGGTGTGCATTTGTGTGCTGGCTGCTCCACACCCATCCAGATCCCTGCTTATGGTCTAGGAAAGCAGTGGAGTGTGTCCCATGGCCACATGGGAGACCTGAACAAACACTTGGGCCTTGAATTCAGCTCAGCTTAGTTCCAGCTGTTGTGGTCATTGGGGCAGTAACCAGTGCAAGGAAGCTCTTTGTCCCTCCTTCACTCTGTAAATCTGCCTAACAAAAATAATGTTTTTAAAACAGAGAAACTGTAGAATCTTTTTTTCTCTGTTATTTTTATCATTATGATTTTATGCTACAGTTCTATTGGCCCTGGGATTTCCCTTATCCTCACCCCAAGTCCCCTCCCATCCCATTGAGTTACCCTATATTATTACTGCAGTATGGTTCTTCACAAAGAGTCACATGCCTATCATTGCAAACATGGACAATGGCAGAGTCCGGCATAATATTATCAAGATATAGTTAACAGTCTCTTATGATAATTCATCTTTGATTTGGAGGTAGAGATGTATACTGTATTGTATCCTCATATCTGAATATGATAGACTGCATTACACAGTTCTTATATATCTCCTTAAGTGAAAAGCCACAGTAAAATTCAAAAACAGGAAGAAAAATAGACACAATGCAATGAAGTTTTCAAAATGTCTTGATAGTTCAACAGTCCTGAATTGCTGTGTATATTTAAAGCTGTACAATGTCTAAGACATTGAGAAATAGAGAAGCACAGAAAGGGAGCAAAGCTTTGCTGGTTTCCTGTGGTGACACGCTCTGCAGCCTCCTCTACCCCTGCCTCCAACATAGCAGCCCCTGCATCACTCTGCTTGGCTTTCCTTACCCCAAACTTTTCTCTACTGTGGTTCTGCAAGCATTGGGTAACATTGTCAGCAAGCCAAATCCTGACAGCCATCCACTGGGATAAGAACAAGTGCCCATATGGGATCCCGGTACATGCAATGTGAGAAATTTAGTGGTTATGCTATTGTGCTGGGGCTTGCATTGTTTCCTCTAAGCCCAGCCCTATCATGACCTGGAAGACTGAACATCTGGCTGTGATTATCCCAGTACCAAGGAAACTTTACCTTATTCCATTTTCGTTAAAGACTGTGTAGTCCATTCTAGAGCATCCCCACACATAAAATTGGCATTTCACTCGAAATAAAGTGCAAGGCAACTTCTGATGCCGAAGGTCGGCTTGGGCAGTACATGGTAGAGATTTAGAGCCTATGGCATCATCAAGGCTAGGCTGGATTTCCAAAACAGGCACATGATTGCATTATAAACTTGACCCCTCTGAGTCTCATGTTTCATACCTATCTCAGGACAGATGTGCTAAGTAAATATTACAAAAAACAGAACAGTGCCTAATTCTTACTGATCAATCATGCTTGCAAACACTACTTACCCAATAAATATTTCTGAGTTATTATTAAGAAAGCTTATTTTCTTATCTAGGAAATGGGGACAGATATGCTACACTCTACCCTTCAAGTGTCATGTGGAAATGTTGTTCCCATTCTGAAGCAGTTTTCTTTCTTTCTTCCTTCCTTCCTTCCTTTCTTTCTTTCATTCTTTTTTTTGAAGATTTTTAAAATTTTTATTGCAAAGTCAGAATTACACAGAAGAGGAGTGACAGAGAGAAAGATCTTCGGTCTGATGATTCACTCACCAAGAGACAATAATGGCCAGTGTTGTGCCAATATGATCCAGGAGCCAGAACCCTCCTCCAGGTCTCCAACACGGGTGCAGGGTCCCAAGGTGGTGGGCTGTCCTTGACTGCTTTCCCAGGCCACAAGCAGGGAGCTGGATTGGAAGCAGGGCCTCTGGGATTAGAATTCATGCCTATAAGGTATCCTGGCATGTAAATTTGAGGACATTGACCTCTAGGCTATCGTGCCAGGCCCAAGGCCTTGTAACAGTTGTGTTATCTTCCAAGGAATGGAAAAAAGATTAAGAAGAATGGCATCACTGGAGCTCAGCACTGCAACTGCCAATATTAGGAACAAGGGCGAAGGTGATGGGTTGATGACAACAGCACACAATAGTGGGATATTGCTTTCCTTTGTCACAGAGACCTCATACTCATCATGGGCACCCAAATACACACTGCAAATGCATCATTTCTATCTCTCTTTAAGAGTATCTAATAATGCTGATTCTGATATCTACTGTTCCATATTTCCTTAAAAACCACACTGTACATATCCAATCTGAATGGAAATCTCCAAGCTTCAGTCATAATTGTCCTGGCTTCTTACAAAAATCAATGCAAATATCCATGCACCCAGTTATGGAATTTTTCCATAATATATACTCAGAAAATTGGAAGCACAATAGCACATTTGCATAATTTTGCATAATGCTTTTACTTATGTCACAAGGGAAAACCAAGGAAGACTTTTTAAATAGCTGTGTAAATTTTTTAATGTAATTTTTTTATGATATGTTATATAGTTAACCAGAGTGTGAAGAGTCTAGGAGTAGCAATGCAGAGTGGAATGTTAACAGTTTTTTCCTCTTCTTATATCTTGGGGAAGAGGAGAAAGTAGAGAAAGAGGTACACCTAGCCTCCCTACCACATCCAATACTGAGGGGTGGGGAACAGCCACACAATGTCATCCTACGGTCCCTGATTTGTGGAATATCCTGAGGGCTCAGAACAAGCTGTCTGGATAGTTCTGATATGCTATTGATTTTGCCAATGCAAGGAAGAAGACCCCCCTCCAAGGTCCATTAGCACCGTTTGCCCAGATATTTACTGTCAACATTTGGCTGGGTAGTTGTACAGTTTGTTCTTCTCTTCTTTCTCTGCTATGGTACCAGTTGTGTTCTGCGGGCCACAATGGACTGCCATAAGCATCATGTACTTCTGGGCATGCTGTTCACTGCTCTTCTTAGCCAATGAGGAGAGTTAGTCCCAACTCCATCACACACCAGTGAAAGCCCATCAGGTAGACCCATAGTCCTAGCTTTAGATGCACTGGCGAGTAGAACTGAATGGCTAATCATGGTAATTAACCTAGCTCAGATCTGCTTGTGAGTTGATGTATCTGTTTGCCCAATCAAAGTTGCCAGCATTGTACCTTCAAAGTTCTTGGTCTCAGCATACCCTCTTACTTGCAAGGATAATAGTGTTGTCGATCCAAGTCCCTCAGCACTCTTTCCTCATCTGCAACATATTCCTTTAGGGCCTACCCTCCCACTCACCTCCTTACTCCCTTCCCTACTCAATCCACAGATCATGCACTTGGGGAATCCCACAGACTTGTTCGACCTGCCTGAATGTGAAGCACCACATCTGCCCATGTCCCTGTGACAGCATCTCCAAAGCCCTGGCAAGACCACATTCCCAGGTTTTCACAAACATACCGCCTGGAGCTAGGCCACTCCCACAAAGGGTAGCTGAATGGTGTTTGGTCACTCTGTGCCATGTGGCAGCCAGTTGAATGGTGGCTGCTCATGTGGAGCCCCACAAAAGAGTCTTGTGGAGTGGAGTGAAATCCCAAAATGACAAAAATTCCAGACAAAGATTTTTCTTAAATCTTTATTCAACTCACTGAAAAACACCTCAGGGTGGCTTCACTATCTCTCCTCAATAACTGGAGCTCCTATTTCCAACCCTTTTCATCCATGAAGACTACTGAACAGACTATAAGTTCCAAGGGGCATTCAAGTTCAAACTTCTCAATATTAAGGAGGAAAAACATAGGTCCAGAGAGATGAGATAAGTGTCAACCAAGGTCTTAATCACACAAGTTACAATGATTTTTACCCCAGGACATTGTTTGAGATATTGAATGGGGTGTAGATAGAAAAAAGGCACTGATGTCCACTCTAACAACAACCCTTGTGTCTTGGAAGTAAACCTGCTCCATGTGGGGAATTGAAGCCTGGTGACTCCACCACTGTGTCCACTCTGTCTGCGGGAGAACATTACCTGTGCCTTGTGTGTCAAGCTTGGATTAACTTATTATATAAAGGGGCAAGATGGGCCAGACCTAACATCCACTAGCATATATGAGAACCAGGACAGGGTGCTGCAGTGGCTGGATTGGGTTCCAATAAAATCCACTTCAGAGTAGGACTAGGACGGGGGACATTTTGGACCTGGTTAGGCTGCAGCATTCACCAGCCTGAGCTGCAGTGGGCACAGGCTGGACTGCACCAGGTTGCAGCATCCAATGGTAGAATGAGTTGAGGCAAGTCATACCAGGCAGGAGAGGTAGTTCCTGGGTCTTTGAGCTCCAGAGGTGAGGGGCCTGACATAGTCTGAGTGTTGGGTTCATGAGCCCCAGGGCCTAGGGCAGTCAGAAGGGAGTGAGTCACCTGGCCCAGATCCACGTCCTGCCTTCACAGTGGGTGCTGGGTCTGTGAGCTTCTGGGGTGGAGGATCCTGTGGGGATTATGTTGCTTGGTCAACACCCTTAGGCCCTCCTGTGTATTTCCTTGGACTTCCTTAACTGTGGGTGCTAGGTCTGAGAGCCCATGGGTAGTGGTCAAGTTGCATACTGGTTAACTGGCTCAGGACTGACAAACAAATAACTGACCCACCTGTGAAAACTGGTCTTCCTCAGTGGAAAAGACAGATTAGTGGACAGTTAGCTTAGATCCTATGGATGATATGACAGCCCACTGACTCCTGCAAAGGACATCTGTGCCATTCCAGAGGAAGGAGGACAGAGCAAATTGGACAACCACTTCTGCCAAACAATGACAACAAGTATCTGGGTGAATGGAGACTCTAAGTTTGACTAAGTCAGCCAATGGACAATGAAAGTGTTCCCTCATTGGGCCCGGCACAGTGGCTTAGAGGCTAAGGTCCTCATGTTGAATGCACCGGGATCCCATATGGTCTCCAGTTCTAAACCCGGCAGCTCCACTTCCCATCCAGATCCCAGGTTGTGGCTTGGGAAGGCAATCAAGGATGGCTCAAAGCCTTGGGATCCTGCACCCGTGTGGGAGACTGGAGGGAGTTCCTGGCTCCTGGTTTCAAATTGGTGCACCAGGCATTGCGGTCATTTGGGGAGTGAATTATCAGATGGAAGATCATCCTCTCTGTCTCTCTTCCTCTCTGTATGTCTGACTTAACAATATAAATAAATAAATAAATCTTAAAAAAAAAAAAGAAAGTGTCCCCTCATCTCTGAATTGGTGAGATGAACATTTCAGAATTATCAAAGCACCCAGGCACAGCCCTTGGAGTATGTGCATATTAGGATCCTATGTTTGTATCTGAGGGCTAGGATGGCTACTCTGCATCCCTGGGTACTGGTGTGGTTTGGAGGGTGTGGCTGGCTTCTCTTCTTATCCCACTACCCAGAAACAGGAAGGAAAAATAGAAAATTTGGAAATGATGATTATACTCACTTTTGCCTAACACTTGATCCACCCCTCTCTGGTCAGCTATGTTAACATAATAATAAGCATAATAATAAGAATAAGAATATACGTTGAGAACAAATAAGTCAAACACAAACACACACACATACACACACAGAAATGCAAAACTCAGAAAAGAAAATGATTAGATAAAAACAGCAAGCTCAGTTGAGGAAAGGGAAAATATGGAGATTTAAAGTAAATCCCAGTTGCTCATATTCCGGAGGTAGATAGATATGGATATTGGATCTCTAATTCAATTTTATTTATTTATTTCTACACACAGCAAAGTTTTATTTGTAAAATAGCCAAGTGAGTGGGGAAAGAAGACAAAAGGGGAAAGCACATCCCGAGAGAAAGAAGGGTGGTGATGTGCCTCTAGAGAGGAGACACACCTGTGTCACTTTTGCACCTTGATTCAACCTGTGGTTAATCAAGCAAGATCTAAAACCCAAACACATACCTCACTCCTGTTTCTTATCTCAAGCACTCATTAACCCCATCATTCTGCCCTATGCCACCTTCCTATGATGCAATCACAAGAATCACAGGATTTTAGGAGGCTGTCAGAGACTGGGAATGTTTCAAAAGATGAATTCCAGGTTGGGGTGACAGCAGCCCTCCTCAGTGGTGGTGACCCGCTTGCTGAGAGTACCTGAGCCAGGTCAGATCCAATGTCTGGGATATGACACATGAGCACCGTCGTCACATGGTGACCGAGTCCTGGCTGCTGGGAGGCCGGAGACAGAGATTTCTCCCCCAGTGGTAAGTGCACCATGAGGAAATCCTGGGACAAGATTAAGGCCTCTAGCCTCGCTTGCAACCACTACCTTGTGGTAGCAGGAAACTAGGTGGTAGGAGTTCAAACGTAGCAGCTTGGGTGACATCATTCCTTCACAGTGGTGGTACACATTTTCAGAGAGCACCCAAGCCAGTTCGGACCCAATGCCCAGGTTGGGACTCGACCCATGGGCACCGCTGCCACACAGTGACTGGTTCCTGGCTGCTGGAAGACCAGTGCGCTATTGGGTGCCAGGATCTGCCTGTTGGCTGCCCGGCTGTGGACTCTGGGGTTTTTGGGATGTAATTGCTGCCTAGGGACATCCAGGGATAAGGCTAGTGTGAGTGCAGGAGAGGGATGAATTCTGTGTTTCCATGTGATGTAGTCACGAAACTTGCTTATAAGCCTGGGGATTGAAATCTGAGGGTTTGGAGGGGAGATTCCAGACCAATTAGAAGTTCTAATTGAGCCAGATTGATTCACACACCCACATGTGAATCCTGTGACAGTTCCCAAAAAGCTTCTGCACATTATCAACATTCGTAATATATTTCCCATGTGAATTCCAATGTGTAATGAAACCTGACTGCCTGCAAAAGGATTTAACACACACGCCATTCATATTGCTCTTATCCTGTGTGGACTGTCAGATGTGTAACGAGACTTGACTGGTTGATAAATGTTCTTCCACACTCACTACATTCATAAGGATTTCCCTGGTTTGACTTTTCTGATGTAGGATTATGTGTGACTTCCGAGAAAAAGCTTTTCCACAGTACTACATGCATACGGTTTTTTCCCTGGGGTGGATTCTCTGATGTGTGATTATATGGCCTCCTGAGAAAAACCTGTTCCACACTCAGTACATTCACATTGTTTTTCCCCAGTGTGAATTCTCTGATGAGTCATTAGGGATTTCTTCAGCCTACTGCTTTTCCACACTGGCTACATTCATAAGGTTTTTCCCCTGTGTGGATTCTCTGATGTGTATTTAGGAATGACTTCAGCTTAAATGTGTTTTCACTTTCACTATATTCATAAGGATTTTCCCCAGTACATATTCTCAGATGCCTAATGATAACTGATTGGTCAGTAAAGTCTCTTCCACACTGGCTACATCCATAACACTTTCCCCCAGGGAGGATTCTCTGAAGTTTAATCAGACGTGTGTGGGAGGAAAAGACTTTTCCACACTGGCTACCCGGCATGGATTCTCTGATATGTGATTAGGAATTTCTTTAGCCTAAATGCTTTTCCACACTGGCTACATTCATAAGGTTTTTCTCCTGTGTGGTTTCTTTGATGTATGATTACATGTGACTTGTAACAAAAGGCTCTTCCACACTCTGTACATTCATAAGGTTTCCCATCTGTGTGAGTTCTCTGATACCTAAGAACCAAGAAAAGTCCTGGACCAGATGGCTTCACTCTTGCATTCTACAAAACGTTCCCAGAGGAACTTACCCCAATCCTCCACAAGCTTTTCCAAACAACACATAATATCAACATAATACCAAAGACACACAGAGAATCAACAGAAAAAAAGAGAACTACAGACCAATATCCTTGATGAACATAGATGCAAAGATCCTCAACTAAATACTAGCCAACAGGATCCAACAGCACACCTGGCAGATCATTCACCCAGACCAGGTGGGAATCATCCCAGGCATGCAGGGATGGTTCAACATTCACAAATCAATAAATATGACACATCAGATAAATACATTGAAAATAAAAGCCATACGATCATCTCGATAGATGCAGAGAAGGTATTTAATAAAATCTGACACCACTCCATGCTGAAAAACCCTAAGCAATATAGGCATAGAAGTAACATTCTACAACACAATCAAACCAACTTATGAAAAACCCAATGCCAGCATCATAGTAAATGGAGAAAGACTGGAAGTCTTCCCATAAAAATCTGGAACTGCATAAGAATGTCCACTGTCACCACTACTCTTCAATACAGTATTGGCAGTCCTTGCCAGAGATATTAGGCAAGAAAAAGCAATTAAAGGAATCCAAACTGGAGATGAGAAATTGAAATTATGTCTCTTCGCAGATGACATGAGTCTCTACATAGAAGAACCAAAAGACTCAGTCAAGATACTATTGGACCTCAAAAGGGACTTTGGCAGAGTAGCAGAATAGAAAATTAACAAACACAAAATGATAACACTAGTGTACACAAATAATTTCACAGATGAGAAAGGAATTGTAAGTACAGTCCCCTATAAAATAGAGAAGGAGAATCTTAAATACCTAGGAATTAAGCAGTGGAGTGGGGCTTCATGCCTTGGAAACCAGCAGCTGCGTGGGAACCTGGAAGAGCTTCCTGGCTCCTGGCTGAACTTAAGCTCAACTCCAGCAGCCTGGCCATTATGCACACCTGAGGAGTGAACCAGTAGTTGGAAGATCTTTAGTTCCATCTATCCATCTCTGTGTAAATCTGACTTTTCAATCAAAATCCATTAGAAAATAAGTTTTTCAAACTGTAAATTAAGAATGGTGTTAAAATCCAATTGGCAGTTATCAAGATTTCACTCCTTTCTTCTTTTTTTAAGATTGCACTAATAATCACATATTACATCACATTCAGAGTGGACCGCTTTCAGAAATTGCCTTCCCAACATTAAACATAATCGTGAAATTGCAAAAGTTGTTAAATGTCACTGGGTGGTAGAGAAACAGGACAATCTCATTTTAATTTGTGTATCAGTTGCAAATTAAGCAATACTTTTATAGTACAATATAAGTATGATTGTCAAATAATACCTGGTGGGCTTGACTAAGTCTATCGGCCTGTGACCTGGGGCATGGCTTCCACCTGTGTTTGTGCAGAATGTGACCTGTGACATGATTGGGGGGTCTAAAGGGATAGACACATCTTATAGTCAATTACAGTGTCACTGTTGGGTGGCAGGCCTATCAGGCACTGCCCTGTTGCCATCTTCTTTCCTAGTCCATAAGAGTTGTGCTCACTTTACAACAAATGGACAAGTCCTCAAACAGTCCCCATGGTTCTTGCAGCTGGAGAACACTGACGCCTCACCCCTTCAGTGGTCTTGGGGCCATTTGGCCTGAAAACCCCATAGACTCAAATGCAATAAAAACAGATTCCAAAATGGACAAAGAACTAAACAGACATTTCTACAAGGATCATCAAAAGCCTAATTAGCACAAGAAGATTCTCAGCATGATTCATCATTAGGAGAATGAAAATACCAACTACAATGAGATTCCACTTCATATCCATTGCAATGTCCGACATTCAAAAATATTCACAAAGAAAAATGGAAATTATGCGTTAATGATCTAAGTGGAAAATGATGAAACTAATATAATATTACAAATGGTATTCAAGAACTTCCTATGGTGTTAATCATCTCACAAGCTTTGGAACCAGTACAGGATACCACCTGGAAGAAGGAGGGAGCATGTCAGTGTTTTCGTGATCTGCCCCTGCTTGCTTTGAAAGAAGTCAGTATCTGTGGAATGAAATGTGGCCTGGAGGGCTGAGCTTACCATATAGGTGTAGATCATGTCCTGTGTGCTCTAGTTCCAATACAGATTCCTGCTTTTTTCCTTGGGAGAGCATAAAGGATTGCTCAAGGCCTTGGGCACCTTTCTCACCCAAGTGGCAGATCCAAAAGAGGGTCCTGGCTTTGGATAGGTTTAGCTCTTGCCATTGCTGCCAAGTGGAGAATAAAGTTACACATGGAAGAGCTCTCTCTCTCCAAGTTTTTGGAAAATTTGTATTTGAAATGAAAATCAAAGGAATGCAATAGGGACCCAGCCCTATGGTTTAGCAAATAAGACACTGGCATCCCATATGGACATTAGTTCACATCCTGGATGCTCCACTTCTTACCAAACTCCCTGACAACAGGCCTGGAAATGAAGTGGAGGATGGTTCAAGCACTTGGGTTCCTGTAATCAAGTTGCAGAACTGGGCAATACTCCTGGCTCATGGATTCAGACTTGCTCATCTTGCTCATTCTGGTTCTTTGAGAAGCAAACCAGCACATGGGAGATGTCTCTTCATCTCTCTCTCATTTAGTAGCCCTGCCTTTCAAATGAATAAATCTTTCCAAAAAACAAACAAACAAACAAAGCTAAGCCCTTAAGCCCTTGAAATAGCAAAACTACCCTTCAGTAGGACATGGCATTGTGGCATAGCAGCCTAAGCTACCATCTACGTCATTTCCAATCCAGTTCTAAGTCCATGTGAATTGGAAACAGTGGCAGATGACTCAAGCACTTGGGTGGGAGACTCATCTGGGACACTCAGATGGACCTCCTGCTTCTTCTGTAACATGATCCAGCCCTAACCACTGTGACCACTGAGGGAATCAATCAGCAGAGAGCAGACATATCTGTCTCTCTCCTTCTCTTTCTGCATGTCAGTCTTTAAAAATAAATAAATAGATGGGCCCGATGGCGTGGCCTAGTGGCTAAAGTCCTCGCCTTGAACGCCCCAGGATCCCATATGGGCACCAGTTCTAATCCCGGCAGCCCTACTTCCAATCCAGCTCCCTGCTTGTGGCCTGGAAAAGCAGTCGAGGACGGCCCAATGTCTTGGGACCCTGTACCCACGTGGGAGACCTGGAAGAGTTTCCAGGTTCCCGCTTTTGGATCGGCACAGCACCAGCCATTGCGGGTCACTTGGGGAGTGAATCATGGGACGGAAGATGTTCCTGTCTGTCTCTCCTCCTTTCTGTATATCTGACTTTGTAATACAATAAATAAATCTTTAAAAAATAATAAATAAATAAATAAATAGGAAAATCAATAAATACCACTTGGAGCTTGATATCCTGCAGTCATTAACAAATTCTTAGTTTCCACTGAAATCATGTAATAATCATGATGTCTGGGCTATGCAATTAAAAAACTCAAGGGAAAGTTTCAATCAGCTTTGACAGCTCCAGTATCATAGTTAAGACAATTTTGCCTTCTTTCTCTCATACCTGTTTTTTCATTTTAGTTTAAAAACCATCATAAAACGAAAGGTAAAACAAGGTGAGAAGTAAACAAACAACTTACTGAAGGTGTGTGTGTGTTCTCCAGCCTTGGAAGCATGAAGCGGGCTGCAGGGCTACACCTGCAAGAGAAGGTAGACACAGGGAGTGATGAGATTTTCTTGCTTGTTCCCAGTCTCCTTAGTGACTCCTACTGCGCTAAGTAATGTCAAGGCAGGAAGCAGACACAATGCTTGAAGGAACAAAAGCAATCAGCTTCCATGGGTAAGAATAATGCTTTACAAGTGCCAGGAAAGCTTCTTTGAAACAATATCAACAATACAATAACTGGCAGTGATGAAACTCAAGATATCGTTAGGTTAGTTAAAACAACCGCTACTTTCAAATGTTGCTGAACATGGCGCCGTAGCATAGTGACTAAAAGTCCTCAACTTGCATGTGTCAGGATCCCATATGGATGTTGATTCATATCCTAACTGCTACATTTTTATTCCAGCAAGCCGCTTGTTTGCCTGGCTGTCAAGCATGGCAGTCAAGGATGGCACAATACTTTGGGACCCTACACCGGCTTGGGAGACTTAGAAAAATCTCTTTGCTCCTGCCATGGATTTGCTGTCTTCTGGCTACTGTGGCTACTTGGAGGGTGAGCCAGGTGATAGAAGAGTTTTCCCTGTTTCGCCTCTTTGTAAATCTGACTTTCCAATCAAAATTACATAATAATAATTTTGTGACTGCTAAGCACTTATTTTTTCTGCAAGTGTTGTTACTACTCAAATTACAAAATATCATAGGAAAAATATCATATTGTCAGTAAAATACATGCTACAGAGAAAGAATTGTGTAGTATAAAGTATTTCTCTATTTCTACAGTGAGCTGCATTGGACTCCAGGTAAGGACTTCCATTGGAACACTTCTTTTTTTATTTTTATTTTCCTTTTTTTTATTAATTATTTTGCATTATGTGACAGTTTCATAGGCTTTGGGAATCCCCCTACCTCCTCCCCACGCCCCTCCCCCCTGGTGGATTCTTCCACCTTGATGCAGTATTGCAGTTCAAATTCAATCAAGATTCTTTCCTTGCAAATGTATACCAAGCATTGAGTCCAGCTACTTATTGTCCAGATGGGTTGAACAGTTTCTTGGGGAGACCATTTCTGGTCCGAAGTTAGAGCTGATAGAATATCATCCCATTCAATTAAGAGTCTCAATATAACATCAACAACAGTTTGCAACATTATGGAGTTGACATGGTTGTGAGTAACCAGTATGTTACAAAAAACAAAAACAAAGAAAAAAAAAAAAACAAGTCCTAACCGCAACCTATGATTAGCTCATTGACATTTCAGTTTTAGTTTATATATAGGATCGACTACTATATACCTTAAAATGGCTATAAGGTACCATTCAGCTGTCTCGTGTCTATTTCATTTTAGTATTTAGCCATTTGTTGTGTTGAAGTATAATTTTGCTGATCTTGGCAGATTTTAGGATAATCTAGACTGGCTTGTAACTCTAACAAGACATTTGTCAACAATTAAGGTGCAGAACATTTTTTTTTTGGGGGGGGGGGTGTGCAGGAAAATCCCCAACACCATGGTGAGGAGTGACTAATCTTTGTGTCCCACCCAGCGAGTCATGAGTCAATCCACGCCAGCTCTTTCCTGTCAGATTCCAAGCTCTACTTTTTGTTGTTTGTCTATTTATTTTAGGTTTTTTTAGTTTGTATGATTGCATTGTAACACTTCTTGCTGTTAACGCTAACATCAGTAGAAGGCAAACATCTTTCAATCAGAGCAAATTCGTCTAGATCTATCTATGAAGAAATGATACCATACATATTTATTTTCTGTACAGCTTTCTAGTAATTGTTCTAAATGAAAGTTCTGAAGACTTCAATGACACTTCCTGCTCCTAAACCCACAATGACTCTTGACTTTGTGATTTTATTTGCCTTAGCCCATAGGATATCCATAAATATGACAGCCACATAGTTTGAAAAGTGTTTTTACTGGGGGCCCAGCACCCTAAATTAGGTGCTAAGGTCTTTGCCTTGCAAGCAAAAGGATCCTATATGGCTGCTGGTACTTGTCCTGGCAGCTCCACTTCCCATCCAGCTCTCTGCCTGTGGCCTGGGAAAGCAGCAGAGGACAGCCCAAAACCATCGGATCCTACACCAATGTGGGAGACCCAGAAGAGCCTCCTGGCTCCTGGCTTGAGCTCACCATAGCTCCGGCACTGGGGTCACTTGGGGTGTGAATCTTTGGATGAGAGTTCAAGAAAGCAATGCTGGTCATCTTTTGCGAGAAGGTTCTTGATTTTCATTTCTTCAGCTACATGTTAGTCATTTAGTAGCATGTTATTTAAATTCATGGTGTTGTTAATTTCTTTTTTCTTCCTGATGTTGATTTTGTTTTGTGGCTTTTCATTCAAGGGGATGTATAGTAGCTGTGTAATGGAGAATTTCATATTGAGTAACATGTCATTTAACTACTTTCATTGTACATTTCTATTTTTCTTTCTATTGTTCATTTTGTATTATGGCTTTTCATTTGAGGGGCTATAGAGTAGCTGTGAAATGTAGACTGACATATCCAGATGTGGGGATACAATGTAGCATGCATTTCTACTTCCAAAGATGGACTCCCAATGAAACTGTTTACTATATCATGACAATAGGATGCTGGACTCTCTGCCATTGTCCATGCCCGCAATGATAGACATATGACTGTGTATGAAGAACTATACTTTCATAATGATATAAAGAAAATGGGGGCGGGAGAATTGGGGCTGAGATAAGGCAAATACCAGTAGCCTATGGAACTGTATCATAAAATGATGATAATAATAATAATAATAAAATATAAACTGTGAAAAAAAAATTTAAAAGACTCTTCCCCACATCAGGGTCTCTATCACGTCATTAAATGACCAATCCCCATTCTTGGGTGCTGAAGTACTTTGACAACAAGGTATGTGGCCACTTCCCCTTCCCTCCCTGTGGACACGGAGGAAAAAAAAATTGAAATATTTGTCCCACCCACTATCCTCCATACCTTAACCCTCCCCTACCTATTAGAGAGCCACAAGGTCATGGATCCCTCTTAACGATGTAAAAAATATTAAAGATGAAATGAAATGAAAAAAGAGTAAGATTATTTATCCCAGCTGAAGGTAACTTCCAAGATTGCCTAGTTCCTAAGAAAATGTTATACTCCTGGGAGAAAAGCAGCCAATACATGGCATACATTCTTTGCCTGTTTAATGCCAAATCTGTGTTACTGTACCAATTTTTCAATAGTTGTCTATTCAAATATTTTATTTTTAAAATAAAATATATGCAGAGAAAAAAAAAGAAAGTGATGCTGGGTTTACAAATATGTTTAATTAAATAATAAGGAAAATTTCCCTGATCTAGAGAAAGAATTGGGAAAACAACATCCAGGAGGGGCATAGAACTCCCAACAGGCTTGAACAAAAGTGGTTTTCATCACAACACATAATCATCAAGCTCTCTTCAATCAAACATTAAAAAAAAAAAAGATTCTTAAATGTGCACGTAAAAAAAACAATCAATAGACATATAAAGGAATGCCAAGTAAACTCACAGGAGACCTCGCTCAGAAAACTCTACAGGCCGGAAGAGAATGGAGTCACATTTCCTGTTTCTAAGAGCAAACAATAGTTGGCCCAGGATAACATACCCAGAAAAGCTTTTCTTTGTCTTTCAAAATGAGACATAAATATTGCAAAGTAAAGAAAAGTTGAAAGAATTTGCCTCTTCTAAACCTGCCCTACAAATGACACTTACAGATGTTCTCTCAACAAGGAAGAGGAATAGAACCAAGTAAAACCAAAGACAAATGTGAACAACATTCAAATCAAGTAACAGAAGACTAAATTATTTAACAAACCATTGTGACACTAACAGGACCAAATTACCACCCATTCATTGTAACCCTGAATGTAAATGGCTTAAGCTCATGAATCAAACATCATGCCCTACATTAGCAGACTGGATGAAAAAAGCAAAACCTATCTATTTATTGCCTACAAGGGACACATCTCACTAAGAAAAATGAGTGGAAACTCCATCACATGGATTTAGACTTTTGTTAGTTTTATCTCTTCAAAACACTTTCGTTCTCATTAAATTCTTTAAAGACTCATAGATCCTACAGTAACATCATTTTCTTGAAGACAATTCTTGATTTTCTTTTTCCTTTGTTCAGCAACACATTAGTCATTCAGTAGCATGTTATTTAACTTCATGGTGTTGTTGATTCATTTTTTCCTTCCTGTTGCTGATTTCGTTGTGTGACTTCATTTAAGGGGATGTACAGCAACTGTGTAATGGAGACTATCATATGTAGTAGCATGTTATTTAACTTTCTGGTGTTGTTGATTTATTCTTTTCCCTCCTGCTGTTGGGTTTGTTTTGTGGCTTTTCATTTAAGGGGATGTATAGTAACTGTGAAATGGAGACTATCATATCCAGATGTGAGGATACAATGTAGTATGTATCTCTACTTCCAAAGATAGACTCCCAATGAAACTGTTTACTATATCTTGACAATAAGATGCTGGACTCTCTGCCATTATCCATGCCCATAATGATGGACATATATCTGTTTATGAAGAACTATACTTTAGTAATTATATAGGGGAACTCAGTGAGAAGGAAAGCAATTGGAGAGAGAGTAAGGAAATTCCCAGGGCCTATGGAACTGTATCATAAAATGAGAATAATCGTAATAAAAAATAAAATTTTTTAAAATGTAAAAAAATGAATGAATTAAAGAAGACAGAAAGAAAGAGAATTGAAAAACTATTGGAATAAAAAAGAAATAGGAAGGAGACCCAAACTGATAAAATATAAAATCAGAGATGAAAAGGAGACATTATAATTGAAACTACACAAATACAAATTAGGAATTATTGCAAACAATTAGATGCCAGAAAATTAGAAAATTGAGCACAAATGCAAAGATTTCTGGATGCACACAATTTATCAAATCTGAGATAAAAATACAGAAAATCGCATTAGGCAACCAACCAAGACTGAGGTGAAATCAGTAACAAAGAGCTTTCCCACAACATGAAGCATGGGGCTATGACGCATTCCTGCTAAATTATACCAAATTTATAAAGAGAAATAACGCCAATACTTCTTAAACTTTTCTACACAATGGAAATGGAAAAAAATCGTCCAAACTCATTTTATGAGGCCAGATTACCTTAAAACCAAAATCAAAGAAAGGTACAGTGAAAAAAGAGAATTATTGACCAATGTCTCCCATGAAAAGAAATGCAGAAGTCCACAGGAAATACTAGCACAGGAATCCAGCCACACATCAAAGAGATTATACATCCAGGCCAAATGGGATCTATCCCAGGAATAAATTTTTTCCAAGACAAAAGAAAAATTAGACAAGTGGTGTCATTTGACATTTCCATCCAAATCTGTTTGATGAATGCCTTCAGAGAGGCTTCCATTTAAGCATTTATCTAACAGAAGATATGCGTGTACTTCAAAAAGTTCATGGAAAATATAATTAAAATATTGACTTATTTTGAGATCCTTGCATAATTTTTCACTGCATACGGTTTCCATGTGAAAACTCATGTGCATGAATTTAAAAATGTTTTTGACCAAATAAACTAATTTTTTTTAACTCAATTAAGAGAACTTCACAAAGCACTTCTACAACTGATATTTTGACAGGTACAATGGGCACTGCGCTTCTTTTTTTCCCTTCTATTTTATTTTTATTTTTATGATAAAATTCCATGGCCTCTGGGATTTCCCCTACCCCAGCACTGCAAAATTATATTCTACGAAGAATAACCAGCAGTGGTCTAATACACTAAAACACAAAGCCAGCCCCAAGGGACAGTCTTTTTCACTCATTACTACAAAAAATATTCTCAAGCAACCTTGGTGGCTGACCAAATATTTTAAAAATTAATTCTAAACCCATTCTTAAAAAAACAAATACATTGGACCTGGTGGCATGGCCTAGTGGCTAAAGTCCTCACCCTGAACGTGTTGGGATCCCTCATGGGTGCCGGTTCTAATGCCGGCAGCTCCACTTCCCATCCTGTTCCCTGGGGCTGAGTATGTGCTGGGCAGAACAAGGTTGGACTGCAACACCCATTGGTTCCAGTGGAAGTCAGGGCTGAAAAAGGAACCAACCCAGCAACTGCAACCACCAGCTGATTGGGGCGATCGACTGTGCTGGACACTGTAGTCATTAGTAATACAAGAATCTGGTCTGGGAACAGCTCAAAGTTTCTTTAGAGATCTCCCCAATCAAACTGCCGGACTCAGAACCCTAACCATGAGAAGGCAGAGGACAGAACAAGTCAATCAGCCACCTCAGCTCTATGTTGGCAGTGAAATACTGGGCAAATGGAGACTATAATGGATTATGTCAATCAGTGGATTCCTCAATGACCTCATGGTGCTTGGAGTGGCGAGACTGGCAGCAATTCATAATTGCTGAACTATCAAAACCACTTGAGCAAGTATCTCAGAGCATGCCTCACATCCGGGACCTGGGGTGGGTGGGAAACTTGGTGGGGCTTCTCCCTCAATATCCCTCCTGTTTTACCCAGGCCTTGTCACAAACTTGCAGGAATTGATGGAGTTAGCCAACAGATGGCAAATCACTGTGTCTCCATGACTTTTTACATGAAATACATAAACATTTGTAAAAAAAAATGATGTGAACAAGAAATAATTTGAAAATAACAACTGAAAATGTTTGGTGCAGCTTTTCACACACATACAATTTAAAGGACCACATAGTTCTTCCCACTGATCCTAAATACAGCAGCACATCATGGGAAGCAAAATCTCACAGAACAGCAAGGGAAACTACACACCACCTGGCAGTAACCAGGACAAGTTAATGCTGCAGTGTCAGTGCCCAGCCAGTGGTGGCAACTACTTGGCAAGGTGATCACACAGGCATATCAGTTAATACCACATGAAGAGAGTCAAACCAAGTCCTAGACAACCACAAATGAAAGAAGTGCACAGGAAGG
Organism: Ochotona princeps; assembly: GCF_030435755.1. Classification (NCBI taxonomy): domain Eukaryota; kingdom Metazoa; phylum Chordata; class Mammalia; order Lagomorpha; family Ochotonidae; genus Ochotona; species Ochotona princeps. The sequence goes on from NC_080833.1 coordinate 126,539,960, forward strand.
AAATGTTAGACTCCAAGCCTTCTACCCTACCAATACCTCATGCACCATCAGAATTCATCCACAATTTGTAACATATGAAAATTGCCCAATATGTAAAACACTTTCCAGGAATCAGCATATGAGAAGTAAAGGCAAGAAAAAGGTTGCCATCAGTACAAAAACAAAAGCAAAGGCCAGCATTGTGGTATAATAGGTAAAGCTGCCAACTGCAACACCAGCATCCCATACAAAGTCAGCTATTCCACTTCAACCCAGATCTCTGTTAATCTCCTGGGAAAAGCAGTAGGAGATCAAATGCCAAGGACCTGATCACCCACATGGAAGACCTGAAGCAAGCAGCAGGCTCCAGGACTCAGCTTGATCCAGTCAGTGCTGCTGAAGGAATCAGCTTCGTCCAAGAATGGTCATTTTGGTTATCTGGTGAGAGAGCCAGTGGATAGAAGAATTATGTCCCTTTTACTTTTAACTCTCACTTGAAAATAAGCCAATGCATATTTACACAGTATATTTATTTATTGGAAAGGCAGAGAGAGAATGAAGTAACATTTATCTGTTGGTTCACTCCCTATATGGTAGCATTTGGTGGGCCAGGCAAAAGCAAGGGAATTAGAGCTTATCCTGGGGTCCCACCAGGAAGCTGGAGCCCCAGAACTCTGGACTCCTTAGGCTGCTTTCCCAGATATATTGGTGAGGAGCAGAATTGTAACCGAAGCAGCCAGATCTTGAACTGGTACCCATATGCAGGTAGCACCTTGATTTGCTGTGCTACCACATTACAAAAGAAACAATGTTTAAGCCATCAAAAACATTAAATCTGCACCTGGCATGGTAGCCTAGAAACTGAAGTCATTGCATTGTACACGCCATGATTCCATATGGACACTGGTTTGATTCCCAGTGGCCCAACGTCCCATCCAGCTCCCTTCTTGTGGCCTGGGCTAGCAGTCGAGAATACCCCAAAGCCTTGGGTCCCTGCAGGTCCGGAATAGACCTGAAAAAGGCTCAAAGCTCCTGCACAATGGCTCAGCTCTGGCCATTGCTACTGCTTGGGGAGTGAATTCATGCACACAAGATTTTCCTTGCTCTCTCTACTCCTCTATGCATTTCTGACTTCCCAACGAAAATAAATCTTACCAAACAAACAACAAAAAAAAAATCAACACCAGACAGAACCAGGACTTAGTCACCTCTGGGGACAGAGGTAAAAGAGACCAAGGCCTGAACTGAAAGTGACAGTGTGGCCTGGGAACTCCTCACAGCCTGCAGTGTCACCTCCAGCTTCTTAGTTCCCTTCTGAAACCGCACACTCAAACCAAGTGAATCTTGTGACCACTGCGATTTCCTCTTAGCACTTCTAACACCGGATGTGTTATGTTGCTGAATATCGATATAACACCAACTACGAATAACAAAACAACTTAATTCTTTCATCATCTACAGGTAATTGAGGCCTCAAAAACAGGAGAGCGAGCAAATCTGGCTAGCATGAAGGTCAACCTGTTCCTGGGCACTCTCCCCTCCTCACTGCACAATTTGGAAAGATGGGAGTCCTAAGGTTCAAGGTTAGGGCTGTAGAGTGGGACAACAAGGTCCCCCTCCTGTCCCCTCCTACCCTGGGGCCTGAGGAGATGCGCTCACACACTCACCACTTCCCAGCTCCTGAGGAGTTGGGTGTCCTCCAGAGGGCTCCTGTGGGGCAGGGAGTTCACAGGGCAGCACTGGCTCAGCTCCCTGGGCCTCTCTCAGGAGCAGGACCAGCCAAGCAGGAATGGTGGCACCTGCACACATCAGCCAGCCTTCTTCTGCCTCAAGGTTTCAAGGCCTCCAATGACGGGGCCACTTGCAAGGATGTCATACTATGCGCGGCCAATGAGGATGGCACTGGGTTTAAGGGAGGACACCTGGGTTTCTCACCAGAGGGGAAAGGGGTGGGGCTTCATCTCAGGTCTGAGGCAGCCTCCTCTTTTGCAGCTCAGCTTTCCAACAGCAGGGGGCGATGCCACCTCTCACATAAGTCCACCTCTGGCCTCTCTCCTTCCTTCTCTAATTCAAGATCCTCTTAAAGTCTAGAATCCTAAAAATGGGTGACAATCCCAAAAATGAGTTACAATTCACTAAATGCTCAATAGAATTTGGGGCTTTTCTTCTTTGTATTGTTTTTTTGAAGTTGGTTCATTTGACATTTTTTATTTGAAGATATATTTTTATTGGAAAGGCAGATATGCAGAGAGGAGGAGAGACAGACAGGAAGATCTTCCATAGCATGGTTCACTCCCAAGTAGCCATAACAGTTGGAGCTGAGCCAATCTGAAGCCAGGAGCCAGCAGCTTCCTCTGGGTATTAAATGCAGGTGCAGGGTGCCAAATGTTTGGGCCGTCCTGGATTGCATTCACAGGCCACAGGCTGGGAGCTGAATGGCATCAGAACCACCGTCCATATGGAATCCCAGTGAGTTCAAAGCTGGAACTTTAACCACTATGCTATCGCATCAGACCCCATTTACTTTTTAAACTACAAAACTGAAGGATATTTGAAAAGATGATATAATTTAATCTTTTCAATGTTATTTCTCTTACCGATGTTTGTTTTGTGGTCTGTATTTTGTGTTGCAATGTTGTTCCATATCTGTTTCTGATGAGTACATAAAAATCTTGCTTAATTCTCTCATCAGGTTCACTTTAGTTTTTCAATCTGTTGAATTACACATTTTAGGGTCATTAGTACAGACTGATAGTTCTGCTGCTTAGAACTTGGCCACCATGCATACAATTTCCTTTCTTTTCCTTTCTGTGTTTAATTTCCTGATTACACATCCAGAACAATGTTTAAGAGACAAAGTGAGAAGAAGAAACCTTTTCTAGGTTGACTCAAGGGACAGACTCTCAGTGTTACATGTTAGCAATGCTGGTCATTATACATGCATTGTAGCCTCAGTTATAGTAGGGAAATTGCCATTTTCTATCATTCTGCAAGCAGTATCTTTTTATCACTAGAAGCTTAAATTTATTTTTAAAATTTTTTGAATATTTTATATTAATGGACATTTCAAATTTTTGCCTTCCACATGAATAACTTATTTGATTAATTTTGGAGTGTTAACCACTTTGTATCTTCTTTGCATATCCTGATTGTTACTGATTTCATCTGTTGTCACAATTGTAATAATGTACAGTACTAATAATGTTTGCTGAAAATATTTGTGTATATTTTAATAAAGCATTTAAACTTCGTTTTTTTTCATGTCCTCTTACAATTGTGTCATCCATGTAAATGTTGAACTTACACAAGGAATGCAAACACGTTTCTTGGTTTCTGTTTGTTTTTCTACTTTGTGAGCATCTTAGAAATGGATGATTGTTTTCTTCCTTGAGTGGAAGGCTCTACATGTCTGGGCCTGCAGTTTTGATGGTAAATTTTATTCATTGGTTGATTTGATTTTTCAAATTCTGCTTCAATGTAGCTTGTTTTCTGTTACGAAATATGGGTATCTTGGTGAACTGATTTGAAAGTTTAGTCTCTTTTGGTTTCTGCTTTAAAACATCTCATTTCTAAGTATTTCCAACATTTTCTTACAGAGTCGGAAGGATGATGTTTACATTCCTGAAAGGGAATGTTTCTGTCACATTTTTCCTTTTTAATAATTTTTACTGATATTTATTTATTTAAAGGTTTATTTCTTTTTATCGTAAAGACAGGGAGATAGAGAGAAAGAGAACAGAGAGATCTACCATCTGCTGTTTTATTCTCCAAGCAGTACTTCAGCCAGAGTTGACCTGCTCCATAGCCAGGAGGCTCTTCTGGGTCTCCCAAGATGGTACAGGTTTCCAAGAATTTGAGCCATTCTCTACTGCTTTTCTAGGCCACAAGCAGGGAACTGGATGGGAAGTGGATTCACAAGGGCACAAACTGCCTCCCATATATGATCCCGACATGCGCAAGATGAGCATTTAGCCATTGAGCCAATAGTCCCAGTGCTTCAATTTTTTACAAATGTTGCTGATGAATTGTCACAATGGTGGATCTACAGTATACAGTAGGCCTGCAGCTACAAATGGACTCAGATAGATCCCCACCTATTGTGCTGGTTTATGTGGCATGTTCCATACTCCCAGCCAAGTTTCAGAAACATAGCAGAGCCAACCAAATGTCAGGAGGCAGGAGCATATTCCACGTACGCTATGTGGGTGCAGGGTCCCAAGGACCAGAGGCCATCCTTCAAAAGATTACATAATGACAGCAATGAAACCTACGTTGTAAACACCCAAAAACAGTTTCTGAAAGCCTTGTCTTGATAGAATGTCAGCAAAAAGAAAACACAACATTCAAATTAGTTTTAGGACAAAGCTGTGATAAGCAACTTTTTAAAAATGCTCTTTTTATTTTAATTTCAGAAGGCAGCTTTACAGAGAGAAGGAGAGGCCACAACGAGCAGAGCTGAGCTGAACTGAGGTCAGTGCTCATTTGCGGTCTCCTAGGTGGGTGCAGGGTATCAAAAACCTGGGCCACCCTCTACTGGTTTCCTAGGCCATAAGCAGTGGTCAGATCAGAAGTGGAGCAACTGGGACATGAGTAAGTGCATATATCAGAAGCTGGCACTGGAAAGGTAGACGAATAACCTGTTGAGACAAGGTACCTGACCCATGGCAAGCAAATCTTGTGTGAATGTTTTGTATTTCATATTCACAGTGAAACCAAAGAAGGTAAGTTCCTACTGAACTAGTTAGAAGTTCTTTTTCCTGAGATAAATTCACTCTTTTAAAAAACACTTTATCTTATGACCTGATGGCATATTATGCACATATAAAAAACAATGTTGGTGGAAACAACATTCCAGAAAGCATAGCATCCCTTTCTACTGCCAGAACTCTGTTCATAGAAAAAACTTCAGAAACCATGTGTCTTGAACCAAATGCCTTTATGCTGAGTTTGAATATTTGGGACAGTGATATTTGCTCACATGCATAGCATTCATATAATCTTTGTGTTCTAAGAGAATGTAAACATGTATTGTCAATGCATATCAGATAGAATATGGATTCCAGTGCTTGATATAAGCATGTCCACAGCAGAGAAGTTCTGCTTACTCCACAACTCATTCTCCTTATGTTTGCTTTGGTGTACCTAACGTAAATTGAGTCCTGGTAACAGGACAGTCTCTGATCTCACAGAAGAAATAGAGTGTGACAGTCACTATCAAATGGAAAGACTAATTTGATTCCTTGAACTAACATCAGTGGCAACAAGTATTTCAACTGTTGCTTGAGAATGATGAAAGCAGCATGGGGCCCAGTGAGGTGTCTACCAGCTAAAGTTCTCACCTTGAATGTGCCAAGATCACATATGGGTGACAGTTCTTATCTCGCAGCCTCTTCCCATCCAGCTCCCTACTTGTAACCTGGGAAAGCAGTCGAGGACTGTCCAAAGCCTTGCAAACATGCACCCAAGAGGGAGAACTGGAAGAGACCCCAGGCTCCTGGCTTGGATTGGCTCAGCTCAGGACGTTGAGGTCACTTCGGGAGGGAATCATTGGGTGGATGATCTTCCTTTCTGTCTCTCCTCCTCTCTATATTTCTGACTGCAATGAAAATAAACCTTAAATTGAAAGAAAGAAAGAAAGAAATTTGCAAGGGTATTGAAATGTTCCTCCAACAAATCAATTGTGATCAATGTGTTGAGTTCCCACAAAAACAAATGTCTTCTGCTCCTACTAAATATGCTACAAACTACTCTTAGCATACTCTTGTTTTTGAAACAAGTTTAAATAAAATTAACGGTCTGTCCTTTCTCATATTGGCAAGATGAATGCAACATTCCTATTCTGGTTTCAGAAGAAATCTACTCCTGGAAATAACTTCAGAAATAATGTGGTTGTTGAACAGATTCTGTGTACCAGCTTGAAACTTTGGGAAAAGGAATGCTGCTGGGATGCATGGCATTCAGATAAGATGTGTGTGAGAACAGGAGTGAAAGCTGTGCTGCAAATGCATATCAAATTGGCTCTTAATTCCATGGCTTCATAGAACTTTGTCTTCAACACTGGAAGCATGCTAGAAACATGCAGTTGGGGCAGATGGCACAAAGGTGTAAGAAGTATGGCTCCACACTTAACAAGGCTGTGAGGAGTCTCTGGTTGCATGGCAAGGCCTGGCAGAATGTCTCTCTAATCACCTCATTGCTGCCTCAACTCATTGTATGAACACTTGACCACCGATCTGATATTTCATGGAATTTTCTTGAGGGTGTTGTTATTTTTCTACAAATGGGACATGATTTCTGTAGCAGGCATAACACCTGAAACTGACTTTATCATCACGTTATGGTAACAAAAAAAAGGGTCTCAGGCAGCTTAAGACAATGACACACAACTAAAATGCTATTCCGTATGGGGCGGGAGAGCAGAGAAATCTTCCATCTCTCTAGAACGTGTGAGGAAGACGTGAAGTATGGCCCATCAGTATCATAACTGGTAACTCATGGACAACAGACTGAAATCAGCATTAGACAATAGTAAAACCACAAAGGCATATGGGAGGAACCAAGAGCAATCCTGACAACCTCTTAATAGGAGGTCATATGCACAGAGCAGGCGGGATCCCAGAGTAGAGCAGGTGGACAGGAGGCGTCTTGTATCCCAACCTTGAACACTCCCAGATCCTCATCAAGGATTATCAGTATGGGCACCAAGGACTACATCCCAACTGCCAGTGAGACCACAGGGAACTGGAGTGCCTTTGAAGGCCGAGAACTCTGAGGTCACCCACCCCCATCTGAATCTGCCACATGGGATGGAAGAAATCCAAATACTTCCTAGTAGGATCCAAGGGCATCAGAACTACAGCCAGAAGCCCTGAGTGGCCTGTAGAAACAGAAGAACAGTAAAGTTCCTTCAGAACTAGGGAAGGGAGCTTTCTCTGGTCCTTGCTTAGTTCCAACTTTGGGTCCCCACCCTCTCTAGCAATGACCATCAGGATTGCTCCAGAAACCCCTCAAAACAAACAAACAAAAAATCCAGAATAGGTAGACAGAGAAGAACAAGGAAAGCTTAGAGTCAGACAGGAAACAGTCAGTGTGGATTCACTTATATCTTACTAGGTAGGACACAAAGAATAGTCATTCCTCACTAGCGTACTGAAGATTCCTCTGCACATCCCTCCTAAAACTGTTCTGCACCTAAACGGTTGACATATGTCTTGTTAGAGATATAAGCCATTCTAGACTGCCCAAAAAAGAGCCAGGGTCAGCAAAATTATGCTACAACACTATAAAATCCTAAATACTATAATGAAAATAGACACGAGACAGCTGAATAGTAATCTATAGCCTTTTTAAGCTGTTTAGAACCCGGTTGTATATAAGCTAAAATTGAAATGTCAATGAAGAAGGCACAGGATGTACTTAAGAATTTGCATTTTTTTCTTTTCTTTCTATTCTTTCTTTCTTCTTCTTTTAACATATTGGTTACTCAATACTATGTCAATCAATTCCATAACATTCTAAATTATGGCTGATGTCATATTGGGGCTTTTAATTGATTGAGATGATACTCTGCCGGCTCTACCATTAGACCAGAGATGGTCTCCCCAAGAAGTCGTAGAATTTATCTGGACAATAAGATGCTGGACTCTATGCTTGGTATATGTTTGCAATGAAAGAGTCTCAACTGAACTTGAACTGTGGTAATGCAACAAGGTGGAGGAATCCACCATAGGGGGAGGGTTTGGAGAGGGGTGGGAGGAATCCCAGTGCATATAAAACTGTGTCACATAATGCAATGTAATAAATAAAAAAAAAAAGACAATGACACACAGCTAAAGCGTACAGAGGTACAATTGAGCCTATAGTGTTCTCAAACCTCTTAGCATGTATTGATCTTTGTCCTGGAATTTACCCTAGGATGTGTAATGTTCCCCTTAAGAAATGGCTTGACAGGGCCTAGTGGTATGGCCTAGTGGCTAAAGTTCTCGTCTTCAACACGCTGTGATCCCATATGGACACTGGTTCTAATTCTGGCAGCATTACTTCTCCCATCCAGCTCCCTGCGTGGCCTGGAAAAACAGTCAAGGACGGCCCAAAGGCTTGTGAACATACATCCATGTGGTAGACCTGCAAGAGACTCTGGGGTCCTGGCTTCAAATTGGCTCAGCTCCAACTGTTGTGGCTGCTTGGGGAGTGAATCATTGGACGGAGGATCTTCCTCTTTGTCTCTTCTCTTCTCTGTATATCTGACATTGCAATAAAAATAAATAAATGTTTGAAAAAGAAGAAATGGCTTGATAATATCTTACAAACTGAAGGCAATCCTGGAGGCACAAAGATTTTATTTACTGCGCAGTCTCAAACTGCTGTATTACAGGGAATGATGCATTTTGACTTCCCACCACGTAAAGCAAAATGTATATGAGACATCTTCTAAGAGAGATAAATGTTGGGAGTCCGCAGAGGAAAAATGGTTTGAAATATCTACCCTATATTGGCACTTATATTTAGGAACAGGAAATAACTTAAAAAGACAAAAAGAAGTTTCTTGCCAAGGCCCTCTGTTCACGGAAAGGCTGAGCTGCCCTGATCCTTCTCACTACCTTTCACAATGACAAAGAAAAAATGACAGCTGCATCAGTACTAGGTGAAGGTGATGATAACTAGTGTATGACCGATTATAAGACAATAAGAATCTATGATATATGCCTTCATAAATTCCTTTATTGATCAGCTTTCTTCTAAATATTGTATTCTTGATTTTTAGGTCGTTTTAGTGTAAGTTTAGAGAAAATTGACTTTGTATATACATTAATCACCTGTCACTATGTAACCACATGTGCTGCCTTCTGTGGAGTTCCTGGCTTCAGCCGGGTGACTACAGGTTTGAATGAGCAATGGCTTGCTGAGAATGTTTTCATAAAGTAAAATGATAATATTTTTTAGAATTGCTTTTGAGAGCTCAGCTCGGTGGTCTAGTGGCTAAATTCCTTGCCTTGAATGTGCCAGGATCATATATGGGTGCTGCTTCTAATCCTGGCTGCTCCACTTCTCATCTAGCTCCTGCTTGTTGCCTGGGGAAGCAGTTGAAGATGGCCCAAATCCTTGGGGCCCTGCAACCGTGTGGGAGAACTGGAGGAGGTACCTGATGCATGGCTTCGGTTCAGGGGAGTGAATCTTCATTACAAAATTGTTTTTGTAATCATTCTTTTAATCAAAGGGTGCAAATAAAATAACTGGATGTTTTATAAAAGCTTATGATGCTTCCTATGAAATACAGAGGCAACTGTTCACAGTTGTCTCTAATGAGCACCACACTATAGTGGTCTATATCTCTCCTTGTCTTCCTTCCTGCCCATTCATGCACCCTTCCCGAGCTCTGAAATTAGCTGCAGCTCGTCTCCAGCAAGAATTAGGACTAGGGTTACAATCATGGTAATGGTTATGGTTATATTTACAGCTATGAATTTATTTATTGAATGAGTTAGGAGTTTGATTTGTGTATGAGCTAGGGATTCCCTTAGTAGTAGAAATAGGGTCACCATTTGGCCAAGGGGTATTGTAAGGTAAAGTATAGAGCTTGGCTTATAATTATACACAGGGTTGGCCACAGGGCAGGGTTGTTTTAGGTCTAGAGCTAGGTTCAGGATTAATGGAATCTTTAGTGTTGTGTTTAGGTCTGAGGTTTCAATTAGGGCTATGACTAGTTGGCACTATGTTTAGCTTTAGTGCTTATTTTTCAGTTAGATTTTTCTTTTTATTGTGTGAATAGGATTTGACTAGGTTTATGATTAGGGCTGGTAGGATGGATGGACAAGGATTAGGGTTAGTATTTTGGCACAGGGTTAAGTCAAAGCATAGGTCTATGATAAGTATTAATGTTGGGGTTAAGATTAAAATTAGGGCTAGTTTTACAGTAAAAGTTAAGACTAGCATTAGGATTAAAGCTAGAGATTTGATTGCCATTAGGGTTAGGATTACAGTTAGGATTAAGGAAATCTGTATTGGTAGGAATGGGCTAGTATAAAACTTTGGGTGAGTGCTATCATTGTCACTAGGTTTAAGACTGGTGTTAGTATTCGGCCTAGGGTGAAGCCAAGTAATAAGCTTGAAGTTAAGGTTAGAATTAGAGTTAGGAGAAGAGTGATAATGGATGTTAGGTTTAGGGTTACGGTTATTAGTGTTACTGCTGTGGTTTGGAGTTATTCTTAAGGTAGGGTAGGTTTGATTTTCAGTTAGGAAGACAAGTAGGAATACAGTTACAACTATGGCTATGATTGGTGTTCATGTTATGGTTAACGTTAGGTATACCTCAATGGTTATACAGATAGGATAATATTAGTACTAGGGCAATAGTTAGTAAAAGGATTTAGAGCTATGATTAGAGTTAGGTCTAGGACTACAGTTGGTATTAAACTTAGTGTGAGGGTTCAGGTTAGAGCTAAGGTTAATGTCAGGGGAAGTGTCAGGTTTAGGACAGGAAGAGGGCCATTATCTAAGACTTATTTGGTATTATGGTTGGAGCTTTAATTCAAGGTAAACCCATCTTTAGGATTAGGGCAGGTTTAAAGTTTGCATTAGGGCATAATTATTAGGGTTAGAGTTAGAATTTGAGCTTTGGATAGTGCTGAGGTCAGAGATACAGTAGGACTACAGTTCAATATAGGATTAAGGTTAGAACTTGGGCCAGACTTAGAATCAGGGTTAGATTTAGAATTGGGAATTAGTTTAGGGTTAACAATAGGGTTATGGTTAGTGCTCACATTAGGGCTAGATGAGAGTTAAGATTTGGTTGTCGTTAATCTTAAGCAAGGATAATAATAATCTCAAGAAATAACCCAAGCTCTAACTCAATCCGCAGCCTTAAACTTGATCCTAACCCTCAATCTCCTTCCACACCTACCTCGAAAACTAGAACCAACTTTAGCATTATTCCTAATCCTAACCCTGACTGTCATGCTAACTCAGTCTCTTGACTTTTACAGCTGTAATCATCAGCCACGCTGTAGGCCGAATCCTAACACTGAAGTTGACCCTTGTCAAAAATTCAATCTGAACTTGCCATAATTCATTTTTTTATATAATTTATTTCTTTTCATTTCAAAGTCAGATATACAGAAAGCAGGAGAGACAGAGAGGAAAATTTTCCATCTGATGATTCACTCCCCAAGCAGCCATAACTGCCATAGCCATATAGCAATCTGAAGCCAGGAGCACAGAGCCTCTCACAGGTCTTCCACATGGGTGCAGGAATCCAAAGCTTTGGGCCATACCATATTGCTTTCCCAGAACACAATCACGGTGCTGATGGGAAGCAGCCCTTCTGCAATTAGAACTGGCACCAAATGTGATCTCGGCACATGGAAGGCAAGAACTTTTACTGCTAGGCTATTGTGCCAGACCCAGCATAATTCTTACTCAGATAATAACAAGAACCCTAACTCTTGCTATGACCATGATCCTAATCTTACTAAGTATAAATCAAGCCTTAATCATAACACTAATCCTGAAATAACTCTACTCTTATTCCAAATCTCGCTCCAGCACTAATATTAACATAATTCACAACCAGCCATTAACCTAACCCTACACCTAGACATAGCCCTTACCCAGACCCTATCTAATACCCTAGCACTAATACTAATCACACCCTACAGCACACCCTAAGCCAGAAATGATGATTATCCCTAATCCTTGCCATCATTCTAACCCTAATTCAGACACTAGCTCTAGCTCTAGCCCCAATCATACATGTTATTCTAACCCTAAACTAGGCATAATGCATAGCCCTCACCCTGACTCCAACCCTGACACAGATGTAGACATAACTAAGCCTATCATTAATACTGAACCTTACCCTAGCTGTATTTCTAAACCTAACCCTAATGCTAACCCGAATCTTTACCCTAATGCTAAGCCAAATCATTACCCTAATTATCACACAAAACCTAAATCCAACTGTAGCCAAACCTTAATCATAAACCAACACTAGGTTGTGTCCTAACCTTAACCCTAGCAGAACTTTAGCGCTAGCATTAGCCCTCCCCCAGTATTAACTCTAGCTCTAAGCTCTAAGCAGAGTAATCCTACCATTGACTCTAACCTAACCATAAAACTAAACACAAAACAGCATCTTAACCCAAAATGTAGCCAAGCTTTAATCCTCACATTAATTGTAACCCTAACTGTATTCTAAAGCCACATAGTCCTTACACCAATCCTAACAATAACCTTCAATCCAACACTAATGAAAACTAAGTATGAACCAGAAATACAGCAAGACTCTGTATCTGTCACTAATCCAAACATTAATCTACCTCCCCCCAAAAATCCTAATGTGAATGCTGCTTAATGCAACCTATAAAACATAGGTCTGTACCTAATTCTATTTGTAACTTAACCATAACCCAAACCATTTGGCTAATCATAAGTCATATCTTAATCCTAAAAGTTACGTCACTAGTAAACCTAACCTATAGCAATAGCTCTAACCCTAACCCTAATTACATCTAAACTTGTTCCCAGATCTTTTCCTAATAACTTAAATAGGCCTAATATAACCTTGAAAAGAAAATCAGTCCTAACCTTTGACATAAACACTATCATATCTCTAGATAAAATTATAACCCTGATTTTAACCCTACACCTAACCACAACATCGAACCTCACCTGGTCCTTGTAATGACCCCTTCTGCACTATGGTGACCCAGTTGCATGACACTGGACTGCACTAGAGAAAATTCACTGAGAGCCATGATAGGAAATGTCATGGAGTCTGCCTATGGAAATCAGCTTGGCTCTGCTCTTCTACAATCCAAATGCTTTTCCACACACTGCATTTAATGGGGAGCTAGGATCCGTTTGGCTCATCGGAGAGGCACAAGCATTCTCACTGATAGAAAAGTGAAATGCTTTCATAGCACCAGTGTTGAAAAGGCCCTAGGCTTCACTACATTTTCAGCGGATTTCCAAACTCACACTCAAGGGAAACCCAACCACACACACTCAGGCTCTGCTGGCTTCCATGGAGTCTGGAAGTCCTCATTACCAGGGCCTGTGGGGAAGAAAGACCAGAGAAAGCAGAGCTTGAGCCACTCACCCATTTTTCTCCACCATGCAGAGGAGGTTGTCACCATGGCTCTTCTAGAATGCCGAGGCTACAGGATTCTGGGCTGCTATGACCAGGCAGCTGCTGATTGGACAGCTTGTAGGGCCACACAGTTCTGTGACGTCTTAGAGATGCAGCCAGTCAGAATGCTCCCTGTCGTCTGGACAGCCACAGGTAGTGACATGAGTGAAGCAAGAGTGATGCCTGAGTGTGTGTGGGCAGCATCAGTCTGGACTGCAACACCCATTGGTTCCAGTGAAAGACAGCACTAGAAACAGAACCAACCCAGCAAAAAGAAAGCAGAGCTTGAACCACACCATCTTTCTCCATCACGCAGATGAGGCTAACTGTCGCCATGGCTTTTCTATCAAAACAGTCCTGTTGTGGAGCCCTACCAACTGAACCCAAAACTTCTCCACGTGGAATCATTAATGGCCATCAGGTGTCCACAGTATCAGAGCTGCCAAAAACAGTGTCATTTAGGACAACTGGCATTTTCCTAATCCATGGCATTGATTGAACATGAAAATCAAGTTGTAGACCTATAGGTAATACATCTTAGAAATCTGCACTAAGAAGAAGAATCTGTGAACCAGAATGGCAATGACAGTAAGTAAAAGAAGAGACAGAGGAACTAAGACTCGTACTGAAGACAATCCAGGCCAGAAACAAATACCTCAACCACCCTCAGAGTTAACTTAGGAAGATACTGTAAAAATGGGGACACAGAATTCAGAAAACCCATTTCAAAGCTTCTGAACAACAATGAGTAGCACCAACAAGAGCTCAAGGAGCTTAAGCAACATGTTATACAGCAAATAGCAGCAATTAATCAAATCAAAGATGATATATCCGAAATTAAGAATACTGTGCAGCAAATTAAAAGTACAGTGGAGAGTCACAAAAATACTATGAATCAAGCAGAAGAAAGAATTTCAGAATTGGAAGATATTTCCTGTCACCATAAACAAACAAACAAATAAACAAACAAAAGCTAGAAGCAGAGCTGGGGCAAGCTAAAAAGTATCCAAGATTAAAACATACAATTAAAACGCGCAACATAAGAATGATGGGAGTTCCAGAAGGCACAGAAAGAGAAGCTGAAATGAAAAGTGTATTCAATAAAATGATACATATAAACTTCTCCAATCTGGAAACAGAATTACAAAACTATATACAGGAGGGCCACAGAACTCCCCACAGAATCGGTCAAAAGCAAAATTCAACACAAAACATGACAATCAAGCTTTCTTCATTGAACAAAAGGAAAAATCCTTAAATGCACATGTGAAAAAAACTTGAGTGACATACAGAGGAAGCCCAATCAAACTCACAGCTGTCCTCTTAGAGGAAACACTACAGACCAGAAGAGAATGCAGTGACATATCAAAATTGAAAACTGTTGGCCCAGAATAATTTATCCTGCAAAGATCTTCTTTATCTTTCAAAATGAAATAAAATTTCTCTGTAAGAAAGAAAAAACTCCAAGATTTGCCTTTTATAAACCTGCCGTATAAATGTTACTTAAAGATGTTCTCATGAAAGAAAAAACAAATAGCAACTACAAAAACCAAAGCAAACATGTAGAACATCCCACTAAAAATCTTACTGAACCTAAAGCAAAGAACAACCCATTGCTAAAATGACAGGACCAAACTGCCACCTATCCACGACACTGAATGTAAATGGATTAAACTCCTCAAACACCACAGATTAGAGGACTGGATCAAAAACAAAGTCCTGCTGTCTCCTGCTTACAAGAGACACATCTCATCAGCAAAGATCAGAAGAAACTGAAAGTGAAAGGATAAAAAAAAGATATTCCAAGTGAATGGTAAGGAAAAATGTGTAGGTACAGCTATTCTTATATCAGATGATATAGACATTGATGTGAAAGCATTTAAAGAGATGAAGAATAATACCACAAAATGACTCAAGGATCCATTCAGCAAAAACAGATCACCAAAATTAATGTATCTATGCCAAATGCCAAAGCATCTAGCTATGTGAAACAAATATTAACAGGTTTACAGGCAGAAACAGACTCCAATACAATCATTGCAAGGGACCATAATAAACCACTAACATCAAGCAACAGATCAAAGAAAATGAACAAAGAAACAACGGAACTCACCTAAACTCTAGAGAAAATAATTTCATCCTAAAGAGAGAGAATGTACTTTTTTTCATCAGTACATGGAACCATCTCCAGAATTGGCCATGTTATAAATAGGCCACAAAACAAGCATTAGTAATTGAAAAATAAACTAGAAACCATACCATGCATCTTCTCAGACCATCATGGAGTGAAGCTAGAGACCAAGAAGTCAAAACACCAACAAAGACTTACAAACACATGGAGACTGAACAAAATGTTACCAAATGAGCATTGGATTAGAGAGGAAACCAAAGGGGAAATTAAAAATTGCTTGAAAAAATGAAGGGGACAACATATCAAAACGTATAGGACACAATCAAGGCTTATTTAAGAGGAAAGTTCATCTCAATTAGTGCTTATGTTAAGAAACTAGAAAAGCACCAAGTAAATGAACTAAGATTACAGTTGAAGAAAGTAGAAAAGCAACAGCAAAGCTATCCCAAGATTAGTAGGAAAAAAGAAACAATGCAAATAAAGGAGGAAATAAACAAATAGAGACAAAGAGACCACAAAATCAATGAATCAAAGAGCTGGTTCTCTGTGAAAACAAATTAGACTCTGCAACAGGCCAAGTAATTAAAAACACGAGGGAGAAGATACCCAACAATAGCATTAGAGATGAGAAAGGAAATATGACCATACATACCTCGGACACAGAGAGAATTATTAGGAACTATTACAAGGAACAAAAAATCAGAAGAGTTAGAAGAGATGAAGAGATATTTAGACACATACAATCCACCAAAAGTGAATCAGGAAGCAATTAACAATCTAAATAGACCAATAACATGCAGTGATATTGAACGTGTAATTAAAGCCCTCCCAACCAAGGAAAGTCCTGGACCAGATGGCTTCACTGCTCAATTCTACCAAACATTTCAAGAGGAACTTACCCCAATCCCACACAAGCTTTTCCAAACTACAGAAAGAGAGGCAAATCTTCCAAACTCTTTCTATGAAGCTAGTATCACCTTAATACCAAAGCCAGATAGAGAAACAACATAAAATCAATATCCTTGGTGAACATAGATGCAAAGATTCTCAAGAAAATGCTAGCCAACAGGATCCAACAGTACATCAGGCAGATCATTCACCCGGGCCAGGTGGAAATCATCTTAGGCAGGCAGGGATGGGTCAACATTTGCAAATCAATAAATGTGATACATCACATAAACACAATGAAAATAAAAACCATATGATCATCTCATGTGTTTTGATTTCAGTTTCATTTCTTCTAGATACTTTCCTTTCTCTTGTCAAACCATTACTGGCTCATGGATTACAGGGTGGCATCACTTCACCCAAGAGTCTTGTGTTTTCTTGTTGTCCCCCATGCATTGGTTACTCAGTGGCACGTTGTTTGACAGTGCTGTAATTTTGTTGTTGTTCCAGCTCATGCTGGTTGTTGACCTTATTTCATGGCTACCCATTGATGGGAATATATAGTGATGGAGTAGTACAAACTACCATATCCAGATGTGGGCATACAATGTCATATGCATCTACTGCCAAATCAGAGATGCAATCCCAATGAAGATGTCAGAAATGTATAGAAAATGGATGCTGGATGGACATTGTCTGTACGAGCAAAGTTGGGGCACACTTAAATAACACACTGATGGAATCATGACTCTTTATGAAGGACTATTTTATCATAATATACTGGGAAAAAACTGTCGGGGTGGGAATCCCAGTCTCTACCAAATTGTATCATGAAAGTCAAATATTCAAAATACAATTCTAAATAAATAAATAAATGAATTTATGGCCTGGCACAGTACAGCAGTAGCTAAAGTCTTTGCCTTACATGCACCAGGATTACATATGGGCACTGATTGGTATCCTGGCTGCTCAATTCCCTCCAAGCTTCCTGGGAAAGCAGTTGAGAGGGCTTCATGCCTTGGAACCCAGCAGCTGCCTGGAAAACCTGGAAGACATTCCAGGCTCCTGCCATAACTTAAATTCAACTCTGGCAGCTCTGGCCATTGTGCACACTTGAGGAGTGAACCAGTAGATGGAAGATCTTTCTTTCCATCTCTCCTTCTCTGTGTAAATCTGACTTTCCAATCAAAATCAATTGGAAAGTAAGTTTATCAAATTGCAGCTTAAGAATGTAGTTATAAGCAGATTTGCAATGATCAAGATTTCACTCCAATTCAAACGTTATACCACATTCAGAGTGGGCTGCTTTCAGGAATTGCCTTCCCAACATTAAACATAATTGTGACATTGAAAAACATGCTAAATGTCACTGGCTGGTAGAGTTACAGGACAATCTCAACTTAATTTCATTTATGTATCAGTTGCAAATTAAGTAATACTTTTATACTATAATATAAGTATGATTGTCAAATTAAATATTGCCTGGTGGATATGACTAACAGCCTATCTGCCCATGGCCTGAGGCAAGGCTTCCACCCATGTGTGCAGAAGGTGACCTGTGATATGATTCGAGGGTCTAAAGGGATAAACACGATTTCTACTCAATTACAGTGTCATTGTTGGGTGGGAGGCCTGTCAGGGACTGTGTGGATGATCCCTTTTAGGAGACAAGGACCTGAGGTGTGACAACCACACTGACAAAGAACAGGACACAGGGGATGTAAGGCAAGGGAAGCAATGCACAATTTATTGAACTCAGTATAACAGATTACCTAGGCAACCAAGGAAAGCCCCTCTAAGGATAGCCAACAGGAAAATAAAATAATCACCTTGGCAGCAAAGGTGTAAACATGGTTTTCAGGAACAGATTCTAACAATCAAACCAATCAACTGCAGAAGGGGATATGATCGGCTACAAACAACTAATGAGAAAGGAGGCACAGGGAGGTGCTGCTCATTCCCAGCCATGCTTGGCCAGCAAGGCAGCCACAGTCCTACACAACAACTCTGCTTCCTGCTAGCACTGTCGTATGAGTTCTGGGATCCTGGGGCATCTGATGAACTAGTTTAGAGGTCCACTTCCACAGATTGCCCTTTGGACTTCTCCTTTTCTTGTCCATAAAAGTTGTGCTCACTTTACAATAAATGGACATGCCTTCAAACTGTCCCCACTGGTTCTTGCAGCTGGAGAACACTGACGCCTCAACCCTTCAGTGGTTTTGGGGCCAGATGGCAGGAAAACCCACAAGACTCAAATGCAATAAAAACAGATTCCACAATGGACAAGGAACTAAAGAGATATTTCTCAGCATGATTCATCATTAGGTGAATGAAAATGGCAACCACAATCAGATACCACTCCATATCCATTGCAATGTCCTTTATTCAAAAATGTTCACAAAGAGAAATGGAAATTAGGTATTGATGTAAGTGGAAAATGATGAAACTAGTATTACAAATGGTACTCAAGGATTGCCTGTGGTGTTAACCATCTCACAAACTTTGAACCAGTACAGAGTATCCCGTGGAAGACTCAGGGAGCATGTCAGTGTTTTCATGGTCTGCCCCTGCTTCCTTTGAAAACTGTCAGTCTCTGTGGACTGAACTGTGGCCTGATGGGCTGAGCTTCCCTTATGGGTACAGTCCATGTCCTGTGTGTTCCACTTTCAATCCAGTCTCCTGCTTTTGCCCTGGGAGAGCATTAAGGATGGCTCAAGGCCTCGGGCACCTTGCACCCTTGTGGAAGATCCAAAAAAGGCTCCTGGCTTTGGATAGGTTTAGCTCTTGCCATTGCTGCCAAGTGTAGAGTAAAGTTACACATCGAAGAGCTCTCTCTCTCTCCTTTTCCTGAAACCTTGCATTTGAAATAAAAATAAAAGAGAATGCAACAGGGACCCAGCCCTATAATTTAGCAAATAAGGCCACTACATCCCACACGGACATTGATTCATATCCTGGATGCTCCACTTCTGGCCCAACTCCCTGACAACAGGCCTGGAAATGAAGTGGAGGATGGCTCAAGCACTGGGTTCCTGTAATCAAACTGCAGACCTGGACAATATTCCTGGCTCATGGCTTCAGACTTGCTCATCTCTGCCCATGCTGGTTATTTTGAGAAGTTAACCAGCACATGGGAGATGTCTCTTCATCTCTCTCTCTCTATTTCTCTCTCCCTCTTTCTTAGTACACCTAGCTTTCAAATTAATTGATCTTTCAAGAAAACAAAACCCCAAAAAACTAAGCCCTTGCAATAGCAAAACCACCCTTCAGCAGGACACGACATTGTGGCATAGCAGCCTAAGCTACCATCTATGTCATTTCCAATCCAGCTCTAAGCCAATATGAATTGGAGGCAGTGGCAGATGACTCAAGCACTTGGGTGGGAGACTCATCTGGGACACTCAGATGGACCTCCTGGTTCTTCTGTGCCATGATCCAGCCCTGACCACTGTGACCACTGGGAGAATCAATCAGCAGATAGCAGACATGCCTGTCTCTGTCTCTCTTCTTTTCTTTTCTTTCTGCATGTCAGTCTTTAACAATATATGATGATCAATAAACACAAGTTCAAACTTGGCAAATTTTTAGTTTCCATTCAAATCATGCAATAGTAATCATGTCTGGGCTATGCTATTAAAAACCTCAAGGGAAAGTTTCAATCAGCTCTGACAGCTCCAATATCATAGTTAAGACGATTTTGCCTTCTTTCTCTCATACTTGTTTTTTCATTTTAGTTTAAAAACCATCATAAATTTCCTAAAATAAAATGTAAAACAAGGTGAGAAGTAAACAAACAACTTACTGAAGGTGTGTGTGTGTTCTCCAGCCTTGGAAGCATGAAGCGGGCTGCAGGGCTACACCTGCAAGAAGAGAAGGTGGCAGGTAGCACCTTGATTTGCTGTGCTACAACATTATCAAAGAAACAAATTTTAGGCAATCAAAAACAGCAAACCTATGCCTGGAATGGTAGCCTAACGACTAAAATACATGCGTTGCACATGCCATGATGCCATATGGGCACTGGTTCGAATCCCAATGGCCCAACTTCCCATCCAGCTCTCTTCCTGTTGCCTGGGATAGCAGTCAAGGATACCCCAAAGCCTTGGGACACTGCATTTGCATGACAGACCTGGGAAAGGCTCAAGGCTCCTGCTCAAAGGCTCAGCTCTGGTCATTGCTACAGCTTGGAAAGTCAATCACCAAACGCAAGATCTTACTCTCTATCTCTACTCCTCTCTGTATATCTGATTTTCAAAAAAAAAAAAAAAAAAAAAAAAAAAAAAAAAACTCAAACACTAACAAAACCAGGACTTAGTCACCTCCTGGGACAGAGTTAAGAGACCAACACCTGAACTGACAAAGGCATTCAGTTATAGAGCTTACAGTTTTTTTGAAACTTGGCAAAAAATAGAGTTGTCAAGAATTTTTGGACGGTGCACTAGCAAAATCGTGCAAGAATAAGACCTGGGATCATCTTAGATGAAGTTTCTTTGGAGATCCCTCGAACTGAACTGCTGATCTTAGAACCCCAACCATGAAGAGACTATCAGCCAGTGAACTCTGAATAGGTTTCATTGAGATTGGAACTGCAAGATTGGCAGCAATCCAGAACTGATGGACTATCAAAACTGTTTGCGCAGGACCCTCGGAGCTGGCCTCCCATTGGGGATCTGGGATGGTTGGGAGGTTGGGTGGGGTTTTTCCCTTTGTTTCTCCTCTGACCCCAGATACAGGGAAAAATTATAATATTAGTGTGGAAACAATGGTACTACCCACTTTCACCCTGTAGCCCTGGACCCTTTGTACCCTAATCAACCAAGTAAGATTAGTATTAAACAATAATTCAAAAAAAAAGAATTTTCTATTCTTTCTGAGACACTGCACTGATTGAGGGAATCCTAAGCAGCCAGCAATGTGACAGTGTGGCCTGGGAACTCCTCACAGCCTGCAGTGTCACCTCCAGCTTCTTAGTTCCCTTTTGAAACAGCACACTCAAACCCAGTGATGCTTGGGGCCACTGGGATTTTCTCTTAGCAATTCTAACACCAGATGTGCTATGCTGCTATAAAAATTTAACACCAACAACGAAGTCCTAAACAGCTCAATTCCGAGCATGGCTCCACCTCTGGACCCCCGCCCTCCCTCGCAATGACCATCAGGATCGCTCCGAAAAGCCTCCATAGCAAACAAACAATCATACAAACTAAAAAAACCTAAAATAAATAGACAAACAACAAAAAGTAGAGCCTGGAATCTGACAGGAAAGAGCTGGCGTGGATTGGCTCATGCCTTGCTGGGCGGGACACGAAGATTAGTCACTCCTCGCCATGGTGTTGGGGATTTCCCTGCACACCCCCCCAAAAAAAAATGTTCTGCACCTTAATTGTGGACAAATGTCTTGTTACAGTTACAAGCCAGTCTAGATTACCCTAAAATCTGCCAAGATCAGCAAGATTATACTTCAGCACAACAAATGGCTAAATACTAAAATGAAATAGACACGAGACAGCTGAATGGTACCTTATAACCATTTTAAGGTATATAGTAGTTGGTCCTGTACATAAACTAAAACTGAAATGCCAATGAGCTAATCATAGGTTGTGGTTAGGACTTGTTTTTTTTCTTTGTTTTTGTTTTTTTGTAACATACTGGTTACTCACAACTATGTCAACTCCATAATGTTGCAAACTGTTGTTGATGTTATATTGAGACTCTTAATTGAATGGGATGATATTTTACCAGGACTAACCTCAGACCAGAAATGGTCTCCCCAAGAAACTGTTCAACTCATCTGGACAACAAGTAGCTGGACTCTATACTTGGTATACGTTTGCAAGGAAAGAATCTTGATTGAATTTGAACTGTAATACTACATCAAAGTGGAGGAAGCCACCAGGGGGGAGGGGCGTGGGGAGGGAGGGATTCCGAGAGCCTATGAAATTGTCACATAATGCAAAATAATCAATAAATAAAAAAAGAACTAGAGGGTTTGGCAGCATGGACTAGTGGCTAAAGTCCTCACCTTGAATGCACTCGGGATCCCATATAGGTGCCGGTTCTAATCCTGGCAGCTCCACTTCCCATCCAGCTCTCAGCTTGTGGCCTGGGAAAGCAGTCAAGGATAGCCCAAAGCCTTGAGACCCTGTACCCATGTGGAAGACCCGAAAGAGTTTCCAGGCTCCCGGCTTTGGATCAGCACAGCACCGGCCGTTGCACCTCACTTGGGGAGTGAATCATGGGACGGAAGATGTTCATGTCTGTCTGTCCTCCTCCTCTCTGTATGTCTGACTTTGTAATAAAAAAAAAAAAGAACTAGAGTTAGGAGTAGAGTGATACTGGATATTAGTTTTAGGGTTAAGGTTAGTGTTAGTATTACAGCTATGACTTGATGTTACTCTTAGGGTAGAGTAGGGTTAGGTTTTCAGTTAGGAGGAAAAGTAGGACTACAGTTACAACTATGGCTATGATTGGTGCTCATGTTATGGTTAACATTAGGGATACCTCAATGGTTATACAGATAGGATAACATTAGAACTAGGGCAATAGTTAGTAAAAGGATTTAGAGCTATGATTAGTGTTAGGGCTAGGACTGCAGTTGGTTGAAACTCAGTGTGAGGGTTCAGGTTAGAGCTAAGGTTAATGTCAGGGGAAGTGTTAGGTTTAGGACAGGAAGAGGGCCATTATCTAAGACTTATTTGGTATTATGCTTAGAGCTTTAATTCAAGGTAAACCCATCTTTAGGATTAGGGCAGGGTCAAAGCTTGCATTAGGGCATAATTATTAGGGTTAGAGTTAGAATTTGAGCTTTGGATAGTGCTGGGGTCAGAGATACAGTAGGATTCATTATAGGATTAAGGTTAGAACTTGGGCGAGGGGTAGGACTCGACTTAGAATCAGGGTTAGATTTAGAATTGGGAATTAGTTTAGGGTTAACAATAGGGTTATGGTTAGTGCTCACATTAGGGCTAGATGAGAGTTAAGATTTGGTTGACATTAATCCTAAACAAAAATAATAATAATCTCAAGAAATAACCCAAGCTCTAACTCAAACCCCAGCCTTAAACTTGACCCTAACCATCAATCTCCTTCCACACCTACCTCGAAAACTAGAACCAACCTTAGCATTATTCCTAATCCTAACCCTGACTGTCATGCTAACTCAGTCTCTTGACTTTTATAGCTGTAATCATCAGCCACGCTGTAGGCCGAATCCTAACACTGAAGTTGACCCTTGTCAAAAATTCAATCTGAACTTGCCATAATTCATTTTTTAAATAATTTCTTTCTTTACATTTCAAAGTCAGATATACAGAAAGCAGGAGAGACAGAGAGGAAAATTTTCCATCTGATGATTCACTCCCCAAGCAGCCATAACTGCCATAGCCATATAGCAATCTGAAGCCAGGAGCACAGAGCCTCTCACAGGTCTTCCACATGGGTGCAGGAACCCAAAGCTTTGGGCCATACCATATTGCTTTCCCAAAACACAATCATGGTGCTGATGGGAAGCAGCCCTTCTGCAGTTAGAACTGGCACCAAATGTGATCTCGGCACATGGAAGGCAAGAACTTTTACTGCTAGGCTATTGTGCCAGACCCAGCATAATTCTTACTCAGATAATAACAAGAACCCTAACTCTTGCTATGACCATGATCCTAATCTTACTAAGTATAAATCAAGCCTTAATCATAACACTAATCCTGAAATAACTCTACTCTTATTCCAAATCTCGCTCCAGTGCTAATATTAACATAATTCAAACCCAGCCATTAACCTAACCCTACACCTAGACATAGCCCTTACCCAGACCCTATCTAATAGCCTAGCACTAATACTAATCACACCCTACAGCACACCCTAAGCCAGAAATGATGATTATCCCTAATCCTTGCCATCATTCTAACCCTAATTCCGACACTAGCTCTAGCTCTAGTCCCAATCATACATGGTATTCTAACCCTAAACTAGGCATAATGCATAGCCCTCACCCTGACTCCAACCCTGACACAGATGTAGACATAACTAAGCCTATCATTAATACTGAACCTTATCCTAGCTGTATTTCTAAACCTAACCCTAATGCTAACCTGAATCTTTACCCTAATGCTAAGCCAAATCATTACCCTAATTATAACACAAAACCTAAATCCAAATGTAGCCAAACCTTAATCATAAACCTAACACTAGATTGTGTCCTAACCTTAACCCTAGCAGAACTTTAGCGCTAGCATTAGCCCTCCCCCAGTATTAACTCTAGCTCTAAGCATAGTAATCCTACCATTGACTCTAACCTAACCATAAAACTAAACTTAACACAAAACAGCATCTTAACCCAAAATGTAGCCAAGCTTTAATCCTCACATTAATTGTAACCCTAACTGTATTCTAAAGCCACATAGTCCTTACACCAATCCTAACAATAACCTTCAATCCAACACTAATGAAAACTAAGTATGAACCAGAAATACAGCAAGACTCTGTATCTGTCACTAATCCAAACATTAATCTACCTCCCCCCAAAAATCCTAATGTGAATGCTGCTTAATGCAACATACAAAACATAGGTCTGTACCTAATTCTATTTGTAAGTTTATCCAAAACCCTAACCACTGGGCTAACAATAAGTCATATCTTAATCCTAAAAGTTATGTCACTACTAAACCTAACCTTTAGCATTAGCTGTAATGCTAACCCTAATTACATCTAAACTTGTTCCTAGATCTTTTCCTAATAACTTAAATAGGCCTAATATAACCTTGAAAAGAAAATCAGTCCTAACCTTAAATCTAGGCTTTGACATAAACACTATCATATCTCTAGATAAAATTATAACCCTGATTCTAACCCTACACCTAACCACAACATCGAAACTCACCTGGTCCTTGTACTGACCCCTTCTGCACTATGGTGACCCAGTTGCACGACACTGGACTGCACTAGAGAAAATTCACTGAGAGCCATGACAGGAAATGTCATGGAGTCTGCCTATGGAAATCAGCTTGGCTCTGCTCTTCTACAATCCAAATGCTTTTCCACACACTACATGTAATGGGGAGTTAGGATCCGTTTGGCTCATTGGAGAGGCACAAGCATTCTTACTGATAGAAAAGTGAAATGCTTTCACACTACCAGTGTTGAAAAGGCCCTAGGCTTCACTACATTTTCAGCGGATTTCCAAACTCACACTCAAGGGAAACCCAACCACACACACTCAGGCTCTGCTGGCTTCCATGGAGCCTGAAAATCCTCATTACCAGGGCCTGTGGGGAAGAGACAGAGAAAGCAGAGCTTGAGCCACTCACCCATCTTTCTCCTCCCCACAGCGGAGGCTGCCTGTCACCATGGCTTTTCTAGAATG
This sequence comes from Ochotona princeps, assembly GCF_030435755.1. NCBI lineage: Eukaryota > Metazoa > Chordata > Mammalia > Lagomorpha > Ochotonidae > Ochotona > Ochotona princeps. The sequence continues at coordinate 126,565,442 of NC_080833.1, forward strand.
CTGAGCCTACAGGATTCTGGGCTGCTATGACCAGGCAGCTGCTGATTGGACAGCTTGTAGGGCCACACAGCCCTGTGAGGTCTTAGAGATGCAGCCAATCAGAATGCTCCCTGTCATCAGAACAGCCACAGGAGTTGTGTGAGTGAAGCTGGCAGCAAAACGCACAAGACTCAAATGCAGTAAAATCAGATTCCAAATGAACAAGGAATTAAAGAGATATTTCTCAGCATGATTCATCATTAGGTGAATGAAAATGGCAACCACAATGAGATACCACTCCATATCCATTGCAATGTCCTTTATTCAAAAATGTTCACAAAGAGAAATGGAAATTAGGTATTGATGTAAGCGGAAACTGATGAAACTAGTATTACAAATGGTACTCAAGGATTGCCTGTGGTGTTAACCATTTCACAAACTTTGAACCAGTACAGAGTATTCCCGTGGAAGACGCAGAGAGCATGTCAGTGGTTTAATGGTCTGCCCCTGCTTCCTTTGAAAGCTTTCAGTATCTGTGCACTGAACTGTGGCCTGATGGGCTGAGCTTCCCCTATGGGTACAGTTCATGTCTTGTGTGTTCCACTTTCAATCCAACCTCTTGCTTTTGCCCTGGGAGAGCATTAAGGATGGCTCAAGGCCTTGGGCACCTTGCACCCTTGTGGAAGATCCAAAAAAGGCTCCTGGCTTTGCATTGTCTTAGCTATTGCCATTGCGGCCAAGTGGAGAATAAAATTACACATGGAAGATCTCACTCTCTCTTTTTTCTGAAACCTTGCATTTGAAATAAAAATCAAAGAGAATGCAACAGGGACCCAGCCCTATGATTTAGCAAATAAAGACATTGGTTCATATCCTGGATGCTCCACTTCTGACCCAACTCCCTGACAACAGGCCTGGAAATGAAGTGGAGGATGGTTCAAGCACTGGGTTCCTGTAATCAAGTTGCAGACCTGGACAATATTCCTGGCTCATGGCTTCAGACTTGCTCATCTCTGCTCATTCTGGTTATTTAAGAAGCAAACCAGCACATGAGAGATGTCTCTTCATCTCTCTCTTCATCTCTCTCTCTCCCTCTTTCTTAGTACAGCTAGCTTTCAAATTAATTGATCTTTGAAAAAACAAAAGCCCAAAAAACTAAACCCTTGCAATAGCAAAACCACCCTTCAGTAGGACACGACATTGTGGCATAGCAGCCTAAGCTACCATCTACGTCATTTCCAATCCAGCTCTAAGCCAATATGAATTGGAGGCAGTGGCAGATGACTCAAGCACTTGGGTGGGAGACTCATCTGGGACACTCAGATGGACCTCCTGGTTCTTCTGTGCCATGATCCAGCCCTGACCACTGTGACCACTGGGAGAATCAATCAGCAGATAGCAGACATGCCTGTCTCTCTCTCTCCTTCTCTTTCTGCAAGTCAATCTTTAAAATACATAAATAGGATGATCAATAAACACAACTTCAAACTTGGAAAATTTTTAGTTTCCATTTGAATCACGTAATAATTATCATGTCTTGACTATGCTGTTAAAACCTCAAGGGAAAGTTTCAATCAGCTCTGACAGCTCCAATATCATAGTTAAGACAATTTTGTCTTCTTTCTCTCATACCTGATTTTTCCTTTTAGTTTAAAAACCATGTTCTTAAATACAACGTAAAACAAGGTGAGATGTAAATAAACAACTTACTGAAGGTGTGTGTGTGTTCTCCAGCATTGGAAGCATGAAGCGGGCTGCAGGGCTGCACCTGCAAGAGAAGATGGGCAGAGGGAGTGATGAGTTTTTCTTGCTTGTTCCCAGTTTCCTTGGTGATTCTTACTGTGCTAAGAATGTCAAGGCAGGAAGCAGACACAATGCCAGGAGAAACAAAAGCAATCAGCTTCCATGGGCAAGAGGGGTGCTTCACAAGCACCAGGAAAGCTTCCTGGAAGCAGTATCAACAATACAATACCTGGCAGTGATGAAACTCAAGATAGCATTAGGTTAATGAAAGCAACTACTACTTATTTACAAATGTTGCTGAACATGGCGCCGTAGCATAGTGGCTAAAAGTCCTCAACTTGCATGTGTTAGGATCCCAAATGGGTCCTGATTCATATCTTGACTGCTATATTTTTATTCCAGCACCAGGCTTGCATCCTGTGAAAGCAGAGAAGGATGGCAAAATACTTTGGGACTCTGTACCCAGATGGGAGACATAGAAGAAATTCATTGTTCCTACAATGGACTGACTGACTTCTAGCTGTTGGGGCTCCATGCAGTGTGAGCCAGGTGATAGAAGAGCTTTCATTCTGTCTCTGCTCTCTGTAAGTTTGATCTTCCAATGAAAATTACAATATAATAATAAATAATGATATGACTGCCAATGGTAACTTATTTTTCGACAACTATCGTTACTATTGTTCAAATTACAAAATATCATAGAAAAAATATGATACTGTCACTAAAATATATACTACTGAGAAAGAATGGGGTGGTATAAAGTATTTTTCTATTTCTACAATGAGCTGCATAGTTCTCCAGGTAAGGACTTCCATTGGAATACTCCTTGCTGTTAACACTAACATCAGTAGAAGGCAAACAGCTTTCAATCAGAGCAAATTTGTCTGCACCTATATGTGGAAAAAGTGATATAATATATATTTATATTCTATACAGCTTTCTAATAAATGTTCCAAATGAAAGTTCTTAAAATTTCAATGACACTTTCTCACCCCTAATCCCACAATGACACTTGACTTTATGATTTTATTTGCCTTAACCCATAGGATATCCATAAAAATGACAGCAACATAGTTTGAAAAGTTTTTACTGGGGGCCTAGCACGCTACCCTAGCAGCTAAAGTCTTTGCCTTTCATGTACAAGGATCCAATATGGCTGCTGGTTCATCTCCTGGCAGCTCCACTTCCCATCCAACTAACAGCAAAGGACAGCCCAAAGCCTTGGGAAATGGCACCCATGTTTGAGACCCGGAAGAGGCTCCAAGCTCCTGATTTGAGCTCACCATAGCTTTGGCACTGGAGTCTCTTGGGGTGTGAATCATTGGATGGGAAATCAAGAAATAGAAGCTCTGTGTGTGTGTGTGTGTGTGTGTGTGTGTGTGTATTTAATGAAATATTCTTAAATGTACATGTAAGAAAAATCAATTGACATATAAAGGAATGCCAAGTAAACTCACAGGAGAACTCTCACAGAAAACTCTACAGGCCAGAAGAGAATAAATTTTTTTTTAAAATGATGAGAACAACAAATAATTTAAAAATAACAACTGAGAATATGAAGCTTTTCACACACATACAATTTAGAGGAACACATGCTTCTTCCCACTGATCTTAAATAGAGAAGCACTTTATGGGAAGGAACAGAACAGTAAAGGAAGGCACACACCGACTGGCAGTAATCAGGACAAGTTAATGCTGCAGTGTCAGTGCCCAGCCAATGGTGGCTGCCACTTGGCAAGGTGATCACACAGGCATATTAGTTAGCACCATATGAAGAAAAGAAGGTCAAACCAAGTCCTAGAGAATCACAAAAGAAAGAAGTGCACAGGAAGGAAATGTTAGACTCCAATCCTTCTTACCCTACCAATACCTCATACACCATCAGAATTCATCCACAATTTGTAACAAAAGAATATTTCCACAAATGTAAAACACTTGCTAGGAATCAGCATATGAGAAGTAAAAAGCAAGAAAAATACTGCCATCAGTACAGAAACAAAAGCAAAGGCCAGCATTGTGGTATTATATGTAAAGCTACCAACTACAACACCAGCATCCCAATTGGAGTCAGCCCTTCCACTTCTTTTAGGAGCCAAAGACTTATGGGCCTTACACTTGGCCTACCGACAGCCTGTTGCATAGCAAAGCCTGCTTGGGCAAGCAGGGCTACAGCAAGCAGGATATTAAGCCAAAACATCCTCTGTAGAGCAAGCAGAATAGAACCTCCACCATTGTTCCTGTTCAAATAATTAGTTCCTCCCCTGTTTCAACGTAGATGATTAGTTCCTTCCATGCTTCAATGAAGATAATTACTCCCAGGAAACCCCTCCATTTCTCCCACTCCCCTAGAGAAGAAGGTATATATATGAGGAGTAAAAATAAAGAGAGAGGCACTCTTTTCCACCAAGTCTGTGTGTCTGTGTGTTTCTTGGGCCAGCAGCCCGGGGCTACCAGCCCGGCATTCCCAGTCCACCCTCAGGGTTTGAGTGTTGTGTACTGCAGGTTGGGACACACTTCCAACCCAGATCTCTGTCAATCTCCAGGGAAATGCAGTGGGAGATCATCCAAGTGCCTGGAACCTGATTAGCCACTTGGAAGACCTGGAGGAAGCTGCAGGCTCCAGGACTCAGCTTGGTCTAGGACTGGTCATCTTGTCCATTGGGGAGTGAGTCAGAGGACAGAAGATCTCTGTCTCTTTTGCTTTGTAACTCTTATTTGAAAATAAGCCAATGCATATTTTTTCTTAAAGATTTATTTTATCTTTATTGGAAAGTCAGATATACGGAGAGGAGAGACAGAAAGATCTTCCATCCGATGAATCACTCCCCAAGTGAGTGCAATGCCAATGCTAAGCCAATCCAAAGCCAGGATCCAGGAGCTTCTCCCAGGTCACCCACAAGAGTGTAGAGTCCCAAGGTCTTGGGCTGTCTTCAACCGCTTTCCCAAAGCAGATGCAGGGAGCTGGATGGGAAGTGGAGCTGCAGGGAACAGAATCGGCACCCATATGGGATCCAGGAGCATTCAAGGCAAGGACTTTAGCTGCTGGCCACTCCTCAGGGCCCCCAAAATGCATATTTATAAAGTATATTTATTTACTGGAAAGGCAGAGAGATAACAAGATATCTTCCATTTACTGATTCACTTCCTATATGACAGCACTTGTTGGGCCAGGCAAAAGCAAGACAAATAGAGCTTATTCTTGATATCCCACCAGGAAGCTGGGACCCCAGCACCCTGGACTCCTTGGACTACTTTCCCAGATGTATTATTGAGGAGCAGAATTGTAACTGAGGCAGCCAGATCTTGACATGCTACCCATATGCAGGTAGCACCTTGATTTGCTGTGCTAAAGATTACCAAAGAAACAAATTTTAGGCAATCAAAAACAGCAAGCCTGTGCCTGGAATGGTAGCCTAACGACTAAAATACATGCGTTGCACATACCATGATGCCATTTGGGCACTGGCTCGAATCCCAATGGCCCAACTTCCCATCCAGCTCTCTTCCTGTTGCCTGGGATAGCAGTCAAGGATACCCCAAAGCCTTGGGACACTGCATTTGCATGACAGACCTGGGAAAGGCTCAAGGCTCCTGCTCAAAGGCTCAGCTCGGGCCATTGCTACAGCTTGGAAAGTCAATCACCAAACGCAAGATCTTACTCTCTATCTCTACTCCTCTCTGTATATCTGATGTTCCAATAAAAATGAAATAAATCTTACCAAAAAAATCAAACACCAGACAGAACAAGGACCTAGTCACCTCTGGGGACTGAGGTAAACGAGACCAACACCTGAATTGTCAAAGGCATTCAGTTATTGAGCTTAGAGTTTTACTGAAACTTGGCAGAGAATAAAGTTGTCAAGAATTTTCTATTCTTTCTGAGACCACCGAATAAAGTCTCGCTCCATGCAAGAGAACAAAGATGTAACATCCAAATCAGGGTGCAACAATCCTACAGAAGTGGGCAAACTGCAAATCAAAGCACTAGGACATGACAGAGAATGAGCTCTGGGAAGCAGCCTGCTTACACTTCACAGGGAGATCCACACTCAGCAGCTTACTCAGGTTCCCAGGCCCTGTGGATCACTCTCACTGCGGACACAGTACCAGGCGGCTCACTGCACTGACTGAGGGAATCCTAAGCAGCCTGCAATGTGGCAGTGTGGACCTGGGAACTCCTCACAGCCTGCAGTGTCACCTCCAGCTTCTTAGTTCCCTTCTGAAACAGCACACTCAAACCCAGTGATGCTTGGGGCCACTGGGATTTTCTCCTAGCAATTCTAACACCAGATGTGCTATGCTGCTATATACAAATTTAACACCAACAATGAAATCCAAAACAGCTCAATTATTTCTTTATCTACAAGTAGTAGAGGCGTCAGTCAAGGCTCAAACTGTATATAGAGGTGCAGGTTAATGTCAGTGGACAGGTGTTAGCTCTCTCCGGTCTTCTGTCCCCTTTAAGAAGTTATCTAGGAACCTATCTCCTTAGCATTAGCTTATCTTGGTTCTGGAGGGGCATGTTATATGCAATCAGGGCTACTCTTTTGTCTCAGTAAATCCCCATCATCTTAAGATACTTGTGCCATATACTAGGCACAAAATCACCAAATACACTCGCAAATTGATAAGTGCTCTTGCCACAAGGATTGCTCCTTCACCAAAATTCTTTGTGGGTACAAACACTCCTATGACTTGACAATTTTATTGAAGTAAAATGAAACTACAGTATACCCCAAGAACATTGTCCTAGCATTTACTCAGGCCTTTGAAAGGATTTCCTCCCTAGCTAGGCAAGGCTGAGACAAACAAGAGCTCAATCATTTCTGCACTGACCCTTAAATATCAGCTTTGAATTAGACCAAAGGAAAACAGAAATCTCAATTTCCCAGAGAGAGAAGGAAAATCAGACCAACATGAAGATCAACCTGTCCCTGGGCACTCTCCCCTCCTCACTGCACAATTTGGAAAGATGGGAGTCCTAAGGTTCAAGGTCAGGGCTGCAGAATGGGACAACAAGGTCCCCCTCCTGTCCCCTCCAGCCCTGAGGCTGAGGAGATGTGCTCACACACTCACCACTTTCCAGCTCCTGAGGAGTCAGGTGTCCTCCAGAGGGCTCCTGCGGGGCAGGGAGTTCACAGGGCAGCACTGACTCAGCTCCCTGGGCATCTCAGGAGCAGGAGCAGCCAAGCAGGAATGGCGGCACCTCAACACATCAGCCAGCCTTCCTTCTTCAGCAGGCTTTCAAGGCTGCGTGTGATTGGGCCGTTTGCACAACCTTCAGAACAAGCTCAGACAACGAGAACTGCACTGCATTTAAGGGTGGACATGTGATTTTTCAGCAGGAGGGGGAGAAAGGAGCAGGGCTTCACCTCAAGGCTGAAGCAGCCTCCTGTTTTGCAGCTCAGTTTTCCAACAGCAGGGGTCGCTGTCACCTCTCAGGTAAGTTCAGCTGCAGGCCTCTATCCTTCCATCTAGTTCTAGATCCTGTTAAAGTCTAGAATCCTAAAAATGGGTGACAATCCCAAAAATTAGTCACAATTCACTGAATGTTCAATAGATTTTGGGAATTTACTTCTCTGTGTTGTTTTATTGACGGTTCATTTGAATGTTTTTCTTTAAAGATTTTTGTTTTAAAGATTTATTTTATTTATTTTATTACAAAGTCAGATATACAGAGAGGAGGAGAGACAGACAGGAACATCTTATGTCCAATGATTCACTCCCCAAGTGAGCCGCAACGGCTGGTGCTGTGCCGATCCGAACCTGGGAAATTGGAACCTCTTTTGGGTCTCCCACATGGGTGCAGGGTTCCAATGCATTTGGCCGTCCTTGACTGCTTTCCCAGGCCACAAACAGGGAGCTGGATGGGAAGTGGAGCTGCTGGGATTAGAACCGGCGCCCATATGGGAACCCGGGGCACTCAAGGCGAGGACTTTAGTCGGTAGACCATGCCATCGGGCACAATTTTTCATTTTTATTGCAAAGGCAGATGTGCAGAGAGGATGAGAGACAGAGAGGAAGATCTTCCATGGTATGGTTCACTCCCCAAGTGCCTGAAACGCTGGAGCTGAGCCAATCCGATCCCAGGAGAGAGTTTTCTCCAAGCCACCATGTGGGTTTAGGGTGCCAAAGGTTTGGGCCTCCTGGACTGCATTCCCAGGCCACAGGCAGGGAGTTGATTGGGATCAGAACCATAGTATACGGGATCCCAGTGAGTTCAAGGCTGGAACTTTAACCACGACACTGTTGCATCGGGCCCCATTTGACTTTTCAAATTATAAAATGGAAAGATATTTGAAAATAAATCTTTCTAATGTCAATTCACTAGGAGCTGAATTTTACTTAAGCAACTTTTTTTTAGCATTTGATAATAATGGACTTTTTAAAATTTTACATTCCTGGGCTCGACAAGAGGGCATAATGGTTGAGGTCTTTCCCTTGAATGAGCTGGGATCCAAATGGGCTCCAGTTCAAACCCCGGCAGCCCTGCTTCCCATCCAGCTCCCTGCTTGTGGCATGGAACAGCAGTTGAGTATTGCCAAAATCCTTGGCACCCTGCACCCGCGTGGGAGACCCAAAAGAGCTCCTGACTCTTGGGTTCAGATTGGCTCAGCGCAGCCCTTGGCGTGCACTTGGGGAGTGAACCATTGGACAGAAGATCATGCTCTCTGTTTCTCCTCCTCTCTGTATATCCACTTTTTCAATAAAAATATATAAATCTCTTTAAAAAAATTTTGCCTTCCACATGAATTACTTGAAGAATTTTGGAATGTTAACCACTTTGCATCTTCTTTGCATATCCTAATTGTTACTGATTTCATCTACTTCCATCGTTTGCTTACCAAGAATATTTGCTTAAAATATTTCTGTTTTATAATAAAGCTTTTTTAACTTTCTTATTTCAAGTCCTGATATTACTGTGTCATCCATGTAATTCTGAACTCAGACAAGAAAGTCAATCGTGTTTCTTTTTTTGCTCTGTTTTTGTTTTTCCTCCTTTGTGATCATCTTGGAAATGGAGGAGTGCTTTTCTTCTTGAGTGTCTGGAATGTTGTACAAGTCTGGGCCTCTAATTTTCCTTGTGAATTTTACTCACTGGTAGATTTGAATTTGCCAATTCTGCTTCAATGCAGTCTATATTTTCTATGTTAATAAGTATGTATATTTTGGTAAAATATCTTGAAAAAATATAGTAGCTTTTGGTTTCTGCTTTAAAATATCTTATTCCTAACTATTTCAGGAAACGGCATTCTATCAGGGAAACTCACTAAGAGCCATGCCAGGAAATGGCATGAGATCTGCCTACAGAAATTAGCTGCACTTGAGCCCAGTGGTATGGCCTAGTGGCTAAAGTCCTCGCCATGAACGCCCCGGGATCCCATATGGACACTGGTTCTAATCCCGGCAGCTCCATTTCCCATCCAGCTCCCTGTTTGTGGCCTGGGAAAGCAGTCAAGGACGGCCAAATGCATTGGGACCCTGCATCCATGTGGGAGACCCAAAAGAGGTTCCAAGTTCCCGGGTTCGGATTGGCACAGCACCAGCCGTTGCGGCTCACTTGGGGAGTGAATCATTGGACATAAGATGTTCCTGTCTGTCTCTCCTCCTCTCTGTATATCTGACTTTGTAATAAAATAATAAATCTTAAAAAAAAAAGAAAGAAATAAGCTTCACTTGGCTCTCATACATTGCAAATACTTTTCTAAACACTACCTTTAGTGGAGAACTAGGACCAGTGTCACTTTAAAAACATTATCACTTAAAAAGGCATCACTTAGTGCCCGGCTCAATAGCGCAGTGGTTAAAGTCCTCGCCTTGCACGCTGTGGGATCCCATATGGATGCCAGTTCTAATCCAGGCAGCTCTGCTTCCAATACAGCTCCTTGCTTGTGCCCTGGGAAAGCAGTCGAGGATAGCCCAAAGCTTTGGGATACTGCACCCATGTGAGAGACCCAGAAGATTCTCCCAGCTCCTCGTTTTGGTTTGGCTCAGCTCCAACCATTGCAGCTGCTTAGGGAGTGATTCATTGGACCCAAGATTGTCCTCTCTGTTTCTTCTCCTCTCTGTATATCTGCCTTTCCAAATAAAAAAATAAATCTTTTTTTAAAAATGACTGAGACACACAGTAAAACCTCTTGCATCTTTTGAGTCACTCTCTTAACGGCCTTAATAGCTGCGGCAGAGCCATTGAAATTCAGGAGCCAGGAGCTATTCCAGATTCAGTACGTGGGTGTAGGGTCCCAAGGACCTGTGGACATCCTTTAAAAGAGTTACATAATGACAGCAATCAAACCTTAGTTCTAAACACACAAAAACAGTGCCTGAAACCCTTTTCTTGATAGAATATCAATACAAAGACAACACAACATTCAAATGAGTTTTAGGGCAATGCTGTGGCAGTCAACAATTTTTGTAACAAAAAAATATTTTATTTTAATTTGAAAAGTCAGCTTTACAGAGAGAAGGAGAGGCTACAGTGAGCAGAACTGAATGGAACTGAAGCAGTGCTTACTTGGGGCTCCTGTGTAGCTGCAGGGTATCAACCACTTGGGCCATACAAAGCCTTGGGAGCCTCCACCCTCATGGGAGATCCAGAAGAAACTCTGGGCTCCTGGCTTTGGATCAGCTCTACTCTGGCCATTGTGGCCACCTGGGGATCGAATTGGTGCTCAGTAGATCTTCCTCCCTGTCTCTCTTCTTCTTTGTATATCTGACTTTACAATAAAAGTTAAATCTTAAAAAATTAACACACTTCAGAAAAGTAAAAAAGGAAAAATAAGAAAAAAAAACTTAGGCCACTGTCCACTGCTATTCTAGGCCATAAGCAAAGAGTCAGATCGGACATATAGCAGCTGGGACATGAACAAGGGCCTATATGGATTCTGGCACTAGAAAGGTAGACGATAACCTGCTTAGCCAAGGTACCAGATCAATGCAGGCAAGCAAGTCTTAAGCAAACCTTGTGTGAAAGTTTTATATTTCATATTCACAGTGAAACCAAAGAAGGTAAGTTCCTACTGAATTAGTTAGAAACTCAGTTTCCTAGAAAATTTCACATTTTTAATAGCACTGTATCTTATGAGCTGATGGCATATTATGCACATGTAAAAAAACAAGTTGGTGGGCCCGGCGGCGTGGCCTAGCGGCTAAAGTCCTCGCCTTGAAAGCCCCGGGATCCCATATGGGCGCCGGTTCTAATCCCGGCAGCTCCACTTCCCATCCAGATCCCTGCTTGTGGCCTGGGAAAGCAGTCGAGGACGGCCCAATGCTTTGGGACACTGCACCCGCGTGGGAGACCCGGAAGAGGTTCCTGGTTCCCGGCATCGGATCGGCGCGTACCGGCCGTTGCGGCTCACTTGGGGAGTGAAACATCGGATGGAAGATCTTCCTCTCTGTCTCTCCTCCTCTCTCTATATCCGGCTTTCCAATAATAATAAAATCTTTAAAAAAAAAAAAAAAAAAAAAACAAGTTGGTGGAAGCAACTTTCCAGAAGGCATAGCATCCTATTCTACTGCCAGAACTCTGTCCATAGAAAATCTTCAGAAACAAAACACACCTTGAACCAACTGTCCTTACACTGAGTTTGAATATTTGCTCAGATTAATAGCATTCATAATTTCTGCTCTAACAGAATGTAAGCATATATTTTGTCAATGCATATCAAATAGGACTGGGACTCTAGGACTTGATATAAACTTGTCTACAGCAGAGGAGCTCTGGTTACTCCAGAACTCATTCTCCTTATATTTGCTCTGGTGTAACTAATATAAATTGAGTCCTGGTAACAGGTGACAGTTGCTGATCTCACAGAAGAAATAGAATGTGACAGTCACTATCAAATGGAAAGACTAATTTGATTCCTTGAACTAGCATCAGTGAGAACACGTATTTCAACTGCTGCATGAGAACGACGAACGTGGCATGGGGTCCCTGCTGTGGTCTAGTAGCTAAAGCTCTCACCTTGAATGGATGAGAACACATATGGACACAGGTTCCAATCCCAGCAACCCTGCATCGCATCCAGTTCCCTGCTTGTGACCTGGGAAAGCAGTCGAGCACAGCCCAAAGCCTTGGTGCCCTGACGTGAGTGGAAGACCCTGAAGAGGCTCCTGGCACTTGGCTTTGGATTGGCTCAGCTCCAGCCATTACAGTCACGTGGGGAGTGAATCACTGAGTGGATGATCTTCCTCTCTGTCTCTCCCACTCTCCGTATTTCTGACTTTGCAATGAAAAAGAAATAAATCTTAAAAAACAAGAAAGTAGTATGGATAGTGAAATGCTCCTTGAACAAATCAATTGTGATCAATGTGTTGAGTTCCCAGAAAAACAAATGTTTCATTCTCCTACCAAATATGCTCCAAACTACTTTTCTTAGCATGCATGTCCTTTCATTAAAAGTTTCAATAAAATTAAGGGTCTGTCCTTTTTCACATTTGTAAGATAACTGCATATCACAAATATGGAGAGAAAGCTATGGGTGAACATTGCATACCAGAAGGTGCAACATTCCTATTCTACTTTTAGAAGAACTATACTCCTGGAAATAATTTCAGAAACAATGTGGTTGTTGATCAGATTCCATGTACCAGCTTGAAACTTTGGGAAAAGGAATGCTGCTGGGATGCATGGCATTCAGATAAGATGTGTGTGAGAATAGGAATGAAAGCTGTGCAGTAAATGCATATCAAATTGGGTCTTAATCCCATGGCTTCATAGAACTTGTCTTCAACACTGGAAGCATACTAGAAACATGCAGTCGGGGCAGATGGCACAAAGGTGTAAGAAGTATGGCTCCACACTTAACAAGGCTGTGAGGAGTCTCTGGTTGCATGGCAAGGCCTGGCAGAATGTCTCTCTAATCACCTCATTGCTGCCTCAACCCATTGTATGGACACTTGATCACCTCTCTGATAGTTCATGGACTTTTCTTGAGGGTGTTGTTATTTTTCTACAAATGTGACATGATGTCTGTAGCTGATATGACCCCTGAAACTGACTTTATCAATCAAGTGATGGTAAAAAGGGTCTTGACACACAGCTAAAAGCATACAGTGGTGCAATTGGGCCTATATTCTTCCCAAACCTCTACGTATGTACTCAACTTTGTCCTGCAAGTTTCCCTAGCATGTGTAGTGTTCTCGTTAAGAAATGGCTTGATGATATCTTAGAATCAGATGGCAATCCTAGAGGTACAAAGATTTTATTTGCTGTGCAGCCTCAAACTGCTATATTACATGGAATGATGCATTTTGACTTCCTGTCACATAAAGTAAAATGTATACAAAACATTGTCTAGAGACAGACAAATGTTGGGAGTCTGTAGTGGAAGAATGGTTGAAATATAAACCCTAAATTGGCACTTATATTTAGGAAAAGAAAATAGTTTAGCAAGATAAAAAGAGGTTTCCTGCAAAGACCCTCTGTTCACAGAAAGGCTGAACTGACCTGACCCTTCTCACTGAGCTTTAATAAAAGAACAGCAGTGATGAAGAAGAAAAAAAAAATAACAATTGCATCAGTACTAAATGAATGTGATGATTAACTAGTGTATGACTAAGTTAACATTTAATAAAAATCTATGATATATGTCTTCATAAATGCCTTTATTTTATAAGCTTTCTTTTAAATTTTGTATTCTTGATTTTTAGGTAATATTAGTGTAAGTTTAGAGAATATTGACTTTGCTTAAATGTAAATCACCTGTCACTATGTAACCACATGTGCTGCCAATCGTGGAGTTCCAGGCTTCAGGCAGGTGACTGCAGGTTGGAATGAGCAATGGCTTGCTGAGAATGTTTTCGTAAAGCAAAATGATAATTTTTAAGAATTATTTTGGTAATCATTCTTTCAATCATGGGGTGGAAATAAGACAATTGGATGTTGTGTAAAAGTGTGATGCTTTTTATAAAATAAAGAAGGCAACTATTCTAAGTTGTCTATTGTGAGCATCACACTGTAGTGGTCAGTGTCTCACCTTGTCTTTGTTTGTGCCAATCATGCACCCTTCCTGAGCTCTGAAATTGACTCCAGCTGGTCTCCAGCAAGAATTAGGACTAGAAGTTAAACTATAATGACAGTTACGGTTATGGTTACATATATGATTATGGCTATGGCTATGATTAATCTAAGAATTAGGGTTATCTTTAGGTGTTTGATTTGTGTTTGAGCTGCAGATGCTCTTAGCAGAGTCATCACTGGGTCTAGGGGTATTTAGGTAAAGCATAGAGCTTAGCTTAGAGTTATACACAGGGTTGTCTTTAGTGAAGTTTTGTTTCAGGACTCAGGCTGGGTGCATGATTAAGGGAATGATTGGTGTTGCATTTAAATGTGGTGTTACAGTTGGGGTTATGACTATGGCTGGCATTATTTTTAGTTTTAATGCTCATATATTAGTTAGATTGCTTTAAAATTCTAGGAATAGGATTTGCCTAGGATTATGGTTAGGGCTAGTAGTATGTATGGGCAAAAATTAGGGCTAGTATTTGGCACAGAGTTAAGTGAAAGCATAGGATAATGACAGATATTTTTCTTTGGGTTAAGATTGATTAGGGCTAATTTTATAGTAAAAGTTAAGACTAGTATTGGAATTAAGGCTAGAGATTTGATTGACATTATTGTTAGGACTACAGTTGGGGTTAAGGAAACTTGTAGTGTTAGGAAAGGGCTAGTATTAAACTTTGAAAGGTCACTAAGATTAAGATTGGTGTTAGCATTAGGGCTGAGGTTAAGGCAAGTGCAAATGAGGCAATTAAGTTAACAAAGTTGGACGGTGTGGCTAGTGGCTAAAGTCCTCACCTTGAACGTGCTGGGATCCCATATGGGCGCCATTTCTAATCCCGGCAGCTTCACTTCCCATCCAGCTCCCATCTTGTGGCCTGGGAAAGCAGTTGAGGATGAACCAAAGCTTTATGACCCGGCACCCGCATGGGAGACCTGGAAGGGGTTCCTGGTTCCTGGCTTCGGATCAGCACAGCACTGGCCGTTGCGTTCACTTGGGGAGTGAATCATCAGACAGAAAATCCTCTCTGTCTCTCCTCCTCTCTGTATATATGACTTTGTAATAAAAATAAATAAATCTTAAAATAAAAGATTAGAATTAGAGTTAAGAGTAGAGTGATAATGGATATTAAGTTCAGGGTTAAGGTTAGTGTTAGTGTTAGTGTTAGAGCTGTGACTAGGTATTACTCTTAGGGTAGGGTTTGGATTAGGTTTTAGGTTAGGATCAAGAGTAGGATTAGACCTAGGACTATGGCTATGATTGGTGTTCATGCTATGGTTAATATTAGGGATAGTTCAATGGTTATACATAAAGGTTAGCATTAGGATTAGGGCAAAGGTTAGTGTAAGGATTTGGAGTTAGAATTACAGTTAGGGCTAGGACTAGAGTTGATATTAAAGTCAGTTTGAGGTAAAGGTTAGAGTTAAGGTTAATATCAGGGGAAGTATCAGGGTTGGGACAGGAAGATGGCTATGTTTTAAGATTCATTTGATATTATGGTAGAGGCTTGGGTAGTGTTAAATCCATGCTTAGAGTTAAGGCAAGGTGAGGGTTGGGTTAGGGAATGATTATTGTTAGGGTTGGTTAGAATTTGAGTTTGGCATAGTGCTGGGATGAGAGCTACAGTAGGGCTACAGTTCATTATAGATTTAATGATAGGCTGTGGAGAAGGATTAGGATTCGGGTTAGGACTAGATTAGAATGTTTAAATCTAGAGTTAGAAATCAGCTTAGTGTTAGCTAAAGGGTTATGCTCAGTGCTCACAGTTGGGCTAGATGAGAGTTAAGATGAGGGTTGTGGCTAACCCTAAGTATAGACAGTAGCAGTCTCAAGAACTAACCCTAGCCCTAATTCAAATCCAAACCTCACACTTTATCCTAACCCACAATCTACAACCAGCCCCAACCCTAAACCTAGTACCAACCTTAATTAGCATTACTCCTAATTCTAGCCCTGACTGTAATGCTGACTCAGTCTCTTGACTTTCTCAATCTGTTGTCATCACCAAAGCTGTAGGCTGAATCCTAACACTAATGATGGCCCTACTCTTAAATTCAACCTGAAGTAGCTGTAATTCATTAAAAAATTACACCTTTTTATTTCAATGTTAGATAGAGAGAGCAGTAGAAACTGAGGGGAAAGTGTTCCATCCAATGATTCACTCCCCAAATGTCGTAATGTCCAAATTGCACCAATCTGAAGCCAGGAACAAGGAGCCAATTACAAGACATGGGCGCAGGTTCACAAAGCTTTGGGCCATCCTAGACAACTGTCCCAGGAGACAAGCAGGGAGCTGGATGGGAAGCAGGGCTCCTGGGATTAGAACTGGAACCCATATGTGATCTCAGCACCTGTAAGGCAAGAAGTTTAACTGCTAGGCTATTGTGCCAGACCCAGCATAATTCAAATCAGATACTAAATGTAATCCTAACCATTGTTATGATCATGCCCCTAACCCTATTCAGAAGAGGTGTAAAATCTCAAGAAATAACCATAGTCCTAACTCTAACCTCAACCTTAAACTTTATCCTAACCATAAATCTCCTTCCAGCCCTGATTCTAAACCAGGTACCAACCATAGCATGATCTCTAATCCAAACCCTGAGTATAACACTGACTCAGTCTCGTGGGTTTTTATACCTGTAATCAGCAGCCAAGCTATAGGAATAATCGTAAACTGAACGTTGACCTAGTCATAAATTTAAGCTGAACTAGCCATAATTTGCTTGTTTTCAGAAGTTGTTGTTATTTATTGGAAAGGAAGATAGACAGCACTTACCCAAGCCCTATTTCAAAGCCTAGCATGAATACTAATTACAACCTAGAGCACACCCGAAGCCAGACAGGATGATCTCCAACCCTGGACATCATCCTAACCCGCATGCTGATACTAGCTTTTGCTCTAGCTCTAGCCCCAGTCCTAAAAGTGATCCTAGCCCTAAACCCAACCAAATCCCTAGTCCTAATACCGACTCCCACCCTGACACAGATGGAGCCATCACTACAATACTAAGCCTAGCCCTAATACTGAACCCAATCCACGTGAAATTTCTAAACCTAAACCAGAATGCAAATTTGAATCATCACCCTCATTATAACACTAAACCTAAATCCAACCTAATCCACAAAACTTTCACCACAAGATTTGGACCTAACACTAGATTTGGACCTCACCTTAATCCTACAAGAACTTTAGTATTAGCATTAGTCCACACCCTAACATGAACTCTAGCTCTAAGCAGAATCATTCTGACATTGACTATAACCTCACCACAATACTGAAATCAACACAAAACAAAACCTTAATCCTAAATGTAGCCACAGCTTTAATCTTAACATTAATTGTAACCCTAACTGTATTCTAATACCAGTCATTACCCCAATTCTTAAAATAACCCTCAATCTAGCACTAACTAAAACTAAGTTTGAACCAGAAATATAACCCAAACTCTCTATCTAGCATTGATCCAAACGCTAATCTATCCCTGATATTAATCCTGATGCAAATCCTACTTCATGCAACATGCAAAACCTAGCTCTGTACCTAATCCTATTTATAAGTTAAACATAACACTAGCCATAAGGCTAATCATAACTCAAATATCAAACCTAAGAGTAATTTAAATACCCAATCTACCCTTTAGCATTAGCCCTAGTCCTAACCTTAATTATATCTAAACTTAATCCTAGTTCTATTCCTAATGATAACCCAAATCATAGGCCTAAATGGAACCCTAACACTAAAATTAGCCGTAATCATAAATCTAGGCTTTGACCTAATCACTACCATATCCCTAAATATAATGATAACCATTATCCTAACCCTACACTGAATGACAACATTAAAACTAAGGATATCCCTGACGGAACATCTTTTATCCTATGGTGAGCCTGTTACATGACACTGTGTTCTAGCAGGGAAAATTCACTGAGAGCCATGTCAGGAACTGTCATGTGATCTGTCTGCACAAATCTGCTTGACTTGGCTCTTGTACATTCCATATATTTTTCCAAGCATTACCTTTAATGAGGAACTAGGATCACTTTGGCTTTTTGAAGAGACACAAGTATTCTCATCGATGCAAAAGTGAAATGTTTTGATAGTACCTGGGTTGAAAAGGCCCTAGGCTTCACTACATTTTCAGCCCAGCCCACAACACACTCACACTCTGCTGGAGGTAATTCTTACGACAGAAAAACTGGTGAGGGACCAGCGGCACGGCCTAGCAGCTAAGGTCCGCAACTCGAATGTCGGGATCCCATACAGGCGCAGGTTCTAATCCCGGAAACTCCACTTCCCATCCAGCTTCCTGGTTGTGGACTGGGAAAGCAGTTGAGGATGGCCCGATGCTTTGGGACCCTGCACCCACAGAGGAGACCCGGAAGAATTTCCTGGTCCCTCGCTTAGGATCGGCGCTGCACCGGCCATTGTGGTTACTTGGGGAGTAAATCATCAGACAGAAGATCTTCTTTGTCTCTTCTCCTCTCTGTATATCTGACTTCGTAATGAAAATAAATAAATCTAAAAAAGAAAGAAAGAAAGAAAGAAAGAAAGAAAGAAAGAAAGAAAGAAAGAAAGAAAGAAAGAAAGAGAGAAAGAAAGAGACAGGAATAAAGAAAGATAGATAGATAGATAGATAGAAACAGGCAAGAAGGAAAGATTAGTTTATTCAGAACTCATAGGCGATTCCCTGAGGAATTTAGAAAAGATGTAAAGTAATGCCCATGAGGAGATCACCAAGTGCTTTCTTAAAAATATTTGGCCAGGCACTATTACAGAAAAAAAAATGTTAGACATCATTTTTATGTAGTCTGCAGATCCCGAGATAATTCAGAGTCTTAAGTAGAGGATTAATGAAGGAAACAGCCTGAGCCACTAAGTTGCTTAGGCTCAGGAACCATATCAGGTGAAAATAACCAAAAAACACATTAGAAAATGCTTATCCAAAGGTCTGATACATTCTATAAACTTGAAACAATACACATGTTTGCAACCAAAGTAAATTCTACATTGGAGAGAGTAATGAGAACTTAAGTGATTAAGAAGCTATCAAACGAAATAAACCAAATAGAGACCAAGAGGACTATACACAAGATTAATCAATCAAAGAGTTGGTTCTTTGAGAAAATCAACAAAATAGACTCCCCACTAGCTCGACTAATTAAAAAAAGGAGAGAGAAAATACACATTAATAGTATCAGAAATAAGAATGGAGATGTAACAACAGATACCTTAGAAATACAAAGAATCATCAGGAACTACTATAAGCAACTATATGCAAACAAATTAGAAAACCTAGAGGAAATGGACAGATTTTTGAACTTATACAATCCACCAAAATTGAATCAAGAAGCAATTAACAATCTAAATAGCCCAATAACATGCACTGAGATTGAATCAACAATTAAAGCCCTCCCAACCAAGAAAAGCCCGGGACCAGATGGCTTCACTGCTGAATTCTACCAAACGTTTAAGGAAGAACTAACCCCAATCTTACACAAGCTTTTTCAAACAATAGAAAAAGAGGCAATTTTTCCAAACTCATTCTATGAAGCTAATATCACTTTAATACCAAAGCCAGAGAGAGAAACAACAGAAAAAGAGAACTACAGACCGATATCCTTGATGAACATAGATGCAAAGATCTTCAATAAAATATTAGCCAACAGGATCCAACAATACATTAGGCAGATTATTCACCCGGACTAGGTGGGATTCATCCCAGGTATGCAAGGATGGTTCAACATTCGCAAAACAATAAATGTGATACATCACATCAATAAGTTGACTCATAAAAACCAAATGATCCTCTCAATAGATGCAGAGAAGGCATTTGATAAAATCCAACACCACTTCATGTTAAAAACCCTAAATAAGATAGGCATAGAAGGAACATTCTACAACATAATCAAAGCAATTTATGATAAACCCAATGCCAATATCATACTAAATGGGGAAAGACTAGAAGCCTTCCCGTTAAAATCTGGAACTAGACAGGGATGTCCACTCTCACCGCTACTCTTCAATATAGTTTTGGAAGTTCTTCCCAGAGCTATTAGACAAGAAAAAGCAATTAAAGGAATACAAATTGGAAATGAGGAATTAAAATTATCGCTATTTGCAGATGACATGATTCTCTATATAGGAGAACCAAAAGACTCAGTCAAAAGACTATTGGAACTCATAAGAGACTTTGGCAAAGTAGCAGGATACAAAATTAATGAACACAAATCAATGGCATTTGTGTATACAAATAATTCCGCCACTGAGAAAGAAATTGTAAGTACAGTTCCCTTTAAAATAGAGGAAAAGAATCTTAAATACCTAGGAATTAAGTTAACTAAACATGTGAAAGACCTCTACAATGAAAACTATAAATCATTTAAAAAAGAAATAGAAGAAGATCTTGAAAAATGGAGAACCTTACCATGTTCTTGGATTGGCAGGACCAACATCATCAAAATGGCCATATTACCGAAAGCAATATATAGATTCAACGCAATCCCAATCAAAATCCCAGCAATATTCTTCTCAGAAATAGAAAAGATGATACAGAAGTTCATCTGGAACCACAAAAGACCACGAATAGCTAAAGCTGTCTTGAAAAATAGAAATCAAACCGGAGGAATCACAATTCCAGACCTCAAGACATACTATAGAGCAGTGGTAATCAAAACAGTCTGGTACTGGTACAGAAACAGAGAAGAAGATCAGTGGAACAGAATAGAAATACCAGAAGGGGATCCACACATGTATAGTCAACTAATCTTTGACAAGAAAACAGAAAACAATCCAGGTAAAAAACCTGGTCTATTCAATAAAAAATGTTGGGACAACTGGATAGCAGCTTGCAGAATAAAGAAGCAGGACCCGTACCTGCAAAAATCAGCTCTAATTGGCTCAAGGACTTAAATCTACACCCAGAAACTATTAAACTACTAAAGGAAAACATAGGAAGCACACTCCAAGATATAGGAACAGGGAAAGACGTTTTAGAAAAGACGCCTAAAGCAACGGCGATCAAATCCAAAATGAACAAATGGGACTATATCAAACTAAAAAGTTTCTTTACAGCAAAACAAACAATTAAAAAAGTGAAGAAACAACCTACAGAATGGGAAAAAATTTTGCATTCTCCACAAGTGACAGGGGACTAATATCTAGGATCTACAAAGAGCTTCAGAAACCCAAGGATAGCGAAAAAATAAACCCTGTAGCAAAATGGGCAAAGGAAATGAACAGACATTTCTCAAAAGAACAGATACAAATAGCTAATAAATATATGAAAAGATGCTCAGGCTCTCTAGCCATCAGAGAGATACAAATAAAACCACCTTGAGGTACCACCTAACTCCTGTGAGAATGGCCTACATTCAGAATTCGAAAAACAACACATGCTGGCGTGGATGTGGGGAAAAAGGTACCCTCCTTCACTGCTGGTGGGAGTGTAGGCTAGTACAATCATTGTGGAAATCCATATGGAGAGTGCTTGGAAAATTGCAAATAAACCTGCCATATGACCCATCAATCCCGCTCTTAGGAATATACCCAACAGAAGTGAAATCTGCATACGAGAAGGGGATCTGTAATCCTATATTCACAGCAGCACAATCCACAATAGCAATGACATGGAAACAAACCAGATGTGCGTCTAAGGAAGAATGGTTAAAAAAACTGTGGTACATCTATTCAATGGAATATTATTCAGCTGTCAAGAAGAATGATATTATTCAATTCAA
Source organism: Ochotona princeps (assembly GCF_030435755.1). Classification (NCBI taxonomy): domain Eukaryota; kingdom Metazoa; phylum Chordata; class Mammalia; order Lagomorpha; family Ochotonidae; genus Ochotona; species Ochotona princeps. Next base: position 126,586,906 of record NC_080833.1, read on the forward strand.
AACCAGGTGGTCCCAACTAGAAACTATTATGCTCAGTGAAATGAGTCAATCACAAAAGAATAAATACCATATATTCTCTCTCATATAAGAAAGCCAACATGGAAAGGTAGAGTTCATCAAGTGCCCATGGAGTTCTGAGCTAAATATAGATTGCTGCAAGTCAGGTCCCAAGCAAGAGATGGTGAAAATTCTCTGTTCTAGGCATGTTGGCATTTCATGGATGAAGGAACAGCAGAGTATATTTAGCATGTTGTGAACATGAATATGGCAAATTGGCAGTTTCCGTCAGTTGCTGGCAATAGTTTAAAGTGAGGACAAATATTATTTTGATTTTTTTGTGTGTTATTTAATTATGAGGAAAGTGTACGGTAAGCAGTCCATTTGATGGTTTACTAATTTCCTTGTTGTTGAGGAGTCCGAGTTGATTATGTATTTAATAGGATAACAATTTGTGTGCTGTGAATTGCATTAAGAGTTATGTAGGGCAGAGATGATGCTTACTAAATGTACAAAATGGATTGATGAGATTAGCCAGTTAAATCTTTTTACCAGTAAGGCACTCAACAGCCCATGAGATATTTATTAAAAATGTCAAGTAAATCCTCTTATTTTTGTATCATAGTGTCAAATAGCAGTAAAATAAACATGTTAAGATCCTTAATCTACTGCTATGTTTCACTGTAAAATTTACCTTTGTTAAAATTTGCTTCTGTTCAAATTTGTTGAGATTGCATGTAAAAGTATCCTAATATTACTTTGGCTGGTATTTTCTAATTACTGTATAATATTTTGGGAATGTAAATTTTATTTGAATGTCAACTACAGTTAAGCATGTGCCGTTTGTTTTTCTTGCTCAGGTTTTATAATTTGATTGAATGTTTTTATTATAGTTTAACAAATGTTTGCTTTTAAAAAAAAAAGAAGCTATCAAACTGTGCCCATCAGGGTGGCATAGTGGCTAAAGTCCTCAGCTTGATCACACAGGAATCCCATATGGGTGCCAGTTCTAATCTCAGCAGCCCTGCTTTCCATACAACTTTATTACAAAGTCAGATATACACATAGGCAGAGAAACAGAGCAGAATTTCTTCTGTTAGATGATTCACTCACCAAGTCAGCACAACGGCCAGTGCTACCCTGATCCACAGTAAATAGCCAGGAACCAGGAACCTCCATGCCTACCACAGCGGTGCAGGATCTGAAAGCATTGGGCCGTCCTGAACTGCTTTCCCAGGCCACAATCTGGGAGCTAGATGGGAAGTGGAGCTGCCAGGATTAGAATTGGCACCAATATGGGATCCCAGCGAGTTCAAAGCAAGGAGTTTAGCTGCTAGGCCATGGCACAGAACCCAAGATTATAACAATATTTTCAGAAATACTTAGAAATAAGATGTTTTAAAGCAGAAACCAAAAGCTATTATATTTTAAAAACAATGTACTAAAATACACATACTTTGATAAGCATTTAATAAGTATATTAACACAGAAAATATAAACTACATTGAAGTAGAATTTGAAAAATCAAATCAACCAATGAACAAAATTCACAAGGAAGACTGCAGGCCCAGACTTGTACAACATTCAAGACACTCAAGAAAGAAAAGCACTCCTCCATTTCCAAGATGATCACAAAGGAGGAAAACAAAAAAAGAAACATGCATGTTTGGCTTTCTTGTCTGAGTTCAGCATTACATGGATGACACAGTAGTATCAGCACTTGAACTAAGAAAGGTAAAAAAGCTTTATGAAAAAATGTACAAATATATTAAGGAAATATCATTGGTAAACGAGCTATGGAACAAGATAAAATCAGTAACACTCAGGATATGCAAAAAAGATGCAAAGTGGTTAACACTCCAAAAAAATCAAATAAGTAATTCATGTGGAAGGCAAAAATTTGAAATGTCCATTAATATAAAATATTCAAAAAAATTTAAAAATAAATTTAAGCTTCTAGTGATAAAAAGATACTGCTTGCAGAATGACAGAAAATGGCAATTTCCCTACTATAACTGAGGCTACAATGCATGTATAATGACCAGCATTGCTAACATGTAACACTGAGAGTCTGTCCCTTGAGTCAACCTAGAAAAGGTTTCTTCTTCTCACTTTGTCTCTTAAACATTGTTCTGGATGTGTAATCAGGAAATTAAACACAGAAAGGAAACTGTATGTATAGTGGCCAAGTTCTAAGCAGCAGAACTATCAGTGTGTACCAATGACCCCAAAATGAGTAGCGATAATCCAACAGATTGGAAAACCAAAATAAACCTGATGAAAAAAAAATCAAGCAAAATTTTTATGTACTAACCACAAACAGATATGCAACAGCAACGAAATACAAAATAAAGGCTATAGAATAAACATCGGTAGGAGAAATGACATTGAAAAGATGTGTTTTCAAATATCTTTCCATTTTAAAATGGGAAAAGTAAATTGGGACTCAATGCAATACCATCGTGATTAAAGTTCCAGTTGTAAACTCACTGGGATCCCATATGGATGGTGGTTCTGATCCCATTCAGCTCCCTGCCAGTGGCCTGGAAATGCAGTCCAGGATGGCCCAAAGCTTTAGTACCCTAAACCTAAACCAGAATGCTAATTTGAATCATCACCCTCATTACAACACTAAGCCTAAATCCAACCTAATAAACAAAACCTTCACAAGATTTGGACCTAACACTACATTTGGACCTCACCTTAATCCTACAAGAACTTGAGCACTACCATTAGCCCACACCCTAACATGAATTCTAGCTCTAAGCACAATCATTCGGACATTGACTTGAACCTCACCATGATACTCAAATTCACACAAAACAACCTCTTCATCCTCAATGTAGCCACAGCTTTCATCCTAACCTCAAGTGTAACCCTAACTGTATTCTCATTCCACACAGTCCTTTCCACAGTCCTAACAATAACCCTCAATCTAGCACTAACTCAAACCAAGCCGGATCCAGAAATAGAACCCAAACTCTCTATCTGGCATGAATCCAAACACTATTTTTTACCTAATACTAATCCTCACATAAATCCTACTTCATGCCACATACAAAACCTAAGTCTGGACCTAATCCTATTTGTAAACTGAACCCTAACCCTAACCCTAATCCTAACCCTAACCCTAACCATTAGGATAACCAGAACTCAAATCTCAAAACCTAACAGTAACCTCACTACTACACTTGACCTTTAACATTAGACAGCTAGCCCTCACCTTAATTCCACCTCAGCATAATCCTAGCTCTATTCCTATGAGTAACCCAAATCAGAAGCCTCAACTGAACCTTAACACTCAACCTCGCCCTAACCTGAAATCTAGGCTTTGACATCACTGCAGCCAGAAGCCTAGATAGCATTATAACCTTGATTCCAACCCTGTATCCAACCATGCTATTGATCCCAACCATCTCCCTGAAGTGATCTCTTTTACACTATGGTGACCCAGTTACATGACACTCGACTGCACTAGGGAAAATTCTCTGAGAGCCATGACAGGAAATGTCATGGAATCTGCCTTTGGAAATCAGCTTGGCTTGGCTCTTCCACATTACATAGGTTTGTCCACACACTACCTCTAATGGAGAACTAGGATTAGATTGGCTCTTTGTAGAGACACAAGGATTCTCATGACGGAAAATGCAAGTGCTTTCATAGTACCAGTGTTGAAAAGGCTCTAGGCTTCACTACATTGTTAGCGGATTAGCAAACTCACACTCAAGGCAAACCCAAGCCCACACTCACGCTCTGCTGGCTTCCATGGAGTCTGCACGTCCTCTCTGCTAGGGCCTGTGGCGAGAAGGAACAAAGAAAGCAGAGCTTGAACCACTCACCATCTTTCTCCACCCCACAGAGGAGGCTGCCTGTCTCCATGGCTTTTCTAGAATGCTGAGGCTACAGGATTCCAGGCTGCTATGACCAGGCAGCTGCTGACTGGACAGCTTGTAGGGCCACACAGTCCTGTGAGGTCTTACAGATGCAACCAATCAGAATGCTCCCTGTCATCAGGACTGCCACAGGGAGTGACGTGAGTGAAGCAAGAGTGATGCCCGAGCGTGTGCTGGGCAGAATCAGGCTGGACTGCAACACCCATTGGCTCCCGTGGAAGACAGGCCTGGAAACACAACCAACCCTACCAAAACTAAGCAGAGCCTGAACCACACTATCTCTTTCCTTCACGCAGATGAGGCTAACTGTCACCATGGCTTTTCTAGCAAAACATTCCTGTTCTCGAGTCCAGCCATCTCAACCCAAAAGAACTCCACATGACATTATTAATGGCCATCACGTATCCACAGTATCTGAGCTGCCAAAAAAAGTTTCATTCAGGACAACTGGCCTTTTCTTAATCCAGAACACTTATTGAACATAAATTCAACTTGTAGACCTATAGGTAATACATCTTAGAAATCTGCACTAAGAAGAAGAATTTGCAAACCAGAATGTCAATGGCAATATATAAAAGAAGAGACAGATGCACTAATGTTAGCAATGAAGACAATCCTGGGCAGAAACAAAAACCTCAACCACCCTCAGAGTTAATTGAGGAAATGCTGAAAAAATGGGGACACAGAATTCAGAAACCCCATTTCAAAGCTTCTGAACAACAATGAGAAGCACCAACCATATCTCAAGGAACTTAAGCAACATGTTACACAGCAAATAGCAGCAATTAATCAAATCAAAGATGATATATCAGAAATTAAGAATGCTGTGCAGCAAATTAAAAGTACAGTGGAGAGTCACAAAAATACAATGAATGAAATAGAAGAAAGAATTTCAGAATTGGATGATATTTCCTGTCACCATAAAGACACAAACAAACAAAGAAACAAAGATAAGTTAGAAGCAGAGCTGGGCTGAGCTAAAAAGTATCCAAAAATTAAAAGACACAATTAAAAGGCCCAACATAAGAAGGATGGGAGTTCCAGAAGTTACCGAAAGAGAAGCTGAAATGATAAGTGTATTCAATAAAATGATACACTTAAACTTCTCCAATCTGGAGACAGAATTACAAAACGTTTCACAAAAGAACAAACCCAAATGGCAAACAAGCATATGAAAAAATGCTCAAGTTCCCTGGCAATAAGGGAAATCCAAATGAAGACAACAAGGAGGTACCGCCTAACTCCAGTAAGGGTGGCACACATACATAATACCACCAACACTTGCTGGCGAGGATGTGGGGAAAAGGGAACCCTTCTTCACTGCTGGTGGGACTGCAGACTTGTACAGCCTCTATGGGAATCAGTTTGGCGAATACTCAAACAACTGAAAATCAACATACCATATGATCCAGCAGTAGCACTCCTTGGGATATATCCAAAACATCTCCTACACAAGAAACCAACATGCATGCCTATGTTCATAGCAGCACAATCTACAATCGCAAAAACCTGGAAGCAACCAAAATGCCTATCAATAGAAGACTGGAAAAGGAAGCTATGGTTCATCTACTCTATTGAATACTACTCAGCTATTAAAAAAAAAAAACAAAAAACGAAATGTAGTTCTTTGTGGCCAAATGGGCCCAACTGGAATCCATAATGCTAAGAGAAATGAACCAATCCCAAAGGTTAAATATCACATGTTTGCCTTAATCTGAGATGAAAAGATGACAATTTGGAAGATAGTACCTGTATATTGTAATATTAGTGCAATCTATAACAACCTGTATCCAATGTAATAAGATAATGCAATATAAACTATAAACCAACAATTAATGTCAAAATACTTAAGATCTACATCGAAAAACTTTAAAACCTACTTTACCCTCAATATGCTATGTTAATCCGTAATGGGGAGGGAGTGCAGGGAAGTCTTTCAGCACCATAAAAAGAGAAAGGAAAAAGTACAATATAGCCTATCAAGATCAAATCTGGTAATTCATAGACAACAGCAAAATTACTATACCAATGCATGAGGGGGGGACCGGGTGTGATCCTGACAATCTCTTAACAGGAGGTCATGTGCGTGGAGCAGGAGGGCACTCCAGAGTGGAGCAGGTGGTAAGGAGGAAGCCTGGATCCCAACCATGAAGACTCCCAGACCTTCACCCCACAAACTATTAATACGAGCAACAAAGAGTACTTCCCAACTGCCTAGGAGACCACAGGGAATTGGATGCCCTCGGAGGCCGAGTACTCTGAGGTCACCCACCCCCAACCGGAGCTTCCGCTGGGGATGGAAGAAGTCCAAACACTACCGTGCAGAAACCAACGTCATCGGAAAGACAACCAGAAGCCCTGAGCGGTTCGCAGAAACAGAAGAACGATAAATGTCCTTTGGGACCAGGGAGGAGAGCCTTCTCTGGTCCGAGCATGGCTCCACCTCTGGACCCCCACCCTCCCTTGCAATGACCATCGGGATTGCTCTGAAAACCCCTCATAGCAAACAAACAACCATGCAAACTAAAAAAACCTAAAATAAATAGACAAACAACAAAAAGTAGAGCCTGGAATCTGACAGGAAAGAGCGGGCGTGGATTGGCTCATGCCTCGCTGGGTGGGACACAAAGATCAGTCACTCCTCACCATGGTGTTGGGGATTTCCCTGCACAACCCCCCTCAAAAAAAATGTTCTGCACCTTAATTGTGGACAAATGTCTTGTTACAGTTACAAGCCAGTCTAGATTACCCTAAAATCTGCCAAGATCAGCAAAATTATACTTCAACACAACAAATGGCTAAATACTAAAATGAAATAGACATGAGACAGCTGAATGGTACCTTATAGCCATTTTAAGGTATATAGCAGCCGGTCCTGTATATAAACTAAAATTGAGATGTCAATGAGCTAATCATAGGTTGTGGTTAAGAACCTGTTTTTTTTTTTTTTTTTTTTTTTTAACATACTGGTTACTCACAACCATGTCAACTCCAAACTGCTGTTGATGTTATATTGGGACTCTTAATTGACTGGGATGATATTCTACCAGCTCTAACTTCGGACCAGAAATGGTCTCCCCAAGAAACTGTTCAACCCATCTGGACAACAAGTAGCTGGACTCTATGCTTGGTATACGTTTTCAAGAAAAGAATCTTGATTGAATTTGAACTGTAATACTACATCAAGATGGAGGAATCCACCAGCAAGGAGGGGCGTGGGGAGGGGTGGCGATTCCCAGAGCCTATGAAACTGTCACATAATGCAAACTAATTAAGAAAAAAAAAACAAAAGTGTATTCAATAAAATGATACACTTAAAATTCTCCCATCTGGAGACAGAATTATAAAAGTATATACAGGAGGGCCACAGAACCCCCACAGACTCGGTCAAAAGCAAAATTCAACACAAAGCATGATAATCAAGCTTTGTTCATTGAACAAAATGAAAAATCGTTAAATGCGCATGTGAGCAAAACTTGAGTGACATACAGAGGAAGCCCAATCAAACTCAGAGCTGTCCTCTTAGAGGAAACACTACAAACCATAAGAGAATGCAGTGACATATCAAAATTGAAAACTGTTGGCCCAGAATAATTTATCCTGAAAAGATCTTCTTTGCCTTTCAAAATGAAATAAAATTTCTCCATAAGAAAGAAAAAACTCCAAGATTTGCCTCTTATAAACCTGACGTATAAATGATACTTGAAGATGTTCTCATGAAATAAAAAACAAATAGCAACTACAAAAACCAAACCAAACATGTAGAATATCCCACTAAAAGTCTTACCGAACCTAAAGCAAAGAACAACTCATTGCTAAAATGACAGGAACGAACTGCTACCTATCCAGGACACTGAATGTAAATGGATTAAACTCCTCAAACACCACAGATTAGAGGACTGAATCAAAAAATAAAACCCTGCTATCTCCTGCTTACAAGAGACACATCTCATCAGCAAAGATCAGAAGAAACTGAAAGTGAAAGGACAGAAAAAGATATTCCAAGTGAATGGTAATGAAAAATGTGCAGGTGTAGCCATTCTTATATCAGATGATATAGACATTGATGTGAAAGCATTTAAAGAGATGAAGAATAATACCACAAAATGACCCAAGGATCCATTCAGCAAAAGGAAATTATCAAAATAAATGTATCTATGCCAAATGCCAAAGTGTCTAACCATGTGAAACAAATATTAACAGGTTTACAGGCAGAAACAGACTCCAATGCAATCATTGCAGGGGACCATAATAACCTTAACATCAATCAACAGGTCAAACACAGAAACTCAGTAGAAACAACGGAACTATCCCAAGCTCTAGAGCAAATGGACTTACTTTATAATTTCATCCTAAAAAGAGAGAATGTACTTTTTTTCATCAGTACATGGAACCATTTCCAGAATTGACTATGTTATAAATAGGCCACAAAACAAGCACTATTAATTGAAAAATAAAATAGAAACCATACCATTCACGTCATCCACTGGCAAATCCGAGCGCTGAAACTGTGTGGGGGCCTGGCCAGGTTTGGTCGTGATAAAAACAGTACAAAACATCAAATGCCAAGGTGAAATGGCCTGTGCCAATAGGGAATGCAGCACTCAACCAGCACACCTCCCACTGGTTTAGGTGAGGGATGAGTGTGTGGTGGGCGGAGCCGGGAAGAGCTGCAATACTCATTGGTTCCAATGGAGGTCGGGGCTCAAAATAGAACCAACCTAGGGGTTAGAACCACCAGCTGATCGGAGTGATGGACTGTGGCGGGCACTGTGCTTAATAGTAGTGCATGTAGGAGCCTGGACTGGGAACACCTCAAACTTTCTTTGGGGATTCCCCTGAACAAAATGGAGGAATCAAAACATTAACCAAGAAAAGATAGAAGATGGAGTACATCAATCAATGACCTCAGCTATATGTTTGCAGCGAAAAACTGGACAAGGGGAAACTCTAAGATGGACTATGTCAATCAGTGGACTCTGCATGAGTCTCATCGTAGCTGGATTGTTGCTGATGATATGTTGGCGCTTCTAATTGATCGAGGTGATGCTCTGCTGGCTCTGCCTTCAAACCTGAGAGGGCCTCCCTAAGAGGCCGTTGAACTTGACTGGACAAGTGGGATGCTGGACTCTGTATGGTGTGAGCTTTTAATTAGGGAATCTCAACAGAACTTGAGCTGTGGTTATGCATCAAGGTGAAGGAACTCACCATGGGGGAAGGATTTGGGGTGAAGGGGGGAGAATCCCAGTACCTATGAAATTGTGTCATGTAATACAATATAATTAATGAATAAATGAATAGAAAAAAAATAATAAAAAAAAAACTGTTGGCCAAGAAGAACTTATCCTGAAAAGATCTTCTTTGTCTTTCAAAATGAAATAAAATTTCTCCATAAGAAAGAAAAAACTCCAAGATTTGCCTCTTATAAACCTGACGAATAAATGATACTTAAGATGTTCTCATGAAAGAAAAAACAAATAGCAACTACAAAAACCAAACCAAACATGTAGAACACCCCACTAAATGTCTTACCGAACCTAAAGCAAAGAACAACCCATTGCTAGAATGACAGGACCAAACTGACACCTATCCAGGACACTGAATGTAAATGGATTAAACTCCTCAAACACCACAGATTAGAGGACTGAATCAAAAAATAAAACCCTGCTATCTCCTGCTTACAAGAGACACATCTCATCAGCAAAGATCAGAAGAAACTGAAAGTGAAAGGACAGAAAAAGATATTCCAAGTGAATGGTAATGAAAAATGTGCAGGTGTAGCCATTCTTATATCAGATGACATAGACATTGATGTGAAAGCATTTAAAGAGATGAAGAATAATACCACAAAATGACCCAAGGATCCATTCAGCAAAAGGAAATTATCAAAATAAATGTATCTATGCCAAATGCCAAAGTGTCTAACCATGTGAAACAAATATTAACAGGTTTACAGGCAGAAACAGACTCCAATGCAATCATTGCAGGGGACCATAATAACCTTAACATCAATCAACAGGTCAAACACAGAAACTCAGTAGAAACAACGGAACTATCCCAAGCTCTAGAGCAAATGGACTTACTTTATAATTTCATCCTAAAAAGAGAGAATGTACTTTTTTTCATCAGTACATGGAACCATTTCCAGAATTGACTATGTTATAAATAGGCCACAAAACAAGCACTATTAATTGAAAAATAAAATAGAAACCATACCATTCACGTCATCCACTGGCAAATCCGAGCGCTGAAACTGTGTGGGGACCTGGCCAGGTTTGGTCGTGATAAAAACAGTACAAAACATCAAATGCCAAGGTGAAATGGCCTGTGCCAATAGGGAATGCAGCACTCAACCAGCACACCTCCCACTGGTTTAGGTGAGGGATGAGTGTGTGGTGGGCGGAGCTGGGAAGAGCTGCAATACTCATTGGTTCCAATGGAGGTCGGGGCTCAAAATAGAACCAACCTAGGGGTTAGAACCACCAGCTGATCGGAGTGATGGACTGTGGCGGGCACTGTGCTTAATAGTAGTGCATGTAGGAGCCTGGACTGGGAACACCTCAAACTTTCTTTGGGGATTCCCCTGAACAAAATGGAGGAATCAAAACATTAACCAAGAAAAGATAGAAGATGGAGTACATCAATCAATGACCTCAGCTATATGTTTGCAGCGAAAAACTGGACAAGGGGAAACTCTAAGATGGACTATGTCAATCAGTGGACTCTGCATGAGTCTCATCGTAGCTGGATTGTTGCTGATGATATGTTGGCGCTTCTAATTGATCGAGGTGATGCTCTGCTGGCTCTGCCTTCAAACCTGAGAGGGCCTCCCTAAGAGGCCGTTGAACTTGACTGGACAAGTGGGATGCTGGACTCTGTATGGTGTGAGCTTTTAATTAGGGAATCTCAACAGAACTTGAGCTGTGGTTATGCATCAAGGTGAAGGAACTCACCATGGGGGAAGGATTTGGGGTGAAGGGGGGAGAATCCCAGTACCTATGAAATTGTGTCATGTAATACAATATAATTAATGAATAAATGAATAGAAAAAAAATAATAAAAAAAAAACTGTTGGCCAAGAAGAACTTATCCTGAAAAGATCTTCTTTGTCTTTCAAAATGAAATAAAATTTCTCCATAAGAAAGAAAAAACTCCAAGATTTGCCTCTTATAAACCTGACGAATAAATGATACTTAAGATGTTCTCATGAAAGAAAAAACAAATAGCAACTACAAAAACCAAACCAAACATGTAGAACACCCCACTAAATGTCTTACCGAACCTAAAGCAAAGAACAACCCATTGCTAGAATGACAGGACCAAACTGACACCTATCCAGGACACTGAATGTAAATGGATTAAACTCCTCAAACACCACAGATTAGAGGACTGAATCAAAAAATAAAACCCTGCTATCTCCTGCTTACAAGAGACACATCTCATCAGCAAAGATCAGAAGAAACTGAAAGTGAAAGGACAGAAAAAGATATTCCAAGTGAATGGTAATGAAAAATGTGCAGGTGTAGCCATTCTTATATCAGATGACATAGACATTGATGTGAAAGCATTTAAAGAGATGAAGAATAATACCACAAAATGACCCAAGGATCCATTCAGCAAAAGGAAATTATCAAAATAAATGTATCTATGCCAAATGCCAAAGTGTCTAACCATGTGAAACAAATATTAACAGGTTTACAGGCAGAAACAGACTCCAATGCAATCATTGCAGGGGACCATAATAACCTTAACATCAATCAACAGGTCAAACACAGAAATTCAGTAGAAACAACGGTACTATCCCAAGCTCTAGAGCAAATGGACTTACTTTATAATTTCATCCTAAAAAGAGAGAATGTACTTTTTTTCATCAGTACATGGAACCATTTCCAGAATTGACTATGTTATAAATAGGCCACAAAACAAGCACTATTAATTGAAAAATAAAATAGAAACCATACCATTCACGTCATCCACTGGCAAATCCGAGCGCTGAAACTGTGTGGGGACCTGGCCAGGTTTGGTCGTGATAAAAACAGTACAAAACATCAAATGCCAAGGTGAAATGGCCTGTGCCAATAGGGAATGCAGCACTCAACCAGCACACCTCCCACTGGTTTAGGTGAGGGATGAGTGTGTGGTGGGCGGAGCCGGGAAGAGCTGCAATACTCATTGGTTCCAATGGAGGTCGGGGCTCAAAATAGAACCAACCTAGGGGTTAGAACCACCAGCTGATCGGAGTGATGGACTGTGGCGGGCACTGTGCTTAATAGTAGTGCATGTAGGAGCCTGGACTGGGAACACCTCAAACTTTCTTTGGGGATTCCCCTGAACAAAATGGAGGAATCAAAACATTAACCAAGAAAAGATAGAAGATGGAGTACATCAATCAATGACCTCAGCTATATGTTTGCAGCGAAAAACTGGACAAGGGGAAACTCTAAGATGGACTATGTCAATCAGTGGACTCTGCATGAGTCTCATCGTAGCTGGATTGTTGCTGATGATATGTTGGCGCTTCTAATTGATCGAGGTGATGCTCTGCTGGCTCTGCCTTCAAACCTGAGAGGGCCTCCCTAAGAGGCCGTTGAACTTGACTGGACAAGTGGGATGCTGGACTCTGTATGGTGTGAGCTTTTAATTAGGGAATCTCAACAGAACTTGAGCTGTGGTTATGCATCAAGGTGAAGGAACTCACCATGGGGGAAGGATTTGGGGTGAAGGGGGGAGAATCCCAGTACCTATGAAATTGTGTCATGTAATACAATATAATTAATGAATAAATGAATAGAAAAAAAATAATAAAAAAAAAACTGTTGGCCAAGAAGAACTTATCCTGAAAAGATCTTCTTTGTCTTTCAAAATGAAATAAAATTTCTCCATAAGAAAGAAAAAACTCCAAGATTTGCCTCTTATAAACCTGACGAATAAATGATACTTAAGATGTTCTCATGAAAGAAAAAACAAATAGCAACTACAAAAACCAAACCAAACATGTAGAACACCCCACTAAATGTCTTACCGAACCTAAAGCAAAGAACAACCCATTGCTAGAATGACAGGACCAAACTGACACCTATCCAGGACACTGAATGTAAATGGATTAAACTCCTCAAACACCACAGATTAGAGGACTGAATCAAAAAATAAAACCCTGCTATCTCCTGCTTACAAGAGACACATCTCATCAGCAAAGATCAGAAGAAACTGAAAGTGAAAGGACAGAAAAAGATATTCCAAGTGAATGGTAATGAAAAATGTGCAGGTGTAGCCATTCTTATATCAGATGATATAGACATTGATGTGAAAGCATTTAAAGAGATGAAGAATAATACCACAAAATGACCCAAGGATCCATTCAGCAAAAGGAAATTATCAAAATAAATGTATCTATGCCAAATGCCAAAGTGTCTAACCATGTGAAACAAATATTAACAGGTTTACAGGCAGAAACAGACTCCAATGCAATCATTGCAGGGGACCATAATAACCTTAACATCAATCAACAGGTCAAACACAGAAACTCAGTAGAAACAACGGAACTATCCCAAGCTCTAGAGCAAATGGACTTACTTTATAATTTCATCCTAAAAAGAGAGAATGTACTTTTTTTCATCAGTACATGGAACCATTTCCAGAATTGACTATGTTATAAATAGGCCACAAAACAAGCACTATTAATTGAAAAATAAAATAGAAACCATACCATTCACGTCATCCACTGGCAAATCCGAGCGCTGAAACTGTGTGGGGGCCTGGCCAGGTTTGGTCGTGATAAAAACAGTACAAAACATCAAATGCCAAGGTGAAATGGCCTGTGCCAATAGGGAATGCAGCACTCAACCAGCACACCTCCCACTGGTTTAGGTGAGGGATGAGTGTGTGGTGGGCGGAGCCGGGAAGAGCTGCAATACTCATTGGTTCCAATGGAGGTCGGGGCTCAAAATAGAACCAACCTAGGGGTTAGAATCACCAGCTGATCGGAGTGATGGACTGTGGCGGGCACTGTGCTTAATAGTAGTGCATGTAGGAGCCTGGACTGGGAACACCTCAAACTTTCTTTGGGGATTCCCCTGAACAAAATGGAGGAATCAAAACATTAACCAAGAAAAGATAGAAGATGGAGTACATCAATCAATGACCTCAGCTATATGTTTGCAGCGAAAAACTGGACAAGGGGAAACTCTAAGATGGACTATGTCAATCAGTGGACTCTGCATGAGTCTCATCGTAGCTGGATTGTTGCTGATGATATGTTGGCGCTTCTAATTGATCGAGGTGATGCTCTGCTGGCTCTGCCTTCAAACCTGAGAGGGCCTCCCTAAGAGGCCGTTGAACTTGACTGGACAAGTGGGATGCTGGACTCTGTATGGTGTGAGCTTTTAATTAGGGAATCTCAACAGAACTTGAGCTGTGGTTATGCATCAAGGTGAAGGAACTCACCATGGGGGAAGGATTTGGGGTGAAGGGGGGAGAATCCCAGTACCTATGAAATTGTGTCATGTAATACAATGTAATTAATGAATAAATGAATAGAAAAAAAATAATAAAAAAAAAAACTGTTGGCCAAGAAGAACTTATCCTGAAAAGATCTTCTTTGTCTTTCAAAATGAAATAAAATTTCTCCATAAGAAAGAAAAAACTCCAAGATTTGCCTCTTATAAACCTGACGAATAAATGATACTTAAGATGTTCTCATGAAAGAAAAAACAAATAGCAACTACAAAAACCAAACCAAACATGTAGAACACCCCACTAAATGTCTTACCGAACCTAAAGCAAAGAACAACCCATTGCTAGAATGACAGGACCAAACTGACACCTATCCAGGACACTGAATGTAAATGGATTAAACTCCTCAAACACCACAGATTAGAGGACTGAATCAAAAAATAAAACCCTGCTATCTCCTGCTTACAAGAGACACATCTCATCAGCAAAGATCAGAAGAAACTGAAAGTGAAAGGATAGAAAAAGATATTCCAAGTGAATGGTAATGAAAAATGTGCAGGTGTAGCCATTCTTATATCAGATGATATAGACATTGATGTGAAAGCATTTAAAGAGATGAAGAATAATACCACAAAATGACCCAAGGATCCATTCAGCAAAAGAGATCACCAAAATAAATGTATCTATGCCAAATGCCAAAGTGTCTAACCATGTGAAACAAATATTAACAGGTTTACAGGCAGAAACAGACTCCAATACAATCATTGCAGGGGACCATAATAACCTTAACATCAATCAACAGGTCAAACACAGAAACTCAGCAAAGAAACAGCAGAACTAACATAAACTCTAGAGCAAATGGACTTATTTCATAATTTCATCCTAAAAAGAGAGAATGCACTTTTTTTTCATCATAGAACCATACTAGAATTGACCATGTTATAAATAGGCCACAAAACAAGCATTAGTAATTGAAAAATAAAATAGAAACCATACCATGCATCTTCTCAGACCATCATGGAGTGAAGCTAGAGACCAAGAAGTCAAAACACCAACAAAGTCTTACAAACACGTGGAGACTGAATAACGTGTTACCAAATGAGCAATGGATTAGAGAAGAAATCAATTGGAAATTAAAAATTGCTTGAAAAAATGAAGGACACCATACAACATATCAAAACGTATGGGACACATTCAAGCCTTATTTAAGAGGAAAGTTCATCTCAATTAGTGCTTATGTTAAGAAACTAGAAAAGCACAAAGTAAATGAGCTAAGCTTGCAGTTGAAGAAACAGAAAAGCAACAGTAAAAGCAATCCAAGATTAGACCCCCCCCAAAAAAAAGAAACAATCAAAATAAAGGAGGAAATAAACCAAATACAGACAACTGCACATAAAATTGATGAGTCAAAGAGCTGGTTCTCTGTGAAAACAAACAAGACTTTGCACAAGCCCAAGTAATTAAAAACATGAGGGAGAAGATACCCATCAATAGCATCAGAGGTGAGAAAGTAAATATGACCATACATACCTGGGACACAGAGAGAATTATTAGGAACTATTGCAAGGAACAAAATATCAGAAGAGTTAGAAGAGAGGGAGGGTTATTGGGAAACATACAATCCACCAAAAATGAATCAAGAAGCAATTAACAATCTAAATAGACCAAAAACAAAGTGATATTGAATGCATAATTAAAATCCTCCCAACCAAGAAAAGTCCTGGACCAGATGGCTTCACTGCTCAATTCTACCAAACATTTCAAGAGGAGCTTACCCCAATCCCACACAAGCTTTTCCAAACTACAGAAAGAGAGGCAAATCTTCCAAACTCTTTCTATGAAGCTAGTATCACCTTAATACCAAAGCCAGATAGAGAAACAACATAAAATAAATATCCTTGGTGAACATAGATGCAAAGATTCTCAAGAAAATGCTAACCAACAGGATCCAACAGTACATCAGGCAGATCATTCACCCGGGCCAGGTGGAAATCATCTTAGGCAGGCAGGGATGGTTCAACATTTACAAATCAATAAATGTGATACATCACATAAACACAATGAAAATAAGACCATATGATCATCTCATGTGTTTTGATATCCGTTTCATTTCTTCTAGATACTTTCCTTTCTCTTGTCAAACCATTACTGGCTCATGGATTACAGAGTGGCATCACTTCACCTAAGAGTCTTGTGTTTTCTTGTTGTTCCCCATGCATTGGTTACTCAGTGGCGTGTTGTTTCATGGTGCTGTAATTTTGTCGTTGTTCCAGTTCATGCTGGTTGTTGACATTACTTCATGGCTTCCAACTGATGGGAACATATAGTGATGCAGTGGTAGAAACTACCATATCCAAATGTGGGCATAAAAACCATATGCATCTGCTGTCAAATCAGAGATGCAATCCCAATGAAGATGTCAGAAATGTATAGACAATGGGATGCTGGACGGACATTGTCTGTACGAGCAAAGTTTGGGCACACTTAAATAACACACTGATGGAATTGTACACTTTATGAAGAACTATATTATCATAACATACTGAGAAAAAACTGTAGGGGGTGGGAATCCCAGTCTCTATGAAATTATATCATGAAAATCAAAAATTCAATATAAAAATCTAAATAAATACATAAATATATAAATAAATAAATTTAGGGCTTGGCACAGTAGAGCAGTAGCTAAAGTCTTTGCCTTACATGTACCAGCATTACTTATGGGCACTGCTTTGTATCCTGGCTGCTCACCTCCCTCCCAACTTCCTGCAAAAGCAGTAGAGGGGGGCTTCATGCCTTGGAACCCAGCAGCTTCCTGGAAAACCTGGAAGAACTTCCTGGCTCCTAGCGTAACTTAAGCTCAACTTGGCTGATCTGATCATTGTGCACACTTGAGGAGTGAACCAGTAGATGGAAGATCTTTCTTTTCATCTCTTCTTCTCTGTGTAAATCTGACTTGCCAATTAAAATCAATTAGAAAATAAGTTTATCAAATTGTAACTTAAGAATGGTGTTATAAGCTGATTTAGAGTTATCAAGATTTCACTCCTGAATCAAGATGGCGGAATAGGGTAAGGACACATTTATACAGACGGAAAAAACATTTAACCAGGATGAAGCAGAGAGGACATATTTTCAGGGAATAGGAAAGGACAGAACAACAGCAGAGGGTACCTGGAGACTGACAGACACAGGAAAGGAGTGGACACAGCGGTGTGGTGTTGCAGAGACTGATATTCCAGCACGGCGATCTGAACTCCACAGCAACCGGAAATCCACCAGCAACCAGGTGGGAAGGGACTTTCACTGGGAGTTGGGGTGGTGAACCCAGACAAAGAACTGTCCGTTCTGCTGGTCCATTTGATTTGACCAGGAGCAGAGACAGAGCAGCAAATCTCAGACGGGCAGTGTGAGAGCAGAGTGGATTTCACAGTCCAGTCAGCCCCGTAGAGCTGAATTGGGCACCATTTTGCCTAAGGAGGAAAGGGCGAGAGGACTGAGCATGCACTGATCTGGGAGTGAGCTCATTTCTGTCTGGGTGAACTGCAATGACGTGGCATTCTACGGGTTCCACTCAGGGCAGGTCTGGGATAGCCCTCAGATCTGGCGGCCAGCAGATCAAGAACCTTAGTGATTGTACTGCAGGCGCCATTTTGGGCACTGTGGCAATAGCTTTGGGACTGCAGGGGACAACAGTGAACTGCGCATGTGCTGATCTCACGAGAACTTGCTGAGGTACGTGACGGCACTGGTCGCAAAGGAAAATGATACTGACTGTGTCATCGTACGGGTCAAAATAGGTCCCTGTGGCACCCAGATCTAATGTCCAATAGATTCTGACAAGATCTGCGCCACCAACAACCTAATTATATAGGACACCTGGTGTCTCTCTAATCCTGGGACCTGCTCAAACCAGAAGTGGGAGAAAGTTGCAGACAATGGTGCAGTCTCACCACGGTATCACAGGAGGTGGAGAGTGGTGAGCCAAGAGCTGGGGCTGTGGAGAAAACAGTAGAAATCTGACATAAGAACCCAGACCTGGAACTCGCTGGAGGTTGTGGCACAAGTGGCTGCAAGAAAAGTTGTGTACCAACAGCAATAAATAAAATCGCATTGTAGACCTGTGGGTGACACAGCTTAGAAACCTGCCCCAAGGAATTCAAGACTCTGCTAACCAGAAGTACAATGATCAAGAGCAAAAGAAGAGACAAAGGCACAATGAATACTGCCGAAAACTCTCCTGCAAGGGAGCAAAACCCTATGCCAATCTCAGAGTTAACTGAGGAAGACATCGAGAAAATGGGGCACACAGAATCCATAAGACTCATTTTAAAGATTCTGATCAACAATGAGAAGATCATGCAAGAGTTCAAAGAATTTAAGGAAGCAATAAAGCAAATCAAGGTTGGTATATCAGAAATTAAGAACACAGTAGAGCAAATTAAGAGTACAGTGGAGAGTCTCCAAAATAGAATGAAGCAAGCATAAGAAAGAATCTCAGAATTGGAAGGTATTTCCTGTCACCAGGGGGAAAGAAACAAAAAGCTGAAAGCAGAGCTGGATCAGGCCAAAAAAAATATTCAAGAATTGAAAGACACTATTAAGAGGCCAAATATAAGAGTTATGGAAGTCCCAGAAGGTGCAGAAAGAGAAGCTGAGTTTGCAAATGTATTTAATGAAATAATAAAGGAAAATTTCCCTCATCTGGAGAAAGAATTGGCAAACAAGCTCCAGGAGGGGCACAGAACTCTCAATAGGCTTGACCAAAAGCAATCTTCACCACGACATATGATCATCAAGCTCTCTTCAATTGAACATAAGGAAAAGATCCTTAAATGTGCATGTGAAAAAAATCAATTGACATATAAAGGAAAGCCCATTAAGCTCACAGGAGATCTCTCACAGGAAACTCTACAGTCAAGAAGAGAATGGATGGGCCCAGCGGCGTGATCTAGCGGCTAAAGTCCTCGCCTTGAAAGCCCCGGGATCCCATATGGGCGCCGGTTCTAATCCCGGCAGCTCCACTTCCCATCCAGCTCCCTGCTTGTGGCCTGGGAAAGCAGTCGAGGACGGCCCAACGCTTTGGGACACTGCACCCGCGTGGGAGACCCGGAAGAGGTTCCTGGTTCCCGGCATCGGATCGACGCGTACCGGCCCGTTGCGGCTCACTTGGGGAGTGAATCATCGGACGGAAGATCTTCCTCTCTGTCTCTCCTCCTCTGTGTATATCTGGCTGTAATAAAATGAATAAATCTTTGAAAAAAAAAAAGAAGAGAATGGAGTGACATATTCCAGATTCTAAAAGAAAAAAATTGCTGGCCTAAGATAACATAGCCAGCAAAGCTTTCTTTTGTCTTTGAAAATGAAATAAAATTCTTCCACAGTAAAGAAAAGCTAAAAGAATTTGCCTCTTCCAAACCTGTCCTACAAATGATACTTCAAGATGTTCTCTTGATAGAGAAGAGGAATAGCACCTACCAAAACCAAAGGCAAACAGGAAGAACATCCCAGTAAAATGACAACAGAAGACTAAACCAATGAACAACCCACTGCTAAAATGACAGGACCAACGTAACACCCATGTATATTAAACTCTGAATGTAAATGGCTTAAGCTTAATCAAACATCATAAAGTAGTACACTTGAATAAAAAACAAAACCCATCTGCTTATTGTCTGGAGGAGACACACTTCAACAAAGATTAGCGGAAACTATATCGCATGGGTTTTGTTGTTATTCTCTGTTAGTTTCATCTCTTCAAAACACTTCCTTCGGATTAAATCATTCAGTGACTCGTATATCATATGGTAGCATCATATTCTTCAAGAAGGTTCTTGATTTTCATTTCTTCAGCTACACATTAGTCATTTAATAGCATGTTATTTAACTTCTTGGTGTTTTAAATTTCTTTTTTCTTCCTGTTGTTGATTTTGTTCTGTGGCTCTTCATTTAAGGGGATGTATAGTAGCTGTGTAATGGAGACTGTCATATCTAGTAACATGTCATTTAACTTCAGGCATTGTAAATTTCTATTTGTTGATTTTGTATCATGACTTCTCATTTAACGGGATGTACAGTAGTTGTGTCATGGAGACTGTCATATCTAGTAACATGTCATTTAACTTCATGGCATTGTAAATTTCCTCTTTTCTTTCTATTGTTGATTTTGAAACATGATTTTTTATTTAAGGGGATGTACAGTAGCTGTGAAATGGCGATTAACATCTAGATGTGAGGATGCAGTGTGGTATGCATTTCTGCTTCCAGACAAAGATGGACTTACAATGAAACTGTTTACTATATCTTGCAAATAGGATTCTGGACTCTCTGCCATTGT
Source organism: Ochotona princeps (assembly GCF_030435755.1). NCBI lineage: Eukaryota > Metazoa > Chordata > Mammalia > Lagomorpha > Ochotonidae > Ochotona > Ochotona princeps. The sequence continues at coordinate 126,607,582 of NC_080833.1, forward strand.
CCATGCCCGCAATGATGGACATATGCTGAGTATGAAGAACTATATGTTACTAATGATATAGAGGAACTGGGGGGGAGGGAACTGGGAAGGGGATAAGGAAATATGAAACTATACTATAAAATAATAAGAAGAATAACAAAATGTATTAAAAAAAGATTTCACTCCTAATCACACATTATAGCACATTCAGAGTGGGCTGCTTTCAGGAATTGCCATCCCAACATTAAACATAATTGTGATATTGAAAAACATGTTAAATGTCACTGGCTGGTAGAGTTATAGGACAATCTCATTTTAATTTGTGCATCAGTTGCAAATTAAATAATACTTTTATGCTACAATGTTAGTATGATTGTCAAATTAAATACAGCCTGGTGGGTGTAACTAATAGCCTATCTGCCCATAACCTGAGGCAAGGCTTCCACCCATGTGTGCAGAAGATGACCTGTGACACGTTTGAAGGGTCTAAAGGGATAAACATGACTTCTATTCAATTACGGTGTCATTGTTGGGTGGGAGGCCTGTCAGACCTGTGTGGATGATCCCTTTGTCCTCAGACTAGGACCTGAGGTATGACAACCACACTGAGAAAGATCGGGACACAGGGAATGCAAGGCAAGGAAAGCAATGCACAATTTATTGAACTCAATATAACAGATAACCTAGGCAACCAAGGAAAGACCCTCTAAAGACAGCCATCAGGAAAATAAAATAACAATCACCTTAGCAGCAAAGGGGTAAACATGGTTTTCAGGAACAGATTCTAACAATCAAACCAATCAACTGCAGAAGGGGATAAGATCGGCTACAAATAACTAATGAGAAAGGAGGCACAGGGAGGTGCTGCTCATTCCCAGCCATGCTTGGCCAGCAAGGCAGCCACAGGCCTACACAAGTCTGCTTCCTGCTAGCACTCTCGTATGAGTTCTGGGATCCTGGGGCATCTGATGAACTGGTCCAGAGGTCCACTTCCACAGATTGCCCTTTTGCCTTCTCCTTTTCTTGTCCATAAAAGTTGTGCTTGCTTTACAATAAATGGACATGCCTTCAAACTGTCCCCACTGGTTCTTGCAGCTGGAGAACACTGATGTGTCACACTTTCAGTGATCAAGAGACCAGCTGGCAGCAAAACACACAGGACTCAAATGCAATAAAAACAGATTCCAAAATGGACAAGCAATTAAAGAGATATTTCTCAGCATGATTCATCATCAGGTGAATGAAAATGGCAACCACAATGAGACACCACTTCATACACGTTGCAGTGTACTTCATTCAAACATGTTCACAAAGAAAAACGGAAATTAGGCATTGCTGATCTAAGTGGAAAATGATGAAACTAGTATTGCAAATGGTACTCAAGAATTGCCTATAGTGTTCACCATTTCGCAAACTGTGGATCCAGTAAAGAGTATTCCCCTGGAAGACGCAGGGAGCATGTCAGTGGTTTAGTGGTCTGTCCCTGCTTCCTTTGAAAGCTCTCAATATTTGTGGATTGAGCTGTGGCCTGATGCGCTGAGCTTCCCTTATGGGTACAGTTCATGTCCTGTGTGTTCCACTTTCAATCTAGTTTCCTGCTTTTGCCCTCAGAGAGCATTAAGGATGGCTCAAGGCCTTGGGCACCTGCACCTTTGTGGCAGATCCAAAAAAAAGGCTCCTAGCTTTGGATAGGCTAAGCACTTTCCACTGCTGCCAAGTGGAGAATAAAGTTACACAGGGAAGAGCTCTCTCTCTCTCTCCTTTTTCTGAAACCTTGCATTTGAAATAAAAATCAAAGAGAATTCAACAGGGACCCAGCCCTGTGATTTAAGAAATAAAGAAACTGGCATGCCACAAGGACATTGGTTCATATCATGGATGCTCCACTTCTGACCCAACTCCCTGACAACAGGCCTGTAAATGAACTGGAGGATGGTTCAAGCACTTGGGTTCCTGTAATCAAGTTGCAGACATGGACAATACTCCTGGCTCATGGCTTCAGACTTGTTCATCTCTGCTCCACGTGCTTATCTGAGAAGCAAACCAGCACGTGGGAGATGTCTCTTCATTTCTCTCTCTTCCTCCCTTTCTCGCTTTTTTCGTAGACCTGCCTTTCAAATTAATAAATCTTAAAAACAAAAGCCCAAAAAACTAAGCCCTTGCCATGGCAAAACCACCCTTCAGTAGGACATGACATTGTGGCATAGCAGCCTAAGCTACCATCTACGTCACTTCCAATCCAGCTCTAAGCCAATGTGAATTGGAAAGAGAGGCAGATGACTCAGGCACTTGGGTGGGAGACTCATCTGGGAGACTCAGATGGACCTCCTGCTTCTTCTGAGCCATGATCCAGCCCTGACCACTGTGACCACTAGGAGAATCAATTAGTAGATAGCAGACATGTCTCTGTCATTCTCTCTCCTTCTCTTTCTGCATGTCAGTCTTTAAAATACATAAATAGAATGATCAATAAACACCACTTCAAACTTGGCAAATTCTTAGTTTCCATTTGAATCATGAATAGTAATCATGTCTTGGCTATGCTATTAAAAACCTCAACAGAAAGTTTGAATCAGCTTTGACAATTCCAATATCATAGTTAAGACAATTTTGCCTTCTTTCTCTCATACCTGATTTTTCATTTTAGTTTAAAAATTCTAATAAAGTTCCTAAAACGAAATGTAAAACACAGTGAGAATTAAACAACTTACTGAAGGTGTGTGTGTGTTCTCCAGCCGTGGAAGCATGAAGCGGGCTGCAGGGCTACACCTGCAAGAGAGGGTGGGCAGAGGGAGTGATGAGTTTTTCTTGCTTGTTCCCAGTCTCCTTAGTGATTCTTACTGTGCTAAGTAATGTCAAGGCAGGAAGCAGACACAATGCCTGGAGAAATAAGAGTAGTGCTTCACAAGTGCCAGGAAATTTCCTGGAAACAGTATCAGCAATACAATAACTGGCAGTGATGAAACTCAAGATATCATTGGGTTAATGCAAACAACTATTACTTATTGAAAAATGTTGCTGAACATGGCGCCGTAGCATAGTGGCTAAAAGTCTTCACCTAGTATGTGTTAGGATCTGATATGGGTGCTGATTCATATCCCAACTGCTACATTTTTATTCCAGCAAGCTGCTTGTGTCCTGGGAAAACAGTCAAGGATTGCAATATACTTTGGGACCCAGCACACACTTGGGAGACTTGGAAGAAGCTCCTGGTTCCTGCCATGGATTGGCTGTCTTCTAGCTGTTGGGGCTCCTTGGAGAGTAAGCCAGGTGATAGAGAGTTTTCACTCTGTCTCTCCTCTCTATAAATCTATAATGCTGTGACTGTTAAACACTAGCTTATTTTTCTACAACTGTGATTACTACTGTCCAAATTACAAAATATCATAGAGAAAATATCATATTGTCCATAAAATGTATGCTACAGAGAAAGAATTGAGTGGTATAAAGTATTTCTGTATTTCTACAGTGAGCTGCATAGGACTTCAGGAAAGGACTTCCATTGGAACATTTCTTGCTATTAACACTAACATCAGTAGCAGGCAAACATCTTTCAATTAAAGCAAATTTGTCTACACCTATATATGGAAAAAATGATATAATACATATTTATATTCTATACAGCCTTCTCGTAACTGTTCCAAATGAAAGCTCTTAAAACTTCAATGACACTTTCCCGTTCCTAATCTCAAAATGACACTTGACTTTATGATTTTATTTGCCTTAACCCATAGGATATCCATAAAAATGACAGCAACACAGTTTTGAAAAGAGTTTTTACTGGGGGACCAGCACCCTAACTTAGCTGCTCAAGTCTTTGCCTTGCATGAGGAAGGATCCAATATGGGTGCTGCTTCATGTTCTGGCAGCTCCACTTCCCATCCAACTCCCTCCATATGGCCTAGGAAAGCAGCAAGGGACAGAAAAGTCTTGGGACACTGCACCCATTTGGGAGACCCGGAAGAGGATCCAGGCTCCTGGCTTGAGCTCCCCATAGCTCTGGCACTGGGGTCATTTGGGGTGTGAATCATTGGATGGGAGATCAAGAAAACTCTACAGGCCAGAAGAGAATGGAGTCACATATTCCTGTTTCTAAAAGCAAAAAGATGTCAGCCAACAACAGCATACCCAGAACAGCTTTGCTTTGTCTTTTAAAATGAGATAAACTTACTCCACAATAAAGAAAAGTTAAAAGAATTTATCTCTTCCAAACTCGCCCTACAAATGATACTTAAAAATGTTCTCTCAACAGAGAAGAGGAATAGCACCAACCAAAACCAAAGACAAATGTGAACAACATCCAAGTCAAATAACAACAGAAGACTAAATCAATTAACAAACCATTGTGACACTAACAGGACCAAATTGCCACCCATTCATTTTAACCCTAAATGTAAATGGCTTAAACTCATCAATCAAACATGAAGTCATAGATTAGTAGGCTGGATTAAAAAAAAAAAGAAACCTATTGATTTACTGCCTACAGGAACACATCTCACTAAGAAAGATGAGTGGAAAATTTATCATATAGATTTAGATTTTTGTTAATTTTATCTTTTCAAAACACTTTCTTATTAATCAGTGACTCACAGATCATACAGTAACATCATTTTCTTCAAGATAATTCTTGATTTTCTTTTGTTCAGCAACACATTAGTCATTCAGTAGCATGTTATTTAACTTCGTGGTGTTGTAAATTCATTTTTTCCTTCCTGTTGTTGATTTTGTTGTGTGGCTTTTCATTTAATGGGATGTACAGTAACTGTATAATGGAGACTATCATATCTATTAACATGTTATTTACCTTCAAGTCATTGTAAATTTCTATATTCTTCCTGTTGTTGATTTTGTATTGTAGCTTCTCACTTAAGCAGACATATAATACCTGGGTAATGCAGATGATCATATTCAGATGTGAGAATACAATGCAGTATGCATCTCTACTTCAAAACAAAGATGAACTCCCAATGAAACTCTTTACTATATCTTGACTATAGGATGCTGGACTTGGGCCCAGCAGTGTGGCCTAGCGGCTAAAGTCCTTGCCTTGAATGTCCAGGGATCCCATATGGGCGCCGGTTCTAATCCTGGCAGCTCCACTTCCCATCCAGCTCCCTGCTTGTGGCCTGGGTAAGCAGTCGAGGACAGCCCAAAGATTTGGGACCCTGCACTCGTGTGGGAGACCTGGAAGAGGTCCCTGGTTCCTAGCTTTGAATCGGTGTGCACTGGCCCATTGTGGCTCACTTGGGGAGTGAATCATTGGATGGAAGATCTTCCTCTCTGTCTCTCCTCCTCTCTGTATATCTGACTGTAACAAAAAAATAAATCTTTAAAAAAAAAGGATGCTGGACTCTCTGCCATTCTCCATGCCTTAAATGATGGACATATGTCTGTTTATGAAGAGCTACACTACAGTAATGATATAGGGGAACTCAGTGAGGAGGGAAGGAATTCGGGAGGAAGTAAGGAAAATCCCACAGCCTATGGTACTGTACCAGAAAATCAAAATAATCATAAAAAAATAAATTTTTTAAAAATGTAACAAAAGAGAAAAAATGAATGAAAGAAGACAGAAAGAGCGAGAATTTAAAAACTATTGGCCTAATAAACCAGAAATAGGAAGGAGACCCACGCTGATAAAATATAAAATCAGAGAACAAAAAGGAAATATTACAATTGATACTGCAGAAATACAAAGAATAATTAGGAATTATTGCAAACCATTAGATGCCAGCAAATTAGAAAATCGAGTAGAAACGCAAAGACTTCTGGATACATACAATTTACCAAGTCTGAGGTTAAAACACAAAAAATCACATTAGGCAAACAACCAAGACTGAGGTGAAATCAGTAACAAAGAGCCTTACCACAACATGAAGCTTGGGACCACGTGGAACCCCTGCTAAATTATACCAAATTTATAAGAGAGAAAGAACCCCAATACTTCTTAAACTTTTCTAAACAATGGAAAGGGCAGAAATCTTTCCAAACTTATTTTGAGGCCAGATTACCTTAAAACCAAAATCAAAGAAAGGTACAGTGAAAAAAAGAGAATTATTGACAATGTCTATAATAAATTGAAAAGAAAAAGTCTGCAGAAAATACGAGCACATCAAATCCAGCCACACATCAAAGAGATTATGTATCCAGGCCATGTGGGATTTATTCCAGGGATAAATATTTTCCAAGACAGAAGAAAAATTAGGCAAGTAGTGTCATTTGACATATCCACCCAAATCGCTTTGATGAATGCCTTCAGGGAAGATTCTATTTAAGCATATATCTAACAGAAGATATGAGGGTATTTCAAAAAGTTCATGGAAAAATATAATTAAAATATTAACTTATTGACTTATTTTGAGATCCTTGCATAATTTTTCACCGTACATGCTTTCCATGTGAAAACTCATGTGCATGGACTTAAACATATTTTTAACCAAATAAACTAATTTTTCAAAAAAATTCAATTAAAAGAACTTCACAGAGACACTTCTGCAAGTGATATTTTTACTGGTACAATGGGAATTGTGCTTCCTTTTTTCCTTGATTTTATTTTTAGTTTTGTGATAAAATTTCACAGGCTGTAGCATTTTCCCTACCCTAGCATTGCAAAATTGTATCCTATGCAGAATCACCACCAGAGGTCTTAAACACTATGCCACAAAACGAGCCACAAGGGATAATTTTTGTCACTCATTACTGGTAAAATTAATCCCATGTAACTTTAGTGTCTGACCAAATTTAAAAAGAAAAATAATTAGCTTTCTAATCCCATTCTTTTTTTTTAAAGATTTATTCATTTTATTATAGCCAGATATACACAGAGGAGGAGAGACAGAGAGGAAGATCTTCCGTCCGATGATTCACTCCCCCAGTGAGCCGCAATGGGCCGATGTGCACCGATCCGAAGCCGGGAACTTGGAACCTCTTCCGGGTCTCCCACGCGGGTGCAGTGTCCCAATGCATTGGGCCGTCCTCGACTGCTTTCCCAGGCCACAAGCAGGGAGCTGGATGGGAAGTGGAGCTGCCAGGATTAGAACCGGCGCCCATATGGGATCCCGGGGCTTTCAAGGCGAGGACTTTAGCCACTAGGCCATGCCTCCGGGCCCTCTAATCCCATTCTTAAAAAGACAAACCCATTATATCATCTTTCTCTTCCAGCTCTTGGACGTGAAACGTGTTTAGTGTGGCTTGGAGTTAGACACACTTAAAAACACCTGACATTTTTGAAATAATTTATTGCATCCTTTTACAAAGCCAAAAATCATCTCCATAGACCTTATCAAAAAACATGTAAGTTAAACTCATGGTTTCTTAGTTATGATCACTACCACCATCAACTTCCAGTTATTTTTATCTTCGAAAAAGTTGACCATAGCGGTAAAATTTCTGCTTGATATCAACACAACCCAGATTGCCTGCTCTGAATGCAAGCACCATGCCTAATTCAATCACAGCTGCCTGCACAAGGCCACCTGGGAAATCACTGAAATGTGAAGTTCAAGCAGATTTTCAGCTAGGTTGGATACTTACATTTAACACATAGCTTCCAACTATTCAGAATCATTTCATTGATTTGAAATACAGAGAACTTATATCTGGTGGTTCATACTCCCCACACACAAGAGCCAAGATGAGTCAAGCCAAGGCTAGAAATCAGGAATTCTATCCATGCTCCTATAGGGATGGTAAGAAACCCAGGTAGCTGGGCTATTTCTGCTGTCTATCCCGAGAGTATATAAGTAACTGTTTTAAGAAATAAGAAATAAAATTTTACAAAAGGAGCAGTGGGAGAAGCACTAAACATTCCCCAGCCCCAGCATAGATGGAAATGGCATTGGCCCATGTCCCGGCCCAGGGAGTGTGAGGGGGGCTAAATGTGTCCTCTTGCCAGAGCTGCCCTCAGAGCCTGGCTGGAAGCGATCATTCACACCAATAAAACGCCTGTTAGCCTTGAGTGAGACCTCAGTTAGCCATGTCCCTCCACCATGATCCCCGACATTTTCCTCTTCTTGGGTTCTAGCAGCAGGAAGCAACTCTTGCCAACAGGAGGGGCTTCCTCAAGCCCGCTCTGTGGCTGGCCTGGACAAACACACGGCCCGGCGGACAGGCAAGCGCTGTGCTGCTGCTTCCTGGCAACCAGCTGGCCCAGAGTGGAAGCATCTACAATGTTCCATCACAGCCCATTCACACACCCACCTGACGTCCCTCAAGGCTAAGCTAGCCAGCGGCCAGGGACAAGGCTGCTCCCCACACCACTGCTCCAGGATCCAACCCTGGGCTCCCCTCTTCATGCGTAAAGGTGGGGGGAGTCAGTGGGCAGAGAGAGATTACAAGAAGCCACCACAGGGAAGGCCCAGCCACACGTCAGACTAATACAGTGAGGGTCTCCTGCTCCCAGCACAGGAAGCCAGGAAGCTTGGTAACCAAGCTGGGAAATAGCACAGGTACATTCAGAGACTGGCTTTCTTCTTAGAATATATTGTTTGAGAGGCAGAGAGAAATCTACAAACTGGCTCCCCCTCCAAATGGCTGTAATGACTACAGGCGGGCACTCCATGCAGCTCTCTCTTGGGGATGGCAGGGACAACCACCTGCTGCTGTCACCTGCTGACGTGTACATCAACATAAGCAGCAAGCTGGGGTCATGAGCAGAGCTGGAGCTCCAACTCAGGTCCTCCTACAGGGCATGCAGGCAACCAAGGTGACCTCCTGAGCTCTAGGCCAAATACCAACATCTATTCAACCACCTGGGCTGAGCTGGGGTGAGGTGAGCATGGAGGTGGGCATGGAGGCAGGACAGAGTCCCCAGCCAGCACTGACTCAGTCCCCTCCTCATCTCAGCGCGCAGCCCTGGCAGGCAGCCTGGAAGATGGACCAGGCTCAGAGATGGATGGCTGGAGCAGCCACCTCTGGGGACCCCGGGACTGTGCCTTGGGACCCACAATGCAGTTGGAGGGCGAGTTAGAGTCAGTGCTATGATTCATGGCCTCTAGCGCCTGGGAAATAAATATCACACTGCCCTCACCCTTCCCATTCTGGCCTCTAATATCCCTTCCGCAGGAATTGGCCTGTATTACTCAGGGCTCATGCTGACAGTGAACAAGTAAATCAATAGCCTGGAGATTGCTCCCAGGGGAAATTGGATGTGGCTCCCGATAGTGGCCACTCCACGGGGACTGTGCTAAAGCAACTGGGATCATGTGGGACAGAAGAAACTCCTCACCCATCCCCTGTGCTGGAAAACTCCATCTCCATCTCCACTGGGGATCCACATCCTTATCTCTGCTGGAACCCACAGAAGGCTCACAGTGAACAGCAATGCCTCAGCCCCCATCCTGGGTGATCAATCCCCTTTCCACGACAGCACCTGACACATCTAATTCTAAGGAGGCTTTAGGTGGTCCCCTGGGCTCTAATCTTTTCCAGAGCCTGCCTGGGAAGCTCCACACCCCAGACCCAAGTCCAACTTTCTGGGCTGACGTGGTTGCATGACAAAACTTACCTGTGACAATGATAAGCTAGTTCAGCTATTTTTCCCCATGCTAATACTTAATTCTTTAGTGTTGGCCTGGCACGTAATAACCCCTCAATAAATAAGTGTGGAGAGACGAGATGAATAAATAAAAGCTGAAGAAACAGCTGCAGAACAGGCACCATGAGGAAGGGAGTGCATTTGTCTTCTATTTCTCTGCCTCGTTATACCCCTAATCTTTCCAAGGACACACCGCCACTTTTCATCACCGCAGCAATATAACTCACCGCTCACACTCATTTCACATCCCTCACTTCAAGCCCTGTTGGCTTTCTCTCCCCGTCCTCCTCCCATCCCAGTGACAATGCCGAGAAGTCCTGTCCCATGTTCCCAGAGAGTGGGCAGCACGAGCCAGCCGACCCGGCATGCCATGAACTTTGGGACGACACCACACGATCCTGCACACCTGCAGGCCTCTGCGAGAGTCCCCAAGGCCACCAGTCCATGCACTGGGCCAGGAAGGGACAGGTTCGTCTGACCACACAGGCTTCCCTGTTGACATGAAAGTGAAGTTTTGAGATGCCAGGGCTAGGCAGAGAACAGCAGCCGTGAACTTGGTAAGCGTGAGAGGCCCCGTTCTCTACGCTCTCCAAGGTCAGCAGAATGCAGCATCAGTGAACCCGCCAACTGCCATCCAAAACATCTTTGTCCTAATTATGTCTGAATTATGCAAATTAATACCACTGTCAATATACCATTTCCTCCAACCAGTCAAAAACATGCGAGAAGCAAAGACCTGGGAAGATGGAAACCCACCTAATTAGGAGCAAGTTTCCCTGTTTTTCTCTCAGAGAGACAAAACGCTGTGCTTCAACTGGAGAACAGAAGGGGGTGGGGCAGAGCAGGGGCCAGGCAGACTGGGAAGATGGGGCGTGGGTGGGAGCGCATGAGGTAGTGGCAGGAGACTGAGCCCAGAGTGGCTCGGAGCCTGTCTCTCAGCTGAACAGTGTCAGATGGCCCCACATGGTGCAGAGGGGACACAGAGTCAGTAGTCTCCTGCCCCTAGACTTGGGCTGAAAAGGCAGTAATGAATGAGTGAACAAGTGATGGACATTGCTGCCAGCCTTCCCGGAGCTGCTGCTGGAAACCTCTGGGAAGTTTGGCACCACCTTGCTGTCGCTCAGCTCTCAACATTCCTTGTCACGCTCTCCCTGACCTCACTGCAGAGTTGAGGATGGGGTGCTGAGAGGGTGAAGCGGCTGTCCAAGTTCCCACAGCTATGAGTGGCAGGGCTGGGGCACCTGTCCCAGGGGCGCATCTGTATGTCACTGCCTCACAGAGTGTAGCTGTGGAGCAGATAGGAAAAATGGGGAGACGAGAACTTCCCTGCCCAGAAGCCCCAGGATGCCTTGGACAAGGGCTCCCCAACTTGAGAGTCACTTGTGCAAGTTCCAAGAGCAGGGAGCTCACCCTGAAAGCCAAGGGGCCTCTCTGTGCAGTTTGTACCTGGTCACTCCAAGGATGCATGTCCCCCCGTCAGGGGCCATGTCACCCCTGCTTGAGCCCTCGAGTGTTTGGTGAATAAAGATTTCTCTGAGCTGAGGGTCTGAGGAAGGCACATAGCCTCAGATGTACGTGCCTGGCCCCCAGACACAGGCTGCCGGCAGGATCCTACCCCTAACCCTGGGAGCTGTGTGACCGATAGCCAATTGCTCTCTATGCCTCTGTTTTGCCTCTAAAATGGGACTCATGATAATGCCTGATCCCTAACAGGTACTCAGTAACGTGACTGCTCAGGGCAGGGCACTGGGCTAATTCCTTCAGCACACTGAATGAATACACACATACATTCACACACACAGTGTACTTCAGAAAGTTAAATGGAATAAAGGATAGGTTAATTGTAGTACAATAGAATTCTGAACTATACACCTACACAGAGACTTTTAAAACTTTATGGAAAATGAGCTGTGAAATGAATTATGAGAAATTGTGCATGGATTTCCATCTTTCTGGACCAAAATAAGCTTATCTTCGCATTTCATTTTCCAGAAATGTTCTGGACTGTGCTTGGAGGTGAAGGGTATCCAGCTATGTGTTAAGATGCTGCCTCGGGGCCCAGCACGGTAGCCTAGTGGCTAAAGTCCTCACCTTGCACTCACCAAGATCCCATATGGTCGCCGGTTCGTGTCCCAGTGGCCCCACTTCCCATCCAGCTCCCTGCTTGTGGCCTGGGAAAGCAATAGAGGACAGCCCAAAGCCTTGGGACCCTGTACCATGTGGGAGACCTGGAGGAGGTTCCTGGTTCCTGGCTTTGGATTGGTGCAGCTAAAGCCATTGTGGCCACTTGGGAAGTAAATCATCAGACAAAAGATCTTCCTCTCTGTATATCTGACTTTCCAATAAAAAAAAACCGATGCTGCCTCAGTACTGTAAGGCCTGTAGCGGTTCTCAGCTCCAGCTTCCTGCTGACGCACGCCCTGCAAGGCAGCTGCAGCCTGCTGTACACAGAAGATACCAGCACTGTGGCATAACACACACAGTTTCTACCCACAGTGCCAGCATCCCATCTGGGTACCGGTTCATATCCTGACTGTTCCACTTCTCATTCAGCCCACTGCTAATTACCTGAGAAAAATGGTGGAAGATGGCCCAAAACCTTGAGAGCCTATACCCATGCAAGAGAGCTTAAAGAAGCTCCTGACTCCTGGCCTCAGCCTGGCCCAGTTTTCGCTGTTGCAGCCATCTGGGGAGTGAATCAGCAGGTGGTAGATCTCCCTTTCTGTCTCTGTAACTCTGACTTTCAGATGAATAAGCATTTATTACAAGATTTTATTTATTTTTATTGGAAAGTCAGATATACAGAGAGGAGGAAAGAAAGGTCTCCGTCTGCTAATTCACACCTCAAGTGGCCACAATAGCCAGAACTGAGGCGATCCGAAACCAGGAGCTTCTTCCAGGTCTCCCACAAGGGTGCAGGGTCCCAAGGCTTTGGGCCATCCTCAACTGCTTTCCCAGGCCACAAGCAGGGAGCTAGATGGGAGGCGGGGCTGCCAGGATTAGACTCAGCACCCATATGGGATTCTGGAGCGTGCAAGGCGAGGACTTCAGCCACTAGGCTACTGTGCTAGATCCAGGTAAATACGTATTTTTAAAACAAAAGAAGAAGGAGAGAATGGGGTTGCCCAGCCACAGTCATTTTGGGCATTGGGGAGTGAACTAGCAGCAGTTGGGAGCTCCGTATGCCTGTTTCTGTCTGTCCTCAGGTCTCACACATGAACACACTGTGCTCTCCTGGGCGCCTACATGTCATGGCTTCGTTCTGAGCTTAGCAGGGCTGCCACAGTCTGTGTCCTACAGCAGCTGGCAGAATGATGCTCTGCCCCCGGAGACATTTGATGATTCCCTAATTGCCAGAACCTGCAAGTGTGTCTATTTACACGACAGAGGGGACTTATGGCTGCACAAGGTTAAGGTTGCTTGTCGCTGAACTTAAAATAAGCAGCTTCTCCTGGGTTATTTGCTTGGGCCTTTGCCAGCAAAGGTCCTTAAAAATGGAGGAGAAAGGGTCCAGCAAAAATGAATGCCAGTTCATATTCAGGGTGCTCGCTTCCCTTCCAGCTCCCTGCCTGTGACCTGGGAAAGCAGTTGAGGACGGCCCAAAGCCTTGGGACTCTGTACCCACGTGGTGGACCCTGAAGAAGCTCCTGGCTTCCGGCTTCAGATTGGCTCAGTTCCAACTGTTGGAACTGAAGGGTCCCATATGGGCACCAGTTTTTGTCCATCCTGCTCCATTTCCCTTCCATCTCCCTGCTTGTGGCCTGGGAAATCAATAGAGGACAGCCCATAGCCTTGGGACACTGCAGGTGTGGAAGACCCAAAAGAAGCTCCTGGCTTCAAATCAGCTGAGCTCCAGCTGCTACAACCATCTGTAGAGTGAAGCAGTTGATGGAAGATCTTTGTCTCTCCTCCTCTCTGTAAATATGCCTTTCCAATAAAAATAAATAAATTTTTAAGAAAGAAAAACGGGAGAGTGAGAGAGGGAGTTATGGCAGTATGAGAACTCAGCCCAACACAGCTGCAAGATGGGGCCTCAAGCAAAGGAGGCAGACGGCCTCTAGTGGCCAGAAAAGGCCAAGTAACAGGTTTTCCCTGAAAGTCTGTAGCAAGTGCAGCCCTGAGGCAGCAAACTGATTTGAGTGTAGCACACACATATGCAAGTGCTTGCCACAGTTCACAGAAAGCATAATCCAAAGATTATTTCACTGCAAAAATAGGAAATCTCAGCCTTTGCAGGGTCTTCAAGAGGTGCCTAGACGATATGCATCATGGAAGCAATGTACTATATCAATTACATTTCAACATGATTCATCCTCATCCCCCCTAATGGGAGAAAACACCAGGGCTAAGGAGACTTGGGGGGAACTGCATTGCCATTTAGAAATGTCCACAGGCGCCAGGGGGACGTTGCAGGTACTCTACTGCCTGGGTCACCTGCTTCCTCTATCAAACTGCCTGGTCACAGTCCGGGTCCCCACACTTTGATCCAGCTCCCTGCTAGTGTGCACTGGGAGAGGCACAGATGATGCTCCAAGTACCTGAGGCCCTGCCAGCCCATGGAATGGCCCAGGTGGAGTCCTGGGCTCCTGGCTTTGACCTGGCCCACCCTGGCTGTTGCAGGCATTTGAGAAGTGAGCCTGGCTAGCGGGACATCTCTTTCCACCCTTCTCCCTCTTTCTCTCTGTCTTCAAGAAAAAATGAACTGATTTTTTAAATGTCCTCAGAGCTCGGGAATTCAGCCCAGCAGTTAAGAGGACTGCTAAGGTGACCAGGTCCCACACGGGAGAACGCAACTCTGCCACCTGACTCCAGGTCCCCACCGACACCAATCCTGGGAGGTGGCAGAGACGGCTCAATCACTGGGTTCCTGCCACCCATGTGGGAGCCCTGGATTCAGCTCCTGGCTGCTGAGGGCATCTGGGGGAGGTGCCATCAGTTTGAGAGCTCTGTTTATCTAAATATTTCTTTGCCTCCCCCTCACTCGCTCATTCTCTCTCTGCTTCTCCGATAAAAAATTATAACTAAAAATGATGTATTCAAATGTCAACAGCTGACAACCAACCTCCCATTCTACAGGACAAACCAGGGCTCCACAGGGTGTCCTCCCACACTGGCTGCCGGCCCTGTGTCCTCACATCCTGCATTCAGCGAGTCCCGGGCAGGTGTCAAAAGGGCTGTAATGAGGGAGGAGACTCAGGGACTGCGACCTCCTCCCTCTGAGCTCAAGCTGAGGACCCCTCCCTGACCGTGGCCTCGGGTGGCTCTGGTCATGGGCTGCGTGTAGCTGATCAGAAGTCAAACGAGACACCTTGATGGACTAGGGCAAGCGTTGTCTGCATGGGCATGACAGAGGATTGCAAGTGCCAACTCCACACTTGCCTCTTTGCAATAACTCAAAGCACATGACGGCTGCATGAACCTGGCCAGGGCCTTCGCGGCTTAGTGTGGGGTCCTGCCCTCCTGTCAGGTAGGACAGTGGTGCAGGTCAGTGAAGGTGCAGGAGCAGCAGGGTCAGGCCCTAGGCAGGCTACTGCAGGTATCACAGGAAGAGCACAACAGAGGGTTAAAAAGCACAGGCAGGAGAATCACCCGGAAGGCAGCTGCCATTGGACTTCAAAATGGGCTGTAGGTGGGGCTTGTCTTGGACTGGGTCAGCAGGACTGGAAGGGGCTGGGTGTGCAGGATTCTGCGAGGGAGAAGAGGTCCTTGTGTTCCCTCCCGCCCATCCCACTCCAACCCCCAGGACAGACAGACACAGCTCTTTCTCCCTCCCAGCTGCTGCTAAAACAATGCCTTGGGCACCCCCTGCCCCCTGCTTTGCTACTAGCGGAGTCCATGACCCTGCTCTGTCAAACACTCCCAGAAACAGAACTGGGATCCTCTTCCTCTCTCTCTCTCTCTCTCTCTCTCTCTCTCTCTCTCTCTCTCTCTCTCTATCAGGCCCCTGCAAAACCCCACCCATTTCCAAATTCCCACCATCAGCTCCTCTCCCAGGGAGCTCCCCATCCCTCCAATTCCAACCACCAAGCCAAGCCCAGAGAACTCGCAAGTGCTTATTAAGGCACTAATTAATTGAAATTTCCCCCCTCATTGCATGCTGTTAATTAGTTTCTTGTAGTAACAGACACTATTATTCTTGGAAGTAATAACTTGCTCCAGGAGGCAGTTTTAATGTTACTTATAATTACCAGAGAAGGCAGGGTCTTGGGCTCAGGTGGCCAGGACTAATTCATGAAAATGAATAGGAATGGAGGAACCCTGTGCTGTTGAAACCAAACCTGGGCACCTGGTTTACTCAGCGTATGCCACATATGTACTCAAATACTGCACTGTACCTTATGTTAGCATTCATGTACATGCCGATCAAAATTCACTCTAATTTGTTTAAACTCAGAATCATCCTCTCAAACTAACAGTGAGCCATCTAAAACAGTGAAACAGTTCCAATCTACACACTATACAATACAATTATTGTTTTTAAATTGATAACTGTAGTTCTTTTTAATATTTATTTACTTATTGGCAATTCAGATTTACAGAGATAAGGAGACAGAGCGAAGAATTTTTCACCCACTGGTTCACTACCCAATTGGCCTCAAGAGTCTGAACTGAAATGATCTGAAGCCAGAAGCCAGGAGGCAAGAGCTTCTTCAGGGTCTTGCATGCAGATGCAGGGTCCCAAGACTCTGGGCTGTCTTCTACTGCTTTCCCAGGTCACAGGCAGGGAGCAGGATCAAAAGTGGAATACCCAGGACAAATGGACCAGCAAACACAGAGGATCCTGGCTCATGCAAGGTCAAGACTTTAGCCACTATGCTACCATACCAGGCCCTTTTAAATTCTTTCAAAAGAATTTATTATTTGCTTAAATGTGACAATCACAGTACAAGAGTTAAAAACAGATAGACTGAGATCTTCCCTCCACTTGTTTACTCCCCTATGGCCACAATAATTAGCAAGGTCCAGCCAAAACCAGGAGCCTGGAATTCCATTCAGATCCTCCTCAGGGCTGCAGGCATCCAAGGAACTGGGACATTTTATGTTATCTTCTAAGCACAGTAGCAGGAAGCTAGCTCAGAAAGGGAACATCAGAGCATAACTGGTCCTTATATGCAATGCTGGCATTGCATGCAGCAATGTAACATGTTATCTTACAACATCCACCCCAAGGATTATTTAAATACTCAAAACCTGGAACTGGCATGGTAGCCTAACAGGTAACATCCTGGCACCCACAGAGATCCCATATAAGCACCAGTTCTAATCTTAGCTGCTCCACTTCCCATCCAGCTCCCTTCTTGCGGCCTGGGAAAGCAGTGGAGGACAGCCCAATACCTTGGCACCCTGCACCCACCTGGGAGACCAGGAAGACACTCCCAGATACTGGCTTCAGATTGGCTGAGCTCTGGCTCTGCTCCAGGTGTTGAGGCCACTTGAGGAGTAAAACAGAAGGCAGAAGATCTTTCTGTATCTGCTTCTCTCTGTATATCTGTCATTCAAACAAAAATAAATACATCTTTAAAATAGGTAGATAAGTATTAAACAAATAAACACATAAACAAATACAACTTTGTAATCAAACCACTGGGTGGCTTTTCTCTTTGAACCTCTTGCTCACCTTGTATATGAAAAAAGTGTTACACTCTTTTGTTCAAATGTGCCTATGCACTTGAAAGGAAGAATGATGGAAAAACAGATGCATTGTGCACATTTCTGAATGCTTTTAACAGCTGTGGCTGTGTCAGACTGACTCTGGGTCCAACAATGCCCCTTTCGTGTCACATGTGGATGCGAGACACTCAAGTACTTATGCCACCACCAGCTGCTTCTCAGATGCTTTAGCAGGAAGCTGGATTAAAAGGGTGGAGCAGAGACCTGTGCTGAAGCCTAGTGTTAAAGTCCTCACCTTGCACACGCCCCTGATTCCATATGGGCACTGGTTCATGTCGTGGTGGCCCCACTTTCCATTCAGCTCCCTGCTTGTGGCCTGAAAGGCAGTCGAGGACAACACAAAGCAATGGGGGCCTGCACTCGCATGGGAGATCCAGAATAAGCCCCTGGCTCAGCACTAACTATGATGGCCACTTGGGGAGTGACTAAGCCGACAGATCATCTCTGTTTCTCCTGCTGTCTGTGCCTCTGACTTTCCAAGAGAAATAAATAAACATTGAAAATCAGACAGGGAGGAGTAGCCAGGCTTGAATCAAGTGCACTGAAACAAGATGCATTCATTCCACCTCATCCAAACCATCCTCCTCGTTACACTGTTTGATTCATTTTAATACTGGCAAGGTATTCAACCACATATGAACCCAGCTGGATTCCTGGCTGCTCTACTTCCGATCCAATCTTCACTCAGCAGAAGATGGCTCACATGCTTGGGGATCTGTACCCATACAGCAGTACCAAATGAAGGCCCTGACCCCTGGCTTCAGCAAAGCCCACATTAAGCCATGGTGGCCATTTGAATGGTGTCCACCAGTGAATGCAGGCACACTCTTTACCACACTCCACTTTCTCTAAGCTTTCCTTCCAATTAAGTCTTAAAGAGCAAGCAAGCAAAAAAGAAAAACACGACTTACTATGAGATGTCATACTACCGAAGCAGTGACTGGAACAGGGCATAAGATGGATCTTGGGTTTCTCTAGGTTTCTGCTTTTTCTGGCATCTTAACACTTACACCACATGTGCTGAGCCTGAAAAGTCACCAGATTACATGTGTATTCATTCAGAGTTACGGCTGCCTGTTCCTGTCCCCGAGTGTACCTCAGTACACTTAGAAGAGAGGAGCTGACCACCTCTTCTCACCGAAGGCTCCAAGGGCACCTCAGGTTCAATGAGAGCAAACACTGTCAAGGAAAGTCCTTCCATCTCTCTGTCTCATTCTTCCTCTCCACCCACCCCTCCCACACTCTCTCTCCTCTTATACCGCCGTTTCTCCCCACCCTCATTTCTTCCTTCTTACCCACCTCTTTCTCTTCCTCCCTTTTCCCTACTCCCTCCTCCCCTTGCCTCCCCCTGACACACATAACACCTTCCTGATTTTTGTCCCCACACAACCCATTGGCCCCACCTCAGCCCTCCACCAACCCAGGGACACAAGAGTATACAAGAATATCCAGCAGCTCTGTATCCAAGCCTCCTGAAAAAAAGAATACTCCGTCAGAAATGAGAGTGTGTGCAGTCAAGATTTCCAGAATGTGCAGTAGAGGAGACTTCCCTAGAAAATCCCAGAAACCCAAGGAGCTCACCCAACTGTCACAGGTAACATCCTCACCTGAGAGAGGCCTGACGCTGGCTGCACTGGGTTTTTCCCAGGGTGGCCAGCAACACTGAGGGTGGTTCTTCATGGCCTGCCCAGGGGCCTTGCAGGAAGGGTTCTGTAATGTGTATTAGGGGCCAAGGTTCTGGCTTTATTTTTGAGTTTCAGTGCCTGGCACAGGCAACCCCTACCATGGGTGTGGTGGCACAGTAGATGCTGCTGCATGCTGCCACATCCCAGCACCCAGTTCCTGTCAGCTACCCCACATTTGGGAGCCATAGAAGCATGAGATGGCCCAAATGCTTGGGTCCCTGCCACCCACGGGGAAGACCCACATGGAGATTTGGCATCCTGGCTTTGGTGTGGCCCATTGTGGCCTGTGGCAGCCACTTGCAGGGAGAGAGCCAGTGGGTGGAAGAACTTATATACCCCCTCTGCCCCACTCTGTTGTGTTTCAATAAATGAACACATCATACATAAATATATAACTAAGTAAACAAATACACACCTGTATTCATACAGTCATGCAAACACACAATGCCTATGTACATACGTACATATATCATAAACACACAATACACACACATAATTGATGTACCTATATGAATGCATGTGTGCACATACACCTAACCATTTGTTGATTGCATAAATAGCTCTACATAAACATATATACCTATGTAAACATCTATATAATTCTTCACCAAATACATGTAGATACCTATGTAAATATAGGCATAAGTATACATGTATACACACATAAGTATACAGATACCTAAACACATTCATTCATACATACATATACACTTATGTAAAAACATACACACTTACACTCATAAGCATATATACATATATATATATAATTACACCTTTATAAGCACGTGTTTATATACTTAAGCACACAAATATATACACATTCCTGTTTCTTGCCGTGGTTCCCTTCCCCTCCCCCATTTCCCCTTGACTCTCTCTTCCCCATCTCTCTCTCTCCCACTACCTCCTTCCTCCTCTCCCTGGGCCCCTAAGTCTCCCTCTTTTCCTGCACCCCCCTCACACATGCACACCCATTCTCCATTATCTCAACATATGAATACACAAAATATACACCCATATAAACTCATACATGGCTACATTCACACACACACATAATTACATACATACCTTTGTAATAGATACCTATATATAAACACCTAAATTCACACACACAGTTACATAAATATATACCTTTATACTATATATATAGACACATACAACAATACCCCATTCCTTGCCCAGGTTCCCTGTCTTTCCACACCTCGTCTCCCCATGTCTCTCACTTCTCCGTCTCCCCTCTCTCACCCTTCTTCCTCCTTCCTCTCCTGTCCGCACATTTCCTCCCTAAATCCATGCCCCCTCACACAACCTGTCCTATTTCACTGTTAGTGTGAGTGTAGGCTAGTGCAACCACTATGGACATCAGTATGGAGACTGCTAAGACAACTGAAAATCACTACCTATGACTCAGATATCCCACTCCCGGGAATATACTCAAGGAAATAAAATCTGCATATGAGAATGTGACCTGTAATCCTGTTTGTACTGTAGTAACACAATCTACAATAGCAAAAACATGCCCATTAAAAGAGGAACAGATAAAAAATTCTATGTTAAAGCTACTCTATGGAATACTACTCAACCGTGAAAAGGAATGTTATTCTACCTTTTGCAACAAAAAGGTCACAGCTAGAGACCATATGCTCGATGAAACAACTCACTCCCCTACTCCCCCCAAAAAATCATATGTTCTCTCTGATATAAGGCAACCTTCATGCAAAATACAAAATCCGTATACACATATATTTATAGAGAAATTATATAAGGGAGACTAGCATAACAAGTGGAGAAGATACATTGCAGTATCTATCTCTACTCTCAAATAAAATAACTCCTAACGAAATTGTTAAACAGAGATTGACAATAGGATGCAGACCTTGGACCACTGTCAACAGCTACAATATCACGATACACTTAAACAGCAGGATTACGGGTTTGCACCTGTTACTGAAGGAATATACTGCCCTAACAATATGGAGAAAAACTGTGAGAGGGAAGGAGAATATTGAGGGTAAAAAGGGAAATTCCTGAGCCTATGAAATTCTATCATAAATAATAAATTTAAGGCCCATGTGGTGTGGCCTAGTGGCTAAAGTGCTCGCCTTGAACACGCCGGGTGGTTGAACACCCATGTGGGTGCCGGTTCTAATCCTGGCAGCTCCTCTTCCCATCCAGCTCCCTGCTTGTGGCCTGGGAAAGCAGTCGAGGATGGCCCAACGCCTTGGGTTCCTGCTCCCGCGTGGGAGACCTGGAGGAAATTCCTGGTTCCTGGCTTCTGACTGGCACAGCACTGGCTGTTGCGGTCACTTGGGGAGTGAATCGTCAAACTGAAGATCTTCCTCTCTTTCCTCCTCTCTGTATATCTGACTTTGTAATAAAAATACACTTTTTAAAAATTAAAAAAATTTAGAATAAGTAAAAAAAATGTACCTACCTACCTACATACCTACACACACATACACACACACACACACACACACACACACAATCGATCACCTGGAGTCTGAATGTCTCTTGGCTGACACTGGGACAAGGTTTCCTGCCCATCTTTCATCCAAGTTGAAGCTGCACACAGCCACAGCAGGTGCACACAATCAGAGCTATCTCTACACAGGCAGACACACACTACAACTCCACCACCTCCTGCCACCAAGCATGACGCAGTACAAGACATCTTCATGTCAAGATTTCACATGTCCTTTAATTATTCCAAGAGGACTTTCAAACTGAGGTGGTGGGCTCCCTTTAATCACTTATCACATATATTACATCAAGATTCTCACTTGCTACGTACATGTCAAATTCTGCCTTCATCAGCAACATATTCTGGTCTTTGTCTCCATCTTTACCACCAAAAACTCAAATAATTTAAAAAGCAATTTTATCCAAAATATTGCCCTCAAATTAATATATATGTCTTCAAAAGGGGATATTCCCTTCTGTTTCAATCTCAGAATAAGGAGAATGTCAGCCCAAGTTTGACAAATTATTGAATCAAAGAGAAAATGCATGAATAACAAGTTAGCAAGTGTCAAGACTGGTTTAAACAGACATCAGTATTCATTTTCCAAACAGGCACAAAAAGTCATTAATGTCTGTTAGTCACGTATAATCAAAGAAAATATCAAAATAAAGTAATGCCACTTAATATAGACATCTCCTTACATCCTTCAAAATATCAGTGCTACAGAAGAAGAATAATGAAGACTTTCTCTTAAAAATGGGAATTGGACCTGGTACAGTAGATACCAGTTAAAGTCCTCACCTTGAATAGACCAGGATCCCATTTGTGCACTTGTTCTAATCCTGTCAGCCCATCTCCCATTCAGTTGAGGATGGACCACAGCCTTGGGACCCTGCACACACATGGGAGACCTGGAAGAAGCTCCTGACTACTGGCTTCAGATCTGCTAATCTCCAGCCACTGCAGTCACTTGGGGAGCAATTCATTGTATGGAACATCTTCCTCTCTGTCTCTCCTCATCTATATATGCAGTATGCATCTCTACTCTACTGACTTTGCAATAAAAAATAACTTTTTTCAAAAATGGGAACCAAGTGAAATGTACATAGAAATAATGCTTTTGGGGCCTGGGGGCGTGGCCTAGCAGCTAAAGTCCTCACCTTGAACGCCTAGGAATCCCATATGGACACTGGTTCTAATCCCGGAAGCTCCACTTCCCATCCAGCTCCTTGCTTGTGGCCTGGGAAAGCAGTCGAGGACGGCCCAACACATTGGGACCCTGCACCCGCGTGGGAGAACCGGAAGAGGTTCCAGGTTCCCGGCTTTGGATCGGCACGCACCGACTGTTGCGGCTCACTTGGGGAGTGAATCATCGGACAGAAGATCTTCCTCTCTGTTTCTCCTCCTCTCTATATGTCTGACTTTGTAATAAAACAAAAAAAATCTTAAAAAAAAGAAATAATGCTTTTGGTACTTGGTGTAAATTTCTAAACTTCATTAACAGAAAATCCAGAAATTTTTAGGTTAATCCATGTGCTGTCAATGCCACTGAAATGAGTATTAAGCTACAGAAGAAGCTGTTACACTGGGGACTTACAAAAGTTACCAGGGACAAGCCTAACACTGTTCAAGCATGCATACACATGTATGTGTATTTTCTCATTCAAGCCAATCTGAGTGTCAGGTAGTTCTGCTTACTAACTCTCAACAAAAAGAAAGAAAAACATCACACTGACACAAAATGTGGCATAAGTTTCCTCAGCTGATGCAGCTCAGTTTAAGCCAGGTTCCAGAATAATCATAAATCCCAGCCTCCAGAAAAGCACCTGGACAAGAGCTCTCTACAACTCAATCTACATGCAGGAAGTCCTCACGCTGGAATGCTCAGACCCCTACAAGTGTGGACAGAGCTGGGCATTGCAACCTGGAGCCACATGCACACTTACTGCTGTTTTTCCCAACACCCCCACCCATTGTGGAGCTTAGTATCTCTGCTTTCTGGGCTGTGAGGTTCACAAAAACAGGGGCCTTGTCTGTGTCACGACAAGACAAGTATGCAAGACAGCAAGCTGCAAATGGAAACAATCCTACAGTTAGTGAGTGGATGGCTGAAAAAGCAGCTTCTCCTCTCAGCTCACTAATTTCCCACGCCCCACCAACAACCACGTGTCATGGTCTGTGTCCCTGTGGGGATTGGCAAGGTTCTAGACACCCATATGCCAGTAGTCATATAGCATCAACCCAACCAACCACAGTAAACTCCCAAATTACACCTCAATCATCATCCCACACCAGGTCAATCTAAGATTCAGAATCTTAGACTGGCATTATGGGTAACAGGTTAATCCACTGCCAGAAATTTCACCACCTCTCATGGATTGCTATAGCTCAAGTCCCAGTGGTCTCATGTCCAATCCAGCTCCCTGCTAACACTCCTTGGAAAGCAACAGAGGGCAGCCCAGTGCCTGGGATCCATGCATCCACATGATGAAGCTCCCGGCTCCTGGTTCTGGCCTGACCAGACTGAGCCATTGGGGGAAGTGAAGCAGAGGAGAGATGACTGCTCTCTCTACATCTCCATTTCTCTCTTTATGTAACTCTGTCTTTCAAGCAAGCAAAATAAATCCTTCATCAAAAGAAAAGAATATTGAAAAACTGGAAAAGTGCGTCAAGAAGGAAAGCTCCGGGAGTGCACCTGCCCTGACCCCCACCATCTGGGTTGGACTCTGAATCCTGGATCCTCGGTTGAAAAATGGGGAAATAATTCATTGTATTCCCACCAAAGAGTGAATGTTATTGAGCTAATATGTGTACAGTTCTCACAACAGTGCATGATACACTGTGATTGTATCAACAAAGTTAAGTAAGTGCTCAACAAATGCCAGCTACCATTCCTAATAGTATTTCTATTGTTCAGCACCCATTTTAGAAATAAGCAAAATGTGACTCAAGAGTATTAAAACTTCTCAGGAAAATGGTAAAACTGGGAGTAGGAAGTATTTATATGCATATATCTCTTTTCCTCTAACAGCACTCACTGTACTATCAAATACACAGTTATAGACAGATATTTTCTCTAACAGAAGTCACATACAAATCAGTTCTATCAAACCCAAAATGAAAATATTCATCACCATGATGGACAATTACTTAGTGAACTTTTTATTGTAAACAAGGGCCTGTACTATTTTATGTTTTTGTATTTATTGGAAAGAATTGCAGGGCAGAGGCAGAGACAGAGAAGGAAATCTTCCATGGGCTAGTTCAATTCCCAAACGAACACACCTTCCAGGGCTGGGCCAGGATGAGGGCAGGAACCAGGAGCTTTATCTCTATCTCCCAAATGGGCTACAGAAACCCAAACACTCAGGCCACCTTCCACTGCTATCTCAGGCACATAAGAGGGGAGCTGAATTGAAACAGAGTATCAAAGACAAAAACTGGTGCCTGAATCTGATGTCAGTGTCACAGACAATGATTTAACAATGTCACATTGTTGGTCCAGATTTGAAAAAATGTGATCAGGGGCCTGACACAGTAGCATAGCAGCTAAAGTCCTCCCTTTCACACGCCAGGATTCCATATGGATTCTGATTTGTGTCCGAGCCACTCTGTTTCCCATCCAGCTCCCCTCAGAAATCAGTCAAGAATGGCCTTCAGACTCTTATACCGTTGCTTTCATAGAAAATTAATGTTCATAGAAAATTAATGCAGTACAGTGGCCTAGCAGCTAAAGCCCTTGCCTTGAACACACTCGAATTCCACGTGGGTTCTATTTCTAATCCCGGTGGCCCTGATTCTCATCCAGCTCCCTTATTCTGACTTAAGAAAGCAGTTGAGAATGGCACAAAGCCTTGGGACCCTGCATCTGCCTGGGAGACCTGGAAGATTCATGGGTTGGAAGATCTTCCTGTCTCTCCTTCTCTCTGTACATCTGACTTTGCAATAAAAACAAATCTCTTACAAAATTAGTGCTACGAAGTATTTTCTAGGTCAGCCTACATTTTTATGAATTCCAGTAGAACAAGAAGAACAAGTCCCATTCAAACCATTATCCCTTTTCCAAAACCCATCTATGTCTCTATCCTGAAAGACCTACCAGCCTAGTGCTGCCTTCCTTCTGTTCTCACTTGCTCCCTTTCAGCCACATTGGTTGGCTGGGGCATTAAGGAAAGCCTCTATCATAAGGGACAGAGAAGCCACATATGCCAAAGGGACCATTGAAATATATATAAAAAATCAAGGATGGGAATATATGGTATGCAAAATGAAGAAGGAAAATAAAATAAGCTTAGTGAAATAAACAATATGAAGTAGAGTCACCAACAGCAAGTGCATTTACATCAGGCATTCCAAGGAAAATGGTCTACAAATCAAAGGAAAGCAAGCATTTCTTTCTATCCAAAGCCTAGCTAAGCACATGGCTGGTGCACAGTAAGGCACAGAAGGGGGTGCTAAGCGTGTGTGGGATTTGTATGTCAGCTGGCTCCCTAAACTTTGGATGGAAGTGGTCTCTCTCCAAGTGACTATGAGGTAGACCTCAGAAAGATCTAAGAATCCAGAGCAGAGGTCAATGAACTACAGTCCATGGGCCAAATCTAGCCACTGCTTACTTTGTAAGTAAAGTCTTAATGGAATGTAGCAATGATCAGTTAAGCACAAATTATTTATAGTTACTTCCATGCTGCAAAGCAGTCAGCAGAGGCAATGAGTTGTGAAAGGATCTCTATGACTTCAATACCTAAAATAATTGCATAGCCCTTTCTAAAATAAATATAACCCTGATACATTGATCTAGGCCATCACATAATCTTTTATCTTTATTTACTCCTGGGAACTCAAGAAGGAAGACAATGACTGAAGGCTACCAGAAGGTGATACTTTAACACCACCATGGGAAGTCTATTGATGCTTAACCAACACTTCTTCCTTGTCCCTCCACACACTCACCTGTAGCTCTTGCAGTCTTCCTCATCCTTCTCCAAGCTGACCAGATCACTGGAACATACTACATTGTCCAGCAGGCTGAGGTACTCTAGGTCTGGAGTCACGTCTTCCAGCACACATTCCTAATCACTGATGTGACAACAGTCAATGATCTTCATCCAGGAAGCAAGAAAAGGCCTAGAAAGAAGCATGGACCATCAGCCTCACAGTGACAAGTCTACGCTCCCCGCTGCTCAGACAAGATGACACAATAAGGGTCGAAATCAACCTAAATTTTAGCAAGTCTACTTTTTCGTCACATGTCAGACACCCTACTGAAGTTTTCTCTGGAAAAGCAGGAACAAGTCCAGATCACTTGCAAGAGGATTTATCACAATTTCTTCTTTAGTTCTTTTTTAAAAAAGGTAAAGCATAGATTCTGCATAGTAAAATATTTTATTATAATATGCAAGGCTTATTACTTTCCTAGTAATAAAAACAAAAGCTTATTTTCAAACACCACATTAAAAAATATGCATTCAAAGAACTCCAGAACAACCATAAAACAAAACAAAACCATAAAACAAAACCATAAAACAAAACCAGTGAAGAAATGGGAAAAGGGCAAGACGATGGAATAGAGTAAGGACATGTTTAAACGGACAGAGAAACAGCTAATCAGGATGAGGCAGAGAGGACACATTCCAGGAAATAGGAGAGGACAGAACAACAGCAGAGGAGTATCTGGAGACTGACAGACACAGGAAAGCAGCAGACACAATGGTGTGGTGCTGCAGTGACTGATAATCCAGCGGCATTCAGCTAACAGTGATCTGAGCTCCACCAGCAGCCGCAACTCCACCAGCAACCAGGTGGGAAAGGATTTTCACTGGGAGCTCCAGAGGTGAACCCAAAGAACTGTCCATCCTGATCATCTGTTTGATTTGACCAGGAGTAGATACAGAGCAGCAGGTCCTAGAAGGCACTACGGGAACAGGGTGAATTTTACAGCCCAGTTCACCCCCTAGAGCCAAATTGGGCACCATTTTGCTTAAGGAGGCAAAGATAAGGGAAAGGCCTAGGCATATGCTGAGCTGGTACTGAACACATTTCTGACTCAGTAAACTGCAACAACGTAGCATCCTACAGGTTCCACCCAAGACAGGTCCGGGTAGCCCTCAGATCTGATGGCCAGCAGATCAAGAACTCTAGTAGTGGCATGTTAGGCACCATTTTGTACAGTATGGCAAAAGTTTTAGGACTGCAGGGGACAATAGTGAACTGCACTTGTCCTAGGCTCACCAGAACACACTGAGCTCAATGCACTGCACTGGTACCACAAGAAAATAATACTGACTATGGCATCGTATGGGTCAAAATAGGTTGTCTGGCCCTCAGAACTAATGCCCAAAAGGTTCTGGCAAGATCAGCATCACCAACAACTAGCTATAAAGGACACCTGGTGTCTCCCTAATCCTGGGACCTGCTCCAACCAGAAGTCGAAGAAAGGTTGTAGAGACAACGATGCAGCCTCAGCACAATATCAAAGCAGGTGGAGACTGGTGAGCCAGGAGCTGGGACTACAGAGACCATGGGGGAAATCTAATGTAAGAACCCAGACCTGGAACTCAATGGAGGGAGTGGCACAATTGGCTGCATGCAAAGAGCCATGTACCAACTGCAATAAGTAAAATTAAACTGTAGACCTTTGGTGACATAGCTTAGGAACCTGCACCAAGGAGAAGACTCTGCTAACCAGATGTACAAGACTATGCTAACCACAAGTACAAGAGTCAAAGGCACAATGAGTATTACTGAAGACTTCACTGCAAAGGAGCAAAGCCCTATGCCAATTTCAAAGTTAACTAAGGAAGACATCCAGAAAATGGGGGATATAGAATTTGAAACACTTGCTATAAAGCTACTTATCAACAATGAGAAGCACATAAAGCAGGCATTCAAGGAATTTAAGGAATATGTCATACTGGAAATGAATCAAATAAAACCTAATACATTAGAAATGAAGAATACAGTGCAGCAATTTAGAAGTACAGTGGAGAATCTCCAAAACAATGAAGCAAGCAGAAGAAAGAATCTCACAATTGGAAGATATATCCTGTCACCCGGGAGAAGCAAACAAAAAGCTGGAAACAGAACTGGATCAGGCCAAAACATGTATTCAAGAATTGAAAGACACTATTCAGAGGCCTAATACAAGAGTTATGGGACTCCCAGAAGGTGCAGAAAAGCTGGGATTAATTGTGTATTCAATGAAACAATAAGTGAAAATTTCTCTAATCTAAAAGAATTGGGAAACAACATCCAGGAGGCTCACAGAACTCCCAACAGAGTGGGCCAAAAACAATGTTCACCACAACACATGATAATCTAGCTCTCTTCAATCAGACAGTAGTAAAACATCTTTAAGTTTAAGTGCACATTAAAAAAATCAACTGACATATAAAGAAATGACAATTAAACTCTATAGGCAAGAACAGAATGGAGTGACATATTCCAGATTCTAAAACAAAAAATTGTCGGCCTAGGATAACATATTCAGCAAAGCTTTCTTTCATCTTTGAAAATGAAATCAAATTCTTCCACAGTAAAGAAAAGTTAAAAAGAATTTGCCTCTTCCAAACCTGCCCTATAAAAGATATTTAAAGATGTTCTCTTGACTGAGAAGAGGAATAGCACCAATAAGAACGAAGGCAAACGTGAAGAACATTCCAGTAAAATGACAACACAAGACTAAATCAATGAACAATCCATTCCTAACATAACAGGACCAAAATACCACCCATACATATTAATAGTGAATGTAAATGGCTTAAGCTCAATCATACGCCAAAGATTAGTAGACTGGATTAAAAAAACTAAACCCATTTATTTGTTGCCTACAGGAGACACACTTCACCAGCAAAAATCAGCAGAAACTATATCTCACGGATTTCGATGTTTTTGTTGTTATTAGTATCATCTCTTCAAAATATTTTCTTGGGTAAGGGGCCACTTGGGCAGTCTCCCCGCCTGCTGCAAGGGTAGGGTTTTGGAGGTACCTTTTGTAGCCCTGGACCTTCACCCCACCCAGGGCCCTCCACCCCGGCCCGTGCCCTCACACTCCCACCCGCGGCTTACCTCGGCTTCCATGCGACTGCTCGGCTCAGAGTCCTGGCGTCGACTGGTCCGCGAGAGTGACCCTGACACCTGCGTGACCCCAGCGTGTGCGTGACCCCGGCGTCAACGTGAGGACGTCACCTACGTGACCCCAGCACGCTAAGTAATGGCCTGTCTTCCACTTCGGCCGGAACAGGAGAGCTGAGGCTCGCAAAACGGTGAGTTAATGGACATAGATCCTCCTCTCTACCTGTCCTCTTCTCTGTATTTTCAATAAAAATAAAATAAATCTTAAAAAAAAAAAAGCGAATCCTGATCCTCACTGTCTAGGAAGGGGTAGCATGTTGCTACATTCCTGGCCTTGTGCAGGAGCCACTCAGGCTGGCCCCCAACATCCTGGAGGGTTAGGGGATTGGGGGCCTTCTACGGCCTGGGTCGGAGGATGCTCTGTCAGCCCTCCACCTCCTGGAGGGTTAGGGGATCTGGGGATCTTCTGCAGCCCGGGTCGGGCAATGCTCCATCAGCTCCCGGCATCCTAGAGGGTTAGGGGATCTGGAGGCCTTCTGTGGCCCCCAGGGGATGCTCTGTCAGCCCCCGGCATCCTGGAGGGTTAGGGGATGTAGGGGCTTTCTGCGGCCCCGGGTCGGTGGATGTTCTGTAGGCCCCGGCATCCTGAAAGGAGATGGTGTGTTGGTGCATTCCCTGGCCCTGGTTGTGGGGCCCCTTGCCGATCTCAGTTTGTTGACCGCTCAGGAAGGCCCTGGCCGTCCTCAAGGCTAGTGGGTGGGGCGACTTCCAAAGCTCCTGTCGGGGTATGCCTTCTGGGTGGGTCATGGACCCCTTGGCCGAGCCCCCCGCATCCTTGAAGAGTACAGAGTAAGGGCGCCTTCCCAGTTCCAGTTTGGGGGCACCTTACTTCTCCTTGAATTGGAGGCAATTTGGGCTACCCCATGACCAGCTGGAACGGTAGGGGGGTCTGGACATACCTGGCCCAGATCAGAAGCCACTTAGTGGGTTCCTGGAAGGGTGGCGGTGGAGACTCATTCCCTGGGTGGAGAGATCTGTCTCTGGTCCTGGTGTGGCCATGGCCTGCTTTGTCCATGGACTAAGAACATTAGAACTGAGCGAGAATTTCTGTCTGTTGCAGTCTGTTGTTTGACAAAATCCATCTTAGTGCATCCACAGACCCAGGAGCAAGTGGCAAAGCTTGGCCAGGAGAGTCATCCATCCTGTTCTCTTCCATCTTCTGACTAGGCATTCGGTTTCCCCTGCTGGCCTAGGTGAGCTGGGCATCATGTGCTCTACATGCATCTGTGTGTGGTCTCCACTGTCTGGGCATCTGCAAATGAGAAGGAGATTGCCAACATCTGCCAACTATTTTACAAACCTGGATGGAATTCCTATCTTCTGCCTTCCACCTGGCCAACCCCTGGCTCTTGGGGTCACGCCATTTGAGAACAAAGTCATCCCTATAATTCAAGTCGCCATTGATATGAGTCTTTCTTTAGAACATGTACTCAGTGTCCACGTGTAAAATATTGCTTCCCCTGAAACTTGAAGGTCAATTAAGTCTGACTCATTGGCAATGATTTTATTCTAATCAGTAACTGAAAGTTCGTAATAGCTATTGTTGCTTTCTGCTTCAAAATACTGGAATGCTTAAGTGTACATTTGAGCCCAATGTCCACCTGCTATCTTCAGTTAGTTGTCATTCCATTTTCCCAATCTCTGATGTTTAAAATTTCACATGTATTCCCAAGTATTAAGTTGAGTTTGGGATCTCCTTCCTGTTAATTAAACTTAGGGACATTGAAAGGGGCAAGCAGATAGAACTGTATAGAAAATATCATTCTATTCTTTCATTTCCGAGCCTACAATGCAGAAATAAATAAATAAATAATAAATAATAAATACTTACTGGGACCTGGCATGGTGGCTCAACCGGCAAATTACCTGCTAGCACCAGCATTCCATATACACGTTGGTCTACATTCTGGCTTACTCCACTTCAAATCCAGTTTCCTGCTTGTGGCGTGAGAAAGCTAGAGAGGATGATTCCAAATCTTGGGCCTCTGTACCCATCTGGAAGACCTAAAAGGTGACTAGTGAGCACTTGTACATACAGTGTACATGGGAAAGGGATGATTCAACAACGTAACTTCATCATACTACTCAAGACAGTGTGCAAGTTAGAATATAAGAATTGCTTATTTCTGGAATTTGCCAGTGTGCAATTTAGAACCTAGTTTCTGAAATTTGCCATTTAACACTTCCAGACTGTGACTGGCAAGTAGCTGAAACTAAGCAAAGCAAAACTGCAGATCAGGGAGGAATACACTAATATATTCACTCTGGAAAGTAAGCATTAGGTCACTTCAGAAACTTCGGGCAAGCTGTAGATCGGACTTTGGTTCAAGTAGCCATCCTTGGCCCAGGCAGCTGCGAACTCACATGTGGTGACATGTGCAAAGAGAATCTGCTGGAAGGTGGCACTGAGCAGAGTGGCAACTTTGCCTGACTTGGGTTTTCAGATGAATTATCTTCACCTATATAGTATCCCCTGTGTGACTGAATTGTGATGGTTCATCCTGCTTTAAGACACATTGATGTGAACTTGAGATTGCCTTCTTATATCCCTAGTCAAGTCCCAAGCCACTAACAGGGCAGAGCTAATGCTTTTATAAGGTCCCAGCACGTGTTTGTATACCTTTGGCTCTATGGATCTGCCTTTCCTATTTAAATATCCATTTTTACAAGGTTGTATGTTTCTAGTTTCTCTTTCCATCCCACAGGGAGAAATCTAAAAAACACCTCTTTGATGTGACAGAGCTGAGCTCTGTCTGTTCTTAATGCACTAATAACTATGTTGATAATATCTTCTTTTATAACACATGTGTGCCCTTAACACTTTAAATAGTTTTGTGGGAAACAACTTTATGATCAAATAATTTGGGCAGTGACCGCTCTCTACAGGGATGGAAGATGGAAGATGGAAGGGAGCCCATTTTCCTGATTACTTTAGTCTTTAGGTTGCATTTTGTATATCTTTTCATGTGGAACTAATAGCAGTACACATTTCTGAAAGACATCTCATGCAATCTGAGATTGTAGTACTTTGAGTTTTTCTGCATTATTGAAACTATTAGAGCAAGACATATGTTTTATTCAACTCTTGTTTCCTTACAGCTGTGAATGTCATGATCTGAATACAGTTGGTATGTTACACTTACAGGCTATGATTATATCCATACAACCTTTGATTCATGGAAGTGCTGATACTGGTTGGGACACTGCTAGATTAGCACACTAGAGTACATATGGCTAGTACTTCTACTACGAATAGCAATAGTAATTTATATTTATTTAATGCTGTCATGTGCCAAGCAATATCAGAGAAAACAGGTTCAGAGAAGTCCATTGTCCTGCTTGACATTGAGTAGTAAACAATAGCTCCTCGATTTGAATCCTGATAATGGGGTTTCCTTGATCATGAAGGAAGTTGCTATAAAGCAGACAAGCGAAAAGGAATTTAGGGAACTTGATCTATGGCACTTAGCTTTAGTTCTTCAACAGGTGCCTTGGATATAGCATATACAGACTACCCTCCCCACATGTAATATATATGAACAACATTGATACTTTAAAAATTAATTAATTACATTTGAAAGGCAAAGTTACACAGAGAGGAGATGTACACAGAGTTATCTTCCATTTGCTGGTTCTCTCCCCCAATGGCCTCATTGGTCAGAGCTGAGATGATCCAAAGCCAGAAGCCAAGAGCTTCTCCTGGGTCTCTCATATGGGTTCAGGAGTCCAAGAACTTGAGCCATCTTCTGTTGCTTTCCCAGGCCATAAGCAGGGAGCTGGATTAGAAATGCAGCAGCCAGGACATGAACCAGTGCCCATATGAGATACCAGTACCACAGATGGTGGCTTTTAATCATTATGCCATAGTGCTGTTCACAAGCTTGTGATTATAAGATAAATTGAAAATATTTCATTGTAAAAACTAAGAGAAAAATGAGTGCAGAAGAGGCATGGTAGGAGCAAACGGGGGAGAGAGGGTAGTGTGGGGACTATCTTATACACTTAAAAATGTATATATGAAGTATGTGAGGTGTGTTGCCTTTATATAAGTTTTTAAAAGAGAGATGAAGTAGAACAACTTAAAGACCAACTGGGGTGTCCTCTCTTCTGAGAGATTTAGATAAAGTTTCCAACAGTTGGCTGGTATAGGTGGGTGTTCAGCAAAGTGTGCCAGCTCAGTTTATCAGTACGTAACACCAAAGGTCTGACCATTGACTATGAAGTCTAGAACTAGAGACAGCAGGGAATCTAAGAGAAAGAGAAATTACAAATGCTTGCTTTTGTGTAGGCTTCAGTGTATCTACATAACAGAACTTGAGACAAAGGATAGGAACTTGTCAAAATCACCACACAAAGAAGAGCAAAGCAATACAGTCTTTTTAAAAGATTTATCTATTTTTATTGGAAAGACAGATATACAGAGAGACGGAAAGACGGAAAGACAGAGAAAAAGATCTCCCCAAGTGGCTAAAGTGGCCAGACCTGAGCCAATCTGAAGCCAGGAACTATGGGCATCATCTGGATCTCCCACTCAGGTGCAGGGTCCCAAGGCTTTGGGCTGTCTTGCACTGCTTCCCAAGCCACAAGCAGAGAGCTGGACAGGAGGTGGAGCAGCTGGAACATGGACCTGTGCTCACATGGGATCCCAGAGCATACAAGGTGAGGATTTAAACACAGGCTATTGCCCCAGCCCAAAACAATATAGTTTTACACAGAACAACTGATAATTAAGCATCCTGATGCTGAGATTTCAAGGGGATGGCCTCAGCAATATTCCTTTATTTTGTTTTTCCATTGATTACTTGGAAAGGACCGTAGAGATCATTCTTCGAGAGATTTCCCTTTGATGTACATGTAGATACAGCTATACTGTCATGTACTTATTCCTGACCATGACAGCTTCCAGCAAGCACTCAGTAAGTACCTACTAAACGCTGGATATTTTGCATGTGCCCAACAGTGCAACCCCCATCTGTAGAAATTATAAGTTGGACATTTATTGAAATGCTAATTTAAAAATATAAGGGTGACAGAATTATGAATGAAACTTACTTGGTGCAATTATTTTTATAGCTTTCTCTAATTTTCTGTATGTATTAATATCTTATAAAAATACATAATGTTTTTAGAATCAGTATCCAAAAATTGAAATAAGCCAAGAGACACAAAATCATACTTATGACAAATGCAACAAAGAAAATTAATCATAACAATAGCCCATGTGATGAATATTTTAAACTTTTCATGATTTTTACAAGATTAATACTAGTTAACGTCTATGTATTTGAGAGTCAGGGAGAGAGAGAGGGCAGGGGAGGAGATCCTGTCTTCTGCTTCCCTCCCTCATTGTCTGAAACAGACAGAACCAGGCTAGGAACATCAGTAATACTTTTATCCCCATATTACCACAAGTGATACTGAGACTAACAGAGATTGAACCTCTGACAACACAGCTGATACGCAGAAGCAAAGTAAGGGTTAAATTCCCTGGTCCTGAGAACTCTATTGAGTCTGGTGGCTACACATAAACAAGTGGCTTCATGCACCTGTACGTATTTGATGATGTATGGTGTTATTTTTGCAAGAGTACCTATTTGCTTTTGATAGAGAGCAATTCAAAACCAAGCACCTTATCCTTCTCAGCATTTTTTCTTATTCCTTCTTTAATTTCAGGTGGAGGTCACCTGTCTGTGTCATACTTGCAACCCCCGTGGACTGCCTGGTGCAGTGTGTAGTCACCAAGGGCTCCTGCTTGGCTGGAGGAGACTATCAACTCCAGCCCTTTGTACCACACAGTTTTCTAGCTTCTCTGTGGGACCTCACATAAATATTATTGTTGTTTATAATAACATTTGTTAAGCACCCACATGGTTTCCATTATTGAAAGAGAGATCTCAAAGGGAGAAAAGCATTGCACGCAGTGTTTAGGTAGGTCAGGGGACTCACGCAGCAGCTTCCAGGGCTGCTGTCAGCCTGGGGGTCATGCTAGCCATTCAGCATCCCTGAAGAACACAACCCATCCATTCCACTGAGACTTGGTTTTATTTTCAGTGATTGGCTGACCCGTGTGTTAAACTGCACGTTTCCCTCTTGTTGAGAATCTTCTCCACAAAGAAATTTCACTTAAAATCAAAGGAAATACTGACCCACATTGTGAGGTTATTGAAATAGAAAAATCTGGATTTAACACTTCATAACTTCATATAAAACATTAGATTACTCTTTGCTCATTCAGTACCTTTTGAAATCTTCTTACAAAGATAAAGAGAACAGATTTCCTTCATTTCATAGGTATAGTTTCAAGAAAACACTCACACCGCTCTCCCTCCTCGCTAGTCCTCTCCCCGCTTTGCTCAATTCTCCTCCATCAATTTTTGTAAAGACATTATTTGACTTCACTCTCTAGTCACAAATGTAATTCACTACCAACCATAGTGTTCCACAAGTCAAACGTGGGAAGACCTCAGTTCCACAGGAGTGCAGACACGGACTAAAAACAACCATCTTCCCACACAAGGCATTAGAGAGATTGAGATAATGCAAAGACGATTCAGATGTGACCTCTGACCTCCAGACAGTTATAATCCCTGATGACATGAGTACAGATAACTAGGACATGAAGCACGAAGTGGCAAGAAGCACCTGGAGGGCAAGGCCATCACACATGACTACTGCCCAGCAGTTTCAGTGGAATTGATGACTTGTTTTCTTCAGGGATGCTGAAGGTTCTTTATGGCAGTTCATTTGTGATGCAGTCAGGGTTTTGAGGGCTTGTGAAGCACCCGCGCACCTGTGTGAGAGCCTCATGTGAATTATGTCATGCATTTCTCAAAGAACCCTAGGAACCAATGTATCATACCCTTCTCTGTCTTCAACTTTACCACTAGCAAAGTAAAAAGAAAGTTTGAGTAATAATCTGTGAACTTTATTACTGAGAAAATCAGTTAGTGGAAGAACTCAGTATTTTCCAATTATCTATCTGGACCTTGGGCAAACCCATCCAAGGGGAAGTTTAATCTGCAGAGAAAATCTTATTTTCTTATAAATATATTTATTTGAAAGAGAGAGAGAGATTAATTCTCCAGCCTTCAGTTGTTTCTACAACATGCAGGTCTGGGCCAGGCCAAAACCAGGAGCCAGAAACACCAGCCTTTTCTCACCAAATGAAGGTCAAGTATCAGAGACCCAAGTCCTCGGGCCATCCTGTTCTTCCTTTCCAGGTGTATTAATAGGAAGTTTGACTGGAAGTGGAGCAGCTGAGTCAGGAAGCAGCATCCCAAAATGGGATGCAGGTATTGCTTCAACTGCTGGATCGTAACACTAACCCATGCACAGAAAACATTTTTTAAAAAAGCCTGCTTATTGGAAAGGCAGATTGATAGAGAGAAGGACAGAGAAAGATCTTCCACCCGCTGATTCACTCTCCAAGTGGCCACAATGACTGGAGCTGAGCTGATCCGAAGTCAGGAGCCAGGAGATTCTTCTGGGTTTCCCATTCAGGTGCAGAGCTTTGGGCCATCCTCAAGTGTTTTCCCAGGTCACAAGCAGGGATTTGGAAGGGAAGTGGAGCAGCTGGGACATGAACTGGTGCCTATATGGGATCTGGTCCATGCAAGGTGAGGACTTCAGCCACTGGGCTATTGCACTGGGCCCCACACAAAACATTCTTAATTAGGTCATGGCCTCCCACTGAAGAAGTAGAGAGTGAAGGAAAAAGGGCATTTATCCTGTGTTTAGGATCTTTGGCTGGCTACCTCCACTGATCAAGAATGTGGGATA
Organism: Ochotona princeps; assembly: GCF_030435755.1. Classification (NCBI taxonomy): domain Eukaryota; kingdom Metazoa; phylum Chordata; class Mammalia; order Lagomorpha; family Ochotonidae; genus Ochotona; species Ochotona princeps. The sequence goes on from NC_080833.1 coordinate 126,644,822, forward strand.
CTTTCCACAGCCACTGACGAGGCTTCACCAACTAAACGTCTTATTCCATCTCAGGTGGAGAGCAGAGGGAGACAGGCAAGAACAGTGAAGGAACAGGTGTTCCCTTTTTGGGACAGGAGATGTGAGAAATGGGCTGTTCCTTCTGTGGGTCCCTAAGTTTCCATTCTTTACTAATTGTGTTTGCCTATTGAGTGGATGATAAGGTGGGCTTTCCCCCAGTAACAGAATTCCCCCATGTAGAGTCTGGTCACACCTTTCCTTTGACAGACCTCAGGAAAGCAGTTTAGGGTTTTATGTGAGAAAGCTCTGAAATGACTTATACACTTTATTGTCACATTGTCAAAAAAAAACACTATCTATTCCCTTTGCAGATCATTTTCAGCCACGTTTACATATAGGACCCTAGAAATTCTAGGATCCAACTGGAACATTAGAATACTCCAATACTACAGTATGTTAAGTACACATTAATCATAAAATGCCAACACATAAACCCCTAAATCTCAATATAAAAGTTTTCTTACTATCAGTTTCCCTGGGAGTAATGCAAGTCCCCAAGATAAAATCATCTTGTTACTTACTGACCTGAAACATTAAAGCCCAGACTAATTAATATCCAATTAGCAGACAGAAGTCAATCAAATGTTGCCTTGATAAGATCAAGACATTTTAAGTGTAAAATTTACCCTTTGTCCAGCTTCCACTCTGCTGAAGGGTGCTTGGAATTCCTCCAGTGGATGATGCCTAGGCTGGGCTGGGCTGTGTTGGCTGTCACTTCTAGAGCCAGCACAGTTCCTTCAGCATCTGTGAAGCTATGCTAGTTTAATGCCAAGCCTCTAAATTGCTTTCCCTTGCAAAGAATTCAAGGACAGGCAAGTGTATCAGAGCAGAGACCCTATACCCACCATATTCAGGAAACAAAATAATTCCTAGTCGGTGTAACAGCTATTTCAGGCAGAATTATGTTGCTAGAGCCAAGTACTAATGGCAATCTGAGGGGAAGAAATATTCTTGGGGAATAATAAAACATGGCTTCGTTCAGAATCCATGGCCTGTCAATTCATATGGGGAAAATCTCTCCTAAGAGAGCAATGACCATGATAAAAGAAAAATTTTGGCATGCTTTAAATTTATTCACAGAGGCCAGAGAACGGCAGGGTGGGGAGGAGGGACTGTATGCAGAGAGAAGAGATAAGGAAGCTAATCAGTTAACAGCTACTGGCTGAAGCCATCAGATTCTTGCACATTCCTGAATGTATGTTAAAGCCATGACTTAAAATCCCTGGGGAAATCTCCCAGGTGCTGGTGCCTCCTACTTAAACATAAGCTTTCCAGACTATTAGCCCTAAGTAGCAGATGCTGCTTCTTAATAGCAGTACTGCTACCCCTGAGGGGGTGTCTTCCTGTGCCGCTTTTCTATGCCCAATGTAAATTCAATAAGAACATCCCTTTCCCAAGTTTTCATTATGAAAATGCTGTTGGCAGGCCCAGCACAATGACCCAATGGCTAAATCCTCACCTTACAAGTGTCAAAATACCATATGGGTGTCTGTTTATGTCCTGACTGCTCCATTTCCTGTTTAACTCCATGCTTACAGCCTGAGAAAACAGTACAGGATGGCCCAAAGCCCTGGGACTCTGCAACTGAGTGGGAGACCTGGAAGAAGCTCCTGGCTCCTGATTTCAGATCAGCTCAGCCCTGGCTGTTGTGACCATTTAGGGAGTAAACTGCTGGAAGATCTTTGTCTCTTATTTTCTTTGTAAATCTGATCTGCTTTTCCAATGAAAATAAATAAATCTTTAAAAAAGAAAAATGCTGTTGGTTTGTAGGTCTGTAGGTCCAGCAGACTTCCAAGCACTGTCTAGCTTTCCTTCTGGTAGTTGAGAAAATTGTCGCAAGACGTGGTCCTTTTTTGTCTTTTTTGACTGGTATCTGTAATGGCTGTTAAATCAGAGATCTCTTGATCAAAAAAATTTGTTTTTTTGTTGTTGTTTAATACTTGCATATGAGTGAAGGTTCTTTCTTGTATTGACATTTTTCTTCTCTTGGAAAGCAGGTTTTAAGACAGACTGTGACACTGCGAGATGTTGAGTGAGCCCTACTCATTGTACAATGCTCTAGCGCTATTATGTTGATTTTATTTTAGCCAACATTCTGAATGTCTTGTTGCCCAGCTTCCCTTGAGACCTGATTTGTGGCATCGTGAATTTGTTGTGGGGATACGTTCCCTGCAATGTTGTATTCCAGGTTCTCACCCCTGGGTGAGATAAGAATTCAAAGCAGGGACAAAAATCAAATGCTAAAATGGGAGCCTGATTGAATGAAATTTATTGTAAACATTTGGAAGTGAATAGAGGCAACCCCAATGAGGAGAGTTGGGTGACTCGAGGAGAATCTGCCTGTAAGGATAGGGAAAGAAGGGAGGAAGAGAGAAAGAGAAGGATTTGAGAGTTGATGTCTGCAAGGAGAGAGTGACACCCCAACCCCTCACCTTAAGGAGCCAGTAAAAGTGGTGCCCAATCAAATACACCAATAGGATGGGAATTCAGGTGGAATTCAATGTGTGCACTGTCCTATGGGAAGTTTTTCATTATAGCTCCATGCACTGCAAATGCACATGTACTTGTTGTGGCATCCTCTTCATAACTGGAGGAGACTTACGGAATTTAGGAAAGTGGGTTTGTTGAACTGCCATGCAAGGGAGTGAAATTAGGATGTAGGGCTAGAGACAGAAACTGGGGGAACCACTCTATTCCACTGTTCTCTACCTGATTCCCTGCCTGTCCCACATCAGATTGGCACTCTGCTTTGAGGTTTGTGTGCAGTGAGCTGGCATCCATTCTGTCTGGTGAGCCATTCTGGCCACTGCTAGGGGATTATGGAGTCCACAGTACCTGCCAAAACAGAAGGTATCCCCTTTATGCCTGCCTTGGTGTGCTTGGAGTTCGTCCTCAGCAGAGATGGAGCTGTTGTCGTTTTGTCCCTGGGGGCCTGGGGTCTCATAGTACCTCTACCATATGCTTCTTGGGGAGCTTCTTCCCCTACTTTAGAAACAAAACCCAATAAAACAAACAACCACATTTTAAAAAATGGAAAATTTCAAGCATATGCAAAAACAATAAATTAATATAATGATTTCCTTAAGAATTCTTTACAGTTTCAATAATTATCAACCTGCATGTGATCCTGCTTTCCTCAATTTTGGAATATCTCAGGTCTTGAGAGATCTCTACTTCTATTACATGTTTCTCTGCCACACTTTAATATGTCTGCAATGTTTCCTTTCCCTCAGCCTCTGGCAAGGCTTAGTTCAGGCCCTGACAGTTGAACCTTCTCCCCTCTAAGGCTCATGGGGTTAGAATTGTTGACTGGAACAGAACAATTTTTTTCATTTTACTTTTCATTTTTTACTTGTTTGTGTTTTCTAAATAAGTTTCTTTAGATCTTGACAAGATAGCATCTCCATGAAAAAAAGCTTTAGCATGGGGCCAGTGCTATGGTATAGCATATATAGCTACCACCTACAGTGTTAGCATCCCATATGAGCACTGGTTTGAGTCCTGGTTGCTTCATTCCTAATCTAGCTTTCTTATAATGTTCCTGGTAAAGCAGCAGAGGATAGTCTAAGAAAGTGAGCCCCTGAAACCTGGGTGACACAGAAGCCAGACTACCTGGCTACTATGACCATTTTTGGAGTGAATCAGTTGATGAAAGAGAGCTATCTCTTCTCTGCTTCTGTTTCTCTGTCTCTGTAATCCTTCCTTTCAAACAAATTAATGAACTCTGAGGTTCAACGCAAATTTGTGTAGGCATTTCTTTTTTAGGTGAATGAGAGGTTAAAGTGTTCGAAAGTTGGTTGGAGAACAAAATAGTTGCCCTAGAAATAATCTCCTTTAAGATCAAAGAAGCAATAGTCTACTGGCCTGAACTGCCAAAGCTCATTTTTATAGAATCAAATCCATGAAAAATTGGCTATCATCCATGTAACATTTTGGGTGTCAGGATTTGCACCATGTTCCCTCTAGTTACTTGAACTATGTGTAAAAAAGCAAAAACCAACAAACAAACCCATTGTTGTCAGCTCACTTACCAGTGGCCATTCAAACACATTAGGGAATATAGATTAAAAGAGATTTCAATTATGACCATTCCTTATTGGTAGAATATAAGGATATACTGAGCTATTTAAGCTCCAGATGCCTTTCTGTCCTACCCCTTTGCTTTGATTCTTCAATAGAAATGAGTGAACCACTTTGAAAAGTCCATCACTAGACCCTGTATTTCTGAAGTGTGGTGGTAAATATGTAAGACCAAACGCATTGAGTCATTCCAGCTTGTTAGCTGGCAATTCTGCCAATGTTCTTACATGGAGAGATTTTTAGGTTGCCCCAATTTCATTTGGGTAGGATATCCACTAGTTTTCAGAGACCTATGAATCATACATTCCTAGCGGTAGGCATTGTCAGGTTGATTGATTAAAAGTGTGTTTGGATGGACTGCATGTACATACGCATTCTCAGCAGGCTACTCATTCATAAAATATTTATTGAACAGCTAGAGTATTTCAAGAAGTATTTTAGATAGTTTATTACAATAAACAAAAGCCTAAAAATATCTCACAATGCTTGACAGGCAAACAAATCAGTGTTTCCCAACAGCAGGAGGATATGATTAGGGTCACCTCCCACTTTGAATATCTTTTATTATCATTGCTCTAAGGAGGACTCTGGTCATCTGGATGAACATCTGAAACTTTCACTTAATCTTCCATTATATTTGTAGTGACAACATCAACTAAGCACCTGGAAAAATAAGTATTAATAAGAACATCTATGAAAAATGGACTTGACATAGGCCTAAGTTCGTCCTTTTGTATATATGGGCAAAGTTAGTTATAAATGGTCATTATAAGAATGGGAATAAAATCACAAAACACATGATTTTGAGTTAGAGTTGATTTAAGACATCTTAAAATCTAACCTCTGATATGATCCAAGAACTACAAAATGACCTACTAATTCATTCACGATGTAACTATTTACTCAAACTATTTGAATAATTTGTTATTGGCCGTTAACCATAGTGTTAGCCACTGAAGTGATAAAAAGAATAGAGTTAGCTTTTATCCTCATTGAAGTTGTGAATTAAGAAGTAAGCATTAGATATCTACTCATACAGTATTAATTGCATTGAAATGCTGATTGTTGGAGTGGGTTTTTCGCCTAGTGATTAAGACGCCTGTCTTCCATATCAAAGTGCCTGGATTTGATCCCTGGCTCTGGATTCTGACCCTAGATATCTGCCAATGCAGACTCTGGGAGACAGAGCTGATAACTCAAGCAGTTGGGTTTCTGCCATCCATGTGGGAGACCTGGATTGAGTTTTTGGCTCTGAAATTCAGCCTGGCCCAGTCCTTGCTGTTGTGGGAGCAGATGGGAGTTCTCTCCTGCCTGTTTCTCTGTCAGACAAATCAATAAAATGAAATTTGAGTGTTCAAATAAATAAATAAAATAAAATGCAGACTATTAAAACATCTCCTTGTCTGGGGAGTTGAGGGGTTTTGTTGAGGAAGTGAGGATGTGGAGAAAGAAGGATACAGGCAGAGGCAGCTGGGAGAAGTCCAGTGCATCAAATGGTCCTGTTACGTAAGACCTTATAAATCAGGCTAAATACTTTGACTTTCATTCTTGTAATGCTATCATATATTTTTAAGTTGTGTAATAGGCAATTGATACACTTTTATATTTCATTTAGTTTTATTTTTGTATGTAACTTTTTCTATACAAATACTTCTCAGGAAAGGTTTGATACATAGAACAAAGACTTCAGGCCCTGGCTTGAGTTCTTACATGGATTTTTGTGTTATTATCAATTGTAGTCACTACTGGCTTTAGAGCACATAACATAAAATGTGCTATATAAACAATTTTTTATTAGAAACACAGAGACAGCCAAATACATATGTACACACATTGTGACTGATATACACATGCACACGGAGGGGGAGAGGACGTATAAGAGGAAGAGAGAGCAGGGTTTGAGGGAGAGACTCATCCCCTAGATGCCAATAACAGTCAGGACTGGAACCCTGGAATTAATCCAGGATTGACCCACATGAGTAGTAGCAGTCCAATTACTCCAGTTATCTGTCTTTCAGCAAGCCTGTTCAGCAGGCAGCTGGTGTTGGAAGCAGAACCGGGACTCAAACCCAGGCTTTCCAATACAGGTGTCCCATGTGGCATCTTAGTTTTGCTGCCAAATTCCCTCCCTTATCTTAAATCATTTTTAACCACAGTAGCTTTTGTAAATGTAGTTAGGAAAGCCATGATTTTCACCTTAAAGGGCCAATGACTTGAAGAAATTGAGCTCCTTGCTTGGAAATAGCAAGTAAAAATTTGAAGGAAACACAGTTTATCTATGAATGATTCATTGGAAAGAATCTGGTCAATATGTAAGAGGGAATTGCAACAAAAAAGTAATAGGCACTATCAGCAAGAATGAAGAGATCAGGGAAGGAGAAAGGATTTCAAAACAGTGGTCTCAAAACAAAACAAGAAGAAAAGGAGAAAGTAAGAAAGAGAAAGGAAGGAGAAAGGGAAGTATCATATTCTTTTTTTTTTTTTAAAGATTTTTTATTACAAAGTTAGATATACAGAGAGGAAGAGAGACAGAGAGGAAGATCTTCCGTCCGATGATTCACTCCCCAAGTGACCACAACGGCCGGTGCTGCGCCGATCCAACCCAAAGTCAGGAACCAGGAACCTCTTCTGGGTCTCCCACGCGGGTGCAGGGTCCCAAATGTTTGGGCCATCCTCAACTGCTTTCCCAGGCCACAAACAGGGAGCTGGATGGGAAGTGGAGCTGCCGGGATTAGAACCGGCGCCCATATGGGATCCCAGCGTGTTCAAGGCGAGGACTTTAGCCGCTAGGCCACGCCGCCGGGCCCGAAGTATCATATTCTTAAAATTCTATCTATGAACTTCTTGGAGTCTGTCCTCTTCGTATTAAGGCCACACTAATTATGTGATAGTAATTATGATATGCTTGCTATGGTCCTGAAAATCTTTATTGATAAATTCCTTAAAATGAAACATAAATAAGACAGTCATTAAATATTAATAATGATTTGTAATATAAGGTAAAATGAAGTAGTGAGTCTCTGGAAAGTACTCTGCCCTTTGACTGCTGCCTTGTAGAGAACTTCTGAATAAAAGAGGGGCAGGGAGTGTCCCTGCCTGGGTTTTCTGGGCAGATAACTGTCTTGCCTAAGAGAGCATAAGACACCATATGTCAGTTCAAAAAGCTTTCTCCCTTATTGGCATATGGTTTTCAATCTTCTTTTGCCACATGAAAGTCACAGTAAAACAAAGAGGCTCAAAACAAAACTCATCATTTTGTCATCCATCACAGTTTGTGGGCTCAGTAATTCAGAAGGTGCTCAACTCAGCCCACTTCTGCACAGCATCTAGACGGTGCTGTGGGAACATGGGCCACACCCCCATGCTCCCATCACCAAGAATGGCCAAGAGGAGTAAGAGAGGAGGAGCTTTTTCCAGTTGAGACATTTCTCTTTTAAAAAGCCTTCCTGGAAATCCCACACATTATTTCTACTTGCATCTGCCTGACTAGAGTTACACCCAACTCCATGGGGCTGGAAAACAGGACACTTTTGTAGAATTTCAAGTGACATCAGTGTTCTCTTAGTAGGAATAAAGACCAAAAAACACAAGCTGTTGAAGGCAAGTAACTATTTTTGCCACATTCCGTAGAGCAAACTGAGTTAGATACTTGAAGAGACTGGGATACCAAAGAAGACTGGGTTAATTGCCAGAGTCTAGGCTACAGTCACTGATGGCTCAGGTCACAATGGTGGCAATGCTGATATACAAACGGACAGATTTGAGTGGTGTTAAGATGGCAGTCAATCAGGCCTGGAGGTGCCTTAGAGGAGAAAATGTGTCCAAGACAACTTCTAGAATTCAGTCCAGAATGACTGGAGCAGGGGCTGGGAGGTTATCAGTCACATCATTTGCCAAAATAAAACTCACTAGGAAAGGCTCTTGTTTGGAGTAAAATAAATTGCTTTAAAAGTGTGTCCGAGTGTTTCAGAGAAGCGGATGCAGGAAGTTGAGTGTAAGGGTGTGAATCTGAAAGATGTGATAAGAGGTGTTGAGTGCCAGCGTACAAAAGGGGATCGAGGACAATCATAAATGAGATAATTTAGCATGAGTTAATAAGGTAAATAAATTTAAAAAGACTGAAGAAGACACTGAGCCAGCAAAGGAGACTGAAAAATGCTTAGGGTGGTAAACTAGGAAAGAAAAATACCATAGACTCCAAGGAAAGAAGTGTTTTAGAAGGAAAATTATGTCAGATCTTATGATGCAGAGTTGACTGTAACATTGGCAAAAGCTGTCTCAGGAGCGTGGCGGCAGCAGAAATTACATCCAGACAAAATGAAGAATGAGGGAGAGTTCAGGAATCTTAGTTGTGTGTCTATAAAGGAAAGTAGGACAACGTGGCAGTGACTGGCTGAAGATCTTTTCTTCTTCAGAATGAAAATAAGATATTTAAAAATTATTTGCAATAAAATGGACAGAGCAAGAGATTAGCACACTAAGTGGAGGAAGTTAGACATAGACAAATACCACATTTCCCTCACGTTGCAGGAGGAACAGAAGAGAGGAAGAGATGCAAGCTCTATGAATTATCTTCTAAAGTGGGGACATTGGGCCCAGTGGCGTGGCCTAGGCTAAACTCCTCACCTTGAATGCGTCAGGATCCCATATGGACACCGGTTCTAACCGCAGCAGCTCCACTTCCCACCCAGCTCCCTACTTGTGTACTGGGAAAGCAGTGGAGCATGGCCCAAACATTTGGGACTCTGCACCTACATGGGAGACCTGGAAGAAGCTCCTGGTTCCTGCCTTTGGATCAGCTCAGCTCCAGCCTTTGTGGCCACTTGGGGATTTAACCAGAGGACCGAAGATCTCTCTGTATATCTGTCTTTCCAATTAAAAAATATGAGTGTGTGTGTGTGTGTGTGTGTGTGTGTGAGAGAGAGAGAGAGAAACTGCATCGTTGTGAACTATTGGAATCAGCATCTCCACGAAACTGCCCAGAAGACCATTGACATGGCTGCCTTTGAGCAAGGGGATCAAGGGTAAAGGGATCCACGGCTTGACTTTCACTGTATCAATGTTATATGTATGCATGAATTTTTCAGAATAACAATGGCAAGGACAACTAGAAAATAAATACACAATGTCTGTGGGAACTTATCTGCTGCAGAGACAATGTCACATTTTTAAGTCTTTGCATTTCTTTGAAAATGGGAATATTTCTGATAAAATGCTCTTTGAACTCAGTGATGAATTGTGAGAGCTATTCATGCTACTCTTGTATAATTGAGATGGAAACAAAATGCAGGGAGTGTAACTTAAAGAAAGAGCTTAGTTACTTTAAGCACATCTAAAGTTCTGTTACAAATGAGAGGATACCCAATGTCTCACTCCACAGTGGAGATCAGTAACTAGTCCAGGCTGAGCCAGGATGGTGGTTATTACATGGTCAGCAGCAGCTGGACTCTGAGAGCCTGCAACATGTCCAAATACACCCAGAGTTGTTTCGAGAAACTATGTGCTAGAGAAAAGCTGGCAAGTGAGAGTTCTGATTGGGGGTGGGTGTGGGAGGGGAAAGCACATGGATTATGATTCTGGGAGAGAAGGAATCCTAAGTCTTTTCACGTCTAAGATGAGTAAGCCTAACATACATCTGGTCTCCGTTGAAGTGGAGAATCAGTTAAACAGAGCTGAATGTGTGTTCACCTTAGTACAGAAAGTTTAACAGATAATGATCCAGAGTTTTAAGAGTAGCAAACTGAAGGTGATTTACTTCTCAAACGCTTCTCTCAGGGGAGTTTGTTTCACTGATTCTTACCTGGCAATCACATGAGGTTCACCTGGAAGCTTAGTAAACGGATTCCACTCTCAGGTCACCCTCCTACTTGATTACATCAATAACCTCTGGGGTGAGATCGAGCACTTTCAAAGTCTGATGACGCTATTATGCAACTTCACTGAAAACACACACACACACACACACACACACACACACACACACACACACAGTCCATTTGCCCAGTCGAATTAAGTTAAATGCCCTTATGATGCCATCATTTAAACAAAACTAGTAAAGACCAGTAACACTTTTCTAGAAAAGAATTTTAAAGGCTATGCAGTCATGGAAGCAAAGCCACGCATTTTGATGCACAGACATCATGCTCTTGATAAGGAAATATGTGTTTCCTGGAATACACCTTGTAGAAGGACAGATGGTACATCATGATAAAGACGTGGATCCAACCCTGAGGGGGAAGCATTGTTGATCAAAGCTGAATCACATTGATTCATGTGTGTAAAGTTGGCTGTCATGTCCAATTGAACTGTTTAGTAAATTTATTTACAATTGTATGCAAGTGGGTTATTAATTTACTTTTAAACATACCTCATTTTATTATAAATTACAGATAAAACCACAGAGAATGTGTTGGTTACAAGAAGAAAGAGACTCAGATTTGCTCCTGGCACTGGTTTCCAGGGAGGGACGAGAGCTTCTGGTAACATCACCCTTACTATGCTATTAAGAAATAAGACATTGGGGATTCAAGATCTCTTCGGGTAGTTATCTAGCAGATGCATGAGTCCATTGGTGAAATTATTGCTTAGATTGAGGCAGACTATGGTAACTTCCAGTGTCCAATCTAAGTATTTGTACAGTCATAACCACGTAAACATTGAATGTTGATTTAACTAAAACTTGTGATGTTAATTACATTGGGAGAAAGAGGAAGGGAATATCAGGTTGGGATGTGGGGCAGTGCAAAACTAACGAAATCCTCAAATTTCATATTACAAATTTAATGGTTAACAGGTAAATTGTTTTAAATCAAACAAAATGAGTGCTAATGGGTAAGAAGTTTATGATGCTGCAATGCAGAAGGAAAACCTGAAAAGTCGAAGTGTATGTCCCTGAGGAGCAGGAAGCAGAGATGGGAGGCTGGACAGGGAATTGTGTTGTTTTTCTTCTGAGCATTGTTGTTTTTGATTTTGGATATCATAAACATGTGTTAACATGATAAGTGAAAAATAATGTCTGGAAGGATACCTATTTAATTAATAACAGTGGTTTTCCTTAAGGAGATTGATGAGGTCAGGAAATGGATGACAATTTCTCACTCTGTTGCTGAAGCTTCTGAATGGTCCACATTTTTCACAATAAGACTATGTCATGCATCACTTATGCACATAAAGTAAATAAAAGATTATGCAATTAAATAAGGATGAAAGAATATAGACCAGCAAGGATGATTTGGTGCTGAGACATTCTTACAATTGCTGGACAATATGAAATAAAATGCAATTAAAAATAAGATCAAAGTATTAAAACTAAAACTTTCAGGAGTACTAAACAAATCTAGAGATGATTTCTATCCATCCTGAAAAAACAGGTCATCTCCATGATCCATAAAAGAATGCATAAAAAATTGGGGATATAGAGCTCATTTAACCAAGTTTCAAAGACTTGATAGGGAAAGCAGTCAGAAATGAAAATAGGTAATGCTATTATTCACAAGACATTTTTAACGAAATTTCAGCAAATAGAATGCTAGTCTGTAATGAAAAAGTAAAGCATGTAACTAAGATATGCTAGTAATTAAAAGATGACAGACCACAAGAAAATTTTGATAATGTAATTTACTGTGTTAATGGATAAAAGAAGAGAAAAAGTCATCTCAAATAGATGCTAAAATTTTTTGGTAAAATTTGGTAGGCATTTAGCCTGATACAGCAAGGTTCCCTGTGCATCCCTTCCAAGTACCAGGGTTTGATATGGGGCTCTAGTTCCTCACTCCAGCTTCTTGGTAATGTGAATCCTCCAACAGAGGCTCCATGACTCAAGGACTTGAACTCCTGCCATCCACATGGCAAGCTTAGATTGAGTTTCTAGTTCCCAACGTCAGCCCTGGTAGATAGTTGGGGGAATGAATCAACAGACGGAATGGAATCTCTTTCTTTTCCTTCTCTCTTTCTCTCACATTGGTTCTCAATTAAAGTTGGAAATACTCTACAAGATATAGGTGTAGGCATGGACTTCCTAGAAAAATCATCAAAAGCAAAGGAAATCAACATCAAAATAAATAAATGAGATTACATTAAGCTAAGAAGGTTCTGCACAGCAAAGAAAATGGTCAATAAAGTAAAAAAAAAAAAAAAAGCAACCAACAGAATGGGAAAAGATCTCTGCACACTACATAGGAGGCAAGGGGCTAATTTCCAGAATATACAAAGAATTCCAGAACAACTGTAACAACAAAATGAATAAACCAATCAAGAAATGGGCAAAGGACATGAGCAGACACTTTTCAAAGAAACAAATCCAAATGGCTAACAAGCACATGAAAAAGCTCCCTGGCAATAAAGGAAATTCAAATAAAGACAACATTGAGGTTCCATTTAACTCTAGCAAGAATGGCCCACATACAGAAAACTAGTAACAACACCTGCTGGCAAGATTGTGGGGGGAAAAGGAACCCTACTCTACTGCTGGTAGGATTGCAGAATGTTGCAACCACTATGGAATACTTAGTACAGAAAATATTTAGGCAACTGAAAATCTACCTACCATATGATCCAGCAAAACCACGTCTAGGAATATAGCCAAAAGACTTGTTACATGAGAAAGCAATGTGCACCCCTATGCTCACTGCAGCACATTCAATAATTGCAAAAACATGGAAGCAACCTAAATGCCCATCAACAGAGGACTGGATAAAGGAACTGTGATTCATCTACTCTATGGAATACTACTCAGCTATTAAAAAATAAAATACAGTTGTTTATGGCAAAATGCACTAAATTGAAGACCGTTATGCTAATGGAAATGAGTCAATCCCAAAAGGTCAGGTATCATATGTTTGCCCTAATACACGATAATATGATATCAAATCTAAGGACTTTTCCTGTGAATTTTACCTTAATGTGTTTCCTAATTATTAGTACCTTTTGCAATAAGACCTTGTGTTGTAATCCATTAATCAATTATCCATAAGAGACTGATTGCTTGTAATCACCTAGAAAACAAAAAAATGTTCAACACACACACAAATAAAGTTATATACTTCAGTTAAAAAATGTTAACACTTTGTACTGGGGGTCTGGTGCAGTGGCTCAATTGACTAATTCTTCACCTGCAAGTGCTGACAACTCATATGGGTGCCAGTTCATGTCCCAGTTGCTCCACTTCCCATCCAGCTCCATGGATGTGGCCTGGGAAAGCAGTAGAGGATGGCCTAAAGCCTTGGGACCCTGCACCCATGTGGGAGACCTAGCAGAAACTCTTGACTATTGGCTTTGAATCAGCTCCGCTCTGCTATTGTGGCCATTTGGTCAGATATTCTCATGGAATATCTGTCTGTTTCTTTGTGTTTGCTTGTTTTGCTTCTTTAATTAAAAAAAATTAATGATACAGTTCTATAGGTTCAGGGGTTTCCCCTCCCACCTTCTGCATTGTCTTTAACTCTCACTGAATTCCCCTAGATTATAATAGTATAGTCTTTCAACAACAGTCACAAGTCCATCATTCTGCTATTTAAGTGTATTCTGATATTGTAGGTACAGACAATTGTAGAAATTTCTACATTCTATTGTGAGGATATAGTTTCATTGGGAAGCCATCTTTTGTTTGGGAATAGAGATGCATACTGCAGCGCATCTTCACTTCTAGAACAAGCTGGTCTCTATTGTGCTCAATGAAACAAACCAATCTCTAAAGAACAAATATAGTGTGTTCTTTCTGATGTAACGCAATCTTCATGAAAAATACCTATGTATAAAAATACAGATAGGCATTTGTGTACATATGTTTATTTCTGTTTCTTTCTATAGCTCTGAATTTCACAAAGATGAAAGTAGAAACACTAAAGACAAATGGACCAGAAAGAATGCAAGAGATTCAAAAGAAAATCAAAGAGCTCTTTTACAGAAAGATTGAATGGATGATGTATAAGAAAACACCTGACAAGAATTCTGGATATAAGGCCTTAATTGTTTAAATGTTTGTTTTCTTCTCTAACTTTATTGAACTATATGAAAATGCTGATAATATTCTTTCAGTGTTAGCACTAGGTTGAGCATAACATGTGTTAATAGGTGATTTACAGGTAGATTAGGTGAGTTTAAGATCATATCAGTTTTTTTTTTAACCAATGGGAGTAGTAAAATAAAATTATCTACTATACTATCATCATGTAAGAAACAGCGGACACATAATGTTGATGAGAAAGCATACTGATTAGGTAAATTAGTATCCCTGAAGACCATCGATACTAATTCTATATTAATTTTGTAGTTTGCAACTCTGCAAAATTAGATTTTTATATTTATGAGTGATTAATAATTTTACCTTTAACTGAATTTTGTTAGGTCAGTCTTATTGACTCAAAATACTTTTGACTTAGGAATTCTATACCATGTTTCAGAATTTTCTTTTCCAAGTGTTTACCTTCACTTACTTTTTCCCTTGGAGCCTAATGACCTGGTTTGAAAGCCAACCCATTAACCTGGCCTACAAGAGTGGGCCCTAGTATCTGTGACTGGGGTGATGATCCCACCATTCCTTAGCTCATGAAGAATGTCTTGCAGCTGTCTGAGAAACACAGATCATTAGAGATTTTGGCAGGATTTTGTTGGAAGCACAATGCTAAAGATGAAAGGTCAGTTTTATTTAACTGATGAAAACAATGAGTAGCAGATTAAGTTAGTTTTTTTTGTAAACAGTGCCATTATTTTCCAGTAAATAGTGTCAAGATGCCTTGATGAATAACATACATGAAGATAAAGAAGAACATCTCTTGGTGATGGAAAATGAGGTATCTCCACAAAACCCAAATATGCCTTGAGTTTTTTTTCTTGAGATGATCTGTTCTCTAAAACATTTACCAACAGGTCATTTGGTTGCACTCATGGAAAAAATGAAGCAAGTTCTGTTGAAGACATAATCTACAGAGATGGACCAGTTTAAGAACTATTCTTTTCATCTGTCTGAAGTGTTAATACACCAAAAAAAAAAAAAAAAAAAAGCAGTGTGTTTGGTGCTACTCCTGCAACAGCCCCCAGTCTGTTGAAGTTCAGGGATGAGCTAGAATGTACAAAGACCGAAGTCAAGCTAATACAAATTGAATGCAGCATGCCAACCCTTCAGCATCCTTCCTACGTGACAGAAGGCACAGTTTTGGCCTGTAGGCACACATTTATCTGAAACACCCACTGACATCAATGCTGAAATTTTGTCTCCAAACTTGAGATAAGGTGCTATAGATCATGGTTCACAGAAAAATAGAATGCAAAAATATTCTGAAATGTAAGTACGGTTTTTTTTTATTATATGTTTTTCCATGAACATTTGGAAGGTCTCTACATGAATGAATTTTAAAATATTTGCACCATAATACTTACCATTTAATTCTTTTTTTTCCATGAAGAATTGAAATATGCACATTGTGCTTACTCTCTAGAGAGTAAGAGTCTCCATTGTGCCCACATGTCATGGTGCTACCAAGATGAGAGGTGCTCAAGGAATTCCAATCTTTGTTTTTTTTTTAAAAAGATTTATTTATTTTTATTACAAAGTCAGATATACAGAGAGGAGGAGAGACAGAGAGGAAGATCTTCCATCTGATGTTTCACTCCCCAAGTGAGCATAACAGCCAGAGCTGAGCCAACCCAAAGTCAGGAACCAGGAACCTCTTCTGGGTCTCCCACATGGGTGCAGGGTCCCAAAGCTTTGGGCTGTCCTCAACTGCTTTCCCAGGCCACAAGCAGGGAGCTGGATGGGAAGTGGAGCTGCTGGGATTAGAACCGGCGTCCATATGGGATCCCGGGGCGCGATCAAGGTAAGGACTTTAGCCTAGGCCACCATGCCGGGCCCGGAATTCCAATCTTTTAATGTGTTCACACACTAGGTAGTAGTTTTTCTGTTGTAGTACCACTGACAATCATTAAAATAACAGTTACCATTTATTGAATGTTTATTATGTGCCAGGCATCGTGCTCAATGCTTTTCAGAGATAATTCCATCATCTATGATGTAGGGGGGAAAAGGCACAGAGAAGTCATATGGTTTGTTTGGACCTGGAATTTGAACCCAGGATTGTAGAACTCACAATCACATTGGAATCACTGCATCCAATACCACTATATCATTTCCAAGAGACCCAAAGCTACGATCTCCATTTTTCTTTGGTGATATTCATGGAGGCTGATTGCTTTTTAACCCATCCCCACTTCCCCTAAAGGGCTCTGAATAGTATAAATAAATTAAAGGAAAAAACTTGAACCAATTAAGTGTGTTTTCCCCCCCCCCGTTTCTATTTAGCGTTTTGCAACGCCCCTGGAGGTATTTGGAGACACCCTGCTGAGTGGTGAGGCAGATAGGAGTGCACTGGCCCATGACCTTGAGTGAATGAATTTCCTGAGTGCTGACAATGGCAAGGTTTTCCACTTTAGACATTTTGAAAGATCCTGTTCCTGAGAAAAAGAAGAGAGAGCGAGCGAGCAAGCCAGGCAGAGAGCTGGCCAAGGTGAGGGGAATCCAGCTGCTTACCCGTGTCTGGTTTGTTGCCTCAGATGTTAAGAGAAAAATCTTTTGAAACCATTACTTAAAAATGGAGCTTTTGGACAGTGATTCATAACTGTTTTTGATCTTTTGGCCTTGTTTTTGTTGAAAGGATATACTGTTTTACAAGCAGGACTGCGCTCCAGTCCCACATTCCTGCTGACATAACTATTCTTATTTCATGGGTTCAGCATCTTCTCTGGTAATCCTATGCCTAAACTTTAAAAAATATCAAGATAAGTGTGTGTACATGTGTGTCTTGGGGAGGAGATGGGAAGGGAAGTTTCCCAGGGGAGTGTGGTACAAGGCCTTGAGGCCATTTAGATTTCTTTGAATATAGACAGCAAAATTTACCAGGAGATGTGTTCAAATGAACAAAACATGTACCATAGCCTTGTGTTTATAATGCAACCAGTTTTTGCTGCAGGAACAGACTGTGTGTGGTAGAATGAGTGGGCAGTGTTGGATGTGGCGTCTTGGAGTAGGTGAAGCTGGATGTAGCTTACCTAATGTGGATGGAGTTGTTCTGGAGTGTATTGAGTTGCATAGGGCTTGTTCAGAGTTTGTAGTGTTGGATGTGGTTTCTTGCAGTAAAGCCTGGCATCAGGAGAGCCCAGGGCTGTGCTACCATGTTGAGAGGACTTTTCCCCCTTAGACTGTCACTATGGTTCTCACCTAACCTATTTTTCCGGTGGTTTTTTTGTTTGCTTGTTTTTTGAGTGAGAGTTAACAGTGGAGAACATCTTAATTGCTGGTAGCTGTTTCAAGCCCTAATTGGTTTTGCTTAGCTCACAAGTTAATATGTGTAGAGGTAAGATATATGGATTTCTAATACTTCAAAACTACTTTTTAAAACATAATTTACTTTAATTTTTTTGAAATGGCTATTGTTTTTTTTTTAAGATTTATTTTATTTTTATTACAAAGTCAGATATACTGAGAGGAGGAGAGACAGAGAGGAAGTGGAGCTGCCGGGATTAGAACCAGCGGTCATATGGGATCAAGGCAAGGACCTTAGCCACTAGGCCACGCCGCCGAGCCCTACTTTAATTTTTTTTTTAAAGATTTATTCATTTTATTACAGCCAGATATACACAGAGGAGGAGAGACAGAGAGGAAGATCTTCCATCCGATGATTCACTCCCCAAGTGAGCCGCAACAGACCGATGCGCGCCGATCCAAAGCCGGGAACCTGGAACCTCTTCCAGGTCTCCCACGTGGGTGCAGGGTCCCAAAGCATTGGGCTGTCCTCAACTGCTTTCCCAGGCCACAAGCAGGGAGCTGGATGGGAAGTGGAGCTGCTGGGATCAGAACCGGCGCCCATATGGGATCCCGGGGCTTTCAAGGCGAGGACTTTAGCCGCTAGACCACGCAGCCTACTTTAATTTTTAATGATACATTTTCATAGGCTCTTAGCTCAGCTCCAGCCATTGTGACTATTTTGGGAGTGAACCGCAGATGGAAGGCCTCTCTCCATCTCTCTCCATACAAGTGCCTTTCAGAAAAAATTAAACAAAATTAAAATGTAAACAATAACATTTTGGTTTCTTTGTTCAGTTGTTATATAAACTATATTAAGCAACTATTAGTTGAGAATGTTTTCTTTTTAAAGATTTATTTATTTTTATTGGAAAGGCAGATATACAGAGAGAAGGAGCAACAGAGGGAAAGATCTTCCATCCCAATGGTTCACTCCCCAAGCATCTGCAGCGGCTGGAGCTGAACCAATCTGAAGCCAGGAGCCAGGAGCCTCTTCCAGGTCTCCCACATGGGTGCAGGGTCCCAAGGCTTTGGGCCATCCTCGACTGTTTTGCCAGACCACAAGCAGGGAGCTGGATGGGAAGCAGGACTGCTGGGATATGAACCAGCACACATATGGGATCCCGGCGCATTCAAGGTGAGGACTTTAACCACTACAGTATCACACCGGGCCTGACTTGAGAATGTTTATTACATCATTTTATTTATTTATTTATTTATTTTAAGCTTTGATTTATTTTTATTCCGAAGTCAGATATACAGAGAGGAGGAGAGACAGAGAGCAAGATCTTCCCTCCGATGATTCACTCCCCAAGTGAGCGACATGGCTGGTGCTTCTTCTCGGTCTCCCACGTGGGTGCAGTGTCCCAAAGCTCTGGGCTGTCCTCCACTGCTTTCCCAGGCCACAAGCAGGGAGCAGAATGGGAAGTGGAGCTGCCGGGATTAGAACCAGCGCCCATATAGGATCCTGGCTCATGCAAGGTGAGGACTTTAGCTGCTAGGCCATGGTGTCAGGGCCTGGTGCTGTAAATTTTCTGTTTTAACTTTATTCCTGTTGTTGACTTTTTTTTTTTAAATAAAGCAAACATTTATTAAATTGTGATAAAGATTCCATCAAATTACAAAACCTGAGTAAGAAAAACAAACGGCACATGCTTAACTGTAGTTGATATTCAAATAAAGTTTGCATTCCCAAAATATTATACAGTAATTAGAAAATACCAGCCAAAGTAATATTAGCATACTTTTACGTGCGGTCTCAACAAATTTGAACAGAAGCAAATTTTAACAAAGGTAAATTTTACAGTGAAACATAGCCATAGATTAAGGATCTTAACATGTTTATTTTGCTGCTATTTGACACTATGATACAAAAAGAAGAGGGTTTACTTGACATTTTTAATAAATATCTCATGGGCTGTTGAGTGCCTTACTGGTGAAAAGATTTAACTGGCTAATCTCATCAATCCATTTTGTACATTTAGTAAGCATCAACTCTGCCCTACATAACTCTTAATGCAATTCACAGCACACAAATGGTTATCATATTAAATACATAATCAACTCGGACTTCTCAACAACGAGGAAATTAGTAAACCATCAAATGGACTGCTTACCATACACTTTCCTCATAACTAAATAACACACACAAAAATCAAAATAATGTTTGTCATCACTCTAAACTATTGCCAGTAACTGACGGAAACTGCCAATTTGCCATATTCATGTTCACAACATGCTAAATATACTCTGCTGTTACTTCATCCATGGAATGCCTACATTCCTAGAACAGAGAATTTTCACCATCTCTTGCCATGGGACCTGACTTGCAGCAATCTATATTTAGATCAGAACTCCATGGGCACTTGATGAACTCCACCTTTCCATGTTGGCTTCCTTATATGAGAGAGAATATATGGTATTTATTCTTTTGTGATTGACTCATTTCGCTGAGCATAATAGTTTCTAGTTGGGACCACCTGATTTTGAATAGAATAATATTCTTCTTGACAGCTGAATAATATTCCATTGAGTAGATGTACCATAGTTTCTTTAACCATTCTTCCTTAGACGCACATCTGGTTTGTTTCCATGTAATTGCTATTGTGGATTGTGCTGCTGTGAATATAGGATTACAGATCCCCTTCTCGTATGCAGATTTTACTTCTGTTGGGTATATTCTTAAGAGTGGGATTGCTGGGTCAAATGGCAGGCTTATTTGTAATTTTCCAAGCACTCTCCATATGGATTTCCACAATGATTGTACTAGCCTACACTCCCACCAGCAGTGAAGGAGGGTACCTTTTTCCCCACATCCATGCCAGCATGTGTTGTTTTTTGAATTCTGAATGTAGGCCAGTCTCACAGGAGTTAGGTGGTACCTCAAGGTGGTTTTCATTTGTATCTCTCTGATGGCTAGAGAGCCTGAGCATCTTTTCATATGTCTGTTAGCCATTTGAATCTGTTCTTTTGAGAAACGTCTGTTCATTTCCTTTGCCCATTTTGCCACAGGGTTTATTTTTTCACTATCCTTGGTTTTCTGAAGCTCTTTGTAAATCCTAGATATTAGTCCCCTGTCACTTGTGTAGAATGCAAAATTTTTTTCCCATTCTGTTGGTTGTTTCTTCACTTTTTTAATTGTTTCCTTTGCTGTACAGAAACTTTTTAGTTTGATATAGTCCCATTTGTTCATTTTGGATTTGATCGCCGTTGCTTTAGGCGTCTTTTCTAAAAAGTCTTTCCCTGTTCCTATATCTTGGAGTGTGCTGCCTGTGTTTTCCCTTAGTAGTTTAATGGTTTCTGGGTGTAGGTTTAAATCCTTGAGCCAATTAGAGCTGATTTTTGTATAGTGCAACAGGTACGGGTCCTGCTTCTTTATTCTGCAAGCTGCTATCCAGTTGTCCCAACAGCTTTTATTGAATAGACCAGGTTTTTTACCTGGATTGTTTTCTGCTTTCTTGTCAAAGATTAGTTGACTATACATGTGTGGATCCCCTTCTGGTGTTTCTATTCTGTTCCACTGATCTTCTTCTCTGTTTCTGTACCAGTACCAGACTGTTTTGATAACCACTGCTCTATAGTATGTCTTGAGGTCTGGAATTGTGATTCCTCTGGTTTAATTTCTAGTTTTCAAGACAGCTTTAGCTATTCATGGTCTTTTGTGGTTCCAGATGAACTTCTGTATCATCTTTTCTATTTCTGAGAAGAATATTGCTGGGATTTTGATTGGGATTGTGTTGAATCTATATATTGCTTTCGGTAATATGGCCATTTTGATAATGTTGGTCCTGCCAATCCAAGAACATGGTAAGGTTCTCCATTTTTCAAGATCTTCTTCTATTTCTTTTTTAAATGATTTACAGTTTTCATCGTAGAGGTCTTTCACATCTTTAGTTAACTTAATTCCTAGATATTTAATATTCCTTTCCTCTATTTTACAGGGAATTGTACTTACAATTTCTTCCTCAGTGGCGGAATTATTTGTATACACGAATGCCATTGATTTGTGTTCATTAATTTTGTATCCTGATACTTTGCCAAAGTCTCTTATGAGTTCCAATAGTCTTTTGACTGAGTCTTTTGGTTCTCCTATAAAGAGAATCATGTCATCTGCGAATAGCGATAATTTTAATTCCTCATTTCCAATTTGTATTCCTTTAATTGCTTTTTCTTGTCTAATAGCTGTGGCAAGGACTTCCAAAACTATATTGAAGAGTAGCGGTGAGAGTGGACATCCCTGTCTAGTTCCAGATTTTAACGGGAAGGCTTCTAGTCTTTCCCCATTTAGTATGATACTGGCATTGGGTTTATCATAAATTGCTTTGATTATGTTGTAGAATGTTCCTTCTATGCCTATCTTATTTAGGGTTTTTAACATGAAGTGGTGTTGGATTTTATCAAATGCCTTCTCTGCATCTATTGAGAGGATCATATGGTTTTTATGAGTCAACTTGTTGATGTGATGTATCACATTTATTGTTTTGCGAATGTTGAACCATCCTTGCATACCTGGAATGAATCCCACCTGGTCCGGGTGAATAATCTGCCTAATGTATTGTTGGATCCTGTTGGCTAATATTTTATTGAAGATCTTTGCATCTATGTTCATCAAGGATATCGGTCTGTAGTTCTCTTTTTCTGTTGTTTCTCTCTGGCTTTGGTATTAAAGTGATATTAGCTTCATAGAACGAGATTGGAAGAATTGCCTCTTTTTCTATTGTTTGAAAAAGCTTGTGTTAGATTGGGGTTAGTTCTACCTTAAACGTTTGGTAGAATTCAGCAGTGAAGCCATCTGGTCCCGGGCTTTTCTTGGTTGGGAGGGCTTTAATTGTTGATTCAATCTCAGTGCATGTTATTGGGCTATTTAGATTGTTAATTGCTTCTTGATTCAATTTTGGTGTATTGTATATGTTCAAAAATCTGTCCATTTCCTCTAGGTTTTATAATTTGTTCGCATATAGTTGCTTATAGTAGTTCCTGATGATTCTTTGTATTTCTAAGGTATCTGTTGTTACATCTCCATTCTCATTTCTGATACTATTAATGTGTATTTTCTGTCTCCTTTTTTTAATTAGTCGAGCTAGTGGGGAGTCTATTTTGTTGATTTGCTCAAAGAACCAACTCTTTAATTGATTAATCTTGTGTATAGTCCTCTTGGTCTCTATTTGGTTTATTTCCTCCCTTATTTTGATGATTTCTTTTTTCCTACTAGTATTAGGATTGCTTTGTTGTTGTTTTTCTAGTTCCTTCAACTGTAAGATTAGCTGATTTACTTGGTGCTTTTCTTGTTTCTTGAGATAAGCATTAATTGAAATGAACTTTCCTCTCAGCACCGCCTTGATTGTATCCCATAAGTTCTGATAAGTTGTGTTGATGCCTTCATTTGTTTCAAGCAATTTTTTAATTTCCCCTTTGATTTCCTCTCTAAACCATTGCTCATTTAGTAATATATTGTTCAGCCTCCATATGTTTGTAGGTCTTCCTTGGTGTTTCGAATTCTTGGTCTCAAGCTTCACTCCTTGGTGGTCTGAGAACGTGCATGATATGATTTCCATTTTTTAAATTTGCTAAGGCTTGATTTATGGCCTATAATATGTTCAATTCTGGAGAAAGTTCTATGTACTGATGAAAAAAACGTGTATTCTCTGTCAGTAGGATGAAAGGTTCGATAGATGTCAACTAAGTCCATTTGCTCTAGAGTTTGAATGAGTTCTACTGTTTCTTTGCTGAGTTTCTGGTTTTTTGATCTGTCC
This sequence comes from Ochotona princeps, assembly GCF_030435755.1. Classification (NCBI taxonomy): domain Eukaryota; kingdom Metazoa; phylum Chordata; class Mammalia; order Lagomorpha; family Ochotonidae; genus Ochotona; species Ochotona princeps. The sequence continues at coordinate 126,668,009 of NC_080833.1, forward strand.
ATTTGTGTTAATGGGGTATTAAGGTCCCCCACTATGATCGTATTGGAGTCTATTTCACCCTTTAATCCCATTAATATTTGTTTCACGTAACTAGATGCTTTGGCATTTGGAGCATAAACATTTATTATGCTGATCTCTTCTTGCTGGAGGTATCCTTTGATCATTATATGGTATCCTTCTTTATCTCTTTTGATGCTCTTCACATCAAAGTCTATGTCATCTGATATAAGAATGGGTACTCCTGCTTGTCTTACCTTACTATTTGCTTGAAATATCTTTTTCCACCCTTTTACTTTCAAGTTTTTCTGATCTTTGTTGGTGAGATGTGTCTCCTGTAAGCAGCAGATAGATGGATTTTGTTTTTTGATCCAATCCTCCAATTTATGGCATTTAATTGATGAGTTTAAGCCATTTACATTCAGCGTTATTATAGATAAGGGACAGTTTGGTCCTGTCATTTTGGCGATGTGTTGTTCTAAATTAGGTCTTGTGTTAGCATTTTAGTTGGATGTTCTCCGCATTTGCCTTTGTTTCTGATGGTTACTATTTCTTTTTTCTTTCATAGGAACTTCCTTGAATATCATTTGTAGGGCAGGTTTAGATGAGACAAAATCTTGAAGTTTTTCTTTATTGTGGAAGAATTTTATTTCATTTTCAAAGACAAAAGAGAGCTTTGCAGGGTAAGTTATTCTGGGCTGAAATTTTTCTCTTTTAGAATCTGGAATATGTCACTCCAGTCTCTTCTGGCCTGTAACGTTTCCTCTGAAAAGTCAGCTGTAAGTTTAATTGGGGTTCCCCTATATGACACTTGATTTTTTTCTCGTGCACATTTAAGGATTTTTTCTTTTTGTTCAACTGAGTGTGAGAGGAGTTAGACTGGGTGGTAGGCAGTTAGGGTTTTCTGGGTCCCCAAGTCATTTTTCTTCCCAAATATAAAAGGAAACTTCCCCACCATATTTTAGATTCACCAGAGCAGTCTCTTCCAAGGGACAAGGGTGCTATTAGCATACCAATTCCCCACCTGAAGCACCAGCCATTACCTCAGGCCAAGGTGTAGAAAGGTCTCAGGCCTATCTCTTTATCATTGAAAGGAGGGCAGGAAGTAATATGCAGATGCCTAAGGCCTGGAATGTCCTGTCTAGCACCTCTCTGGTCTCTTTTGTCCCAAAGGCAGATACCTAGAGACCAGGAAATTCCTTTGCCCTTGGAAAAACCCCCTCTTCGAACTAAAGCCTTAAAAGGTCCCAGCACCCCCCATGCACGGGTCTCTTTCTATCTCAGAACCCCCTCTCGTCACTAGGACGGGAGTCTCCTTTCTCAGCTTTTCTAATAAATCTTACTTTAAAACTAAATTGTGTCCGCATGAAAATTCTTCTTTCCTGCGAGACAAGAATTTGAGGTTGCTGCAGTATTCGGGGTTCAAAAACCCTACAACATGAGGAGAGCTTGATTATCATGTGTAGTGGTGAAGTTCATTTTTGTTCAACTCTGTTGGGAATTCTGTAGTCCTCCTGAATATTATTTTCTAATTCTTTGCTCAGTTTAGGGAAGTTTTCCTGTATTATTTCATTGAATACACCTCTAATCCCAGCTTCTTTTTCTGCATCTTCTGGAACACCCATAACTCTTATGTTAGACCTTTTAATCATATCTTTTAATTTTTGGATATTATTTTTAGCTTGACCTAGCTCTGCTTCCAGCTTTTTGTTTGTTTCTTCGTGATGGCAGGAAATATCTTCTAATTCTGAAATTCTTTCTTCTGCCTCATTCATTCTGTTTTTGAGACTCTCCACTGTAGTTTTAATTTGCTCTACTGTGTTCTTCATTTCTGATATATCAGCCTTAATTTGATGTATTACTGCTATTTCTTCTTTGAACTCTTGTTTGTACTTCTCATTGTTGACCAGCAGCTTTGCAATGCGTTTTCTGAGTTGTTTGTCCTCCATTTTCTCAATGTCTTCCTCAGTTAACTCTGAGAATGGGTGAAGCTTTTGCTCCTTTGTTGGAGAGACTTTAGTAACATTCATAGTGTGTTTTTCTTGTCTTTTTCCTTTTGTAATTGCCAATCTGTTTGACCACATCTCTCTGGTCTGTTACCTCAGGTGTATAAACTGACTTTAATGCTCATTCAGTACCCTGAGTTTAGGAAACACAACTGTCCTAAATAATTGCTTTGTCCGTGGCACTGATTTTATAGACAGCACTGAGCTTATTACCCCCTGCTAGCCAACACGTCTAAGTACCTCCTGAGGTCGTCCTGGGCAGACTTGGTGGCCAGCAAGATCATGGGGCTGTCTCAGTCAGCTCCAGGGACTACACAGAACCCCCCCAGGCTGCAAGACTATTGCCGTGGGCTCAGCTCTGCGCAATTAACCAACAACACGCCCACTCTGGATCTCCACTTAGGATTCACACCTGCTGTCCTGCCACCCGATATGGCTCCAGGTGGAGAACCGCAGCTGCTAGTTTTTAGCTCCAGGGACCACACCGACCCCGCAGGGGACAGAGCCGGTGCTCCCCTCCACCCCCAGACCAGATCCGCACAAACAGTCAGAAAGGGGCCTGTGTGCCATTCTGTCAACTCCGCTTTGCGCCTCTCCACACAAGGCGGCTCCCTGAGTCCCCGACTCCCTCCACGTGCAGCTGGTCCCAATCACCCAGCTCAGATTGTCAGGTCCCGGACCACACTCGCCCTCCCAGCCCCCCACACAGACCCAGGCTCCAACCTGGCAGTCACAACGTCCGTGTGGAGGTCACCGGCGGATGTCTAGCTGGCACTGGAAATGAATCACTGGAGTCCGGATCACCGGAGCCCGCGGCTCTGAAGGCTGGCGAGTTCCCAGCCAGCCACAAGGTCAGTCACAGGATCTCTTTGTGCCAGGAAAGCCAGGTGTTCGCCCGCAACCACCGCCCAGCGCAGGGACTCCGAGTCTTCTGGAGCAAGAACAGCCAGCGGTGTCCAGCGGGTCTCAGGAGTGTAGTTCCATCCTAAATACATTTTTTTTAATGTGGAGACCTGCTTGGACTTAGATTCTCAGCTATTTAAGCACAGGTGCTCCTTGATTTATAATGAGATTAGTACTTAATTAAATCTATCATAAGATGAAATATGGTAAGTTAAAAATCCGTTTCATAACATCTTACGTTTGGAACAACTCAGCAACACAATGCACTATGGAGAGTTTGTTGTTTTCATCATGACATATGACTGATTCCAAGTAGTATGTGGCTTCTTATCTGCTTCCTCACGTCCCAACAGCATCCCATACTGCACATCTCTCGCCTGAGATCAAAGCACTAATGATGATTGTGTCAAGATCTCTTAAAACTATGGTCAAATGTTTCAAAACCAGTGGTGCTGTACCAAAGAGAGCAGTGAGCATGCTTAAGAAAGAATTTTCAAAAGCTTCCATTTAAACGTAACCACTTAAAACAACATGATTTTTTTTCAAAGTTTATTAATTTTCAAAGTTTATTAATCTAGACACAACTGAATTCCCTGCTTTGGAATTTCCCATGGGGCTGCAACTGAGGTGTCAGCTGGAGCTGCAGTCTGTTCCCAGGGTTCCTTGTACAGTTGTCAGAAATCACTGGGCCCAAGGGCTGAGTTGCTCAGGAGCTGTTGGTTAGAAGCATAGACGTTTCTCCGGAGAACATCTCAAAATATGGCAGTTGGCTTCATCAGAGGGAGGGAGAAAGAGAGCAAGAAAGTTCAGCAAAGGAGAGTGGTAACTACCAGAGGTCATCACCTTATATAACACAATCACTAGAATAGCATCTCAGAACATTTCTCCATTCTGTGTTTCACAGGCAAGACACAATATTGGGATTGCACTCAAGGGCAGGGCACTACACACATAGGGGAGTCCCAAGAGGATGAATTCACTGGGAGGTGTGTTATTGGCTGCCTACTATAATCCTCCAGGAGATTTTAATACACCCTCTCCACTCTTCCCTCAATTTTAGTTCTTTTGTTTTTGTTTGTGGGTTTTCTTTGTTTGTTTGTTTGCTTGTTTGTTTTTGCATTTGAAAGTTGGATGTGGAGAGGAGGAGAGACAGAGAGGAAGATCACTCCTCAAGTGGCGACAATGGCCAGAGCTGAGCTGATTAGAAGCCAGGAACCTTCCCTGGGTCTCCCTTGCAGGTGCAGAGTCCCAAGGCCTTGGGCCATACTCAACTGCTTTCTCAGGCTATAATCAGGGAGATAGAAGGGAAGCAGGGCCACAGGCACATGAACTAGTGTCCATGTGGTGGCCTGGTATGTACAAGGTGAGGAGGACATTAACCACTAGACTACCACATTGGGCCCTAAGCTTTAGTTTTTTTTTTTTTTTTTTCCTTGCTAAATGACAGACTGATTCATTGCCCATTTAAACCACCTCTGAAAACACTTGGAAAAAAAAATGAATTAACTGGTCTAGAACTGGTTGGTGGGGAAGAGAAAATATTTGATGGTTTTGTTCTTGCTTTTTGTTTTGAGAATCATAAAGGGCATCAAATTAAAAGAGCTAACAAGAAGAATAGGATTTAAATTCCTAATGCGCATGTAGTTTTATTTCATTCACCTACACCATTCCACATCCCCATAGACCCAGGTTTTGATAGTTAGACATGTTTTAAATACTCCTGAACCGGCCTGGCCATTAACAAAAATTAACGGTTATTCTGTTTAGTTAATCTGTCAACAGAGACTATTAAAAAAAAGGTATTCACTCTCCTGGTCTGTTAGATATTGTGTGCAAATCATTTGCAACAATATAATTAATACCTTTGTTACCTTTTAAAGCCCACTAATTATTTTTGTACTTTGGTATCCATAGTTACAAATCTTCTCTTGAGCTTCTCAGAATAAACTGGTGTACAAGGGAGATCCTACACCGGCTTATTTGTGGGGGTTGTGAGCCATTCTAGAGTCTTGATGACTATGGGAATCTGAAAGAAAAAAAAAATGTCTTTCTTTGGGGTTAGCATATTCTGGCAGCTACTCCCAATCTCAAATCATTTTTAACATTGGAATGAAATCTCATTAAAAGCTCAAAGGAAATTGTGATAATACAGATATTAGCACAACAAAAATAGTTTAGCCAATGCCACAATCATTTAAAATTCCATTTGAGAAGGAGGAACAATTCCCTGACCCCACACATACTTTATGCCATCATTGCTTTGCTTATGCTGACACTGTATGAGGCATAGATTCTAGACGTACTTAATTTTAAACCTTGTATATATATTTGGTTTTGCTCCTGAACCAGACATCTGTCCTGAGGTCCCTTGCTGAAAGCAAGGTAAAAGAGCTCCTACCTCCATCTCTCTGGGCAGCAGGAGTAGCAGAAGGCACTGGATGCAAGCTCATCAAAGCTCCTGTGATGGCCACACATTGAAAACTCGACTTTGACAGAACAGTGTTGCTGAAGAATCAGAAAGTTCAGAAAGTGCCACTGATCTTGTGGAATGCTTTGTGCAATTCAGTACCCATTTGCTGGGATCCTCTGAGCCATTGGAAGCTCACTTAATGGTACCATTGTGATTCAACTTATCTTTGAACCAACTCCAACAGCACTGGGACTTGCATGTTTACTATGATTCCTTTATTCACCCCGTTTCTGATAGGCAGTTTCTTCTGATTCCTAAAAGCCATTCTGATTCAGTCTCCACCATTAATTCTCTGGAATGTTGTTCCCCTGGATCTTCAGATTTTTTTTCTTTCGGCTGATACCTACTTAAACAGTAATTCTGTGACCAATAGAAAACTCTGTTTACCACTATAAAAATTCTTTTATGTTTTGTAGCAATGAATCTGTATTTTGTATTCATTTGCTTAAGAATCCTCTAGAATAAAATAAGCTTTTGGAGGATAATAGAGCTACCCCTTAAAAGAGTAGGATTAAAGATTAGGCTTGTTTTTGCTTAGATTGCATTATATGAGTCTTTGTAAATTATAAACCATATTTTAAAGGCAGATTGTTACTTTAAATGAATGTAGAGGGAGGATGCCACCCTAATATTCAGATGGTATTACTGGAATTTCAGTTATTCTTGAGAAAGAACTCCAGGACGTTTGTAAGCATCTACAAAGTTAAAAGAAACACAGTGTCAACTGATGGAATTTATTAATATCATTATATTTGATGTATGTTAATGAAATAGGAACCATTTTGTGTGTGCTAATACTCTGTCCTTTATTTCTCTTTTTATCTAGCTTCGCAGTACAAAATAAAAGGGTTTGTTAGAGAGTGAATTAAATGAAAGAGTTCTGAGTTCAAATTTTTGTTTAATCACTGTTGACCATATGACATTTTGCTTCTTCTGCAGTGGCTACAACTAAAGTTAATATACCTAATGCTACTTCTTACTGTTATCATGGTCTGGTATGAAAATTTCAATAACTAACTCATTGTCCTAAAGCTTTTTCTGGTCTGGGAATCCTAGAGTAATAGATCTCTACCTTGTTCTCTCTGATATTGCAAAGGATTAGATCTGTCTCCTAAATCCTGGTTTTATATTTAATTCTTCTGTGAAATCTTTCTACTGAAAGTTGCCCTATGAAACTGTACCTATTTCCTGGTGCCAAATCCCCAGAATTGTTGTCCTTTCCATCTGAAAGTAGACTTTCCATATGCTATGTTGCCAGAAGATAATGTAGCCTTCTTGTTTGAACCTACCCAGTGCCTTCACACACTACTTGCTGCATCCTGCCATATTTTATGCCTGATTTACCCTGAGTTTGGCCGATTGTGATACCCAGTACACACTGTATCCCCTGTGATTTTTATTGTCTATCACATTGTTCATTCAATATGAGTTCCCTCCCAACAATTGCCTCATGGATTTCTCTTACATTTCAGATTATTCAATCCTTGCATATACCTTATGCGTCACCTGTTAGTTTTTATTTTAAAAACATATTTATGTTTACTGGAAAGGCAGATTTACAGAGAGAAGAAAGAGAAATTTTCCATCTGTTGGTTCACTCCTCAAGAGGCTGGAATGGTCAGAGTGGAGCTGATCTGAAGTTAACAACCAGAAGGTTCTTCCAAGTCTCCCATGTAAGTGCAGGCTCTTAAAACTTTGGGCCATCTTTTGGTGTTTTCCCAGGCCACAAGCAGAGAGATGGATGGGAAGTGGAGCAGCCAAAATATGAACTGGTATCTATATAGGATTCCGGTACTTGCAAGGAGAGGATTTAGCCACTGAACCATCACATCATCCTCTGTCTCCTCACCCCAACCCCCACCCCACCTCCACAGCCATTAGTCTTTAAATGAGACTTTGAAAGCATGCGCATATTGGTAAACCATTAGCTCAAATACCTAAGATTGAATTTCTTATCTGAGTGTTCAATATCCTCTCAACTTGATACTCTTTTTCCTTGCTCAATACTCTTGAGTATTTCTTTGTGGTAACTTTTAGTATCTCCCTTGAACTTCCCTAGTCATTAGTGTTAATTACTACACACTTCATTAACTTGAAGTCTTGTTCCATGCGCCTGAAAAGCTCCCCCAGAAGATGAAAGGTGGAATAATCTCTTGACAACTCATCAGGAACTAGTACAGCTGTTTCTCAGTCACTTGTTGCTACCTTCTCACAGGACCTACTGCATCTTATTGTATTACACTTCCACATAAAAGATTCTTTTGGGTGGATACTACTTGCCGGAAAACAGTATGTTAGTAGTTATTCAAAAGGATATAGAACTCCTGCTTGTGAAAGTGACTTTTATCAAGCAAAGGAGTCAAAAATGAAGCACTGGGGAGGGCTTAAGAGAGATCCCATGATCTATGGAACTGTCTCATAGAATGATAATAACAAAAAGAAGTAAAACTTTAAAAAAAATGAAGCACAAAAATAGTTGCAGAATATTCAATAGGAAGACAATCAGGAGATGGGAAAATCCTACCCAGTTGGAGAAGGAGAATAAATGGGAAGAGCTCAAAGAAGCAGTGAATCTTCTACCTAAATATATGCATATTATATTAGATATATGTTATACATTTATATATATATATAAATATATAGACAAATGTATATATACACACATATATCCTCTATCTAAATGCATACACATATATACACACACCAGCAAATAGCAACAAGAGACATGGTACAAGATAAAGATGAAACAACAACAAAACAGATCACAGTATCTTAAATAGACAATGGCATGGCCTGTTGTAAATACCAGAAAGATTTCCAAGATTTCTCCAATTTGCCCCCTTGTTATAAAAAGTCTTACTTGCTATACTGCCAAATGTACAGCTACCATAAAATTTAAATTCTTCCTCTGTGTAACTTTTGATTGCTTCTTTATCCCTCCTCTCTAACAAAATTTTTAATATAGTTTATCATGTCTTACTTCCCATCATGTTAGGAGTAGCTGCTTTATAAGTTGTAGCAGCTAATTCATCAACAAATGTTTTTATTGGTGGATATTGCGGCATGCCACCACATCTCCCTTTAGGAATTACACACTTTACCCCCGTGTTAAGAAATATTAGTAGATAATAACTCATCATTGCAACTTGTTGGAAATTTAAACTCAAATGGAACTGCCTTCCTCAACATTCATTCCGTTTCCAGAACTAGACAGCAGGCAGTAATTGTTATATTTCTTTGCATTCAGATTAACATTATAAGCTCATCATAGTTCCAAAATAACATGCAGAATCAGTTACAAAGCTGTCTGCTTTGGCTCAATCATGCTCTCCTAATCCTTCACAGTTACAAAAAACTCTAAACTTTCTCACAATCTCAGAGGCTACTTCTGAAGAATCCAACCTACGTCATTACTCAATGACAACAAGAGCTCCCTGAAGGGAAGTTATAAAGTGAGATTTATTTTTAAAACTATTGGGAACTTCCAGGAAGGCAAGAGCAAGATGTGTCTAGGAAAGATACTTGAACAAGATGTAGGTGTGGTCTTGGCAGACAGCCTCCTATCTCTGGAGACCAGGGCCTCTGTCACTGGGAGGGACTGACTGGTTTCCGACCTGCTCAAACACTCAAGGATTTAGTGAAAGATAAGATGTTCTTGTTTTATCCTGTTCAGCAACTGATAGACCTGAACATTATGAGATTTCCTCCCAGAGGCTTAAGAGCAAAATTAATGTACTGGTACCGATTTGATGATCAAGATCCTTTTCAGAAATAAAGCAGCATACTATACACCATCTCAACATTCCATCCAGCCAGAAGCACATCAATCTTCGAAGAGATCTACAATCTAAAATAGAAGCTATATTCATTTTGATTAAACATGCATAAAAGTTCTCAGGACATTTGCTTTAGGTATTTTGTAGTAAAAGTTTTATTTATTGTGGACCTACATTTTCTCCATATCATGGAACTATTTTCAGTATAGTCTTTTGATTAATAAAGCTGTTCAGTACTAATAATCAACTACAATGTTTTATTGAAGTCACAAATATATTATTAAGTGGGGTTTCTAAGCGTTGGCAGCCAGCGGTTTTATTAAAAAAGATGATAATGACTTTTCCCCTGGTAAACAACAAAGCTGCCGCATCATCCCAGAATACTTGGAAATGGATGTGGGTTTACAACTCCTAAAGATAAAATCAAAATATGCGCATTCCCTGATACCAGTATTATTTATCAAAATGACAATGTGTCAATTTTTCTCTCAGCTTAAAATGGCAAATTGGTGATAATTACTTTCATCTATTTTTTAGTACACCAAAAGATTCTTGAATTGCTGATGCAGTTTTGAAGTTAATCTTTATTTATAGTTGTAAGTCTCCTCTGGTGTAATGATTGGGCATTCATAAAAATGTCAAGAAGAATATCTACTCATAAACCATGCCATGTACTATAGAGCCTCAACGGAGAAGGAAGAAGTAAAATAAAAAATAAAAATAAAAGTAAAATAAAAAGGAAACTTGCTAATTTCATTCAAATTTTGCATACTGTTTCTTAGATTCAGTTTCATATACAAATCTCTCCTTCTACAAAAAAAGCAAATCTCATGACTCACCAGTACGGCCTGGGTATAAGAAAAACTTATTTTTTAAAAAACTTATTTTTGGGGCCTGGAGTGATAGCCTACCAGCTAAAGTCCTCACCTTGAATGAGCCGGGATCCCATTTAGGCAACGGTTCTAATCCCAGCAACCTCACTTCCCATCCAGCTTCCTGCTTGTGGCCTGGGATAGCAGTCAAGGATGACCCAAAACCTTAGGACCCTGCACCCATGTGGGAGACCTGCACGAGGCTCCAGGCTCCTGGCTTCAGATCAACGTGGCTCCAGCCATTGCAGACACTTGGGGATTGAGTCAATGGGTGGAAGATCTTCCTTTCTGCTCTCTCCTCTCTGTATATCCGACTTTGCAATAAAATAAAATAAATATTTTTAAAAAACATATTTTGTTATTTTCCATGATACATTTATGTATACATCAAATATCATTTTGATATATATATATATTTTTTTTTTGCCACAAACATTTGAGTGGCCTAGCAAGTGAGGAGTAACTGCAGGATAACTAAACAATAGGAGCTGGGTGGTCAGCCTTGAGTCACAACAGATTAATCCACCAGCTACAATGCCAGAATTCCTAATGAACACCCACTAGAGTCTCACTGCTCTACTTTTTTAAAACTATTTTTATTATTTTCCAAGGTAAATTTTGAAGGCATAGGGATTCCTTCCTTGCCTTCCCCTTCCTCCCTCCCCATTTGCCCCCACAACATTTCCTCACATACTATTACACTGGAATACTGCCTTAGTAATAACTACAGGTCTAGCATTGTACTATTTAAATAGTACATCATGGAGTCACAGGTGTAGACAAAGATAGAAAACGTAGTATATTTAACTCTTCCACCAGGAGTCCTCCTTTCATTCAGGTGTTCAGATGTATATTGCAAAGTAGTTTCACTTTCCAGAATGTTAGTTTCCACTACATAGTTCATCTGTGACATTATGTGTATAAACTTATTCACCTAGATAACTATTTGTTGTGCATCTCGCATGCATGTTCCCTTATATTCGAGAGAACATACCATAGTTTGGACTGCCTTGTTGCAAACGGTAGGATTTCATTCTTTTCAGTTGCTATTAGTATTCCATGGAGAGATGTACCAGAATGTCTTTATCCATTCCTCTTTTGACATGCATCTAGGCTATTTTCACGTCTTCATTATTGTGGATTGTGCTGCTATAAATATAAGGGTTGTAGATCACCTTCTCATATGCAGATTTCACTTCATTTTCATATATTCCAAGAGTGGGATATCTGGATCATATGGTGGATCGGTTTTCAGTTATCTGAGCACTCTCCATTGTTACTCCCATAGTGGTTGCACTAGCCAACATTCCCATCAACAGTAGAATGGCTATGTTTTTCCCAACTTCTATGTTGTAGGTGTTGTGGTAGATTTTTGAATGTAGGCCGTTCTCACTATAATTAGGTTGAACCTGTTCTCCCACTTCTTAACAGTGTCGTTAATTTTGCTGATGTTGGGTTTCTGAAGCTCTTGTAAATCCTGGCTTTCACTGTTTATTCAACATACATCTTGTTTGTGTGTTCTGTGATACAATAATATCAAAATTGATGTAATTAGAGCATAAATATAAACAACCCTAGGATACAGATTCCATTTGAACAGAAACCTTGGATGGTTTAGAAAAATAGGCACTCAAAAATATTTGCTGAATGAATAAGTTGAATGTGGCTTCTGGGTTCAATAATCATATCAACTGATAGGAAAGTTATGGCCTGGGCCTGGCCGGTGGCTCAGTGGCTAAATCCTAGCCTTGTATGTGCCAGGATAGTATACAGGTACTGACCTGGGGGTCCCAGCTGCTCCACTTTCCATTTAGCTCCCTGCTGTGGCCTGGGAAGGCAGTAGTGATGGCTCAAAACCTAGGGACCCTGCACCTGTGTGAGAGACCCACAAGCAGCTCTTGGCTTCAGATTAGTTCAGCTCCAGCTATCGTGACCACATGATGGAGGGAAACAGGGGACATAAGATCTTTCTCTGTGTATCTTCTCTCTGTAAATCTATCTTTAAAGTAAATCTTTAAAGGAAGGTTATAGAAATAGAGAGAGAGAGAGAGAGAGAGAAATAATGGCCTGAGAAAATTCTTAACATTTTCAAGAATTTAAGACAATTACAGATAGATGTTATTTTTATATCAGAGTGTAGTGATTACAAGCAAAATATTTGGGGTCTACACCATGGCTCAACAAGCTAACCTTCCACCTACAAATGCCAGCATCCCCTATAGGTGCCAGTGTCTAAACTGCTACACTTCTGATCAAGCTTCCTGTTTATGGTTAAGGAAGCAGTGGAGTGTGGCCCTAACCTTTGTGACCCTGCAACCATATGGGAGACCCAGAAGAAGCTCCTGGCTTGTGGCTTCCAATCAGCTCACTTCTGCCAATGCAGCCACTTGGGGTTGTGAACCATGGATGAAAGACCCTTCTCTCTGTCTCTCCTTCTCTCTGTAATATCTGTCTTTCCAATAGAAATAAGTAAGTCTTAAAAAAAAATAGAAAGCATGCAACATATTTGTAGTCAGATAGGAATAAATGTGATTTCAGGTTCTGTCATGAAATAGCTGTGATATTTCTATTTCATGAATTAAGAAATAAGCATATTCACATATGATGAATATTTGCACATATTAGATATTACACAGGGAAGTCTTCCAGAAGTTTATGAAAAATGGATAATATGAAAAATTGTACTTGATTATAAAAATTTTTGCAATAATAAACTTATTCCACCTTTCCATGAATTTTTAAATGCCTTATGTGTATGTGTGTCTGTATATGAGATGACTAGAACATTTATTGTCATGTAATAAGAAGTTTACTTACTCATTCTAGAAATTCTTATTTAGTGATTTTCATAACGAAGAAGCAATTCTACGTCTTGGAGAGGTAGAGTGGCAAGCAATAGAATAAACTCCTGTGTGCTTTAGAAACTACATTTTGATAGTATGTTGGGGCAAAAATGCTTTGAAAAAAAAATAAGCAGAGTGCATGAAAGAGAAAGTGTAATGATAAACAGGAGTACTGTTCAGAGATGTTAGGAGAGGACTCCGTGAAGAGGTGACGCTTGAGCAGACCCCTGGGTGGCATGATGGAATGAGCTAGGTGACCACATGGAGAAAGGGAATTTAGGGAGTGGGAAGAAAATTCCAAAGAACTCAAGGCCAGAACATGATAGAAATGTAAGAATTAGAAAGCAACCAGAAGGGCCCAGTGTGATGGCCTAGTGAATAAGTTCTCACTTTGCATGTACGTGGATCCCATCTGGGTGCCGGTTCATATCCCCATCCAGCTCCATTCCTGTGGCCCGGAATAGTAGTTGAGAATGGCCCAAAGCCTTAGGACCCTGCACCTGCAGCGGAGACCCCGAAGAAGCTCCTGGCTCCTGTCTTCAGATTGACTCAGTTTCAGCTGTTGTGGCCAATGAGGAAGTGAATCAGTTAACAGAAGATCCTTCTCTCTGTCTCTTCTTTCTGTAAATCTGCCTTTCCAATAAAAATAAATACAGGAAGGAAGGAAGGAAGGAAGGAAGGAAGGAAGGAAGGAAGGAAGGAATCCACAAGAGACAACAACAGAGGATGGAAAATGAGATTAGAGAGGTAAAGTAGCCTTCCTAGCTACAGAGAATTTTGTATGTAACAAAAGGACTCTTATTTTTATACAAAATCAATGGAGAGCTGTGGGAAGAGGAGCAGCATGATATCTCATGTTTTTTTAAAGGGTTCTCTATTTGCTCTGTACAGTGAATCCTGTAGGGAGGCAAAAGTAGAAACAGGAAGACATCACTGAGATGTTAATGCGTTTTGTCAGTGCTTACAGGTAGTGTTTGAAGTCATTATTTTTAGGAAGGCTGACTAAAACTGAATGGCTGGCATTTCAACGGAGCCCAGTGCTTAGTCAGGTTTGCTTCTCTGTATGTGCTTCTCCACTAAGGGAAAAGCTATCTTCACCTGCCCTTGATTGCTCCAATCCTGGCCAAATACCAGCTTCCTCAACAATGAAGATACAAAGGGACTTGAGACAAACTGATTCATTCTACATGATAGAGAGATAACATTAGAAAACACCTGGTTCATTCTGAGAACAAGTCAAGAACCTATTTACTAGTGAGTAAAAATCATGAGTTTCCTCTTGGCTCAAACCTCATTCACAATGCATAGTCCGGTACTTAATGATTTCCTGAGATCTTTTAGGCTGAGATGGCATCTGCCTTTTACAGTTGTACCTCACACATGACACATGACACATGACATCTGTGTGATCTTTCCTTAATAAACTGGCCTTTTGGTTCCATTATTCTCTTCAGCCATGCTCAAGGTAGGAGCCAGGCCCTGTCTTCCAGAGCACTCTCTAAGGTATCTCTTAGTGTTTCCAAGTTGACTCTAATTTTCCCAGGCCAGGATATGGATACCTCTATGACATGATAAGGTATTGATTCAGAAAATTTTCTTTCAAATCTCTTGTAAATGCAAGGAGCTTGTCTTTATTGACTTTTTTATTTGTATTTTTGTCGCAAGTTTTCTATTCTGAGGCCCTGGAATCATAACATCTTGCAGAAAGTATAATGAGGTCAAAATATGTTCCCAGTACTCCATCACTATACATTTCCATAATTGTGAAGCCATGAAACAAGGTCAACAACTGGTATGAGTTAGAACAGCCACAACAACAGTAACAACATCAACAACAAATTACAGCACCCTGAAAAAAATGTGCCACTGAGTAACCAACACATAGGTAACAAAAAGAAAACACAAAGTCTCTTGGGAAAAATGATGCCACTATGTAATCCATGAGCCAGTGATGAATTCAACAAGAGAAAAGAAATTATTTGGAATAAACAAAACTGAAATAAAAACATCAAAACACATGGGATACAACCAAAACAAACAAAAAGCAGTATGGATCAGATTATTGAAGTTACATTTTCCATGCTGGCTTCCTTATATAAGAGAGAACATATGGTATTTGTTCTTTTGTGATTGACTCATTTCACTGAGCATAATGGTCTCTAGTTGGGACCACCTAGTTCTAAATAGTATAATTTCATTCTTCTTAATAGCTGAATAATATTCCATGGAGTAGACATACCACATGCATCCCTGCTTCCAGATGAAGGATGGATTCCCAATGAAACTGTTGGACATGTGTAGACAATGGGATGCTGGACTGACATTGTCTGTTCCAACAATGTCAGCATACACTTAAATAAGAGACTGATAGAAGTATGATTCCTTATGAAGAATTACACCATTGTAGTAAAATGGGGAAAATCTGTTTGGAGGGTAGGAGTTTGGAGGGGAATCCCAGCCTATACGAAATTGTACCACATAATTCAAAATTCAAAATAAAAATAAATTTTAAAAAGCGTTCTCCTCAACCCCTGCCAAAAAACCAAATAATTTATTATTTAAAATTAGAATTTAGATGTCCTACTGTTTCCATTTGAAGGACAAAAACACTGAATCCTAGAAAGACTGAATTAGTTAGAAGGCTCGCTGGGGCAGAGTGAGTCCTCCACATCTCAGTTCCCCAGATTTGTGCTCTTACTTACCTCCTGACCAGCACTACCCTCATTTTTATGAGATTAAGTGACTCATTGGGGCACACATTATTAATATGTTGCAGTGCTAGGATGAGAACTCAGATTTCCTCCCCATAGCTCCAGAGGTGTTTCCATGCTGTCCACACGTTTCTACATGTCTTGGATTTTCCATTATCCTACAGAAAATAGCAATCTTGGTACTGGTTCATAAAATTAGTTAATCTTTACAATTAAAAGAAAAGACTCATTATTAAACAACATTACAAAACAATGTATTTCCACAGTAACCACCCCTATTGCATACAGTTTTACCCTATCATTGCCAAAATTCATCTGAGAGCTACACATAGTAATACAGTAAGAGTGGTAACATTATACTATAATCTCAAATAATACCATGTATAAATTTGAAGGTTAATGGCTATTTCTATGACAACAAAAAACAAGCAAAACATTTCCAGTGTAGCAAATGACCTCATCATTAACCCAATTATTATAAAAGAGCTTGTCTACTGACAAATATTCCATCCAGCTTTCTGGGAACGTTTCCTCAGCTGAGTCTGGCTGGGAAATATCTATTGTAGATTTTGTATTTGACAATAATTAACCTAAAGAGAGTAAACAAGGCCAAGAGAGATTTCCCTTCGTAGATGCAAACATTAAGATTTGTTTCATGGCAATGAGGTAGTAGTGACACTAACTCTATTCAAAGAGAATTTTTTACATTTGTAGTCCATAAGCACCTGCTACCTACTTTCTGTCTCCATTCAAAACTCACTGAGTTTTGATATTAAATTTGTAAACAACCCAGAAGTCTCCAAAACACCAGTTGCAGCATTAAAATAACATTAAGTGGTGAATTCGGGGATCTTCAGGGAGAAAGTTCAGATTTTCATGGGTTATAATAACATCTAAAATAGAAATATTTTCGAGAACCCTTGTATACTATGTATTATATAAACATAGTTATAGCTGGAAACTACATATTAAATATTTGAATATATATGGCATACTTTATTATATAATTTCTTATGTAAAAATAAAGCTAAATACACTCAACTGGACAGTCCCACAAACTAGATACTATAGCTATTACCTTGTTTTTAATGTATACTTACTGTTTCTGTTTTATAATGTCCTCCCTAGAAATATTTTTACTATACTAAACAAATGCCTGTAACACTACCCAACTTATTTTGAAGGCTAATGAGATAACCTTTCTCTCTTATCATCTCATAGTATATCAGAGTTCAATATAAGGCAATTAACCATAGAAAACTGAATCGTCCAAAGAATTCTGAAAAAAATATAATTGCAGATAAAGAGTCCATATATTCTAAAATCAAATGGAGCTAAAGGTATTAATATACTGAAAAAAATCTGTTAAAATTATTCCCTGAGAAAGCAAGAAAGCAAAGAATGCCTACAAGGTGCAAACAAGAGAAAAAGAACACACTTGGGAACTCAAGAGAATTGAAGTCAGCTTTCCTTGGGAAACCTCAGTCCAGCAAGGATAAGCTTTAGCTTTTATTTTGATGGAAGTGTAGAGTGTAGAAAATAGTAAAATAAAGGAATACTTAAAATGGGGGATCTAATAACAGACTGCTACAGAAAATTGAAATAAACTATATAAATTTATTTTCTCATGATTCATATTCTCATTTATGAGAATCAAATTTTCCAAATAAAATGGTCAAGAAGTAAACTTACAAGTTGTTAGTTACAATCTGCATTTTTGTGTGACTGACTATGAAGCCAATAAAGACTTAAATGGAATTAACAGTGTAAGCTACTGACAGATGCCTCCAAGACAGTGAAATTGCATCCAGGCTTTAAAGAATTATGAGAGGTCTGAGTTTTATAAAACACAAATTCATAGTGGAAAATTATAACATATCTGAGAAAAAAACATGGAAATTAAGAAGAGCCATCCAAAAACATGATACTGGGACCAGTGCAGTGTCTCAACAGGTTAATCCTCAGCTTTGTAGTGTTGTCATGACACATAAGCGTCAGTTCATGTCCCAGCTGTTCTAATTCCAATCCAGCTCCCTGATTTTGGCCTGGGAAAGTTGCAGAGGATGGCTCAAAGTCTATGGGTCCTTACAGAAGCCCAGAGCAAGTTCCGGGCTCCTAGCTTCAGATTAACTCAGCTCTGGCCATTTCAGTCATTTGGGGACTGAAATGAGCAGATGGAAGATCTCTCTATTCCTGTCTCTCCTTCTCTCTGCAAATCTGCCTTTCAAATAAAAATAAATAAATTTTTAAAAAGTGATACCAACAAAGATTTCAGATATTTATCTAATCAAGAAAAAAAGAACAAAAATAGGTGTGTCTACATTTTCTGTAAAATATTTATTTAAAAATGAGTAACAAGATAATATAGAAAGTAAACACTTTCTAGGAGGCCAATATCACCTTAATTTAAAGCCAGAAAGAGATAATACAAAGAAAGATAACTGTAGAACTATATCCCTAATGTGTTTATATACAAAAAAAAATCAATAAACTACTAAGAGAAGCCAATAATACATCAGAATGAACACTCAACTTGATCAAATGGGATTTTTTCTGATATGAAAGGATGGTTTAACACACACGAATCAACAATATGATGCATCACATTAACAAATAGAAGAATTAAAACCATGTTTTATCTCAGTAGATGCAAAGAAAAGATTTGATAAAATGCCACATTCTTTCATAATAAAAACCTTAAGTGAGTTAGGTATAGAAGGAACATTCCTCAACATAGTCAAGGTAATAATAATACATGATAAAAAACCAGCCAGCATCATATTGAATAGGGAAAAGCTGGAAACATTTCTGCTAAGTTACAGAAATAGAAAAGGATGCACACTTTCACCACTACTATTCAACATATTGTGGAAGTTTCACCTAGAACCATAAGACAGGAAAAACAAACCAAGAGGCTACAAATTGGAAAGCAGGAAGTCAAATTTGCCCCGCTTTCAGATGACATGAATCAATGTATAGAGGAAAAAAAAGACTCTACTGAGAGACTATTGGAATGGTAAGAGAGTTTTATAAAGTTGCAAAATATAAAATCAACACAAAATAATGTCATGGTTAAGAAAAAAATTGTAAATTCAGTTCCATTCAAACTAGCTACCAAAAAATATCTGAATACATTGGAATAAATTTACAGATGTGAAATCTCTCTACAGTGAAATTTGCAAACTGTTAAAGAAATAGGACACACAAAAAATGCAAACATCTGCCATGTTCATAGATTGGAAGAATATCATCAAAATGTCCTTGTTGATAAAACAGTTATAGGTTGAATGTAATCTCAATCAAAATATCTCAACACTAAGAATAAAAATTAAGAATAATCAACACTATTCTTCTTGTATCAAAACAAAAAAAGTTAGAATTCATGTGGAAACACCAGAGGCCCTCAAACAGCTAAAACAATCTTCAACAAAAAAAGCAAAGCCATAAGCATCACAATACCAGATTTTAAGACATATTATAGGGCAATTATAATGAAATACAAGCACGAAAGTAGACATGGGAGACGAATGGAACAGAATATAAACTCCAGAAATTAATCCATACACTTACAATTAGCCAATCATTGACAAATGAGCTAAAAATCAAACCTTGGGAAAAGGACAGTCTCTTCAACAAATGCTGGAAAAATTGCGTCTACACATGTAGAAATCCACAAGACCCCTACAGTACACCACATGCAAAAAATCAATTCAAAATAGATACAAAATCTAAATAAATGCCCTGATACTATCAAATTATTAGGGAAAAAACTTTTTAAGACATTTAGATAAGCAGACTATTGAAAAATTGTAAGAGAAATATACCAACTTCATGCAGGAAACTATTACGTACATCTCAGTCAAAAAAAATCAATAATCTATAAAATTTGAATAATGGCATTATTATACTTACTAAAAGGAGCATATAAAATGTCATATTGAACAATTAGAGCACAATTTCAACATGCACACATGCAATATTTACCAAAATTTACCGAATTCTAAGTCATGAAGCAAGCTTTAACAAATTAGTGATAGTCATGATACAGTCCACATTCCCCGATCAAAACATAACTTATAAAATAAAAATGGAGTATTAAATTTAGCCAAAGAAGTGAACTATCTCCAATTAAAATTCTATAAATTTGAAACCTAGAAGTTATCATGGATGCAAAATCTTTGTTCATTGACTGGAAGAATTAATATAATCAAAATGTCTATATTACCTAGATTGATTTGCAAATTTGATACAACCCATTTCAAAATACCACTGACATTCCTTACAGAAATAAGAAAAAAAATCCTAAAAATCATGCAGAACCACAGAAAACCCAGACCAGAAAAAAAAAAAATCTTAAACAGAAAATAAAAATTTTCATGCCAAAAATCACCTGACTGCAAGCATGCTGCAAAATTGTATTTATTGGAATAGCCTTGTGCTGTCATAAAAATTAGCACATGGATTAATGGAAGAGAAAAGAGTGTCTAAAAATCAATCCACCCATTTATCACCTGCTGATTTTATTCTTTTATTACATACAGAATAAGGAGAGCTTAGATTGCATAAAAAGACAAACTGTCAGCTATTTCCTGCAGATCTTTAAATATTTATTTTTATTAGGAAGGCAGATTTACAGAGAGAAGGAGATACAGAAAGAGGGATCTTTCATATGCTAGTTCACTCCCCAAGTGGCTGCAATGGCCAGAACAGAGCAGATCCAAAGCCAGGAGCCAACAGCTGCATGTGGGTCTCCCATATGGGAACAGGGTCCCAATAGTCAACTGATTTTTGATAAAGCTGACAACAACATACTTTGGACAAAGTGCAATCCGTTTCATAAATGGTGATGGCAAAGCTGAATGTATATATGTAAAAGAGTAAAATTAGAAGCCTATTCAAAACTAAGAAATTGCTACAGGAATGTATAGAAGGAACCCATCAAGGCATGCCATCTATTTATTAAAAATAGAAGGTGGAGACAAACTTCTAAAATCATCAATGTTGTAATGACTCCACAGGTAGCAAAAACAAACAAATCAAAGATGAGCAAACGGGATTAAAAATCAGCTGATTCTTTCTCTTTTCAGATTAAGATGATTCTTTTAGTCCCCTTCCTCTACATTTTGTATGCTTTTACTAATTTCCTTCATTTGCTAAATCTTCAGTCCCAGAACTCAGATAGTCAAGAATCTTTCTGGATGGCCTGTACGTGGTGCAATAAAGCAGAAAGGAGAGAAGACAGTGGCAACTAGGCTGAGGTGGAAGGCACAATGCTTTGGTGGCTAGACATTGCCACAGGAGCCACACTGCCTGAAGTTAGAGTCCTGGCTTTGCACTTCACAGTGTTTGAACTCCTGGCGAAGCATTCTTTCTGGCATCGGCAGTCTCATCTATCAGAAGCGAACAATCTTCCCTTATTGGATTATTGTGAAACTGCAGTGCTCAAGAAAATGAGTAGCTCTCAAGGAATATTAGATGCTTCCTAGATTTTCTAAACACCTGATAGATTGAAGGATACTATTACTCTTTCTGAAAGAGTGATAACTTTTTCAATACAAACCATTCTGTGTTCCACATGGTAGGAACAGTTAAGAGTTGACACCCTTTCAACCAGCAATTTCAAAAATAGAATGCTAACTAATTTCTTTGCCTTTCTAGGGAGCAAGTGGATTTTATAAGACCAGCCTGGAGGTGCAAGTAGAAACAATTAATTCCAGGATGAAAAAAAAATGCAATGCTTCTTTTTTGTATCTCTAATTTTCTTAATCGACACATCATAATTTATTTATGGGATACAGTGTGATATCAACAAATCTAAATATTTATACATACATAACCTCAAGCATTTATTATCATTTTGTATTGAGAACACAATCCCCTTGGCTGACTATTTTGAAATATATGATTGGTTGGTTTTAGGATTGTTACCTGTATCATCTATAGGCATATGACCCTACTATAAAATACTGAATTGCTCTCTCAACCAGAAGATAGAGCACAATTCAGAAACAGATTTAAGATGTGCATCCTTCTAGCTTTGCATTATATAACACAGTAGTCATTGGGTTATTTAAATGTGGATCCTTAAATAAAGTCAAATTGAAACCCACCTTTTTAGTCACATTGGTCACCTATCAAGTGCTCAAGAGCCATGTGTTCTTCCTAGTGGATTCAGAACATTTACAACACCACAGAACTTGCGGTTAGCATTGCAGGTTACAAACTCGAGTGTCTGGCGACACTCCTCAGCTAATCTTTTCAATTAGAAAAAAAGGCTTTATAGAGATGCTAACAAAATTATCCTTCAATTTAGTCTGATGTTATAATTAAGAGAGTCTTATTTCACAAAAATTTTTACTTATTATTCACAAGCAAAGTTAATAGATTATCACATCTGTATTTTCAGTTTTAGCATCAAGAAATTACCTAGCACCATATGTTTCAAGGATAGTTAGCAGTTTGAAAGACACATAAGAGATTCCCCAAGCCATAATTTCTTAGCATAATCATATATAAACTATGCAAATGTCATTGCCCAGACTTCCCCAGTAGAGTCAATACTGCCAAATGACACTTAATTGTCCTTGAGAAAATCTGTGTTCTGAAGGCACAAATTTGATACAATCATAAAAATGACCATTCTATATTTTAAAATAAATTTTCCAATACCTTAATTCATTATAATAATATATAATCCTTTCCTTCACTTTAGCTTGTTCTACCTGAATTACATGCTTCTTCAAAGCCTTCATTTCATTACAAACACCATCATGAATCAGTGATTCAGTCACTCCTGGTTGTAAGTCGGGCAGCTGCAGTACACACAGATGTGCCCCACCCCAGCTGCTGGCCTTTTTGGACTTTCTGGATTAACACGTGAAGTTTCTCAGCCTCCAATGTATCCAGCTTTCTCCAAAGATCTGTGGCCTCCTTGGGGATCTTAAGAAATATAAAAAATAGTAACTGGCATTAGAAAAACTGTCAAAGGAATAAAAATGACCTCTGAAGAAGAAGAAAAAAGAGGAGGAGGAGAAGGAGAAGAAGGGTGGATTGTAGGACAGCAGGCATTTCAGGATTTGAGATATCCTAGGCGCTATTGTAGTAGTCGTATGGAAGCTGGAAGATATTCAAGAACTGGATTTTGGAGTTGAGATAATTCTTTTTTTTTTTTCTTTAATATTCATTTATTCATTAATTACATTGCATTACATGACACAATTTCATAGGTACTGGGATTCCCCCCCCTTCACCCCAAACCCTTCCCCCATCATGAATTCCTTCACCTTGATGCATAACCACAGCTCAAGTTCCGTTGAGATTCCCTAATTAAAAGTTTACACCATACAGAGTCCAGCATCCCACTTGTCCAGTTCAAGTTCAACGGCCTCTTAGGGAGGCCCTCTCAGGTTTGTAGGCAGAGCCAGCAGAGCGTCACCTCGATCAATTAGAAGCTCCAACATATCATCAGCAACAGTCCAGGTATGATGAGGCTGGTGCAGAGTCCACTGATTGACATAGTCCGTCTTAGGGTTTCCCCTTGTCCAGTTTTCCGCTGCAAGCATAAAGCTGAGGTGGTTGATTCATCTACTCCATTTTCCATCTTTTTTTGATTAATGCTTTGATTCCTCCATTTTGTTCAGGGGAATCCCCCTAAAAAAAACTTTGAGGCATTCCCAGTCCAGGCTCCTACATGTACTACTAGTAAGCACAGTGCCCGCCACCATCCATCACTCTGATCAGCTGATGGTTTTAACCCCTGGGTTGGTTCTCTTCTGAGCCCCGACCTCTATTGGAACCAATGAGTATCGCATCTCTCCCCGGCTCTGCCCATCACACTCTCGTCCCTCACCTAAACCAGTGGGAGGAGTGCTGGTCGGGTGTTGCATTCCCTGCTAGCACAGGCCATTTCACCTTGGCATTTTGTGTTTTGTACTGGTTTTTTTTTTGTTGTTTTTTTTTTTTTTTTTTTTTATCGCAACCAAACCCGGCCAGGCCCCCACACAGTTTCAGCACTTGGGCATGCTCCTAGCTCAACAGGTGAATAAACTGAAGCTCAGAGGGGAAAAAGAATAATACTACAGACACTAAACATGGCCATATGAAGTCAAGTAATTAGATGTAACTTTTATCTTTGCTTTTAAGGCGATAAGTTTGGGAAGGAGAAGATACCAAGTTCCCACACCTTTTTACCCTTTCCTCCTTATCTCTGTGCTCCCATATCTATACTCCTGTATGGTAACTGTTGTCATGGCACAGGTCTACCTTCTTGGCTAGCTGCTGACAATTCTGTTATATAACAGTTCAGCTTTGGGTTGCTTTTGTCTATAACCCATTTAAGCAACATAGAGGTATGGCTAGGCATAATTGCCCAGGTATGGATGTGTGAGCATATGCAGCCATGTGTGGAGGCTTATGGATGCCTGGTTGTATAGCCTGGTTGTATAGCCAACCAGCCCCACAGACACAAAGGTGGATGCCTCCTGTGGTCTGACTGTCCTTGTGGGCAAGCAATTTTTCCTTGTGCCTTTTTCACTGTCACTATAAGTAAAAGAAATGTTAACCCACCAATGGCTTCGAGTAATTCTGCGGTCTTTTGGAATCTGGATCTGGATCTGCTTGTCTTGGGCCCACGACCCCAGGAATTCAGCTATATACTGGTTAAGTGAAGCCAGGGAGGCTATTTGAACTACATGAGTCTCCATTTCTTCACTTAGAAAATGGGAGGCCAAAATAGCTATATAATTGTTTGCAAGGATTAAATGGGGTTCTCAGGTTTCAACTGTTAACATGAAACGTAATTTTCAACTCATGAAAATGATGATGATGATTGAAGATGTTTCAGCCGCTGATGATGACATTCATGATGATAATGTTGTAATCACTAAGCTGTTCTGCAGGTAATAGGAGAAAGAAAACTTGAACCTGTATCTATGACTCCTAGTCTTATGTTCTAATTCATGTGCTGGATGACTGCAGTAGCTCAATGATAAATACAAATTGATACTAGGTTTTCCACCATTGCCAGTACCTACAATGTCATAATACACTAAAATGGCAAAATGTACTTGTGACAGTTGCTAAAGAACTGTACTATTTTATTAATATTGGGGAAATGGTGGAGGGAGGAGAAAGGGGATGAATCTTCAAAGAAGTATCATGGAATAACAGTAATAACAGTAAAAACATATTTTAGAAAGAACCATATCAACATTGTTGCCTGTATCAATTCTCTGTTCCCTTAACAACATGGTTATTTAATACTTTGTTTAAAATTTCTAGCTGGAGATTGTGCTTCTATAAATAGATAATAAGTATGAAAAGGTGAAATGCCAATTATAGTTTTAGATTAGTTTACTTGTCAGTCTACTGAATATCAAAATTTTAGATTTTTCACATGGTCACTTGCATGGCAACTCAAGAAGAAACTCTTTAAAATATTTAAATGAGTTTTCTGTGAGAAAGCATATGTTTCAATCAAAGGAGAGTATACAAAAAAGTAAAGCGTACTTCTTTATCCTTCGTGGCCAGTGAGGAACTCCCGGTTTCAATGGAGCTTATGGGGAGCATCTTGTTCCCAGGCTGCCATTTGTGAAAGTGGGAAACATGTTTTTTCCTAATCTTTAGGTTCATAAAGCAAACAAGCAAACCCTTTTTTCTGTGCTTTTCCTATCACAAACATTTCAATACCTTTAAAGTATACACGATGTGTAGAAAAGGTACATGGTCTATAGAAATCAGGAAATTCTGTTTCACTCATTGGAAACTGGATAGAAATCATTACTTGCCAAAACTAAGCTTTGTTCAAGAAAGGTAGTGATACATTGGGTCTTGCTTGCACTTAGCATATCTGTAGGTAATGCTAATACAATATTTCAACCAGCTCCCTTTTCCTCTCTACTAGCTATGCATGGGATATCATCACTTATGTATTATTATTTATGGAGATTGTCAAGGTGATTATTTTTAAAAGATTTTTCAAAACATGCCAATGCATATAACATACCTTATTACTATTTTCAACTCTAACGAAAATCAAAAGCATAATTTTACAAGAATTATTTTGCTGAAAGTTGGAGGGAATTCTTTACAATATGAAAGAAATACTTATTTGTGGGGCATTTCCTTTACTATATAATTCTTCATAAAGACAGTCTTAATGTTCTCACTAATGGTGAAAACTGTATACCACTCTCATGAGTAAAGGACTTCTCTAAATAGTACTCATTATAGAGTAAGTTAATACACAAATCTGTACAAAATACATAGAAAACACAACAGCAAAAAATGATAATCATAGTGGTGAGGGAGCATTTGAGAATCTCTATTGCCAGCACCTTCAATTTCAGCATCTGTTTCACCTGCATTGTCCTTCAATTTTCACACTACATAACTTGCTATAATAAGCAATGATGGAAGAACTAACTAGGAACCTTTTTTAAAAGGTGAAAATATCATTGAAATGAACATTCATGTTGAACAGCACAAAATTTCATAGACTAATGAATTCATTATTTGTCTGGCTACTAAACTAGAAAGTTTATCAGTTGAAACTTCTTATTAAACAAATGTGAAAAATTCAGACTGCCCACATCTCAGTACCTTGCTTTAAAAAAAAAAAAAAAAAAAGCTTTAATTCCGGGCCAGTGGCATGACATAGGAAGTTAAGTCTCCCTGAGATGCCAGCATCAAATATGGGTACCAGTTGGAGTTGCGCTTCCAATCCAGCTCCCTGCTAATGTGCCTGAGAAAGCAGCAGAGATGGTTCAATTATTTTGGTTCAAGTGCCTGGAAGAAGTTCCTGGCTCTGGCTTCAGCCCTGCTCCTGTCTGGCCACTGCAACCATTTTGGAACGTGAATTAACAAATGGAAGCTCTCTCACTTCTCTGTGTCTGTAACTATGCCTTTCCAATAAAATGTATCTTTAAAAACTGCTGTAATTTGGGGCACGCATTATTCCTCCACATGCCAGCATCCCATGCATGTACCAGTTCTTTTTCCAGCTGCTCCACTTTTGATCAAGCTCCCCAATTATGTCCTGAGAAAGCCACAGAAATTGCCTGAAGTCCTGCACCTGTGTGGGGACCCTGCACCTGTGTGGAGGACACAGAAGAGGCTCCTGGCTCCTGGCTTCAGATCAGCTCAGCTTCAGCTTTTGTGACCATTTGGGGAGTGAATCAGCAGATAGCAGGTCTTCCCTTCTGTTTCTCCTTCTCTTCGGTAATTCTGCCTTTCAAATAATAAATGAATAAATGATTTTTAAAAGCTATTTAAATATTTAGTTCCATACAAAATTCCAATATGTTTATTCCCATGTCCGTGAAGTAAGTCAACTGTTTTGATTTCTAAACTGTTTTCCAAAATATCAATTAATGTTAATTAATTACTAAATTTTTAACATTAATGTTAAAAAATTAATGTTAAAATTTACCATATCAATCAAAGATAAATGTAACCTGACATAGTGTCCATGAATCAGTGCAGCCAAATCATTACATCAGAAAGGATAACATATCACCACAGTTACCTGGGTTTAAGCCACAAAGTGGTTGTGGTCTTTGAAAACTGTCTTGTATGTCGCCTTTGCCATTGAGACAAGACAGAAACAGGACTCACTAAATCAAAGTTCTCATCCAACTCTTACCATTCTTCCAATCTATGTATCCATCTCCAGCTCCAAACCAATAAGGAGCAAGATGCATCAGGACCTCCATGGAAAAAAGTCCCCCCTACTGCTTGTTAGGGAGGGCCAAGCTGCTCAGTGTGACCATTAGGTGACCTGCTAGGGTTGTTGGTAGTGAACAAACTACCACAGCTTGTGTCATATAGGAAAACCAACAGTGTCCATACAGCTCATTAAACCAGGTGCAAACTGAAATGTCTTGTGCTGAGAGGCAACCAACGCAACTTCCCAACCCCATACAAACACATTTAGTCACTGTTTGGTCAATAGTTTGCAGAACCTCTTCCTCTAGTTTTGTCTCCTTTATGTGCAGACTTAAACCCTAGATAAAACTGGGGGCTTGCATAGTGGTGTCTTACCAGGTCTATGTACAAGTGAGTCCAAGACGCTGGGGTAGAGCACATTGAACTCCATCCTGATTTAATCAAATTTTCTGCTCCGCTGCATTTCACATGATAAGGTTCAATCCAACACATGAAGAAAGGAGCTGTGCAGATGTCTCAGAGCATCAATTTGGACTGGTCAGTGCTTAAGACACAAACAAGAAATCAGTGACCTTAGTGTTTTCCTTTGCAGATCACGTGTTTTAAAGTGTATGCTTTATGGAACCTCTAAAGAAAATGCCAGAGCTTAGGAGCCAGCAGATTAAACTACGACTTGGTAACAGTTATATCCCACATTGGGAAAGTCAGTTCCAATCTTGGCCACTCTTCCTCCAATCCAGCACCTTGTTAATGTGCCTGGAAAGGCAACATATGATAGTCCAAGCAGTTGAGCCTCTGACACACATGTGGAAGACCAGATGGACTTGCTGGGTTCTGGTTTCAGCCTGGCCAACGTGTGGCTAGTGCAGCCATTTCAGTAAATCTCTCTCTTTCCCTGATGCTTTTTAAATAAATATTTTGAAAACACACTATCACACTTTGAAGAAAATAATTAGCATGTCTGCTAAATATTTTTACTTTTCTCTTGAAAGAACCAGAATGATGCCAGCCTTAAGACACATATTAAACATAAAAAAAAATCTAAAAGCATTATAAGTATGTATGTGTAGTTTGGGGCGAAGGAGACACACTTGATAGAAACAATCAAATGTGTAAAACAGAAGTCCCATTGCAATTAATGAATATCCAAATATGTTCTAGCCGTGATAAGGAATTGAAACAGGTCAGCAGGTATAAGAATTTGAAAATCCTAAAATTTATTGGAAATAATGCTTGCTTTGGCAGCATATATGCTAAAATAATAGTGGGAATGCATGTATCCATCTATGAAATATATATCTATATATACATATTCCCTAATATATATATAAATATAAATATATGTATATATTTTTTATATATATCCCCTAATACATCTTTTCAATTTGCTTTCATAAGGCAAAAGCTATAGTGACTGACTGCTCTCTGTGAGGAAATTTTCCTCTCATTTGTTCTTTAGGAGATCCTCTACTTAGAGAGCACGTTGCAGTCCTTAACCAATCTCTGGTGCCAGAGATCAAAGATCTCTTGTAGGGTTAAGAGAAGTCTTCTTACATCAATTGATCTGAACCGTTGGAATGACAGTGTTTTCTTATATCCCAAATTAGTCAATCTATTTGTAATATTTGTAATACTTGATTCAGTCATTTCCTTCAAAAATATAGTACTGAAAATCTACTGAGCAGTCCTTATGCACGGTCTCTATCCACAAGATGTAGGAGAAAGAAGAAGCAAAAAAAGATTTCTTTTTTTTTTCTCTCAATACAGTATTTGCAAATCTTTGGAAATTTCTCAATCAGAATTCTCAGGAGATACAACAGGTGGTCCTTAATCAGGAAAATGATATTTAGTCTCTCAGTCTATTCCCATGATAATGACCCTGTTAGCAAAAAGGCATAATTTTAGAAGCATTCTGTTAGGTGTTCAGGTTTTTCTCTCTTATTAGGTAAGTCAAAGAGTTTAGTTTGACTGCTCATGTGTGAGTTTTAGACAGAAAGCTGCTTTTCTTTACTGGCTGAATGCCTATTCACTACTTATGGATTCTCTAATACTTCAAAAATTCATTACACATGACAGAGAAAAAGAAGAAAAGAAACCAGCCTCATTCTAATATTTTACAGAGTGTGATACCACAGAAGAATCTTCTAGTGAACTGAATCTTCTAGTGATCTAAGTAGCAGTGAGGAGGCTAGCTCAGAGCTGATCCACAGGTGAGATTCCCAGGTCACTCAGATTCTTCTTCCAGAGTCTGAGGGAGAGAGCATTTCTGCTCTGTTTTGAAAGCCTCTTACAGTTTGTTGCCTGACGATTACTTTTGATGACCTCAGTGCCTGGTATGGTATGGGTCTTGTCACAGATTTGTCCACAGACAATGTTGTTTGAAAGAATCCTTTCCCTGTAGATTAATATTCTAGGGTTTGCTATGTGAAACCAAGAAGAAAACACCTTGTCAAAAGTAGGGCAAATAAAATCAGGTAATGGCTGAATGGGAATCCTTAGGGACTGTAACTTATAAATACTGGAATATCTCCTAGCTGGATCTGGTGTTGAGTTTATAATGAGAAAGCAAATTATATGCTCTCAAGAATTCTTTCTATGTTCTAGATTTTAAGAAGCAAAGCACATATGAATTGCCCTAAACTACTCCAACTATGCATTTCTGATACATACGTTAAAGTAAGAGCACTCAGTGTAAATTTCAAGATGAGAAGACAGGAAATACTTATCTCATTTTTATTTCATAATCTTAGTGCATTTAGCATCCCAATAAAATGAAAATATATCAATAGCACGTAGAAAAATCCTAGCTTTATGAGCCTGTAATTTTATTTCCCACATTATATCATACTTGATACATAATGCAAAACACGTGAAGAATTGGGAAAATAAAGTTTCTATGTTTAGCAGAAAAATAGCTGGATTCTTCACCCACACAGAAAACATTCATTTAGCTGAATTTCAAACAAAGCATAAAGAAAGAAACATTTTATCTAGAAAGAATGTTATGTTGAAGAAAATACACTGGTTACTAAAATTGGGTGAGTAGAAATATTGGCCACTAACATATAAAAGCCACTTTCCATTTCTGGTTATTCCCATTTCCTCTTTCCTCAAGGAAACCAAATCATCAAAAGTTCCTAAGACCCTCATCTTTCCCAGAAACATCATGAACCTCAGAAAAAATTCACTCTTAAATCCCAACTGTGGGGCGGACTTACCAGCCTCAAGTAATCCAACCCCCTAGTCAATAACTTATTCAGAAAAAGCTGTGTAATTTAAACATGCAAGTGGTATCCAAGGAATGTTTTACTAGCAGTTTCTAGGCAATAAAAAAGTTTGAGTTTGATGACAAATTTCTTTCAGGAAAAAACAACAGCAACAACAACCTCAAAAACATCTCCCTCTCTTTTTCCTGCACGCAGACTCACGCAGATGGGAACTGTATCATCATAGAAATCTCAATAGCCTGGAAGTAAAGCAAACATCTGTGAAGAAAGAGACACAAGAGACTTCTCAGAAATAGAAATAAAGCCAAAATTACAGAAATATGGACCAATCCTATTTACCAATTTGTCAAGTTAACCAAAAGTGAAGACTTTTTTTTTTTTCAATTTGAGTTGAATTTTTCTGACTTACAACTAAAAAGAATGTTGACAAAAAGAATTATGGCAAGGCCCGTTTTCTCAGAATTACTAAAGTATGCATGATCAACATCATTGCTTCTTGTTAAAATATTGACCACAAAGCACCAGACAAAATGTTTACACAGAATATTTGTGTATATTGAGCCATATATCTTGACATAAGTTCTTAATGCATTATCATTGGCTTCAACAGGCAAACACTCACTTGTCAGATTAGTTTGTCACCACATAGACAGTTTTTAGTTGATTAACTTGGGAGACTTCAAAAATTTCACCAAAAAAAAATAATTTATTTTCATACAAAGAACCTGAAAGTCTTTTATATTTTTTCATGAATTTTTTGAATCCACTTTTCCAGGTATTTGCTATCTAACATGTGCTCAATACTTTCTCAGATAATGAAAGTAAAATAATGACAAAAAACAGAAATAAATCCTGCCGTTGGGCAGCTTATATTCTGGACCAGGAATCAGACAATAAATTATTTGTAAAAAATATATAGTGTATCAGATGTTGATACATATTATGGAGTAAAATCACACAAACACAGATACAAAGTATTATGATGCAATTTTTAAAATATCATTTTGAAATGATAGTCCTGCACCTGTGGCTCTCGTGTCCCATACTGGGACTAGTTCAATGACTATCTGCTCTACTTCCAATCCAGCTCCCTGCTAAGGACTTGGAAAATGGCACCAAATATTCAAAGGCCTTAGGCCCTGAACCTGCAAGGGAAACCTAGACGAAATTTCCAACCTCTGGCTTTTGATCAGCCTAGCTCTGGCCATTGTGACCACTGGGGGTGGAATATGTCTGTCTCTTCTCCTCTACCTGTAACTTGAAGTTTCAAGTAAAATAAATAATAACTTAAAAAAAAATAATAAATTAAGGCAAACATGTGGTATTTAACCTTTTGGGATTGGCTCATTTCCCTTAGCATTATGGTTTCCAGTTTGGCCCATTTGGCCACAAAGAACTGCATTTTGTTTTTTTTAATAGCTGAGTAGTATTCCATGGAGTAGATGAACCATAGCTTTCTTATCCAATCCTCTGCTGATGGGCATTTTGGCTGCTTCCATGTTTTAATTTAAGATGATATGATGTTATGTATAACATGTTATGCTATGTATGTTATATGTTGTGTATAAACTAAAATTGAAATGTCAATGAGGTGTTCACAGAAGGTGGTTAAGAACTCGCATTTATTTTTAACATATTGGTTACTCATTACTATGTCAATTAATTCCATAATGTTGTAAATTTTTGCTGATGGTATGGTGGAGTTTTTAATTGATCGGGATGATACTCTGCTGGCTCTGTCTTCAGACCAGAGAGTAATACCTAAGAAGCTGTTGAACTTGACTGGACAATAAGATGCTGGACTCTATGTTTGGTATATGCTTGCAAAGAGGGAATCTCAACTGAACTTGAACTGTGGTTATGCAACAAGGTGGAGGAATCCACCCTGGTGAGAGGGTTTGGGGAGGGGTGGGGAAAATCCAAGTATCTATGAAACTGTGTCACATAATACAATGTAATTAATGAATAAAAAATATATATATATAAAAAACTAATAATAATGTCAAGGAAAGACTCACAGATCAAAGTTTCTGAAGTTCAAGAGCACGAGATTTAGGGAGCAACAGAGAAGCAACGGGAGAGAGGGAAAACAGAAAGAGAAGTGCCAAACACCCTGAAGGTGGAGGCACACACTTCCAAGCTTTTTTAAGGAATGCAACAAGGCAGGGCTACAGTGAGCAAGGGGAGGGTGGTAAAGATGAGACTGGGGAGGCAATGTGAATGAGACCAATTTGTATGTTAAAAAAAAAAAAACACCAGGCACAGGGGAGCAGCAGTTATATACAAGCTATTGGAAGGTGTGTGGTTATGGTTACAAGTAAAAGATAAACTCTATGGAATATGTTGATGAACTGGATCTGAAATGTAAGAGGTATGAGTTAAATATGGATCAAAGATTTTAGGTCTGAGCAGCTGTAAGGATGGTATTGATATAAACAGAAAAGGTTATCATCAGAAGAAAAATTTTCAGGCCCATCACAGTAGCCCAGTGATCCCATGTGCCACGATATCATATAAGCACTGTCGAGGACGGCCCAAAGCCTTGGGACTTGGCACACATGTGGGAGACCTTGAAGAAGCTTCTACCTCCTGGTTTCAGACGCCTCAGCTCCAGCTGTTGCAGCCACGTCGGGAGTTAACCAGGAGACAGAAGATCTTTCTCCCTCTATCTCCTTCTCTCTGCAAATCTGACTTTACAATGATAAACAAATAGTGCCCGGTGCAAAAGCTTAGTGGCTAAAATCCTCGCCTTGAACATGCTGGTATCCCATATGGAAGCTATTTCTAATTCCAGCAGCCCTGCTTCCTATTCAGCCCCTGCTTGTGACCTGGGAAAGCAGTAGAGCACAGCCCAAAGCCTTGGGACCCTGCACCCATGCAGAAGACCGGAAAGAAGCTACTGGCTCCTGGCTCCAGATTAACTCAGCTCCAGCCATTGCACCCGCTTGGGGAGTAAATTAACACAGGGAAATCTTCCTCTCTGTCTCGCCTTCTCTCTGTATATCTGCCTTTCCAATAAAAATAAATAAATCTTTTAAAAATATAATAAATCTTTTAAAAAGAAGAAGAAGAAAAAATTTCTTTGCTTGGAATAGGAAGCCACGGTTTGGGGCAGAGTGTAGTTTTCCCTTTGTTAAATTTGAGCTGTCTAAGAGAGGGCCAAGTGACAATGCTGATCCTAGGAAATCTAGTATTCTGGATTTAAGATTGAACTTGTCAGAACTCAAAAATCATGACTTGATGCAAGTTTCAGAAGGGATAAGAATAAGAGCTCCAAGGACTGAGTCCCTGAGCATGCAGAAAAACGATATATCTGGATGGGAAGGGATCAGAAAAGGCCATACCCATAAAAGTGGTACTCCACTTAGCAGCCAAAGATTTGGAGAAACAGCATAAAGAGAATCAGATGCAGATATGACCAAATGATGGTTCATTATACTTTTAATTTTCTCATCAACTACAAAATGTCCATGAGATTCACAAAGTTCATTGCTGACTTGATTTTGTGAATGGATCTGTTAGATGCAAGTAACAGAAAGCCTGTTTTGAAGTTTTGAATAATTGATATGCTAATGACTAATATCACAAGCCTAAGCGGAGAGTGGACCACTGGGCAGAATAAATACTATACCCTTTTCCACTTTCTGATTCTGTCTTGCCTTTGTTCTGTGACCCCCTATGAACGTAGGCTTCCAGAAACTATCTTAGTGGTCACCATTGGTTCTGGCCTCAGCACAGAAGTGAAACAGATCATCTCTGTCACTATCTCAGACTGAAAAAGAATGTTCAGAACTGGTGACAAGCCAGAAAGGGTTATTTCAGTGAATAGGTCACAAAACTATTGACAGTATATTCAAGCAGGAAGTGACTCATACGTGATGTCCCAATGATGTCCTCAAACTCATTAAACACTCAGTGCATTTATAAAGTATTTCTAATTGCTGTTTTTCTAGTGCATTATTCACTTTCACAAAACCAATTTCTCAAGGTAATCTCCCAATTCCTTCAAACCACTTTGTTTAATTTTACTCTCCAGGCATCTTCATCTCTTTGTTCAAATTTTACCCAATTGCTTTCTGGATCTCTCACGCAGCTATCATCACAGGAACCTGATGTCTTACTTTCTGCCTCCCAGGGTATATTTTCTAACTCTAATAATGAAATATTTTTTTATAAATCCCCGATTAAACATCTGCCTTAGATTTTCATTACTATAACTAAAATGTTGTGAGGAGCTACTGTATGAAGCAAATGTAGCTTATTTTGGCCTTAACCTAAGCTTCTGGGGTTCAATTCTGAACACACAAACCATTAAGAGACAGTCTAAAAATTATTCAAATAAAAAGGACATTCCTTATCACTTCATTAGGCAAAACAAGGTCACGTGTCCACTCCTACAACAGCCAAAACTACAGAGATAGTTGATTGTCACTAAGAAAAATCAAAACTTAGTTGCCAAGAAGAGAGAAGTAATTAGACACTAAAAATGCAGCCAATTGTATCTATTCAATTCAATGACTAAAAAAAAAACTCCACTTAAAGCAAGTAGAGACGCGATGAGTTACAGAAAGAAAAAAATACAGTCACAAAAATTAAAGTTATTCATTCTATCCTAGAAGTTCTGAGCTTATAAAATATTAAGTAATTTGAAGAAGATGGAATAGGATTTTTATAATCACTTGGAACACTAAAACTTT
Source organism: Ochotona princeps (assembly GCF_030435755.1). Lineage (NCBI taxonomy): Eukaryota > Metazoa > Chordata > Mammalia > Lagomorpha > Ochotonidae > Ochotona > Ochotona princeps. The sequence continues at coordinate 126,703,175 of NC_080833.1, forward strand.
TTGATTCATATTCTCTCTAGATTAAATGATATGAATTACTATGAAACACTATAAAATATCCCTGCTCTATTTTGAGAAAGATTAATATTGAATTTTAAGAATTTTAGTACATAGAATTATTGGTATAGTACTTTATACCAAGATCCGACTAATGGTAGGCTTATGGCTTTCAGAAAACAAATTACTGAGACTTTTTTTTTGGAAAAAAAGTTGTCTTCCGACACTTAAAATGAAATTTAATGCAGCCACTGTTGAAAAGAGAGATTAATAGTAGATTAGGTAAATGTTGGTGATATCAGTCCCAAAGGAAGTTAGCCATTTATCACATGTCTCGCCTCCTCTCTTGGAGTGAGAAAACTCCAAACTGATCCTTATAAAAGCTACAGGCCATCCCTCCAAGTCTATGTGGTCGTCAACCATGTAACCTAAGTTCTGTATTCTGACTTTCATTTTATTTGAGAAGATTGTTTTAAGAAAACATAAAATGCCAAATGCTATGTGATCACACAATTATTTGAATAACAAAATCCTTCTCTTACACTAAAAATCAAGTTGCTAAAAAGAAATAGAGAAACATATGGTCCAACTTTTCTTACCAAGCCTAAATGATGATTCTCTATCATTGATGATATGAGTTCCTGTTGGACAAGTTTAATCATGCCTGTGTTCTTTCAAGTTATATATGGCAATTATTTCTTTTTCTTTTTTTTTTTGGAACAAAACATAAATTTAATGGCTATTTTTAGACAATACTTAAATATTAAGAAGGCTAAAATTTTAAATGTGGTGCTGATGTTTTTCTATTTACATAATGACTCGGGTTGGACCTTTCCCAGGGCGTTTGCTAAGAAGAGAGAGTGCCTTCCGGTAGTCTCTGGAGGCTCGCACTGCCCTCAGGGCCGCTGTCCCATGGCAAAGCATGGAGGTGAAGCAGAGTTCCTTCCACACCGCTCTCTCCTGCTTTCTGTTTTGACCTGAAGAATGCGTGCAGAATCAGATTGGATATAAAACGAGGGAGACCACCCCAACTTAGGACTGTGCCAGATTTGAGTCATGGAAGAGAGGGACAGGGACTGGCCTTCGTCCACGGGACACTGTGATGGGAGCCAGGATCCCTGCGATTGTCCTGTGTGTGCAGGAGCATCCGCATCTGCACAGCGAAGCCCTGCCAGGCTGCCACCTCGCTCATGCACCTGCAGGCTACTTCCAGCGCTCAGCACTCCCAAGCGTTAAGGACCTTCCCCCGGGAAGGTGGATGCTCAGACGGTGCACTGTGCTGTGGCACCAGCCTTCTGCCAAGAAATGTCAACTAGCTGGCGATTAAAGTGGCTCAGGAATGAGCATATTTTTTAACTACATTTGTGGGGCAATAGTTTGAATTTGTCTGTAGTAAATCTGTGGCAAACTAGTCTTACACTCACAAACCCAAGCATCCCTGTAGGGAAATACGATTTACGAAGCAGCCCAGTGAATGACTTCCAACGTCCCCAAGGTCTGTCGCTGCATTCACCGTGCCTCTCCGGGACACATGCTTTTCCAGGAGCACCTGGATGAGGACTTTTTCTTGTCTCACACAGGAATTATGATTCAAGAACTGGAAACCCTAATGTTACAGGCAAGGCCTCATTTTTACGGAATATAAAGTACTCGGTTTCTTCCACTTCCAAGAGCTCGTCGAGAGACGCCACCACCAAGTCGTGGTCTTGCAGCATCTCCGGGTAGCGGGACACTGCTCACTCGATCCTGGCTGAGCGTCGCACGGGGGTGATGAGCTTCATATCTTGCACTTCCGCCATTCCACTTATTCTGGCAATTGGGGCAACCTGTAACTTGATCCCAGGATGACTATCTTGTTCGGCCATGGAGACCTGGGGTGTTGCTGCAAGCTGCTCTCTCTCTTTGGGAGGAAGACAAGACTGTCCTGATTCTACGATGTTGGCCAGCACTTCTACTGACGCTGTGTCACTTTCAGTGCCTGAAGGGTCAGAGGTCACTCCTTCCGTAGTTCTTTTTGAGTCTTGCAAAATATTAAGAACGACTTTTCGCAGGTCTTGTATAGGTGTTGCCCCACTTTTAATGGCCTCTTCGTATAACCCAGTCACATCAAAAGGACCTTTACTTGCCAACAGCTTAGCTTTGCAGATCCAGAATTTAGCAAATTTTTCAGCCTCGGGAATGCTAGACATGATGGCGAGTGTTTCATCAGAAATCATACCCTCTTCAGTGAGCTGCAGGCATTCCGTCAAAGTTTTGTTAATCTTACTAGACAGCTCCAGTTTAGCTTTCTTTTCTTCCTCTTCTTTTTCAATGCTCTTCCAGAAAGAAATGTTCATTTCCTCTATTACTTTTCTTTTGTTTTGATTTCCATAGGAGGTTGCTTATAGACCTTTCCCTTGGATTTCTGCCATTCTTCCAGTTGTTTTCTTCGATCTTCTGCTGTTGTCTTTGTTTTAATATTGGGGTTGGTCTGGGCCCCAGTTCCACCTCTGTTCTTATTTGTGGTTGTGATTGCGGTGGAAGGTTTGGGAGCAGTCTTGCTCAGGAAAGGGTTGAGGGGAAGAGTCCTTTTCAACTTGGAGTCCAAAGTCTGTGCTTTCTGTTGAACGCTGTTGCTGTTGGCTCTATTTGCTCTCAAGCCTGGGGTGCTTGGAACAACCGAACTTAAGCTGCGAATGGTCAGACCAGGCTTCTGGTTGACGGTTTTTTTTTTGTTTTGTTTTGTTTTTTTGGCAGTATACATGATATCTGGGGTCTAATACCAGGTTGTGTGGACTTCTGATCTTGTTTGATGTTTGGATGTCTGTTGTTAAGTCCTCCCTGAACCAAACTGGGGTATGTTCTGGGTTTCATAGGTTTTGCCTTCTGTTCAGTAACACGACATGACTGTAACTTAGCTTCAGTTGGTCTTTCAGGGTTACTCCTGTCAACCTTGGTATCCTTGACCTCTGGCTTCCTGGATGCTTGGATTGCTACAGAGTGAGAGGGAACTGTCCTTGGGGGTTTTCCTCCCGGCCTTACAAGATCTCCCCTGGGGAGCTGTTGTGACTTCACTGGAACAGTCTTGGTTTGTGTCCCTCCAATCAGTTTGTTAGCTCTGTCTTTCAGAACAGTGCGAGTCACTGAACTGGAGCCCAAGGCCTTTCTAGGAGCGCAATTGCTCTTGGGTTGATTATACAAGCCAGTTTTTGCCTTACTTACAATACATAACTCAGGAGCTGGTTTTCTCTGAGATTCTCGTAAAGTTTGTGGTAAGTTCTCTTTGTTCCCCTCCTTCAGAAAGTTATCTGAAGATTCCTTCTCAACATGGGTGTTGTCTGTAGAGTCTGTACATTTAGCATGCCCTTGACCTGTAACTGGCTGCTCTTTAGTTTCTCATTGCTGTATACTAAGGGATCCTTCCAGTTTTCTAGATAGTTCTCCTGTAGTAAATGGTCTAGCAACATGTTGCTGCTGATTCTTGCTGGAAGGCTTACAGGTTGGGTTAGAAGAAACACATCCTGATATTGGTCTTTTGCCCGGTTGTTTGGGTGCCTCCAACTTTGGCTTCTGAGACCTTGTGATACTGTCTGGTCTGGGCTGTACTTTAACGCTGATGGGCCTTGAAGTTTTCACAGGCAAGGCAACATGGCTGGTAATATTCTTTCCGGGTCTAATAGCTGATTTGGAAGCTGGTGGATTTGGGATATTATTCTTGGCTTTTAGGTAAGGCTTGGTGTTCTCCGGCTTCAGTTTTCCCTTGGCTACTAGGTACTCTGTCGCTCTTCTGGAAAACAGGTGGAGCAAACAGACAGGAGAAATTTTGTCTGAGCTTTTAACCAGCTCATTTATATGATCAAAGACAACACATTTCTGTAGTGAGTCCAACTTTGTGCAGACATTCTAGGCTTCAGTCATACACTTAGCCATCAGCCTAATAACAACATCAGCATTATCATTCATATGCCAGGCCCTATATGAAAATCATTACCTTTACTTTTTTTTTGAAGATTTATTTATTTTGAAAGTGTTAGAAGGTGAAATACAGAGACACCCTCCACCAGCTGCTTCACTACCCCAATGGCTGCCATAGCAAGCACTGCCCAGGCCTATGCCAGGAGCCAGGAGCTTCACTGTGGGTCTCCCATGTGGATGGCAGGGCCCAGACACTTGGGTCATTTTCTGCTGTTTTTCCTAGGCCATTAGCAGAGAGCTGGAACTTAAGTAGAGCCAGCCAGGACACGAACTGGCATCCATACAGGATACTGGTGTTGCAGATGGTGGCTTTGCCTGCTGTGCCAAAACTCTGGTCCTTACACTTGCTACTTTTTAATCCATACAACAATCCTTGAAGTTGGAAATTCTGAGATGGCAAAGCACATGCCTGAAGTTACCCAGCTAATACGTGGCAAGGCCAGGATTCGGAAACATGTGTACCTAACCTGAGAGTCCTTGCTCGGGGCTCCCATTCTCAGGTACAACATGAAGTACTTTGCATGAAAACATTGTTACTAGTCCACCTGAACTGGTCAGTCAGGCTTGCTCTTGTTTATTCGTTTGTTTATTTTTTCTGACAGGGGATAAGGAGTCTTATCCACAAGCCCTGATATGGTTTGCTTTAGGGCTAAAGAAAATATAGGCCAGTTGAGGGTTTCTGGGCAAGGCATTTGTGAGGAGATGCAAAGTCAGTACTGGTTGAGAATCCTGGATCTGTAAATCTAAAATGGTTCAACATTCAAAACTGCCGCAGCCGAGGCGGCGCCGCGCCCCGGCCCCATCTTGACTCCTTCAGCGACAGTTTCTCTTCAAAGGCCGCGCCAGGCGACCAGGTCGTCGCGCTGCGTGTCCCCCCCGCCGTCATTGGCTCCCGCGTGTTTGGCAATTATTTCTTTTTCTTATTATTGTTGCTTTTGTTAGTAAAATATCATTTAGTAAATAAAATCACCATGACTTACGTCAACAATCGGGTTTCACTAGTAATGAGGCTATCAAGTAATAAAGCAGAATTTTTTCTCAGAGAAAAACATCTCCTTATTTTAACTTAAATTTAAACCATTCATCTCCCTTGATCCTTTAAAGACAGGTTTAATTAGCAGCCTGCATCAAGTAGAAGTAATGAAAATCCTTGAATAGTAGAAAATAGATAAATGGATGGATTCTTCAAGGACTAATCGCATGAGTCTTGTCAAATTTAAAATAGCTTCCTCAAGGTCAGAGTTGAAACAATGCATAAGAACTGTTACATCATTTTTCTTTGAAAGCTGAACATAAAAAGCTGAAGCAGTTTCTTAGAGAAGCCATTGTCACCTGATAAAATAATTTATAGGACAATAATGGAGAAAACATTAATTAAAACTCCACGCCTTTGCACATCTAGACCTCTCTGCTGACCCTTTCCAACTTCAAATAGATGATAGAGTATTGATTTCCTGGAAGTGGATGAGTCATCCATGGAAACTCTAGCTGTCCCAATGTGAGAAGCGCCGTTTTTGGCATTTTTACTGAAGGTGTTTGTTGGCATGATTCACTTTCAATTTATGAAGGAATATTTCATTATTATTCAGAGTCCAACTACACAGAAGCATTGCTCCAAACTTATCAGCACAAAGTAAATTTTATAGACTGTAACCTAAAAATAAGGCATGCTGCTAGCAAGAGCCCACTGCGAAAATCAAAGTGTGCATTTGCCATAGGAGCTCTGTCCCCACACCTAGAGCACAGAAGATGGAAAAAGAGGTTAACAAGCAAGACCTTGGTTAATTGGGATAAATGATTCTGCCCTTTGCAATACCAACAGTTGTCTGGTATGAATTGTAAAGTGTCTCTTTTCTGAACCCAAGCACTAACCAGACCATCCTCTTATTGATGGGCAGTTCTCTTTTGCTTGCCGTCAGTTCTGCTGAGTATCGTCCTCACAGCCATTGGCCCTGCTGCAGGTGCGCCCTGCCCTTAGCATGGTTTAGTTGGAGTGAGGGTCAGTGAAATGATTTGTAGTTTGGTGTAGGAAATATGAGCAGTTCACTCCAGCAGCTTCATTCACACCGCACAAGGTGAGGAGCTGAAGATGTGATTTCTGCAACACATTCATGTTGAAAACGTAGTCAAGAGAAAGTGGAGAAAAAGAAACTCAAATGTTGTCCTTGGCTCAACTAAAGACACAGTAAGTTTTTCCTGATCGTTCCTAATGTAAGTTTTCCTAATTCATTTTTCTTTACATAGTCTTTCTTAACACACTCAGTGTCTCTGTGGTGGATCATTACCAAATTTCTTTCTACTTTTTCTGAATTTCTGGAGCTGAATTTCTCCATTATATCCTTTTATGTAAATAGCTGATTCTCATTTTTTTTTGCAAGTTTCTTTTTAAAATGTGAAGTGATATATACGAAGGATTTGATCTAGAATAAACATTTGTTAGATTGAACTTGTTCTATCTCAATAGAAAAGAGAGGGTATATTGTACCTTTAAAAGCAAAGTTTTGCCATCAATTAATTCTTCTAAAGCTTGAAAAAGTCAAGAGATGATTCTTTGAGTCAAGTTTCTATACCCCAAGTCACAGAAATGTGTTTAACTTCTTAAAGAATGAGATTTGCTAAATTGATCATTAGGGAGGAAATAAAATAAAGCAAATACTAAGCACAGTTTAAAGATTTCTATTGAGTGGGTTCTTTTCTTCCTTGGTCTGTGCTAACACCCACATCTTCCAAAAAGTCTTTCAAACCCTTACTAATCAAACACAAATGTTCATCATTCTCTTCCTAGGAAGACCTTCCAGAAAAGGGCTTCAGTCCTTCTATGAATGATTAAGCTACTCTGAAGGTCCCTGGATGATTACTTTTCTCCAAATTGTCAATTAAGATGAGGGCGCCTGGTGCGCAGGCGCGGACGGAGCGAGGGGCTGCATCCCGCGAAGCGCAGGCCTGTGTACCAGGTCCACTTGCTGTCCTCAGCAGGCAGTTCCTGAGCTTCAGGACCTTGCAGGAGTGTTCCATTTCCTCTTGACAGACATGGAAGGCTGATGATCCTGACTTCCTCAGGCGTCCCGGGATGTCACGGCTACTCTGCTAAAAACTAGAAGGAAACAGTTGCCTGCTGCCACAGTTCAACTCCTTTCCAGCTCTCAGATAATCACTTCGGTGGTCAGTGTTGTAAAAGAGCTCATTGAAAACTCACTGGATGCGGGTGCAACAAGCATTGATGTTAAACTGGAGAACTATGGATTTGATAAAATTGAGGTCCGAGACAATGGTGAAGGTGTCAAGGCTGTTGATGCCCCTGTGATGGCTGTGAAGTACTACACCTCAAAAATAAATAGTCATGAAGACCTTGAACATTTGACAACTTATGGTTTTCGTGGAGAAGCCCTGGGGTCAATTTGTTGTATTGCAGAGGTTTCAATTACAACAAGGACAGTTGCTGATAATTTTAGCACTCAGTATGTTTTAGATAGCAGTGGCCACATAATTTCTCAAAAACCTTCACATCTTGGTCAAGGTACAACTGTAACTGCTTTAAGATTATTTAAGAATCTGCCTGTAAGAAAGCAATTTTACTCAACTGCCAAAAAATGTAAAGATGAAATTAAAAAGATCCAAGATCTCCTCATAAGCTATGGTCTCCTTAAGCCTGACTTAAGGATTGTTTTTGTGCATAACAAGGCAGTCGTTTGGCAGAAAACACGAGTATCTGACCACAGGATGGCTCTCCTATCGGTTCTGGGGACTGCGGTCATGGGCCACATGGAAGGCTTCCAGTACTGCTCCCAGGAGAATCAGGTTTATCTAAGTTGATTTCTTCCAAAGCATGACTCAGACCACTCTTTGACAAGTCTTTCAACTCCAGAGAGGAGCTTCATCTTTATAAACAATCGACCAATACATCAAAAAGACATATTAAAGTTAATCCGACATTATTACAATCTGAAGTGTCTAAAGGAATGTACTCGTTTGTATCCCATTTTCTTTCTGAAAATTGATGTTCCTACTGCTGAAGTGGATGTGAATTTAAGAAATCGCATTTACTTTTACCATATTGGTTACTCGTTACTATGTCAATTAATTCCATGGTGATGTAAATTTTTGCTGATGGTATGTTGGAGCTTTTAATTGATCGGGATGATAGTCTGCTGGCTCTGTCTTCAGACCAGAGAGTGTATACCTAAGAAGCCGTTGAACTTATCTGGACAATAAGACGCTGGACTCTATGTTTGGTATATGCTTGCAATGGGGGAATCTCAACTGAACTTGAACTGTGGTTATGCAACAAGGTGGAGGAATCCACCATGGTGGGAGGGTTTGGGGAGGGGTGGGGAGAATTCCAGTACCTATGAAACTGTGTCACATAATACAATGCAATTAATGAATTTAAAATAAAATTAAAAAAAAAAAAAAATCAAGGATTATTTCAAACCAAATATTCAGAATTATGCTGCTTTAAAATTTAATATCAATAGATGTAACAAAGAAAATAGATTCTGTATGTGGCTCCAAAATGTCATTTATTCATTATTGAGTCAGGTATGTTACAGATTTCCTGGTGAAAATTTATAAACAATATAATCATTATCATAAAGTGAAATAAAATTTTTACTTATGTAAAAAAAAAAAAAAAAAAAAAAAGTGAAGTATTGTTACAGAATAAGGAATCTGTTTTAATTGCTCTTGAAAATCTGATGACGACTTGTTATGGACCACTACCTATTACAAATGTTTGTGAAAGTAATAAAACAGATGTTTCCTTAGCTGACATCATTGTTAGTAAAACAGTAGAAACAGATGTGCTTTTTAATAAGATAGAATCATCTGGAAATAATCGTCCAAATGTTGATACTGCAACTGTCCCTTTCCAGACTGATGTGCCTAATGATGAATCTGGTGAAGACACTAACCATGGTGTAAATCAGCAGACAAGTGTGGGTGACCATTGTGATAGTCATTTGACTAGAGAAATTGCTAGCATTGATAAGAACACTAGAAATGCGTCTCAGGAAATTCCAGTGAATAATTCATCACGGGAAAATGCCCAAAGTGAATACAGTGAAACTTGTTTTGTGGGTTTCATAAAGCATCCAAAACCAGACAATGGCAGTAAAATCCCTACAAATCAAAGTGGAAGACATGAGGAAGAAGCAGTTCTTGAAAAGTCTTTGGAAATTTGTGCAGATGAATGGAGCAAGGGAAATGCATTTAAAGATTGTAGGGGAGAGAATATCGAACCTGTGAAAATTTTAGTGCCTCAAGAAAGTTCATCATGTAAAGGAAGTGAAAAGAATAATCCAAGCCCTGAGCAAAAACAACTCGGTGAAGGTCCTGATAACAAAAAATCAAATGTCATAGGTAGCAAATCTGGACAGCTCACAGCTTATGATCTAATCAGTAATCGGGCAATCAAGAAACCCCTGTCAGCAAGTGCCCTCTTTGTTCAGGATCACCGTGCCCAGTTTCTTGCAGAAAATCCTAACACAAGTTTGGAGGAGGAAACGGTGCATATTGAAGAACTGTGGAAGACATTGAGTGAAGAGGAAAGACTGAAATATGAAGATAAAGCCACAAAAGACTTGGAACGATACAATAATCAAATGAAAAGAGCCCTTGAACAGGAATCACAAATACCATTAAAATATGGCAGAAAAAAAATGAAACCTACCAGTGCATGGCATTTGGCACAGAAGCACAAGTTGAAAGCATCATTATCTAATCAACCAAAACTTGATGAACTCTTTCAGCATCAGGTTGAAAAAAAAAGGAGTGAGAGTATTAAAACAGTACCTATCCCTTTCTCTATGAAAAACTTAAAAATAAATTTTGAGAAACAAAATAAATTGGACTTTGAAGACAAAGATGAACTTTGCTTGCTCCACAATCTCAACTTTCCTGATGCCTGGCTAATGACATCTAAAACAGAGGTGATGTTACTGAATCCATATAGAGTAGAGGAAGCCCTGCTGTTTGAAAGACTTCTTGAGAATCATAAACTTCCTGCAGAGCCACTGGAAAAGCCTATTATTTTAACAGAGAGTCTTTTTAATGGATCTCATTATTTAGAGGTTTTATGTAAAATGACAGCAGATGACCAGAGATATAACTGATATAACTGATATAAAGCTGATACCAGGAGATTCCATTGCTAAAAACCACTTGGAAATCCATGCCAGCTCTTTCCTATCAGATTCCAGGCTCTACTTTTTGTTGTTTGTCTATTTATTTTAGGTTTTTTTAGTTTGTATGATTATTTGTTTGCTATGAGGGGTTTTCGGAGCGATCCTGATGGTCATTGCGAGGGAGGGTGGGGGTCCAGAGGTGGAGCCAGGCTTGGACCAGAGAAAGCTCTCCTCCCTGGTCCCGAAGGACGTTCATTGTTCTTCTGTTTCTGTGAACCGCTCAGGGCTTCTGGTTGTCTTTCCGATGACGTTGGTTTCTGCACGGTAGTGTTTGGACTTCTTCCATCCCCAGCGGAAGCTCCCCAGCGGAAATAGAAGGAATGGCTAATTGTCTCCCTTTCTATGGAGTAATGGATTTGAAAGAAATTCTTAATGTCATATTATACAAAAATGCAAAGGAAATATGTAAATGTAGACCTCGCAAAGTAATAAGTTATTTAGAGGGAGAAGCAGTGCGCCTATCCAGACAGTTACCCATGTACTTACCGAAAGAGGACATCCAAGATATTATCTACAAAATGAAGCATCAGTGAAATTAAAGGATGTGTTCATGGCCGCCCATTTACTCATCATTTAACCCATCTCCCAGAAACAACATGACTCCTTACAATAAGATCCCTTACTAGATAAATTGGCTAGGTCAGGAAATGAGTCTGTTTTTAAACTGTGTTTGTATCTATCATGTATCTAATTATTATTTTGTAAATGAAAACCTATTGGCTTTGTTTATTGAAAAAAGTTTCAGAAATTGTAGATAACTTAAATAAACTAATATAGACCATTCATTTTACACTGCAAAAAAAAAAAAAAAAAAAAAGAAGATGAATAAGATATCCCAAAACCATTACAAAGTAACCTATTTTGAAATATTCAGCTGTCTTACCTTTGGTCTTGCTTTAAAGCATCTTAAGACGAAGTCTGATCTGGTGGTAAATAAAGTGTATTAATCTTTGCCATTTCCTACTCAACAGACCTGAACTTTAAAACAGAAAGATGGTGTTCATTTACTAAAAATAATCTCTCTGGGCCAGCTCTGTGGCATAAGGGGTTAAGCCACTGCCTGTAGTGCCAGCATCTCAAGTGGATGCCAGCTCAAGTCCTGGCTCCTCCACTTCCTACCCAGCTCCCTGCTAATGCACCTAAGAAGGGAATAGAAAATGACCCTAGTGCTTGAGCCCCCTGCTTTCACATGTATCTCCTAGTAGAAGCTCCCAGCTCTGAGATCTAGCTTGGCCCAACTCCAGCCATTGCAGCCATTTGGGGAATGAACCAGTGGTTGAAAGACTTTTCTATATGACTCTCCCCCTAGCTTTCTAACTTTGCTTTTCAAATAAGAAGTCAATATTTTGGAAAATAATAGCTACCCTAAAAATGGATCTTTCATCCTCTAAGCAGTTAAACACTTAATTCATATGGCCTCTATTGTATTCCTGGTGTGTGATTCTTACCTCTGGGGTCAATGGAACCAACGAGAAGCAAATATAGTCAATCTCCTTCCAAATCAATCTGCTCCATGCCTGTTCCAACTATAGACAGAGATTCAGAATTTACTTGTATGTGTAAGGGGAGACAAAGACCTGTTCAATGCTAACACCAAAAGGAAATTTGAAGATATTATTCACAGTTCAAACACATTCTATGAAAGGAAATGATGCCATCAGTGTCAGATGCGTGTCAGTTTTTTATTCTGGTGTCTGTGATATTTTAAGAAAAAATTATAAACAGCTAATATTCTAAGATGGCTTCAGAATATGGCCTACATGGACTCCCTTGGTTTCATGAGGTGTTTCCTAAAAGTTTTAGATGCAGATTTGACTTTACTAAACCCTATCAATTGCAGAATTTTAGATATAGATATAATGTTAAAACTTTCAAAGCATAGTATCTTTGATCAAGCAATTTTATTTAAAAATGTATAACAATGGATTAATCCATTGGGCCAAAATATATACAGAAATGCAAGGTTCATCATTTCACATCATATACAATTGAAAGGAGATTGTGGTATAGCAGTCAGATACTATGTGCCATGTCTAACCCCATTTGAAGAACAGTACAATTCCTGGGTACCCCAGTTTGTGTCCCTGTTACTCCACTTCCTATCTAGTTTTCTTTGCATGGCCTGCGAAAGTAGCAGAGGGTGGCGCAAGACCTGGAGAGCTTGCACCCACATGGGAGACCCAGAGGAGCCTCTCGAGTCCCAGCTTTAGATCAGCTCAGCTCTGGGCATTGTGGCAATATGGTGAGTGAAACAACAGATCGAAGATATTCTCTCCCTACTTCTCATTCTCTCTCCATAAAATGTCTTTCAAGTAAAAATAAATACATCTTTAAAAGGTTTATATAAGTAGATATATAGAGGCAGAAATACACAAATATATAACAAATACTCTAAGAATGCATACCATAATTTCAGTAACAATTATTCCAGTGTGTTCCTTTCATGTCATTGCATGTATCATATGCTGTATATTACTATGTACATTTTATTTTAGAAACATACTTATGCCAATGGCCTTCCTAATTAGGACAAAAGCAATTGACGCCCTTCTGATGTCCATCACTGTCTTGGTGAACAGCCAAGTTGTAGGAAATTCTATTTGCTGCCTGGCATTAAGTTCTGTATTTCTCAGCCTCCCATGGCTACATGATGAAGGATAAATTGATCAAATGTGAGCAGTATTTCTGTATGGAAGGGTAGGCATTTAGCCTACCAATTACCATGGAAGTTAAGGCAACCACATCATCCCATTTTAGAATGCCAGAGTTCACTAACCATCTCAAGCTCCTGACTCAAATTTCCTGCAAATGCAGGCTCTGGGGTATGGTGGGAGGCAGGATCAAGTCATTTGCTTCCTCCCAGATGTCATCCCCATATTGTACAATCTCCTGCAAGCCTTTCGGAAGCGAACCACGAGACAGAAGCATGCTCTCTATACCTATCTCACTATTTAGTTTTAGCAGTAGCTCTATCTTTATCTCAAATTAGAAAGTAAATAAATGGGAATTATCTTCTAGAAGAACTGTATTTTTATTCAATTCCTTTTCCTGTGCCAGTGGCCTGCAGCAAGGGAGATGACTTTGAAAGTGGATGTATATAACTAGCATGCCAAATCTTAGCTTGAGAGCAAACCAAGTCCTAGATTGTCCAAGAGGCCACTGTACCAATCCTGTACTGTTTTTAAGGGAGAAATAAGCATCTATCTTGTGTAAACCACATTGTTTGGGGACTTTATTATTCTAGACAATCACCCCACAATAATCCCATCAACATTAATTCTAGAAACCTCAGTAATTATCTGAATAAGCAGCAATAATAGCATAAGTTTCTTTCAAATTTCAGAATGATAATTTTCATATGTGACCAGGAAGAACCAGAGAAGAAAAGGAATAATCTCAGAAGCAACACCTGGAGCAATTACTCATAAATTTGAATGTGGTGGGATTTTCTTATTTTCTTAAAATGTTCTTGAATCAAATGTTATGGATGCAGCTGATTCCATTTTTAAACAGCATTGTCCACTCCATCAATTCATTGTACCTGACAGGCAAGTAACAATCTCAACATTCTTTCTTCAGGTTTTCTGCATAGTTGTAACATAAAATTAACCATGTTTTTGCTCCAGTAATTTCTTGGTAGAATTAAATTCTCTCCTTTCAAGCTCTATTATTTCATGTCTCATTATCACAGCACAGAATTACTAAAATTTTATCAGGTCCTAATGAAATTTCATGAGTGAAATATACACTAATCTAACTGCATGGTTGCTTCCCTAGACGTTTTAACTCTCGCTTGTCTAATAGTTTGAGTTAATTCTTTTTAAAATATGTTGTGACGTTTTTAGTAACACGTTCTAAGTGATTGTGCAATTCTGAATTTCCATTTCATAAACCGTAACTGGTTGCTAAAACCTTACATATCTATTGGATTTAACATTGTTTGTTTCATTTTTCTGGTATGCATTCTGCTTCACTTGGGATTTGGCATCTTCATTGAATCCTTTTGTATAAGTGCTTAACACTTGCTGATTCATTTTTTTCTGGAAGTTGGACATTTTTACATCCTCTGTGTCAGACAGTATTCTCCCCAAAAGTGGAGTGGTGGCTCTCCATTTTCTACTTCTCTGTGTCTGCCAGCCTCTGGTTTGTAGCGTCTGGTAGTCAAACACGAAGTCACCACAATCCTGAGGGTATTGCACTCAAACTTCTCAATGACCACTCCACCACTGAGTTTCTTTTCACCGCTGTCAACATCTTAACCCTATTTTGTAGTAAGCTCATCTAAAAAGCAATCATTTCTGATAACCATGTTTTCCTTCACTAACTTTGTTATTCTGCCATATAAGGAAAAATTGCATTTTGATAATAAATAATATCAAATCTGTTATATTATTAATAAAGTTCTCCATCCTTTAATACACAACATAATAGAAAGAAACATAATACTTGCCAAACTTTAAATTATGGGGAAATCGCATTCAAGAAAGCTTGGATTTAACAAAATGTTATTATAATGCTGAGAAATCTCACCAAACATAAGTATTAAATGATTGTTAAGGTCATAAAATACTTTCCTGGAACAGGACTAACTTATTAATAGCAACCTTTTATTTTATTTTTCAAAGGTTATTTATTTGAAAGTCATAGTTACAAAGGAGGGAAACACACACAGAGAATGACAGAGAGAGTGAGCTTCCGTTCACTAATTCACTTCTCTGGTGGCCGCAACAGCCAGGGCTGGGTCAGGTTGAAAACCTGATCCATGAGTTTCTTCTAAGCATGCTACATAGGTGGCAAGGACTCAAACTATTGGGTTATCTCCCACTGCTTTCCCAGGCCATTAACAAGAACCTGGACAGGAATTGGACACAAACCAGCACCTGTATGGGAATCCAACATCTCAGGTAGCAGCTTTACCTAGACAGACCCGGTAACTTGTATTAACTTGTATTAACTTGTATAGTATTTTGGCCTTCAACTTATCACAAAAGATTATCAGGATTCTGTAGATAAATTTTCTGAGTTACTCAAATTCATTTCTTGCTGAACACTGAAGACATATGCTAGATATTTCGGATATTCCATGAAATCATTTTCCTACTGAACTAACCTGTACAAAAGAAGATCTAAGGTGTCCAGGAACAAGGATTTGGCAAGTTTCAGAAGCAATCATTTTATTGTCTTCAGCTACCTTTCACTCCACATTCTGAGCGTTAAATTACATTCTGAGCAATAAATAGCAATAGACTTAGAAATCAATTTTGTATAGTGATCTTTCATTCAATGGGGACATTTGGATAGAATCTCAAATAAAAAGTAAAGCTGGAAAATGTCACACATCAACCAAAAATAAATAACATATTCCAGAGCAAGTGCTTCAAGAAGGCAGGGTTTCAACCTTCTCTACCAAATGCCAGCTGCCAACACTGAGAAATCAAAGCATCTGGCAAGGGACTAAACGCATCAGCCCACAGAGATAGAACACATAACATGGAAGAAAGGTAGAAAGTAGACCTTGGAAAGTCAGTGCTCCTGAGTCATTCACTTTACTTACAGAGGGCCATGCAAGATTCAGTCATGTTGACAATGTCACTGTAAACCAAGTGCTTACTGATGTTTTCAAACTACTGACTCCTTGTAAGCTTAACTGCTTCAACAGTATTATGTGTTGACAAATATGTGGTTGTTCTCAGTATTACGAAACCTCACTTTGTCTGGAAGACTTGAGTTTGATTCTTTGCAAAGCTATGAGATGAAAACTGCATTATTAAAGAGAAATAATGAAAAAATCCTCCTAAAATTTTCTCCTCTTTGCATGTTAAGCCAGGTCAAGATACTACTCTTGCTATCTCCATGTAATTTCTCGGACCTGTTTATCTTTCGTTGCACAAAACAATAGCCAGAATTGTTCACTTAGTGTCCTTCTTGGGAGGGGGTGACAGAGGAGTGCTCTTCACATGTGTACACAGGCCACAGCTTAAAACATAGGGAGCACTCTCTAAATGCTGTGAGAGTGTTCTGATCTCTGTTACTTTCTTGGATAGAAGTTTTAGACCCACGGCGAAATGCAGTTACAATGATCATTTGCCTAAGACCCAAAGAGAAGAATTCCCCTTTCCCTAATACCAGGCTTATTTTGAAAAAAAAAAAAAAAAAAAAAAAAAACTGAGAAGGAACAAATAGAATTCTTAAATAGAGGAACCCCAGAAGACAATATGCAGATTTACTCTCCTGGATGCCACCTATGTGTTGGACAAAAAAGACAGCATGAGCATTTAGCCTAGTATTTAAGATGCCTGCATCCTGCGATTCCTTATGAACAGCCTGGATTCAATAAACAGTTGCAAGCACTGAAATCAGCTTCCCATTTATGCAGACTTTAAAAAGGCAGTGGTGGGGCCCAAATAATTGAGTTTCTGATACCCACACAGGAGATACTGATCGAGTTCCAGCTCCTGGCTTTTTTTTTGACTCGGCATAGTTTCAGTTGTTGCAGGCTTTTCATGAGTGAACCAACTGGTGGGACTGTTCTCTCTCTCTCTCTCTTTCTCAATGTATGTATGTGTGCACCAAACAAACTAGTTGACAAAAATACAGTGATCTTGCCACATTTTACTTACTCTACTTAAATTCCTGGTCATAATCTATGGTAATCTTTGTATAACCCATTTTGGTAAATTTTAAAGGAATTTCCATGACAGTGATGAATTATATTTTTTGAAAGTTCAAGCAAGATGCTCAATCTCAGTCAATAATAATCATTGTCTGTTTATTCATTCACAAAATTATTTGGATTACTGCTACCACAGGAATGCTAAGGCAACACATGTATAATATTCAATGTCTTATGTAACAAAGATAATCAGAATAATGAACATCTACATGCTTTTTTTCTGATGGTGCCAAATGTGGGAATACTCTACTTCTTTCAACATCGACTTACTCTGTCAACATTGCATAGACTGCCTCAAAAATAAATGGCTCTAAAGCAGAGAAACATGCTTTTTATCAGGATAATAAACAGAAAATCTCAGAGAACCAAGTTTTTGCTATCATGTATGCTTAGTTATCTTTTGATAGTAGAATACAATCTATTCTCATAGCACAGTCTATTCACCTCCTTAGCATCAAGGTTACTAAGATTCATACCATTGTATGTGTTCTCAGCCACTAACTTTATCTCCCATTTTCATTCTGATACAATATCTGGCTTCCTTGGACATTGAGAGTGCTGAAGCAAACACAAAAAGCCTTCGCCAGTTTCCCCATCACATCCCCTTAGTCACCAGTGTTAATACCTACATTCGGGTCTCCCCTCCCTTTTCTACACAGAAATGCTCCATAATCCAAACAACTTCCAGCCATTCACAAAAGCACCAGCTCTCACTGTTTTATCTGCACAGCAACATATCTCTAGCCATGCATTCCCTGTCCCTAGGCTCCACTTAATTTCTCCACTGTTTCTTTTTCTTTTTTTTTTTTTTACCGTAGAAGAATCACAAGAGTTAACTAAACTTACCATCTAACTTTCTTTTTTAAAAAAATATATATGTTTTTTATTGGTTACATTGCATTGTGTGACACAGTTTAATAGGCAGTGGGATTGCCCCCAGCCCTCCCCAAACCCCCCATCCCCCTCCCCATTGTGGACTCCTCCACCCTATTGCGTTACCATAGTCCAAATTCAGCTGAGATTCTTTCATTGGAATCATCTACCAGGCATAAAGTCCAGCATCTTATTGTCCAGATAAGTTCATCAGTTCCTTGGGGAGACCATCTCTGGTCTGAAGGTAGAGCTGGTAGAGTGTTTTTGACATTTCAACAGATCTGAATTGCTGTCGCTCTCACCACTCCAAGCACAATGCGGTTGTTGCAGAATCCACTGATTGACATAGTCCATCATAGAGTTTCTATTTGTCCAGCACTTTTGTTGCCAACACACAGCTGAGGTTGTTGATCGACCTGCTCTGTCCTCCGTCATCTGATAGCGTTCTGAGTCCGAAAGCTTGACTGGGGGAATCCCCATAGAGACTTGCTCCGAGGTGTTCCCAGACCAGATTCCTGTATGTACCAGCAAGAACCAGGCCCGGCACAGTCCATCGCCCCGATCAGCTGGTGTTTGCAGTTGCTGGGTTGGTTCTGTTTTCAGCCCTGCCTTGCATTGGAACAAATGGGTATTTGCAGTCCAGACTGGTTCTACCCAGCACATACTCGGCCCTCGCTTAAGCCAGTGAGGGCTGCAGTCCAGTTGGAGTGACCCACAATAACCCCACCAGACCCGCCCCTGCCCTGGTTTGCCAATATATGTGTTTAGTCTATCCCACATCCCCTTCTGTTCTCATACATGTCAATGGGTTTGAGAATCATGTCCCATCTAACCAGCTCAACTATCCAGCCTTCACGGATGTTGTTGGGCATCGCTGTCTAGCCAACCCAGCCCCTGTCCTAGTTTTCGTGCCCTCCCATGGGGTGTGGTAACCTAAGAGAGAGGAGCCCACTGTTTTCCTCCCAGGTCACTCCCCCTCCCGGATTATATACTCTCCAGGTGGTTCTGAGGTTTAACTTGCCATAACTAGCCCCCAGTGCCAGCTTCTGCCAGCTGATGCTGCGGCCAAGCCCGAACAACCCTCACCCACTCTAATTGTAGATTGCACCAGTAGGAACAATTGGCCCAGCCTGGTTCTTTCCTGATCTGGTCCACATGAGGCGCACAGGTGCAGTAGCCATGCCTGGTCTGGTCTACCCCCATCCCTGCTCATGCTCTCCAGTGGGAGTAGCTGCTCAACAAGGGGACCACCCCTTATTCCTCTGCCCGTTCTGCCCACTCCCTTCCTGGCTCTCACCTGTGCTGGTTGGGTACTGCAGTCACATCCAGTACAGGCAACCTCACCTTGGCATTCCACATTGTGAACTGGTTTTGTCGCGACCAAACCCAGCTCGACCCACACTCTGTTCTGGTGTTTGGATCTGCCAGTGGGTGACATGAACTGATTCAGCTTGGTCTGCCCCTGACCCATGCCAAATGTATGCCAGTGGGACACTTTCCATGACCTCTTCTGGGCTGTATCCTTCCATGCTTCTTGCGCTTACCTGCAGGGTCTGTGTCCTGCCAGAGGACTTGCCCAGGCTCCACATCAAACCCCTCCAAGTGCCAGATTTTGCGCATACCAGTGGGTCCATGAGCCAGCACTACTCTGTTCACCTCCTGTCCTAGCAGGAACAGTGGCCTCTCCTAACTGGCCTTCAACCCATTCTGGCTCTTGCTGTTGGATGTTTCAGCCCAGCCACAGTGCATCCATACCCACATAAAGTTCATATATGGCTCAATTGGGGTTGAGACGTAGCCTAGTCCGGCCCACATCTACCCATGATCCTCCAAAACACTAGAAGGTGTTGCAGTCTGGCCTGGCCTGGTGCATCTTGTCCCAGTCCACACTTGTGCCAAGGGAGACTACAACTGTATCCTGACCAGAACGCAGCCCCATTCCAGCTCATGCGCCCCTTTGGTGGGAGCCTCCACCCAGCTAGGGTGTCCCTTTAGCCCCCCGATCGGGTCTGTTCCCAGCCATAGATCACACACATGCCATTGGTTGCTCTGACTCAGCTTGATACTACCCGTCACCCTGTCGCGACCTCCGTCCTACACATTGTGGCTCAGCATCCGTGGCTCATGCAGACCAGTTGGTGCAAAAACCTAGCTGGGCCTGTCCTGTGGTCCATCCTGGTTTCCAATCTTATTTGTGGGCTAGGGTTTGCTCAGTGCTGCCCAGTACACCCATTCCATCGCCTTTTCATACATTGATGAGCCGTTGGTGCAATTTTGCCCAGCCTGTCTGCCCCCCAGGTCCAGACCAACTGTTCACCAGTGGGAACTATAACCTTCCCAGGTTTCTGCCCCTGATCCTAGATGCCACCGGGCTTTAGGCCAGTGCCCTGTGCAGTCGGGCCCTCCCATTGGCCCTGTCTGAGCTGGTAAATGTTGCAGTCTGGCCCACTCCACTCAGGATGCGCTCTCTGGTGCTGCTGCTCCTCTTATTGGTATTCTCCTTCAAACCTTCAGGTCTCAGTCCCACTCTTATGCTAAAGTTACACGTCCCTATCACTGGGAATCACCAGGAATTCATGTCTCACCAGTACTAAAGCTACATTCATGAGTGTCCCTAAGCAGCTATTACAAATCATAAAAACCCCAGAGCTTCCGCTGGGCGGCCAGCAGGTACAGCCTGGCACCAATTGGTGTACTGGAAGCCCTAAACCAAGGACTCAGTCGCCGCCGTGCGGCGTTGGTTTTGGCTTGAGTCCCTAGCCGGATTCCACCTACCAGGGACGCCTCCCTGCAGCTGCCACCCTGAGGAGTGGTTCAGACCGCCCCCAGTCCCAAGATTGGAATCCAGCCTGACTTGTCCTGCCACCAGCTTGTGGCAGCAGAGTGAGCTAGATTAGTCCAGCTTCCCAGTTCCCCTCATGGCTACGAACCTGAGGGATATTAACTTGACTTTTTTAAATGAAAACTTAAAGCATTGTCCAGATATGTGGTACATTTGGTTGAACTGCCACCTACAAGGTCAGCATCCCAGATGAATGCCCCTTTGAGTCCTGGCTGCTTCACTTCACATGCAGTTCCCTGCTAACTTACCCGGGAAAGCAGCACAAATGCCCCTAAGGACCTGCAATCCTGTCACCTCCATGAGAGAACCAGATGGGATTTCAGGCTTCTGGATTCAGCCTTGTCCAGCACCTGCCATTGCATCCATTTAGAGAGAGAACCATTGGATGGAAGAACTTTCTTTTTCTTCTGTTTTTCCTTTACTCTCGCTTTTTATGTGACTCTGTCTTTGAACAACAACAACAACAAAAAACACCTTGCTGGCATGGTGGCACAGTACATTTCTCTTCTACCTGCAGTGCCAGCATACAATACAGAGGCTACTTCCAGTCTTAGTGCCTCCACTTCCAATCCAGCTCCACGCTAATGGTCTGGGAAGGCAGTGGAGGATGGCACCAGTGCTTGGGGCCCTGCTTCCACATGGGAGACCTAGAACAAGCTCCTGGCTCCCAGCTTTGGACTGGTTCAGCTCCTGCCATTGGAGACATTTTGGGGAGTAAATCAGCAGATTGAAGCTCTCTTTCTCTCTCCCTCCTTCTCTCTTTTTGTAAATCTAACTTGCAAGTCTTGCAAGTAAAATAAATAATTTTTTCCACAATTAATCTTAAATACAACATAAAAGTATTATATCAAAACTAGTCGTAGCATAAAGACATGTAGAGGCCAGAAGAAAACCTTCACAAGAAAAATCAAATGAGCTATTTTTTTGACAATGTTTACATAGTTGGTCAAGGTAGGAAGGACCCAGGGTTAGGAAAAGTGGGTGTGATCATTGTTTCCAAATTTTCTTTCTTCTCCCTTTAGCTGTGAGAAGGGAGATGATAAGGTAAGAAGCCCTAACCAGCCTCCCAGTCATCTAGTACCCGGTGATGCGTAATGGCCACCTGATATCAACTCAGTGTCTCCAATGCCGCACATACTCTGAGGGTTCCGCCCAAGTGGTTTTATTGGTTTTGAAATGCTGTCAATCTCGCTATCCAAGAAACCCTTTCCAATGTACATTGGTTGACATAGTCGACCTTTGAGTCTCCATTTGCCCAGATATTTGCTGTCATTGTTTGTCTGGGGTAATTGTCCAATTTGTTCCATCCTACTTCCTCTGCTATTGTACTAGATGTCCTCTGCAGGCCCAAGTAAGCTGCCATAGGATAGTGCCCCATCTACTGCTCTGTCTTTTCCACTGAGGAGAAACATCTCTGACACATGAAATCCCATGGTCAGTCTACCAAGCCTGGATGGAAGACCCTAGCCCACCACATGCACAAACCCGTGTCATCTCCAGACCCCTGCAAGCCCACAAACCAAATCCCCACAGGTGTGAACCTGGGTGGTCACTGCCTCAATTTCAGCTCTCGTGCTCACCAGTGGGAACCCCAAGCTAGTTGGGGTGTGACCCCTTAGCTCTCTGGCCAGATCTCTTCCCAGCCATAGATCTTGCACATGGCAGAGCATATTGCAGTTCCTCAGGGGCAAGACTCACTGGTGGGCACTGTGATTTGGCTCTGCCAGACAGGCCCCCAGTGTTAGCTTTAGTTTGCACCAGCAAGTTGTGTTCCATGGTGGTAGATGTTAACTACCCTAGCTCAGGTTTCCCATGTGCACTGGTACTTTTGTCTGACACTTAAAGGTCCTCGTGTTCCTCCCTCCAAACCACTCAGTCTCAGCCCCATAGTTCCCTGCATGTACAGTGGCCTTGTGGATGATATTCCCTCATTAATCCTTCCTCACCTGGGTGTGAATCCTCGACTCCCTGCACGCACCACCCTTGAGCCTCCAGAATAAGCTGCCAGGCAACCTGAGGGCTTGTTCAGGCAACATTAGGGCCATGGCCACTGGATCCAGTCCCCGTCAGGCTCTCCCTTCCCAGGGGCTGAGCCACCCAGCCAGCTGCATAGATAAGCAAATGATCTTTGACAAAGAACCCAATGGTGGTCAGTAAAGGACAGAACAGTCTGTTGAACAGTGTTGGGGAAACATTCAAAAGATTAAATGGGACCCTTGCCTTATATCATGCATAAAAAGTAAATTGAGATGAACAAAACTATAAAAGTCAAGTGAGAAGTATAAGTTATCTGAAAGGCAACTTAGACTTCCTGACATTGAATTTGCAATAATCTCTTATATGAAAACCAACAGTAAAAGAAAAAAATGAGCTTAAGCAAAATAGAATGGCCTGCACATCAAAGGACTTCCAACATTGAAAAGCCAATCCACAGGAGAGGAGGAAATATTCACAATAATATATCTGATGTGCTTAATATCTAAAACAGTTGAATAATCACTATAATTAAATAATAATAAAATGATTGCAATGACAATTGGCAAGAGGCTTATGAGCTATTTCCCTGAAAATATTCAGATGGCAAATCACCACAGAGATATACTCAATATTGCACATCAGTCACAGTGAAATACCACAGCACTGGCAGAGGTGTAGGGAAACTGGAACCCTTATGTAAAACTGTTGGGGAATATAAAATAGTGCAGGTACTTTTGACAAAAACTGTGGTGTCCAATAAGATTAAAAATACATTTACAAGCCACTGTTCCTGCTAGGACAGGAGGTGAACTGAGTAGTGCTGGCTCATGGACCCATTGGTATGCGCAAAATCTGGCACTTGGAGGGGTTTGATGTGGAGCCTGGGCAAGTCCTCTGGCAGGACACAGTCCCTGCAGGTAAGCGCAAGAAGCATGGAAGGATACAGCCCAGAAGAGGTCATGGAAAGTGTCCCACTGGTATACATTTGGCATGGGTCAGGGGCAGACCAAGCTGAATCAGTTCATGTCACCCACTGGCAGATCCAAACACCAGAACAGAGTGTGGGTCGAGCTGGGTTTGGTCGCGACAAAACCAGTTCACAATATGGAATGCCAAGGTGAGGTTGCCTGTACTGGATGTGACTGCAATACCCAACCAGCACAGGTGAGAGCCAGGAAGGGAGTGGGCAGAACGGGCAGGGGGATTAAGGGGCTTGTCCCCTCACCAGACAGCTACTCCCACTGGAGAGCGTGAGCTGGGACAGGGACAGACCAGCCTAAGCAGGGCTACTGCACCTGTGGACTAGATTAGGGAAAAACCAGGCTGTCCAGATTATTCCTACTGGTACAAGCATAAATTAAAGTGGGTGAGGGTTGTTTGGGCTTAGCCACAGCATCAGCTGGCAGAAGTTGGCACTGGGGGCTAATTCTGTCAAGGCAAACCACAGAACCACCTGAAGAATGCATAAACCGGGATTGAGGGAGACCTGGGAGGGAAATAGTGGACTCCTCCCTCTTGGGCTACTACTCCCGTGAGAGGGCATGAAAACTAGGACGGGGCTGGGGGGCTAGACAGAGAGGCACTCAACAACATCCGTGAAGGCTGGATAGTTGAACTGGTTAGATGGAACTAAGCTTTAATACCCATTGACAAGTACAAGAGCCAAATGGGATATGGGATAGACTGGACTAGTCTGCTACACATACTGGCAAACCAGGGTAGGGGTCAGGCTTGGTGGAGGTTGTTGTGGGTTGCTTTGACTAGGCTGCAGCTGCCACTGTTCTTTATGAGGGCCGAGCATGTGCTGGGCAGAAGCAAGCTGGACTGCAACACCCAATCAGTTCCAGTGGAAGTCTGGGCTGAAAACAGAACCAACCCAGCAATTGCAACCACCAGCTGATCGAGGCAATGTACTGTGCTGGGCCCTGTGCTTGCTAGAACATGCAAGAATCTGGTCTGGAAATAACTGAAAGTTTCTTTGGGGATCTCCCCAATCGAAATGCCAGACTCAGAACCCTAGCCAAGAAAAGAAAGAAAAAAGAACAAGTCAATCAACCACCTCAGCTATATGTTGGCAGTGAAAAACTGGGCAAATGGAGACTCTATGATGGTCTATGTCAATCAGTGGATTCTTCAACGACCTCATCGTGCATGGAGTGGTAAGATTGACAGCAATTCATAACTGGTTGACTATCAAAACTACTTAAGCAAGTATCTCAGAGCATGCCCCACATCCCGGACTTGGGATGGGTGGGAAACTGGGTGGGGCCTCTCCCTCAATAACCCCCTTTACCTTAGATACATGATGGAAACAATATGGAAATAATAGTCTTACCCACTTCCCTATAGCCCTTGAACCTTTTTACCATAATTAACTATGTTTATAGATTGTCAAAAATATAATAATAAAAATGCAATAAAAAATCTATGTGTGGATTTCAGATCAGAAAAAATTGTAACTGAGATTGGCTGGAACTTTTGGAAAAAAATACATTTACAATATAGTCTAGGAACTATACCTGGGTGTGTATACATGAAATAACGGAAACATGTAAATTGGTATCTCCACATCCATGAACATGGAAGCAGTATTCCTAACAGCCACCCTCAGAAGAACAAAGAACCAAGGTGTGCTACAGACAGCCTTGAAAGAGACCCAGATATGTGCTTGACCCTAAGGACTTCAGGATAAATGAAACAAGCCAGTCACAGAAAGGAACAATATTGTCAGGACACGGCAGGGGACAGGGACGAGGTGTGTGATGGGTATAAAGTTCGACTTTTGCAAGAAGGAAAGAGTTCTAGAGATATTTGGGTGATCTAAAATGTTAGAAGTTTTAGCTGTGGGGGTTTAAAATAATCAACGCCCTAGAGATTGTAGGATGCCCTGAGCGCACTGCTCTGTGCCTGCTGTAGAGCTGAGTGACCTGTGGAGTTTGCAGCACAGCCACACACAGCCCACTCACCCCAGAGTTAAAGCAGAATCTCGCCTACCCAGGTGCTGGGCATGTTCCTGAAAGCTGCTGAAGACATCCCTGTCCCCAGGCAAGAGTGACAGCCAACAGCCAACTTACTGCACCTTAAAAATGCCACACACCTTCAGTCACCAACCCCTCAGAGTGTCTGGATTCCTGCACTCAAGGGGTCTTCAATAACTTCATAGAACATGCATATTGTGAAAAATCTATGCATAGATATCTAACTTTGTTTTTTTACACTGATGTTTAGTTCCACACTTTATGGAATAAAGTGGAACAACAGTGGCAGACACAGAATAGGTGTCCAACCCATGGCATTGATCATTAGAAAAACTTGATTCAAATGTAACCAGAGAGCCTTGACTGGGAGAGAGAAGCACATTTTCAAGAGCTGAAATACTAGGGTCTGGCACAATGGACTTGTGAGTACCTGGATTCCATATGTGTGGGGGTTATGTCCAGGCTGTTCCACTTCCCATCCAGCTCCCTGCTTGTGGCCTGGGAAAGCAGTGGAGGACAGCCCATGCCTTGGGACCCTGTGCCCAGATGGGAGGTCCAGAAGAGAGAACTGGTTCTTGACTTTTGATCACCGCAGCCATTTATGGAGTGAATCAGCAGACAAATTTTTTTTCTCACTCTTTCTGCAAATAAAAATAAAAATAAATTTAAAAATGATAAAGAATAAAAACACTAGAGGTGTGGCTCATATATTTCAAATTCAAATAACAACAATAAAGTTTGCTTTTTATCTACCATTTCAAGTTTGTATTGATGTGAGGCCTCACCAGGGTTGATCTCCTCAAACACGATCACCTGATAAACATGCAGATGAGGACCCCAAGGAACTGCATATAGGAGCCAGGCTCTCCCACCTGATGGAAATACAGTTAATTCAGGAAAGGTGGAGGAAGGAAAGGGAGGAAGGAAAAGAGAAAAGCCATTTCACACCTGGGCTCCCTCTGCCTGAGAGGCATGTAGGAGGTCCCCTCCACTCTGTCCCACTCACCCCATCCCCAAGAGCCCCTCTGGGCTCTCCTTCCCAGGCAGCCCTACCCCAAGACCAAGCCCGGCCTGGCCTGGCCCTACCTGGGGCAGTCCGGTCAGCAGCAGCCGCCTGGGATGGAAGGTGTGGGCGCCCGTGGCCGGGTCAGGCTGGATGCTGTAGTCGGCGTGGTGCTGCCAAGCAGAGGTCCACTGCCTGGAGTAGAGGGACTGCTCCTCACTGCTCATGTCCCTGTGCAGGAGCAGTCGCAGTGAACTCAGCCAGGTCACTTCGGAGTGCGGCAGTGGGAAGCCGGAAGACGGCAGCTTTTCGCCTCTTTGGGATCCCTGCAGGCCGTTGGTTGTCTTGGATGAGATCACTACTCAGTGCAGAGCTGCGTGGAGGCTCCTGTAGGCTCAGGCAGGTTGTTCAGGACAAGGAGGAGTTGCAGGTCCTCAGGAAGAGAAAGGAGAAGCAGAGGAGGACAATGAAGGCTAGGAGGTGCTACTGCTCACAAGCAGGGAGACCAAGGAGTCACACTCCTGCTTCAAACTCACCAGGACTCCAGCCAGAGACCCCTTCATCTACCCCCACGCTGGGCCTGGGCTCTGGAAACGGCACGTCATGTCGGGGGCTCCCCCTGGGCCCTATCAGCAACCCTGGAAGAGCTCACAGCGTCCTCCATGATGGAACCTGAAAGAGCAAGGGCAGAACTGGCAGTGTAACTGCCAGGTATGGATGCTGAGCGGTGCCCCACCCAGGCTCTGGGGCCTTGCAGAAGTCCCTCGGTCTCCTTCACTAGACCTGGGCCTTACAGCCACCCTTCACTGCAAGGAAGGACCTCGGACACAAAGAAGGCAGGAGAACTCTGGTGGTGTCCGTCTGCTGTTCTGAAGGTAGGAGAATGGATCGTTTTACTATTTCTATTACGCCATCAGGGAAATCACAGAGGGTATTGTTAACATTGTTTCCTCCTCCCAGATTCAGTTACTTGAAACATAATGTGACAGGATGGGGGAGGGGGAATTAAGTCTTGCCTCTGCCTGTTCACTCCCTCAATGCTAACAATTGCTGGGCCTGGTCCAGGCCAAAGCCAAGGGCCAGGAACTCTCCCATGTGGATGGCAGGATCCCAGATGCTCAGGCTGCCACCTGCTGCCTGTCCGGGCTCATTAGTGTGAAGCTGGCTGGAAAGTAGAGGAGCTGGGACTTGAACTGGCACTCCAATGGGGGATAGCGTAACCTGCAGTGCCACAATACCCACATCTGCTGCTGGCATGTAGAGGCAGGGGTCATGGGCACTGAAATCCTGTGAGATATGTGACAGCTCCAAAGGAGGTGGGATGTCCAGCTCAAAGTGTCAGTAATTGCTCTGCTGGAAGGCATGGGCTGAAACACATAATTCATTGTTGCAAAATTGTGTCCACCATGTTAGCATATCACCCCAAACAAAATGTGGAATAAGAGAGCATTATGACTGTGGATAGGCAAGGAAAAAAGCCTTCTGTGTTACACGTTTTTAAACAACAATTTCAAACATAAAAATGTTGGCTAGTCAGTGCAGTTTGGCCCAGGAGGCTATTTCTTTGGGTGTGGATCCCCTGGTTAAAACTTGACTATGTTTTTCTCAACAAATCATACCAGTACTCAGTGAGTGGTCTTTAAAGTAAGATGTAGTGGAAGGACTTCAACATGGAAAAGCAATCTGGGTATAGAATCAATCTTACAGTTCTGAATTACCTTTTCCCCAATAAGAATTTTTTCCAAGGGAGCTCTAGTTTTTGCCAAAATAACTCTTGACACTTCCTGTATTTTTTTCCATTTTGGTAATCACACGATTACATTTTACAATTAAAATAATAGGTAAGTTGTCATCAAGAGTTCACAAATAAATGCAAAGTTAACACTCAGTTGTGCATGTGCCCAAGTGTCTCACTGGTCATGACTTGCCTAGCTTGCTGCAGGCATTCATCTTAGTGTTTCACCTAGGAATATGTAAGCACTGGTCGCTTGTCCTTTAGCAGAGTGATTGCCGTCTGTGGACATAATTAATACTACGAAATCATTATGTTCAATAAAAATGACTTAGCCAGACATGGTAGTCTAGCGGCTGAAGTCCTTGTATTGCGTGTGCCAGAATACCATATGGGGACCAGTTCTCATCCTGGCAGCCCGCTTGTGGGCCAACTCCCTGTAACACAGACTAACACTGGGCAGCGTGGCCTAGCGGCTAAAGTCCTTGCCTTGAAAGCCCCGGGATCCCATATGGGTGCCGGTTCTAATCCCGGCAGCTCCACTTCCCATCCAGCTCTCTGCTTGTGGCCTGGGAAAGCAGTTGAGGACGGCCCAATTCACTGGGACACTGCACCCGCGTGGGAGACCTGGAAGAGGTTCCAGGTTCCCTGCTTCGGATCGGCACGCATCAGCCTGTTGCGGCTCACTTGGGGAGTGAATCATCAGATGGAAGATTTTCCTCTCTGTCTCTCCTCCTCTGTGTATATCTGGCTGTAATAAAATGAATAAATCTTAAAAAAAAAAACAACACAGACTAACACTGTCTGGTCCTTCTAGGACTTTTGGTCAAGCATGAGATGTATCATCCCGTTGCTTGGTTGAGCTCTAGATGCATTGCTTGTGATTGGTAGCAAAAGTGTAAAAGGGAAAAAAATAAGACAGTGGTAAAAGGATGTGTTCACAAGTATTAATATAAAATGAAACCAATTTAGAGCTCAGAGGCTTCTAATTTCCTTCTTATGCCTTCTTTGAGGTAACCCTGAATTGTTTCAGCTGAATACTTTAAAGAGAGATTCATACCCTTGTTGATTTACCAGAAAGCAGAGTTTCAGAGATTGGGAAAGACACAGAAAGAAAAGGACTTGCAGAAACTAGTTACCTTCCCAAGGGCCCACACAGGGAGGCAACCAGGATGAAGCCAGGAGCTTCTTCCACCTCTCCCATGTAGGCACAGGGCTTGAGCACTTGGATCATGTGCTTTTGCTCTCCCTGACACACTGGCAAGGAATTGGAGCTTAAGCAGAACAGCCAGGACAGGAACTGGCACCCAAATGGGATGACGATGTCACTGGCTGTGACTTGAGGCACTCTACCTTGACTATCCTGAGTGCTGACCTCCAGGCCACTCTGCTGCACCCAAAGGCACACACAATGTCAAAGCTGGGAATGGACAGGGCAGGGAGCCCAGGAAAAGTAACCCTGTGGCCTTTCTGGTACAGGTGATAGTACAAGTGTGTGTGAGTGCTGGAGCCAGTGGCAGGTGCGGCAGTGGTCCTGAGGCATCTCCCTGGCCAGGCCACTGCACTGCCTGTGGGGACAGACCCATCAAAGGTTTTTGTTGTTGGCAGACAGCCCATCCTTTAATCTCACGTAACCTCAGACACATTAGGATTCTCCAATCTCAGGGACTAGAACCTAAGATGTGTGCTCTGGTCTATCCACACAGGTATCCTGATTTGGCCACCAACATTGCTGACTCCTGTGCAAAGGAGCCAACACTATGTGCCAGTAATGATGAAGATCAACGGGACATAGACAACAGCACAGAGTGGAAGTCCTCCAGTCCCTGAGAGGGATTTATGTGAGAAGAGTCAGAGTCCCAAACCCCACATAGGCCAACCCTATGCAACTTAAACTAGGAAGTATCTACAGATGATTGGATGGATCTGAATCCTTCAGCAATCTTCAGATCAAGAGTCCAGTTGAAAAGAGAGAATGTGGTGGCATAATAGATTGAGTTTCATCCTGTTGCATTGACATCCCTTATGCATGCCAGTTTGTATCTGAGGTGCTCTCCATCTGATGGAGCTCTCTGCTTATGCCCTGGAAGAGCAGCATAGGATGTGGGAGATGCAGAAAAAGCTTCTGGCTCCTGGCTTCAGGTTGGCATAGCCCCAACCATGGCAGCCTAGAGGGCTGCGAACCAAAGGATGGAAAGTTTATACTCCCATTTCCTCTCTAATGTAACTTTACACATCAAAATACTATTTTTAAAAAAAGTTTACTGTATTTTCACCCTTGGAAAACTGAAGAATTGAGCCATAGTTGTGGACTCCTTGCTCTCAAAGTTACACATACATAGATGTTTTAAAAGATAATTTTTTTGAGAATGAAGCAGCACTTTGGCTTGGTAAGCTAAACCTCTCTAGCAGCACCACATGCCCAAAGGCAGCCAGGTCAAACTGCAGTAGTTTGACAAAATCCAGGCTGGTGTGCCTGGGACAAGATCCATGCTGGTGTGCCTGGGAAAGCATCAGGAGTAGGTGCAAGGCATTGAGCTCATGTAGCCATGTGAAAAATCTGGAGGAAGTGCCAGGCTCCTGGCTTCAACCTGGTTCAGTTCTAGTGTTGTGACCACTGGTGTGTGAACCAACAGACAGAAAGATATCTCTCTCCCTATTGTCTAAGTAAATCTGAATTTTTATTTATAAGAAAAAGTTACATTGATCTTTAAAAGCAGAAATTCATTTGATGGCAGATTACAAAGAGAGAAGGAGAGAGAGAATTATCTTTCATCTGCTGGATCACTCTCACCTGGCAGCAAGGACCAAACTCTGCAACACTGAAGCCAGGAGACACAAGTTTGTCTGGCTCCCCCACGTGGGTGGCAGGGGCCCAAACTCCTACTTCATCCTTATTGCCTCCCATGCACATGAGCAGGGAGCTGGACTGCATGCAGGGAAGCGGGACTAGACACAGTGCCCATGAGGGATGCTTGAACTGCCATGGCACAAGGTTGGTCCCCATCAATTCCTACTGTCAGTGAACCCTCTCCATCTACCATTCCACACCCACCCTCAGGCAGGAATTAGCTCCTCGTACATTCTTTGCAGCAAGAAATAACCTCCAAACCGCTATGGAAAGTTTAAAATTTTTATTAGAACCTTGTCCACATAACCTTCCATACAAATTGGAATTTCTTGAGTCTCTGGAAAGTGTGTTCCACCTCTGAGATATCCTGTTCAGCTGATAGTTTTATAGTGTACTCCGCATTTTCTTTAAGAAGTTGTGTAGACAGTATTTGCTAAATTGCAAAGCTTTCACCTTAGTCAGTCAGTAAGCAACATGGTGATTTCTCTGTTCCTTTGAAGGCAGAGAACTCTAAATATGCTTTTATTCATCTTCTTCGAAATCCTCTTCAACTTATCCCACAGTAAAGTCTATGAGGGAACAATTACTTCCATACTTTCAACTTCACCAACACATTTAACTAGTATGTCTTCAATTCAAAACTTGTTTGTTGATCACTCCACTTTTTTTTTTACTTGTTTCTTTTCTTAAAAACAAGGTATACATTAGTTGCCATTTTCAATTCACAAATATCCTGAAATTGTATTAGATTAAAAATAGTGTAACAAGCCTTAGTAGATGTTCTGAGGGAATAAATTTCAATGAGCAAAAAACAGAGAGCCTTCTATAAAACTTAGCTGCCACAAATGTAGACAATTCTATCAGGCTTCTCAAGTGACAAAACAATCAAATAAGTGCTGAAGGTCTCCATCTCAAATCTTTTGTTCTCTGAGTTGACTTTCAGAGTGCTGGGTTGTTTGGTGAGTCAAGGGGAGAGCAGTGCTGATGTTAGCTTCCCTACAGTGCTTTGGGAGCAGATGTATTGTCAGCAGCACCCTGGGTGGCCCTGGCCTCTGTGCCATTTAGTGTCTAAGGCTGTGTGGCCGGCTGTATGGGGAACACCAGAGAGGAGGCTGCTGGCCTTGGATGTTTTCACCCTGATCTTGGCTGTGCTCTTGATGTTTTTCTGCAGCTGGGCCATGGGCACCTTCCACCCCTTCACCCAACAGTGGTTTGTTAGAATCCTGCCTTAGGCGCCAGCAGGGTCTTGGCTGGTAGCAGGGCAGGAGATTTGAGCAGCATTGGGGCCAGCAAGGTTGGGCCTGGTTGTCATACATGCTGCCAGAGATCTAAATGTGGCTCTGCATGGTTTGGTGCTGAGGAGCCCTGCATCATGGCAAGCAGCAGGAACGGCACCACTGGGATACGTATCTGCTGCCCCTCACTGCAGCTCCACTGGGGCCTGTTACGTTGGCCGCCTGTACACCCTTCTGGCCCTCCTCCACATCAAACTCCACAATCTCACCGTCTGCTAGGCTCGGCAGGTAATACCTGCCAGTGTACTTTTAATAGAGGTGTGATGAACAAAGATGTCTTGTTGGATATCATGGCGCCTGATGAAGCCATATCTGGCTTTGAGATTGAACCATACCACGGTTCCCAGAACCTTGTTGGCGAGCAGTTTCTTGTGCCCTGTGGTGGAGGGATTGGGCTCAGCAGGCAGCTGCTTGGACTCCACCTTGACCTCAGCCTGACCACTCAGGCTTGTTGTGCAGGTGGCCAGTATAGGTAGTGGCATCTGTGCTTCCCCACAGGGTGACTCAATCACAGGGCCAGCAGCACTGGGGACACTGCTCAGGGCTCTCAGGGAGCTGCTCTCTGCTCCCACTCCTGATTGAATGGCAACCAGTCCATCTTCCTCCTGCAGGGCTTCAGGCACATGAGACTCTTCGGACTGTGCAAGATGCTGATGGTCCCTCTCAGGCTCCTGGCTTAATTTGTCTTGTGAATGCTTCCCTGCACTCTGCAGAGCCACTTCCTTCAGGTGATCCTGTTGCATGGCCAGCAGCATTTCCTCTCTGTCCTGGTTGAACTCTGGACTCTTCTTCAGCATGGACTCTGTGGCACTCAAGAGCTGCTGGGATGTGTCTTCTTTTTGTTGCAGCAGTAGTTGTGCCCCAGTGTGGAGCTCCTTTCTCAGTTGACAGGCAGCCCCCTCCTTCTCTGGGAAGGATGAGGGCATCTTAGTCTTGGTGTCTTCAAATGCTTTCTTCTTTTCTTGAGCTGTTTTATGGCTTTTCTCCTGTTCTTGTTTCAGTTTGGCTATATCCATCAGCAGTGCGGACACTGCTTCTTCTAATTTTCTCATAGATTGCTTTAAAATGCTGTTCTCCTCCTCTTTCTTCAGAAGGGTGTCTTCCAGAGTGTGTAGCTCGTGAGTTTTGGCTTTCACAACAAGCCCTTTTGCTTTCATTACTTTCTCTAGTGCATGTTGCTGCTTCTTCAGTTTTCTGAGTTCTGCAGACTTTTGGTCCTCCTCTGTTTCCAGGTTGATGTTCTCAGTGGAGGAGTGACAGAGTTTCATGATTTTCTTCCAAATGTTATTCTCTCTCTCTTTGTCTTCTAGCTGTTTGTTCAGAGAACATAATTGCCTACTTTTGGCATTTATGGAAATGTCTTTACCTTTTATTAATTTCTGCAAATATACCTGGTTCTTCTTTAGTTGTCTGATTTGTGAAGACATCTGCTGGTTTTGTGCCTCCCTTGTGGCGGTGGTGACAGTCTTTGAAGAAGACCTTCTGGGTATTTCTTCCTTGAGGAGCCTGACTGTGCTTTCTTTGGTTAGTAGAGATGGTTGCAGTGTTTCCATGGCTTCAAGGCCTTCAGCAGGCTCCCCCAAGGGAACAGACTTTGTCAGCTCTGCTGACTCTTTGGTGAATCCTCCCTGATTGGAGGCCTCTAGGAAATCTTTTAGGTATTTTGGAAGGTCTTCCTTGGTAGAGAATTGCCCAAGATTTTTAAGAACTTGGGCAGATTCTCATTTGAACTTTCTGGATTTGTTGTCAGTCTCTTGGACATTTTGTCCCAAGTTGATGTCTGCTGACTTATGGTCAACGTGGTTTGCGTCCATGATGGGCTGTGTACCAATCTTTCTGAATGCATGTTCAAGACACACTGACTCTCGAAGCCTCTTTATGGTTTGCTTCAATGTCTTGTTCTCCTCCTGGATGTCTGTCAGATGACTCTGCAGGGAACATACCTGTTGAATTTTCACTGTGAGAAAGAGCTCTTTACCTTCCATGAGCTTCTCTAGACGATCTTCCTTCTTCTTTATTTGCTTGAGTTCTAGGGACATTTCTTGATATTTTCTCTCCACTTGGGTTTTCTGCACCATAGCATGAGACAGTGTCTCAATTCTGGCCTGGAGGAGCTGGATGGTTTCTTCTTTTGTTGCTAGTGATGATTTGAGCGTTTCATTCTCTTGTAGGAGACGCTGAAGTGTCTCTCTCCATGACTCAGGTTTTGTTTGATCAAGAAAGGCAAGATTGTTAGAGGCCTCCAACACTCCCTTGAGCTCTCTGAGTAGATCTTCCTTGTGGGAAATCTCCCCAGTGGTTTTCAGGATGTGGTCAGCTCCCTTTAAATGCTTTCCAGGTTTTCCTTTGTTGTCTCCATCAGCCAAGTCTGTGTTCAGCAATCCAGATTCATTCCTGATTTCATCCAGTGTTTTTGCTACTGTAGGTTGAATGGCGGTGTGCTGGTTGTTGTGCTGCTCCCATGCCTGACACCATGCTTCCAGGTCTCTGGTGAGACTGGTCAGCAGGTCACCTTGACCTCTTTCAACTCCATCAGCCAAGTCTGTGTTCAACAATCCAGATTCATTCCTGATTTCATCCAGTGTTTTTGGTACTGTAGGTTGAATGGCGGTGTGCTGGTTGTTGTGCTGCTCCCATGCCTGACACCATGCTTCCAGGTCTCTGGTGAGACTGGTCAGCAGGTTATCTTGACCTCTTTCAACCCCATCATTCTTCTGTACACCTTCTTGTATATATTTGTAGTAGCCACCAATGTCCTTTGCCAGTGCTGGGTAATGGCCTAGCCTGAAGCCTAGGCCAGGAATCCCTGAGGACATGGCTGTGGGTCACTTAACTGTCCTGGAGTGCTCATAGAGCATGTCCAGCTCAGTCGGACAGTCCCACAAAGTGTCGCCAGAGCAAGGCATGCTGGGACTTCTATAGGCAGCTAACAATGGGTGTTGCCTAGAGATGCCGGAACTCGGACATGGTCCTCCCTCCCCCATTCCTGTGCCTCTGCAACCTACTACTATTGGCCTTGGTCCTTTTGCCTTTTTCCTCAGCAATAGAGCAGCTCCCTCCAATACTTGAAAACGACCCAAATCTAATGTCCTTCCCCCAAATTTTGGGAGTATTGCTTGGAAAATTCAGAGACCACCTTTCTGGACCCACAGGAATAACCTCTCAACTTTGGTTCTACCCTGTGTCAGAGCTGAGTCTCAGATCCCTGCCAACGTCCAGCTTCCTGCTATTTGTGCTCTGTGAAGAAGCCACTGAAGACTCAGAAGTCTCCCCTTCAGTGTCCTTGTTGGGAGCACAGGTTGGAGTTTTGGTACCTAGCCTCCATGTGGCCCTGTTTGAGCTGTTGACATCTTTGGGGGATTGAGCCCCTGGCAGATGCAAGCTGGTGCTCTCCCTCTCTTCTGTCCTTTCATATAACTACTATGTTGAAACCATAAAAGCAAAAAAAGGACAGCAATTGTATAAACCAGCAAAATCTTGCTATGACAAATTAAAGTGGAGTAATTGCAAATAAGTTCATTCATGTTGTAAATTAGTTGTCTAATCATAAAATCTTACTGAGGTTGAGGTAATTCAACAGAGCACAAACTCTTGTACCTCATTTTTAGACCATATTTCTCTAAAATTGATGGAAGTTATTTAGGGAGGAACTCAGGAAGGAGCTTCTTCCCCATGTCTCAGAACCCTACGAGCCACTGACTCCTCTTTTCTTCTCTTCCCCTGCGCCAGACCTCGCTCCCAGCAAGTCCTGAAAAGGCCTCAAGTAAACTCTCCTTCCACCAGTATGTGTGAGTGATGGTATTCAGTGTATAGGTCTGCCCAAGCAGTAGTTGACTGTCTAGGCTTTCTGGTACCTAGGCAAGTGTTACGTTGCCAGGAGAAAGCATCCCATAGTTGGCAAGCCATTCTGGTCCTCATTATTGCCAGATATGTGTGAACTATACCAGTATGACTACATATTGCTTTTTCTTTTCTTGATTTTAAGAATCTATGGGGAAGGCAGTGAGTATGCGTTAGGCAAGGCTATAGCACCTGTTGCTATGCATGCAGGCTGGGCCTGGGAACAGGCCAAACTGGGTGAGACTCCAAACTCTGCTGGTCCTCATGAGAGCCAGAATGGGAATGGAATAGGCCATGCTAGGCAGCAGCATCAGAGAGGTCACACAAGAGCTGGTTCTGAGTGTGGGCCAGTCCAGGTTAGGCTGTAGTACCCTTCAGTGTGTGCCTGAATGGGTGTGTTTCTGTTAGAGTAAAACATAGGACCCATTGGTGAGTGTTAGGACTGGGAATTGGCATGTCTGTCTGGACAGTAACACTAGACCATGCACATGGGATTCAGGTTTGGAAACATGCTGGATAGGAAATCTTGGAGAAATCACTTGCTGGGTACAGGTCCCACAAGACAGCAGGAGATCCTAGGCTAGCAGAAAATTGTACCAGTTGCGGCTTTAGCACTCATTGGCACATATGTTTTCTGAATCTGGTTTTCTTACGTGTTATTTTATTCTTTACTTAGTCGAGAACTAAGCTTGTGATTATAAAGTAAAGTATAAGTATGTCATTGCAAAAAAAATATGAAAGGAAAAAGAATCAAAGGGTGAATGGAAGGAAGGGAAGAAGGAACGATGGTGAGGGAGAAAAATTGATGGAGTCATTAACTCCTTAAATCTGTATATATAATATGCATGAACTTGATTTCTTTTTATATAAATAAAATTTTCAAAATAAAATGCTCTAGTGTTTCAAGAAAGCATTTGATTTGAATTATCTGAAGTGTTTACATCACAAAAGGGTAATGAGCACACCGGAGCTGGCTTGGCCACATGAGTTGGGATATCTCTCTTTGACCGTCAGAATGAGACCTCCATCTTTTGCTTCACCACAGCTTGCTGAGTCTCCAACTCCCAACTGTAAGTTAGTAGACTTTCTTCAGCTGCCATAACTGCATGAGCCAGTTTCTGATAACAAATCGCTAATTGTCCATCATCCATCTCTAAATGGGGAAGAGTGGAGAGAGAAAGTGCTCCAATACAGATTAAGTCTTGTGATTGGACAGTAAATCAGGAGAAGAAAATTGGCAACTTTCCAACTACAAAGATAATTTTTAGCAAATACTACAGTATTTCATGCAATAAATAGTTCATTTCATGCCTTCTATGTGTGCCCAACATGATGGCGATCAATAATAGCACTATTTCTTTTTTATTAACTCTTCTTCATTGATAATCTTAAGTTAGGACGTGTATGCCTTATTTGCTTCTAATTTCATTTTTACCTCTACATTTTATTCACCTAAAAAAAAGCAGTAAGCTAAGGACACTGTAAAATTCTGTCCACCTCTGTTATGTTCAGTTCCTGGATGGACATGTTTGGTTCTGAAGGTTTCCAATGAATTTGAGCATTCATCAAACTCAGTTCTACACATGCCACACATTCTTCTGTTAGTAATTAAGGGCAATCACTTTGTCATTTAGTATAAAATTCATATAATTTAAAATTTCCATGTTACTATTCAGCATTAATACATACTCATTTAAAAATAATAAAGCAATTGGAAGTGTGGTCCTAAAATTAAGTCATGGTATAAAAATGTGAAGCTTTTTAAATGCTTCCTATGTGATATGATAGTCTGAATAATTTATTTAAAATATCATGCTTAAAATGTTAATAACCAAGTGAGCAACAATTCGCTTTACAGAATTCTAAAGTTCAGTTTGCATCTTTCTTTCTAGAAGCCTCCGTAGGATTAAACATATTAATGATACTAATGTAAGCATTTCTGGTTAAAAAGGCAATTATTTTCAGCTTATCTAAGTGATTCTTTGATAATGTCCTCTACTATCATTTCTAATCCAGGTTCTGAGACAATGGAGTCATAGTTTTCCTGATCACTTTATAATCCCTTGCCAACCAGACATGAGGTAAAAATTTTCCTAGTAAATAAGTAAAGAAAAAAATAAGTAAAGAAAAAATAAGTTAAAAAAAAATTTCCATTGCCCTTTATTCATGGCAATGGAAATCTGGGCCTTGGACCTGGATTTTCTATAACTCTCAAAGCAATGCTGCATATAGGTGCAGTGATATCAAGCAGGTCAGAGATACAGAGATGTAAAACGGCAGTGGTTCCTGACTTCGGAAAGGTAATAAATGCTTAGCACACACGTGAAGAAAAGGTGTCAGAATGAGAGAGAAAAGGGGAGGAAGGGTTGGCGTCTTCAGCCTTGTATGGGATAGTATTCCAGGAAGTTTGTTGTAAAGCTGTTTCCTCGCGCCAAACCTTAGGTGCCCTTTCCCATAGTTTCTGCAAAGAGTCCAGGAGGTGAAAAACCAGTCTTCTCATGGTCTCATTTATTCTTCAAAAAGATTTACTTGTTTAGTTCCCATGTAGAGTGACGTAGAGAGGGGAAGAGGAATACACACGGACTACCATCGCATTAGCACAAAGTCTTTGTTGACGCTCAGTGAGATCCTACTCCTTTGCCTAAAGGAGCAGGTCAAGGTCTTCACAGAGCTTACAGTATGACTGGTTTGTTTGTCTAACTAAACATTTTAGCAAACTTACACAGATCTTCCCATAGAAGAAATTTGGTTTTTTTTTCTATTAATATCTTTCATGTCTTCTTAATAATAATACTCTTTAGGAATAAAAGAAGAACACATCATTTGTACAAGATTGGCATATTATGAATTCCATTTCTAGATAGAAATGGCTTCTCAGCTACCCAACCATCATTAACTTACTAATATCCAACCTCATAATTCCTGCAGATAAAAAGTACAATTATCTTCTTTATTCATGACTGTAGCTGGGATAATACAGTATTCACAAAGGCACTCAACACTTTGGGAATGATGATCTGAAAAAGAAGAGGCCTTGGGTAAATGGACTGTTTGCTGTCCATGAACTTTACTGATTTAAATTGTATGTGAAATGTGTAAAGACTTTTCATTTTATAACATAGTTATTGCTTCAGCTAGTGGTTTAATAAGACTTAATTAATAGAACCACCTCTCCTGTCTTACTACTTTTATTCTCTTTAGATTATTCTAATAGGATTTGCATTTGCTAGACCCAAATCTTATATCAAAGGTATTAGGGCTTTTTGATCTTTTATATAGGGACCTTTTCCATTTGGAAATGGGATAATGGAATCTCTTCAGGTATTAAAGTTCTTAACAGGCAGTGAAACAAAATAATGAATCAGGTTGATGAGGCAATAAAGGTGGAACTATTCGAACTAAGAGAGATCAGACCAAAAAATAGAGTATGTAAAGAACAATCTCTTGAAATTCATAAGGTGAAAGTGTAAGATTTTAAAAGTCCTCTTTCGTAATTGTCATTAAATATTTCTAAACTCTAAATCTGTTTACTTTTTAGTGGAAATTTATACTTGAAAGAATTGCTAGAGTGATTCATGGACTCAAGGCAGCTTTAAAATACAAATACATACCTTTTTTTTATTCTAAAGAGGATGAACAATATCCATTCATCCTGTTTATTGAAACCTTACCAGATTACACATGTTAAGGTATCCTCAGAAGGGAAGATAGCTAAACCATTAGTCTAGCCTGTTAATATTATACATCACATCTCCTCTGAAATTTAAGCAACTATTGATTTCATGTGGCTACTAAAATATCTTAAAATATTATGAACAACTCCTCACATGCAAATAGAAGAGCAATAACTTACTGCAATAACACACTGTAATTAGGAAAATGTACAACTGAGGTGACACAGTGACTAATCTTTAAGTAAATTCACATTTATCAGGGGCAAACTTTGATAAAAAGGAAGACTGCTTTGTCAAACCAAGCTTTCACAAAATACCTCATCTTTTCACAGTTAAATCAAATGCTTTTGTATGATTTTTCATCTATTTTCCCTATTCTTCCTAATATTTTGATTGCCCCCCACTTTTTTTTTGGTTTTCAAGCAATCATACATCTTTTTTTTCTAAAACCTCTCTGTATAGTAACAATATCAATTAAAAAGTTTGAAAGATAGATGGCCTTCCTAGGAAAATTTAAATTAAAAGTAAGTGTTAATCATAAAACATGGTAAAAGCAGTCAAAATCATAACAATCGGTTACAAATGCTATTTTTTCTCTTTCTAAAGATTTATTTCATTATTTGAAAGGCGTAGTTACACAGAGAGGAAGGAGAGACAAAGTTTCTCCATCTGTTCATTCCCCAAATGGCCACAAAGACCAGCACTAGACCAGGTCAAAGCCAAGAGCCAGGAGCTTTGTCTGGGTCTCCCGCTTTGGTGGGAAGGGCCCAAGGACTCAAGCCATCTTCTAGTACTTTGCTAGGTGCATTAGCAGGAAGCTGAATAGGGAGTGGAGTAGCCCAGACTTGAACCAGCACCCATATAGGAGGCTGACACCGCAGGTGTTGGCTTAACTCACTGTGCACAGCCCTGGATCCTGAAGGCATGTACTTTTTTCCCCTTAATACAGATTTTTGTGTATGTGAAAACAGCAATTTCATTTCATTTCATTTTATGACACAGTTGCATAGGCTCTCGGGTTTTCCCCAACCCCTCACCATGCCCCCCCCCCCCATGGTGGATTCCTCCACCTTGTTGTAGTATTACAGGTCAAATCCAGTCATGATTCTTTCATTGCAAGCATGTACCGTGCTTAGAGTCCAGCATCTGATTGTCGAGATCAATTCAACAGTTTCTTGGGGGGACTATCTCTGGTCTGAATGCAGAGCTGGCAGAATATTATCCCATCCAATGAAAAGCCACAACATAACATCAACAACAATGTGCAACATTATGGAGTTAATTGGCATGGTATTGAGTGACCAATATGTTAGAAAATGCAAGTTCTTAACCACATCCTGACTACTTCATTGACATTTCAATTTTAGTTTATACACAACCAGCTGCTATACCTCTTAAAATGGTTATAGAGTACTATTCAGCTGTCTCATGTCTATCTTCATTTTTGTATTTAGCATTTTGTAGTGTTGAAGCATAATTTTTACTGAACTTGGTGCATTTTAGGATAGTCCAAACTGGCTTATAACTCTAACAAGGCATATGTTGACAATTGGGGTGCAGAACAGTTTTAGGAGGGGTGTGCAGAGAAATCTTCAATACCTTAATGATGAGTACTGATCTTTGTGTCCTACCTAGTAAGGTGTATGTGAGTCCATGCTGACCATTTCCTGTCTGTTCTAAGCTTTCCTTATTGGTCTCTATCTAATCTAATTTTGGGGGGTAGAGGGGCTTCAGAGCGACCCTAGTGGTCATTGCAAGAGAGGGTGGGGATCCAAAGTTGGAACTAAGTAAGGACCAGAGAATGCTCCCCTCCTGAGTCCCAAAGGAGGTTTTCTGTTCTTCTGTTTCTGAGAATCACTCAGGGCTCCCAGCTATTGTTCCGATGACATTAGATCCTGCAAGGAAGAATCTTGGCATCTTCCATCCCATGTGGGAGATCTGAAATGAAGTGGATGACCTCAGAGTTCTTGGCTTACAAGGGCAGTCCAATTCCCCGTGGTCTCCTTGGTAGTTGGGATGTAGTCTTTGGTGCCCATACTGATAGTCCTTGGTGAGGATCTGGGAGTCTCCAGGGTTGAAATACAAGCCTCCTCCTGTCCTCCTGCTCCACTCTGCCCCCCCCCCCCATGCTTCACAGCAGTTCTTAAGAGTATTCTGAGACTTTAAATACTTTGTCAGTAATCTAAGCATAGAAAATTATGACCAAGTTTTGCCCACACCTGCTATTTTGTTAGCATCACCAAGAGATACAGTTTATTCATTCTTCAGGTTATTTTTCATTAGAAAATTTGTAAGAGTTGTTGCCAATTCTCTGGTTTTAAATGTTTCTGGATATGTCTACTCTTACCAGTCTAATACTGTAAAGTTTTTGTGAAGTCTGTGAACCTTAGGGAAAATGCCAGTAATCTCCCAGATGCTTGTGTGGCTTGTTTTTACTTCCCCTGCTTGGAAATTTCCTTAGGAAACAACTCCTTAGCAGGTAATTTTACTAGTGGGAGTGTCTCTCAAACTTATTTGTCATAGTAATTGAAACTTAAAAGAAACACAGATGCTATTGTTAGCTCACTAACCTCTCACCATAAATGTCACATGTTACTGTGGCTGGATTTTGCTTTTGAAGGTAACAGCTCCAAGACTTATATGAAGCAAAGATTTATGGTTTTAGGAAAGCTTTGATAAATTCATTTAATGTAGTTTCCATATACATGAGCAAGTTGTTTTCCTGATAACTGAAATAAGAGTCATATTGTCCCCCAAACTAGAGTCCCACATGATCCAGTGATATCAGAATGGGCTGCATGTCACTAAGGAGTATCAATGATTTATTCATTGTTTTTATTTATTTACATTTATTATAAACTCCTGGTTTACTCTAGATTCCTGATGACATGGTGATTTGAAAAAGTTCCTGATCACACTTGGAGACATTATAAATGGACCCAATGCACTGTGGTTTTTTTTTTTTAGGATTTATTTATTTTTATTGCAAAGTCAGATATACAGAGAGGAGGAGAGACGGAGAGGAAGATCTTCTGTCTGATGATTCACTCCCCAAGTGAGAGCAACGGCCGGTGCAATGCCAATCCGAAGCCAGGAACCAGGAACCTTTTCTGGGTCTCCCATGCGGGTGCAGGGTCCCA
Source organism: Ochotona princeps (assembly GCF_030435755.1). Taxonomy (NCBI): domain Eukaryota; kingdom Metazoa; phylum Chordata; class Mammalia; order Lagomorpha; family Ochotonidae; genus Ochotona; species Ochotona princeps. Next base: position 126,746,186 of record NC_080833.1, read on the forward strand.
AGGCTCTGTATCTATTGTCCCACGTGCTGTGGCCTTTCCCACATTTTACTACTGGGTACTGGAAATAAGACTAATGCAACAAGGAAATAATTTTAAGATGTCATTTAATTTTAAACAACTTAAATAGTCACAAAAGCATACTGAGTAGCTAATTGGGTAACACTGTTATTACTGATTGTGTACAATTAACATAGCATGGATCTGCTTACATCAGACAGTTGGAATGCAAAGATGCTGATCATCAGATCTGTTTCCAAACACTGTATTCTTCAGTTGGACTTAAGCACTCTCATGTATAGAAATGAACGAGAAATGCAAACCTGAATTTAGTACATGTAAAGCATTGCAAACACATTGTACACACCAGAAGTTGTCGCCTACCCAGGCAATACTTTTGTCATTTGCCTTCAGTGGCATCTATATAAGCTGGAAAGGATCATTTCTTTCATTAACCTTTTAAGTGAGCTCACCTGCTCATTTCTTTTTGGCTAGGCGTGAATGTCATTATAGATTAAAATAGGAATGTTCTCTAAAGGGCATGAGATTAGTGCATGGGGAGTGTGCCTTTTCCATTTCTTTTTATAAAATCATAAATGATCCGTTTGGTTTGCAGAAATTTGTATTAAGTAATGTAAGCTTTAAATAAATATGTCTAAATGATTCCAGATTTCACAAGTCAGTAAATATTGTCAAAATGTTTTAATACCTTAAAAACAATGAGACTAAAATTTTATGGAATGTGATGTATTTAGTATACCAGTAATGAAATATGAACAAAGTACCAAGTATGATTTAAATTGTGATTAAACCAATTGTTGCCACTGTCTTTTTTGTTTTGCACATTCTGTGCTCATGAGGTATATTCCTGGGTTTCATTCAATATGGAAAAATAATAATCATATATATGACTATGCAAATGTACAGATGATTCTTCATCTATACTGACCATACCATTTGAATATGCACAAATATGACTGATTGTATATTTTTATGTGGCTAGTCAAATATCAAATATGTAAAAATGAAGCATTCAAATGATACAGTGACCACTATTTAAAAAAGAAAATGTTTATTTGAAAGTCAGAGTGACAGAGAACCAAGGAGAGTCATAGACAGATATTTTCTGTGGCTGGTTGACTTTCCAGATATCCACAATGGCCAGTGCTGGGTCAGGCAGAAGCCAGGAACTGGGAGCTTTATCCAAGTCTCCCATTGAGTATAACCGCCCAAGCCACTTGGACCATCTGTCACTGCTTTCCCAGCTGTAACACAGAGCGGAATTGTAGTCAAACAGCTGGAACTCAAATCAGCGTTGCAGGCAGCAGCTTTAAGTACTACACCATGTCAGCCCTGATGACCGTATATTTCATTAAGATACTTATGTTTTCCCAGTATTCTGAAAATAAAGAGGAAATCATAGTTTCTGCCTCTGAGAATTTTTACAGCTTGGGAAAAATATAAAAGGGAATCTTTCCATAATTTTTCTGTTACAGTAGTTACTATGATGGAGGGTAGGCACAGAGATACTAATGGTTGCTGTGATGATACAAAAAATGTCTGGCTGTCTTATGGAATATTTGCTGAATTCTGATGCTACGAAGGCATTTAGCAAGCAGGTCAATGATGCCTACAAGGTAGGGTGAGAACTCTGAAGTAATCTAGAAACGATTAGGGAAAAACACAAGTCCTGACAAGTCTGGACACTTGCCAGAGACCCCACTAGTTAGAGTTGGGTTTCAAGAGGAGACAGAATCCTTTGATGTCCCCATTAGACATCTGGGAGTTTATGATATCATGGATTAAGTAACTGTTACTGATGTTACAATCTACCTTTCATTTGCCTCAATTTCTTAGTAGATTGGGAGGTTGATTCAGATCATCAACTTGTTGCTAGGTCTTATTGAAAAAGAGAGAGAGAGAGAGAAATGGGAAATCCTCTGCGGTGCAAGATTAAAAAAAAAAAAATACTGAGATTGCTTCTTCCACACTGCTTTGTCTCCAATAAAAATGTACCAGAGAAGTGAGATGAAAGTGAAGGTGATCAATCGCAAAGAGCAAAAGCAGATAACAGATGAGGATACATGGTGGGCCGCACAGACAGTGCGCTTGCAGATAAGGCCTTTGCTCTTAGGGATGGCAAAAGTCATTAACACTAAAGTGTTAATCCCAACTCCTGGAGCCACAAGAAGTAAATTTCTTTCCTCTGTAAATTGCCCAGCATGTGCTATTCTGTTATAGAAACATAACATGAACTAAAACATATACTGCTTATGTTTTCAGAGCTAAAGCAAACAATAAAATACTTAAACACAAAATTTAATGAAAAAAAATACATGGTTGGTAAACTCCAAGTCAAACAAAATGTCATGAGCCAATTGGATGGATTACGTCTTGCTCTCACTTGCCAAGAACAGCATGAGTAGGGAGAGGAGGTTAAGAGTTACAACGGATATAATCAAATTATAATTAATTCAATAAAACTGAAGTACTTTCTTATATAAAAGAGAATAACCCTATATGTTATAGTGTGACGGATAGAATAAAACAAGATGGAGAATATTTTTGTTATGTGATAGGAGAGATAGCACAATTCTTGTATTCTATCAAGTAATGCCAGGACTCAGAACTTTTCTCAGTGTCCTTTGGACTCAGGAAGCAGAAGCACATGCTGGAATGCACTCATACTGGAGCTCAGCAGAGAAAAAAAATCAGAAACAATGAGAAAAGAATTCAGCAATCACATGCAAGGAGAGACCTGAGGGCTGTGTGTAGTAGCTGAAAAGCGTTTTTTTTAAAAAAAAAAAAAAACCCTGGAAAGTAAGTTGTTAAATATGATAAAAATAATAAGGCTGTGTTTTTAAAAAGAAACGAAAACAAAAATATGAAAGAAAAAGAGCATGAAACAAAGGAAAAATGAAATTGAGCAAGCCAACATGGAAAAATGTTAGTGTGGATACTAAAAGTACTAAGATTAGAAGCTAAGGAAAATACTCCATCCTTTGTTTGAGGCATATCTAAAAGCAAAATTATTTATCCTGTTAAATAAAGTAACAGTATCTCAAAGATGAAGTTGGAGAAGAACAGAATAATCTGAGGACAAAGCAAACAGGAAGACTAACCCTCATGGTAATTATCCTGCTAAACCTGGGATTCTGAGTTTTTCTGTTCATTCAGCTGGCATCCCTATGACCACACGAGTCATGTTCTACTACATATGGTTATATGTAAATCCTTTTCAGAGAGTCAATGTCCCTAACTGTAGCTTCAACAAATGTTTCTCTGCTACTTTTCCTTCTAAACATCAATAGGATGGGTTGGAATTTGGTATTTCCTCCTTACATCGATTGGTTTCTGATAAAGTAATTATTTCTGAGAACATTATAGGGAAATAATGAAATTCAGGGAATTTCACAGAATGACTCTTTCCTCTGGCTGAATTTCAAAATGGCTATTTTTGGCCTTCTTCCAGTAGAAACTTTTGAGAGATTTTTCTCTAATCTTCTCTAATCTTCACCAACATGCGGCTGGGGACCCTGGGGGTAAAACTCCCAGAAGTATGGGTCCCTCTTACATGGACTGACTCTCAGCTTCCTGTAGCTAACAGTTCCTGTGTAAGTATTTCCCATCATCACTGGCTCTGCCCCTTCCCTTCTTAGGAAGCTGTGTGTCTGTATCCCTCTGCTTCTCCATGTTTCTGGGAGCAATCTGTTCAATAACCTTAACTTTGGAAGAGCTCAAAAAGACATGTTGGTATTCATTGTGTTCAGTTTCTTATTCTTTGTGATGAGAAATAGAATGAGTAAGTTCCAAGCTTACCTGTTGGAACAGATAATTTCCATGCTAAAATGAGAATTGGAGACAAGCACAGTACAGTACTTACTCCAATGATATGTAACACATCCAGTGGTTTTAAAAATGTGTGCTATTTGGTGAGTTTTAAAAGTTTGAAAAAGTGTTCTGGTTCTTCAAAAGCATGATGTCTTCCAGAAAAAAAAAATTGTTACCGAACAATAGATTCTATGTCACATCCTGATAAAATGATTGAACTTCAAGCAAATTTCTATGTCTTCACATAGATAACCATTGCATGTGCAAAGGGGACAAAAGTAGCTTGTCTTGCATTTCTTACCCATCATAGTCAGACATTGAACTGTCTACACATGATGCAGAATATAATCCAGGACTAGCAAATTCATTATTCCAAAGTATTCACAGACACTCTTAACCGTGAGTAAACATAGAGATTAAGATATGTACACCATCTTTAAAAAGTACACTTCAGGAGGATATCCACTGAGTAAGGTACATTGAAATCTGTATCATATGCATAAATTTTTGTAAAATGGATGGTGTTTAGTATCTCAACTATGAAAAAGGAAATAGGAAAACATTTAGGGACAAATGAATGCACAAAACTGACATAGAAGCTAAACAGCTGTGTCACATATACTTTCCCCAGAATATATTAATTGGGGAGAAAATCTTAAGATTGTGTTATGAATGCATGTGCATAGATTCATGTATGCACACAGACACACACATGAAACTCAGCACCACGTGGGTAAATGGCAAATGTTTGAGAGACCCGCAGTCATGGCATTGTGAAATTACAATTTGAACAAGTAACTACAAACCTTAATTACCTAAGCCTTGAATAGCAAACTGTCCAAACATTTAAGTAGTAAACATTGAAGCATGGAATTGTCAACTTAATTCTAGTAATTTAGTTGATACATAAGAAATTCATTGAGTCTTGTTGTTTCTACATTTTATTGATGGTTTATGTGAAAGTCTATCTTGAACACTCTAAAACTGCTTCCAAATTATGGGCTACATTCCTGATTGAATTAAGAGAAAATAAGTACCAATAAAATGTTCAACCTATAAAAAAAAAAAAGAAAGGTCAATGTAAAGTGTTGGAGGAGATGAAGGTGTCTGATGTTTAGAAGGGAATGATTCAAATATCACATACAAACTAAGCATGGTGTTACCTCCGGGTGCAAATGAAAGCAGAAACATTATCAACTGAGAATGTTAGGCAGCAATTTTACAGGAAAGACAGGAAGGAACAGGAAACACAAGTAATAATGCTTTTTCACATCACTGCCTTAATTTATAGTAGCTCAAGCATCTTATTCTAGCATTAGGAAAGAAATGGCAGAAAGTAACCTAATTCTGAATATCCAATAATATTTTTCTCAGAGTGAGGAAGCTGAGATGCAAGTTAGAAGAGTTTAATAGAATGTGAACAATTTTCTGGCTACAAGAAAATAATCTCTGTTGCCCATTTTAAAGAAATAAAAGAACTAATACTTTATTCAATGAGAGAATATTATAGTCCAAAATGAAATTTAAGTGTCAGTTTACACAAAAAAAGTACATTTGGGAAATTAAGTGGAAAATAAATTGTCACATTTAAAAGATCAAGTATCTTTGGAAAGGTATGCCTCTTTGTATTAATACAGTATATTGAGCTTTTCATGTGCCAAATTACTTTTAAAAACAAAGAAACAAAACACTACCTCTATTTCTATCGTCCTGTAGTGAGAAATAATGCAGAAAGATCTGTTCAATAAACACATTAGATAAATCAAATATTTTGATTGTAAAAAGCAAAATGAGTAAACATTCTTACAAGGAGCAAGAAAATGCTTGATTTATTTTTGTTTTTATTAAAATCAAATTTATGAACATCTGCTAGCTGTGTTAGTCAGCCAGGAGGGAGAATTTTCTAGTTAGAACAACAAGAATTAAGTGTCAGGTATTAACTTAGTTATACACTTTGCCCTCTTGTTCTGAAACACCAAGTGTTCACATTCCACGAGCATGAATAGTGAGGTTTTAGCCATTAGTCTGAACCTCTGTGTACTGTAAATCATCCATCACTCACGTTGTAACTTCAGACAAATTTGTTTACTTTTTTTCTCAGTTTGAAGGCAGGAATTATTTATTAAAAAGAAAAGGTGTGAGACGGGGAGAGGGCTCATGCAATAGTGGCAGCAGGGGGTTGCAAGGAAGGCAGGAAGGAAAAAAAAAACACTCATCTATTTCTTTGGGTCTCAACATCTGTGCTTGCTAAGGAAGGTGTGTTACCACATATACTCCCAAAATTGTAAGGCTGTGACACCACTCTCCCTCACACTAACAATAATAAAAAATTAACATCAACCTATTTGCAAACTCATTAGTCCATCATTCATGAGAAGGATCATGTCTGTCTTGTTCATTGTATCCCTCATACTGAGATGGATGTTAGACACTTAGCAGAGGCTTATTCAATATTCATTGAATGAGTTAATTTATGAACTAAAGTAGTGACTGTCATATGTCAATCGAAAAGGTTGAACGTACAACCCACTGTGTCTGCACATTGCACTGAATTTTATGACGGTGGATTAGAATGGATCCATTATGATGTATATGTACTTTGTGAAGATTAGCAAACATTAATATTATCTGAACATGATGCAAAGCTAGTAATACATATATTCCAGAGTGTTGAGATTTTAATTAATCAGTATGAACATGAGCAGGTCGTTCCTTTTATATTAAAAGAACCTAAGATCCAACCATTATTTTCTTGTGCATACCTTATTTGACTAGTGAGGAAATTGAGGAAATGAGATATTTTTTTAGATGCCCAATTTTTTCAGTCGCAAGTACTTAAGTAACATACAGAGTAAATATCCATGATATTAAGTTTATTAACAGGATCTAACTTGTATGCAGTCAGAATTAATTTGATATTGTTATTGGAAACATTTACTTATGGCCCTACATGATTGATCTCCAACATTTATTAGTATAACTTATTTACAAAACATATGAATCAATGCAAAATATGTAAGATATATGATACAGTCATTGCAGTGACAATTCAATCATCAAGTTTGGGCCACATTACCACCAAAATGTGAGAAAAATACTACATACTTCTAGCCTTTTTGTAGAAATTAATATTTTCCAAAAGGAGGTATAGAGTCTGAAGTTAGTTCTCAGTGTAATAATCTACTTGTTTATTTGTGCAATTTCATGTTCAACTTCAAAATGAAATATTTTTTATTTTTATTTATTTATTTTATGATTCCCAAAATATTTTAATTCACTTCTACTTACAAATAAAAGTTTCCTTACCCCAACAGTGACTATATTAACCACATTTTCACATACAGAAACTTAGGTATTTTCAGCTGTTTCTATTAGACACGTCTTCTTATAATACCCTTACATTCTTGTGAAGTACATGAACTTAATTGTATGTTCCTGACATTTCATTTGGTACCTTTTAACACAACTAACATGTAATATACTTATTTTCTAAAAGCCAGTTCATATATGCTAATTTAAGGAGTTTCTTCTGAAGAATTACAGTAGTTGTATTCATTTTACGAGAATTCTAATATTTTTAAACATTACCTTCAAGCTAAAACTATAGTAATTTAAATTATGTAACTTGCAGTGCAGGTTGCATTGTTTGGCTTATAGTTTCAGTCATTTCAAGTGATTTGCCAGAATTTGCGTACATGGGGGAACAAAGCACCAAAGATAATGTTTCTCATATCATAGTTGGAATCACAACATAAGGATCTCAGTTTTCTTTCAAAACGTAACATTTGAAAAGAGCATTAATTTCAAATGGTCATTATTTAAGCCTTCCTAATGAGATCACGTGGTAGTATCAGAGAAGAATGAAAATAGTTTAAAAAAAAAACTGCACATAATACCTACTACCTAAGTAACATTTAGGCTATTTCTAAAACTGATTAATTACCATTTTTGAAGAGTTCCTTAGATCTAAAAAGAACTGATTTTCTACCTATATGTCTAAAAAATAAACTCAACAGGTGCTTTTCTTGCCAAAATGAGGCAAAATTTTTCCTGATGAATAAAGCACCTCTCATGGTAAAGTATATAAAGAAAACATTTTCTACAAATTAATATACAAATTTATGCACATAAAGGTACAAGTTCTCCCACCTGTATATGCAACACCTTAAATAATACACATTAAAAAATCCAAAGCAGATTCAAAAATTCACCTATATGCTAATTACTCCAGTTATTAAATATTGCAGCATATATGTCACTATAAAAAACTGGGACACATTTTCTGATCTAAATGAAATCTCTTTGGGAATATATTCTGTAAACGTCCCCAATATGTAATGCTGGCTGTCAGATTTCAACTGAAGCCAAAGGCCTTTACAGCTAAAATGCAATCCTGTGGAGACAACAGCTTGCTAGGAGGCCAGCTTGTCAGACTAGGGGTCCCTATGCTAGCCATGGGGCTGCGGCAGGCCGGCTGGGCTTCGATGCTGCTTTCGTGTGCTGCAGGAACAAGTGTCACACTGACACCACGAGACCTGTACCACTGCAGGCTCTGCTGCTCGCAGAATGCTGGGAACATTGGTGCACATGTTCTCGGAGTAAGCCAAAATATCCTACGTGAAAGTAAATAATCCCTTAGCCGTGAAAAGACATTCTTCTATGAATACAGGTATGTATGAGGAAAAACAAACTGCTTGCTTTGACAGTTCTAGGTCAAGGGGTTTTTTTTCTATTCATTATGTGACTTTTATAAGCATATGAAGTTCTATTTCATTTTCATTTCTTTTTCTCAGTGCTTTTTCTGTGCTCAGGCATTTCCGGCTTGTTAGTTATACTCTTTTTCCAAGCTGAGGTACTGGGAACAATTGCAGTAGAAGGCCCACTGGTGCCTGGTTTGCTGCTCACTTTAGTGGTCTTTAAGGGAGCTGGTGGTGTTGGGAGAATCTTTGCAGGAGTATATATATGTCTTTAGAGATGCTTTTCTTCTCATTGTTGGACTGGAACGTGAAGCTGTGGAGGACATTTCAGGTGTCTTCCGTGGCACATCACTCGATGGAGAAGCGATGGAAGCAAGAAATTCATCCACCTGCTTTAGAGACAGGGCATTGTGAAGAGTCTCTAGAGGACAAATAGACGGGACCATGGAGTACAATTCAAAGCCTACAGTAGGATTCGGCTTCTGTTCCACAAGAGTTCTTGGTGTTCGCAGGTAGCTGGCATTTTCAGATACGACTTTGCTTGCAACCATCTTCCTAGACCTTGGAAGTGGAGATTTCCTGTGTATATGAATCGGCTCTGACACCATTGGCTTAAACATCAGAACAGCTCGATCAACCTCATCTTTTTTAGAGGAGTGTGGTTCATCATCACTATCAGTTTTAAAAATTCTCCTGCCTTCACTCTCTCTGGAAGCTGGTCTATATCCGTAACCAGATGGTAAATTTTTGTCTTCTTCACAACCTTTGGCTCCTGGACTAAAGTGTAATTCAACATGAAAGCGTTCCTCTGAGGAGAGGTCCTTGTTAGGATCCTCATAAAGCATGATAACAATCTGTGTCATGTAGTTGAGCTCATTGACAACGTTTAATAATCCATAGCTCGTTTCTACTGTTCATCTGATTCATTGCACAAGGCACCATAGCGAAGAATAGACAATAAAGAATGTACGTGACTTTCACTGGTAAAATACAATCTGGTAAGAACATGACGTTCAGGAGACAGAACACCCCTGGAATACACAGGATGGAGTTTATTTACAGTGTCATCATCTTGGGTCCTCTGAAGGTCTGAGCGGATTTTTCTAACTAGAGGAGTACAGTAGCCTTTGGCAATTTCCAGTTTCTCAGCTTTAGTTATACGATATTCCTGAGGGATGACAATATCTGCTAGGGCCTTGGAAAGGCGATATAATTCCATTGTATTTTCTAACTTCAAGGAGCCATTATGCTGGACACCATATTTTATACAGTCATGTATGTCAGGGATTTTACTAATATCGTATCTTCCATTCTTTGTTTTAAAGTCTTTCTCCAACTTGGACCATCTACAGAGCATAAGCTCCAGTGTTTCACTATGATAAAGCTGAATATCTGATGATTTGGGATCTTCCATTCGATGTCTAATTGGAGAAGTTAAACTTTGAATCAAAGAATAAACCTTGTCACAGGTCTTTACAGGATTCTTAATCAAATACATGGATTTGGTAAGAGAAAGACTTCCAGATGGAGTAAGCTTTTCGTACTCTTCGGCAGTAAAATCTCTGTCCTTCTGCAGGATCTCGTGCAGCCTTGCTTTCACGCGCTGCTGGCAGCTGCTCAGAGAGTCACTGTCGCTGTCCAGCAGACCGTTCATGTTTGCACTTTTTACCATCTGAACAAGAATGGAGGTCAGCTCTCCTTCTAGAGCCAACAGCCCCTTTGCAAAAGCAGCCGCAGTCATCTGCACTCGGCCTTCGTCAGAGGCGTAGATTTTGAGATCATGTCGGTAGGTGCTATGTAACCTAAGTAAACCGCAGCCAGGAAACCCTGCATAATCTCCTTGACCTCCTGGATACGTACGCCTGAAAGCTCTTCCAAGTTCCTCAGCCTGGACTCTGTCTGTGGGAGTTAATTCTCCTCCCCACTTAAGGACCGGAAGCAAGGATGGCTCTTCTCTTCGGCTGTCTTCCTCCTCACTAGATGTTTTCAGACAACCATGAGGAAGGTAGGTCAACTGAACCTTACGATTTATCCCAGAAAAATGGCCATACATCTCTAGTACCGTCTTCAGCTGTTCAAGTTTTTCAAAATGAAATATTAATTAGGAAGGTATATGCAAAGTGGAACAAGGTGGCTGTCTGACCCTGTTCCACATCTGAAGGTCTCTATGACTTGGTGAAAGGCAGTTTGAAATGTTCACTCCAAGGCTGCTCAGCCAACTGGAAAGGTGTCAATTAGTATGCACAAAGAAGGATTAAATAATTTATTCATTCATTATACAATGATTGGGTTTTGTTATGTGCAACATACTGTGTTGGGAACTGTAAGCTTCGAGACACAAATACATTTAAAATGAATATCTTCCTGCAGTTTATTCTAGAGTTCATTGATTATCAGTGCTGGTTTGTTTAGTTTTTACTGAAAGACCACATATGTTTAATTTACCCAATACTAAATGTAGATGATGTTCAATAAGCTCAGCTCATATTCATTTTTCTCTTTTTTCTGTTACATTTTGTGGATTCATCACTACCAATAATTATGATCAATTGATTCACACTAAGAAATTAGCAGTTACTCTAAAAACACTGAACCCATATGCATCATCTTGTACCCTATGTTTGCTTATATGGAGGGCAGGGGGCAGAAACAACATTTGAGTTAGAGCCATTTCTGTAGATTCTGAGTAATTTCAATGTAGAAGCTCGCAGGGACAATTAAGCACATTTTATTGAGCGCCTATTAGAAAAGTGAATTAATATATAATGTTGTAACTTAAAAATTGTCTCTTTTAAAATCATCATTGAGTGAATTTGCCAGGACAGGGTCTGGCACAGTCCATCGCCCCAATCACATGCACATGCTGGTTGTTGCAATTCTGGGTCACCCTGTACTGGTAAACTCACACAAGAATCAGGTCTGAGATCATCTAAGATGAAGTTTCTTTGGAGATCCCTCCAACTGAACTGCTGATCTCAGAACCCCAACCATGAAGAGACTGTCAGCCAGTGGATTCTGAATAGGTTTCATCGTGATTGGAACGGGCGAGATTGACAGCAATTCAGAACTGTTGAACTATCAAAACTGCTTCAGCAGGACCCTCAGAACGTGCCTCACATCGGGGACCTGGGATGCGTGGGAGGTTGGGTGGGGCTTCTCCCTTTGTTTCTCCCCTGACTCCAGATACAGGGAAAAAAATAATATTAGTGTGGAAACAATGGTCTTATCCACTTTCCTGTAGCCTTTGGCCCTTTGTACCCTAATCAACTAAGTAAGATCATTTAAAAAATTAATTAATTAAAAAATAAAGTAGTATTCAAAACCTTGAAAAAAATAAAATCATCATTGAGTACTAGCCTATTTCATGCAAGATGAAATTAGAGATTCTTTTGTTTGTAGATTTTTAAAATTTTCTTTAAATTTTAACACAGGAGAGAACATGAATTATCACCTTTTTTCGTCTGGGTTATTTCATGGTGTCCTCCGGGTTTATCCATTGTGATGCAAGTGGTAGAATTTATTTTTTAGACTCAATATTTCATTGTGTATACATGCCAAATTTTCTGTTTATTGTAATATAAACTTAGCATATGTTAGCTCATGAAATAATACACTAAAGATTGTTAGTGTATTTCAGAATTATTTAACTATTAGTACAATCTAATTAGTAGTTATTGTCCTTCTCTCTGCAGTGCTTAGTAACTATCAAACTATTTTCTATTTCCATATATTTTCTTATTTTGAACATTTCACATCAGTTAAGTTATATAATTATTGTCTCTCGGGCTGAATTTTTTAAACTAAATATAATCATATCAGACTTTTGCCATTTTTGCATATATCAGTAATTCATTCCCTTTTTTTTTAATTTGTAATCCTATGTTTATTGAGCTCAATTCACCATAGCCAAGATGTGGAATCAATCCACATGAGCATCATCAGATGACTGGATGAAGAAATCATGATGCACAGATATTATGGAACACTATTCAGCCATAAAATGAATGAACTTTTCTGGAATAAAATGGAAGCAACCAGAAACTACTCACTTAGTGAAATAAACCAGTCTCAGAAGGCAACGTCACATTTTCTCTGATAATGTGGCATCCAATACAGAATGCAAAAAATTTTTAAAAATTATCACTTTAGGATGAGTATATGTGTGGGCTTCCAACTTTTTACTTTTTTGAATATTATTAGTGGCAAATTACACTTGTGAGCATAGAGTACACGCGTATCTTCATCAAAACTGAAGACAAGAAGGGAGGGAGGAGTAACAGCGGAGAGCAAGGGAATAAGGAGAATGTGGTTGTCCCATGTCTACCCATGGGACTTAGTCTCTTCCCTTTATACCTATACAAACTTTTAACAGTAGTAATTTTGAAGCATATCGTATTTTAAATGTAGTCTTTGAAAAGCTGATGGTGATTTTTAGAAAGCAGAACATGGATCTTTAGAAAATTCTTTAATTCTAACATGTAAGTAAACTCACCATAAAAATACATACACAATAAAATAAAGAAAACAATTGAGGAGTATTGTTCATGTTAAGCTGTCCTACCAGCTAACAGAGAGCTGTTTGGAGTAAGGAAATGTTAGCTACTGATTTTCAAATAAAATTCAGAGCTCTCAGGCCCGGCACGGTGGCCTAGCTGCTGAAGTTCTTGCCTTGAACGCGTCGGGATCCCATATGGGCACCGGTTCCAATCCTGGCAGCTCCACCTCCCATCCAGCTCTCTACCTGTGGCCTGGGAAAGCAGCCGAGGACGGTCCAAAGCCTTAGGACCCTGCACCCACGTGGGAGACCTGGAAGAGGTTCCTGGCTCCTGGCTTCGGATTGGCACAGCACCGGCCGTTGCACTCACCTGCAGAGTCATTCATCAGATGGAAGATACTTCTCTGTCTCTCCTCCTCTCTCTATATATCTGACTTTGCAATAAAAATAAATAAATCTTAAAAAAAAATTCAGAACTCTCCAGCCTTCAGCGGCACTTTCCACACCCTTCCTAAACATATGTTCCTCACCTAAATAGGCCTAAATATGTTAATTTTGAAAAATGTGCATCTAAATATGAAACAGATGCATTGATATTTTATTGGCAGGGACATCTCAGCATTTGTCTTGCCAATGACCTATGATTTATTATTTTGTCTGATACATGCCAACATGTTCAAAGTTAAAAGGAGTGTCAGTTTTACAGGAAATGAAAACATATTTCTATTGTTATGCCATGTTTTCCTTGTTTCTGTACCCACATATGGACAGGTACAATTTGGCTGACAGTGCTGTCGGAACAAAAAATGTTGGGGCAGAAGGCCTGCATTCATCTCTGCTCCAGTAATTGTTGACACAATGACCTTGAACAAGTAATTAAATCTAATTTTATTCAATAAACGAGTCCTTCTGTTTAGCAGACATTGCTTTAGATTCTAGGATGGGAAATTGAGGACCCACAGTATCTTCATTTTCCAGTTACCTGTGGGGTGTAACTACATAATATCAAATTAGAATTTCTATTTAATTGGTTTTCCTATGGAATAATAAGCACAACAGTATCTCATACTCAAAATGGTTATACAGCCATTTTGTACTATTATAGTTTATGCACACAAACTTTTCCATATTCTAAGTATTTTAGATATAAAGGCCTAAAATGTGAAAGAAAACCTAGGTAATTAAACATTTCTAGTGCAAGAAAAAGGGCAAATAGCAATGCATATAAATCATGACATTTACTAACAAGTACTTCACCCCCATAGAATTTTAACATGACAATGTTTCTTTTCAGTTCAGATCTCATGCCTTGCTTACAAATATCTCAATATAAAATATCCAGGCAATGCATAGTATATTCTGTGCCTCTCCTCTTGGAGTAATTCTACCTCCTTTTTATTCATTTCTTTGGAAGATAACATGTTAAGGAGTAGAACTGGTGCATTCTATTCATAAGTAAGTCAGAGTCACCGTTTCTCACCTCACTGAATCATCGTATCTCTAGGCTAGCAAAAACTTAATCAGTACATTTATTAAATCCTTCAGCAAACTTTAACATTCAACCCAAGTACAAATTAATTGCATGTCTAGATACCACTAAAAATAAGACTAATTTTTATCTGTAAACTCAAAAATTGTAAACAGAATAAATGTAAGACTTGATTTAATGCTATAGTTTTTTCCCTTAGAAAATACAAATTTTTCCTTCTATTCTTCATTGTTTTCCTAGTTTGAGATGTTATACTGTGAATTGGTATAGCATGCTATTTTTGTGCACCTATTAAGCTGAATGAGGAGTTTTCTTTTTTCTGTTAATGTAATACACTGCCTTGGCTGATTTTGAGATGGTCAGCCAACCACTGGAAACATTCACACACTGACACAGAGAGCAGAGTACTGATAGGTTATGCTTGTTCCATAGCTGTAGAAACAGCAACACAGAGATAACAGGATCATGCTCAAAGTCACAGAACAAGTAAGGAGTTCTGTCAGAATCTGAACCCAAATATCCTGGCCCTTGTGATCCCATACTTGTGCACTGAGTTGATTACCATTGACAGACCTGAAATTTCATCAAATAGTACCAGATAATAAGAATCAGAGTGATAGTCATTATGTCTATAATAGCTATTACATCTAAAAATCAATCACAAGAAGAAATCTTTAGACAAACCAGAATAAAACATATTATATAAACTGGAAAAAGTGTGAATTCTGCTAACTTTAATCTAATTATAGTTTTATCTCCCTACATGCCTTAGTTGACATACTAAGAAGCTACATAACTTCTTGCATTTGAAATGCATTAGAATGGAAAATGCTCTAAATATAAATACAAAAACAAATTTTATTTTCAAGTTAGTTATCCACTGCTCTGTAAACCCAATATTCTAAAATAGTTAACTTATACACAACAAGTATTTATTCGTATTTTCAGGAAACCAGAAGGTTCCTGACTCATGAGTTTGACTCTGCATCCCTCCCGAGGTTGGGATTAGACATCAGCTGGGGCTTTCGCACCAAAGAGCATATCTAAGCATAGAAAAATCTGCTTATTTGGCAGCTCACTTGAACTGACAGAAGACCTCCAAACTAATGACAGTAGACCTCTATTTCTGACTACTGGGCATCTTCACGAAGCTACTTAATTATTTCCACAATAAAGTGGTTGGTCTTTCCCCAGAATAGTGATCCATGGTAGAAAATGACCAAGATGGAAGTCACAGTGATTCCTGTACGTGATTCCTTCTTTATATTTTCTGTGCTGTGATATTTTTTTTCCCTCTGTACGTCCATGTCCAGCACTCACATTTTCTGCTTTATTCACTAGACACATCACTTAACATCAGCCTAAACTCAAGGGATGCTCCATTCTTGGAAGGGGAGAATACCAGAAGTTCTACAGATATTTTTATTTATTTTTTCATTCCCTTTTTAGTGTCAATGGCATTCCATCATATAAAAATATGATTTCTAATGTATTGATTCATTATTGGACATTAGGTCTATTTTCACTCATTGACTGTTATGAACTATTACTCAGTTATGGTGTTAATCTGATCTTGTGTAGACTTATGTTCTCATTTCTCTTGAAATCAGGGATCAAAGAATAGAATGCTTGGTCCATGGTGAGTCTTGATGTGGCAATCTGAAGACTGTTCAGGCCATGTCTAAATGACCACATCAGTATATACTCTCATCAGCAAGATATGAAGGCTCCACTTCCTCATAAACAGTGTCAATAATGGTTATTGTATCCTTACTAACGTATAAGGTGGCATCTCATTGTAATTTTGCTTTTCACTGCTCAAATGTTCTGGTGGGTTTTTTTTGTATTTTTTAAGATTTATTATTTTTGCTTGAAAGGGTTACAGAGAGAGAGGAAGAGACAGAAAGATACACATCTTCTGTCTGCCGGTTCACTGCCCCAGTGGTTAAAACAGCTATAGCTGGACTGATCTAAAGGTCAGAGTCAGTAGCCTCTTCCAGGCTTCCCGCAGAGGTTTGGAAACCATCTAGGACCATCTTCTACAGTTTTCCTAGGCCATTAGCAGGAAGCTAAATCAGCACCCAGAAAAAATGCTGGTGCCACAGAGTGGAGGATTAGCCTGCTGAGCCATTATACCAGCCCCTATATTTCTCCTAATGTTCATTTTATTTTTATTTGAAAGGCAGAGTGACAGAGAAAGAGAGTGATCTTCCTCCCACTGGTTTACTCTCCAAATGGCAGCAACAGCTCTGGCTAGACTTATTTGAACCTAGGGTCTAGAACTTCTTCCAGATCTCCCACATGGGTGTGGGAGCCCAAACACCTGGGCCATTCCCTGATGCCTTCTTAGGCCATATGCAGGGAATTGGATCATGCTAGGAGTAGCTGGGACACCAAGTGGTGTCCATATGGAATGCTGGCTTCATAGGAGGAGGCTTAGAGATTCACATTCTAGGATCATAAAACAACAACTCTTAACTTCTAGCATTGGAAGTTCAGTGCAATCTGTCTAGGCTCTCAGAATGCCCACCATCTCTGACCCCCACTTCCTTTGTTCACAGAACTTGTAGTCCCTGTAGAGGTCAGGAAACAATAGACCTACAACTAACTCTACATGGGAAAACCAAAGCTGCATAGTTATTCATTCAATACCATGTGTGGATGAGCATAACCACCCAAGAGTTGAAAAAACACACATAAAGAAAGACCTGAGGAGTCCACTAGCAAGTGAATCTGCGGGACAGGGCATATAAAAGAACATAGGAGGCAAAAATCAAACAGCAAAGGAAAATAAAATGTCAGATAAGTAGAGAGGTAGAAGATCAATGCAGGAAATTCAGTAGTTATGGAATAGAATAGAATCTCTACCAAACCATCCTGAGAAAGCAGGCAACCAGTAATGAAAGAAACACTGTTTGATTTTCCCACAGATTAAAATAAAGACTTTGTTATCTGAAGGAATGACAAAGGGCACCATATAACATCTTCTCATGAAATAGCTGGACTTGAAGAATATCAACAGAATCTTGGGCATGTGTTTGGCCTAATGGTGAAGTCCAAACTTAGGACACCCATATCCCTTATTGGGATGTCTAGAGTTTAGTCCTGTCTCCACTTTAGATTCCAGCTTCCTGATAATGTGCAGCATGGAAGGGAACAGGTAACTATTTAAATAGTTGGATGTCACTCATACAGATGGATGCAATTCCTGGTTCCTTTTTTCAGCCTGGTGCAGCCCTGACTGTCGTGGGCATGCTGGGAGAGAACCAGCAGCTGGGCGCTTTGTCTTTACCTGTCTCTGCCTTTCAAGTAGGTGAATGCATCTTCAGGAAAGACCATCCAGAAAGGTTTCCTAAGAGCAAATGGAAAACACAACAGGTTGCCTGGAAAGCAGTGGAGTTAAGATTGGTATTAGAGAGTCTGTTAGCAATCTTTCAGAATGCAGAAACAGGTTGTGGGTCGCATACAGGAACTATGAAACTCTGATCACATATATTTATTTTGAAAAAAAAATTAAAGCTACATTCCTGTAAAAGTTTTACAGTTGATTCAGGATGATAGAGGAGAATGACTGTGGATCTAATTATTAGTGCTATTAGGATTGCCACATGAAGAGCTGCAGAGGAATAGTAACACAGTAGTCCTAAAAATTAGTTAATAGAAATTAGAGAATGAGAGATTACAAAAGCAATGAAATCAGAAAACAATAAAACGGTTTATTTTCCAAGCAATTTGAATAAGAAGCTGGAATGTCAAAGCAATATACAATTGATACTTTGCTTTATCTCTCACTCTGTCTCTCTTTTAAAAGGCATTTGGAAACCACAGGAAGGAAAAAAAACCTCACATTTTTAATAAACTAAGTATGCAGGAGGCAGTGTTACGGCACAATGGATTATCCCACTCCTTAACACATCTGTGTCCTTTATCGTTTATCAGAATAACTGATTTTAAGTCCTACCTCCACTTCAGATTCTGCTTCCTGCTAACACTCACCCTGTGAGGAGCAGACAATGGTCTAAATACTTCAGTCTCTGCCATCCATATGGAAGAGTCAGAAGCAATTTGGGCTTTTACTTGACCCAGCTCCAGCTGTTGTAGGAACTTAGGATGTGATCCAGCAAACAGAGGCTGTCTCTTTCAGTCTTTCTGTCACTGTGCAATTTAAATAAATATAAACCAATGCATAGTTATTTTGAAAAGGACTATAGCCTCTGGTAAAGTTGTTAAATAAATAATAGAGTTAAAATTTGTAGGGTAAAAGTATGAGGCTATTATATACACTTAGGGAAAGGTTATAAAATGAAAGTAAGCTGTTTAGAATGACAAAACATTGTGTTTAACATCAAGAACTGAACAGAGGTTAAAGTAGGCATGCACTTTAAAATAAAACATGCTGCTTGTTATCGTACCATTATCCACTTGGAGAAGCAGAAACACAGTTGTCAAGGTTACCCTGAAGAATGTTACCAGAGGTGCTCAAAGGCTTACCTTGCTTTATATTAAGCATGTATTCTGTATATTTTATGGTTTTTTTTTTTTGCTTCCCTTACCTTTAAAATAATTCTGTGGTAGATTTAATTAGAAACAATTAGTTGTATATCTGAATTTTACAGTTAATAATAGTGTCCATGGATGCAGCTACGAGTCAGGTGATACATCAGCGATGTGGCTTCCTTCACATCGCTTCATGTTGCACTTCATACTGAAGCCCTGGAAGGTCAGAGAAGGAAGAGACAGGCACGTCTAATTAGTTCAGCCGACTGGAGAACTCGATGACTACCTTTAATGCTTTGCTTGGTTTCTCTCTGTCCTTCTGTAAAACACAGGTTGATGATCCAATGCCAATGTTTGGTAAATAATAAATTCCTATTTTGATTTTAGCATTAGAATATCAAAATTGATGGCCATGCTTTTGCATCAAACAATATGTGACTTCCTAATGCATACTTTGAAGTTTTGAGTAGAAATTCAGCTTCATTAAAATTGCCAATAGCTTAAACAGAAACATGCTGAGTAAAATATAATACCAATAGAATTTATGCCGTAAAAAAATTATTAAGATTTGATAATGAAATTGATTTCTCTCAGGAGTTGAGCATGTTTACACTGATAGACTTTATAAGGTGTGCTATGTGGAGTCTGCAGCTAACTCTTTAATTTTTGATCGCCTTGTTAATGTAGCAGTGGCTGGGAGAGTGGTTAGTTTGCAAACAACTTGGGGAAATAACCAACAGGTGAATCAACTCAACATGACACAAGATTCCCCAAGTGAATAAAGCCTGCCAGGAGGGACCTTCTGCCCAGGGGCAGAGGATGCCCTGGGTACTCCCTTTGGAGACTCCTACCTATCTGTTGTTCTCATTGCTCATCATGAGGGGAAGAATTGGAGAAGTAGAATTGGAGGGAAATTCTACTGAGTTCTGCCCAATACGCCTCAAAACAGTGACTCCCATTACAAACAGTCTTAAGTTGCCAAGAAGAACCTAAGATGTCAGGATTATGAAGTGCAAAGTAGCATCATGAATGGGATACAGGAAGAGAAAATGAATACTGAATTTTAAAGAAGAAAGTGATTGCATCACGCAGAAGCCTTTGAATAATGTACTGATCAGAGCAGGTCCACCTGCTCAGCCCGGAGCTGAATATTGTGATCCTCTCCCGTTTCCCTTCCACTCCTGTAAGATGCTGGGTCTGTAGGGAAAGCTTAGCTACTTCCTGGGTGAAAAAGTAGAAGTCTTGTTCATACAGCAAACCAAGCCTTCACATCTGACCTCCTATTTAGCTAGACTATACTTCAAAAAAAAAAAAAAAAATGGGATTCAATGAGATTTTTACTCTCATTTGAGAGCTGGCATTCCAATATTTGTGTCTTATCCATGATTAAAGATGGATATTTGCTTGAAGTTGCCAGAATATATTAGTTCATTTTTCTCCTATATGTGAAAATATATGGTAGAGCTGTAACAAGTACTTAGGGATTTGGCAGTGTTTAGCGATAATATTGTTCTAGAGGAAGTCTGCACATGTTTACTGTCATGTAGACTAAAAGGTGGGTTGATTGTCAATTTGAATTTTTGTTCTTGACATTAGAATTATGCTACATTACAAATGAAACAGTTTTACAAACTTTTGATCCACTTTAAAATACTTAATAACCAATATTGGTTGCCATCAATCAGTTCAGAATATACATATGTTTTCTATATCCTACAAATATGCGTCACTTGAACATAAGTGTTGTGGTAATAATAATCAAAAAGGAAATAAAAATTCACTAATCCACACCTTAGTAAAGATTTCCCTTTGCAAAATCAATGCAATACTTTCCGTATCTAAAACATACTAGTATATAAGCATGAGTATAAATCCATAAACACTTCAGAATGTCGTGAATTCAGTGTGTCCTAGCCAACAAGGAGGAAAAGAATCAATAGTCTCCACAACATTTCTGAATTCAGCAACAAATAATCTTGCTTAATAAAACAATCATTTTGTAAAGCAATTACTTTTTTAAGATTTGTTTCATTTTTTTTATTGCAAAGTCAGATATGCAGAGAGGAAGAGAGACAGTGAGGAAGATTTTCTGTCTGATGATTCAGTCCCCAAGTGACTACAATGGCCGGTGCTGTGCCAATCCAAAGCCAGGATCCAGGAACTTCTCCCAGGTCTCCCATGCAGGTGCAGGGTCCCAAGGTTTTGGGTCGTCCTCGACTGCTTTCCCAGGCCACAAGCTGGATGGGAAATGGAGCTGCTGGGATTAGAACCTGAGCCCATATGGGATCCTGGTGCGTTCAAGGCAAGAACTTTAGCCATTAGGTTACCGCACTGGTCCCCAAAGCAATTATTTCAATAGTAGACTCCGGCATGATGGCTCAGTTGTTAAATAATCACCTTGCATGCTCCAGGATCCACTATGGGCACTGGTTCATGTCCTGACTGACACACTTCTTTTTTTTATTTTATTACAAAGTCAGATATACAGAGAGGAGGAGAGACAGAGAGGAAGATCTTCCTTCCGTCCGATGATTCACTCCCCAAGTGAGCCGCAATGGGCCAGTGCACGCCAATCCAAAGCCGGGAACCAGGAACTTCTTCTGGGTCTTCCACGAGGGTGCAGGGTCCCAAAGCATTGGGCTGTCCTCCACTGCTTTCCCAGGGCACAAGCAGGGAGCTGGATGGGAAGTGGAGCTGCCGGGATTAGAACCGGCGCCCATATGGGATCCCAGGGCTTTCAAGGCGAGAACTTTAGCCACTAGGCCACGCCACTGGGCCCTGGCTGATACACTTCTGATCCAGCTCCCTGAGTGTAGCCAGAGAGAGCACTAGAAGATGACCCGAAGACTTGAGACCCTGCATCCAGCGTGGGAGACCCAGAAGAAGCTCTTGGCTCCTGGCTCCTGGCTCCTGGCTTCTGATCTGGCCAGTGCAGTCATTTGGGAAGTGAACCAGCAGATGGAAACTATTTCTACCTGTCTCTCCTTCTCTCCATAAATCTGTTCTGCATTTCCAATAAAAATAATTTTTTAAATGAACAGAACTGAAATGTTTGAAATGAATTGTCGTGGTTTCATATAGCCATGTGTCCACCATCTACTGTATTTTGCTTTCAACTGAAATGCTTTTATGGACTAATAGGAAAAATCCATTATGATCTCTAGATTCTTTGCTGAAGTTTTTTTTTTTTTCAGTTTCATAGTGGACTTTATTGGGGAAAGTTAGCACAAAAAACATTCAAAAATCATAAAATGTAAATAAGTAAAGTTCTACCTTGCAGCTCTAGTGATGGCTACAGTAATCACAGATACAGCAAAGGATAAATCATGGCCTAAGCAACCTCTCCTTGGGCTGCCATGGGCCCAAGGCAGGGCCCAAGGCAGAGCCCAGTGCTGCACTGAGATTTGGAGCATGATTTGATTACAGCATCACTACGTTCCAGTGGGGACAAGCAACTTCATGAAAGCCCCTCAGCAGAGTGTGTTAGTCATTGCCATAGACAGCCATCGTTGTCATGAAACACAGTCTTTCTTACTGTCAACCCCCTGGAGCCCTTCCTTCCCAGGACACTGCTCCAAATGTTGCCAAGGTTATTGACTGAGGTCACCTTTGAAGTCAAACGGGCCTGCCTACATCGGGGGCTGCTGAGAGTTCATCGATGCCTCCTGCTTGGTGTATGATGGCATCCCAGGACTTCAGGAAAGTGGTACTGATAATTGGGATCCCAGAGGAGCTGGATGACTCTGACTTTGAAACGGGAAGATTTCATTGTCAGAAGCAGGACAAGCATCCAGATTGAGAATGATGAGCTGATAGCCGGCCGGAGTGCCCAGGCGATCATGGCACAGCTTCCCCAAGAGCAGAAAGCAAAGATAGCTGAGCAGGTGGCCAGGGTCCAGGAGAAGAGCAAATTGGATGCCAAGGTGTCCAAGTGGGATGACTTTGTACTGACCATGATGAAAGTGATCAACTTCACCCAAGCCAAAGGGCCACTTAAGAACACATCCGACGTGATAAGTGCTGCCAAGAAGATTGTGGACCACAGTCCCAGATGGATAAGCTTGGCCTCAGGATCGGCAGACCATTGCCCGGATTTGGCCTGTAAGCAGGACCTGCTGGCGAACTTGCAGCGCATCACCCTCTACTGCCACCAGCTCAGCATCTGCAGCAAAGGACAAGGCAGAGGTGCAGAAACTCGGTGAATAGCTCGTCCTTTCTGGGGTGGACAGCGCTATGTCCCTGATCCAGGCAGCCAAGAATCTGATGAACGCCTTGGTGCAGACAATGAAGGTGTTCTACGTGGCCTCCACCAAGTACCAGACATTTCAGGGAATGGTGTCACTCAACCTGCCTGCTGTGTCTTGGGAGATGAAGGAGCCTAAGAAAAAGCCTTTGGTGAAGAGGGAGAAGAGGGATGAGAGATAGAACCAGATTAGACAGGCATCTCAAAAGAAGCATGTCAACCCCATGCAGGCCCTTAGCAAGTTCAAAGCCGTGGACAACATCTAATCCAGAGCCACACAAGCTGCCCCAGGTACCTCAGGCTCAGTCATTATTCTTTCCCGGTGGGTTTGCTAAGTAGGCGCTGCCTTGAACCCTGTAAAAGCAACATATTTTGCAAGATTTATTTCTTTTTACAAAGATAAGGAGGGAGAGGGAAAAGAATCTTTCATCCACTGGTTCACTCTCTGAATGACTGCAAAGGCTGGAGCTGAACTGACCTGAAATCAGGAGCCATGAGTACAGGGTCCTAAGGCTTTGGGCTATCCTCCACTGCCTTTGCAGAGCATAAGCAAGGAGTTGGGTGGGAAGCAAAACAACTGGGACATAAATTAATGTCAAGAGAGGTGACCGTGCTGGTAGGTGGAGGGTTAGCATGCAGAGCAATAATACCAGCACCTGATCTCTAGATTCTAAAGCTTGGAGACACTTTAACAAGAAAAAGAGGACAATCGTTGCTGGCTATTAGAAATTTGTTACTCTAAAGTTTCTGCTTTACAGTAGCCAGATGGATGAATTATGGAATCTAGGGTTTTAGAAAATATTCCTTGCTAGCATAGGCAGATGTGTGACATGTTAGGGCTAAATGTGAGTATCCTCACAGGGAATGCACAGTGGTTATATGGTGATGCGTTTAAGTTGCATGTGCAGGTACCAGCACCTTCCTGCTCTACTTAACTTCCAAGCACCTGATAGAAACAATCTCTTTGAAACTCAGTAGAGCCCTGTGATTATGAGGTGCGTAAAAGTTTTGAGTATGCTATCCAAGTTGGTTCTTTAATATTTGGTCCATTATTTGAATTGTTGATTTACACTGTGTATCAGTGTAAGCATAGCTATATTCTCACAGTTTGTTATTTATGTTGAGATCATTGAGAATCCATTTTTGGTAGCTCTTTGGAATATACACTACATCATTACCAAGTCACCTTTTGGAATGGAATAGAAAGTTATTTTATGTGGAATGAGTTCACCATGTAATCTTGAATGATACCATCTGGATGTATTTGTCAATATCTCATACAGGGAAGAGGTGAGTGTAAGAATCTCCATGTATAATTCTTCACCATAGTAGAGTTGAGTCTTGTATGGGAATTGCTCTTTCAGATCAGTAAGAATGAAAAGTACTATCAAAGTTAATCTGAAATGTCCCTATATTTTATCCCAGTAATACCTTTCTCAGTTTCTACAACACACAAATAACTCAAAGACAGGCAAACTATAGCAAGCAAAACGGGGCCCTTTTGTAAGTAAATTTGTCGAGCCAAGTGTTTCAATATGACAGATTAAGGCATCGCCAGACAAAGTATATGTATTTTAAAAATTGCATCATTACATATCCACCTTATTTGCTTATGCATGTGCATGTGGCTGATGTCATACACAGCTGAGTTGAACAGTCTGACATAGGCTGTCAGGACTTTATAGGAAGTTTCATCACTCCTGACTTGATCACTCCATCATTTGGTAGAGCTTGAGATGCACTGCTCATGACTGGTAGCCAAAGTGTAAAAGGATAAACAATAAGATCATAGTAAAGGGGTTTGTTCACAAATAAGTACTTTTTCAGTGATTAAATACTTTTTATTATTATTATTAATTATTTTGCATTATGTGACAGTTTCATAGGCTCTGGGAATCCCTCCACCCCTCCCCACGCCCCTCCCCCATGGTGGATTCCTCCACCTTGATGCAGTATTACAGTTCAAATTTAATCAAGATTCTTTCCTTGCAAACATATACCAAGCATAGAGTCCAGCTACTTATTGTCCAGATGGGTTGAACAGTTTCTTGGGGAGACCATTTCTGGTCCAAAGTTAGAGCTGGTAGAATATCATCCCAGTCAATTAAGAGTCCCAATATAACATCAACAGCAATTTGCAATATTATGGAATTGACGTGGTTGTGAGTAACCAGTATGTTAAAAAAAAAAAAAAAGCAAGTCCTAACCACAACCTATGATTAGCTCATTGACATTTCAATTTTAGTTTATATACAGGACCGGCTGCTATATACCTTAAAATGGCTATAAGGTACCATTCAGCTGTCTCGTGTCTATTTCATTTTAGTATTTAGCCATTTGTTGTATTGAAGTCTAATTTTGCTGATTTTGGCAGATTTTAGGATAATCTAGACTGGCTTGTAACTCTAACAAGACATTTGTAGAAATTTAAGGTGCAGAACATTTTTTTTTTTTTGGAGGGGGGTGTGCAGGAAAATCCTCAACACTATGGTGAGGAGTAACTAATCTTTGTGTCCCACTCAGCGAGGCATGAGCCAATCCACGCCAGCTCTTTCCTGTCAGATTTCAACCTCTACTTTCTGTTGTTTGCTCGGACCAGAGAAAGCTCTTCTCCCTGGTCCCAAAGGACATTTATTGTTCTTCTGTTTCTGCGGACCACTCAGGGCTTCTGGTTGTCTTTCAGATGACGTTGGTTTCTGCACGATAGTGTTTGGACTTTTTCCATCCCCTGCGGAAGCTCCGGTTGGGGGTGGGTGACCTCAGAGTACTCAGCCTCTGAGGGCATCCAATTCCCTGTGGCCTCCTTGGCAGTTGGGATATAGTCCTTGTTGCTCGTATTAATAGTTTGTGGTGAAGGTCTGGGAGTCTTCATGGTTGGGATCCAAACTTCCTCCTTACCACCTGCTCCACTCTGGAGTGCCCCCCTTCTCCACGCACATGACCTCCTGTTAAGAGGTTGTCAGGATCACACCCGATTCCCCCCTCATGCATTGGTATAGTAGTTTTACTATTGTTTAGTGCTGCTTTGAGTCTGTTGTCTATGAATTACCAGATTTGATCTTGATAGGCTATATTGTACTTTTTCCTCACTCTTTTTATGGTCCTGAAAGACTTCCCTGCACTCCCCCCCCATTACGGTTTAACATAGCGTATTGAGGGTATAGTAGGTTTTACAGTTTTTCGATGTAGATCTTAAGTATTCTGACATTCATTGTTGGTTTATAGATTATATCGCATTATCTTATTACATTGGATGCAGGTTGTTATAGATTGCACTAATATTACAATATACAGGTACTATCTTCCAAGTTGTCATCTTTTCATCTCAGATTAAGGCAAACATGTGGTATTTAACCTTTTGGGATTGGTTCATTTCTCTTAGCATGATGGATTCCATTCAGGCCCATTTGACCACAAAGAACTGCATTTTGTTTTTTTAATAGCTGAGTAGTATTCCATAGAGTAGATGAGCCATGGCTTTCTTATCCAATCGTCTGCTGATGGGCATTTAGGTTGCTTCCAGGTTTTTGCGATTGTAGATTGTGCTGCTATGAACATAGGCGTGCATGTTGGTTTCTTGTGTAGGAGATGTTTTGGATATATTCCTAGGAGTGCTATTGCTGGATCATATGGTATGTTGATTTTCAGTTGTTTGAGTATTCGCCAAACTGATTCCCATAGAGGCTGTGCAAGTCTGCAGTCCCACCAGCAGTGGAGAAGGGTTCCCTTTTCCCCACATCCTCGCCAGCAAGTGTTGGTAGTATTATGTATGTGTGCCATCCTTACTGGAGTTAGGTGGTACCTCATTGTTGTCTTCATTTGGATTTCCCTTCTTGCCAGGGAACTTGAGCATTTTTTCATATGCTTGTTTGCCATTTGGGTTTGTTCTTTTGTGAAATGTCTGCCCATTTCCCGTGCCCATTTCATGAGCAGTTTGTTCTGGTGTTTTGGTTTCTCTGGAGATCTTTGTATATTCTGGAGATCAGCCCTCTATCTCCTATGTAGTGTGCAAAGATCTTCTCCCATTCTGTAGGTTGTTTTTTTACTTTGTTGATTGTTTCTCTAGCTGTACAGAAACTTCTTAGTTTGATGAGGTCCCAATTGTTTATTTTGGTCTCGATTTCTACAATAAGTATTAATAGTAAGAGACCAATTTCAGAGATTAGAGGCTTCTAGAATCTTTATTATGCCTTCTTTGAGATAAACCAGAGATCTTCCAGCTGAACAATTTTAAAAATTTAATTACTTATTGTTTCACTAGCAACAAGAGTGACA
Source organism: Ochotona princeps (assembly GCF_030435755.1). Lineage (NCBI taxonomy): Eukaryota > Metazoa > Chordata > Mammalia > Lagomorpha > Ochotonidae > Ochotona > Ochotona princeps. The sequence continues at coordinate 126,773,710 of NC_080833.1, forward strand.
GAGAGAGAGAGGGAGAGACACAGAAAGAAAAAAGACTTGCATAAGCTGGTTACCTCCCCAAGTACCCACGCAGGCCAGGAGGCCAGGCCGAGTCCAGGAGCTTCTTCCACGTCTTCCAAGCAAGCACAGGGGCCTGAGTGCTTGCATCATCTACTTCTGCTCTCCCTGACACACTGGCAAGGAATCGGATGTGAAGCAGAGCAGCCAGGAGTGCAACTGAAACCCAAATGGGATGCCAGTGTTACAGGCAGTGACTTGAGCCACTCTACTGTGACACTAGCCTCAGTGCAGGACCCGGCAGTAAATTTTGTAATGAATTCTAAGTAAAATTCATGTAAGAATGCCTGTACACAGCTGCCTAGGTTGCCTTGTACCTGGCTAGTGTTGCACTGCTGGAAGAGAGACAGCCAGTGGCTGGCTGACATTCTGTGCCCGATTCCTGCTGATCTATGTTGAATGTGCCAGTGTGCCAGCATAGATGCCAATTAAATATGCCACAATGTCAAATCTGCAAGGATTGGTGATGGGAATGGGGCTGCTGCCATCCAGTTTGCAGGGTCCTTGAGCTGGGGTGGTGGGCACTGAAGGCTTTGGAAGTAGAAAGAGCTACAGTTGTGAGCCTGTCCAGGCCAGGCAACTGCATCCAGGGGCAGACACAAGAGTCAGGGCAGGGCTGGGCAAAACAGTGGGCCCAAATGTCTGTTATGTGTATGAGATCTGCAGTTGGGTTGCAGAATGGGCAAGAGTCCTAAACACCTCCTGGGCCAGGACACTGCATCCACTGATGGGGAGAGGCCCATTAAAAGGCCTTTGTTGTTAGCAGGCAGTCCATCCTTTCATCTCATGTAGCCTCAGATACATAAGCATTTCTCCAATCTCAGGGACCGGAACCCATGAATGTGTATCTGATTTTGACGCACAAGCTCCCTGAGTTAGGCCACCTACATTGCATACTGCTGTGCAAAGAAGCCAACACTATGTCCCAGTGATGATGAAGATGAAGGGGACATAGTCATTAGCACTGAGGGGAAGTTTGCCAGCTCATAAGAGAGATCCATGTGAAGAGACAGTGTTCCAAACCCCACATAGGCCAACCCTGTGCCCCTTACACTGAAGTAACTACAGATGATGAAATGGATCTACACAGTTCAGCAATCCTCAGATTGAGTCCAGTTGAAGAGAGAGGAGTGGTTATATAATAGATTTTTAGCCTGTTGTGTTGGCATCCCTTATGCAAGACAGTTAATGCCTGAACTGCTCCATATCTGATCTAGCTCCCTATGTATGCCCTAGAACAGCAGTGAAGGATGGCTCAAGGCCTTGGGCTTCAGCACCCATGTGGGTTCACTAACAAAGCTTCTGCCTCCTGGCTTCAGGTTGACACAGCTCTAGCCACAGCAGCCTATTGGGTCATGAAGAAGAGCACAGAAAGTTATCACTTTCATTCTGTCTCTATTGTAGCTTTACACATCAAAATATTTAATATTTTCTTATTTACTATGCATTCACTCTTGGACAGCCTAGAAAATGAGTCATACCTGTGGACTTCTTAGTCTGAAAGTTACCCATTGATGTTTTTAAAAAAATATGTATTTGAGGAAGAACCACTTAGCATAGTAAGCTAAGCCTCCCCCTGTAGCACCCCCATTCCCCAATGGCATCCAGTTCATATGGCAGCAGTTCCACTTATGATCAGCTCCCTGAAGATCTGCCTGGGAAAGAGGCTGGGGAAGGTACGAGTCCTTGAGCCCCTACAGCCATGTAAAAAACTTGGAGGAACTTCTAGGCTTCTGGCTTCAGTCTGGTGTGGCTCTGGCTGTTGTGGCCATTGGAGTGAGAACCAGCAGGCTAAACAATCTCTGTTTCTCCTACTCTTTCTGTAATCTGACTTTAAAATGAAAAAACAGAGATATTTACATAAAACATATTTGAGTGGAAACTATAGGGAGATCTTCCTTCTACTTGTTCTCTGCTCAACTGGTACCAAGGGCCAAACTGTGCAATTGAAACCAAGGGTCACAAGTTTGTCCGAATCTCCCACATGGGTGGCAGGTTCCCAAATACCTAACTTCATTCTTACTGTTTGCCATGCACATGAACATGGAGCTCGATTGCAAGTGGGAAAGCCAAAATTAGACTCAATGTCTATGTGGGACACTTGATCTGTCATACCAGAGGGTGGGTGTCCACAAATTCCTACTGTCTTTCAACTCCTCTCCACCTCCCATTCCACACCCACCATCAGACAGGAATATGGACTGATTGGGGGTTCAATAAATAACGTCCAAAAAGCTGGTAAAGTTTAAAAATTTTATTAGACCTTTGTTCACATAATCTTCCAGACACTACAAATTTCTTGAGTCTTTGGAAAGTGTGTTCCACCTACTGGTAGATTTTGCTTTACTGTTAGTTCTACAGTATATTCTTTGCATTTTCTTTAAGAAGTTCTGTATACAGTTTTTGCTAAATTGTAAAAATTCCTCCTTAGTAAATAAGCAACACTGATTTCAGTGTGTATTTCAATACAGATAATTCTAAATTTGCTTTTAATAATCTTCAAAATCCTCTTCAAATTCTGCGACAATTAATCTGTGAGGTATCTTTTTCTTGCATACTTTCAACTTCGCCAACACATTAAACTAACATGTCCTCATTGGAAATAGTTTGAGTTGACTACTTCATCTTTTTGGTTGGTTTGTTTACTTCTTTTCTTAAAAACAACTTTTGCATTAGAGTGATCAGGTTCAGTTGGCAAAAAGTTCTGCAAAACCTGAACTTGAACTAATTACAAAATAATTTAATAAACCTTAAACCTGTTCTGAAGAAAACAACTTCATGATCAAAAAAGAGACAGCTGGAGGTAAAATGAGCTGCTAAAAATGTAAATAATCCTATCAGGATTGTTGGTGTCAAACAAATTATCATAAGTAAATGCTGAGAGTCTTCATCTCAGATCTTGTGTTCTCTCAGTTGGCTTTCAGAGTCCTTTGCTGTTGCTCGTGTAAAGGGGACAGCGGGGCTGATGTTAAGCCGGGCTTCCCTACACTACTTCAAGAGAGGGTGGATTGTCAGCAGCGTGCTTGGTGGCCCTGCATTCTATGCCAACTTGGCATCTATGGCTGTGTGCCCAGCTGCATGGAGAGCACCTGAGAGGTGGCTGCTGGCTTGCATGTGTTTCCCAGGTCTTGGCTCTGGACTTCGTGATTTCCTGCAGCTGAGCCCTGGCAATCTGCTACACCTTCACGCAACACTGGAGTGTGGGAATTCTGCCTTCTGCACCAGTAAGGTCTTGGCTGGTAGCAGGGCCAAAACCTTTGCCAGCGTTGGGGCCAGCAAGGTTGGGCCTAGCCTTTGCACATGCTGCCTGAGCCCTCAGTGTTGCTACTGAGGTGATTCAGCAGAGGTTGCCTTTCAGGAGCCCTGCATCCAGGGAAGCCCTGGGAACAGCGCCACTCACCCACATATCTGCTGCCCCTCACTGCAGCTCCCACGGGGCCTGTAACATTGGAGGCCTGCAGGCCCTTCTGGCCCTCCTCCACATCAAACTCCATGGTCTCGCCATTCATGAGGCTGGGCACGTGGTTCCTGGAATTGTAGCTCTTAATAGCTGTGTGATGAACAAAGATGTCTTGTTGGATATCATGGCGCCTGATGAAGCCATATCTGGCTTTGAGATTGAACCATACCACGGTTCCCAGAACCTTGGTGGCGAGCAGTTTCTTGTGCCCTGTGGTGGAGGGATTGGGCTCAGCAGGCAGCTGCTTGGACTCCACCTTGGCCTCAGCCTGGCCACTCAGGCTTGTTGTGCAGGTGGCCAGTATAGGCAGTGGCATCTGTGCTTCCCCACAGGGTGACTCAATCACAGGGCCAGCAGCACTGGGGACACTGCTCAGGGCTCTCAGGGAGATGCTCTCTGCTCCCACTCCTGATTGAACGGCAACCAGTCCATCTTCCTCCTGCAGGGCTTCAGGCACATGAGACTCTTCGGACTGTGCAAGATGCTGATGGTCCCTCTCAGGCTCCTGGCTTAATTCATCTTGTGAATGCTTCCCTGCACTCTGCAGGGCCACTTCCTTCAGGTGATCCTGTTGCATGGCCAGCAGCATTTCCTCTCTGTCCTGGTTGAACTCTGGATTCTTCTTCAGCATGGACTCTGTGGCACTCAAGAGCTGCTGGGATGTGTCTTCTTTTTGTTGCAGCAGTAGTTGTGCCCCAGTGTGGAGCTCCTTTCTCAGTTGACAGGCGGCCCCCTCCTTCTCTGGGAAGGATATAAGCATCATTGTGTTGGTGTCTTCAAATGCTTTCTTCTTTTCTTGAGCTGTTTCATGGCTTTTCTCCTGTTCTTGTTTCAGTTTGGCTATATCCATCAGCAGTGTGAACACTGCTTCTTCTAGTTTTCTCATAGATTGCTTTAAAATGCTGTTCTCCTCCTCTTTCTTGAGAAGAGTGTCTTCCAGTGTGTGTAGCTCATGAGTTTTGGCTTTCACAACAAGCCCTTTTGCTTTCATTACTTTCTCTAGTGCATGTTGCTGCTTCTTCAGTTTTCTGAGTTCTGCAGACTTTTGGTCCTCCTCTGTTTCCAGGGTGATGTTCTCAGTGGAGGAGTGACAGAGTTTCATGATTTTCTTCCAAGTGTCATTCTCTCTCTCTTTCTCTTCAAGTTGTTTGTTCAGAGAATATAATTGCCTACTTTTGGCATTTATGCAAATATCTTTACCTTTTATTAATTTCTGCAAATATACCTGGTTCTTCTTTAGTTGTCTGATTTGTGAAGACATCTGCTGGTTTTGTGCCTCCCTTGTGGTGGTGGTGACAGTCTTTGAAGAAGGCCTTCTGGGTATTTCTTCCTTGAGGAGCCTGACTGTGCTTTCCTTGGTTAGTAGAGATGGGTGCAGTGTTTCCATGGCTTCTTCAAGGCCTTCAGCAGGCTCCCCCAAGGGAACTGGCTTGTGTGCCTGCTCTGCTGACTCTTCGGCCAATGTTCTCCCATTGGAGCCCAGTAAACCTTTCAGGTTTCTTGGAAAATCTTTTCTATGACTTGTGCACATTCCTGTGTGCAGTTTCTGTATCTGTTGTTAGTCTCTTGGACATTTTGTGCCAAGTTAGTGTCTTCTGACTTTTGGTCAACGTGGTTTCCGTCCATGATGGGCTGTGTACCAATCTTTCTGAATGCATGTTCAAGACACACTGACTCTCAAAGCCTCTTTATGGTTTGCTTCAATGTCTTGTTCTCCTCCTGGATGTCTGTCAGATGACTGTGCAGGGAGCGTACCTGTTGAATTTTCACTGTGAGAAAGAGCTCTTTACCTTTCATGAGCTTCTCTAGACGATCTTCCTTCTTCTTTATTTGCTTGAGTTCCAGTGACTTGTCCTGATATTTTCTCTCCACTTTGGTTTTCTGCACCATAGCATGAGACAGTGTCTCGATTCTGGCCTGGAGGAGCTGGATGGTTTCTTCTTTTGTTGCTAGTGATGATTTGAGCATCTCATTCTCTTGTAGGAGACACTGAGAAGGCTCTCTCCAGGACACAAGTTTGGTTTTATCAGGAAAGTTCAGGTTGTTGGTGGCCTCCAACACATCATTGAGCTCTCTGAGTAGATCTTGCTTGATGGAAAACTGCCTGGTGTTTTCTGGCATCTTGTCAACTCCCTTTGTGAACTTTCCAGGTTTTGTTTTGTTGTCTCCATCAGCCAAATTTGTGTCAAACAATCCAGATTCAATCCTGATGTCATCCAGAGTTTTTGGTACTGTAGGTTGAATGGTGGTGTGCTGGTTGTTGTGCCGCTCCCATGCCTGACACCATGCTTCCAGGTCTCTGGTGAGACTGGTCAGCAGGTCACCTTGACCTCTTTCAACTCCATCAACAATCCAGATTCATTCCTGATTTCATCCAGTGTTTTTGGTACTGTAGGTTGAATGGCGGTGTGCTGGTTGTTGTGCTGCTCCCATGCCTGACACCATGCTTCCAGGTCTCTGGTGAGACTGGTCAACTGGTCACCTTGACCTCTTTCAACCCCATCATTCTTCTGTACACCTTCTGGTATATATTTGTAATAGCCACCAATGTCCTTTGCCAGTGCTGGGTAATGGCCTAGCCTGGAGCCTAGGCCAGGAATCCCTGAGGACATGGCTGTGGGTCACTTAACTGCCCTGGAGTGCTCAGAGAGCATGTCCAGCTCAGTCGGACAGTCCCACAAAGTGTCACCAGAGCAAGGCATGCTGGGACTTTTATAGGCAGCTAACAATGGGTGTTGCCTGGAGATGCTGGAATTCGGACATGGTCCTCCCTCCCCCGATCCTGTGCCTCTGAAGCCCTTCATTCCTGTTGGCTTTGCTTCCCCTGCACCACAGCAGTTCCCACCAGGCCTTGCCAAGATCCCAAATAAACTATCATTCCTCCAACATTTGTGGGAGACAATATTAAACCTAACCGGTTCGGTCGCAACTGTAGTCAGCTGCCTAGGTTTCCTTGTACGTAGGCAAGTGTTACACTGCTAGAAGAAAAGCAGCCCATATCTGGCAGCGATTCTGGTCCTTGTTAATGCCACATTTGTGTAAACTATATTAGTATGTCAGCAGATTTGTTTATTGTTTTTTCTGGTTTTTAAAGTTAAATGGAAAATGTAACAAACTTAGTGTTGGGACTTGCCACCCCATTTGCTCGGTGGGTTTGGTAAGATTGTCCGGTATAATGGGCTTGGGATATATTTGAGTGGGAGCAACTGAGACCAAGTTTGACCTGGGAGGAATTATTTCCTGTGTTTTCCACAGACTGAGCCACTGTACTCACAGATATGTAAGGGAGCTGAGAGAGTGGATTAGAGAGGGAAACTAATTATCAAGTATCTGCCTATGTGGGAGACCTGTTCTTAGATAAACAGCGTCATGTGCCACACACTGGTGCTCACTTAGAGTGGTTATGGGGCATTCCTGGCTCTCCAGGCCACACAAGCTGCCCACAAGTTCAGAGCAGGAGGTAGGCTAAGTCAGATTAGACCACACCACCCACCAAATGTGAGAGCACTGGATCTGGGGCAGATTCTCTAGGGGGATTGTGGGCTCATCTCTTTGGGGCTGCTGGACCCACTGGTTTAAGCAGAGAGCCCGGGGCAGTGACAAGCCAAGCCAGGCTAGACATCTGAGCTCACCTGACAGGATCCCACCTGACACTCCTGGGAGCTATGGCTGGGAGAAGGCCAGGTGTGGTCATACAATGTACTGTATACTATGTACTCTGCAACATCCCATCAGGATAAACAAATGTATCTTAACATTTCTTTTTTTTTTTTTTCGAAATATTTATAATCCATTCCCCTAGTTTATATTTTTAAAGAAATAGGTAGGAAAATATCAACGCATATTCACATATTATAAAATAGAACACTAGACTTCTTGGCCTTATTTAACTGTAACTATGAAACAAGCTTTCCCCTTAGCTCTCTACCCACTTCTCCCTCCTGGCTTTCGTAATGGCTGTTATCCTTCTGATCCCTATTAGATTCACTAGGTTAGATTTCACACAGGTCAGGTGTGATAATATGCTTGTCTTTCTGCTCATGGCTCATGTCACTTAATGTAATAAATTTCAGTTCCATTCTTGTTGCAAATGATGGTTTTAGCGTTGTAATGCCTGAATAGTATTGTCTTACATGTATTTGCCACATTTCATTTTTCTGTTTGTCCCCACATGCATGTCTAGATGAGTCACACTTCTTAGTTACTGTGGATAGCATTGTGACAAACACAGGAGGGCTAAGGTCTCTCTAACAGAGCTCCTGTCCTGCTTTCCACGATGTCTGCCTTTCTTTTTGGCCTCTCTTCCATTTCTTTCTCGAGTGAGTTTGAACTTGCAGTCTTCTAGAGCTCTTTCACCTTTTGGTTAAGTTTATTCCTAGTATTTTATTTTTTGGACATGACTCTCTTGATTTCTTTTTCAGGTAATTTGCCATTGGTCTATGATACTAGTATGAATTATTGTACATTGATTTTGTACCTGGGAGTTACGGTGAATGTATTGATTATTGTACTTTTTTGATGGAGTCTTGGGGTTTTCTATATATAAGATCAGGTCATCTGCAAGGGATGGCAGTTTGACTCCCTCCATTCCCTGCTGAAAGTCTTTATTTCCTCTTATTGTCTGATTACTCTGACTTCCAATAGTATGTTGAGTAAAAGTGGTAACGTGGCATCATTGCCTTTAAGTCAAATCGTAGACATCCTTCAGAACTATGAATTGAAATAAACTTGTTCCTTCATAAGTAATTTCTCTCACTCTTTTATCATAGTGATAAATTCTTACTAATGCAATGCCTTGCCTGGATTTCATATACTAGTTTTAATTTCTCACATTTCATGTTCAGATTTTAGAAATTATTTCCAATTGACAGAATAATTGTATAAATTTAAGTGGCACAATGATTTACTATATATATACTTTGTGGAACCACCAAACCAAGCTAATGTGCCCTTCAGTTCATCTACTTAGTGTTTTCCTGTCTGTAGTGAGTTCTCCCAGCAATTCTGAAATATCCAATATGTTTTTGTCAACTGTGGTCACACTGCACGCAATGGGTCAGCCGACCTGAAGCATTGTGTCTTTGTTCAGTATCTTTTCTTTCCCCCTTTCCCATTCCAACCCATAGTAACCCTCGGTTTTCATTCTACTTCTATGAATTTACTTTTTTAGATTCCACATATAAGTGAGTTCATATGCTGTCTGTCTGTATGCCTGGCTTATCTCACTTAGCATATCCTCTGAGTCTACCTACATTGATGATCACAGAAGGGCCCTCTTTGTGAAGGCTGAATAGTATTGCACAGTGTTTATGTGCAATATTGTCTTTATTCATTCATCTCTGAATGGACAGGGAAGTAGTTTCCATATCTTAGCTGTGGTAAATAATGCTGCAATGAATATATGACTGCAGATATCTCTTCAGGATATTCATTCCAATAGTTAGAAGTTGGGATTGCTGGATCATGTAGTAATTCTATTTTAAGTTTTTGAAGAATCTCCATAGAGTTTACTATAATGGCTATACTTCTTTATGCTCCTACCAAAAAATATTTTCCATTCTTACTGCATTATTAACAGATGATCTGCAGTAAAATTCCATAACTAAAAAGTCTATGGAGTTTTTCACTCCTGAATGCATGCTTTGAATTTGTAAGTTCTAATCTAACAATGTAAGAATTTTCATCATAATATACAACATAATACACTTTTAATTGGTCCCCTTTCTTTTCTCATACTTATTTTTCATTACCAGTGTAAAGACATTCTGCTCCATAAAATTATGTGGAATAAATAATTTCAATTTCTGAAAGCATCTAAATTCACACTAAATAGCATTTTTTACTTTAAATTTATAATGTTTAAGTTCTTTTAAATGTAGATGATGGTTTGAGATTGTTCAATAAGAGGGAAAATATCTATTTTGTCAACATATTTTCATCTATTTTCTTAGGAATCTCTAAGGCTTTCCTAATTAGAGGAATTTACAGGAAATGTCAAACATTTTGAAAACTGATGTGTTATAATTAAAGTCTTAGCAATTGAGTAAATTAACCTTTAGATTTTTATGATATCAAGCTACAGGCAGTTTCCGGAAAGTTGCTAAATTAGCAATTGAGGGAATTATCAGAAACCAGGAAATAGAGGAGAAAAACATGTGTGGGTTGTTACCACAGTGTTTTAAGTGTACAGTTAGATTGATAGCAGTGATTTTTCTGTGAGCTTAAAATAGTGAAACATATTCATTGGTTTTTTTTAAAGATTTATTCATTTTATTACAGCCAGATATACACAGAGGAGAAGAGACAGAGAGGAAGATCTTCCATCCGATGATTCACTCCCCAAGTGAGCCACAAAACAAGCTGATGCACACCAATCCGAAGCCAGGAACCAGGAACCTCTTCCGGGTCTCCCACGTGGGTCCTCAACTGCTTTCCCAGGCCACAAGCAGGGAGCTGGATGGGAAGTGGAGCTGCTGGGATTAGAACCAGCACCCATATGGGATCCCGGGGCTTTCAAGGTGAGGAATTTAGCCACTAGGCCATTGTGCCGGGCCCAAACATATTCACTGTTAAAATATAAGGCACTAGTATACTTAAGGTACAACAACATTAAATAAATAAATGGATAAATGCACATACAAGACATGAATTGCTACTGCTCTAAAAACTTTAAATTTTAACTTATTCTACAATGTATTAATAGAATATGTAAATAAAAATATTTAAATGCTAATAAAATGAGATAGAGATGGTAAGAGAAACATGAGTCTTGGAATTATTGCTAAGTTATTTTTACATAAGACATTTTGCAATCTGACCAGTACAGAATCAAGTACAAAAAGAATCATAATTTTGTTTTTCACTATCTTACTTGATGTGGAAATAACCCAGAATCACTTTGAATAATAAATAAACTGAATAAGTTGCATTACTAGCTGTAAAACATTAGTAAATAGCTAGCTACCGTCTACAGAAATCTTTTATGACTTTAAATTTAGCAGTTGAAGGAAAATATTCAGAAGAGATTGCTGCATAGAGTTAATAAAATAAATTCAATGGAGCTGATAATTTACATCTGAATTTTCCTGGTTACATATCAAGATGACTTTTATTGCTGAGCAATTTAGGAGAAGTTACAAGTTTTTCAGTTTGAGATAACTCTTAAAATAACTAGATCCCACCTAATTCTCACAATTTATCATGTACTATGTGCTCTTGTTTTGAATTAGTAAGAATCCTGGGATGGAAACTTTGCCAAGAGTATTTTTAGGGGACCTCACTAATCCCGCCCACTTTCCCACCAGATCATGGGAACTTTTGCACCTACCATCATAGTTCTGTGACATTATCTTCTTCATTAGACATTTAGGTTTCCCTGTTGCCATGTCAAGCTTGACAATGATGCGCAAGGTTCTCTGAGAATGTTAGTGGTGTATGAACGTAAAATAAATAAATTTAAAAGTAAATAAGGTTTATTTTCCCCCTATTAACTTTTCAAAGGCTCTATTGATGACCTCATCATGAACCCAGGATGGGGTGAGGAAAGGAATGTCTTTTCTTTTGCACATTGGTGCTGCCAAGGAGACAAAAGACAGAAATTCTTTCAGGCAGACAAAACAAATGTGTGCCTAAGTAAAATTGGTCAACCTACAAAATTCATAGTCAAGTGAACGTCGATTTATTTAGTAAATCTCAGGCCTTACCGTGATGAAAGGAAGCAAATCAGAAGGCCTTACCATGATGAAAGTTTGGTTGAGAAAACTGTATCTTTACATAAATGGAAAACTGATGGAAGAACATCTCCCTAATGAATTCACCTAAGCATGTTTGCCATTTTATTCTCCGACCACAAGTTCAACCCTGATATCCAAACTAAAAATGCAAATTAATAGGAGGTAAGCAGAAGAAAATTAGGATGAGTAGATTTGGATTGGAATATCAAGGGAAGTCATCCGTTGAATTAGTTGTCATTATCATTTAATTGTTAGTTCTCCATGACATACGCAAGTTTTATTGCTCACAAGAATTATGTTTTGAATTTATTTTGATATTTCTATGATAAGGCATAATAACTACTTCAAGAATCATATCATTAACCTGTAGGTTTGATTGTCACCCCGTATCCGTTATCTTAAGTAATTTTAACACGTCAGAACAAGCTAAGGCATTGAAGGGACAAGTTTAAATTCCTAAGCTTAACCTTCTTGTGTGTTGTAATTCCTAATTTCACTAACCAGTGTTGAGTGCACAATGATGTTTGAAGTATGCATAAGACATGACAGATACCCTGTGGCGCGTATTTGTGCTGTTTATGTTGGGCTGTTCCAGCTGCCACTCCTTCTTAAGGCAGTTTATTGTGCTTGCCAGTGTCCCCTTCTGTATCAATCAGGCTTATGGTTTGTCAAAAAGAAAAAAGAAAAACCTGCCAGAAATTTGGAAGGTGGAAGGGAAAAATTGTGCTTTGGGATGCAGTTGTGGCCAGATACCAGGGAAAGAAGAGCAAGCCACAAGTTGCCACCACCTACTTGGCCACAGTAGTGCTGGAGAATGGGTGAGATCTTGGGGAATCTCAGGGTTTGTGGCAGCCTCGTGGCTTGAAGCTTTGTGACAGAGCCCTTCAGTGTCGTCTTCTCTAGTGTAGGAGCAGTTAGCTGGCTGCCACTCTACCAGCACATCCACAAATCATTACACTTCTGCTTATGTATGTAACTCCATCCAACCAAGATACACAGCCAGGCTTCTGACGAACTAGATGCTAAGGCATTTGTACGTAATACTCTCAGCCTCACTAAGAAGTAAATATTTCTAAGAGGAGAGGACTGAGGTTATTAGACTCCCCCATCACTTTAACGTTGGCACAACTCTGACTTGACAAATGGAGTTTTCAGAACACTTGCTTTCACTCTTTGCTCTTAACCTCTAAGGTGTCATCTGCTGCAGTGAGCTTAAAAAAATGTATAAATAAAAGGTGTGGAATCAACTGAAAAATGAAAAGTTAGAAATAAGTTTAATAACCATTTAAACAGTTTATATTCAGTAACCAGTACTTTTTGAGGAAAATTATGTAAAACTCACTTATTTTCAAATTGTAAACATTCACATTCATACAAACTTTATGAGGAAAACCGAAGCAATCAGAAAACAGGGTTACAGTTCCAATACCACATCTGTATCCATCTTCCTTTTACTGCAAAAGCCAGCTCTTCCCATTGTCCATTAGTTTCCATCTTGCCTCTGACTTAAGGGCAATGTTTCAGAAATTCGCTACAGTGTCACCAAATTCACCCTTTTGTTCTCATTAATGTAGTCTTCAGCTGTTTCCTTGACTCCCTTTACTTCTCCATTTAACAGAAATGATCTTAAGGTGTTTTTTAAATATTTTTTCCTAAAGACTTATTTGATTTTTATTAGAAAGGCAGGTTGACAGAAAGGGATACAGAGAGGAAGATCTTTCATCCATTAACTCACGCCCCAAGTGGCTACAACAGCCAGAGCTGAAGCAATCCAAAGCCAGGAAACAAGAGGTTCTTCCAGGGTTCCCACGCAGGTGCAGGGTCCCAAGTCTTTGAGCCATCCTCTACTGCTTCCCCAGGCCACAAGTAGGGAACTGGGTGGGAAGTGGAACAGCTGGGACATGAAGAAGCACCCACATGGTACTGCTAGTAGAAGCTTAGCTTACTATACCATGGTGCCAGCCCCTGTCTTATATTTTTTATAACTTTGTGAATTGGACACAGCTTATTTTGAATTCCTTCTCTAATGTGCCATTAAATACATAAATTATTCTTGATATGTTACATTCACTACATTCAATAGTTTTGAAAATGTGTTATTTTAGTTGTATTTCTATTCTAAGATGTTTTAACATGGCATTTAAATTCTTGCTTAAATGGCAGGTCACTAAAAAATGTAGCTTAAAACTTCAACACATTTAAAATTTATCTTTTTGTTACAACTTTTGAAATAATTGCATGCACTACGAATGCTATGGAAGGGATCATATAGATGAATATTTTCAACAACTTTTGCACTTATTTTATCATGTTATATATGCCATTTTAAAAACCATTTCATATAAATCTAAAAAGAATATCCATCCTATAACAGTTCTAAGTGGGATTCTAAATACATTTTTATATCTACCCTGTTCTAAACAATTTTTAGTAATATACCTTAACAGAGCAGTCAAAGAGGCACGTTGAAGTATCCTGCTTAATGAAAAGGCAATCAAAATATTTTTAAGGTTATTTTATTAATAAACAGTTTTACTGATATAGAAGTCATATGTAATATATTTAACCCACTAAAGTGTCCTTTTATTATTCTTGGTATATTCAGGCATGCACAAACGTCACTACAATTTTAGTACTGACTCAAAATCAAACTCCAAACTTCTTTATCCCCAATTCCCCCACACCATCTCTACACAATAACTAATCTGCTTCCTGTCTCTCTGGATTTCACTGCCACGAGCATTTAATCTAATCGGAATCATCTAATATGGATTCCTTGTTCTTGACCTCTTTGATTTAGCATGTTCTTAACATTTATCCACATTTCAGTGTATTTATTCCCTTATTTGACTGCATTAACACCCCATTTTTTTGATGTATCATTGATTAGTCTATGCATCACTGAAAGGTCCTTTGGGATGTTTTACCATGAAGAATTCTGGGTTATGAAGAATACTACTGCCCTAAGCATTTGTGTACATTTTTTAGATATATTTTTATTTCTCTGTATAGATAGGTATACAGGTGGGCTTTGGAGATTACACATAAGCGTTTAATGACTTCAGGAACTGCCAGGTTGTGTCCAAAGCAGCTGTGCAAATCTACGTCCTGGTCACAAGTTTAGCCTGTTTCTCCGTCTTCCCCAAAACTTGTTAGTATCTGACTGCATTTGTGAAGATCTGTTTCTTTATGTATTTGAAGGGTACAGCTGGAGAGAGAGAGAATCTTCAGTTAGCTGCTGCTTTCCCTACATAGCCACAATGGCCAAGACTAACTAGACTGAAGCCAGGAGTATTTGCATCTCCCAAGTGCAGGCAAGAGACCAAGTGTCTGGGTTATCTTCCATTGCTTTCCCAGGCACATTAGCTGAGAGCTGGGTCGGAAGTGGAGTAGCAGGGATTCAAACTAGTGACCACAGAGCATGCCAGTTGCAGGCCACAAACTTACCCACCATGCCACAGTGTTGGTCTCAGCATCTGACTTTCAGCTTTAGACACAGGGAAGAGAGACAGATGGAGAGGCAGACAGCAGAGAACTCCCATCTACTATGTTTTTGGTTTGCTGTGTTGTGTTTGTTTTTTCCCGGATGGCCAAAGCAACAGGCTGAGCCAGGCCAAAACATGCAGGTGGCAGGATCCCAGGAACCCGCTGCAGTAGCAATAAGCTGGAATCAGAAAGATAGTTAGGAGTCAAACCCAGAAACTGAAATATAAGATACAGGTGTTGCAGACACTGTGTTAACTGGTAAGGCCAAATGATCATCCCTATGTGATTTTTTTTTCTCAAATGAACTTGGAGTGGAATCTTTCTGTTTGTGTTACATTTCTCGAGTGGCAAAGTACCTTGAACATTTTTTTGCATATGTTTATTTTCTATTTGTCTGCAGAAATGTCTACTCAAATTTTTTACTCATTTTAAAAATTGTGTATCTAAATCTTTATTATTAAAGCAATTGTTTATAGATTCTGGGTATAAGTCTTTTTCAGATGTATAACTTAGAAATGTTTTCTCAGATTATGTGGGTTGTCAGTTTACCCTCTGGTAGCATCCAGGAAGCACAAAAGCTTTTTATTTTCAACTCCTCTGTGTCACTGTATTTTCATTGTATTCCTCTGACATAGCTCACGAGTGAGTTTATTAGTCTGTAAATTTCCATCATTTAATTTGACATTTAGACCAATCACCGTCTATGACTAGTATTGTACTGGGCTTAATTATGTTACCCTGCCACTTTTCTGTATGTCATATTGCTTCTATTTTTGCTTATTCCTTTTTTCTTGCTTCCTTTTCAGAATTAATTCATGTTTGTTGTACTCCATTTACATTGAATTTATTATGATACTTTGGCTCTCCACTTCTTACCATATGAAGGTAGAATCTATGACCTATTTGCTGAAATATCTCCAGAATCTTGCAAAGTGCCTACCAGTTATTAGCTTCTGGTACGTACTTACTGATAGAATAATGTCTAGCCTGCACTTTGCTAAGCTAGTCAGTTGTTGGTTTTATTTCCATTTCGTGAAGAGAAAGTCTGATTCTTCATTTAGCAGGAATGACTTAAGAATTATTACATTAAAAAGTAAGTAAATGAATAAAAGATACTAAATATGCATACCCTTAATTTTTTAAATTTATGCATAAGTTTAGGAGCCTTAGAAATGTAAGAAATATAATGAAAGAAATAATTTTATATTTTAGCTGTTTCATCTATTTCCATTTTACATGTGAAAAACATGTAGATCTCTAAAAATCTTACAGCAAATGCTGAGATTGTCTAAGGGTTTAAACTTGCCAGCAAGCCTGAGGATACCAGAATGAGGCACAGGTGTTCTTTGGCCATAAGAACTACGGAAGACAAGCTGGTAAGGAATGTCCACTTTATTATGCACAGGTTGCAGATTTTAAAGGATAAGAAAGGGGAGGGCAGGAGAACATCTTCCAACAGACCCTCCCTCCCACCACCACCACCACCCACTAGAGACACTGTAATTGACTATATGACACGTCCATTTCCCTTGACTTTCTGATAATGTTCCATGGGTATTCCCCGTGACCTTCTGGCCACGTCAGAGGTCACACTCCATGTGTAGGCCTGGGAGTTATGCCCAGGCCATGGGCAGCAAACCTCTGAGCCATACCCACTGGATAGCAGGGCAGGGGCCTGGGGCAATTGTCAGCAACCTTGCTCTTAATTCATTCCAAACATTCTAACATTAGATATTTATCTGTTGACTCAAGGCTTTTGACAATGACAAAGAGTCTGGCATTTATGAAAAAGGAAGAGCGATTGCACAGTCACAGAAAATGAGCGAAATACCTCCCATGTGATTCTCCACTGGTGCCTTCCTGTCTTTGGATTGCATGATGATCCAATCTCCTGATTCTGTTAATAGCCCCACAGAGGACTAGTCATTCCTAATGCACTAACACCAAGATCTGTTTCCTCTGATTCTTGTTTCTGCAATGTTAATCTGACAGCTTCTGGTAAATGTGGGCTCATTATTTTATGTCATTGCTTTGGAAAAAGACATATCAAATGAGCAGCAAAAGAAGCACAAAACAAACAACAATAGCAATGAAAAATCTTTTAAAGAAATATGTAGTGGATAGTTTAGAGGCTGAGTGGTTTTTTCCCCACAAGGAGGAAATAGACAAATGGGCATGATAAAGAAAGTATTGCCTGGGCCCAGTGCCGTGGCCCAGTGGCTAAAGTCCTCACCTTGAACGCGCCGGGATCCCATATGGGTGCCGGTTCTAATCCCGACAGCTTCACTTCCCATCCAGCTCCCTGCTTGTGGCCTGGGAAAGCAGTTGAGTATGACCCAAAGCCTTGGGTCCCTGCACCCACATGGGAGACCCAGAAGAGCTCCTGGCTAGTGGCTTTGGATTGGTGCAGCATTGGCCGTTGCAGTCACTTGTGGAGTGAATCATTGGACAAACAATCTTCCTCTCTGTTACTGATCCATGTTTCTATCTACCCTTAATCCAGCATAGTTCTGGAATCAAACAGATACTGCACTCTTGTTTATGTGTTAGTTACCTTTATTCTAGACTGGTTTTACACTCAATTACTTTTTGGGAACATTTGTTAGTGTTTTCTATTTAACCTTGCCAATCCAGATCCCTGTCCATCATCCTAGTCTAGTTTATTACTTTCCCCTGCATCCATACACACTTCTTTCAGCTTCTCCAATGTTTGATTCACCTGCTTCCAAGCTCCATAGATTCTCAGACCCACTCATGCATGACTAGACAGCTGTATTATCCTCCCTGAATTTCTTCCTGTCTCTTCTTCAGCTCTTAATTCCTTTTTGTCATAGTTATCAGCTTTTAATCATTTTGTTTGAGAAGCTTTGGCCACATCTCACTCACGTGTACAAGACCATTCCTAGTGATATCATTAGTCGCATTCTCACTCCATGCAGGGTCTACTGGCCATTGAATTCTGAGCTGGAAGAGGACATGGCTGCTTTGTCCACCTCTGTATCCTCACTGCCTCTTCAGCGCTGAGAGACAAGAGCCCCTATTGTATCTATGCTAATTCAGTTGATAACCATGATACATTTCCTCTCAAATATACTGCTATTTTGCACGTTCTTTCTGCTTGAATAACTTTCTCCAACATATAAATACATTTACTTTTACTTCAAGATCCACCTCAGAATTCTTTTCATACAAGTTTTTTTTTCCTTTCTTTTTTGGTTTGGGTTTGTTTTTGCTTATTTCCATGCCATCTGTCCTTGCCTTGGCAAGTGTACCCATGGCACACTTTACACACAGTCTCCCAAGCCCCGCCTCAACGGAAGCCAGTTCTAAGCCATGTGTAGTCCTTACAGAACTGTGGCACTGTAGCACCTCATACACAAGCATGATGCCTATTTTTTTCCCCACGAAGTTACCAGAAAACAACCTCGCTATACCTAAGCACAACATATACATCCCAATATATAATTAAAAGAGAAAAGAAAAGGAGGCAGCAACTGCAGCAGAGACTCTCCCCTCAATATTAAAGCTGGTCATAATTACAGAATATAATTAAGGGTGGTGGGGACAGAGCTGTGATGAATAATGTACATTTAGTCCAAGGCTGTTAGGATATTTTTAACAAAAATTATATAGAGATGAGCTATTTTTCTTTATTCCAGAATTTATTTGCTCATTAGAGCTATCTGATGAAATTATTGCTATACCTTTTCTTACAAAGCAGAATTAAAATATCCTTCAAGAGTTGTGTAAGTGAAATTAATTCTTGTGAACAAGTAGCTGCCATTCTTGGTTGCCTGGTAACTGTTCTGAACCTAAATAATTCACCCTGCATTTAACACTTTGCATGATTTGCTGCTGCTTTGCAAGTTCTGTGACCTAGATAACAAGGTTATCAGGGAATATGAAAACATGAATCGTGGAGTCATTCTTACTGCCACTTTGTAGAGCTGTCGGTGACTGATCGCTCCACTCATCATACTCCATCGCTGCTGTAAGATTGCGAAAGACGGATATTCAACTCAATTCCCTCCAGTCTATGTGCCATGCCATGTCTCTTTACAAACATTAAATTCTACAACTTATTTTCATTTCTAATAATCAGACCACAAGTAAAATAGAAAAATCATTAAACATTTAAAATGCAAACACAAAGTAGAATTTCAGTAAATTCATGAAAAGCAGAATTAAAAGATAATGTACATTTTCCATGAACTTTCTGAAGATGGACACACACTTGGACACAAGCAAAACAAACAACACACAACACACAGTGACAAAGTGAGTTCAGAATGTTCATGGGAAAATGGAATTAAGGCAAGCTTACTTGGAGAAAGAACGTTTTGAAATTCATGCATTTTAATGTTTTTTATAAATCTTTTCAAGACTTTACATCTGTGTATGCGCTTGAAACAATGACGAACAAGATTGTTTTAACCTAGCTTCCCCTTAATTAATCCATTGGTTAATGGGTTTCTAAGTAATTACCATACTTCAGACTTTTAAAATACAATTTTCAGTATGTCATGTAGCCTTCCCCAGTCTGTAACTAGTTAGGAAATCTACTTTCATTGATGTAGTCCATGGAAAACCTAACAGCACCAAGTTTGTGGCCTTTAGGAGCAAGATTAAAGTACAAAACATAAATTTTGAAAAGGAAATATTATATATTTCATCCCTATTTCCAGATTTTAAATGCTGAGAAATATTGTCAGCTGAGGAAAGAAACCAAGCTAGGCACAGAGAGCAGGAGCCTGGTAAGTCACTCAACATTCTTAGACTTTCTGAGAGCATAAGAATAAATCTTTTAAAAGACTATTTAAGATTTAAAATTACAGAGAGAGGGAAAAACCAGGAAGAGTTTGATACATTTCATCCACTTTTTCACTCCTCAGATGGCCTCCAAGGCCAGGACTAAGCCAGAATAAAGTCGATTAATACAGGTCTCCCATCTGCGTTGAAGGGGCCCACACAATTGACCCATCTTCTCTTGTTTTCCCAGGAACATTAGTAAAGAGCAGGATCAAAAATGGAACAGATGGGACTTGAACTGGTGACCTTTTGGAAAGCCTTTACTGCTGACATGGTTTTCCTGCCTCTGCCAGAGCGTCAGCCCCAGGACATAGGCTATTCGCTCCCAAACATTTCCCTCCGTCACTGTGGAATGGAGCTAGGAGTAGGAGAATGACAGAGAGAGGCAGGCACTGTGGGGTAGGAGCACAGGAAACCTCAGGAAATAGATGGAGACTTAGGCTCTGTCCAGCAGATCACCCTCACATAACCTCACTGAGGCTCACTTGTGCTGGATTCAGGCACGGTGAGTGTAATATCCTACGAAAGAGAACCCTTTCTTTCAGATACTGTGTTCACAGTCTGACAAAGTGTGAGAAGCTTTCATGGAAATGTATAAGGAACGAGAAGAAAGCATGGAATTGATTGTGCCTTAAATTTACTAAGAATAAAGTTTACATCATGCAGAATAAGACTCATACAGAAAGTGTCCAGGAAACAAACAGGTTGCATTTTGGCACATGAGTCTGCAAAACTTAGAATGCATAGTTAGGAAAAAGCTATACCATTGGACATGAGTTCCCATCTTATGTGCTTGAGTAAAACCTGTGGTTAACCATGATGCCTCCCATTGGAGATGTTTAGAGACTCTGAGAAAGGACTAAACTTGGTCTTGGAAGTATCAAACCCCTAGTGAAGCAGACAGAGTGGCAGCCATCAATGAGGTGGGAAGAATGGGTGCTATCTTGGAAGTATAAACCTTTAGGTATAATTTTTCTATGGTTTTGATTTACTGCTTTCTATCTTTTGAGTCCATGATTTCTAAGTTTCCATATCATTTTATAAGATCGTCTAAGCTTAATGATTACTTGAATTTTAAAAAATTTCCCTTTCTATTTTAATAATTTTAATATTTATGACAGTCATATCATCATAATAAAAATTATTTTAATTTTTGAATTTTGTTGCATAATTCTATATAGTCTGGGATTTCTCCCCCCTCAAGTTCCACCCCCTGATTGATTTTTCCCATATTATCATAATAGTACACTTCTTCACAAGGAGTTACAATTCTATCAGTCTGCCATTTAAGTGTGCCCCAACATTGCTGGTGCAAACAATGTCAGACATTCCATCATGTCATTGTCTAGATATGTCCAGCACTTTCACTGGGAGTCCTTCTTTTGTTTGGAAGTAGAGATGCATGTTGCATTGTTTCTTCACATCTGGATATGGCAGTCATTACTCCTCCGCTATACATTCCAATTTGGATGATGGATTCCTTATGTTAGAGAGAATATACGGCATTTGTCTTTTGGGGATTGACTTATTTCACTGAGCATGACAGTTTCTAGTTGGGATCATCTAGTTGCAAATTATATAATTTCATTCTTTTTAATGGCTGGTAATATTACATGGAGTAGATGTACCACAGTTTGTTTGACCACTCCTTTTTGGATGGGCATCTGGGTTGTTTCCATGTCTTTGCTATTATAGATTGTGCTACTGTAAATATAGGATTAGAGATCCCCTTCTCATATGTAGTTTTAATTTCTTTTGGATATATTCCTAGGAGCAGGATAACTGGGTCATCTGGCAGATTGATTTGCAGTTCTTTAAGCACTTTTCATACTGATTTCCATATTAGTTGTAATATCCTGCACTTCCATCAGCAATGAAGGAGGGCACCTTTCTCCCCAGCAGGTGTTGTTAGTAGAGTTCTGAATGTAGGCCAATCTGACTGGTGTTAGTTGGTACCTCAATGTGGTTATCATTTGTGTCTCTCTGATGGCTAGGGAGCCTGAGCATCTTTTCATGTATTTCCATTAGCCATTTGGAACTGTTTTTCTGGAAAATGTCTATTCATTTCTATTGCCCTTTTTTTATAGGGTTTTGTTTTGTTTTGTTTTGAGCTGTCCCTGGTTTATGAAGCTCTTTGTAAATCCTGGATATTTGTCCCCTAACACTTGTGTAGTGTGCAAAAGTTTTTCCCATTCTGTTGGTTGCTTCTTCACTTTCCCAATTATTTCCTTTGCTGTACAGAAGCTTTTTAGTTTAATATAATCCCATTTGTTTATTTTGTCTTTGACTGCCTGTGCTTTTGGCGTCTTTTCTAAGAAGTCTTTTCCTGTTTCTATTTCTTGGAGAGTGCTTCCTAAGTTTTCCATTAGTAGTTTGATGGTTGTAAGTTAGATTTTAAGTCTATGTTCTTTAATGGATAGCAAATATGTCAAACTATTTTTCCTTAATTATTTCCACCACTAAAATGAAATGCCATATTTATTAAATATTACAATTGAAATATATAGCTTGATACTTTGATACACATTTATGTGAATTAAATACTATAGGTAAGTAAATTAGCTCATCCATTGTCTTCCATGGTTGCCTTTCTTACATATAATATGAACACCTAAAATCTGTTCTGTTGCCAAATTTTTACTATAAAAATATTAAATATAGGGTCCAAAATGATAGCCTAGTAGCTAAATTCTTGCGTTGCATCTGTGGGATCCCATTTGGGTGTTGGTTCATATCCCAGGCTGCTTCACTTTCCATCTAGCTCCCTGATTGTAGCCTGAGAAAGTAGCAGAGGATGGGCCGAAGATCTGGGACCCTTGCACCTGCATAGGAGACCCAGAAGAAGCTCCTGGCTCTGGCTTCAGATTGGCTCAGCTCCAACTAGGTAGCCAGTTGGAGATTGAACCAGTGGACAGATCTTTTTCTCTGTATTTCCTTCTCTGTGTGTATCTGCCTTTCCAATAAAAAATATTATAAAATAAAATCTAAAAAATTATTAAATATAAACTTAATGCTGTGTGCTAAACTTAAAACATATCCTATATAACTATAATCTTGTTTTATTCTTTCTAAAAATTCTGAAGCAATAATTATTAAGCAAAACAATTACCATTGCATACATGCACAGTTGTTTGTTAATGTGTGTGTGTATGTGTGTGGTATTTTATATCCCTGAAAAATTCAACCAAAGTGTAAACTCTCCAAAAATAGAAGTTTCTATTGGAATATTATTCAAGAAGTGAATAATATTCACTTTTGAGTGAATACTCACTCAAAAGTGAATATTATTGACCTTTGAGTCAGTACAATTCCCTCTTTCTTTGTGGCATGAGCCATTTCAATTATTTTGGTGAAACAAATAAAGATGAGCAGAAATTTTAAATATGTGTGGATGCTTTGCTTTTTCCTTGACTTCTCCCATTTTTATGATCCCATGTCTCAAGGAACGGTTGTTCCTAGATTACTATTTAGCAGATCTGAACCATTCTGGAGCCAAACTCCACTAGACCAGAGGGAAAAGCAGAGCTTTGCAACACAGTTAGCAAAGTCTGAGCTGATATGACATCGATGAGTGTGAAAATAGGTGCAGGAATAAAATTTGGGGGAACTGCTTCTTCCATGTGCTTCTTCTGCCTGCAAAATAGATTCTTCTGCATGCAAAATAGATTCAGGATATGTTTTATTATTATTATTTTATTATTATTATTATTATTATTATTATTTTATTTTTATTTTTATTAGAAAGCCGGATATACAGAGAGGAAGAGAGACAGAGAGGAAGATCTTCCATCCGATGTTTCACTCCCCAAGTGAGCCACGACGGGCTGGAACGCACTGATCCAATGCCGGGACCAGGAACCTCTGCCAGGTCTCCCACATGGGTACAGGGTCCCAATACATTGGGCCGTCCTTGACTGCTTTCCCAGGCTACAAGCAGGGAGCTGGATGGGAAGTGGAGCTGCCGGGATTAGAACCGGCGCCCATATAGGATCCTGGGGCTTTCAAGGCGAGGACTTTAGCCACTAGACCACGCCGCCGGGCCCCAGGATATGTTTTATCAGATGGATTATTTTGGTTAATGAAACTAATATAACATTAAGAAACATTTAGGTCAGTTGGAATATCTCATCATCCCTGCAGAACTATGCTTGTTCTCCATCGTGCACCATCAAGATATAATTGCTGTTTGTCTGGACTTAATGCTGACCCTTATGCTCTAAGCATTCCGCTCTGCCATCATCCAGTCAGGTAGGAGACACCTTGTCATCCATGATACATCTCCTCAGTGGCCCATCATTGCCTCTCAGGCAAACATTTAATAACTGTTAGAAAGCAAACTGTGTTTCTTCTTACTGCTCTGTGCCCATCAGCAACCAGACATCCAAGGCAGGTTTCTGTCTTTCTGTTTGTGACTCATCATTAATGGCCTTACAATTTGCTGTGTTGTATTCTTTTTATAGCGGTCATTTTTCTTTCTCACTCTGCTGTGTTCAGCTTAAATTACAAGAATCCCTCAGTCTTTGGGCAAAGACATTCATTCCTGACAGTAAGAGAGATAGATGGTTTGTGTAAGACACTGTCCCTCTCTAGGCCACAATGCAGTTTATTGCTGCAGTGGACATAGATCCCTTTTCCTTGCAGAGGTTTAATTGTTGGTGATAAAAAGCCACAGAAGAACAATGATGCTACTGATTCTGAAGATGATTGTCATATACTAGAGTAAATAGTAGGACTGCCAATGAAACTGCTGAATGTTCTTGACAATAAGATGCTGGACTCTCTGCCATTGTCCATGCCTAATATCAGGAAACACTTAAATAGCAGGATGATGTATTTATGGTTGATTGTAAAAAAAAAAAACTGTACTGTTGTAATGACAGGGGAAAAATAAAAGGGATGGGGATCTGGGGAAGGAGAAAGAGAAATCTAAGAGCCAACGGGACTGTATCATGGAATAATAAAATAAATAAATTTTTTTAAAGGGAGTATATAGTTATGGATGATTTGAGTAAATCCTTTTAGTTTCTTCAGTCCCTGTTAGGTGCATTTCCTAGAATAGGAGTCCATTCCCTTTTCTTTTATTTTTAGGTTTATTTATTTTTATTGCAAAGTCAGATATACAGATAGGAGGAGAGACAGAGAGGAAGATCTTCCTTCCGATGGTTCACTCCCCAAGTGGCCACAATGGCAGTGCTAAGCCAATCTGAAGCCAGGAGCCAGGAGCCAGGAACCTCTTCCGGGTCTCCCAGGTGGGTGCAGGGACCCAAAGCTTTGGGCCGTCCTCGAGTGCTTTCCCAGGCCACAAGCAGTGAGGTGGATGGGAAACAGGGCTGCCAGGATTTGAACTGGCGCCCATTTGGGAGCCCAACATGTGCAAGGTGAGGACTTTAGCTGCTAGGCCACCATGCCGAGCCCTGAAGAAGTACGTTTTCTAACTAACAAAACCTGTCACATGTACAGCCATGTTCCTGTATGTCATCTTGGTAACAGGAATTCCCAAGCTTAACTTTGTGGTAGCCACTTCAAGCAGGACAGAAAAGTAGTTTAGGACTGTGACTATTTAAGTAGTAAGTCAACTTGCTGACAACTTTGGATCAAAAGAGCATTGCTGATTTAATACGTACTTTTATGATATGCCATACAATATAATACGGTGAAAGAGTCAACAAAAGAATTCACTTAACAAAACTATATGACCCATTTGCCTTCTCAATTTTTGAGACAGAGCAGTTAAGTCATTTCCAAACCAGCAATGAGACACTTTCAACGATTAAGTAAACAAGGTAATAACCGTCCTCGGGATTTAATCTCATCATAGGTTCTGCTAAAAATTCTGGTTTTCGAGAGAATACCAGGAATATGAATGTCTTAAGAGTGCTCACAGAGAAGACAGCAATGGGAAGAGCCTCGTCCTGAAACACCAATAGTTCTGTTCACTGAAAACATGATGCATCTTCAAAGAGCTCATGGAAGTGCATAGTTTCAAATAAATATGCATAGTTCTTTGTGCCAAAATAAGTACATATTTTGTTTACATTTTTTTCTCACAAACTTTTTGAAATAGCAATATATCCCTTGAACTGCTAGTAGGTATACATTGTTTTTCAGGTGGAGCTAAATCTTGATTTTCTGAGATAGACATTGGCTACGGTGATTTTGATGAGCACTTGTGATGTCTGAATCCCAGATCGGAGTGTCTGGTTGGACCCCTGGGTCCTCTGCTTCCCACCCAGCTCCCTGCGAAGGCGTTCTCTGGGAGACGGCAGGTGGTGCTCCAAATACTTGGGAGCCTGCCATCATGTTGGGACACCTACACTAGGCTGCAGGCTGCCCTTTGGCCTGTCCCACTTCTGGCTGTTGTGAGATTTTGAGGAGTGAACCTCTCTGTATGTCTGTCTGTTTGTTCCTCTGCCTTTCAAATTAAATGAAAACACAAATTAAAAAAAACTGACACAAAATTGCTTTCCTTAGTAATGAAATTACAACATATTTAATGAAATAGAGAATGGCTGCTGATGACCTTTTTGGAAAGCTTTAAAATACTAATAACTGCTGTTTGATTTATTACATGGATCACTTAGTTTTATACATTTATATAGGAAATAGCATGAAGAGCTAGTTATTGAATTTCTCATAATTGATCATTACTGCCACTGGAATTTGCATGTGAGTTAATGGAGAGGTTTGCTCTTCTAAGAAAAATCCAGGGTCTGTTCTATAAAGAAGAGTGAAGGAGTCTGCTATGAGTCTATACTGGCACAATAAAGGACTGTGTGTTAAACATACTGGCGGATAGGATAGAAATAGGTGTATTGAAGGTTGGATTTTATAAGCTATCTGAGTTTATCTCAGTGGCTGCAGATGCAGGAAACATTTGGCTGCTGTGGTTTGTTCACACAGCATCCTTTCAGGTAAAGACAACTATCTTTTCTCTCCATGACCCATAGAATGAGCTACAGCTTCCTGATGGAGTCAGGGGTGAGAAGAGAATTCCTGTGCAGTTTGTACCTGCAGTGAACCAGTAGGTGGCACTGAGTCTACAGACCTGGGATAAACCCAAGCTGCCCGCCACTGACAGCTTCTGGGCAGGGTGTGAAGGCGCACCTCTTGCATGGGCTCCTCTAGTATAAATTTGTCATTCATGTTTGATCCTCCACTATACCTCACATCAGCTGCTGTTTCTATTATGCCATGCGTTTTTGTCACCTCTGACCCTTGCTGGTTGCTTCAGTGTCAGACATTTGTGCATAGCAGATGGCAGGGTTTGAGTAGACTGTGAAGTACAAAGCATGCAGATGCAGCCTGTGAGTACTGTTCTTACTATGACATTCTTTGATGGCTGTTGACTCTTCTTCAACATGAAACACATCTACAGTAATGAACTCCTCGGTACAGACACTGGGAGAAGAAAATAGACCATATCTCACCTCCACTGCTAAAGAAAGCTAGTGTTAGCTAAAACTGAAAATTCTTCAAATATTCCTCCTGTCAATGAAAATTAAATTTGTTATAGATACCCATGAATAATTAGGAATAGAATATAAATTCACGATGCTGAAAGATGCCGTTAATATGTTTTCATCATGAACTGGTAGAGAGGAAAGACATTAAATCAAATATTGAATATTGAATGGGATCTTATTTTTTCTAATAAGTGCTATAATGGTATGTTAAATGAGACTAGTAAATTTGTAATCTCATTGTGTGGATTAGATATCACATGAAAAAAATTAATCATTTATCTGTATCTCTCAAGACTTTGTCAAACACGATTCCACAGAATTGTCTAGTTAGCCATGCACTTCACACTAATCTCTATTCTCAGTATGTCTTATCTGACTGCCTTGCTAGAGTCTGATGGCTTCTGGAGTCTTTGTAACTGCTACCTTTCATACACTGAACTCACCCACGTCAGTCTCCCATGGTTCTGCATGTTGGGCAGTGCTACTACAATTAATAGCTATACTAATGCAAATGTATGTCAGAAATTTTTGCATAAATTCTTGGTTTTTTCCATTTGGAATCTATGCTTAGCACACTACAGGGCATATCTAGGCTATAGTATCCTAAATATCTTTACTGCAATAAAAATAGCTTGCATATGGGCACCAGCTCCATAGTTCAACAAGCTAATCCTTCACCTTCAAGCGTCAGCATCACATAGGGGCACCTCGGTGTCCCAGCTGCTTCACTCCAAATCCAGCTCTTTTCCTGAGGCCTGGAAAAGCAGTAGACAATGTCTGTGGTCCTCCACACCCACATGAGAGACCCAAAAGAGGCTCCTGGGTCCTGGGTCCTGGCTTTGGCGGGGCACAGCTCCAGCCGTTTGACTAATGGCGAAATGAAACAGGGAATGGAAGATCTTTTTCTGTTTCTGCTTCTCTGTAAATCTGTCTTTCCAACAAAAATCAATGATTCTTTAAAACATGCTTTCATAGTCATTTTGGGTTTGATCTTCGACTCTAAGGCTTTTTGAGGCACTTCACACCCTTTATGATGCCAGAACATTGCATAACAATTGGAGAAGCTTTGAAATAAATCGAGGTTTTATTTCCTGTCTGTGTACAGATTTAGATTTGTCTGCTTTCTTTAATTTTGTTTTGTGAGTTTGAAAAACAGTTACAATAAAACTAGACAACACTATAAGTTGTTTTTTTCTACTAGATAGAGCAAAAGGTTAAACTTGTGTTTGAAAAAAGTAACATTGTAAACCACAGAAAACCTTTGTCCAGAAATTTGTTGGGACTTCTACTTTTTGTTGCATATATTAATTGCTAAGGCAACCCTACCCACTCCATCAACCACCTTTTGATCAAATGAAATTGAGGGAAATGAATAAACAACAAAAAAGGAAAAATATATACTCTTGCAAGAATTAACAAATAACATTCTGGTCCAATAAAAAGAACAAAATTGAAAAATGAAACTCTGTGCAGAAAAGAGACCCATGTTATAAAATTATATTTCATGGTTTTGCATACCAAGTAATTAAAAAAGTGTATGGAAAATGCAATAATGGTTAATATGGTCCAAAAAAAATTGAATTACATGTACAGGCAGTCTTCAAAAAATCAAAGAAAATAAATATCACGAAAAAAACTATGCTTATGTTTCAAAAGTGTTTGTTAAAATTATATGTAATTTATTTATTGTTCAATGATTTTTCTCTTCTAAAAATATTCAAGAGAGAGAAAGAGAGATTCAGAAAGAAAACATAGTTCTCATTGCTGTTTCTTCCTCTGAAATGTCCATAGCATTCAGGACTCAGCCTGGTTGAATGTGAGAGGTAACTCATCCAGGGTTCCCACATGAGGATTGGGACCCAGCTGTTTGAACATCACCTGCTGCCTCCCAGAATCTGCACAGGCAGGTTGCTAGAATCAGAAGCCAAGTACTTCATCGGCATCTTAACTACTAGAACAAATGCCTGCCAGTCTGAACTTTAAGTACTCTGGATAGCTGAGGGTGTAGATGGTCCCTAGCAGTACTCAGAATTAATTAACTCAACAACCAACTCTTGTTGCCCAAAACCTGTTCTGAAGATACTAAAGACTGTCTGTCAATGTCTAAAGTCAGCTATGACCCGCCCTTGAACAAATTTCTTTTAAAAAATGGTAAATATATCTATCAATTCTCATTAGTAAGTTACAGAATCCATCTCCCCATTGCCACAAAACAAGAAACATGGGTAAGTGTTTCTAAAGACTGAGCTGGCTAATTGTACTAAATAACAGCATGTCTCTAACAGTACACTGAATCAGCTTTCTGTCTCAGTAAAGGGCATAGATTTTGTAGTTATAAATTGTTTAATAAGCCAAATTCTGCAACTACCTGGAGGTGTTATAATTCTGGATCAATGATCATTTCTGAACTTTAGTTTACTTTGATGTAATAAATGAGATGGTCACAACTTTCCATGGTGTTCTCTGCCCATATTCCCTGAGGAGCACCTGTCTTTTTCTCCCCAAAGTTCTCTCCAGTACTTTCTCTAAGTGAGTGTAGGCTACCCCTGGGAACACCTGCCATCCCACACTTTTCAAAACTCACTCCTGGGAAGTGATGTATTGCTGCCTCCTCATCTCCTCCCCATACTATCAGAGAGGCCCTTTATACCTTCATATCAGGCCACTGGCATATTATTCATACCGGCTCCTTCATCGTTTCTATTCCTTTACTGATGTTTTAAAGAGTTGGGTCACAGGCTACTTCTTTTACCTATCCTGGCAGAATTTTAAGTAATTTTTATATTTATAAGAATAGCTCTCCAAGAGCCTGACTTTTCACCCCTTAAGCCCTTGTCTTACTTCAAGCAACAACTTGACAAATCCTTCAGGATGCTTTTAATTGTTCTTTAGCTCAGCCAGCCACCCCCCCGAAAAAAAGGCCAATTCTTGGGCAAACAGAGTGAAAGTCACTGTTTTTTTTGCCAAACTATTATGTGATAAATGCACAATAATATTCCAGAAGTAAAAGTAATACATATCAAGAGATTTTCCTCAATCACAATTGTTCTGTATAAGAAAGGTTCTACAACAGAGGGGCAAGATCAAGGAATGTGTGCACAGAACACACTGGACTGTGAAACAAAATTTATGTTTCTGAGCTAAAAACATTTTTTGAGGATTTATATAGATTAACTTTGTCCCTGGTATTTCTTATGCAATGAAACTCTATAGACGGTCCTGCTGTTGAACCAAAGATGCACACACCTCTTGTAAGTTTCTCTAAACAGACTGAGTAAAACTCTAAAATGCTGTTAAAACACACGCAAGGGTAGGATGTCTGACATGGTTAACCCAGCTTGGGTCAACATTTCAGGCTGAGTTGGAGTCCTGACTCTACTCTTGATTTCACCATTTTATTGTTGCAGATTCTGGAAGACAGCAGTGGCTGCCCACTACCACCCACATAGCTCTGCATTTAGTTGTGGGCTCTCAGCTTGGCCTGTTCTGTCCTGGCAGTTATGTATATTTTAAGAGTGATCCAGTCAAAAGGAATGTTCTCTCTGTGTGTCTCTCTCTGTCTCTCTCTTTTTTCTCTCTTTCAAGTGTCTCTGTTTTTGTTAGTTTATTTATTTATTTTAATATATAGATAGGATGTATAAGGAATTACAGAGAGCGAAAGAGGATATATCTGGGCTCGGCAGCGTGGCCTGGTGGCTAAGGTCCTCGCCTTGATCCCATATGGCTGCTGGTTCTAATCCCAGCAGCTCCACTTCCTGTCTATCTCTCCTCCTCTCAGTACATCTGACTTTGTAATAAAAACAAAATAAATCTTTTAAAAAAAAGAGGATATATCTACCTTTCAAATATGTACAACAGGCTGGGCTAGCTGAGACCAACAGCCAGCAACCCAGAAATCTGGGCTTCCCACCAGAGTGGCGGCCCCCAAGGTAGCTGAAACATCATCATCTTCTGCCTTCCAGGTATGAGTAAAGGAAATGACTTTAGAAGCAAAATCACTGAACTATAGGATATAGGTATCCCAAAACAGGGTCTTAACCACTGCATCAAATGCCTGTCCTTGCCTCTCCAAATATAAATAAGTGAAACTTGAAAAAACACACACATATACACACACACATAGTACGTATATAGTAGTAAATAAAATCCAATATTTCTTTTGTATGTGTAAATTTAATGTCTTTTGTTTTAGCAGTTTTTAAAAAATCATTATTCATGTATTTGAAATTGTCACAGCGAGGAGAATCTTCCATCTGTTGATTCACTCCCCAAATGGCCATTGAGTTTCTTCCAGGTCTCCCACTCGGGGGCAGGGGCCCAGGCACTTGAACTATCTTCAGCTGCCCTCTCAAGCTAATTAGTAGGGAGCTGAATTGGAAGTGGAGAAGCCAGGATTCAAACGATGTGGGATGCTGACATCGTAGGTAGAAGACTTTACTTACTACACCAAACCACTGGCTCATATTTAGCTTTGTTACACCACTGACACAATGCATGCTGTGTAGTAATTTGCATGTGTTCAATGAGACCCATCACATAGAGCTGTTAGAAGGGTATAAATGCAACCATAAACATGAAATGCTGCCAAATTTGAATTCCAAGCAAGCCAGACTAGTGGAAGCTGTCTCTTGGGGTTGAATGAGCCAAGCGAATTTCCAAAAGTCACCATTCACACACAGCTGCACAAAAGCCTAATATTTTCATGTGCTAACTTCAAAGTACACCTGAATTCAACTCCTTTTCCTTACTTACACTACAGTTGTCTTCATATGGGGAAGAACTTTAGCTCTCACCCCCTCACTCCAGAAACATCTTGGTAGATTTCTCTTCTTAATCCCTAAAGCTCAGTCTTCTAGACAATAACCCTAGTGATCCGTTTATCAACATAAATCAGATAATATCATCCCCCAAAACAGACATTCTTCACCAAACTAAAGAAAGAGGTGAAAATCTGTCATGACTCATGAAAATCTGTCATGATTATGCCCGTGGCACCTCTCCATCCCTAATCTTGGCCACTTATCACACCTGACATTTTATCTGATGTGTAACAAAATGTGTGTGTGTGTGTGTGTGTATGTGTGTGTGATATCTTAGTTTATTGTCTCTCTTCTAGTAAAATGCAAAAATCCAAGCAGGAGTTTTTGTCTGTTTTGTACATTGTTATAAGTCAATGACTCCAAACAGGAAATACTCAAAACCTAATTGATGGATGAATGAATGAGTTCCCAAGGGACATTTCCCAGGCACAGCTGGATCAGACGTGGAGCAGCCAGGATGTGAACCAATGCCCATAAGAATGCTGATGCCTCAGGTGGAGGATTAGCTTGCTACACCACCTTGCTGGCCACTACAAAGATCACTTCAATGCCTCTAAGACCCTAATCTACTGACCTCTCTCTCTTACTGCAGATCTTGCATCCTATAATCCATATTCAGTTTAAAGATCTAGCACTGCATCCATTTGTACCATCTTACAAAATATTTGTGCTCTCCTTATACTCTCAGAAAATCTACAAGGCTTAAATTATTAATATCTTATATCTATAATCAAGCATTGATGTGTTGCAAGAAACATCTGGAAACATTATTTAATTTGGTTTCTCTATTTAGGTTGGAACTATTCTCATAAAATGTTGTCTGGCTGGTTCCAGCATACTTACCCCACTTCACTTTTTCCCATGCCCACTATACCCAGCCTGCATTAAGACATCTTTCTTTTTCTTGAAAAGAATGTCCATTTTAGCCTTAGCACCTTTGCCCTTGTCATTTCCTTTATCAGTATCCTTTTTTTAAAGACTTATCATTTCATTTTAATTTCTATTTTCTTTTTAATATTGTTTACATAGTTGAAAGGAATGCATGTCCATATAGAGCTCTGATTGGGGTGGGAAGGTTCAGGCATGGAAGAAGATGGATGAGACTAAAGTTTAAGCATTTGTTTTTTTTCCTTCTGTGTCTGGAAGGGAGGAGAGGAACGGGGCCACTCCTGGTTGTCAAGCTACATCAGCAGCTGGGACAGAGAATAGTCTTGTTGTTGTTGTTTTCTGATGCCTTAAAAACCCTGATGTGTGCAAGAGTGTCTCAAGGGTGTTACTTGAGTGCTTTTGATCATTCTGAGAAGTTATTGCTTCAGGGCTGAGAAAATCTTTCCAAGGTCTACTTGTTGACATAGTCCACCGTAGTATATCCACAGATACAGAAATATGCTACAAAACTTGTCCGGAAGAATTGTTCAACCTGTTCCATTTTCTAACTTCTGTAGAGCAGACAATGTACCCCTGCCTCCCTAGATGAGCTGACCATATTTGAAAGTCAGAGTTACAGCAGAAGAGAGGGGAAGAAACAGAAAGAGATCTTCCATCCAGTGCTTCAGTCGCCAAATGACCAGTACTGGGATCAGAAGCCATGATCTGGGAGCTTCTCCTAGGTTTCCTATACGGACATAGAATTCCAAGCACTGGAGACATCTTTTGTTGCTTTTCTAGGCACATCGGCCTAGAGTGAGCTGGATTTGAAGTACAGTAGCTGAAACCTGAACCTGCACCTGTATGGGATGCCAGTACTACAGGTGACGCTCTCACCC
The DNA here is from genome assembly GCF_030435755.1 of Ochotona princeps. NCBI lineage: Eukaryota > Metazoa > Chordata > Mammalia > Lagomorpha > Ochotonidae > Ochotona > Ochotona princeps. The sequence goes on from NC_080833.1 coordinate 126,807,304, forward strand.
ATTGCAGCACAGTGCCAGCCCTGTGCTTTCCTCATATTCCAACCTGGCTTGTTTCTTCTTTTCACTCAGATATTAACTCAAGTATTAATTCCTTAGAGTATTTCCTGATCTTCTGAAGTTTTTCAGCATTGAAGCCTTTTTAAGAGAACCAAATGGCAGATTCATTATTTGCTTTTTCTATGTAATTTGAAGTTAAATAACTGGATTACAGTATAAACTTTTTCCCACAATGTAAACAGAAACTTGTTCAGATACCTGAAAATCCTGCTTTGAAAATGACATTGGTTATCATTGCCATTTCTTGCTTTATCAGGGAAACAAGATTAAATCTTGTCAGCATGATCTTAATCAAAGGATACATACAAGTTCACATAATTGATGCAACTTGGCTTCCAAATGACCGCATTCAAGAGATATTAATGAAAAATGACACAAGCTTCCACTTCCTGGAGATCAACATTAAACAAGTGTAAATTAGATGTCTCGTTGTCCTTTTTTTCCAAACAACTTAGTTCCAGTTGTTTGAAAGATGATCATTGATCACCTAAAAAACCATGGTGAATTCATAAATTAGTTTCAGTCTGGTATTACTTTGTATACAAACAGAACAACTTGTAAACCTTAGGCATTACTGTTTGTTCAGAGTATGAAATAGCTTAAGTATCTGCTAAATTATCAATGGTTGTGTACTGACCAAAGATAGCAGTCTTCATCCTGAAAACCTGTCAGTGTGCAATTTTGCATTAAAAGGGACTCTGCAGCTCTTGAGTGGGAAGATGATCCTCATTAACTGCATGGGTTCAATGTACTCACAAAGTTTCTTACAAGAACTGTGCAGAGACAGAGGACCAAGCATTGTAGAAGTAAGACATGCTTTTTGATGATGGAGGAAGAGGCCACCAGCCAAAAGAAAACTTATTTGACCTGTACGATTAAGAAAAGATAAGCAAACGAATCTTGCTTGAAGAGATGAGCCCTGAAGCAGACATTTTCATGTTTGTTCAATCAAGTCTGAGTTTAGATTTATATGTTCTGGAATTTTAACGGAAGAAATTCTTGCTTTTTAAGCTGAAAAAAAATGTGTGGCACTTTATACAATTGCATTAGAGAATTGATATAACCATCTAGTATATAACTTCAAAGTGGGGCTGAATTTTCAACAATGATAACAGTTTTAAAGATATTTTTAATAATAATTGAAACAGCAAATATTTCTCATTATTATAATACCTGGATGGTAGATACTATGCCAAGGATTTCACATCCCCATCTCATGCAATCCTCATTACAACTTCATGCATAAGCAGTACTTAAAATCCCCACTTCTTACAGGAGAAGCCTAAATTAGAGAGGTCTAATAGCTCAGATTTTGGTAAACTCAGATACTGTTCTGCAATAATTATTACAGAAAGGAAAAAATAAGCCAGAATGTGTTGAACATAACTTTAATTTGCACAAGGTGGGGCATTTTTAAAGGAGAATGGGGAAATGAGGAAAGGATGAGAAGAAGCTTAGTGTATCAGGGAAGTGAAAAATTACAAAAGGTTAGTTTGAGCAAATTCAGTTAGGTCAGCTATATATAGTAGCTGGAAATTTTTAAGTTAAATTCTGTATTTCTACAGATACTGAGAAATTGAGATAGTACCCCATGATATTGATATGAGCCTAATGTGAGAGCCTAGTGGCTGAATCCTTGCCTTTAATGCACAAGATCCCATATGGGTGCTGGTTCATGTCCTGGTTGCTCCACTTCCCATCTAGCTCCTTGCTTGTGGCCTGGAAAAGCAGTAGAGGATGACCCAAATCCTTGGGACCCTGCACCTGTGTGAGAGACCTGCAAGAAGCTCCTGGCTTCAGATAGGCTCAGCTTCAACCATGGCAGCAACTTGGGGAGTGAACTATCGGATGGAAGATCTTCCTCTCTGTCTCTCCTTTTCTCTGTGAATTTAACTTTAGAGTCAAAATAAATAAACCTTAAAAACATGTGAGTATACTTCAAAAAGTGTATTGATAGTATGGTATGGGGAAAAAAGCAAAGTATGCATGGATTTCAGTCTTTCTTTGCACCAGAATAAGCTCATCTCTTTTACTCCATTTTCCATGAACATTCTGAAGCAGCCTTGTAAATTCCTTCATTAACCTTGAGTTTTCTTAGGCAGGCAAAGTAAAAAAAGATGAGCTTGGAGACACTGAAAATTATAGTAGTGTTTGATCAAATCTTGCAGACGAAGATGGAGGCCGACTCAAGAACGGGGAGTTCAAAGAAGCCTATTTTTCAGTTGAGGAGATAATCTTTGTCATTAAATATTTGCCACTAAAAAGGCTTTCATTTTTCGGTGATTGTATGTGACACATGCGTGTTTATGTGATAAGAAGTTAGAATTCAATGACTGTTCAATCTCCCAGATGAACACAGGGATATAGAGATGCTAGCTGTCAAACTTCCTACTTGGGACAGAGGTAAGGATTGCTTCTTCCCATGAAATAAATGCATAACCAGGTCAGAGAGAAGCTGTGCCATCTGTCAGGATTTCCCACCCGGAAAAGGCCTTGGAAACCCCACTTCCTATGTGAACTGTCACTCACTGAAACTGGAGTATTATAATATTCTTTTTTTCCCTCCTTTTTCATTTTATTATTTTTTAATCTTGCTTATTTATTATTTTTATTATTTTATGATGCAGTTCCATAGGCTGCTGGGATTTTCCTTATCCCCTCCCCGATTACCTACCCCCCACGAGTTCCCCTCTATCATTATTGTAGTATAGTTCTTCATACACAGTCATATGTCCATCACTTCAGGCATGAACAATGGCAGAGAGTCCAGCATCCTATTGTCAAGATATAGTGAACAGTTTCAATGTAAGTCCATCTTTGTCTGGAAGTAGAGATGCATACAACATTGTATCCTCACATCTGGATATGTTAGCCTCCATTTCACAGTTATTGTACATCCCCTTAAATGAAAAGTCACAATACAAATCAACAATCTGAAGAAAAATAGAAATTTACAATGCCATGAAGCTAAATAACATGTTACTGAATGACTAATGTGTCACTGAAGAAATGAAAAAGAAAATCAAGAACCTTCTTGAAGAAAATGATGCTACTGTATGATGTATGAGTTATTGAAGAATTTAATCAGAAGAAACTGCTTTGAAGAGATGAAACTAACAAATACAAAAAAAATCAAAATCCATGAGACATAGCTTCTGCTGATTTTTGTTGGTGAAATGTGTCTCTCCTGGACAAAAAATAGATGGGTTTTGTTTTTTAATCAGTTTATTAATCTATGACATTTGCTTGAGCATAAGCCATTTACATTCAGGATTAATATATATGGGTGGTATTTTGGTCCTGTCATTTTAGGAATGGGTTGTTCATTGATTTGGTCTTCTGTTGTCATTTTACTGGGATGTTCTTCATATTTGCCTTTGGTTTTGGTTTTGTTGGGTACTATTCCTCTTCTATGTCAAGAGAACATCTTGAGGTATCATTTGTAGGGCAGGTTTGGAAGAGGCAAATTCTTTTAACTTTACTGTGGAAGAATTTTATTTCATTTTCAAAGACAAAGGAAAGATTTGTTGGATATGTTATCCTGGGCTGACAATTTTTTTTTCTTTTAGAATCTGGAATATGTCACTCCATTCTCTTCTTGCCTGTAGAGTTTCCTGTGAGAGATCTCCTGTGAGTTTAATCGTCATTCCTTTATATGTCAATTGATTTTTTCATGTGCACATTTAAGGATCTTTTCCTTACATTCGATTGAAGAGAGTTGGATGATCGTGTGTCATGGTAAAGATGACTTTTGATCAGTCTGTTGGGAGTTCTGTGCCCCTCCTGGATGTTGTTTTCCAACTCTTTCTCTAGATTAGGAAAATTTCCTCTTATTGTTTCATTAAATATATTTGTAAAACCAGTTTCTCTTTCTGCACCTTCTGAGACTCCAATAACTCTTATGTTAGGCCTCTTATTAGTGTCTTTCAATTCTTGAATACTTTCTTTGGCCTGATCCAGCTCTGCTTCCAGCTTTGTGTTTGCATCCCCCTGATGACAGGAAATATCTTCTAATTCTGAGATTCTTTCTTCTGCTTGCTTAATTCTGTTTTGGAGACTCTCCACTGTACTTTTAATTTGCTCTGCTGTGTTCTTATTTTCTGATATACCAGCCTTGATTTGCTTTGTTGCTGTTATTTCCTATTTAAGATATTCCTTAAATTCTTTGAACTCTTGTGTGAGCTTCTTATTGTGGATTAGAAGCTTTATAATGAGTTTTCTGAAGTCTGCGTCCCCCATATTCTCGGTGTCTTCCTCTGTTAACTCTGAGGTTGGCACAGGGTTTTGCTCCTTTCTAGGGGAGTCTTCAGTAATATTCATTGTGCCTTTATGTCTTTTTTTGCTCTTGCTCATTGTACTTCTAGTTATCAGATTCTTCTCCTTGGAGCAGGTTTCTAAGCTGTGTCACCCACAGTTTGATTTTACTTATTGCCATTGGCACACAGTTCTCTGCTTGCAGCCAATTGTGCCACTCCATCCAGTGAGTTCCAGGTCTGAGTTTTTATGTTAGATTTCCACCATGGGCTCTGTAAGGCCCAACTCCTGGCTCACCACTCTCCACCTCCTGTGCTATCGTGCTGGGGTTACACTGTTGTCTGTACAACCTTTCTCCCACTTCTGCTTGGAGTAGGTCCCAGGATTAGGGAGACACCAGGTGTCCTATATAGCTAGGTTGTTTGTGGCGCTGATCTTGCCAGAACCTGTTGGACATTAGGTCTGGGTGCCACACGGACCTATTTTGGCCCATATGATGCCACAGTTGGTATTATTTTTTTCTGTGGGAACAGTGAGTTCCGCAAGCTCAGCACATGTGCAGTTCACTATTGTCCCCTGCAGTCCTAAAACTTTTTCTACAGAGTACAAAATGGTGCCTGACATGTCCCTGCTAGAGTTCTTGAGCTGCTGGCCATCAGGTCTAGGGTTACCAAGACCTGTCTTGGGTGGAATCTGTAGAATGCCACATTACTGCAGTTCACTGAGTCAGAAAAGTATTCACTTCCAGCTCAGTGTATGCTCAGTCCTTTCCCTTGCCTTTGCCTCCTTACTCAAAATGGTGCTCAATTCAGCTCTAGGGGTCTGATTGGGCTGTGAAATCCACCCTGTTCTTGCACTACTCATCTGGGATCTGCTGCTCTGTCTATGCTCCTGGTCAAATCAAACAGACCAGCAGGACGGACAGTTCTTTGGGTTCACCTCCCAAGCTCCCAGTGCAAGTGCCTTCCCACCTGGTTGCTGGTGGAGTTCAGATCGCCATTTGCTGAATGCCACTGGAATATCAGTCACTGCAGCACCATACTGTTGTGTCCACTGCTTTCCTGTGTCTGTCAGTCTTCAGGAACCCCTCTGCTGTTGTTCTGTCCTCTCCTATTTCCTAGAATGTGCCATCTCTGCTTCATCCTGATTAAATGTTTCTCCGTCCATTTAAATGTGTCCTTACCCTATTCCTGAAAATGGAGTATTATAATATTCTTAATGTGATCACCAATCTTCCCAGATCAGTTCAGTGAAATAGTGCTATCAGTTTCACTAATTATAAATGGCATTTCATCCTCTGCTGCTTTCTTTCACCAGGGCCAGAAAAACAGCTCTAGGTGTGGATAACGTGTGACCAGTTGTTCTTCTGTCTAAAATATGTTCTATTTGCTTTATACCACAGAGGTAAAAAAAGTGGGGATTTTTGTAGTAGAACTTTTCCTGATGTTAAATACCATACAAAATTGCTCTAAATTAGAATTTGTTGTTTAAAGAAAACATGACATTTCTTTCAGTGCAGCTTCATTAATTTTATTCACTTTTACTCTGTTTAACGTCTTTCGAACACGAGCTATTCTATTCTATCTAAGCACTTGCTTACAAGGTACTCCATCCTAACAGAGTTGTGGGAAGTACAGCACCCCTCCTTTCAAATAAATGGAAACATGCTGGTACATTCTTTGATCAAATCAAAGGTTAGTTAACTTCCAAGAACTGTTGCACTAATTGGTGACACTCCACTTTACTATTTTCCAGATGTGTATATTGGAGGAGTAAACAGATTTTAAATGACTGAGTAATATCTAGATACATGCAACTACAAAAAGACTTCCAAATATATTTAATTAAATTGACCTTAAGATATCCTGTAATGTTTATTTCAACAAATAGCTCATTCTGTGATCACTTCTGTAATATTTGTATGAGTTGAAGCATCTTTTAGGTGCAATCAGCATCCAAACATCATTAAACTTTACTGTTTGTGTATCATTAGTGTCTATAAAATGTATTACATTGGGTTAAATGATAGCAAAGAGGAATATTTCATTTATGTGGTTTCTGTCTCACATTGCCAATTACCAGTACACTGTGTGAATTATTTATTATCTCATGTTAGTTTCACAAAAAAAAAAAAATTAACACTTTGGTATGTGTCAAAATCTGATGAGTAGTTTATATATTTTCTGCATTTTTAGGCAAAAATATTTGGAGAATGCCAAAAGTTTTATCAGTTAGATACCAAGCAAAACAGAGATCAAAGGAGACAATCATCCCCAAAGGGAGAATATTGAAACTATTTCACACAATAATATTTCAACGCAAATGTTGAAGTTTCCCTAATTCCATATGTAGTTAAGATAATAAAATTTAGGTATTTCCTAAGTATGTTTGAGGAAAACATTTATTTCACTTTGCTGCATGTAGTAATTCGCATGGACTTCAGGATTTTGTAACGGGCAAGGAAACCATCTGAATGGGAAGTAGAGATGACATTCCTTTACACCTTCAACCTCTCATGTCTTAGAAGTGGGACTGTTTTCTCCTGTCAAAATACATCTCACCTATTTTTTCACCCTTACACATTCTCCATTTCTGTACCTGTCACATAGTTATAAATGTGGATATGACTGCTTAGGCCAGTGTTGTGGGGCAGTGAGGTAAACTGCCACTTCAATGACAACACCCAGTAACAGAAGGCCAGCCTGAATCTCACCTGCTCTTTTTCCTCTTTGCTCCACACTAATGCCCTGAGAAGGTAGCACAAGATGATCCCTGCTACCTGTATGAAAGACCTTGAGAGAGTTCCCACCTTCTGGCTTCAACCCGGTCCAAGTCACAAGAGCTTCCATAGCTCCTGGCAAGGTGATGTACTGTGTACACAGCTGCTCACGTTGCCAACTCTGACAAGCAGAGATCTCCTGAGCCACTTGCTAAGCTGCCATCTTGGTTCCCACTCAAAACTATTAGTACTAATTAACCTCTATAACTGAAATATGTCTGAGATGCTCAGTTACAATTTTTTTGTTTTATTCAAATTTAAGTTAAACTATCTTACTAGAGTCCAAATTGATGTTATTGAGTGAACCAGATACCACAAAATATTTTGAGTTCTTGAAAGTCCAAGAAGTCATTAAAATCCAATTTTATGGAGAAAATCAACTCAGAATTCACTTTACACACTTATATATGCAGCACATGAATTATTAATATGCATTAACAAAAATATATAGAAGCTAATTAGCATTCTGACAGTATTTGCTTGCTTTAGAAAATACATGTTAACCAAACTCTTGGTTTCCAAAGTATAGTCCTAGTGAAAATAACATTCACATCAATTTCTCATAATATCACATCTGCTCAGAAAGAAGTAAAGTTACCTTGTATTTGTTACTTTCAGCAACAGACACTGCTGCAATTATCTTTGTCAGTCCAGACTAGATGAATAAATGAGAAATAAATGAAAAGTCTCACAAATCTACTTCTACATGGGACAGCCCTTTTCCAGACTTTTTCTTTAATAGAGAAAATATAAATTAAAGATTATAAGAAGTTGGAGCTAGCCTGTCCCCATCTGCTGTGCTGGCCTCTGGTCCTGCCCACCATAGCCCACTTCTTTTTTTGAGGCCCCACAGGCTCACGGTCTCTGTTCTCATCAGGTGATCGAGGCTAGCAATAATTGCTAGGAAATGAAGCCGTAGGATGAGTCAGACGTGGCTTGCAGTCCCAGACATGCTGGCGAGGGGCCCCGGGATGCCAGATGTGCCCACTGCGATTCGCTCACAGAGACTGGTGAGGGCGGGAGGGGGCAGGCAGCTGGCAGTCCTGGCTGAGAACGGACAGAGGAAGAGTCAGATCTGACCCCAGATCCCTGCCTTCAGAGAAGAGACAGGCAATGGTGAGGGTTCTCTTATCGTCGGTTCCTAGTGGCATGGCACAGCATCACGTGAGCATAGCCTGGCAGTGGCCAGTACATTGCACAAGTGGCTTCCCAGTGGGTGAGCTATCAGGACAGAGGAAAAGGGACCTGGGGCAGGGGGATGTTGGACGAGATTAGATGCCATTCCAGGTGCCTGAGCTCCCAAACTCCTGGTTGGGATTGTGGACTCAGCAGTGACCCATCATGCCCTTCCACAGACCTTGTGTTGCTTTGTCCCTGCTTCCCTTCACTCCACATATAAGAGGCTCCATTCATTTCTGCTGTGAGTGGATGGGGGTGGGGGCAGGATCAGCAAAGGGCTTTCCCTAGGGGAGGGGCTGAGGCGTATTTATGTATGCAGTGCTGAAGTTGGGAGGAACTTGACTGGGTTGGTGACTTGGTGGGTCAGGAGAGCATAGGGGGATACTAACAGAGATCCTTGGGGTGTGTGACTCAGTGTTCCCCTCTACCAAGTATACACTTTACCTTTGAGGCTGTGAGCACAGCCTGCCCCACAGACCCATAGCAGGGGCTCCATGGATGAAGGTGTGAATAGATGAATAAATAAATGAAAAGCAAAATCTAAGGGCTTCTGGGAATTCTAAAGATCCAAAAGGAAAGAGAGGAGAGGGGATTAAGGCAGAAGTCAGGGAAAGCAGTGCGTTCTGTGGTCTGCTCGCGCTTCTGTCCCTTGATGGTCCTCTTCCCTCTCCTGCCAGCCCCTCCCACCGCTCCCCCAGTTCCTTTGGGGGATGCTGAAGGTGCAGCCTGAGAGCTCTGCCTGAGGAACTCATTACAGACACTGTCTGTGGGGTGGGAGTTGTGCTGGAGGCACGGGATGGCAGGAGAAGGCAGCTCAGCACCCAGGGGTGTTACCTATCGAACATCTGGCTCAGGCTGGGCTGTAGCCTCCACAGCCTGTCCCTTGGGCTGGAGCTTGCTCCTATCCCGACAGTCCCCTCCCAGGGTGGGGCAGTGAGCTGGCGGCAGCCTCCTGGTCTTTGTGTGTACAGCTGGGGTGTGGTGGCCAGGGCCCTGACCGTGGTCATCTGGGGGAGGTCTCCTCCAGCCACTCATGCAAACCCAAATGCTTCACAGCACGAGTGGGGAAACAAAGGCCCAAGGAGGGGCGTGGCCTCTCTGGAGTCACCTGTGGCGGAGCGCAGAGCCAGGCCTGGCAGCTCAGCTTCCAGAGGGCCAGCTGCGGGCACACACCTGTTTCCTCCTTGCTTTCCTCGGCTTGTGCAATATTTCCCCCAAAACGCAAGGACTGTGACTTAGATGAGCATCATGGGAGAAAACTGCTGTACAAGCGTGTGTCATAGGAAGACATGGGCCTTGCCGCCGTGCAGGTTGGCCTGTTACCCTGGGAGGAGGGAGGGAGGTCCCACAAAAAGGCGTGCGTTGGTTGCCCCAAAGGAGGGATCCATCTTTCCGGTTTTTTCTTAAATAATTTGTTGTCAAATTCAGCCTTGAGTTAAAACACAACGGTACTCTATCTGGGAGAACACGATTCTATGAATTCTGACAGAATAGCGCTTGCTTCTCTATGAAAGTGCCGGCCTGTGTCAGAGTCATGCAGCATCCTTGCATGTTGAAGGGAGTAACCGACATGCTTGGCCGCACAGAGCAGCCCCTGCTGCCAGGGGTGGCGGTTTGTTTTTGGCCTCCAGGCTGGGAAAGAGCACCGGAGTGAACATATGTCTTCCTCAGCCCAGGAAGTGCCCAGAAGTGGGTACCACTGTGCCCCTCACAAGGCCCCCTGCCCTCTCTCCCTCCCTCTCCCTGGCTGTAGGGAACCGGCTGGAAGAGGGCTCAGACATGGAGTCGGAACCGACCTCCCGCTGAAGCGGAAGCAGTGTCGGAGCCGGACCACGTTCACGGCCGAGCAGCTGGAGGAGCTAGAGAAGGCCTTCGAGCGGACCCACTACCCGGACATCTACACCCGTGAGGAGCTGGCGCAGAGGACCAAGCTGCCTGAGGCGCGCATCCAGGTGAGGGATGCCGGAGTGGGGGTGTTTCCTGCTGCATGTGCATTTCCCAGGACAGGGTAGGTGAGTTCAGGGGGCGACCCCTGGAGGGGATGCTTACTACAGGTGGTCAGGGGCCACACGGACAGGCAATGTCAGTGCTTGATGAAGAGTTCCCAGATGGCAAATGTTGGCCAACTGCAAAGGTGGACAGTCCGAGGAGAGCGGCAGGGAAGGGAAGGCAGAGGGAAGAGGGGTCTAGGAAGGGTGTGAGTCTCGTCTCCAGCTTCTGATGAGATGAGGGGAAGTGTTCTGATTGCCCGGGCTTCCTTAGGTAGGTAATGAGGTTCCCATCACCAGAAGTATGCAAGCCTCCCAGGAAGGTACATCCTGGGAGTTTGAGGAGTCAGAAAAGCAGGGGCAGACTCCAGACCTGGACATACCCCTGCCTTGTGTGTGGCTCCGCACCAGCAGGGCTATGGGAGGGGCATAGGTGGGGAGAGCAGAGCTTTCTGGGGGCAGGGACGCCCCTCTCCCCCAATCTGGGCTTCTCCCCTCCCCCTGGGCTGAGCCCTCAGATTCCTGGAAGTGCCTGGCTGTGCTCCAGGTACTACGTCTGTGCGGGTAGGAGGGAGGGGGGTAGTCCAGCCAGTGGAAGGGGCTGAGGCTGGGGAGGGTGGAGGGAGAGCCGATGGCATGTGATGAATGACTCTCGGGGAACCTGCTCTTGGCTCATCTTCTTGGTGGACAGGGCAGCAAGGCAGAGAGGCACCACCCCTTGCTGCTCTCTGGGGGAGCTGCCATGCCAGGGAAATCGTGTTCCCTGGGCACCTGATGGATGCCGCCTGTTAGCACTCGGGCTTTGCACCGATAGCCTGTCAGAGCCTCAAACCACATGGCCAGGACAGCTTAGGAATGTCCCTGGGCTACCGGTGGGCAGAGCTGGATGCGGTCATCTCCAAAAGGCCAGCATTGACTCAGAACCCAGAAGCCCTGGGAAGAAAGGGACAGTGAGCCCTCTAGGAGCCGACTCCCCCCATTCTCACTTCCCCTCCTCCACTCCTAGCCTGGAAGCCCTTGGCCACCTTTCAGGGAGAACCCAAGTCAGGGGTAGAGGGCAGGAGGAGGGGCGGGAGGGGAAGACAGACGTTAGCAGCCAAAATCTCCCCATCCCAGGGTGATATCCTAGCCTGCCTGTGCCCCCAGCCTCCCCTGGTCCCCGTGCAGCTGTTCTGGGCACATTCCTGGGCTCTGTCTCATTCCCATGTCTGGCAGCTGCAGCTGGCTTCCCACCACCTTGAAGCCTGGCCGCTCCTTGTAAAATGTCCTGCTGTCAGGCCGCTGCTTTTATTGGCCCTGGGGGCCCAGAAGCAGGTGTCACTAGAGGTCCTGACAGGGAGGGGTTCTGGAATGGAAGAGCAGCCACGCTGAGGGCCAAGGCTGACCCTCTGCACTGTAGAGGACCCCATCCCCTGTCCCCACCTCCACCCCTGCATCTGCTCTCAAAACCACATACTCTTTCTCCCCACCCACCTCAGGCCAGGGCAGGGGCTGCTCGCTGAACCACAGAGCTTTCTCAACAGAGAAGTCAAGGAATGAACAAAGACTGGTCAAAGACAAAAGCCAGAGACACACCTGATGGAGAGTTCAAGAGAGAGCCTGCAGGTCCCTGCCTCTGATCAGCGTGTCATGGGAACCCAATCAGCTTCCTTGTCTGAGACTTGGCATCCTGTCTGTAACTAGGTGGCCACCAAGACCCCATAAGTGTACAACATCCTTCCTTGCTGGCTGTCAGGGGTGTCCGTGAGGTGGCGAGTTCCCAGTCACAGGAGTGTTCAAGTCAGGGCAGTTTCAATGGCCCAGGGGCCTGGAAAGTAGGTTCCTGCTGCAGGTGACAGATGGAGCAGGAACCTGGGAGGTGTACTCCCCACTCCAGCATGCCTGGGTCTTTGGTTCTGGGATTTGGCAGTCCTGTGTGTCAGCATGTGCCTGCTGGCGGCTCCTGGGAGGTGGAGGGGTGAGTGGATGATGCGGAGTTGGCCAGGCACCTCGGTGTGGACTCCAGCCTCACCGCTAGCCCTCTCTGCCTGTCTTCATCTTCAGAGTGGTGAGGATCACAGCAGTGTCCACCACTCTTGTGAGGAGGAAGTGCTTAAATGCAAACACACACACACAGAAGGTCAGGGGATTCTAGCCCACGGAGGGACTGGTCTCTGGGCTGTTACTATGGAAACCCAGCCTGCTCTTGGTGGCTCTGGGCCTGTTCCTTGGGTGCCCATTCATTGGGGTCTCACGGTGTGCCAGAAGCTTGCCGGGGGCACTGGGCACAGCATGCCACCACTGCTGCCATCGAGGAGCGGGCATTCCAGCAGACGTGGAAGCAGGTGGACATGTCCCAGGCCTGCTGCCTGCCCCTGCTTCCCTCCAGCTCCACTCCCCTCCCCTTGCAGCCTGCTGGGCAGTTCATGGGCCTGTGATTCCCTCACAGACCCTTCCTCCACCTTTTTTTAGATTTTTTTTTTTTTAATTTAAAGGACAGTTACATAGAAAGGGAGAGAAAGATTGTCTGTCCGCTGGTTCACTCTCCAAATGGCTGCCATGGCTAGAGTTGAGCAGATGGGAAGCCAGGAGCCAGAAGCCTCTTTCAGGTCTTCCACATGAGTGTGGGGGTCCAAAGACTTGAGCCATCCTCTACTGCTTCCCCGGGCTATAATCAGGGGGCTGGATCTGAAGTGCTGAAACAGGGAGTGCCCACATGGAATTCTGGCACTGCAAGCAGAGGCTTAGCTCATAATGCCATGGCAACGTCCCTTTTCCCTTTTTAAAGCCCCCCATTTTCCCAGGGGCTGGAGGATGATCCCAGCCTTGTGTGTGTCTTCCTTGGAGGAGAATGGATTCCTTGGCCGTGAGTGCCGTGGTTCTGAGCCTGTTGAGTATCTTCCAGAAACCACTGCTGCAGGTCTGAGGGGTCCTGGGGTCTCCCCATTCATCACTCAGCACCCGGAGTTGGGCAGCTGGGCTGCAGCTTGGATGCCAGTTCAGCCCCGACACGGAACCTGCTGTTAACTTCTTTATTGTCTCTGGATAGAGCTCCCACTTGGCAAGTGCCAGGGAACTCACTGGTGAGACAGTCTTGAGCCAGCCCCAGGGAACTTGCGCCCAGCCCGCCACTCTTCAGCCACTCTTACCGTGCCTTGGAGGGGAGAGAGAGCTGAGAGGCGCCAAGGAAAGCAGCTTCCTGGGGACATGGTCTGATGTGGTCATATTGGGACAGGACCCACATCTCTCTGCTCTTCTGTGCTACGTCAGAGGACCAGGGGACATCCCCAACTTCGTAAGCAGTTGGTGCCTGCTGGGCCCTGTGTCCGAGTTGAGTGTTAGGCTTGGGATCCCACTTGGAAACCCAGCCCTGGCTTTCCACGAATTCCGGCTTGACCAGGGATTCTAGCAGGATTCTAGGGCCTGTGTGCCTCTCCGGGGGCCTCGGCTTCCCCATCTGTAAATGGGCTGCTTGCAAGAGGTGCCAAAAGCATATCTTAGGGTAGGAGGAGTTAGAGGCTGGATTGAAACCCAGGAAGTTAGCTCCAACGTCCCTGCTCTCCACTGACATGTTGTATTTGGTGAGAGAGGGAAGCGATGGAGAAATAGGATGTGGAAGAAGAGATGGGAGAACTGGCAGCCAAGGGCGGACCTCCTCCTTCAGGAAGTCCTCCTGGATTCTGAGAGTTGCTGTTGGAATCCCCTCCTCGTGGTCTCTTGCATGACACTGCTGAGCTCACGGCACTTCTCCAGCAGCTGTGTGCACTGTGCTCGGGCAGAGGACAGCCCAGCAGCTGGGAGCCACTCAGTGCTGTTCTCAGTGTCTTTCTCAGCATAAAATGCCAGCAAGATTCTGAGATGAGAAGGAGAGAGGCCAAGAAGAGAGGGAAGGGAAGATGAGAAGGAGGAGGAAGGCTGCTTCTTTGCAAAGAGCAAAGAGGGGCCACGGACAAGAATACCTGATGGGCACAAACTTAAGATTTGTTTATTTGAAAGATGGTGCTACAAGCGCACATACACACAGTCATCCATCTGCTGGTTCACTTCCCAAGTGGCCACAATGACCATGGCTGAGCCAGTTGAAGCCAGAAACCAGGAGCTTCTTGCAGGTCTGTCATGTGAGTGTGGGGGCTCAAGCACTTGGGCCATCCTCTGCTGCTTTCCTAGGTGCATGAGCAGGGAGCCGGCTTGGAAATGGAGCAGCCAGGACTCGAACCAGCACCCATACAGGATGCTGGTGTTCTAGGCAGTAGCTTGCTGTACCACAGCATCAGTTCCACATCCCAGTGTTATCTGTATTGTTACATTTAACAAAATCAGTGCATTCCACAATAAATATACAAAAGTCCTTGGATAAATACATTTAAAAAGATGTTTATTTTGGTGCATTTAGAAGTCTGTGCATGGGGTTTTCATAACAGGCAAGTGTTTTGCTACAAGCCTTTTGAAGACCCCTGCACTGGCAGGCCATCCTTACAAAGAAAGACATCTGGGAAAAACAGGCGGAGGCCGGCGCTGCAGCACTGTGCACTAAGCTACCTCTTGTAGTATCCCATATGGACACCTGTTGGAGTCCTGGCTGCTCTGTTTTTGATCCAGCTCTGTGCTAGTCTTGGAAAGCAGCGGAAGATGGCCCAAGTGCTCATGGGAGGAAACACAAAATAGGAACCCTCCTGGGAGAAGGCAGGGGATGTGCCTGATTCTGAGGCGCACAGATTTGGGAGCTAAGCAGGGGGTTCATTTCAACTGAGCCCCTGAAGCCCTTACCCAGGAGGCCTGCACGTCTGGGTGAAGGGCAGGAGAAAGGCCTGCCTGGTTCAGGCTTGAACCTCAGCTGTCTGTCCCAGACCAGCTATGTGGCTATGGGCAGGCTCTTTAGTCTCGGTTGGCCTTGGTTTCTCCATCTGTACAATAGGACTCAGGAAGAGGAATTTCGGAGGGTAGAGATGGACCGACAGGTGCATGGTTGCCCAGTGCAGGGAGGGGAGAGATTCAGAGAGGTTGGGTTGCTTTCCTGCCGCTGCTTCATAACCCCTGGGTGTGTGTTTCCTGTAGGCTGGGTCCTGGGCTCCACCTGTGTGTCTTGAGTTGCAAGGCAGGTGAGTTCTGGGTGTGCCACTTGCTTTTCTCCCCAGGGGCTTCCTGGAGGAGGTGGGGGAATGATACTTTGGGGTGTGGTCAGCCCCACTATGGGAAGAGCTCTGGTCCCCGAGGCCCACAGATGTCACTGGACCAGCGATTTGCCCTGTCCAGGGCCAAACCCCTGCTCTCTCTGGGTCTCAGGTTCTTCGCCTCTAGAGTGGGACTAATAGGAGGAACTCCTCACTGGGTGAAGACAAAGGGAGTGGGGTCCACTAGAGCAAGTGTCTGTGCTGCACAAGGCTGTGGCGGGGAGGAGGCGTGGCCTGGCGCACTCATCCTGCTGGGTTCCAGCTTTCCACTGGGAGCCAGGCTGAGGGTCCGGTCCAGTCTGATTTCAACCCAACCCAAACCCCAGGTCTGGTTCAGCAACCGCCGTGCCCGTTGGCGTAAGCAGGCAGGTGCCAACCAACTGGCTGCTTTCAACCACCTTCTGCCAGGAGGCTTCCCACCCACAAGCATGCCCATGCTGCCACCCTACCAGCTGCTGGACTCCACCTATCCCACCTCCAGCATCTCCCAGGGTGAGTGCACTGCCCCTCCCAAGCCCATGACGGTTTCTCTGCTTTCAAGTGGACAGACAAAAAGATGCAACCTTACCCTTGAACTTCACGGCTCTGCCCACAGACCACAGCCCCTCCCCTGGGACAAGTAGGCAGCCTCCATGCACCTGTCTGTCCCCAACTTCCCACACTGTAGAGTGCCCAGGGTCTCTCTGGGAATTGTATTGAAATATTGCTGGCGTGCATTTGAGGATGGAGCTCGGGGGTGGGCTCAGGATTCAGCACTCTGCCAGGCTGTGGGTCCATGGACTATGCTGTGAGTATTGAAGATCGCAGCAGCTGGTCAGAGGGTGGAGAGCAGCCCAAGGGTGCAAGGAGGCCATCAGAATGTCCTTCAAGGTCACTGGGACTGCATGGAGTCACAGCTTTTGGTGTAAATAAATGTATTTGTGGATTTGAATGGAAGAGACAAACAGATCTGCTAGTTTACTCCCCAAGTCACTCAAGAGTCGGTGCGGGGCCAGGCTGAAGCCAGGACCCAGGGACTTTTAGCCGGATCTTGCCTGTGAGTGGCAGGGGCCCACGTACTTGGATCATCCTTTGCTGCTTTCCTAAGCAAATTAGCAGGGAGCTGGGTTGGAAGCGGAGCAGCTGGTATTTAAATCATCACCACCCTATGAAATGCCCTTGGTGTAAACACTGACTTAGCCCACTGCATAGCTATGCCCTCCTGATGATTTTTAAATGAGAGAGTGGTGTGTGTGTGTGTGTGTGTGTGTGTGTGTGTGTGTGTGTGTGTGTGTTGAGAGGATATGGAATAATTATTTTAGATTAAATTGGTCTTCAATTGGTGCCCAATAAAAGTTTACAAAAGGGCTTTAATAATGTTCTGCAATTTTTGCTGCTCTGATGAAGCAGAACTGCTAGGAACAGAAACAGCTGTGCAAACTCTGGTCCTGTCTGTTCCAGGTGTGGCTTCTGGATGAGCTACTGGGTGCCAAGCATTGAGGCAATGAGCGGGTACACAGTGACGGTGTGGCTGCCAGGCAGGACCAGGCAGTCCCTAGTTCCCGGTTGCCAGTGGGCCGCTCCCATCCCACATGCCTGGCAGAGAAGGCTTGTGGCTTGCCTGTGCCGGCCCATGTAGGAAGCCCCATGCTCAAGATTTCTCTTGGGTGTCTCCACAGACGGGGGCAGCACAGTGCACCGGCCCCAGCCCCTCCCGCCATCCACCATGCACCAGGGTGGGCTGGCTGCAGCTGCGGCAGCTGCTGACACCAGCTCAGCATATGGAGCCTGCCACAGCTTCTCCAGCTACTCCGACAGCTTCATGAACCCGGCGGTGACCTCCAACCACATGAATCCAGTCAGCAACGGCCTGTCTCCCCAGGTAGGTGGCTGCCCTTCCACCCCGGGTCACCTTGCCAGATACCGTTGCCAGCCTGGCCAGCCCTATTACACACAGGTGCCTGTCAGAATTCTCTGGTCCCTGTGGAACCATTGATTCTTGGTACCTTTTTAAAAAGATGTCTTTATATATTTGAAAGGCAGAGTGACAGGAGAGGGAGAAATAGATTTTCCACCTGCTGGTTCACTTTCCAAATGATACAACAGTTAGGGCTGGGCAAAGGGCAAAACCAGGAGCCAGAGACTTCTCAGGGTCTCCTATGTGAGTAGCACATGGGCCATCTTCTGTTGCCTCCCTGGATCAGAAGTGGAGAGACCGACTTGAACCTGTACTCTGAAATGTGATGCTGATGTCCCAAACAAAGGTTTAACATGCTGAGCTGTGATGCTGGCTCCTGGCTCTTGATACCTGGGAGAGGTTTGGGTGGGATGTGGGGATGCCCCCTTCGTCTTCAGTTTTTTGCACCCATGATCCTTTGCCTTGAGTTTGTCTCCCTCAAGCTGCCAAGTGGATGCTTGTGTATCTGTATTTCTCACCATGAAGAGAGAGAGAGAGAGAGAGAGAGAGAGATTATATTGGAAACTTGCACTTGGCATGATGGTACCCCATTTAGAAAGCTGGCTAGCGCCCACCTCCGACTGTAAGGCCTGTACACACCAGGCATTTTCAGATGGGTGGTGGTGCCACACATCATTTCCTGTCTGACGCCAACTATGTTTAAAGATTCGTTCTCCAGCCGAGTCCTTTCTGTGCCCCATCTGCTGCATTTCCGGAGGGGACCGATCCATGGTGAAGGCAGGGCCCGGGTCTGTTGGTGGAGCCCCGTCCCAAAGGGAATCAGCTGGGATTCACTCTGATTGGATCTTTGCAAGTCTGTTCCCTGGACGTGATTGGCTGAGTTGCTTACTGCCTCCTGGTGTTTCTTGAAGCCTCAGGACCTGCCTGCAGGATTCAGCAGGGTAGTTCTGGGGCTTGGGGGGTCTGTCTGGTGCATTTGGGGAGCAGACCCAGGAATGGATTTGAGGAGATGATGATCTCATTCATGTGACGCCAGCAGGGTCTGTAATATCCAGTGTTGGGGGAGGGTGAGAAATCAATTGTGAGGTTGCCTCATCTGCCAACTCCATATGTGTGCAGTTGGGAGTGTGCTACCTGCCACGCCACCTGCTCTGTACTGCAGGCCGTGTTGTAGGAGGTGAGCCCTTTGGGGTGGGTGCAATCCCAGCTCCGCTGTGCAGGGCCTCGGCTTGTTGCCTGCTAAACACCTCTTAACCAGGAGTGTTTGCATCATTGAATGAACTCAAAGTCAAGTAAAAGCTCTCTCGTCCTGCTGCACAACATAGTTAATCTAGGAAACTCACTGCCTAGCTATAAGAAAGTCCAGCGGGAGCCACAAGCTACACCCTATGGGCCACATCTACCCAGTGGCCTGCTTTGTTGATAAAGTTCTATTGATGCACAGCTAGGTCTATTCACAAGGGGTGCTTTGGTGCTGTCACACCAAGCTTGGTTCCCAAAGAGACCTTTTGCGCACAAAATCTGAAATAGTTACAGGCTGATCCTTAGAAGAAAAAAGTGCCAATGCTGTTGCAAAGTGTTGTGTGATTGGCTGAGTTGCTCACTGCCTTCTGGTACTTTCTGGTACTTTCTTGGGCCAGCTCTTCACTGCCAGGGTGAGCCCATGTGGCAGAGGGCTTACTGCATCTCTGTCCCTGGTGGGAAGACCTAGAGCACATTCCTTCCACTCTGTGCTTTGGTCTCTTGTCCCTGGAAGGTGACTCATTGGAATGTGACTCAGCCCCCCCCCCACCAGAGGGAGAGCCTTAGAAGCCCTTAGCTTGGGCAAGGAGGGGGCACCTGATGGCAATGCCCCCTGGGAACCCTGTGACAGCCTCATGCCACTGGCTGGCCTTGCCAGGCCACCCCCACTCTTACTAGGGTCCCACAGGCCAGAACATTTTCTCAAGGGCACCGACTGACTGGGTTGCTTTGGGTTTAAGGTTATGGCTTCCGTCTCATGTGTCCAATAATCGGACAAGCTGACTTTTGAGGGGACACAGTCCGGGCCTGGCTTTGTGGTATGGAGCAAGTGCTAGCGACAGCCTCACAGAGCCGAGTCCCTTTGGGCAGCTGTCTCCCTCAATGGACCAGGCGCTGGTCCACACTGGCCAGGCCGGAGTGAGCTATCCAAGGTGTGGATGCCTTGCTCCCAGCCTGTCCCCTTGTGCTCTGCAGTTTATTCCCCAAAACAAGATTTTTAATCCCTGGGCAGAGGAAAGATTAGATTAGATTAGATTAGATTAGATTAGATTAGATTAGATTAGAGGTTTCAGGCTTCCTGAATGGGGTTTAGGAATGGGATTAAAGGGGGAAGAGGAGGGAAAAACACGCATGGGTGTGAGCAGGTGGATTGAGGTGGGAGAAGGCACCCTGATCTTGGGGTTTGAAGGCTTTGGAATGGGGTGTTGTGTTTGGTTTGCTGTGTCTGGGAATCCTTGGGGCTGACTTTCATGCATTGCCATGCCCAGCATCTCCCTAACTCCAGATACTTCCCCCTTCCCCATCGGGGACCAGGGGCTGGCAACACATGATGAACTGGGGACCCTGAAGGTTTGCCACCACAGGTGTGACTGGGGCAAGGGAAGCTGGAAGTGAGCAACTCCCTTGCCTCTCCTCATCCTCTCTTCCCGACAGCAGGGTCTCCCTGAGCCTCTGTGAGTGACTGACTGGAAGAGGATGGCCTTTGCACTTGGGGTTCGTCCCTTTCCCAGGATTCCAAGCGGCCCACACTGTCACAGGAGAGCTTGGACCTTGAAACCTGAGGGAGATTTTGTTCTTGTAAAAGCCAAGAGGGGCTGCAGCTGGGGTATGAAGCTGGGGCTCTCGGAGCACCTGGCAAGACCCAACAGTGGCTTACAGATGCACCTGGGGAAGCATGCCCCTCCCAAGGGTGGCCTCAGGTCCTTGTCTCAAACCAGCATGAGGAATAGAGACCGCTCAGCCTCTGGGGTCCATGGAGAGACTGCCCAACAAGACTTGTCGGAAAAGCATGTAGTCCCTTAGCTCTGAGCCTGTGCCCTGAGTACCTTGTGCCAGGCTGTGTCCCAGGTGCTTGGCGTGAAGTCCATGGACATCAGACAAAACCTCCCTTGCTAGTGGCAGTCACGGGATAGACAGTCAACACGGTCACAAAGCAGTCTACCTAGTGTGCTGAATGCTGACGTCAACAAGGGGAAGTCCTGTGGCGTCCAGACCTGGTTCTGAGCATTTTGTAGTTGGTCATCTATCTGCATACAGGGTCACAAATGAGGCCCAGTCCTGCCACAGATCTGACCTTTCACCTCAGTGGAGGAGGAGCCCATTCCGTCACTTTCGGGGAGAGACCAGGGGTATGATTGAGTCACAGGGTAGAGCTTGGTCGTTCCCCCCGTAATCCTCACAACCCCCACACTGCAGCCTTCTGAGACCAGGGACCCAGTGCTGCATCCGTGGAGAAGCCCTGCCCATGCACTGGTTTCCCCTGCAGAGAGCAAGGCAAGGCAGCTTGCCCGTGTTGGCACCTGGCCTCTTCCGGACCCCTGCCCCGTACACTCGCCTCTGCTTTTGGTTGAGGCTTACTGCTTGCTTGGCAAATGATTCTTGCAAGGCAACTCAGGGCAGCTGAGGACAAAGGATGCCCTATGTGACATGGATATTTTGAGTACCATGGTCCCAGCAGACTGACCGCTGCATACCAATCCCTGTCCAGGAATGGCAAGCAGGACACTCTCTGAGTGGGGTGGGGCGATGGCAGATGAGGCCAGGATGTGTCAGATGTGTCTGATGGCAGAGACACTGTCCTGTCTTGGAGAGTTCCCAGGGTCAGTTTCAGCGCACCCATGGGTGCAGGATCTTACATCAGCACCTGCTTGTCGCAGGCATTCCAGCCGACAATAGTTCTGAACCCGGGGAAGCCCAGTGAGACTGTGGGACTTGCTGAAGGCCACAGAGTTCATGAGTGGCAGGGATGGGACGCCACCAGCTGGGAGCCACACGGTCTCTGAACCCGCGGCAGGGTAAGAGGGGCCCTAAGTGATGCCCTCACATGCTGGGCACCACAGAGTCCCTATGTGCCTCCTCCTCTCCTCTCTTCTCCTTTGTTCCCACCCCATTAAGGGATGCCACTGCTTCCGTAATAAGCATTTAAAATGAGTATTGCTGGACCAGGGACGAGGAAGGAGGAGAGAGTGAGAGATTTGTAGGCAGGAAGATGGAGAGGGGGATCGTGGGGTGTTAAATAGCCCAGAATTTTTAAAAAACTGATGCAAATCATTGGTAGGAGAGAAAATTATGTGCAATTACGTTGTGATATTGGAGGGTTTTTGCCTAGCCCAGGCAACAAGATCTCATTAACAAGCAGAAAATAAGATTGAAATGGTGTGTAAAAGAGCTGAAAAATGAATTTGAATGCTGCGTTTGTCCACAATTACCCCCCCACACACATATTTTATTGCAATTTTTTTATTATTCTTAATCTTTGCATTCCTCAAAGCAGATTGGGGACATCCTGGCATTACCAGGGCATCAGGAGGAGGCGCAGGGGATTTCCTGCCCCCTGAAAGGAGACCCCTTGTGCACACATCCTCCAAGACTGGGTTGTGGAAGGATCAGAATTCATTTCTCCAGCTTAGCAGGTTGTAGGAACACAGGGCTTTCACCCTGACCCACGCTCCCCTGCGCCCTGCCCGGTCTTACTTGTTCCTCCCTCCCTGGGTGACTTTCCTTGGCTGCCTGATTGCTTCCTGCTGCTTTCTTGGGGTCTCCTTTAAGCCCTTCCTTCATCCAGAGGCCTGACTCTCAGGCTTTGCTCTGGAAGCGAGCCCGGAGCAAGAGAACCTGTGAGACACCTACCAGCCAGCAGCATGGAGTCCGGATTCTGGTTCGGCCATGTTGACTGCTTTGCTGTGTGACCCTGGACACTTGCTTAGCCTCTCTGGGCTTCCTTTCCCTTGTCTGAAAATGAGGGTGGTACTCCCTCCTTCTCAGGAGGAGCTACGAGTACCTAGGGAATGTCTGAGTCAAGTGCTTGGGATGCAGCTGGTGCATAATGAATGTACATTCTTTCTATGCCCTCCTCCATCTTGGCCCTGGCCCCTAACTCTGACTCACTTCTCTTCTCCTCTCTGTGGCCCTCTTTGCGCTGCTGGGAAATGTCCCAGTTGGTCTCCTGTCCTGGGGCCATGCAGGCCTCTGCTGCCTGCAGGTCGAGGAAGAGAAGATGTCTTGGTGCAGGTGGAACCGTAGGAGGAGGATCTCCTCACTGTCTCCACCCTTGGGCTGGACGAGGTGGACATGACTCAGGCTTGAAGGCCATGGCTCTGAGTGACTTTTTCCCAGGGTCAGGAGGAAGCTCACTAAGTCCACGCCCCATACACCCATGCTATCCATTCTCACCATGGCTGGTGGGGTGAGGGTGGGATGAGGTCAGGGCACGTTGGTGGAAGAGGCCAGGTCTGCGTGACTGAGTTTCCTTGGAGCCACGGCTAGGTGGCTGTTCTCTGTGTCTGCCTTCCCCAGCCACTTTCACTCTGCCCTGGAAGAGTCCAGCTGCAGAGCCCGCCTTCCTCCCCAACTCCAGCCCTGAACATGGTGCACATCAGAGGATGCGCCTGCCCAGTTCACTCTGGTCTCCAAATCCCTGTTCTTTTGCTCCTGGCCAGGCAGCCCCAGGCCACAGCTGAGCTGCCCTTGGCAGTGGTGACTCCGGGAGGTGGCTCAGGAGACCATACTGTCAGCCGGTGTGTGCTCCACTTCCCAGTGCTGGAGAAATCTCCAAGGGCCAGGAACTTGACCTTTAAGTTTGACCATATGCATGACTTGTAAGAAGCTGGGGTGTAAGGTCATGGAGTGGGTGGTGGTGGGAGTGGTTTCTAGCACAGTCCCTTCCCGCCTGTGTGATTCCAAACAAGAGTTCCCCTGCCTCAGGCACCTTCCACTGCCCCACCCCGCTGCATAAAGCCGAGCTGATGGCAGCTGCTAGCACACAGAGCTGGACCGGGCAGTGGGTGTGTTCATTTGGATGCAGAGTGTGTGCACACACATACAAGCACGTGGAACAGCCCAGGCACCAAGGGAGGCAGCTCCTTGCAGACAGCGATGCCATGAGGCTCAGGCAGGGACTGGGATGGGCCCAAGGCCATGGTGAGGTGGTGCAGGACCAGGGCCGGGGCCTCCTGAGGCAGCGTCCTCCAGCCCCATTCCCCTCAGCCTGGTGTCTGGCCTGCAACCTTGAGCATCTGTAGCGCCCCTTCCTGTTTCCCTCTCCAGGTTCTAGCCCTGCTCCACCTGAATCCCCGTGGTGGTGCTTCTCCCTCAGGGTCCTCTCCTAGCTGTGCCCCCACCCCTCTGTCAGCAGGCAGAGGTGTGTGAGTCACGGGGGGGGCGGGGCTCTGCCCAGGCCATTGGCAGTTGCTGAGATGAGTCCCCTGGGAGATCTGGGCTGGTCTCCCTCGGGGCATGGTTGGGGACCTTTCCTGGGGACAGGCCTTAGTGCCAGCGTCCATTTCATTCTTGCCAAAACTTTCCCTGGGGCTCACTGATGGGTCTGTTTTGTACCCTGCCCCTTCCTTCTTGTTTCTCTTCCTCTAGCTCTTCCCCTGGACCCACCCTCTCCTACACCTTCACTCCTATACAACCCCCCACCCCAGTTCCCTACTCTCAGTCTTATCCTCACTTCCTGCCTGCTCTCTGCAAGCCCTTCTGTCTCCTCCTCCTTCTTCTCCTTTGCCCTTTTCCCTCCTTGGCGCCCAGCTCTCCCACTTGGCCCCGCGTGTGTTGCTAGGTTGCTGTGGGCGCCGGGCTGGGGCCAGGGCCTGGGCCGGGCAGGGAGTGTGGGGGAGGCTTCGTGTTTCCCCTTCCCGTGCTCCGCCGCCGCTGCTGATGCCCTGCCTTTGATCCTTGGCCCGAGGCCGCCTGACAGTGGAAAATGCAGGGAGACAAAACCACTCAGTTAAAGTGATTCCCAACAACTGTCTCCCAGAGATAAGGATGCCCTTGGTTCCGTGGCCGCTTAATTCCCGCAGTGCGGGCCTGGTGTCCCTGCGCCGGGCTGGGCCACAGCCGGGGTTGCATGAGCTCCGTGGCTGCCTTACTAGGGCAGGGGCTCGTCCCCACTCCCCGTGCTTTCCATATACCCCTCGGGCCCGGAACCTTCTCACCCCACCCTGCCCTCTCAGCTTCTGGTTCCTTCTTCCAAGACCCTCAAGCCTAGGCAGCCACATCCCCTGTTCTCCCCCTCTCTCCCGCTTCGCCCCCTCCCCCCCAGGGGCTGTCAGGTCTCAACTTCTCAGATCTGGTTCTCCCTGTACACAAGGCAAGGGCCAGGTGCCTGTGGATCTAGCCTGGCGCCTAGAAGGGCTATCTCGCCACTGTGGGCATGTCTTGGTACCTCCCAGCATCCATTCTGTTCCCTGGGCAGGTACACTGAGGGCACCAGGTGATCTCTACCTGGCCCTTGGTCTCAAGAACCTTGCAGTATGTTTGACCATGGCTATGTACCCTGAGTTGGGCGATTTATGCAGAGGAGAGGCTATCTCCTGGAAGGGTGTGTGGCCCCCAGTCCCTGGTCACCAAGGTTGGGTGGGGTCCCTGGCGGCTTTCCCCCTGACCGCTCCATTCTTGATAAGCTGGGGTTTAGTGTGACACTGGGTGGCTGGCAGACCTGTATATGCAAAGTGATCCCAAAAGGAAGTTCAACTCAACCTCTGAGCTCTGGGTGTGCTGTTGGGGACAGAGAGAGTCAGTGGGTGTGTTGGGGAGACTAGCATGGGCACAGTGCAGCCCATGATGAGGCAGGGCTGTCCACAGCCACAACTGGCACAAAAGGGACAACCCTGACAGTCAGGGAATGCCTTTGGTGGTGGCACCAGGCTGGAGGCTGCTGGAAGCACACTGCTGGTCACCCCATCCAGGTTCCAGGAGCGTGCATTCTTCACAGGGCAGGGCAGTCAGAGCTCGCACTTCCCAAACCTTGCGTCAGAATGATCCGGAATGCCTATTGGCCTCAGTTCCCAGGCTGCACCCTGATGAGGGGTGTGTGTGCTTCAAAGCCTGGTGTGGTGGAAGCACTGTGTTAGCCAGTTCTGAGCTGGTCACCCCCACGTCCACGCCAGGGGAAAGCTGGAGGCCCTCTGGACCGCCCCCTTTCCCGCCTCAGCTTTTTGATGCCCTGGGATCCTGGTGTACCCCACTGGCACCAGACCTGAAGGTTTTTCTGAACAAAGCGTACAAATTTGCAAAGGCAAAGTTTTGCAGATGAAAACATTTTTAAAATGTATTTCTTATTTAAAAAACCTATTTACTCACTTAACTTAGTTTATTGGAAAAGCAGAGAAAGAAGCATGCACACACACAGAAAAAGAAAAAGCTGTCATTCCCTGGTTAGGTTCCCATATGCCCCCAGTAGCCAGGAACTCAACTGGGGTCTCCCAAGTGGGTGGCAGTGACCTAAGTACTCAAATACTCTCACAGAGGAGCCTGGATTATACTTTGGATCCTGGCTTTAATCTGTTCCTGCCCTAGTTCCTATGAGTATTTGGGGAATAAACTAGGAAAATCTTTCGCTGTAAATCATCTGTTGTAAGTTAAAGATCTTTCCCAGTTTTTTTTGTCTCTCTTTCAAATAAAACAAACTTAAAAATTTTAAATGTCTTGCTGAATAGTACCCTATAGCTATTTTAAGGTGTATAGCAGCCGGTTCTGTGTACAAAAATAAATTGAAGTGTCAATGAAGTAGTCACAGGATGTGGTTAAGAACTTGCATTTTTTTAAAACATATTGGTTATTCAATACTATGTAAATTAATTCCATAATGTTGTAAATTATCGTTGACGTTATGTTGTGGCTTTAAATTGATCGGGATGATATTCTGCCAGCTCTGCCTTTAGACCAGAGATGGTCTCCCCAAGAAACTGTTGAATTTACCTGGACAATAAGATGCTGGACTCTATGCTTGGTATACTCTTGAAATGAAAGAATCTCAACTGAATTTGAACTGTAATACAGCAACAAGGTGGAGGAATCCACCATGGGAGGAGGGTACGGGGAGGGGTTGGGGGATTCCCAGAGCCTATGAAACTGTGTCACATAATGCAATGTAATTAATAAAAAAATATATATATATATTAAAAAAAAAAAAAAAGCAAGCAAGCTCTAAACTGGGCAAGATCTGTTTTTGGTGACCAGGGACCTCCCCAGCAGTTGCGAAGCCAGATATTCCTGCAGAAATGATGCCTGCTTCGTGTCCCATGCTTCCGCAGCTCTGAAGATGGAGGGGGGTGGGCAGCAAGACCTTGCTGAGGGAGGGGTGGCTGTGGCAATGGCCTGGCTGCATAAAGAGCGGATGGACACCATTTTTTCCCCTCAGCCCCTGCTGTGTGTGCATGGAGCCCCGGGAGTAGGTTCAAACAGCATGAGTCAGGCAGCCAGCACGGATGGAGAGGGACTGGGGAGGAGTGTCTGTGACGCCAGGGGGGAGTCGCTCCTGGCTCTGCTCTTGTTCCTGTCCCCCTTGTGCCACTGAATGCCACTGTGGGGCCAGCAGAGAGTGTGCGGACTTGAAGTGTGGCACCCTGGGGACTGCCGGGTGGAGCTGGCCCTAAGCCTGATAAATGCGAACCTCTCACCAGACCCTGGCTGTCTGACCTGCGGCATCAGAAGATGACAGTCCCATGAGGACCCTGATTCTTTGTGACCCATGTCACAAAGAGGACGTGTCCAGGCTGAAATTGAGACATGTAGCCTGGAGCAGAAACGCCTGAGCACTCCCATTCCCTCAGGAGCTCCCTCTCCATCTTGGTTGGAGATCATCCCCCCCACCCCCTGTTCCTGGCATCCCTTCCTGAGTCCCTGGTGTGCTGACCCTGAGTCCAGACCCTCTCTTGGACTCTGGGGTGAAGCAGCTTTTTCTCTTGGTGGGTGGAAAGGGGACATCCTCTTCTCTGACCCCAGAAAGCAGGCCTGTGTCCACAGCCATCATCTGGGAACCCTGCAGCTGGTGAAGGCAGCATCGTTGCTCCTACTCACTGTTTCACCCCCACTTGGAGACCTTCTGCAGGCTCAGAGAAATAGCACTCAGGGTGAGCAGCCAGGGGTAGCAGCCAGGATCTCGGGCCCTTGCCCCCTTTCAGGCTAGACCCTGGCGTTGCGGGTCAGCTCTATGCTTTCCGGAGATCTCCCTGGGTGTGTGTGTGTGTGTGTGTGCCATTTTGAAAGCACCAACTGAGGTGCAGCTCTCACGCCCTGTCTAACTGCCCCCTCCCACATGTCCCCATGAGTTCGTTGCTGTGACTCGGGGCGGGGGGGATTAGACAGCAGGAGATGGAGACAGGAAGGGGTCCCAGAGACCAGGAGGCAGGGGAGCCAGGGAACCCGGCCAGGGGCTCCCCAGCCAGGCTGTTTCCAATGCTGATGAGCAGATGGGTGAGATAGGGGTCCAGTGCCCTGACATCGAGGCTCAGCCCTGCCCTGGGCTAAAGAACAGAGAAATCAGGGAACAGGAAACCAGAAGGGACCAAGGACAGAAAAAGGAACAGGGTGATAACAAGGAGAGATACAGTCGGCGAGGAGGGTGGGCAGAGGCTCCCAGGAGTGTAGGCTGGAGAGGGAGACCCCTGAGCTGCTGGGCAGGTGCGGCGAGGGAATGTGAGGCCCCACACAGAGAGGCCAGCCCTGTCTCTGCAGCCAGAGGACCCAGATTGAAAGATTCCAGCTCGGTGGGGGTCCCAGGTGCGAGGTCCCAGTCATCTGGCAGGGCCCCTTCTC
Source organism: Ochotona princeps (assembly GCF_030435755.1). NCBI lineage: Eukaryota > Metazoa > Chordata > Mammalia > Lagomorpha > Ochotonidae > Ochotona > Ochotona princeps. Next base: position 126,835,390 of record NC_080833.1, read on the forward strand.
TCCACATCCCCTTCGGCCTCTTCTCCCCAGAGTCCTTGTGTCTCTGGTAGGGCCCTTTCCCCAGGCGCAGGGGTTGAACCTCAGCTGCCCTGCCCCCCAGTGTGTTGGTGGTTGGTCCCAGAGCCTGGGGTGAGAAGTCCTGTCCTTTAGCCAAGTGTTTCCGTTTAGTCCCGGATGCCACCCTGACAGGTGTACCCCTGTGACTAATGTCCCCAGTTCCCTGCCCTCCCACTCCCGGGACCCACCCTTCCTCCCGGAGCCAGGGCTGCCGTGTGAGTGGGTGGTGGCAGGGCAGCACAGGGGTGGGTGCAGGATCCCCTCCTGGCCTGTCTTCTCCCCCTGTAGACCCCCTCCTCTGGCCACTGGAAGCTGAGAACAGAGCTGTTTCAAAGCAGGGTTGGAGGCTGAGACTGAGCATCCTGGCAGCTCCTGCCTTCCGGCCCTATCATGGTGGTGACCCTGTGATGGTGACAGCCCAGTCTTGGGTGTTCTGGGGCAGAGCAGGGAGGCTTCGGGGGTGTCCTGGGAGCCCCTAGAGCTGTGATGAGGGCATTGCTGAAGACATGCCGTGGGTTTGAACTTGGGTTCTGCAGTGAGACCAGAGCACAATCAAGCTGAGGGGCCTGGCTGGACGCCTGAGACCATGGTTGGAGTTAGATCTGTCACATGGAATTGGAGAGTATTAAATGCTCTCTGGGTGTTCTTCTATGAGATGCAGCGGACAGCAGTACCCACTTGCCATGTGTTCATGGGCTGCATGGCTTGGAACAGCAACGGGCATGGAGCTGGCCTTGAAGAAACACGGGTAGGGGACTGCAGACAGCTTGCATCTGGAAGCGTGGCCGGCTCTAGGACCCTCCAGTGAGGCTGGAGCTGTGTGTATGGGACAGGGACAGGTAAACTGTCAGCACTGCGTTCTTTGCTGTTGCCGGCGCCAGCCCCAGCAGAAAGCCGCTGTCTCCACCCGCATCTTTCCTGGGCACGGGAGGACGGAAACACGACAGCATCTCCATGTGGCGTCCTCAGCCTCTTGTTTGTTTGGTGCGTTGGCGCCGTGGGCACGGTTTTGTTAATTTTGTCGCTGCCTTTATCAAGTGGGGAATTCACAGGCGCTTTATCCTCGATAAGTGGATTAGTCGGTGAGCTAAACAAGAAGGTGTGGAACGCGGGGGCTGCTCCAGAGAAGATATTTGTTTCGCAAAGAATGGCACCCGTGTTCTCTGCCCCATGCGGGCCAGGCAGGCGGGGCGGCTGCTGAGGGGCTTCACAGGATTTCAACGAGCTGGAGGAACCCACCCTCAGGGCAGCTCATGGGCAGCAGCCTCCCCAACCCCTGGGGCTGAGCCCTTGGGTCCTCCAGGATGGGACTGGGGCCCTGAGTCAAGCCTGGCTGCAGTACACAGGTCCTTTTCATGGTATCACCTCCCTCACCATGCTGCCTCTGCTTTATCCCTTCCCTCTTTTCCTTCCTTTTTGTTGCCTTTCTCCCCCTATCCCCCACCCCAGTGGGCGCCTTTTCACTTTGGGGAATTCATGGTCTGGTTGAACATAACCAAGTGATTTCATAGACCCCCATACAAGGCAGTGAGAGGTGAGAAACGACATCTCCATCTGTCACCTTCGATGGGATGCTCTCTAAGGCATGGCCGGCAGGTGCACCTTAATGCTTCTCAAAACTTTTCTTCAAAGCCCCCCTGGTAATAGTTGAGCCTAGAGGTGGGATGAACACTGGCTCCTGCATTTCCTTCGAGGTGCGTATAGATCTTGCATTCCTTGCCATGGTGGAGCCATCTCTGCTGGCCAATCATAATAGGATGAATTTGTGCCTTGTTTAATCTGCAACTTTGCAGGCCCCAAACTGGTTGCTAAGAATTCAGAGGAAAGCTGAGATAACCAGGGCATCCTGAGTCTGTGAGATGAGAAGGTGAAGCAGCGATGGAAACAGCAGGCTGAAGACTTGGGTCTCAAGGAGAGTTGCTGTTTGGAAAGCAAGGCTGGAAGGAGCCACAGGGTGCCCGGGGAGAGATGAGGGTAGACACATGGCTTTCAGAAGCTTTGCTCTGCAGAACCCAAGGTGGAGCAAGGTGCACAGGAAGGAGGGGAGGGGAGGGCTGGGAGGATGCTTGGTCCAGATTGGCATAACGGGGGAGGAACCACATAGTTTCCTTTCCCTTCTGTTTAAACTAGGAGCACTAAGGATCTTGAGGTCCCTGCCCTGTGCTACAGTGGGAACCTGGAGGGGAGGGGAGCAGTGGAGTAGAGACCCCGAGCAGGAGAGAGAAAAATGGAACAGAGCTGCCCGGGTCCCCAGCTGGTCCTTAGCCGCGCCTTTCCACCCCAAGCTGCCTCCAGCTGAGTGTGATTTTGCTATTTATTTACATGTAATTATTGCTATGAGGTGCAGATATTAACACTGTCAAGAGCAATTTGCTCTGACATTTTTCACTCGCTCAGCACCCCAGCCACTCTCGACAGGACCCAGGGCTCTCCTGGATCAGGCTGCTGCACGCTTGGCGGCCCGGCCGGGGAAGCACCCAGCTGGTAAGGAGTGGCATCAGCAAGCTCCTGGGCTCTTCTGCAAAGTCATTAAAGTGCGAAATTGAATTTGGTCTGGGAGCAGGCTGGCTGGGCCCTGCTAGTCCAGCCCAGGCTGGCTCAAGGCCTGTCTGCTCTGCCTGCCATGGAGCAGACTGGGCAGGGGCGCAGGGTCCTGTGGTTGAGGCTGGCAGAAGGCAGTGAGGCAACTGATGCTGATGGTGGAGGACCATTGTCAGAAAGTTGGGCTCCACAGTGCCAACCCTAGGGGTGATCCCAGCATGGCTGTGGCTGAAGGAGTGGGAGTACAGTTCAAAGCCTGTCCGCTCCATTCCCTAGTCTCCTCTCCAGGAGGCACAGCATGGCACCTGGTCGCTGAGGTGCTTGGGTGGAGCCAGTTAAGCTGCTTAGGCCTCCTGTACAGGGTGGGCAGCACCTGAGCCAGCCCCACACTCTGGGAGACAGGTTTGAATGGACGCCTCTGAGTCCCAGCCCCATCACTTAGTGCTGCTGCAGATAGAGCACATTCTGCAGCTTCCTAAAGCCTCAGCTTCCCAAGCTGTGCAATGGAACATTTTTCATCATAACCATATTCTTTGACTCCAAGCCAGTTTGGTGCTGGTACTTTCTTGAGTTTTTGTCAGAAGGTGTGGGTTGAAGTTTTTGCCCAGCTTCCTGTCACCCAGTCAGGACCAGGTACGGAGGCCCAGAGCATTCCAGTTTCAGAAATATGGGCACGTGTGTCCTTGAACCGTGTCCTTCAGACATGGTGTTGGTGCTGCCTGCACACAGCAGGCTGTGATTCTCACTCCATGCAAGCATCCCAGGTGCCAGGGGCCATTTCATGCCTACAGAAACTGAGGCCCGGGCAGGCATTTGTTCATGACACTGGCTGATTGTACAGAGTGGGCAGGCAGCGTCTGGGCATCACGGCCAGGAGGCCCTAACGCATTGTGATCAGTGCCGGCTTATGTGCCCAGGTACTAACGAGGCCTCGCTGCCAGCACTCAGCACCTGCCATGGGTAATCTGCATCCTCATTTCCGACCATTACCAGCAGAGACCCCCCCACCCCCACCCCGGGTAGTGGGGCTGTGAGCCCTGGCCTCCCAGTCCTCCTTCCTTCCAACCTGGGCTGGGGCCAGAGTCAGGAAGTCCCCCTCCCTTCCTTCCCAAGGCTCAGCCAATTAGGCCCCTGACACCTGGAGCCAATGACAAACTGTTTTTGTCACTTGCTCTCTGTCTTTCATTAGGACTGCATAGGAGGGGGAGGAGGGAAGGCGGGGGAGACGGGTTCTTTCATGCTTAGTAAGGCAAGATACATTAATTACAAAACGGCCATTTGCCGCGTGAAAGTGTGCTAATTAAATTTATGCAATCATTATCTTTAAATAGTCATATCTTTCCCGGCGATCGGCCCCTGCCTTCCCCAGCCCCGCCACTGCTCTAGTCGCTCTAATCCCTGGCCGGCGTTTATCGCACCATCAGAGATGGGCTCTGAATCCCCCCTGCATCCCACCAGCTCCGGCACCCGTCAGGGGCCTGGAATCCTTGGATCCATCCTGGCATGGTCGTCTTAAGGCTGGAGCCAACCTCAGAATCTCCTCCGGGGGGTGGGGGAGCTCAGATGTTTCTAGATGTTTCTGGATATTCAAAGATTGATGTCTTGGAGACCAGACATTGGAAGCATTCTGTCCACCCGCCTTCCCCACCTGCAGACAGCCTTTAACCTAAAGGCACGGAGGCCCCAGGGGTGGGGAGCTCCTTGAAGTCCATTGGGTTGCAGAATTGGGGAGGGGTTATGAGCAGGCAAGGCCCTGTGTGCCCGCTATTCAGATAGATTCACTCATCTATGTATTTGCTCACTCATTCATTCATTTTTTTTCACACGTTCATGAATCTGCTCACTTAGAATGTTTGTCAGGCACCTGCTAGTTGTCAGGCATGGGGTATAAAGTGAGGATTTGCCCCCAGGCAGTTCCTGGGGTGGTGTGTGTGTGTGTGTGCGCGCACGCGCGCAAGTTTGTCTTGGCAGGCAGTGGCGCAGCATCAGGCCCAATCTGTATGAGCCAGAGGCTGGGCTGCGCCGTTCTCCTGGACCAGCTGCAAGTGCAGGGATGGGATGTATCTGCACTCAGCTTAGCCAGGTCTTTCCCTCCACCCACCAGGAGGCTCACACCCAGACCTCTGGTGCACACCCACACATGGTCCATCCTTGCCCCTTCACCCACACAGAGCTTGCCCCTGGAGTCTCCTCCTGAGAGGAAGATGGGGAACCGTATGCTGGTCGGAGATGGTGGTTGGGGACCTGAGCTGAGGGCCTGGACCCATCCCTGCAGAGTGCCAGCTGGGAGAACATGTATGGGACATGTGTTCCCCATGTATGTGCTGTGCTTAGTCCCCTACACACATTCAGTCATCCGCAGACTGACACATGCACACACAGATCACCCACACCTAGGCAGCGCTCAGCAGTGGTGTGCCTAACCCTTCCTAGGCATGCGCAGAACTCCCCTCCACAGATACCCATATAGCACTCCCACGTGCCCATGCATACATACACCATGTTCCTTACACATGTGAAGAGTTAATGCGGCTCCACCCAGCCGCTAATATCTGGCAGCTAGGTGAGTCTGGGAGGGGTTCGGGCCTTGGGATTCGGGGGCAACTGCCGCTCCTCACAGTGTGGCGGCTGTGGGGGGTGCCCCTGCCGGGTCGGACCCAATGCTGGGGGCTCACGCCAAAGACACTGCCGCAAGGCAGTGAATGAGTCCTCGGCCTCATCCAGGACCCAAGAGAGCTCAGTCCTCAGGGTAAGTGCACCATGTGGAACTTGGGAACTGGCTTAAAATTCCTAGCTCCACCCAGCCGCTAATATCTGGCAGCTAGGTGAGTCTGGGAGGGGTTCGGGCCTTGGGATTCGGGGGCAACTGCCGCTCCTCACAGTGTGGCGGCTGTGGGGGGTGCCCCTGCCGGGTCGGACCCAATGCTGGGGGCTCACGCCAAAGACACTGCCGCAAGGCAGTGAATGAGTCCTCGGCCTCATCCAGGACCCAAGAGAGCTCAGTCCTCAGGGTAAGTGCACCATGTGGAACTTGGGAACTGGCTTAAAATTCCTAGCTCCACCCAGCCGCTAATATCTGGCAGCTAGGTGAGTCTGGGAGGGGTTCGGGCCTTGGGATTCGGGGGCAACTGCCGCTCCTCACAGTGTGGCGGCTGTGGGGGGTGCCCCTGCCGGGTCGGACCCAATGCTGGGGGCTCACGCCAAAGACACTGCCGCAAGGCAGTGAATGAGTCCTCGGCCTCATCCAGGACCCAAGAGAGCTCAGTCCTCAGGGTAAGTGCACCATGTGGAACTTGGGAACTGGCTTAAAATTCCTAGCTCCACCCAGCCGCTAATATCTGGCAGCTAGGTGAGTCTGGGAGGGGTTCGGGCCTTGGGATTCGGGGGCAACTGCCGCTCCTCACAGTGTGGCGGCTGTGGGGGGTGCCCCTGCCGGGTCGGACCCAATGCTGGGGGCTCACGCCAAAGACACTGCCGCAAGGCAGTGAATGAGTCCTCGGCCTCATCCAGGACCCAAGAGAGCTCAGTCCTCAGGGTAAGTGCACCATGTGGAACTTGGGAACTGGCTTAAAATTCCTAGCTCCACCCAGCCGCTAATATCTGGCAGCTAGGTGAGTCTGGGAGGGGTTCGGGCCTTGGGATTCGGGGGCAACTGCCGCTCCTCACAGTGTGGCGGCTGTGGGGGGTGCCCCTGCCGGGTCGGACCCAATGCTGGGGGCTCACGCCAAAGACACTGCCGCAAGGCAGTGAATGAGTCCTCGGCCTCATCCAGGACCCAAGAGAGCTCAGTCCTCAGGGTAAGTGCACCATGTGGAACTTGGGAACTGGCTTAAAATTCCTAGCTCCACCCAGCCGCTAATATCTGGCAGCTAGGTGAGTCTGGGAGGGGTTCGGGCCTTGGGATTCGGGGGCAACTGCCGCTCCTCACAGTGTGGCGGCTGTGGGGGGTGCCCCTGCCGGGTCGGACCCAATGCTGGGGGCTCACGCCAAAGACACTGCCGCAAGGCAGTGAATGAGTCCTCGGCCTCATCCAGGACCCAAGAGAGCTCAGTCCTCAGGGTAAGTGCACCATGTGGAACTTGGGAACTGGCTTAAAATTCCTAGCTCCACCCAGCCGCTAATATCTGGCAGCTAGGTGAGTCTGGGAGGGGTTCGGGCCTTGGGATTCGGGGGCAACTGCCGCTCCTCACAGTGTGGCGGCTGTGGGGGGTGCCCCTGCCGGGTCGGACCCAATGCTGGGGGCTCACGCCAAAGACACTGCCGCAAGGCAGTGAATGAGTCCTCGGCCTCATCCAGGACCCAAGAGAGCTCAGTCCTCAGGGTAAGTGCACCATGTGGAACTTGGGAACTGGCTTAAAATTCCTAGCTCCACCCAGCCGCTAATATCTGGCAGCTAGGTGAGTCTGGGAGGGGTTCGGGCCTTGGGATTCGGGGGCAACTGCCGCTCCTCACAGTGTGGCGGCTGTGGGGGGTGCCCCTGCCGGGTCGGACCCAATGCTGGGGGCTCACGCCAAAGACACTGCCGCAAGGCAGTGAATGAGTCCTCGGCCTCATCCAGGACCCAAGAGAGCTCAGTCCTCAGGGTAAGTGCACCATGTGGAACTTGGGAACTGGCTTAAAATTCCTAGCTCCACCCAGCCGCTAATATCTGGCAGCTAGGTGAGTCTGGGAGGGGTTCGGGCCTTGGGATTCGGGGGCAACTGCCGCTCCTCACAGTGTGGCGGCTGTGGGGGGTGCCCCTGCCGGGTCGGACCCAATGCTGGGGGCTCACGCCAAAGACACTGCCGCAAGGCAGTGAATGAGTCCTCGGCCTCATCCAGGACCCAAGAGAGCTCAGTCCTCAGGGTAAGTGCACCATGTGGAACTTGGGAACTGGCTTAAAATTCCTAGCTCCACCCAGCCGCTAATATCTGGCAGCTAGGTGAGTCTGGGAGGGGTTCGGGCCTTGGGATTCGGGGGCAACTGCCGCTCCTCACAGTGTGGCGGCTGTGGGGGGTGCCCCTGCCGGGTCGGACCCAATGCTGGGGGCTCACGCCAAAGACACTGCCGCAAGGCAGTGAATGAGTCCTCGGCCTCATCCAGGACCCAAGAGAGCTCAGTCCTCAGGGTAAGTGCACCATGTGGAACTTGGGAACTGGCTTAAAATTCCTAGCTCCACCCAGCCGCTAATATCTGGCAGCTAGGTGAGTCTGGGAGGGGTTCGGGCCTTGGGATTCGGGGGCAACTGCCGCTCCTCACAGTGTGGCGGCTGTGGGGGGTGCCCCTGCCGGGTCGGACCCAATGCTGGGGGCTCACGCCAAAGACACTGCCGCAAGGCAGTGAATGAGTCCTCGGCCTCATCCAGGACCCAAGAGAGCTCAGTCCTCAGGGTAAGTGCACCATGTGGAACTTGGGAACTGGCTTAAAATTCCTAGCTCCACCCAGCCGCTAATATCTGGCAGCTAGGTGAGTCTGGGAGGGGTTCGGGCCTTGGGATTCGGGGGCAACTGCCGCTCCTCACAGTGTGGCGGCTGTGGGGGGTGCCCCTGCCGGGTCGGACCCAATGCTGGGGGCTCACGCCAAAGACACTGCCGCAAGGCAGTGAATGAGTCCTCGGCCTCATCCAGGGCGGCCAGTGCACCATGTGGTGCCAGGCTTTGCCTGCTGGCCGCCCGGCCGGGAAGCTCTGGGGTAATGGATGTCCGAATTGCTGCTTAGATAGCTCTAGGGTGACCCCACTGTTTCTGGGTTCTGAGTCAATCCTAAAGATTCCCAACGCCAGTAACTCTTCTTTTGGAGAACTTCTAATCACTCAATAATGCTGAGCTTTGAACACCTATAATGCAAAAGATAAACCCCGGATTGTCTAGCAGGATATTTTTTTGCCTGACATGATGTTGGTTCAGGAGACTGGTCACATCAGGCAGGTCCATAATTTTAACTAGCACTCTAGAACCATATACTGGGGTAGACTCTGTGCAGGATGTGTGGGCCACACCCTGTAGAAAGTTTGGCCCCACTGGTAAACCTAAATTTTAGGTGGTTATGGACTAAGCTAGGTGTGACCAAGGAGCCTGCCATCAATCACAGGTAAAGGGATCCACCATAGACTGGACTGGGCAAGGCAGCAGCACCCAAATGTGCATCCTGAATAGGCTGTGGGGTGGGCCGGGCTGCAACATTCACCAGCTCATACAAAGCCAAATGGGAGGCCAGAGTACACCGGGCACTGGCCTAAAAACCAATGGCATGTATGTAAACTGGGTTTGGGAGTGGATCAAGTGGAGGTACTTGGGAAGCTCCCCTGGCGAGTCACAGCTCTCGCTGGTGAACATGCCGTCCAAATCTGGGGGTCAGACTAGCAGGGCATAGTAGCTCCAAAATGTGTAACTTGGTAATGGACCGTAATGTACTGGGCAGGACTGAACAAACCTTTGTTTACAAGCAAAACTAGAAACCAGCATGGAACACAGGTCATACAGAGCTAGGCTCTTGCACCTACTGGTCCCCAGAGCAACCACGGGCAGGTGCATGATTTACAGCTAGGAACAAGCCCAATCGGGGAGGTAACGGGACACCCTACCTAGGTTGAGGTTCCCACCAAGGGGCATATGTGCTAGAATTGGAGCTGCGTTCTATCTAGGAAACAGTTGCAGTCACCCGAGGCACTAGTGTGGGCTGGGATTGGATGCACCAGGCCAGTTCAGACCCCAACACCATCTGGTGGCATGGAGAACCAGGGGGTAGATGTGGGACTGACTAGGCTGGGTCCCAACCCCCTACTGAGCCATGCGTGAGCTGTATGTGGGTAAGGACGAGCCATGGCTGGGCTGAAACATCCAATAACAAGAACCAGAATGGGGTGAAAGCCAGCCAGGAAAAGCCACTGTTCCTGCTAGGGCAGGAGGTGAACTGAGTTGGGTTGGCTCAAGGACCCCCTGGCATGCGCAAAACCTGCCTTTGGGAGGGGATCTGATGGAGGAGCCTGGGCAACTCCTCTGGCAGGACATAGTCCCTGCAGGTAAGCGCAAGAAGCATGATAGGAAACAGCCCAGAATAGGCCATGGAAAGTTTCCCACTGGCACACATTCAGCATGGGTCAGGAGCAGAACAGGCTGAATCAGTCCGTATCACCCACTGGCAAATCCGATCACCAGATCAGAGTGTGGGTTGAGCCGGGTTTGGTCGCGACAAAACCAGTACACATTATGGAATGCCAGGGCGTGGTTGCCTGTACTGGATATGAATGCAGCACCCAACCAGCACACATGAGATCCAGGAAGGAAGGGAGGGGCAGAACTGGCGGGGGGGGATTAAGGGGCTGGTTCCCTCGCCGGACAGCTACTCCCAATGGAGAGCGTGGGCTGGGATAGAGACAGACTAGACTATGCAAGGCTACAACGCCTGTGCACTGCATGTGGACTAGATCAGGGAAAAGCCAGGCTGGGCTGATTATTCCTGCTGGTGCAAGCATAAATTAGAGTGGGTGAGGGATGTTTGGACATAGCCGCAGAAGCTGGCACTGGGGACCAATTCTGTCAAGTCAAATCACAGAACCACCTAAAGAGTGCATAAACCGGGACAGAGAGACCTGGGAGGGAAAAAGTGGGTTCCCCCTTCTTGGGTCACTATTCCCGTGGGAGGGCATGAAGACTGGGACGGGGGCTGGGATGGCTAGATAGAGAGGCACTCAACAACACCCGTGAGGGCTGGATGGTTGAGTTGGTTAGATAGAACTAAGCTTTAATACCCATTGACAAGTGCCAGAGCCAAATGGGATGGGGGACAGACTGGTCTTCTGCTACACATACTGGCAAACCAGGGTAGGGGGCGGGCCTGGTGGGGGTTATTGTGGGTCGCCCTGACTGGGCTGCAGCTCCCACTGGTTTGTGTGAGGGCCGAGTGCGTGCTGGGCGGAACCAGACTGGACTGCGGCACCCATTGGTTCCGGTGCGACTCGGGACTGAGAACAGAACCAACCCAGCAATTGCAACCACCAGCTGATCGTGGTGATGGACTGTGCCGGGCCCTGTGCTTGCTAGAGCATACAGGAAACTGGTCTGGGAGTGCCTCAGGGTTTCTTTGGAGATCTCCCTAATCGAACTGCTGGACTCAGAACTCTAATCAAGAAAGGACAGAAGACAGAGCAGGTCAATCATTCATCTCAGCTGTATGTTGGCAGCGATATATGGGGCAAACGGAGACTTTATGATGGACCATATCAGTCAGTGGACGGCCTCATCGAGCGAAGCTGGCAGCGATTCATAACCGGAGAACTATTAACACCACTCGAGCACATATCTCGGAGCGTGCCCCACATCCGGGACTCGGGGTGGGCGGGAAACTGGGTGGGGCTTCCCCCTCAACATCCCCCTTTACCTCAGATACAAAATGGAAGCAATGTGGACATAATGGTATTGCCCACTTCCCTGTCCCCCTGAACCTTTTTTTTTTCTTTTCTTTTTCTTTCTTTAACTGTAATTAACTATGTAAAGATTGTCAACAACACAATAAAATAGATTATTAAAAAAAAAAAAAAAAAAAAAAAAAAAAAAAAAAAAAGAGTTAATGCACACACACACACACAGTGAGTTACTGAATGAACTGTCCATGGTAAATGAAGACCACTACTGGATGCAGGGGTGACTCTGGATGAACCCCTAAACCTCAGTTCCCTCATTCAAATACTGGGGTGACTGGTTCCTGGAGTGGTGGTGAGGCCTAGGGCCGCGGGCTGTCAACTTTCAGGGGACAGCAGCAGCCAGGCTGGAGCTGGTTTGGCGGGAGTGGTAAAAAAGGAAGGGAGTTGGAGCTTGCTGGCCAGACTGACTGGTGCAAGCAGTGTAGGGGTGGAGCATTGTGGGGAGGGTTGGGGGTGAGCGGAGCTGGCAGGTGAGGGGCTGGGGACTGGAGCCCTGCAGGAAATCTTTTTTTTTTTTTATTAATTATTGTGTATTATGTGACAGTTTCATAGGCTCTGGGAATCCCCCCACCCTTCCCCCTCCCCTCCCCCCCGGTGGATTCCTCCACCTTGATGCAGTATTACAGTTCAAATTCAATCAAGATTCTTTCCTTGCAAACATATAACAAGCACAGAGTCCAGCTACTTATTGTCCAGATGGGTTGAACAGTTTCTTGGGGAGACCATTTCTGGTCCAATGTTAGAGCTGGTAGAATATCATCCCAGTCAATTAAGAGTCCCAATATAACATCAACAGCAATTTGCAATATTATGGAATTGACATGGTTTTGAGTAACCAGTATGTTAAAAAAATAAATAAATAAAAATAAAAAAACAGCAAGTCCTAACCACAACCTATGATTAGCTCATTGACATTTCAATTTTAGTTTATATACAGGACCTGCTATATACCTTAAAATGCCTATAAGGTACCATCTTGTTTGAAAGCTCCCAGTCAGCACCTGAAGCCCATTACTGCTGTCCGCAGGGGGAAGGCAGAGGGGAGGGGGGCCCAGATCCTCTTAGTGGAGAATTGAGAGGCAGGGAGTGGTGGTGGCCCCTGCCTGGCTGTGAGATTTCTCCACTTGCACTAATCTCAGCGTGGAGCTGGGATAGGCGGTGGGACTGGTGTGTGTGTGTGTGTGTGTGTAAAGGAGGGTGTGGAGAGTGTATTGGGGCTGCAGGAGGGTAGACTAGGCAGGCAGGTAAATTATGGCACTGTGAGGCTGTCATGTCTGTGCCTGCATGTGGAGGCATGGGTCCTGGTGGCACATGGGGATGGGGAGGGGTGCTCTGCAGCTCGGCAGGTGCTGTCTTTGCTGTGTGCTCCTGCCAGCTCGTGTACGTGTCTCTGTGCCTGTCATGGCTCTTACAGGTGTGCATACTCATGGTGTGAGCATGACAACAGTGACGATTTGAAAACAGAGATTCTGAAAATTGTCTGCAGTTGGAATCTCTGGGGAGTCTTTTTCCCCCCTGGGGGTCTTAAGTCAGCTTTGGCAAGTGGGTGCTGAGAACCAGGACCAACACAGACAGCAGACGGGTCCTAGCTCTTTGTAATGACGCAGTAAGAATCATTCAGGGTGGGGTCCTGGGCACCGAGATGGACTCTAGGTCCCAGGCCTATAGGGGCTGGGTGGTGACCCAGGCCACCTTGGCTGACTCCCATGCTTGAAGACTGCCCCTCTCCCAAAGATCAAGGGAATGGATAAGCTATACCTGCCACCTGCAGGCAAGAGCATCCTTGGACCCCCAGCTGGGGCCTGGGGCAGGAGGGCATTGTGGGTTTATACTGCCCTCAGTCTGTTGTCACTAACTCAGTGTCTGACTGTTCCCACAAGTTGTCTTCCCAATTTCACATGTGTATCAGGTGTGCTTACATGTTTGTGCCTGTCTCTGTGTGTAGGTGTGTGCATAGTGAGTTTCAAGCCTAGTTGGGGTGCAGATGTAAGGGTGATAGGGACCCTCGATGGGGGTATCAAGACAACATTGCCTGCTCACCTGGCAGGAGGCATGATGCATGTGTTGCACTTGGCTCAGGCTGCTCTGTGCCCACGTGGCATGGAGCGGGGACGTTCTTGGCCCTTGGGCTGGGAGAGGTCCCAGACTTACCAGCAGGATCTGCATTCCTGGTGGCTCCCTTTGTAGAGTAGGGGAGCAAGTTGGGAGCAATGTGGGCTTATGTTCCGGGTAGTTCTTCGTTCAGAAGCATTGGGTGCCATCTCCCCCTGGGGAAAGAGGAAGAGAGAGATGGTCCCTGACTCAAGGAGACCCCAGAGCTTGTTCACCAGGGACCAGGCCAGGACCTTGAGCCCCTTCGCCTCTCCCCCTCCTCCATCCCTCTAAATCGGGTGGGCAGGGGATGGGAGACGTGGCATTGATCGGGAACAAATGTGGCACTGACACTGTGTTAACATTCTATGCGCATCTGCTCATTTAGCCCTTATAGTAAGGTTATAGGTGGCTACAGCAAGAATCATTCCCATCATTCAAATGAGAAAACTGAGGCACAGGGATTCCAGTAATTGTTCAGGGTCCCAGCTGGTCAATGGCAGAACGCAGATGCCAACACGAGACATCCCCACTCCCCATCTGTACTGCATGGCCCAGTGTCCTCTGCTGTGTCTCTTTGAACCTCAGAGTAAACCCTTCTCCACTCCCCCCACCGCTAGGCAGTGTCGGGATGGGAGCCCGACCTGCAGCTGATCCTGACATCCCTGATCTCATTATTTCAGGCTCTGTTCCCAGAGAGGTCCCGCCATCCTGACCTCATGGCCTCCAGCCCCTGCACCCCCGCTGCCCCATCCCACTCTGCACCCCGCTGTGGCCCCCGCCCGCCTGGCCCCTGCCACGGAGCCCCGGTGATGGTGATCGCCCCTTCTAATTGCTGCCGTGCTCCCAGAGCTGTGCTCGGTTATCACAGAGGGTGCAGATCCCGCAGCTCAGCCGCCTTGGTCCCAGGCCCTCAGGGCCAGCTCAGGAACGTAGGAAATTAATTACATTTCTCGATCCCCTTCTTTTAAAGTAGGGGAGTGCGCAGGCAAGCAGGGTCTGTGCAAGGGGGGCTCCACCCCTGAAACCTGCTAGCCTCTCCCCAGCGGCGGGCGGAAGGGAGGGTGGGGCCCACGCTCCTCAATGATTTAGTCTGGTTGAGGCTGGGACTGATTTGGGGTAGAGCGGGAGGAAGGGGTTGGGGGCTGGGTGAGGGGTGGGTAGAGGAAAGGAGAGGAAGGGATGGCTGTCAGTCAGCTTGACGGACAGGCCTGAGATTTGCCTTCAGATAAAATCTTACAGATGTGGAGGTCGGTATTGATTTTGAGTTAGTAACCGTAACATAGCAAGAAGTAATACATTAGTGAGAGCAAGGTCACGGGGAACACGGCAGACCCACCCGGGGAGAGGCCGGAGCGTTCTTGAAGGGGGTGGCTGACCACAACAGACCAGGACTTCCTCAAGTTCAAAAGTTTGCGGGCCCCAGACCTCAACTGGGCCCCTTCCCGTGGCCAAAAGCTTCCTGCATCTGCAGGCAGAGAGACCCGAGAAGGGCTGGATGTGGGCGCCTCCCTGGGGCCTGCGGGGCTGGGCCAGCCTTTGGCAGCCTGTGGTAGGGTGAGGTGGGGTGGGGCTCTGGGACACCTGGGCGACCTCATCCCACCTGTGTGATGCCAGATGAGCCTGTGCCTCAGTCTCTGGTGGTGGCTGTCCCGGTTGCTGGTGGCACTCTGGCTGGAGACCGGAGGGTGGGGAGAAAGCCAGCTGCTGTGTCCTCAGACCTCCAGGGACTTGAATGCCTCATGGCCTAGGTCACACATCTTCATTCATGCCGACCCAGATGTGGAGCTGATTGGGTGTTCCAGGACAAAGCCCATGGAACAAATCCCATTCTAGGAGGTGCTCCCTGGGCCTGAGCTCTTCAGGAACTGGCCGGTGGTGGCCAGGACCAAGGTCTCCAGAGCTTGAACAGAGGACTGTGGGAGGCCTGCAGCACCCAGGATTTTGGTCTGAACCTTGACCTTCTGCTTCCCCTCTCAGGGCCTTTGCACTTGCTGATTGGCCTGCCTGGAAACTTGTGGCTGGTTCTTTGTAGTCCTGCTGAACGTCTCCTCTCCCTTGCCCAACTCCCCCTCCAACATCCCATTCCACATCCCCTTACTTTTCCTCCCTAGCATTTTTCAGGATCAGAAATGGCCATTTATTTGTAGAGCTTCCTGCTCTAGGAGGATGTGCAATTGGGCTCGCTCATTGCTGTATCCTCTGTGACCAGTTCAATGGTGCATCAAACCTGCTCACAAACACCTGTTTCATGAATATGCATGAAGGTGGCAGAGCTTTCTTGAGCTCACTGTCCGTGGCAGACACAGCAAAGGTCGTGAGGCTGCAGCTGTGGCTGAAACCCAGCTCCACGCTGCCATTAGAGAACTCAAGGTCCGGCCCTGTCCTTGGCCTGGTGCAAGTGACCCTCCGTGCAGTGTTTGTTGAATGAGTATGCATGAGAGTGCAGGAGGCAGCATGTGGCTTGGTGCAGCTCAGATGCGGTGCAGAGGAGGGAGGTGGAGCTGGAGGTAGGAGGCCAGAGGTTGGGGTAGGAGGCCGAGGCAGACTACATCAAATCCTCGTGGAAGGTTCTGAAGAGCCCTGGGTAAGTCCTGGGGGATGGGGTCAGGTTGGATGTCAGGTCCATAATGGTCCTTGTCTTTCAGACTGGGTGCTGGTCTGGGCACTGCTTGCAGCCTGTCTCAGAGCTAACTCCTGCATCCTCTCCCTTATTCCTCTCCCTTCCTCGCTTGTAAGTTTGACGTTTTGGCAATGAGCAGGTGGGAAAAATGGAGCAAGGGCTCGAGTCCCTTGCCCCGTGATCCTGAGGGCTAGGAAATGGGACTCCTGTGTTCTCCCCAGGCTCTCAGGGCCCACGTCTCTGATGAGTGGATGGTGGAGTCTGAGTTTATGGGAGATGAAGTGTTGCTTGAGTGTTGATTTATCACTTTTGATAGGAAGGAAGGTCTAGCCTGGGAACCTGTCTCCTAAGCCCCAGGGTGATATTAGATCACTGAGATGTCTCTGGGATCCTCCCTTCCCCTTCCTGTTCATACCACCCCTCCTACCAGCCCCCAGCAGCCTCCTGGGCTGAGGACCTCCAATGCAGATGGTAGAAAGAGCCCAGTGCCATCTGAACCTCACGCATGGCTGTCCCCTCACCGAACTGCCACCTCGCCACTTTGAAGACCTCGACAGCATATGTGGGGCTCAGGTCCCCATGATACTAGGAATATCCACAGAGAGGAAGTGGAGGAGCTGTCCCCAGAGAATCCATGTCGGCCAGGCCAGGCCTCTGGAGAACGTGGACAGGGAACTCTGGGCAGTGGAAGCGTCATTGCTGGATGGCCATGGCCAGCTGTCTTCCTGACACCCCTCCCGCATAGCTCACCAGCTGCTGCCACCTGCAGGTGCTTTTTCTGAACCCACAGGATGGACAGAGAGCACCCCCTGGGTCTCGCCTACCAGATGTGGATCTGCTCAGCTCCTCCACTGAGGGCAGACAGTGTGCTTGCTTCTTCCTGAAGTCCCTGGGACTCTGGGTCTGAGGCTGAGGACATGGTCACCCTGTGTGTGTGCTTGTTAAATGAGGAAGTGAATGCCTCCCTGTCCCAGTGCCTGGTTTTCAAGATGAATTGCTCAAGACGAGCCTTGGCCTGGCAGCCAGATCGCCACTACCGATTGCATGGTCCTGTTGGCTGTGGCTACGTCTGATGGCCATTGACATCAGGACTGATAGCATAGTGGGAGGTGGGTGGACAACCTTGGCTTTGTGTTGGTGCTTGTAGGAAGCTGCCCATCTGGAGACGCTGAGAGCAGGGCTAGCCTAGTACAGGAAAGGGGTAGAGCCAGGAAGATCCAGAATCCTACTCTAATATGTGTGTTGGAGGAGGGTGACACCCCAGTCTGGTGGAGGAGGCACAGTTCTCTGACTTAGGAGAGCTCCCAAACTGAGGGCAAAGGTACCATTACTTATGCAGGTCATGCATGCAGGCAATGCATTTGTTTGTTCGTTCATTCAGGATGCACCTTTGGGCCAGTTCCTGGGGAATAAGGGAGTGAATTGGGTCTGGCACCTGAGGGCAACCAGTGGAGGGGGTGCCCCACGGGTCAGGACTTGGGCAGGAGAAATGCTGAAGACCAGTGACTGCCTCTTGGGTAGGATTTACAGAACAGATAAACTGAGGCCTCCCCATACTGCAGGGACCTGGAGGGAAGAAGCAGGCCCAGTCCTGCTTCAGGGCTGCCTGGCCCTGTCCACAGGCTCGTCCTTGCAACACTGACCCTATGTCCCCTGCAGGTCATGAGCATCCTCAGCAACCCTGGCGCCGTGGCCCCCACAGCCGCAGGCCGACTTCTCCCTCTCCCCGCTGCACAGCGGTCTGGACTCGGCCACCTCCATCTCGGCCAGCTGCAGCCAGCGTGCCGACTCCATCAAGCCTGGAGACAGCCTGCCCACCTCCCAGTCCTATGGCCCACCCACCTACAGCACGACCGGCTACAGTGTGGACCCCATGGCTGGCTGCCAGTACGGCCAGTACGGCCAGAGTGAGTGCCTACGGCCCCGAGTGTACCACTCCCCTCCCTCATTCCAAGGGCTCCTGCTTACTTCTAGAGAGAGCAGTCTGGTGTTAGGGTGTGGGCGCCTGTTTTGCAGATAGGGGAGTTCAAATCCAGATAGGAGACAGACTTAGCCCAAGATGACACTGAACTGAGCATCCAGGTCCCTTTTCTCAGCCAGGTCCCTTTCCTTTCCTTTGGATTCCCGTGGAAACATCACTTCGCATTTTCCTGTGACCACATGTCAAAATGTAAGAAGAAACAAGTGGTATTACTTTTACTAACATGTCATATTTAATCCCATATATCCAGAAAGTGATCACTTCAATATGAAATCATGAATGAGTTACTTCACCCACTGCTCTTTGTGCTGGCTGGGTGGATGGAATGAATGAATGAATGTGTTTGACAAGCAGTGTGTGTTTTACACTTACAGCCCATTGGAATTCAGACTCTGAATTTCAACATTGACACACCCAAGTTTTTCCAAAATAGAATTCTGAGTTTCCCAACCACGAAATGGCTAAATTGAAGAGCAGCTTTAAAATTCAAATTAGAACAACCTAAACAAACATTCGGAGTTTGGTTGGTGGTGCTCGCCAGTTCAGCTTTGCTGGGTGGTTCTGAGTACTGAGCTCTGTGCTTAACTGCCTGAGCCTGCGATCTCCCCAGACCCTGCAGTGGCCTCACTCACTCATTCCAGCTGCTGTCCGCTTGGCACCAGCCTGGAGCCCAGGCCCACAGCCCCTTAGACCAAAGGCTGGAGGAAGGGCAGCAAGGCAGGCCTGCAATGGGGGAACAGGAGCCAGAGGGCACCCTCCTGCCCCACCTCCTCATGAGGCCTCACCTGCTGGTGTCAAACTAATCTGAAGGGCACACGGGGAGTGGGAAGAGGCCTCCAAGCCTGGGGGATCCTCTCCTCCAGCCGCAGCCCTGGCCTGACCTCTCCGACCTCTGCTTCCTGAACCCCTCTCCAGCTCTTCCTCACATGACCTTGGCCTCCATGGCTAAATGAGAGCCAGCTGTGTGGGCCTGCACTGCCCAGCTGCGTGTGTGTGTGGACCCTCCCTGTGCCTGGGCATGCTTGCTCGTGTGCAGAGAGGTGTCTGTTATGAATGTATGGTGACTTGTGTCTGCGCACACCATGTGCATGTGGTGTGTCTGAGCAACTAGCATGCGTGTGTTGGCAAACATCTTTGCAGAGAGGTGAGCATGTGTGTGGGGGATGTGGCAGTCCTGTGTAGAAATATGCATATAGACTATTGATACATGAACATAGCTCACCTAGGTTGTCTGTATGGGATTTTATATGAATGTGTGTGTGCACACTTGTGGCAGTGGAGTATGTTAAAATGTTTTCAGGTGTATGTTTGTGGATGCGTGGATGCATGTATTTGGCATAGGTGTGCATGTGTAGCTGTGTATAACAAGTGTATGTACATGTGTGTAAATGTGTGTTTAGGCATGCACATTGCTGGCATTGACTAGCAATGTGTATGTGTGTGGATGGTCAGGTGCACTGTGGGCAGTGATTCAGGGGTACAGCCCGAGCAGCAGGGGTGTGAGGGTCGGAGGGGGGAGCACGGGTCTGCATGCTTGTCTGAAAGCAGGGCGCATGAGAGTGTGTCCTAGGTCCCTGGGCGACCCCCTGACCCCGCCCATGTGTCCAGACTGCAGCGGGACACACATGCTCTTGATCAAGACTGAGAGCGGTTCCAGCGGCAGCAGGCCTGGGGCAGGCGTTAGTCACACCAGGAGCCCTGCCCAATTCAGAAATAAAATTAACCCCAAAGTCAGCAAAGGCCGGCAGGGGAGGGGATCAAACAGGGAAGGGGCCCAGGAGGCGAGAAAGGAGTGTTTGTTCCCATTAGCTGGAGGAGTAGGGCACAAGTTCCTGGGCCTCAGCTCCCCTCCCCTCCTGTACCTTCCTCCAGCCCTCTTCTTCCTCTCACTCTCCTCCAGCTCCACCCCTGCCCCCCAGCTCCTCCAGAGAGAGCTCCAAGCTGCACTTGGGCTACTTCCTCCAACCCTTCCCAAAGAGATGCAGGCTCCCCCTCTCACCTGCTTACATCTGTCCTGGACTCCAGTTTAGCCCCAGGAGCACTGGCCAAAAGACATGGCCTTCATCGCTGTGATTCTCAAAAACTCTGGGCAGATGCCAAAACTAGAGTGTGGGAGAGTTAGGCAGCTTTCCCAAAGCCCCACAGCCAGGGGTGGTGGGCTTAGAGCCACCCTCACTTGATATTGCAGCCAAAGCAGACTGTGTGAGACCCTTACTGAGACACCTGCACTCACCCACATGTGGGTCTGTGCTCATCACTTTACCTGCAGCTGGATGCAGGTAAGCCCTCACCCGTGTGTGTGTGTGTGTGTGTGTGTGTACGTACAGATGTGTAAGATTCAAACACACAAAACATATGGGTGTGGAAGCAAGGACACCTGCCTCCTGGACACCCACTCTGAGCTTGGCCTGGCAGTGTTTGTGGCTGCTGCCATTGCACGGCAGAGGATGTAGGGGACCCACAGAGCGGTCACATGCCTGAGGACACACAACAGCACAAATCAATGAGTTCACAGCCACACCTGCAGCCCCGGTCCACACGGGGCCACAGACCGAGCAAATACATGGGCCAGGCTCTGGCCAAAGGGTCCTCCCCTTTTTTCTGGGCCCCTCTGGTTCCCTAGAACTACTTCACTCCTTCTTTTCCTGCCCTTTCCATTGTCTGACCATCTGTCACTGTCTGCTCCTGGGAGGGGTGGGGGGCCAGGGACGGGGCACCCGGCAGATTAGTATGGTCCTGGTGTTCCCAGAGGCCGGGGCTGTGCTAATGATGGGACTGATGGGACGCAGAAGTGTGAAGAGAATGTTAATAGATCTGCCAAGTCTAATAAGAGTTTGTGTCTAGAAGAGTCCCCCTCAGGGGCCGCGGACTGACGAGGCGCTGACGGCCGAGGTTTGTTTACTGCTTGGCATCACCACCATATCTCCTGCCACCTCCTGCGTAATCTAATTTGAGATGTTTAGAACCCGGACACGGGTGCGAGCAGAGAAGGGGACATGCAGGGACACAGGGACAGGGACGGCCACTGGTGGTGGTTGTGATAAGAGATGTCACAGCCTTGTCCCTTGCAGACCCTCAACCACCTCGTCCTTTCCAAGGTGGGGAGAGGTAAGCCCTGTGACCATCGTGTGACCTTGGCGTTGGCAGGGTCACCAGCCAAGACAGGCTTCCTGGTGTTTTCTTAGGTACCTGGACAGGACGAAGACAAGCTCCTACTGTGTGCTGGGCCATGGCAGGTGTCTGGGAGAGGCACGAGAGGGGACACACCGAGTGATGCGAGGCGCAAGCAGCATCCATACAGCCCCTCCTTGCAGCAGTGCTGGGCGGGATTCTGGACTGGCTTTCTTCGGGGCCTCAGTTTCCATTCGTGCTCAGTGAGCACCCTCAGGCCTGAAGCCCATGGCTGTTGGAAGAGTCAAATGGGATTGGCTCAGCCTGGCACTCAGCGAGTGCTCATCCCTCATGCACATTTTCCCCAAAACCGGGCCTTTCAGCCCCACCTGCAAGCACAGCCCATGGAGGACTTAGGGAGGAGGCACACAACAGCCTCTCGTGATGAGGATAGGATCTCCAACCTTGCCTGGAGAGCAAATGGGCCCCCTTGAGAGTTGAGGTACAGAGACCTTTGTGCAGCCTCGGTGCCATGCATACTCCAGTTGCTGTTCCATGCAGGCTGCAGGTCTGGGTAGCAGCTAGCAGTAGAGTGTCAGACACAGGGCAGCTTCCAGGAAATGGGCCTGTCAGTGCTTCTGGCCTCAAGGACTGCCGTGTATATTAAGGGAAAGATGAGCCAGAAGGACTTAGGAACTCTGTAAACGCTAGCACCTGCTCTTCCCATTGTGGTTCCTCGCTCCAAGAGGGAGGCCTCTGGGCAGGTGGACTCTGGTGCCCAGGTGGGTCTGTCTGTAGGTGGCAGAGATGGGAATGCATCATGCCCTCGCTCCAGGATAAAGGACAGGCCTCAGGCAAGACAAGGCCAGCTGCAGCTATCTCTGCGGTGTCAGCTGGAGATCTGGTGGCTGCAGAGGGAGGACGGTGGCTCCTGGGCCTTAGCTAGGGCTTCCCTTCCCTCCCCTCCCCTGCCCAGGAGCCTGGAAAGCTCAGACATTCCAGAGCAACCCCAGGACATTGGCACATCATGGCAGCATCAGGGCAACTGAACCTCTGTGATGGCCATCTCTATTATTGTTGTTATTGTTATTTACAGATTTATTTATTTTTATTGGAAAGGCAGATTTATAGAGAAGGAGAGGCAGATTATCTGTGTTCTGGTTCACTCCCCCAAATGGCTGCAAAATACCTGGAACTGAGCCAATCCAAAACCAGGAGCTAGGAGTTTCTTCTGGGTCCCCAATTTGGGTGCAGGATGTTAAGGACTTGGGCTATGCTCTAGTGCTTTCCCAGGCCACAAGCAGGGAGCTGAATGGAAAGTAGAGCAGCTGAGACACGAACTGGCCCCCGTATGAGACATCAGCACTTGAAGGGGGACGATTAGCCAGTTGAGCCACTGCACTGGGCCCTGTGACGGCCATCTTAAAAAGTATTTTCTCACAATAAGACTCCTCACAGCATCCCTGGGGGAAGCCTGATTAGGTTCTCCCATTTTAGAAATGAAGGAGACAGACTTAAAGGGCAAAAGGTTTTGCCCAAAACCACGCAAGCAGGAAGGAGCTGGGATGGCAAGTCTGCATTTGCCATACTTTTTGCACCTACTGGAGGTCAAATTTTCCCACCAAGCCCACTTCTAGGGTCCCTGTGCCTGCCTTTAAACTCTTTATCCATGAGCCAGGCAAAGTGTGGTCACAGGCACAGGCTTGTGGAGCTCCAAGGAGCTCTGCAGCCTCAGTACTATGAGTAGCCCCATTTTACAGACCAGAACCCTGAGGTTTGGAGGGGTAATACTGTGTGCTCCAGATTGCAAACTCAACAGTGGCAGGCCTGGATCATACAGACTACAAGGCCTCTCTGTGGGCCAGGAACCGGCATTGCTCACTTGCCTTTCTTGACTTCATCCTTAGGCTGTGCTTACCACCCAGGGGTGCCACCCATCTGCCCTTGGCAGGAGCCTGCTATGTTGGGGCAACATGTAAAGCGTGGTCTTCTCTGGACAGGTGATAGGGTAGGTATGGAACCTGGCCTCAGGATTCCTGGCATGGTGGTGTTTCTGCCCATCTCTGCCTCCTGGAGTGTTGGCTTGGCCACAGTGACAGATCCTGGCTTTGGAGTCTATAGCCCTGTGTGTCAGGAGGCCTTGGCCAGGAGCCAGGAAAGGCCTCTGGTCAGGACGGTTTGATGCTGCAGCCTCAACAGGCCCAATCAGGACAGTCAAGACAGAAGGCATGTGCACCGGACCAGTGTCAGACACATGCACATACACGTGTACAGGTGCTTGTCCCTGGCTCAGGCGACACTCACCTGTATGCAGTGTCGGTGCATGACAGATCTTCCCCTGTCTGTCTACTCAGAAGGGGGCACAGGACTCCTGCATGTATGCGCATGTGCTTGAGCAGGTGCTGCTCTTGTGTGATGTTCATCATGACTACACAGATAATCTTGATCCCACTCCACTTACACAGATATGCACACACAACCCTGTCTGGGTGGCCAGAACTGGGCCTCAATTCGCTGTGTGTCCGTCAGCCTGCTCTTCCTTCTGTATGGAGCACTCAGTTCATTAGAAGGCAGAAGGAGCTTGCCTCGTTACTAGCTGTCCTCAGCAGGACTTGCCAGATGGCCTCCATAGCAGGGCAATGTCAAGGACTGTTTGGAAGAGCAATTTTAATTCCCTTTTCAACAATGGGAATATCCTCTCGTACTTTCCCACAGGGCCCATGAGAGAGCTGAGCAAATAAGTGTTAGGTAAAGCTTTGCTGATGATTGGTCAAGAGTGAAAGAAAGAGTTTCATGAAGAGGTGGGTGGGTGGGTGGCTGGCTGGATTGAAGGAAGGATGTATGTGTGAGTAGATGGATTTATGGCTGAATGGATAGACTGGTAGGTGGATGGATGATGGATGAAGGATGGGTAGATGGATGGGTTGGGTGGCTGAACAGAAGGAAGGAGGGAGGGAGGAGGCAGATGGAACAATTTTCAAAAAGAACCTCCATATCTGAGTTTCTGTCTCTCTCCCCAGCTGCTGTTGACTACCTGGCCAAAAACGTGAGCCTGTCCACACAGCGCCGCATGAAGCTGGGGGAGCACTCCGCTATGCTGGGACTGCTGCCAGTGGAAACTGGCCAGGCCTACTAGGGTCCCTGGGGTGACTTGCCCCAGGCTCAGCCCCACCCAGCCTTGCCTGACCCCTGAGCCTCCTGGCCTCTGCTCCCTCCTGCCCCTGGAGCCTCTGGAGCCTCAGGAGGCCTAGAAGGGAGACCTTTTCCTTCTCATTGCCCAGGCCCTGGAGGGGCACAGCTCACATTGCTCACCTGCGTTACGGACCCAGTTCATGACCCCTGGGCTTGTGCGACCCCGTGCTAGCCCCATAGGGTCCTGCTAACCTTCAGTGCTCCCACAATCCAATCGACTGTGGCCTCTTGGCCATCTCACCTCAGTGGGCTCTGTGGCTTCCCCTGAACAGAGCACCTCTGCCCCCCACCCCAAAAAGGATGGCGCCCATGATGAGGGCCTGGAGCCCTTGGGCTTTGGATGCAGGGTGCCCTGGTGGACATGGAGGTGAAGCCCACAAGGCCACTGTCAGTAACAAGGGCTGGGAGCTGGCCCTCCAAGACGGGTCTGTGGCCCAGCATCAGAAGCAAAGCCCTTCCCTCCCATGGACACTGGACCCTAGTAGAGGGGCCTGGCCCTGGGTTCTTATTATGAAGTAAGCAGGGTGACCGTCCAGCCTCCACCCAGGGATTGGGTGGGGGGGGCTTCAGGACCGTCCCCACACATCTCTGCTTGGGAGGGGTGTTGTAGGAGGGCCACAGCCCAGGGAGAAAGACCAGGAATGGGGCTTTATCAGGGAATAGGACCCTGTGACAGCAGGGTTTGTCAGCCCGAGAGCAGGCATCTGGAAGCAGAGAGCTTTCAGCCTGCAGCTCAGCCTCCAATCTTGTCTACCCCATGGAGGGCCTGGGCTTGTGGAACCTTTTAATTTCCTCAGATGGGCTGGGGAGAGGGACATGGCAGTGAGGGGGTCCAAGGCAGGCTCAGAAGGGCCTTTGCTTGGGGGTTTGGGCCAAGGTGTTTGCTTGCAACCTTCAAGTCCGCACCAGGAGCTGAGCTGCACAAAGCCTGCTACAGAGTGCTGAGCCCCTTCTGCACATGCCTATTTTCATGGTGGGAGTTCGAGGGGGGAACCTCCAAGGGGCAGAGACCTTGGGAGTTGAGCTCTGGGCCCAGGCAGGGGTTGCTTGCCCCACAGGAAGGCCCCTGAATCCCTCAGCTGATGTCCCATGCAGAGTGGCATGACTCAGTGAGGTCAAATGCCCAGCCAAGGAGCTTGAGCCTCATGATGCCCCACAGCTGAACTAGAGCACGTGGCCACTTTGCCAGCCACCACCCTGATACCAAAGGTTCCAGAGTAGAGAGGGGAGGCACCTTCTTTTACCCCTCAAGCTCCCCAGTCGCTCTAAGAGCTGGGTACCCCTGTTAGCCGCTCCCTTGGAATTGCTCACCACTTTCATCTGCTTCTCAAAGTTGGATGTGTCTTCATTGTGGTTGTTACAATCTTCTGTTCTCGGATCACCTTCACCAAGTGCTGTTGGGGGCTGGGCACTCGGATGGAGGACTCCGTGCTGAATCCACAGACATTGGACCTGATGGTTTGTCGCTACCTGAGCATGCGAGGCCACCTTTTTGCTCAGTCCGTTCTTCTTGTCCTTGTCCAGCACAGAGGGAAGGGCTGCTGCCTCAATGTCTAGTTGAGATCTCCCCCAGGAGGCTGGACTGGCAGGGGACAAAGCCACTTGTCTGCATGGACATCACCTCTGTGACATAGCTCACCTGCTTCTTATCTTCAGAAAGTTCTGGACATGATTACGGTGGCTTAGATCTCCACTTGCGAAGGACCTGCGGAGTCATGGGGGATAGGGGACAGACAGGCACATGTGGCCCGTTAGGTTCAACCTCGGTCTCGGCTAGAGCAACCACTCCAGGAGACTTTGGGTTCTTCCGGCTCTGGACGAGAAGGGAGACAGTGATGTCCCTGGGCAACCCAGTTCATGTTACAGCCCTTCCCGAGGACCAAGCACTTCTTCATGCACGTTCCTTGAATGGGCCCATCCTTCCCTGAGAGTCCTGGCTTGGAAAGTGTCTGAGTCCGTGTACGTCCCACATGATTTGGGAGCAGGGGACCTCAGATGGGTGACATCAGAACCACTGAAGCACCAGCCCCAGCCTGCCTCCCCCTTCCCTGCTCAGCCTCACCCCTAGGAGGTAGCATTCCAATGAGAGGACCAACCCCAAATGTCTGTCCCTTGTGGAGAGATGGAACTGAGACCTGCTTGGGAGTAAGTCGATGCTTTCACCCCACGCCTCTGAGGTTGTCCCAGAACTGAGGAGCCCCCGCCTTCCTGAGGAGGGAGTCCTTGACTAGGACAGGTTGTCCCTAAAACCTTGCGTATTAATGTGTATAGCCAGTTCTATCCGCTTCAGCCTCGTGTCAGCATTTTGGGGTTTTACTAGAAATGATGACGACGCTGGACCGCAGGCAGTGGGCCTCTGTCTCTTAGGGGTTAGTGTCTATGGCCTGGTAAAGAAAGGCCAGGCCACCCCAGAGACACGCCTTCCATATCCCTGTAAATAGAGTCCATAGCAAATTGAGAGATTTTCCCTTCTACGTGTGGCAAGTAGCTGTCGGTCCTGCCCACGGCGGGGGCGGGGCCTGCCTCGGAGCGCATTGTACATTAGTTGGAAATGTGGTGATGTGCTCTTTGTTTATAGGCAGTCGACTTTTTATACACATATAAATATATATATCTATATCTATACGCACTAAAGAAGCAAGGCGAAGCCCCCGGTGTGTGTCTGTCGTGCTGGTGCCTGGGACCATCTGTAGGGATCTGTCTGCGTATCGTGTGTTGCCCAGTGTACATTCCAGGCTCCACCAGGTTCTCCGATTTTCATTGCTTTGTGTTTTCATCTGGTATGTTCCCTTTGGCCATGAGTTGTGGTTTCACATCTCTCTGTGCCCTTCTGCACTTCACTGTACTCCTCTTTTTTTTTTTTTTAATTGGAAAGTCAGAAATACAGAGAGGAATAGAGACAGAGACGAAAGATCTTTTATCCGCTGATTCATTCCCCAAGTGGCCACAACGGCCGGTGCTATGCTGATCCGAAGCTGAGAACCAGGAACCTCTTCCGGATCTCCCACATGGGTGCAGGGTCCCAAGACTTTGGGCCATCTTCAATTGCTTTCCCAGGCCACAAGCAGGGAGCTGGATGGGAGGTGGGGATGCCAGGATTAGAACCGGCGCCCATATGGGATTCCAGCATGTTCAATGTGAGGACTTTAGCTGCTAGGCTACTGCGCCAGGCCCTAAAAAAAAACCTTAAGAGCATGAGATATGACATTTCCCATCTTGACTTTTTCAGTATGCAGCTTAGGAGTCCTGGGTATACTGATGCTGTGCTTCACCAGCTTTCCAGAACTTTCTTACCTAGTCTGTTGACCCACGGGTGCACTGCTCAAATAGCTGCAAAGGCCAGGGCTGGACCGAGCCAAAACTAGGAGCACAGACCTCTATCTGGGTCTCCCACATGGAGAGCAGGTGTGCAAACGCTCCAGCCATCTGCTGCTGCTTTCCCGGGCAGGTTAGAGAGTTGAATGTATTGATGCTGCGCTACAACAGCGTCCCAGAACTTTCTCATCTTGTAGAATTAAAACTCCAGGGCAGGGAATGGCCCCTGGGTCCTGGAAGGCTTGAGAATTCACTGGGTCTGGCCCTGTCAACACAATCGCAAGTGGGACTCAAAATTCAATCAATCCACCGCAAGCTCATTTGTAAGCAGATAATTTTGCATGGTTGGTGAATGTTGTTATAAATATCCACATGGCACTGGGGACAAAAAAGATTCCCCAACTTTGCCGTAAGCCCAGTAACCATCCGGCTCTCCCTATTTCCCATTCTGCAGCCTCATTCTATCTTCTGCTTTTGTGGACACGTTAGATGCCTCGTGTATGTGGATGAACAGCATCCATCCTTTCGAGAAGTCGTGTTGTGTTTTAGCTTTCATTCGTCTCACACTGGTTTCCGATTTTCCTTGTGAAGGCGTTGAGCCGTTCTTTAGGAGCGTGTTGCTCTGTGTCCACGGATCTGGGACTTCCCAGACTGCCTCCTGTGGCTGATTTCTGACGTGCTTAAATCATAACTCGAGGACACCGGTCCTCTTTGTTTTCTTCTTAAAGATCTATTTATTTATTTGAAAGGCAGATTGGGAACGGGGTGGGAGGGTGAAGAAATCTTCCATCTTCTGGTTCATCCCCCAAATGGCACTAATGCCAGGGCTGATGAGGCTGAAGTCAGACCTCCAGCCAGGTCTTCCACGTGGGTGCAGGGGGGCCCAAACATCTGAGCCGTCATTGGCTACCTTTCCTAGCACATTAGCAGGGCGCTAGAATGGAAGTGCAGCAACTGGAATTTTTTTTTTAAAGATTTATTTATTTCATTACAAAGTCAGATGTACAGAGAGAAGGAGAGACAGAGAGGAAGATCTTCCGTCCGATGATTCACTCCCCAAGTGAGCCACAATGGCCGGTGTGCGCCGATCTGAAGCTGGGAACCAGGAACCTCTTCCGGGTCTCCCACGCGGGTGCAGGGTCCCAAAGGTTTGGGCCGTCCTCGACTGCTTTCCCAGACCGCAAGCAGGGAGCTGGATGGGAAGTGGAGCTGCCGGGATTAGAACCGACGCCCATATGGGATCGTGGTGCGTTCAAGGCGAGGACTTTAGGTGCTAGGCCACGCTGCCAGGCCCCAGCAGCTGGAATTTTAAGGTATGCCAGCATTGGAATGGGCGGTTTAACTGGCTATGCCACACCACTGACCCCTAAACCCGGCTTTATGGCCTAACATAGTGTGTACATAAGAGCCTGCCATGGGCCTTTGAGAAGGCTACTGTGAGCTAGTGTGACCAGCAGGTGTCCATCAGCTTTGTCGTTTTGTTGTGTGGTTCAAATCTTCTCCATCCTTGCCCATGCTTTACTGCAGGTGGGATATTGAAGTTTCCACTTACTGTCAAGTTCTCTGCTAATATATCCATTCCTTCCTTCAGTTCTGGTCTGGGTTTTGGGGCTCTCCTGATGGGGTGTGGGATTTTGATGGATTGATTCTTTGTAACATGTCTTTCCTTCCTTCTAGTCCACATTTGTCTTCTTTGGAGCTTTTATCTCTGTCTTCATCATTTCAACATGAGTATGACATGCGCACATGTGATGTGGGATTTGTTCTAAGTGGGTGTTTTCTGAGTTTCCTCCACCTGTGGTTTGGCATCTGCCATTGATTTTGGAAGACTGACAGCCGTTCTTTTTTAAAATTTCTTTTCCTGCCTCATTTTCTCCTCCTTTTTCTTTCTTTCTCTTATACCTTTCTTTGTGTATACCTTTCATAATTGTGCCATAATTCTTGGAAGTTCTGTTCTTTCTTTGCTGTCCATGTTTCCTCCCTTCGCTTCTTGGTGTGGGAAACTTCCACGGACACGCTTACCAGTTCATCGATTCTTCCTTCAGTCAGGTCTGGTCTACTGACGACTCATCAAAGACAGGCACTCCTTGTTTCTGCTAACGTGTTGGTGGTTCTGTTGTCCCTGGTGGGTCAGCATTTAGAATTTTCATGGCCCATACTTTCTTCGATGTTCTCCGCTTTTAGAATCGTAGACCTTAGGGAATCAGTTCTTACAAACTCTCTGTCTGATGGTTCCAAGAAACATGTCACATCTGAGTTTGATGCTTGTTCTGTATCTCCAGGCTGTGCTTTTGGCCTGTTGGCGTGCTGTTGTTGGAAGCCAGACAGGATCTGCTTGGGCAAAAAGGGTGGATAATGCTCATGAAAGTGGAGTGTGAGGGCTTCTGCTTCTCTGGGAAGGAGTTAGACTCTACATCCTGGTTTCTGTAGATGTGACGTCAGCAGCTGAAAGTTCTGATGTTCTTTTTGGTTTCACTCAATCTTAGCCAAAAGGCCAAAAAGCAATTGTCTTTTTTGGTTTTCACAGTCATCTTTGGGCTTCCCTAGGGACTTCTTTTTTTTTTTTTTTAAAGATTTATTTTTATTACAAAGTCAGATATACAGAGAGGAAGAGAGACAGAGAGGAAGATCTTCCGTCCGATGATTCACTCCCCAAGTGAGCTGCAACGGGCCGGTGCGCGCCGATCCGAAGCAGGGAACCAGGAACCTCTTCCGGGTCTCCCATGCAGGTGCAGTGTCCCAAAGGTTTGGGCCGTCCTCGACTGCCTTCCCAGGCCACAAGCATGGAGCTGGATGGGAAGTGGAGCTGCCGGGATTAGAACCGGTGCCCATATGGGTCCCAGAGCGTTCAAGGTGAGGACTTTAGCTGCTAGGCCACGCCGCCGGGCCCATTCCCTAGGGACTTCTTAAACAGAGGCTGAGCTTTGCCAAGGTGGGGAGAGGGAAAGTGTTCTCTTCCTTCCTGGCTGGTCTCCATCTTTTGGTCTTTCCCAGTGTCTCTCTGTTCTAACCTTTGGCGAGACAGGAAGGCTGGAGGGAGCTGGTACCAGAGATCTACCTCCATGTCAGGGAAGTATCAGGAAGACCCACATTTTCTGGGTTCTAGTACATCAGACTGAACTTGGACCCTGAACTTGCAGGATCCACTGCCTGCTTGGACGCACAGCTCTCGGTGACTGGCAAAGCCACCTGTCTATTGTGTAGACCCCAAAGGCGACAGTTGTCCTTGATGGCATTCTCTCTCAGCCAACCCAGCAGGAAACCCTGCCCAGTCTGCCTCCAGAATCAACCCCGAATCTGATGTCTTCTGGCCTCCTCCACTGCCCTCTCTTTAGATGGGACCGACGGTTTCACATCCCACTCACAGTGCAGGTCGAAGTCAGAGGTGCTTTGGAGGTTTATAAATGATGACATTAAGAGACAGCTATTTTTGCTGCAAAAATCGTGTGGATTTTCCATAAAAATGCATTTTTCAGGCACACCTCCTTGTGTGACCCGACCATGGGGGTTGACAGCCATGCCCCCTCCTCTGCTCATTCTGCCTGGCGCACCCTGCCTGGGCCAGGTCTCTGATACACTGTTTCCCCTGCCTGGAGCAAATGCCAGCACGTGGACCTGGCATACAGCTGTCAGGTGTCTTCTCCAACTCTCCCAGTCTCCCCCATCCTCCTTGCACTGCCTAATTCTTCCTCACTATTTATCATCGCCTGCCGTGTCATCTGTTTGTAGTATGGATTATCTCCATCAGTGTCAATTTCCTTACAAATATCTTAATATGTGAATCCGTTAGGAGCAGGGGTGTGTCTATGTGTTTGGGGGACTGAGAACATCCAGTCCAGGATCCTTGGGATGCCCACTAAACTGCTGGGTCTGGTCTTGCCAAGGGTGCTTGTTGAAGAGGGTATTTTTTTTTTTATTCATTAATTACATTGTATTATGTAACACAGTTTCATAGGTACTGGGATTCTCCCCACCCCTCCCCAAACCCTCCCACCATGGTGGATTCCTCCACCTTGTTGCATAACCACAGTTCAAGTTCAGTTGAGATTCTGAAGAGGGTATTTTTGAGACCATGCCTCCTGCTTACTGCCGTGGCCCTGGTGCCTGGTGTTGGTGCCCAGCGTGTTCTTTAGTGAGTTAATTACGGGTGAGATTGCGGGGTAGGAGGAGGGGCTAACTTGATTATATAGGACATAGGTGATCCTGGCCATGGGAGTAGGATGTTGCCAAGGCTACAGTGTGTGTGTGTGTGTGTGTGTGTGTGTGTGTGTATGTGTGTGTTTGTGCGTGTGTGTGTGTTGAGGGGGGGTTCTGGAGCAGGATGTGTGCACATGTGTTCTGTGCTCATTGCTTTGGGCACCGACTTGAACAGGTGCAAGGTCACCTGCAAGGCAGGGAGACCATGGACGGCCCAGGACTAAAGGCATCCGGTGTTTGGCTAAGGCTGATGACGTCACCGAGGTCCGTCCGTGAAGTATCAGGGGAAGCAAGATGTCTGCAAGCATCGTCTGACAGCCAGGTACAAGAGGGGCTGCAGGGGTCAGTGTTGCAGCGCAATGGACTGAGCCACCAGCTAAAATACCGGCATTCCACATAGGAGCACCAGTTCAAGTCCCGGCTGTGCCACTTCCCATCTGACTCCCTGCTAATGCACATGGGAAGGCTGTGGAGGACGAACCAAGTACTTGGTTCCCTGTCAAATGTGCAGTAGAACTATACAGAGTGCTGAGTTCCTGGCTGCAGCCTGGCCTAGCTCCCCGTTACTGTGGACAGTGAACCAGCCAGTCAGTGGAAGATTTCACTCTTTCTCTGTGCCGTACTGCTCTTCAGAGAAATCAACAAATAGCTTAAAAAAGAAGAAGAAGAGGAAGTGGAGGGGCAGACAGAGCAGAGAGTGTCGAGGACGGGGGAGGACCAGAAGGGGGGGCTCTGGGGTCCAGGTGCTGCCAGGGCACCTGCCCAGGCCCTTCTGTCACTCTCAAGACAGTCTCACTGGTCATCAGCGTGCTGGTGTCTTTTTTTTTTTTTCTTAAGATTATTTAGTTCAAAGAGTTACAGAGACAGAGGGAGAGGGACACACCACACACACACAAACACACATACACACACAGAGATCGTCCAGCTGGTTCACTCGCCAAATGGTCACACTGACCAGGGCTGGGCCAAATTGAAGCTAAGAGCCAGGAGTTCCATCTGGGTCTCCCACATGGGTGGCAGAGGGCCAAGGGCCTGTGCTGTCTTCTGCTGCTTTCCCTGACACATTAGCAGGGAGCTGGATCGGAAGTGGAACAGCTGGGACTCGAACCAATACTCATATAGTTTAAACCCCCTGTACCCAAATGCTGGCTCCTGCCCCATTGCTCTTATTGTGTCCTGTGTATAGGATTTACTCACTCCTTTAGGACCCAATGCTGGGAGGCTTGTGTATTTTTCTAGGTTCTGGAAATAGAGCAGTAGAGACGATAGGCGTGGCTACTGCCTACTGGTTCTTTCACACTCAGAAAACTCCAAAAAAACCTTGCAGACCAGCAGTCTAGGTTGTGAGTGGCAGAGAAGGACATAAGCACAGGTCATCATGCTGTGGATTGCTGAAAACACTCAGTGTTGATAGAGGCTTGGGCAAGGCTGGAGCCCAGAAGCGATCTCTCTCTCCTGGGGTCTCAGTGCTTTCCTGGCCTGCTGTCCTCCTCCCAACAAGTGGGCCATCAGCAATTCCCAGGCTCATACCCTGGGCCCTCGCAACTTCACCAGAACTCTCTGTGGTTCGGTGCTTCCATCAGAAGCTGGCTTAATCTTGGGCTGGCAGAGCTAAGAGCATCACCCTGATGGTGACTCCGCATTCCTTTCCCTCCAGGGAGGGGCCAGGCAACCGTGCCCTGAGCATCCCACAAGGTGGGTGGAGTAGGGAGTCACAGGGCATGGGAAGGGGCGGTTCAGGATGTCTTGCATGCCTGCCTCCAGATCCCCGTGTCCATGTGCTCTGAGAGCTGCAGCCCGGGCAGAAGAAGAAGGCCGTGGGCATGCACCCCTGCTGCTTCGAATGCATCAACTGCGTCCCCGGCACCTTCTACAACCAAACTGCAGGTATAGCTCCCGTGTCGGCACACCTGCCCACACCTGCCCACATGTGCCCACACATGCCCACACCTGCCTGCAAATGCCTGTATGTGTCCATACCTACCCGCACCTGCCTGCATGTGCCAGCATGTGTCCGCACCTGCCAACACGTGCCCACACCTGCCCGTAAGCACCTGCCCACACAGCCTCTGGGGTGCTTCCTTTGTCCAGGGTCTCTGGGGTGTCTGCTGGGATGTTTAAGTGTCTGAAGGCCAGGGACTATGTCTGTCTAGAGCTCAGGCCAGAGATGCCCACTGGATGATGAATGGATGAGTGAGTGAATGACTGAATGGCTCTTCCCATTGAAGGATACCTTCTGGCAGGCAGGATCTGATTTAGGAGGAGAGCTGAGAAGTTCATGGGTGATGGACTTTAAAGGATAGGATGGTAAGCCACAGCTTACAACACCGGCATCCTGGGGCATCAGTTCAAGTCCTGGCTGCTCCACTTCCAACCCAGCTTCCTGATAATGTGCTGGGAAAACAGCAGAAGATGGCCCAAGTGCTTGGGCCCCTGTGACCACATGGGAGACCAGGATGGAGTTCCTGGTTCCGGCTCCCTGGCTTCAGCCTGCTCTGTTCTGGTCATGGCGGTCGTTTGAGCCAGTGGATTCTGTACGTCCCCTGACCCCCATCACTCTGCCTTTCAAGTGAATGAATCTTTCATAAATGAAGTGATTGCGCTACACAACCTTTTTGATGCCTCTGCATTGTTCATTCATCACAGAGATTCTCCATAAACCTTTGAAAGACCCGTTTGTATGTATAGATTTTGAAAACTGATGTTTAAATATCTGTTTATTTGAAAAGCAGAGTTACAGAGAGAGAACTGAGACACAGAGAGATATTCCAACTACTGGTCCACTCCCCAAATGGCTACTACAATGACCAGGACTGGACCAGACTGCAACCCAGACCCTGGAACTCCATCTGGGTCTCTCAAGTGTGTATAGAGGACCATGCACGTGGACCATCCTCTGCTGCTCTTCCAGGAGCATCAGCAGGAAGCTGGATGGGAAGTGGAGGAACCGGGACTAGAACTGGCGCCCATATGGGATTCCAGCTTCACAGGTGGCAGCTTAATTCACTGAGCCACAACACTGGCCCCAAGGATCTCAAGATGTTTGTACTTGTCTTCCAACTCTGCTTGCCACAAACTTAGGAAGTCCCCCTGTGTGTCTCTGCTGTCCTGTGGGCCCAGCAGCATCTGCTCACAGCGCTGCTCAGCAAAGGCTGTGTGTGTGAATGCTCCCTCACCAGCAGGGTGGGGACAGTGGTATCTCTGGCCCCCATTAGTGCTCAGCATGGGGAAACTGGGACCCCAAATGAATCCTCCTTCATGGTATCCCTGAGGCTTCTATCTCCTGGGCCTGGAACAGCTCAGGACACACAGTGGGTGTTAGATGAAAGCTTGCCAAGCGGCTCCCTCTGCCTCCCCTCCTGCAGCACCAAGGTTTTCTCTGTTCTTCCTTGCCCCCTTCCTCAGGAATCCATCCCAGTGGATGGATTCACAAAAAGAAAAACAACAAAAAATTGCTGAATGAGTTCTTTGAATGTTTCCTCTACCAGAAGTGACAGGTCTTGGAAGGGAGGAATTACCATTGGTAGGAGGGCTGGGATCACATCCTGCCTCTGTGACTTATTGCTTTGTGATTTTGGGGCAAATGATTTACCCTTTGCTGGCCTCTGTCTTCACATCTGGGAAATGGGTTTCTGGGCAATGCATGGTGAGAGACTCAGCGAGCGTCGGCCATGACCATTGGGGTGGCCAGCCCAACACAAGGCTCTGGGGATGTGGGTGCTCGGGCAGCGGACCTGGCTGACAGCAGCTGCTGTGGGTGTTTGCAGAGGAGTTTGACTGCCAGCCCTGCCCGATCCACACGTGGTCCCACCAGAACGACACCTCCTGTTTCTTGCGACGGTTCATCTTCCTGGAGTGGCACGAGGCCCCCACCATCTGCGTGATCCTGCTGGCCGCCCTGGGCTTCCTCAGCACTCTGGCCATCCTGGTGGTGTTCTGGAGGCACTTCCAGACGCCCATGGTGCGCTCGGCGGGGGGCCCCATGTGCTTCTTGATGCTGGCACTGCTGCTGCTGGCTTTCGCCATGGTGCCTGTGTACGTGGGGCCGCCCACGGGCTTCACGTGCCTCTGCCGCCAGGCCCTCTTCAACCTCTGTTTCACCGTCTGCACCGCCTGCATCACCGTGCGCTCCTTCCAGATCTTGTGCATCTTCAAAGTGGCGCGCCACCTGCCGCGCGCCTACCGCTACTGGATCCGCTACCACGACCCCTACGTCTTCGTGGTGCTCCCCACGGTCCTCAAGCTGATCATCGTGCTGGCCAACGCAGTAGCCACCACCACCAACCCCACCTACCACACGGACCCTGAGGACCCCACGGTCATCATCCTGTCCTGCCATCCCACGGCGCTGCTGTGCAATGCCAGCCTGGACCTGCTGTTCTCCCTGGGGGGCTTCACCTTTGCCTTCATGGGCAAGGAGCTGCCCACCAACTACAATGAGGCCAAGTTCATCACCCTCAGCATGACCTTCTCCTTCACCTCCACCATCTCCCTCTGCACCTTCATGTCCGTCTACGAAGGGGTGCTGGTCACCATCATGGACGTCTTGGTCACTGTCTTCAACCTCTTGGCCATCAGCCTGGGCTACTTTGGCCCCAAGTGCTACCTGAGCCTCTTCTTTCCTGAACGCAACACACCCAGCTACTTCAACAGCGTCATCCAGGGCTACACCATGCGCAAAGACTAGAGCCGCGAGCAGACAGGGAGGGGGACTTGGCAGGGGAGAACTTGGAGTACTAGCCAGCCACTGCTGATACCTCCTCCACTCCTGGCATCTCTCTCCAAGTCTTTGCACCCCAGTAATTTTTGTCCACATAGCAGTGGACACCTGAAATACACATCATTTCATTCCTATGAGCTATAGGTGCTGTCATTGCTTCTAGAAAAAAAAATGACCCCATACGACTTTGGTCTCTTGCACACTGTTGGTCTCCAACAGCTGTCTGCAGTGTCAGCCTACAGCGCCATCCGGTGGCCACAGTAGACATCTGCGGGTGCTGGCTCGTGGCCTTCACTCATTCATGTTCAAGGTTTGGGGAACCTGTGAGTGGGCTGGGGTAGTTGAGGGTGTGAGCTCCAGAGCAGCCCTAGCCTCATAGCCTCCCTGCCTTGTGCATCTGCGTCTTATATTTTGATTCCCAAAGAGCTCGGACCCAGGCTTTTGTGCTCTGTTTTGGTGATGGTTGGGCATCATGGGTGCTTAGTGAATTAGTGGGTGCTTGTGAATAAACCCCATATGGGTAAAATGAGTACACGTGTTTTCTTCAGCAGGCTCCTGAGAAAGAGCATGTGGGATGAGAGAGAGAGCGAGTGAGTGAGCGAGGGAGCTTGGGTAAGTCTCAGGATCGCCACTTCCAAGCTGTGTGGCCTCAGGCCCGTGATATACAGCCAGACTTCAAAACAGGAACAGTAGCAGCTTCACAGGGACCTTCAAGGGTCAGAAAGGATGTGTGGAGAGTGGATACACTAGGTTCTGCATAAGCGCGAGCTGCTGGAAACCTACGCGTGCCTGGAACCACAGTACATCACAGAACTGGCCTCTGCAAGAGGCAAACTCCTGCTCCCTGTCTTCTCCAGCTGTTCCACAAACTCTGGGCATGGTGTGGGCGGCACTCAGACCTCATTCCCCCTCTGGGTCCCATGGAGTCGCCACAAAGCAGGTCAGGGATGCACAGACCCCACCTCTGAGCACTACGGAAGCTCCAGCTCAGCTTCAGGGGGCTCTGACTTCTTGGCGTGCAGGGCTCTCATCAGGCACCGGGGGCCAGAGCTTCAATGCCAAGGCCTCAAGCTGCCACCCAGAGAGGCTCCCTGGCTTCCTCAGCTGCACCCAGTTGGTGGGGGAGAGAGCCAGGGTCAGGGCTCCCTCCGCTGCCTGCTGGGCCCAGGAGAGGCAGAGGTGGCTTGCTGGTTGAAGTGACAATGTGGGGGTGGCGTGGAACCCCTCTGGGATGACCCTGCCCAGAGGAGCTGCCACCTGCTCACAGGTGGCTGGGAAGGCAGGACAGCCTCTCCCTGCCCTCAGTTTACCTCCTTCACAGTCAAATGGGGCCCGGTGGGATTGGGGCTTGACTCATCTGGTATTTGGGGATATGCCTGGGGTGGTAGCTGCTTCCTCCTCTGCGCATCTTCCTGAAGACTGACAGGTAGCAGGTGTATCGTGAGGCCTGGACAAGCTATGGCTCTGTCAACTCCTTTCACATTCCCTCCACCACCCATTCTCTCAAACCACTGCCTCACTGATGCATCTCTCATAGCCCGGAACACCGGAGGCTGAGCGGTGTTGTAAATAGAGGGCAAGTGTTGGGGCCAGTGGTTAAGATGCCTGCATCTTGTGTGGGAGTCCCCGGGGTTGAGCAGCTCTACTTCTGATCCAGCTTCCTGTGACTGCACGCCCCAGTAGGCTGGAAAGGATGGCTCAGGGGCTGGCCTCCCTGCCACAAACGTGGGCGTGCCAGGCTCTAGCTTCAAGGGACCCCGCTCTGGCTCTTGTGGGCATTTGAGACGTGAACCGGTAGATGGCGCTGTCTTGTGGCCATCCGAGACGTGAACCAGTAGATGGCACTCTCTGTCTCGCTTTACCTTTCACATAGTCAACAGATCATCACGTTCAGAATAGGGTCTTTCTGGGAGAGACCAGTTCCAGGATGCCCCAGGATACCGAACCCCAGGAATACTGAAGTCCCTTATACAAAGGTGCTGAGCAGGGCTGGACGTTTGGCCTGGAGGCTGTCCACATCACCCCTGGACATGCCTGAGTTCAAGTCCCACCTCTGGCTCTTCATTCCAGCTTCCTGCTGAGGCCGACCCTGAGAGGAAGTGGTGCTGGTCCAAGTGATGGATTCCTGCCACCCACTTGGGAGCCCTGGGGGAAGTTCCTAGCTTTCAGTTTTATGATCCGGCCCAGCCTAACATCACAGGCATCCCTCTGGGGACTGAGCCGGAGAATGAGAGCTCTCTGTCTGCCTTTGTTTTAGAACATGGTCAGTGTATGGTGGGTTCAAGCCATAGATGTGACAGCCATGGATGCAGAGCCAGGTGTGACTCTGCTTGAAGCCATGCCATGGCACTGGCCACAAGGCCACATCCAGCATGTACTGCCAGACCCCTCGCCGAGAACTCTCTTCGTTGGACATACATGTCGTCTTTGTCCCATGGAGGTCAAAGGGTTTGGAGTTTCTCCAACATATCCAGGGTCCCTTAGCTGTCATGCAAGCCCCATACAGCCCCTAACTCCCCCAGGAAGCCCCTTTTCTTCCATGCAGCAAACCTGAATGGCCCTGCCTAGGGGCTGGCTTCAGGGGAGCCATGCTGCCTGCTGGGAAGACCCTGTAAGCTCAGACCAGGGAGCACAGGGTCATGGGCGGCTTTGGATCTGGAAGAGGCAGGGACCAGAGGAGGAATGTGGGAAGCTGGCACTTGGAAAAATAATTAAAAGATAGAAGAGAGTTGGAAGGCAGAAAGTGTGGGAGTGGGGGAGGGCCTAGGAGGCGGCAGGAAGAAGGGGGTGCTGGAAGGAGCCCAAGGCAGGCGCAGGTGGTACAATTGTGAGAACTCAGTGGAGGTGAGAGCTGGATCTAGAAGTGGGGGTGCCCCCTGGGTGTCTGGGCTTTCTCTTCCCTGGGGAATCCCACTAGGCAGGTCCTGGGATCCCTGAAATGTCATGTGCCCCCAAGCCATGCTCTGTGCCCAGCTTCCTCTGTGACTGGCTCCCTTCCCACAGTTCTCTGCACATAGGCCTGACCTGGTAGTGCCCTGGAGAATGCCTGACTGGTGGGATCCTTCCAGAACATCCCTTCTCTGTCCCGTCTGCTTTCTTGCAGGGGAGCCCAGGGTCTTGGCTTCCGCCTGGTCCGGGACTTTCAGGGGGCCACCTTGGCTGGTCTGTGCCAGTGTCCTGTCCCCATGGCTCTTGGGACCAGATTGCCATAGGCCCTGGGAATTTTAAGCTCTTAATTCTCTTTCTTGTCTGTTTCTAAAGGTTTATTTTTTTTTTCCTGAGAAAAAGAGCTAATGACCTTATTGCCTGGTTCTGTGTTGGGACCACTGCACGTGTGCCCTGCCCTAAGATGATGCCTGGACCCTACTTCCTCTTGGAGACAGGTTTCAGGAAGTGCCCTGTGATTGGCCCTTTACTGCTTGCCTCAGGCGTGTAAGCTGATTGGATAAGCCAGGGGCCTTGGGGGAGGGGTGAGGAGGTTCTCTGTGTAACGGAAATAACGGGCTTAACTGACTTAACTGAAGGCTTCTGGGTAACGGATTTAACGGATAGGAGGGATATATAAGCCAGGGGCTTCTGCCCCCAAAGAAGGAACTGAAGGTTGGAATAAAAGTGCCTCTGAAACGCTCTCCAGTATCGGGTGATTTCTTCCGCGGGATGGGAGACACAGATATCTGGTACCGTGACTCGGACAGAAGTTAGCTGGTGAATACCAGGAAGGTAAGTAGCTGAGCAGATCGCTCAGGGAGCTGCTTACAGCGGGAATTAGTTTACAACTGAGCCTTTTGCTCAGGAAGCCGCACTAGGCGGGGACGTGCACGTCAGGTTCGCAGGTTAGCAACAAGAAAAACAAAAACAAAAATAAAAAGGTTCGCGGTTGGCGACAAGAAGGTTCACGGTTGAGTGAATAGAGAAACGTTAGAGCAATGGGGAATTTGTCCTCCAAGGTGCGCATGCAGCACCTGCTGCAGAGATTTTTAAGTGAGTCAGGAGAGTCAGACTCGGAGGATAAGGAAGAGGTCTCTGGAAGTGAGTCTTCTGAGGATCCTCCACCCATTAAAAGCTTGGCTAAATGCTTTGCTCTGATAGTAGTTCTTGGGATGCTGATTTTGTTAGTCAGGCCTTATATTGCTACAGGTGGCCGCTTTTGGATTCATTCAGACCTCCATTACCTGACCCTAA
The DNA here is from genome assembly GCF_030435755.1 of Ochotona princeps. Taxonomy (NCBI): domain Eukaryota; kingdom Metazoa; phylum Chordata; class Mammalia; order Lagomorpha; family Ochotonidae; genus Ochotona; species Ochotona princeps. The sequence goes on from NC_080833.1 coordinate 126,875,801, forward strand.
GTTTTCTGTTGCCTGGTTTTCTACCTTTTAAATATCTTTTTAGTATGATCCGAAAGAAAAGGTCAAGAAAAAAAAAAATGATTTTATCTCTTGTAATTCTTAAGGTTTCATTTGTGATGTTTTCAAAAATGTAAAATTTTATCGCAAATAATTTGTTACAGAAGTTAACTGTAATTCACTATTAAATTATTTCAAGGTATAAGTTAAATTAATGTGGTATTTATTTTATATAAAGCATTTTTATAGTTTAAAATAATTCTTGTGTTTTCGGCTGGTTATCAAACTTCTCACTGCTTTAAATTGGTAAAGATTTTGTATTTGTTTTAAAGGTATTTGAGTGATGATTTCATGTCAATAATGAAGTCTAACCTATAATGTGTTATACTAACAACAACAAAAACCTTCTTCCAGATATTTTTAGCCATCCTTAAAGTGGCATCCAAGAATTCAAAAGTTTCCAATTCTAGGGTTTCCCTTGGTATTCTTATGAGGCCTCAAGAATGCCAATGGATTTATCTCCCGTTTTGTGGAGACAGTTAATCAGGTTGATTGGATTAAGATTATTGCCAAATGTAGTAAAATTTTGTCGTGTCAAACTGTTGTATACATCCATGGAGTTGTGAAGGTTTAAATTTTAGTTTGCAATGATGAAAAGATTTCGTAATGGTGACTTTTCTTTCTCAAGGTCTTTGTTCAAGACTATTTACTTGATGACTTTTCAGCTACTGGTTTCTGGAGAACACTACTATTACTAAGTTTGATTGAGAATAATTTTTTTTTAAGTCTCCAAAAGCATGTGTTTGTGTGTGTGTGTGCGCGCGCACATGTGTGTCTTAATGTTTGTCATCTGTATAAATTGTTTAAAATTGTTATAATGTGTTACTGTCTGTTTGTTGGTCAGAAAATATTCTAGCTTTTGTGAATTAAGTTCAAACTTCCTGTAGGAAACGTTTTAAAAAGCAGGTAAATTAATGCATACATGTAATTTGCATATCAACAGCAAAAGCAGGTTGCCTTGAGCTCTGAATTTTGCAGACACTCCCAGAGCTTTCTGATAGAATTGTAAAAATATCTAAGTGATTTTAAACCTTTGCTACAAATTCATTTACTTTGAATAAGATTACTAGTTAACATGGATTTCTTAAATTTATGTAATTTAAATTACTAATAATTGTTTTTAAAATATATTATATCATTGATACCTTTATTATTAACCTGTATTCCTGTCTCATTTATAACAGGAAGTAGGCCTTTGGGATAAATGTTTAGTAAAGCTATTATTTGACAGTTTTCACTTTATACTAACCCTATAAGAGTAAGCAACCTGGTGCCTCAGACCCAAGGCCCAGATCCCGTCCTCATTTGGGGGCAAGGATCAGTCTATATTTTCCCAAAAAACGAAAATGGTCCGAGGTGGATTCCTGAGAGGCTTGTCCGGCAAGCTCCTACTGCTGAGTCTTGTGAAAGCTCAGGTACTGGCCAAGATGATGGCATTTGAATCGGAAGATCGACAGGACAAGCAAGTATATTAGGCTTTTATATATTATATATTAGTATTTGTTAAGCACCTAGGTCCTGATATTTCCTGCCAGTTTCTCCTTAAACCAGACTATCAGATTGTCTGGTGTGTGACCCCAGCTGTTGGGGATCTGGAGCTCTTTTTATAAATAGCTCAATTTCTGCCCATGCTTTTTCTTGGAAGGTGGCATACCAAGAGTTTTGTTCAGACACTGCGCAGCGTAATGCTGCTGCAGGAAACCCCCAGTGGAATTTAGAACAGGCAGTGGGGATCTACAGGGATGTCTCTCCAAAGTTATTCAAGGAGCCAATGAGCCTTATGTTGATTTTGTAGCTAGACTTATTCAAACTGCCTCTAGAAATTTTTGGGGAGGTGGAGTCAGCAATGCCTTTGGTAAAGCAGTTAGTGTATGAACAGGCTAAAAACATGGTGCCAAGAAGCAATAAAGCTATGGAAGCGTAAAAAAAAAAATTAAAACTATGCTATATAAACAGAAAGGGGGAATAGGGATCAACATAGATCCCCAAAGGACAAGCTAGTTATTATTTTTTCAGGTGAGTGTTAATATTAGTAATTCTACTGTACCATCACCCTGCATTGTATTGACTAATTAAACCTTAGGAATAGTGGCCATTCTTTTACAGATAAAAACAGTACATTTAGAGGACGTAAGTATTCCTACTAAAATCCTATGAGGAGTATAACCACAAATTCTTTTGAGGTGAAGCCTCCGTTTGTGCTGTGGGAGCAGCAATGTCCATGATTTTTGGAGGCCAGTTGCAGAATTGCTTTTATCTGTTTGTGTTTCTTGTCAGCAACGCTAGTTAGGCAGAGATTCACTTAACTTGTGGAATAGATTGTTTTCTTTCAGAATGTTGGAATACAACCGAGAACCCGCTGGCTGTGGTGATGTGCGTGCCCACCTATTTTCCCAGAACGATGACAGTTAAAGAAAATGAGCTGTCAGTCCACCTGCGGCCAGAGAATGACTTCGGGGATTACCGCTGCCACTGTAACAGCAATAGCTACCAGTGGTTATGACTGTGTATGCCCTGGCGTGGCAGGTCTCTGTGGTTCTTCGGACACAGGAGCAGTTTAACCAACATGTTTGGACTGGCTTGCTAATCATAAGCTGATGAGTGGACTTGACTTAAGAACAGGTGGACATGTTATCTGAGGTCCTCTCAGTTTCCAACTTGCAGCTAATCTATTTAGAAGCCTTTCAGTTTATTTGAATGGGACTCGAGATGTTTAGTTTGATAATTTACATGGTTTATTTGTATGGGACTTGGGATGTTCAGTTTGATATAATTATACATATGGTAATCCTGTTCAATCTGTATCTGCCCTGCCCTGGAATGCTTGGGTATTGTGCACCAGTAGGGGTAGATGTTCAGCTATATTAGCTTTTGCATTTATTGATAAGGTAGTGATAAAAAATTGTAATTATAGTAGTAATGGTTCTAGAATATGGGAAGAAGATGTTAAAAGTTAATTGCAGTCGTGATGTTATCTATAACGCTATTTATGTATGTGTATAAGCTCCATTTATGTTTATTGTTTCCATGAGTGCTAATGTTACCCTTTTGCATTGCTCTGTAGTTAAGTGCGCCCTTACCCAGTGTTGGAATGGCTCCGGCACTGCGGTGCTGGCATGCATTCCACAACTTATTCCCATGCCCGTTCAGGTGAAAGAAAGTGATCTTCGGGCTCTTATTTGTTATACATTTTAAAACAGGCATTTTACTTGTTAATCAGAGGGTGGATCTTTTGCAGGAGGCAGTGGAACAACTGCTCCATGATATGGGTATCTCCTGTGTGCTTAGTCTACCTGGATTGTGTGTTACTCCCTGTATTGTCACCAATGGGTCCCGAGCATTGAATTTGCCCAGAGAGTTATCCGCTATAAATAGCACCAAAGTAGAGATTGCCACGGTAGAGCAATGGGCAAATTGGATACTAAAGGGTCTTTCCTTTGCACGCCAATGGGCCGGTATAGTAGGCCTGGGCCTTATCTTATTTCTTTGGGGTCTGCAGATGCTTCATCTTTGAGTATGGCATCAGCAGCAGCAACAGCGGCTGCTAGTGCAAGCTTGCTTGCCCTTCATAACAGAGAATCCCCAGAAGTCTGGCTAGGCATGCTGGACTGGTAGTCAGAGACGGGTAAGTATCCGAAAAGGCTTTACCAACCTAAGACAGGCGCCACGTTCCTAGCCACGCGGTTTGCCCATGACGGGTAAGGAGAGCCTGGACTCGGAACACCTAAGACAGGCACAGTCCCTTGCTTAATAAAACAAAAAGGGGGAGTTGTTGGGAGCACTGCACGTGTGCCCTGCCCTAAGATGATGCCTGGACCCTACTTCCTCTTGGAGACAGGTTTCAGGAAGTGCCCTGTGATTGGCCCTTTACTGCTTGCCTCAGGCGTGTAAGCTGATTGGATAAGCCAGGGGCCTTGGGGGAGGGGTGAGGAGGTTCTCTGTGTAACGGAAATAACGGACTTAACTGACTTAACTGAAGGCTTCTGGGTAACGGATTTAACGGATAGGAGGGATATATAAGCCAGGGGCTTCTGCCCCCAAAGAAGGAACTGAAGGTTGGAATAAAAGTGCCTCTGAAACGCTCTCCAGTATCGGGTGATTTCTTCCGCGGGATGGGAGACACCGATAGTTCTGCCTCCTGGGCAGCATTAAAGAAAAGAGTTGTGGAACCGCGCATCCCCCTGAGCACACCTGCTCCTCACTGACTTTGGCAGCTGTCCTTGCATTCGGGGTCTCTGTGCCTTCTAGTTTCCTCCTGGTGACAGGAGGCTCGCATCGACAAGAAGCTTCTTGCACTGACTCAGAACCTCCTCCTGGCCTTTCCATGTTTGGAAATTTTACGCCTCAGGACCACAGATTAAATGCACCTCCTCCAGCTGATGGTCACCTCTCCAGGAGCACCTGCCTAGTGCCGGGTCCTCCCTCACACGGACTCCAGCCCCCACCCCTGACCTACAACCACCCCTCCCCCTCCCCCAGCAGGTCCTGCGCTCAGAAAATAAATCTGACTTCATGGCCGGGGGCCAGAGGACTGGAGCAGGGAACCCGGGCCAAGCCAAACAGCCTGCATCTTTGCTTATCATAGGCTCCGGGGACACATGTCCTTGGTTGGGTCAAGTAAGAGGTGGCTCAGGACATTGGCTGGGACTAGATTCTTCCCACAGGGACTGGCCAGGCCATAGGGGGCATTCTTGGTGCATGTGGGACCCACTGGGCTAGTAACATCTCTGAAACCTCGTGGTGGTCTTCTTTGACGCCTGTGTGCTCAACACACACAGCTCCGCAGGACACCTGCCATGCCCTGCCCCTGGGCCTGGGCACTCGCGGACTCTCTGGAAAACACCCTTCCCCAGATGGTGAGGCAACCCCTCCCTCACTGCCTTCCCCTTCCCACACATCCTGCCCCTACCGTGTCCACCATGCGTTTTACCTTGTTGACCAGCTGATCAGCCCAGCAGGTTGTATGTAGTATGAAGGAGGATACCAGGGCTCTTTCACTTCCAGATGTGTCTCACACACCTGGAAAGGCTCCAGACCCTGGGGTGAGAGGGTGGAGGGGGTGTGGCTTCAGAGCCCTGAAGAGCCAGCAGCAAACAGGAGAGGATGCAAGGGGATGGCCGGGGCTGGTGGTTAGGGCTGGGACCTGCACAAGCAGTGGCTGTTGGAGGTGACAGTCACGCATGCATATGCTCACTCACCAATTCACTCATCCACTCATTCATTCACCCACTTACTCATTCACTTATTCACTCACCAATTCATTCATTCATATACTCACTCACCTTCTCATTCATTCACTCACTCATTCACTCATTAAATCACTCGTCCTCTCATTAACTCACTTATCCACTCAGCAAGTGCCTACTGAACACCCTTGGCTCAGACCCTGTGTGGCCCTGAGGACATGACATCCTCAGGAGGCCCCTGCTCCCCACGGGCTCTTGTTGAAGACTGCAGACCCCCAACAGAACGTCCTGGCACCAGGTGCCGGGGCTGTGAGGAGGAAAGCCCAGGAGGGATGCCTGGTCCTGGGAGAGCGAGGAGGAAGCAGCACCTTGCTGAGATCTGCAGGACAGTAGGTTACCAGCAGGTGGGGGGAGGGGAGGATGGCCACACTGAGGCCTGGCAGCAGGGATACAGGGCAGGGCCAGCAAACAGAAGGCTGGGGAAGCCAGTGCACGAGCATGGGGGTGGGAGGGAGAGGAAGGGGACAGAGAGAAGAGGAGGAGGAGAGAGAAGTGGGAAGAGAAAGAAGGGGAAAAAAGGAGAGGCAAGGAGAAGGCAGAGAGGGAGGGAGAAGCAGAGTCTGGGGAATACTCCCCATGGGGGATGCTCCCCATAGCCCAGCTGAGGCCTCCACTTTCCATGCCATGGGGAGGGTGGCAGCTACCTTGCCTCGCAGGGCTGTTGTGAAGGCCTTGGCATGGCTGCCGCAGGGTTGGGCTCCCCAAGTGTTAGGTCTGGTGACTGAGATGACCTTGAACTTGGCCCCCTTGAAGGGCTTCTGCAGAAGGGTGGACGTGGGATCAGGGTTTCTGGACCCCCTGTAAGGAACCTGCACAGGCCCACATGGACGAGGCTGATGGTTTAGGGTTGGGGTGGCCACATGATTCCCATGGGAACAAAAGGGCTGTGGGAATGAGAGGGGTGGGGATCGTGGGTTGGGTGTTGGCAGATTGGGAGGGTTAGGGGCCACCGGAGAGACAGGCAAACATGGCCGGACCTCTCACACCATGTCCCTGCCTCCACGCGGGCCAAGCCTGGCTGCAGGTGCGGAACCACAGTAGGGGTCTCTTGGGTCAGGCCCCTGAGCAGACACAGGGTCCTGGCCAGGGCTCGGGGCCATTTCCAGGGCTTTGTACTGCCTGGTGGATTCCCCTCCCAGGCTGTTCCCAGCAGAAGTGACCTGTTGCTCTGATCCTTTGGGGACAGTCCTCCCTGCGCTTTGATCTCCCCATGAGAGGCTCCCTGTGCAGGCCCCAGCCCGGGGAGTGTGTGCGGTGGGCGAGGGGCAGGGGACCAGCAGAGGCCCATCGGCTTGCAGGGAGCCACTCCAAGAGGGTTAATCCGTGGGCGCCGGAACTTTGGGCTTGCAGGTTGAGAGGGTGGGAGGAGTCCCAGAGGTGGTTTTCTGGTACCAGCCATAGCTGAGTACTTGTTGAGTTTATAGGGCCTGCCTGGGAAGGAGACATGGGAGTGAGCAGACCTGGGTGCCCACTTCCTGTGTGAAATATCACGTTTGACATTGTGACTTTGCCTCCTATGCCTCCGCATCCTCATGTGTAAGATCCCGGAAGCAGCCTCCTGTCACTCAAGATGGGATCAGGACCCAGCGTGTCAGTGACGACTCTGGATACGGGTCATTTATCTGAAAGGCAGAGAGATGGAGAGAGCAAGCCATCCTCTGTGCTCACATGGCCACAACAGCCGCAGCTGGGAACTTCAGCTCATTCTCCCATATTGGTGGCAAGAGCCCAAGCACTTGAACCATCTTCTGGTGCCTTCCAGAGCTGGACGGGAAGTGAAAGAGCGGGACTCGAACTAGCGCTCTGATATGAACTGCTAGGGTTGCACTAATTGTTTCACCGGCCTCACCACAATGCTGGGCCCTGGGAATGACTCCTTCATATTTTAAAATTGCTTCTAGAGATTTATTTTATTTGTTTGAAAGTCAGAGTTAGAGAGAGAGGGAGAGATATGTCACCTGTGGCTCACCCCTCCGAATGGTGAAACGACCATGATGCAGCCAAACCAAAGCCAAGAACCGGAAGCTTCTTTCAGGCCTCCCACATGGATGCAGGGCCCCAAGCACTTGGGCCATCCTCTGCTACCCTCCCAGGCACCTCAGCAGGGAGCTGGATTAGAAGTGCCCCTAGGGAATGCCAGCATCACAGACAGCAGCTTCACCCACTGCACCCCAATCCTGGCATTGCACCCCAGTCCTGGCATTGCACCCCAGTCCTGGCCCACTGGGCATAATTCTTAACCCATCAGTGTTCGCTAACCTTATCTGTGAAGCACAGTTAGTTACATGCATAAGCCCCTGATCCACTGTGACTTCTGTGTTTTAAGTTACCCACGGGCCACCTGCGTGCAACTATCCAGTTCCAGGGACGTATGGTGGCTGAGGTGTAGCTGTGCACTGTCTTAAGCCATGTGAAGAAGGCTCTGCTCGGGATGTGACACAGCCCTCTGTCCAGCGTGTTCACTCTGTGGACAGTACCCGCCTGTGAGTCAGTGCTGGCTCAGTTACTAGGCAGTATGACACAGCTTGCATTCAAGTTACTCTTCTTTTCATTGGGCAAGATCCATTTTGTAAACAGCCATGCTATTTCTGCCCTGAGTGGGGCAGGTCCCAGCAGGTGTCTGTGCTCAAGAGAGTTAAGTCTGTGCTGAAGGCAGAGGGGAGGTGGTGATGGTAGTGGTGGTGTTGGTGATGATGGTGATGGTAGTGGTGTTGGTGGTATGTTGGTGTTGGTAGTGGTGTTGGTGGTGTTGGTGTTGGTATTGGTGATGGTGGTGTTGGTGATGGTGGTGGTAATGGCATGTTGATGATACTGGTGGTTGTAATCATGGTGAAAGTATCAACACAAATTATGGTATTTGTGTCAGTGATGCTAATGGTGCTAATAGTTGAATGCTGGTTGTGGTGGTGGTGGTGTTGGTACTCATACTGATGGTGCTGATGGCTGTGGTGGTGGTAACAGTGGTGGTGGTAGTGGTGGTGTTGATGTTGATAATGGTGGTGGTGATGGTGGTGATGTTGGTACTCATATTGCTGGTGCTGGTAGCTGTGGTGGTAACAGTGGTGGTGGTAACAGTGGTGTTGATGGTAGTGATGTTGGTACTTGTTCATATTGCTGGTTGCGGTGGTGGTGGCATTGACAGGAGGTAGGTTCAGGTGATAAAGGCACTGAGAAGGTCAGTCTGACCCCTTACTCTCTGGCTGGGTAGCTTCCTTTTGGTTTGATTTGAGACCAAAGGTCAGTTTTGGTTTTTCCTGCATCAGTCAGTTGTAAACTTGGTTCTTTGTCAGATCTGGGCAATTAAAGATCCATGCAGATCTGGCTGGGGTAGGGGCAGCCCGTGGGATGGAGGGGTATGGGACCGAGTGTAGAGGCCAAAGCCTCCTTTGAAGCCCCTTACCACCACCCACTCTGGAAAAGAGGGCAGTCCTGGCCTGGGCTTGGACTGCGAGTGCTGAGCTCTGGTCCCACTCCCTGTGAGGCTGCAGCGTCTGCCATGGCCCCTCCACCTGCCTAGGGAGGCCTTGGGCCACTTCTCTCAGTAACATGAAGACAGCTCTGGGGGTGAGAGTAAATTCGACAGTGATTCCAGGCTGCGTGCATGGCTTCCAAACCCCAGCCCCGTGTCCCTCCAGGCCTGGATGCTGGGAGTCAGGCCAGGGAGCTGGTGTGTGGCTGGGATCTGGGGAGAGTCCCTCTCCTTGGACGCAGAGTGTAGACTTTCTTCTGGTCCCTCATGTGGAAGGAAGAGGGAACAAGAGATATCTGAGCCCCTCTGCAGGGTGCTCTCTGCTTGCATCCTCATTCCCTACCAAGGGTTCCACCTCCCGATACCATCAGGTGGAGCCAGGGCTTCAACCTGGCTGTATCTGGGTATTGGGGTGGGGACACAGACATTCAGCCCACAGCCTGAGAGCCATGGCCGTGAACCCTGCAGTCCTTGGAAGTTGAGGACAGAGGTGATAGAATGAGGTGGTGTGTGCTTGGCTGGGCTTGGACTTAAGAAACTTCTAGAAACCATCTTGTCCCCAAGCCTTGGTACCCCCAGACTCTTTGGATTCTCCGGTCTTGGGAGAAGGTTCCTCTTGCTGGAAGGGAGGCGCTATGAACCTCTGTGAGGAAAAGGCTCGTGGCAGGCGGGCAGAGCTCTGACCCAGGGGACCTGGGTCCACTATGGCTCCTTGTGCCTGGCTCCTGGCTCCTCCTTTCTGGGTCTCAGTCTCCTCATCTCTAAAATGGGCCAGGGCATCCTATACCCAGGCTGCTTCCACTCCACGTTCAGCCTAACCGGGCCCACGCCCCTCATCGTCCTCTGGATCTCTCTGCCCTCCACAACCCCTGGGCAAGGGTGCACCTGTAAGACTGAGGTTTCTGGGACCCACCCCCCTGCTGGGACTATCATGGGGCATCCCCAAATCATTCCGTGGACATAGGTGATCCCGGTATGGAGAGGTGGAACCTGGTGAGGACTTGGACAAGGGCACTGGTGCAGCCTGAGGATCTTGTCCCCTGGTTCTGGCTTGGGAACAGCTCTTCCCAGAGATCCTGAGGGCCACCTCTCTCCTCCCTGCAGCTCTGGCTTTAGCTCAGGTTGGGGGCGTGGGGGTGTGGGGCTTCGGAAAAGGCAAAGTCCAGCCAGAGGACCAAAGGGGGCGCTCTCTGAAGGGCAGTCCCTGTTCCTGGCAAAGGGGCTGCCCGGCAAACCACTGGGCTCCAGGCAGGCTGTGCCTGGCTCTGGAGTGTAGAACCGGGGTGAGGGGGAGGGGGTGGAGAGTCCGAACTCAACTGAGGACAGTGTCGGGGGTACAGGTGCCCACGTCTGGGCCCTGGGTCTGTATGCAGGGGCATGTGTGAGCACACACAGTGTGCAAGTGGGGTTGGGCAGCCACAGCAGTGAGTGCCTGAGCAGTATGTTTAGCTGTGTGGGGGCAGATGTGTGTCTACCGTGGCCCATGCATGTGCACGTGCTGGTGCCCGATCAAGAACCAAGGGGTGGAGAATCAAGATGGTGGAATAGGGTAAGGACACGTTTTTGCAGATGGAAAAACATTTAAACAGGATGAAGCAGAGAGGACATATTTCAGGAAATAGGAAGGGGCAGAACAACAGCAGAGGGGTACCTGGAGACTGACAGACACAGGAAAGCAGCGGACACAGCGGTGTGGTGTTGCAGAGACTGATACTCCAGCACGGCGATCTAAACTCCAACAGCATCTGGAAAGCTACCAGCAACCAGGTGGGAATGGACTTTCACTGGGAGCTCGGGTGGTGAACCCAGACAAAGAACTCTTCGTTCTGCTGGTCCGTTTGATTTGAGCAGAGACAGAGCATCAGATCTTAGACAGGCAGTGCGAGAACAGAATGGATTTCACAGCCCAGTCAACTCCTACAGCTGAATTGGGCACCATTTTGCCTAAGGAGGAAAAGGCAAGGGAAAGGACTGAGCATACGCTGAGCTGGGAGTGAGCTTATTTCTGTCTCAGTGAACTGCAGCGACGTGGCATTCTATGGATTCCACCCAGGACAGGTCTGGGTAGCCCTCGGATCTGGCGGCCAGCAGATCAAGAACTGTAGTGGTTGTATATCAGGCGCCATTTTGGGCACTGTGGCAATAGCTTTGGGACTGCAGGGGACAATAGTGAACTGCACATGTGCTGATCTCACGAGAACTTGCTGAGGTCCATGATAGCACAGGTCACACAGGAAATTAATACTGACTGTGGCAGTGTACCGGTCAAAATAGGTCCGTGTGGCACTCAGACCTAAAGTCCAACAGGTTCCGACAAGATCAGCACCACCAACAACCTAATTATATAGGACACCTGGTGTCTCTCTAATCCTGGGACCTGCTCCAACAGGAAGTGGGAGAAAGGTTGCAGAGACAATGGTGCAGCCCCTGCACGGTATCACAGGAGGTGGAGAGTGGTGAGCCAAGAGCTGGGGCTGTGAAGACCACGGTGGAAATCTGACATAAGAACCCAGACTTGGAACTCGCTGGAGGTTGTGGCACAGTGGCTGCAAGGAAAAAGTTGTATATCAACCACAATAAGTAAAATCACATTGTAGACCTGTGGGTGACAAAGCTTAGAAACCTGCTCTAAGGAATTCAAGACTCTGCTAACCAGAAGTACAATGAACAAGAGCAAAAGAAGAGACAAAGGCACAATGAATATTACCAAAGACTCCCCTGCAAAGGAGCAAAATCCTATGCCAACCTCAGAGTTCACTGAGGAAGACATCGAGAAAATGGGGCACACAGAATCCATAAGACTCATTTTAAATATTCTGATCAACAATGAGAAGCTCATGCAAGAATTCAAAGAATTTAAGGAAGCAATAAAGCAAATCAAGACTGGTATATCAGAAATTAAGAACACAGTAGAGCAAATTAAGAGTACAGTGGAGAGTCTCCAAAATAGAATGAAGAGAGCAGAAGAAAGAATCTCAGAATTGGAAGGTATTTCCTGTCACCAGGGGGAAAGAAACGAAAAGCTGGAAGCAGAGCTGGATCAGGCCAAGAAAGTATTCAAGAATTGAAAGACACTATTAAGAGGCCAAATCTAAGAGTTATGGGAGTCCCAGAAGGTGCAGAAAGAGAAACTGAGTTTGCAAATGTATTTAATGAAATAATAGAGGAAAATTTCCCTAATCTGGAGAAAGAATTGGGAAACAAGTTCCAAGAGGGGCACAGAACTCACAACAGGCTTGATCAAAAGCGATCTTCACCACAACATATGATCATCAAGCTCTCTTCAATTGAACATAAGGAAAAGATCCTTAAATGTGCACGTGAAAAAAAAAAAAAAGTCAATTGACATATAAAGGAATGCCAATTAAGCTCACAGGAGATCTCTCACAGGAAACTCTACAGTCAAGAAGAGAATGGAGTGACATATTCCAGATTCTAAAAGAAAAAAAATTTGTCGGCCTAGGATAACATATGCAGCAAAGCTTTCTTTTGTCTTTGAAAATGAAATATAATTCTTCCACAGTAAAGAAAAGCTAAAAGAATTTGCCTCTACCAAACCTGTCCTACAAATGATACTTCAAGAAGTTCTCTTGACAGAAAAGAGGAATAGCACCTACCAAAACCAAAGGCAAATGTTAAGAACATCCCAGTAAAATGACAACAGAAGACTAAACCAATGAACAACCCATTCCTAAAATGACAGAACCAAAGTAACACCCATGTATATTAAACTCTGAATGTAAATGGCTTAAGCTCAATCAAACGTCATAGATTAGTAGACCGGATTAAAAAACAAAACCCATCTGCTTATTGTCTGAAGGAGATACACTTCAACAAAGATCAGCGGAAACTATATTACATGGGTTTTGTTGTTTTCTGTTGTTTTCATCTCTTCAAAACACTTTCTTCTGATTAAATCATGCAGTGGCTCATAGATCATGCAGTGGCATCATTTTCTTCAAGAAGGTTCTTGATTTTCATTTCTTCAGCTAAACATTAGTCAATTAATAGCATGTTATTCAACTTCTTGATGTTGTTAACTTCTTTTTTCTTCCAGATGTTGATTTTGTTTTGTGGCTCTTCATTTTAGGGGATGTATAGTAGCCGTGTAATGGAGACTGTCATATCTAGTAGCATGTCATTTAACTTCAGGCATTTTAAATTTCTATTTTTCTTTTTATTGTTGATTTTGTATCATGACCTTTCATTTATGGGGTGTTTAGTAGCTGTGTAATGGAAACTGCCATATCTAGTAACATGTCATTTAACTTCATGGCATTGTAAATCTCTTCTTTCTATTGTTGATTTTGAATCATGACTTTTCATTTAAGGAGATGTACAGTAGCTGTGAAATTGAGACTAACATTCAGATGTGAGGATGCAGTGTGGTATGCATTTCTACTTCCAGACAAAGATGGATTTACAATGAAACTGTTTACTATATCTTGGCAATAGGATTCTGGACTCTCTGCCAGTGTCTATGCCCGCAATGACAGACATATGACTGAGTATGAAGAACTATATGTTAGTAATGATATAGAGGAACTGGGGGGAGGGAACTGGTGAGGGGATAAGGGAATATGAAACTGTATTACAAAATAATAACAATAATAATAAAATGTATTAAAAAAAAGAACCAAGGGGTGGGGTGGTGGTGGAACAGATCAGAATTCCTCTGCTCCTTGCTCAGTGAATGGGGACTGAGCCAGGTGGGTCTAGCTCCCAGAGACCCCAGCCCAGCCCTGGCAGGGGCTCAGCAAGATCGTGAACTGGAGGGTAGGTTAAATAGGTGAACATTCTATGCTCTTACTGTCCAGGCAGCACTACCAACATGCCCCCAACATGGTCATTTTTATTTTTACTTTTCTTCAGATTTATTTTTATTGGAAAGGAAGATTTACAGGGAGAAGGAGAGACAGAGATAAAGATTTTCTGTCCACTGGTTCGCTTTCCAAGTGGCCACAATGGCCGAAGTTGAGCCAATCCAAAACCAGGAGCTTGGAGCATCTTCCAGATCTCCCATGTGGGTGCTTTGGGTGTTCCCGACTGCTTTCTCAGGCCACAAGTAGGGAGCTGGATGGGAAGTGGAACAGCTAGGGCACAAACCGGTGCCCATATGGGATCCAGGTGCCCACAGGCAAGGACTTATCCATTAAGCTACCGTGCTGGGCCCCATTTTAAAGATGAACCAATGGGAGGCAGAGGATAGGCCAGATGCAGGGAAGCGGGCTGAGCTGGATTCTGAATGTAGTTCCGTCCCGAAGCACAGTCACTACGTGGCCTCTGCCCCTAACAAGCCTGGTGCATGTCAGGCAGAGTCTGGGATAGGGGTCAAGGACTGGGGCAGGCAAGGCCACTGCAGCTGTGGCACGGAGGCAGCTCAGGCTGGGGTTGCAGGAGTATCCTCATTTACCGGCAGTATCCCCAGCTATAGACAAGGGCAGCTGCCCAGGACAGGCTGCTATGATGCCTGGCTCAGCAGCAACAGCCCACGGCGGCTGAATACCCTGGTGAAGCCTAAACTGCAGTGCGTGCAGGTGAGGGCGGGGCTCCTGGGGTGCCTGGAAGGTGAGTGACAACAGTGCTGGCAGTGTTGCACTGGGCGGCCAGGGATGCCCCCTAAGGAGTGGCTACGCAGCTGAAGCCCGGGGATAAGGAGGGTAAGACAGGGGTCCTGGGAGAGACTGTCGGGGCAGGGGGGAGGCCAGCTGGGGCTGCTGGAGCTTCGGGAAGTCATGGGAAGGTTTGGCTGGGAGAGATCCTTGGCTTGACCTGATCTGGTGCAAAGGGGAGGGTATCCTGGGAACAGGCCTGGCGTGCAGTGGGTTTTCCATGAAAAGCCATGCTGGGCAGCTGGGCAGGCACAGGGGGCCTGGGCAGCAGGGCCTATATGTGAATCTGGGCATAGCCTCCTGGCATCCTCTTCCCTCTCAGTCGTGCCCAAGGCCTGGCTCCTCCCAAGCTTCCCTTCCTGTACCTGGGGTGTCTGTGGGAGGTGGGAGGGAAGTCTCTAGGTGAAGACCCGACCTTCCTCTATCACATTACAGATCTGAGAAAGCTGTCAGCCTCAGTTTCCTCATCTGTCAAGTGGGTATTCTCAAGACCTACTCCCTAGGGTGCAGTCGCAGGAGGTGACGGATATACCTGTGTGGAATGTTCCTCTATGTTCACAGCCTCATGGTGATGGCCACAGGGTCATTGCTGAGGGTGACTCAGGGTTATGTTTGGAATGGAGGTGAAGCTGGAGATGGTGACCTTGGCGTCTTCCCAGCTTCAGGAGTAGGTGAGGGTGGTGAAGTGATGGTGGTGACATTAACGGCCTTGGGGGTGACACAGCCTGGTCATTAAGCAATAAATAGGTGTCTTGAGCTAGAACATTTGGGGCGGGGAAAACACACAGACTGTTTGATTTTTAGGAACGATGAATAAAGATGGCTACTTCGCACACAGTGCCTGCACAAACACGGACTAGATTAAGATGGCACGTGCCCAGGTATCAGGTGATGTTTACTCCAGAGAGAGTACAGGGGTTTAGGGGGTGGTCAGGGAAGGGGCTGCGAAGCGGCGGTCCTGGAACTGGGCATTCCAGGGGCAGGCAGGGGTGGGCACAGACATGCTCTTGCAGGCCCAGGAAAGAGGGAGCTGGCAGGACCCTCCCTTTGGAGAGCAGGTGCCTGGCAGAAGACAGCAGGCTCAAGTGGCAGCCAGAAGGAGACTCACGTCTGGGGCATCACCCTGGGATGCTGGTGTCCAGACCTGCAGGCTGCCACTCTCCATCCAGCTGCGGCTAACGCACCTGGGAAAGCAGCAGAAGTTGGCCCAAATGCTTGAGCCCCTTCACCCATATTGGGAGACCCAGATAGAATTCCTGGCTCCTGGCTTTGGCTGGCCCAGCCCAGGCCCAACTGCCACAGCTATGGGAGGAACAGATCAGCAGATGCAAGCTGTTTCTGTGTTCCCCATTCTGTAACTCTGCCTTTCAAATAATTCGCTTTTCTTTTTTAAAAAATGTTTATTTATTTATTTATTTTGACAATCTTGACATAATTAGGGCAAAAAGGTTCAAGCACTACAGGAAGATGGGCAAGACAATTAGTTCCATATTGTTTCCTTAATAATTCGTTTTTCTAAAGAGCACCTGCAGATTGCGGACCCTTGCTGCACCTGCTGCCGGCACCCCAGAAGCCCAGCCGTCTGCATACGGCGGAGCCCAGGCAGGTACAGGCATCACTGCCCTGCATTGCTACCGTCTTCTGCTCTGATGTCAGCGTTCAGCTGTGGATCCCGGCCTCAGGGCAGCGGTTTGCCCAGGGACCACACAGCCATGGAATGAGGGTGTGACCACCATCTTGCCCAACGCCCTCCCCACACTTTGGGACTTGGGGGCAGGTGCAGGCAAGAGTGGGAAAAAGGGGGAAGAGGAATCCAGCAGACAGTATTAGTGCAATTAAGCCAGCAGCATTGGGGGCCAGCAAGACTGTGTGACCTTGGGCCTTCCGGTACCTTCTCTGTGTCACTGCTTCCTGGTTTGCAAAATGGGGATTATCAGACCCAGTGTGATAGCCTAGTGGTTAAATCCTCACCTTGCATGCGCTGGATCCCATATGGGTGCTGGTTTGTGTCCCAGCTGCTTCACTTCCCAACCACCTCCCTGCTTGTGGCCTGGGAGAGCAGTAGAGCTAGCCCAAGTCCTTGGAACCTTGCACCCACATGGGAGACAGGGAAGAAACTCCTGGCTCCTGGCTTTGGGTTGGCTCAGCTTTCTCTTTGTTTTTCTCTCTGTAAATCTGTGTTTCCCATAAAAATAAATTCTGATCGGGACAGGACCTCCTTGCTTCTGAGGACTCTCTCGTGAGGCCTGGCCTGCCCCTCCTCCATCAGTCCTGCCTCCCTCGCTCCTCTGCCTCCTGGGAGCAGCGATCATTCCCACTTGGCAAGGGAGAACACTGAGGCAGGAGATGAAGCTTGTCTGGGCGGGATGTGTGCCCCGGCCGCTTGGGCTGGCTTCCTGCCAGTGAGCCTCTTTGGCAGGGGCAGTAGCGGGTGGGAGTGGGGAGTGGAGGGGTGCAGGGAAGAGGGAGGCTGGCAAGGGGAGTGGGAAGCCGTCAACCTGACATCAGGCCCTCAAGAATGCGATGACTTCCTCCTGCGCCCCTGGGAGCCTGGAACCCTGGATGTGGGGAGAAAGCTATGCTGCCCCCCCACCCCACTCCCCACACTGTTCCTGCAGGACCAAGTAACCCTGCCAGGGCCAAAGCCGGGAGGTGAAAAGACAGGCAGAGACAGCTCTGGGTGGGCAGGGGTGGGGGCTGGAGGGGTTGGAAGCAGCCCTGAGGTTGAGCCCCTAGCCCCTGCGTGGTCAACCCCAGGTGTGGCCAGCTGGGAGGCACTCAGGAACTGAGCCTGAGGAAGGAGGAGGCGGAGAGATGAACTTTTAACAGTTTAAGTTAGGAGGGCCACCTTACAGAAGGGGACGCTGAGGCCCAGAGAGGACCAGCAACCAGTTGGAGGTCACACAGGAGCCAATGATGTGCTTAGGAACACCTCCAGACTCGGGCCCTTCCCTGCTACCCGAGGTGGACCCCACGCTCCTGCTGGAAGAGGAATGCAAGCACCCAGTGCACACCAACTGGCCGTCCACCTTAGCCTCCCACAAGTGAGTCACATGCCCAGCCAGCGGCTGCGACCAGCAACCCTGAAGACGCCATCACGGCAATGCTGACAACAGCCTCTGGCCCAGTGACTTTGTCAACCACCCCTGGGTTGTTGGATTTTACGGTCACCATGCCCTTCACATCCATGTGGGAAGGGCTTTATTCTGTTCCTTCCCATTTCATAGACAGGCACACTGGGCCTCAGGACACCCAGATGCGGGGCAGAACCACTCCATGTGTAACAGCTGGAGCAGGGCCTCCCAAACCCTGGCTGTGCGCAGTCACCCCTGGTTCCTTCCTTTCCCACACTGTCCCGTCCACCAGCAGCAAGTTCCCAATGTCTCCCAGTCTGAGTGTTGTGTTGGATCCAGCCACCGGCTCTTCCACCTGCACACATACAGCTTCCATTCTTGATGGCCTCAGTGCTGCTGCCTTGAGGAAGCCAGGATCCGATTCTCAGCATGGGAGTCACCTTACAGCCCTTCATGCCTCTCAACACGCGTAAAAGGACCCCCACACTTCCGATCACCCATGCTGGTCCCCTACCATTCCACCTTCTCAAGCCCATCGCTCAGACATGGGGTCCTTCTTCACTCTGCCAGCTGGCTCCCACCCCAGGGCCTTTGTACCTGGGCTATGTCCAGTGTCTGCCAATGGCTGCTGTCCCCGTCAGTTCAAGTTGGCCGAGCCTTTGCCCTCCACATGGCCGATGCTGGTCTCCAGCCTTCTTGGCAGGTAATGGCATCTCTCCAGGTTCTGTTGTGTTTGAGTTCATGTTGTCTCCCCCCTAAATGTGACAGCTTTGAGAACGGGGTTGTCACCTGTCATGCTCAGTGCTATAACCGTCGTTCCCAGGAATGAGGCCATCATGTGGCAAATGAGTAGTGAGTGAGTGAGGAATGCCATCATGTGACCAAGATCATGGGGGAGCTCCAGGGTAACACATTTCCTCCTCTGCCTGACTGGGACCCTCCCCCTCCCCCAACTGGGAGCTAAGGGCCCTGGAATACAGCCCCTCCTACTTTTCCACTTAGTGTTCAGAGTACAGATTCCTCACTATGGTTCTAGGTGAACCACCAGACCTGGGGCAAAGGGGTGCACAAGAGGCTGGCATCGGGCCACATCCCGCACTGCAGCACCAGGTGGAGTTCTGGCTGCTCCACTTCTGACCCATCTCCCTGGGAGAGCAGCAGAGGACGGTCTGGGTGCTTGGGTCCCTGCCACCCATGTGTGAGACCAGGACAGACTTTCAGGCTCCCAGCTTCAACCTGATCCAGCTCTGGCTGCTTTGAGATAGTCTATCAGCAGATGGAAGATTTAGCTTTCTCTCTGTCTTTCCCTCTCATCTCTGTCACTCTGCCTTTCAAACAAATAAACGCTTTAAGAAAAGTCGAGCAAAATAAGATCTCTCTTTCAGGCAGTTTAAAATATAGGGCAGAAAAAGATGGGAGCAGCAGGTGCCAGCACAGGCAGGGTGACACTTTCTGGGTATGGCAGGTGTCCTGCCTGTGTTAGGACCTCAAAGCCCCATTGGTCAGCAGGTGGCGGTGCAGTCAGGGATGAACTGTCCCAGCTCCCCATTTCACAGGTAGAAAAAGTGGAGTGTGCAGGGACACAGCTGCTACGGGTCTGTCTGACTCCCAAATCAAAGTCTGAGAGGCAGAGGGAAGTTATCTGCTACCGGTACAATCTGGACTGTGGCCGTGGCCTGGCAGGGCCCCTTGTGGGTCTGGCTGCTCCCATGAAGGGGTGGGGCTTCCCTACACCTTGACCTTGAGGACACAGTGTCCTTTTTAAAAAAAAAAAAATTATTCATTTCATTACAGCCAGATATACACAGAGGAGGAGAGACAGAGAGGAAGATCTTCCATCCGATGATTCACTCCCCAAGTGAGCCGCAACGGGCCGATGTGCGCCAATCCAATGCCGGGAACCAGGAACCTCTTCCAGGTCTCCCACGCGGGTGCAGTGTCCCAAGGCATTGGGCCATCCTCGACTGCTTTCCCAGGCCACAAGCAGGGAGCTGGATGGGAAGTGGAGCTGCCGGAATTAGAACGGGTGCCCATATGGGATCCCGGGGCGTTCAAGGATAGGACTTTAGCCGCTAGGCCACGGCCGCCGGGCCTGAGGACACAGGGTCTTAATAGATGGGGCTCCTGGATCCATGGGGACCCAGATTTTAAATGCTCTGTGAGACCCTGGTTGGAGGGAACAAAGGCACCTGTTTATTTTAAGGGAAGCAGAGATCCTGACCTTAACAAGAAAGCTCCCACAATTACGACTGTAAGACCAGTCCTCCCACCTCCCCCACCCATGCTCCAAATAAAATACCTGCAGCCTGCCAGTTTGGAACCCCTTCCATTGGGCATCTTTTTTTTTTTTTTTTTTTTTTTTTTAAGATTTATTTATTTTTATTACAAAGTTAAATATACAGAGAGGAGGATCTTCCATCCGATAATTCACTCCCCAAGTGACCACAACAGCCAGTGCTGTGCCGATCCGAAGCCAGGGACCTCTTCCGGGTCTCCCACACGGGTGCAGGGTCCCAAAGCTTTGGGCTGTCCTTGACTGCCTTCCCAGGCCACAAGCAGGGAGCTGGATGGGAAGCAGGGCCGCTGGGATTAGAACCAGTGACCATATGGGATCCCGGCGTGTTCAAGGTGAGGACGTTTAGCCACTAGGCCACTCCACCGGAGTGGACTTCTGCTACCCCATTGGTCACATGATGGCATTCCTCACTCACTCACTACTCATTTGCCCCATTGGACATCTGCTAAACAGGATGGTGTTGGGGAGGATGGGTCGGTGCTGGGCAGTGTGCACTGTTAGCTGAGATCGGTCAAGGTCAGGGTCAAGGTGCAGGGATCTGAACCAGACTGTTGTGTGATTCTGTGCAAGTCCTTCAGCCTCTCCAAGTCTCTGGGACAAGCGGACGAGCTCTGTCAACAGCCCTGGCTTTCCAGGCTCTGGGCAGCAGGAGGGCTCTGGGGTAGAGAGAGCCCCCACCCATGTGCTCCTCTCAGATCCTGGAATCCTGGGAACGGAGAGGGCCTAATCTGCTGTTGACATTGCGCAGGCTCAGGCTCTGGAGGCCACAGCCAGGGCTTGGGTTTCCTCTGGCTCTTGTGATCCTCAGGCTGCACAGCAGGCGGGCGCTGGGTTGTAGCACTTGCTTCTTGTCACTCCTGGGTGGATTAAGGACCCCAGGGGCCAGGGGATGGGGTGGTGAGAAGAGGGGAGATGAGGGCAGGACCTAGGGCCAGCTGCCGGGTGGGCCTCTTCTTCCCTGGCTACTCAGGCTGGGGAGCAGGGT
Source organism: Ochotona princeps (assembly GCF_030435755.1). Taxonomy (NCBI): domain Eukaryota; kingdom Metazoa; phylum Chordata; class Mammalia; order Lagomorpha; family Ochotonidae; genus Ochotona; species Ochotona princeps. The sequence continues at coordinate 126,896,540 of NC_080833.1, forward strand.
TCACCCGGGCAGCAGGCAGCTGCTCACTGAGGCCACATGGCAGGCGGTGGGGAGGGGGTGCAGGGAGGTAGACAGAGCCAGTGCCACCCCCAGTGAACAGAAGGAGCCTGAGCTCGGGGGAGGGGGCAGCGAGGGGCCTGCCCCAAAGTCATGTGCTCATTGGGGTTGGAGACATTTGAGTCCAGGCAGCTAGCTCTCAGGCTCACCCTTCATGCACCTGCTACCATATGACCCAACGTGCAAGGATGTTGGGGACCCCAAAAATGTGGTTTCTCTGGTCATGTGGGCATGTGGTGGGGGCACTCAGTGTGGCCTGGGAGGGATTTCCAGGGAGCCTGGGTGTGGTGTCCTGCTGAGCTTGGGTGAGGCGCAGGGGGTGCCGTGGTCTCAATGGTGCTGGGAGCAGCGCCCCCAGCGTGACTCCTGACAAGCTGGACCTCAGACCCTGCTTATCCTGATGGCCCAAACAGGTTCTCAAGGCTGTCTCACTTTTGCAGGGGCTGTCTCCCAGGCTGCGGTGCCAGGTACTCTGAGCTGCCCGGCGGCAGAGAGGGGACCCTGGAGAAGCCTTGGCAGCTGACCTCTTTTTAAGGTGCACCTGGAGCAAGGCCTGGGGCCAGCTGGGACCCCTGCCCACGTCTTCTCCCTGCTGTTTCTCCTTCCATCTACTTCCTTCCTCTCTCTTCAAGCCTGCTGTATGCTTGGAGCTGAGTGGGCGAGAGTCCTCCAAGACAGGTCCTGAGATACTTGCGATTGATTGCCTGGGAGGGCCAAGGTGAGGGCTTCAGTCTTTCAGAGCCAACACTGCCACCAAGGTCAGGGCCAGGAAAAGAAGGGACACATACCGAGACTCAGTTTCCCCAATGGCACACCAGTGACCCAGATATCATGTAGAAAGCATCTAACGCAAGGGCCAGCATTGTGGCATGCTAGGCAAAGCCACTTCCAGCCACGTGGGAATCCCACACGGGGGCAGGTTCAAGTCCTGGCTGCTCCACTTCCCATCCAGCTCTTTTCTCGTGGCCTGAGAAAAACAGCAGAAGATAATCCACTTGCTTGGACCCCTGCAACCCCTGTGGGAGACCAGGACGAGGCTTCAGCCTGGCCCAGAACTAGAGGTTGAAGTTTTCTGGGGGAATGTACCAGCAATGGATGCTTTCTCTCCTCTCTGAAACTCTAATATATAAATCTTAAAAGAAGAAAAAAATCACCTAATACAGCCTAACATACTAGCTTGATTCATTCATTCATTCTTTCTCTCGTTCATTGATTCATTCATTCTCTGACAGAGGGTCAGAATCCAAAGCCAAAGCAGCTGACGTTAATTACTTAATTACTCAGGGCCAGGTGCCACACCAAGAGCCCTGTAGTCACTGCTGCCTTGGCTGTACTCCACAACTCAAGAGGGAGGCCCCGTCATCCCACCCACTTCACAGGTGAGACCTGAAGGTTAGACAGGACGTCCATGGCCACATAATTCCCAAGTGGCAGAATCCAGATCAGCCCAAGTACTGGACTTAACCCTCCTGGCTCTCTGGCCTTCAGTCCTGCAGGCTGTGGGTGGGAATGGACCCTTGAGTTAGTCTCTCCTGGGCCAGCTGGACGGCAAGCTCCGTGAGACCAGAACCCGTGTCTGCCTCCATGTCCACCTCTATAGCTCCTTCACTGGGCACACAGCAGGTCGTTAGGGGACGGATGTCCTTAGGGACAGGTGGCTGAGTGGCTGTTGGACCAGGTCTCCTGAGACATCAGGAGGGGACATGCCCACGGCATCCTGTGCCTTGTGGCTTGGTTTTGCAGGAGCAGAAGGTGACCCATGTGGCTTGTCCACTGCACAGCCTCTCCCACAGCCCCTCCAGGCTTTTTGGAGATAGCCCACAGAGGGTTCCAGAAGGCCCTGAATAGAATATCAGTGGCTGAGCCCTTGAAAATCTGATCTCCCCCAGCCCATCTCCCCAAGGTCTCCCCCAGCCCATCAATCAGCAGCGAGACACGATCGTACTTTATAGCCAGGCTGGGCTGGGGGTGGCATGAAACCCAAACCCCACACTGTCTGGGGTCCTGCGGGCAGAGGGGATCAAGGCAGACCCCAGAGGGACCTTAACCCTTTGTGATCCTGTCCCCACCAGAGCCTGTCCCCCACCAGCCCTGCTCCAACAGGTCTCTCAGCAACAACGATGGGTGAGGATCCACAGGGAAGTGAGTGGCTCCCCTGAGGGTCCTGCTTGTCCTTGGGGACCTTCAAGGAGGCCAGAGGATCAGAGACTGATTCTTGGCCAACCTGTGCCAGATCAGCTTCTTTGTGGCTGTGTGACCTCAGGCAGGTGGCTTTCCCTCTCTGGATCACGCCTCATTCAAATCTGGAAATCTTGTGTCTCTGACCATGGTTGTCCTACTATGTTGTTTGAGTCTTGGCTGGGGGTGCCCGTGACTGGTAAATGCATATGAAGAGATGCCAGTGTTTTTCAGGCAGTGCTGACTCCATTCCGGAACCTGGAGCCCGGATGGGAACCTCCACTGCTCAAGGTCACAGCCCAGGGTAGACGCTTGGCACAGCAGGGAAGCTGCTGCTCTGAAAGCCTGCATCCCCTGCTGGGGTGCCTGGTTCAAGTCCTGGTTCCTCCACTTCTCATCCAGCTTCCTGCTGATTAGCTTCTGAGAGGTGCAGGGATATCTAGGCTTCTGCCACTCACATGGGCGACCAAGATGGCGTTCCCTACTCCTGGCTTTGGCACAACCCAGGCTTTAAAGATGTCTGGGAAGTGAATCAGCAGGTGCAATATCTCTTTCACTTAAAAAAATTGATAAATAAAAAATCAAAGTGAGTATGGCATAGGAAATGGCGAGGAATTAACCAGGAGAGTGAGTTTCCCGCTGCTACCCTGGGGCTGCCCAGCTCCCACTCGCCTCTGGCTCTGCCACTAGAGATGGCTTTGTGGGCCACCCTGGCCTAGGTAAGCCACCTGTTGATCCATGCCCTGCCAACAGAGCCTGGGCAACTCCCAGCGGCCTTGGACTCCCAGTTCTGTACCAGGCAGGGGCATCCTGGGGGAGGGGCAACGTGGTCCTCAGACAACCCAGACTGCAGGTAGAAGTTGGGGTGTGGGGGCAGGACATGTTAACTGCCTCCAGAGGGGTCACACCCTACTTTGGAGTGAGCCAGCCTTCAGGTACAACTTGTCCTTAGAGCCCAAACTAATTGTCCCTGGAATGGGAAGGAAAACAGTAGTTGGCCAGATGGTCTGGCAGCTTTGACATTAAATGGGAACTCCGTGGCAAGGCCTAAGTTTTCATTGTTGTGGGAGTGGGAGAACGGGGTAGGGGCAAAGCACCCGTTCCTGGGGGACACCTGTGCAGGCCCAAGGTTGTGAGGCTGGGGACAACCTCGAGGGAGGGGTAGAGAGGAGGAGCAGTGTGCTGGGGGAATGCTTTCTTGGAGCTGTGCCCCTACCCTCGTCCCAGAGTGGCAGAGGTCACTTTGGGGTTGAGGATGGCAACCCCAGGAGCAGCTTCCTCAGATGGCTAGGACCGCTAGGGACATGCCAACAGCTAGAGGTGTCAGGTTGATGGATGACTGTTAGCATATTGATTGTCTAAAGGCCAGACTTGAGGGGCAGAAGGTGGTGGTGCAGGCAGCCCTTGGGGAGCCTCAGGCTGCCGTGGAAGGGGCTCTGTGCCGCTTCTCCTCCTGTCTGTGCGCTGGGCTGGGCCTCACTCAGACTCCAAAACCCGCCAGGAGGAGAGGCCAAGCTTCCCACTGGGTGATAGCCCTGGGCCTCAGTTTTCCCATCTGTAAGGAGAAGGCTTTAGTTCAAACCCCCTCCCGGTGACAGAAAGCGCCAGCTCAGGTGCCCCTAGAAACCTCCCCGAGTAGCCATCCCTTGTCCCTGCCAGTCTGCCCATGGCTTTCTGCGCACCACTCTCCCCCAACACACACACACACACACACACACACACACACACACACACACACACTTACTCCTCCTCTCCCAGGGACTTTGCCTGCAGGGAGGTCCCATGCTGACCCAACAGCTGAGCTGCCCATCTAGGCGGCGTCTTTCCTCCTCCATTCTCCCCAAGCCCCCTGCTGTGGGTGAAGCCTGCCCCTGCTCTCCACTGCCCAGGCTTGAGAAGACACAGCCAGAGGGACCTGCGCCAAAGGTTTGCTGCCCATTGCTCCAGCTGGACCATTGAGGCTCAGAGAGCCACAGCAAGCCAGTGACCTCGCAGGCCCTGCTCAGGGACCTGGGGTCAAGGGCTCCTGCTAACTTCCTTCCTTACACACACATACACGCACACGCACACGCGTGCACATACAGAGCAATGGCTCTCCCACAAGTTGGGGTGGAATGCCTCCATGGTCCCTTCGGGCAGGGATATGAAGCCTGGGGTATGAGCCGAGTCCCGGTGCTGGCCAGGGAGGACCCATCCATCTCCACCAGCTGGCGGCTGATGTGGGAAAAGCACGCTGGCAGGACCAGCACCTGTTGCTCTCGCTCTCCCTAAGCTCACACTGAAGGCTTGCGGAGGCAGGGTGTGTGTGTGTGTGTGTGTGTGTGTGTGTTGTGAGAGAGAGAGAGAGAGAGAGAGAGAGAGAGACCGAGACCTGGGGGTAGGGCAGCCTTGGTCACGGTTCTGCGCTGAGGACTCTGACACTGCCCAGGGTGGCGAGGCTGCCCTGAGCACGTTCCTGCTACAAGGCTACATGGTATCCCCGCTTCCTGAACAGGCGACGGGCCCTGAAGTTGGGGAGCAAGGAGAGAGGGGCCATCCTGGCTCTGCAGGGTGCTAGAGCCCTAAAAGCAAGGCAGAGTCAGTGGGCAGTCCTTGTGTGGAGAGCAGTACAGGCGGTGAGGGGAAGGGCAAGTGGGACTGAGGGAACAGCATGTGTGCAAGCTGAAACCCCGAGGGGATGGGATGTAAGGTGAGGGCTGGCTGGCTGCAGGACAGGGACATGGGCAGCAAACAGCCTGTGTGCTCTGGGACAGCATGGGGGCTTGGGAGGGTGGTAGATGGCTGGGCAGGGAGCCCTGAGCGCAGCCACTGGTGCAGTGGGTGCAGAGAGGGCCTGAAGAGTTGGAACCTCACAGGCTCATGGTCAGCCCTGGCAGGCCTAGCAGCATCCTTTGTGAAGGCCCGATTACAGGCCTCAGTTTCCCCTGCTTTGCAGCAAGGGAGTTGGACAGGCCAGGGGTAGTAACCTCCACGCCTGGCTCTGGCTTGTATCCGTGATGGGAGCCTCTCCAAGCTTCTGCTTCCCACGTTGCGTGATGCCCAGTGTGATGCTTGGCTCACCATCAGAAAGGGGCCCAGCCCAGTGGTCGGTAACTGACTGCCCTGACCAGGGGGTGCTCACTGGGAGCTTGAGAGGGCTTGCCAGGTCTCAGGGCCCTCCCTGGGGTGAGGGGAACGGGTGGAGGGGCACTCAGGTTTCAGGGTCCCCAGGGACCTGCTGAGCTGGGAGGAGTTTTCCCAGGTTGGGGCGGTGGCAGCTGGAAGCCATCCAGCCCAGGCCCAGGCCAGGAGGAGGAGGCAGCAGGGGGGCTGCCGAGGCCTGTGGCTGGGAATGAGCCCTTGGGGGTAGGGACAGGATTCTCCCATCCAGCCTGGAAAGATGAAGTCCTCCTGCCAGGCAGCTACTTGTGGGGAGGCCAAGTACCAGCCAGCCTGGCCCTGGACGCCCCCTGTACTGGGACAGTTTGCAGGGGGAGCCTCAACAGGCCTGGGAAGCTGGCATTAGCCACCTGCTATGCCCAGACTCGGCTCAGACCTATCCTGGGTGGACCTTCTGCTGGATGCTGAGGCCTCTCCCAGGTCCCCAGGGAGTTGCATCCCACAAGACAGGAAGGTAGGGGGACCCTGTGGCATGCTGAGGGCCACACCTTAGTCCTTAACAGACTCCAAGTTCATCTCAGGCCAACACTGTCCATTACAAACCAGGTTTTCAGCTGTATCAGAGACTTTGCTGGAGAAGACATAGACTAATTCTTGGCTTCAGTGACCCGTTGGCCGCTGCCTGGCACGGACCTCGGTTCTTTGAGGGCCACTTTTCGAGTGTGGCTGACAGGTTGTGAGTCCTCAGTGGGCATTGTCTGATCTTGTTACGATCTTTGCTACTAGTGTCATGTTAGCGACCACTTTTGAAATGAGAAACTGTTTTTTTTAGAGGCAAGTTTTGTTTATTTATTTGAAAGACAGAGTGACAGAGGGAGCGAGAGAGAAAGAGTGAAAGATCCTTCATCTGTTGGCTTACCCCCTAATGGCCAGGGATGGGCCAGTCCAAAGCCAGAAGCAAGAAACTCTGGGTCTTCTGTGTGGATGGTAGAGGCTTAAGTACCTGGGTCAGCATGTGTTGCCTTCCCAGGAATGGGAAGTAGCGGCTTAACCCACTACCCTACACCACCAGTTCTACTCATCTCTTTTCCATGTCAACCCTGGTAGCAACAAGAGCTGCCCGTGCTGCCAGGCCCTCTGTGCTCAGTGTTCCCCCTGTGACATGCAGGTGCTGCCTCAGGGGCCTGCCTGCTTCTCTAGACCATAGGCACAGAGTGACCCCATTTTCCAGGCAAGAAGGGAAAGGCCTGGCATTTGTAGAACTCAGTGAGGGCCTTGCAGCTGCTGAGCGCCAGAGAGTGGGGACTTCAGGTCAAACCCCCAGAGCAGGCAGGCAGTGGAAACAATGCCCAGCATTGGACAAACATGGTGGCTGTCTTGCAAGCCTCGGTGGCCTCCTGTGTCAGGTGGTGGCTGTAACTGTAGGGGCCACACAAAGGGGCGTTGGGAGGAGCCTGTGAGGAAGTGCTAGCAGGGCTCTGAGTCCAAAGTGAACGCCAGGTGAAAGTCGCCATGGGCGTGACCATTACTGCTTTGGTGGTGGTGGGTAGGGGGAGCTGGCAGTGTTGTCATCAAGGATGTGCTGGCCATTGGTGGAGACATGGGTGGCAGTGCTGAGGTTTTCAGTGGTGGTGGGAGAGCTGACCAATGGCATTAATGTTGGTGGGAGTGCTAGCACACATGGCACTCCTGGTGCTGCTGGTAATGCTAGTTTGGGGGTGTGGTGCTGTTCCCTGGATCCAGCACACATCTGTCCACACTTGCTGAGGCCCAGGACCCTCCAGCTGTTGCAGCTATGTCTCCCTAAGGAAGCAGAGCCTTCCCAACCTGCCCACGTGCTTGGATATCTTGTTTACTTTGCCTTTCCTTGTTTTCCTTTTAGAAAATTCCAACCTGGACTAAAAAAGCATATGGCCACGGTCCGGTTGGATCAAGGTGTGTGGCTGGGCGATGGGATCTGGCCTGGGGAAGGGCAGGAGGGGTGGGTGGGTAAATGAAGCAGTGGAATAAAACATGCAGAAATGCCATCCCTTTGTCAGGATGCCTGCCGTCTGGCACCATGACACATGTAGAGAGAGTGGCATTCAGCGCCCTGGAGGAAGGAAAGATGCGGCCCAGCAAGTCCAAGGAAAGCTTCCCAAAGAGATGACAAAATGCCCGGCGCAGTGGCCTAGCAGCTAAAGTCCTCGCCTTGAACGCGCCGGGTGCTGGTTCTAATCCCAGTGACCCCGCTTCCCATCCAGCTCCCTGCTTGTGGCCTGGGAAAGCAGTAGAGGATGGCCCAAAGCCTTGGGACCCTGCACCCATGTGGGAGACCTAGAGAAAATTCCTGGCTTCTGGCTTCGGATCGGCGCAGCACCGGCCGTTGCAGTCACTTGGGGAGTGAACCATCAGACGGAAGAGCTTCCTCTCTGTCTCTCCTCTTCTCTGTATATCTGACTTTCCAATAAAAATAAATAAATCTTAAAAAAAAAAGAGGTGACAAATGGGGATGGGTCAGTGTTATGGCATTGCAAAGAAAGTCACTGCCTGTGATGCTGGCATCTCATGTGGGCGCTGGTTCGAGTCTCAGCTGTTCTACTTCTGATTTAGCTCCCTGCCAATGGCCTGAGGAAAGTAGTTGAAGATTGTTTAATTAAGTGTTTGGACCCTGGCACGCATGTGCAAAACCTAGAGAAGTTCCCAGCTCTTGACACAGCCTGGCCCAGTGCTGGCTCTTATGTCCATTTGGGGAGTGAATCAGCAAATGGAAGATCTCTTCTCTCTCTCTCTCTCTCTCTCTCTCTCTCTCTCTCTCTCTCTCTCTCTCTCTCTTTCTCTCCCTTTTGCTCTACAACTATTTCAAAACAAAAGTTTTGAAATAGGAAGACCTGAGCAGTGATTTGGGCCCCAGGGCAGCGTCCCAGGAGGATGGAGGATGGAGGTAGGAAGGGCCCCAGGGCTGAAGGAGCAGCCTTCTTCCAGGACCCGTCTCCACACCCTCCTCCTTCCTGGCGGGGATGTGCTTAGCAGGGGATGTGCTGGGACTCTGCCACAGCCTTCTGTGTGGGCCAGAGACTGCCTGGGCACATCCTAGAATCCTCCCAGAGATCATCCCACCTGGCACTCATTGGGGGCCTGGGGGTCCCACTGAGGCCTCTCTGGGAAGGAGAAAGAGACAGAGAGGTTCCTGCTCCAGGCACAGCCACCGCCCCCCTCCACCCCCCCCCCCCCCGTGCTAGTGCCTTCTCTGCCCAGGAGGAACGCTTCCAAAGACAGTCCTTGGCTCTCTCCTGGTTGCCCTGATTGCAATCAAGATCAGCCTCCTTCCTGTCGCTTCCAGGGGGGTGATGTGGCCAGCCCCTGCCAGCCCCTGCCAGCCCCCTGAGCCTTGGGCTGCCACCACAGGCTCCATCCCTGCCCCTGAGTCGGACACATCAGGCACATTCTTGCACATCTGTATCTAGGAGATCTTGCCTCAGAATTCAAGATCATGGTACCTGCACCCTGCCTGGTCCTCACTGGGCCTGAGAAGGCCTGTCCCCCTGTTGCTGTGTCCCTAGAGGTCCAACATATGGCAGATGCTCCACGATCCATCTCACTCAACTCTTGGGGTCTGAACTGAGGAGCCAAGCCCCCGAGAGGGCTGCGGCCACCCAAGGGCCCACAGAGGGTCTGTGCCTGAGGTCACTCATGTGTCCCTTTGCCCAGAAACTTCTCCCATCTTCTCCAATTAGATTACTCTCACTCCTGCATCCAGGCCTCACTCCCTGCCCTAATCCTTGCCCTTCCTCTGAACATTACCGGGGACATCTGCGAGTTGGGGTGGGCATGGGAAGCTGGCAGCGGCCCCACTTCTCCCTGAGGTTGGAGGCGGGGAGAGCAGAGAGTTCCCCCTCCCCCAGCTCTGGTCACTTGGCCTGAGTCCCTGTCCTCTTAGCCCCAGCCTGGGAAAGGCCCCCTGGCCCCAGCGTGGCATTCCTGGCCTGGCTTTGCCAAAAGGCCTTAGCTGGGATCAGGAGGGACAAGAGGTGTTGGCACGGGAACTTTGGGGAGGCAGCAGAGGAGGGTGGGCACAGGAGCTGCTTTCTGCACCCCTAATGCCCCCTCTCTTCATCTCAGTCACAACAGAGACTATGGAGAGAAGAGGGTCCAGCTGGAAGGTGGCCCCCAGCCAGGGAGGGGTGAATCATGCATGGCACAGCAGGGACCAGGCCAGACCACTTCTGGGAAACACCCTTGAAAACCGATTCCTCCTGTGCAGAGCCCATGGGTGAGGTCCCTTGGGGTCTTCCTGAACTTGTGGACTCTGCCTGTTGGGACTGCTGTTCCCAGGGAGGCTGGGCTCCCCAGGTCCCCCCAGGTTCCAAGGCAGTGCCGCCCCTCTGGACGCGCAGGGCCTCAGCCAGCTAGACAGACGCGGCCACAGCTGTGACCTTGTTTACCTCACTGCTTCTCTGCCCTGGATTCTGGGCGGGAGTTGAAGACGCCCACCCTGCACACTTGAATTCCACTTCGTGCTCTCACGCAGTAGGTGTGCCGCAAATAGGGAAACGTGGCTCACTGCCGGTTTGCAGACAAGGAAACCGAGGCTGCTGCGTTAGCATCTCGTCCAAAGGCTCCTGGCTGGCATGGTGTGGGCACGGAGCATTGAAGGCAGACTCCACTGTCTGCCGTGGCGAGGCGGGGGGCACACAGGGCAGACTGCCCTGAGGGAGGGGCCCCTGGAGCCAGCAACCGGGAGAGACAGTCACGGAGCTTGACAAAGTACAGACTGGCAGGGCCAGCGGCTCCAGAATAAACAGGCAAAGCACCGAGGAACACTGTCTAGTGTTTTGCTTGGTTTTCCTTCTGATGATTGCAGTCAGGCCTGCTCCGCACAGGAACTTCAGGCAGGGGGACCAGAAGCAAGTAAACAGTCCCTCCTGACGGCAGAACCCCCCCCCCCAGCCCTGCCCTTCCCTGCTGCTCACATTTCTGCACCCCCAGCTTCCTGCTTTACAAGATAGGGAGCGTGCTAACCTCCATGGGCATCCCGGAGAGGGTGGCGCCGTGGGGCAGGCGCCTTCTGTGGAGCCTGTGGTCACAGCCGAAGACTTCATTGCGGTGGGATTTTAGGAAGACATCTTTTTCTTTTTTGGAAATAAAAAGATGTGCAGCAAGTTGTAAGGGCGAGATAGGCAGGTTCCCTATGCCTCTGTGCAGGCGAAGATTGCCTCTCCACAGCTCCAAGTTCAACAGCAAAGACAGCCCATTGACCTTGGACCCATGTGTGGTGCCTTTGCTCCCCTGTGAGACTTCCACGTGCCATTGCCACAGCCAACTCACGAAACAGGCACAGACCCCAGCTCGTGCCTGCTTTTCTTCCTATCCCTGGGGACCACGGAACTCTTCTCGATCTTGGTGATTTCTTGGTTATGAAGCACATAACATCTTTTTTTTTTTTTAAAGAAGTGCCTTTAAATGAAAAATATTGTCTCTGAAGAATTTACTTGAAAGTCAGAGCTACAGAGAGAGGGAGAGAGAGAGAGAGCGAGATCTTCCAACCACTGGCTCACCTCCCAAATGGGTACAACAGTCAGAGATGGATGGATCCAAAGCCAGGAGCCAGGAACTTCTCCTTAGTCTCCCAGGAGACTTTCCCAGGGCATCAGCAGGAACTGGATCAGAAGTAGAGCAGCTAGGATTCCAAGTGGGCCCATATAGGATGCTGGTGCCTCAAGCAGAGGCTTAGCTCGCTATGTCACCACGCCGACCCCTAGTGAAAATACTTTTTTAAAATGTTTATTGATTTAATTGTTTCTTTGAGAGAGTTTGAGGCAGAGAGAGCCAAAGAGAGATCCCATCTGCTGTTTCATCCCCAAATGGTTGTAACAGCCAGGGCTGGACCAGGCCAAAGTCGGAATCCAGGAACTCCTTGTGGGTCTCCCATGTGGGTGGTGAGGACGTGACGACTTGAACCCCGAGTACGCATCAACAGGAATTACAGAGGGAGTTATTCCTCCAGTAACTACTCCTGTAAGACTCCTGGAGCCAGACAGGGAACTCAGACGAGGCACTCTGAATGGCATGGGGGCAGCAGCTTAACTGCTGTGCCAAACGCCCACCCTGGCATGACCTCTGTGTGCCCTTTGGCTTGCCCACACTGGGGCTCCTGGGGGCCACGCCATCTGGGCAGTTAGAAAGCTAGCAGCTCTGAGCACTCATGTCTGGGGCTTTGTGTCGCGGTCAGAGTGGGCTTTAAATTTTTTTTGGTGTCAAAAATTTGAGGGAAAAGAGATGAGGCAGCAGAAAAGGAGGCTAAGGAACAGGGCACAGAGTTATTCGTGTTAGAAAGATCACTGTTGAGGCCAATGCGGTGGCAAAGCTGGCTAATCCTCTACTTGTGGGGCTGGCATCCCATATGGACACTGATTCAAGTTTCACCTGCTTCACTTCCAGCCTAACTTCCTGCTTGCAGCCTGGGAAAGCAGTGGAGGACAGCCCAAAGTCTTGTGCCCCTTCATCCTCGTGGGAGACCCAGAAGAAGCTCCTGGCACCTGGCTTCAGATCAGCCCAGCTCTGGCCATTGTGGCTATTTGGGGAGTGAGCCAGCAGATGGAAGACCTCTCTTTCTCTCTGTCTATCTGTAATTCTGACTTTCAAGCAAAAGTAAAAATCTCAAAGAAAGAATGATTATTATTTTAACAATAAAGAAAGATCACTCCAGCCAGAGGAGGAGGGAAAAGACACAGAGGAACAGCTGTGACCCCAACAGGCCAGGCCACGGGCCACCACAGGCAGCTGGAATCTTGCGGCCCTCAACCGTGAGAGCCCAACAAGGCAACTGACAGAGTGGAGATGGCAGATCTAGAGTGTAGATGGCAGATCTAGAGTGTAGATGAAGAAGGGAGTTGTGGAACCAGCTTCTGCCCCTGCTCCCCACACAGGGGCCCCTTTCCCAGAAGTGCCTGCCTTCTGTTATCACACACACACACACACTGAGTGGTGTTCTGGGACCTTTCCAGAACACTCCAACAGTCACCTACCTGCCCCAGACTGGCCCAAGCGTCTCCAGAGCTTCCCCCGCCTCAGGCCCCTCAGAGGCCACCTTGTTGGCCATCAGCCAGACTTGCCCACTAAAATCAGATGCGATTAAATGCAAGCTGATGGCCAAAAGGCCTCTCTGGTAATTGGGATCTAATCAGAGGCGGCTGCAGCCACAGCTGCGCCATGAGACGAACACAGCCCACTGCGTGGGTCCCCCCATATCCCTCCTGCTACTGCCACAGAAGAAGGGGCCCAAGCTCCAGGCTGAGGGGTCTCCATGGACCCTCATTGGTTCATTTTCCAAGGATTTATTGAGGTGACCTCAACAGATGTTGACAATACAGCGGTGATGGAGAGGGATGGGAACCCCGGCATCCCAGCCCTGCCTTTGTAGGCCTGACAACTTGGGTGCAGGGCCAAGACCATCTCAGTGCCTGGCGGCCCACTTGGTGGCCAAGGCAGCGATGGATGCAGAAACGGGCTGCCTGCCAGGAGGTGGCGCTGTGCTTGAGCTGAGTGATTGAGGAAGGGTGAATGGGACCAAGCCAAGCAAAGCCCTGGGAGGACATTCCTGCCTCCACAGGAGCAGTACTCTAGAGTCAGAAGTCACTGAGTGGTCTGGGGTAGGATCCTTTTCCTCTTGGGTCCGTATCTGGAGGGGGATGAACGCACGTGTGCTTCCGGGCTTTAGCCTTTGTGTAGGTATACACCAGGCAGGCCACGCAGGTGCACAGGATGAGACACCTTTGGGCAGCTCTGCCAGAGGTGTGAGAAACCCAGCCAGAAGCCTGCTGGGCTGAGCTGCAGATCAGCAGCAGGCCCAGGTTTCACACAGCCTGGCCAACTGAATTCGCTCTTAACGCCTTTGCTGCCCAGGGTCCCTGCCACGCTGGCCTGCCCCAGCTCAGCATTACTCACATCCAGTGAAGAATCAACTTCAGTGGCAATTTAGGAAAGGGTGTGATTTAATTTCTCCAACGAGACTGGACAGTCATCCTGCAGGTGGTGACCCTGAGGAGGTAGACCAGATGGCTCCAGGAAGACCCAAGCCTCAGATGGGAATTGGGGGATTAAGATCAGGCAGGTGCAAAACCACAGTGAGACTCCGTGCTCCCTTACTGTCCTCCCCTGGAGAACACCCAAAAGGATGAGGAGCCTCAGACCCCGTTTCAGGCGCTGGCTGTCTGATGCAAGAGGCATAGCTTTTGCCCTTGGAGAATGTCTTGTCTGATTTTAGAATCCAAACCTGAAAACACCAAGGACTTTGTGAATGAAATGAGATGCTCTAGGGAACGCTGTGGATGCACAAAACTTGTGGCAGACACAGGCACGGACACCTGCTAGTCTGGGCTGAAGAGGCTTGTGTGGTCCTGGTAGCTGCTGGCAGTGGAACATGGCAGGTGCAGAGAGCAGGTTCTCGAGCCAGGAGGCATGGCTGGGCACTGAGCTGGAGCACCCACTGCCCTGCAACCCTGAGCAGGGTATTGGATCTCTTACATTTTGGTTTCTTTTGTCCGTGATGTGAGCAGACAGGCTCGGGAAAGAGCTGTCACTAGGCAGATGGGGAAACCGAGGTCTAGAAGTTGGACTATCTCCAGGCAGGCTGTGTGCCTGGTTCCCAGGAGCAGCCTCAGTTCTGGGCTTACCATCAGATGACAGTCATGCCACTAGAGAGGAAAGGAGTTAGTCTGGAGTTTCAGATATTTAATGTCCCCTGGGCTGGAGCTGAGACTCTGACCTGGATCTTCTGTGCTCCTATCGGGCAACTGTCTCCCTCCCTACCGCTGCCCACCCCAGATGCAGATGTCAGGAGGGACCCCAGGCCTGTGGGTGGCTCTCCTACAGGCTCTTATATCCCTCAGCAGGGCAGGTGTATGTGAAGGGTGTGATGCAGGAGCCTTTGGGTCAGGATGTCCAGGTCTTCCATCCAAGACCTTAGGAACCCTCACACCTAGCCGGGAAAAATGGCAGACACGACATTCTGTGACTTCATCAGTGCCGCCTCTGCCTGGGCAGTACAAGCCAAGGCAGCAGGGGGGAGCCTGTCCCCAGCCTGGGTTAAATCACACCAGTCGGTACCCATCAGCCCAGGCGCATCAGAGGACAGGGCAAGTGGAGGCAACGTGGCTGACAGTGAGCAGGGTGTGCGGTCAGGTAGAGGCTGCAGGCACGACAGTGGGGGGAGCCCCTGGCCCAGGACCGCCCCCCTGAGTGGTGGGGCAGTTCTCCCCCACCTGCTGTCCTGAGACTGGGGATGTGAGCGGTTCCGAGCAAACCCTGGCGGAGTGGATTCATGTGGTCCCTGCAGACCCCCAAGCAGTCATTGTTTTCTGTGTGTAGAAGGGAACTTCTAGGTGAGGGTATTGTCTGCCTAGTGGGGGTTTTCCGGGCTCGTTGCCCATGGCCTTGCTCTCTGCGTCTCCTCTTTTCTCTCTCTGTAACTCTGCCTTTCAGAAAAGTTGATACATTTTTTTTTAAAGGGGAGGTGGTGGGGAATAAAAGGCTCTGCTCCTTTGGGGAGGAGGCAAGAATGTCAGCTCCGAGTCCTGTCTCTGCCCCTCAGCCTCCCCACCTGTCAGTCTGACCCTCATGAACCAGAAGCCTTTTAGAGAATGCAAGGCTGGTCCTTTCTTATTTATCTGTGTTGTTCATGTCTAGCACGGTGTGAGTCCCAGCGAGGGGAATGGAGGAGATGTGCTGAGCGAGTGAATAATGGGTGAGTGAATAAATGAGTAGGTGGGCTGACGTGGTGGCACCGCGGGCTAATCCTCTGTCTGTGGTGCTGGCATCCCATATGGATACAAGCAGAAACCCCCTAGCAGGAGCCGTGGACTGGAGTCACCAGGGCATACCGAGGGGCCGTCGGGCTGAGTGCTGACGGCAGCAACTAAGGGCTCACTTCAACGCTGATTTTTAACCTTTCTTCAATTTATTTATTTAAAAGACAGAACAACACACACACACACACACACACACACACACACAGACTCTTTTGTCCACTGGTTCACTTCCCAAATGTCTACAACAGCCAGGGCTGAGCTATGCTGGAGCAGCACTTTGGGTCCAAGGGTCCAAGCTCTTGGCCCACCTGTGCTTTCTCGGGCATGCAGGCAGAGAGCTGGATCAGCAGTAGAGCAGCCGGACTCTGGTGTTTAACCTACTGTGCCACAACACCCGTTCCTTTTAAACTTTTGATGGAAGCATCCCATAAATACAGAGGAGGGCACACTTGCAAGCATACAGCTGAGAAACTTTATCAAGGACGTGTGAGGGAACTCCACACACTTTAGGGAAACGGAAGTTAAAAATGTAAGTTTCTTTGGGCTCAAACATTTTGTGAAATCAATGCACAAATTTTCATCACATGCATTTCCCATAAACTTTCTAAAAATTCCTCATATACATGGATTTCAAAATTATCAATCAGGCCAAAAGTGATAGCCTAGTGGCTAAAGACCTCGCCTTGAGTGCACCGGGATCCCATATGGGCACCGGTTCTAATCCCGGAAGCCCCCGCTTCCCATCCAGCTCCCTGCTTGTGGCCTGGGAAAGCAGTGGAGAATGGCCCAAAGCCTTGGGACCCTGCACCCGCGTGGGAGACCCAGAGGAGGCTCTAGGCTCCTGACTTCAGATCAGCGCAGCTCTGGCTGTTGCCGTCACTTGGGGAGTGAATCAACGGATGGAAGATCTTCCTCTCTGTCTCTCCTCCTCTCTATTTCTCTGTCTTTCCAATAAATTTTAAATAATTCTTTAAAAAATTATCTTTCATTTTCATGCCCCTCCTTTTTTTTTTTTTTACTTTTTCTTTTTTAAATTTGGAAAGGAAGATTTACAGAGAGAAAGAGAGAGAGAAAGATCTATTGTCCATTGGTTCACTCCCCAAATGGCTGCAATGGCCAGAGCTGAACTGATCTGAAGCCAGAAGCCAGAAGCTAGGAGCTTCTTCCAGGTCTCCTAGGTGTGACCAGGGTCCCAAGGCTTTGGGCCGTCCTCTATTACTTTTCCAGGCCACAAGCAGGAAGATGGATGGGAAGTGGAGTAGCCAGGATATGAAGCAGCACCCCGTGGGATTCAGGCTTGTGCAAGGAGAGGATTTAGCCACGGGCCACCATGGTGGACCCTTCATGACTTTTCCTTTTTCTTTCTTTTCTTTTACTTTTTTTTTTTTTGAATCATTTGAGTGATAGAGAGGATAAAGCAAGGGTAGAGGGAAGGAGAGAGAGAGAGAGAGGGAGAGAAGCTTCTGGCCCACCCCGCAAATACCTATAGCAGCCACCTCTATGTAGGCAGCAGCAGAGAGCCAACAGCTCAGTCTAGTTGTCCCCTGCAGGTGGCAGAGGTCCCAGTAACTGCTGCCTCCCAGGCGTGCCTTGGGGGAGGGTGTGGCGCTGGAACCGGGAGCAGAGCCGAGCTGCAGATCCAGGTCATCTGCTGTGGATGGGAGCATCCCAGCTGCACATCCAGGTCATCTGCTGTGGATGGGAGCATCCCAGCTGCAGATCCAGGTCATCTGCTGTGGATGGGAGCATCCTAGCTGCACATCCAGCTCATCTGCTGTGGATGGGAGCGTCCCAGCTGCAGATCCAGGTCATCTGCTGTGGATGGGAGCATCCCAGCCGGTGGCCTAACCTCTGCACCTGTCCCGCTTCTCCCACAGAAGCCTTGAACGCCTCCTACACCTGTGCTGCCACAGCCAGATCTCGAAAGAACATCATCTGCTCCAAGAAGTCTCTGGTGTTCTCTGCAGTCCCCACTCCCTCTGTCCCCACAGATGACTGCTTTCACAGAACAGGAGCCCTTTGGAGGCTGACTGCTTCTGCCTGCCCCTCCACCTGCTCCTCTCTGGCGTGTGGCTGGGCTGCACTCCCTCGGGGCTTCGCATGTCCCCTCCTGGTACTTGAACTCTCGTGCACTGGTTTCCCTAGGCTGGATGGGCATTTGGAGAGGTTTCTACTTGGCACTCCAAGATGGCCGGGCCACGATGGAGTAGCGAGTGGCAGTGCTCAACACGCAGGTTCACTGGGCATGGGGTCGTTGGACTGTGGGCAAGGCGAATAGATTCCCATCACTGTCAGTCGGCTTGCTCCCAGTGCTTGGCTTTTGCTCTGGGAGTTTTAGTTTGCATTTCCCTAGCAATGCGAGCGTGGGAGCACCTTTTCCTGTCTAGCTGTTTGGATATTTTTAAAAGGCACACACTGAGAGCCTTCATCCCCAAATGGCTGCTGTAACCAGGGCAGAACTAGGGCCAAACTGGGATCCTGGAACTCTATCCGAGTCCCCACACAGGTGGAAGGGGTTCAGGTACCTCGACCATCATTTGGTGTCTTCATAAACACCTTTGCAAGGAGCTGGATCGGAAGCCAAGCAGCCAGGATACCAACAGGCACTGCGATAGGGCACGCCAGCGCCGCAACAGCTTAGTCCACTCTACCACAATGCTGGCCCGTAGATATTTTCTTTGATTCACTGTCTGGTCAAGTTCATTTTTTTCTTCTTTAAAAAAAATGAAGAGAAAGAAGAGATGGAGAGAACTTCTATCTGCTGATTCATTCCCCAAATGGCCTCAGTGGATAAAGCTGGGCCAGTTAGAAGCCAGCAGCCAAGTGCTTGTTCTAGGTCTCCCACATGCATTCAGGGGCCCAAACCTTTGCTCATGCTTCACCACTTTCCCAGGTGCATTGCAGGGAGCTGGATTGGAAATGCATCAGTCAGAACTTGAGCAGGTGCCCACATAGCAACTGCTTTCCCGGCTATACCACAACACCCACCCCTGTTTGAGTCTACTGACCATTTTTTGCGGTTTGTCTTGTCAACTTTGCAAATATTTTCTCTCTGCAGGGCACATTGTCACCTTCATTAAAGTGTCACCTGATGAAGAGCAGTTCTAATATTTTGTAAGTGATCATTTTTCTTTTCTTCTTTTTTAATCTGAAAGGCAGATTTACAGAGAGAAGGAGAGACAGAGACAGGATCTGCCATCTACTGGTTCAACTCTCCAAATGGCTGCAATGACCAGAGCTGAGCTGATTTGAAGCCAGGAGTTTCTTCCAGGCCTCCCACGTGGGTTCAGGGTCTGAAGAATTTGGGTCATCCTCTGCTGATTTCCCAGGCCATAAGCAGAGAGCTGGATTGAAAGTAGAGCATCTGGAGGGCCTGGCACGGTGGCCTAGCAGCTTAAGTCCTCACCTTGCACATGCCAGGATCCCATATGAGGACCAGTTCTAATCCTGGCAACCCCTCTTCCCATCCAGCTCCCTGCTTGTGGCCCAGGAAAGCAGTTGAGGATGGTCCAAAGCCTTGGAAGCCTGCACCTGCATGGGAGACTTGGAAGAAACCCCAGGTTTCTGGCTTCGGATCTCTGACCAGGAGTTCTGTCCGTTGCAGCTGCTTGGGGAGTGGATCAACGGACAGAAAATCTTCCTCTCTGTCTCTCCTCCTCTCTGTATGTTTGACTTAAAAAAAAAAGTGGAGCAGCCAGGACACGAACCAGAGCTCATATGGGATGCTGGTCCCACAGGAAGAGGATTAGCCCGATACGACACAGGGCCAGTGCCCAGTTGTCACATTTTGAAGAGCAGATATTCATTTGTTGATCTGAAAGGCAGCAAAAGAGGGAGTGAGTGAGATCTTCCTTCAGCTAGTTCACACCCCAAATAGCACAATACATAGGGCCAAGCCAGCTGGAAGCCAGGGGCCTCTTCCGGATTGCCCACATGAATGCAGAGGCCCAGGCACTTGGGCTGTTCTCCCTTGCTTTCCAGGGTGCAGCAGCAGAGTTGGAGGTGGAACAGCCAGTACTAAGCCGTCACCTGTTTGATGGCAGTGCAGGCAGTGGCTTTAGCTTCCAGGCAATGTCATGCCCAGATCTTTACTTTTTAAAGAAGATTTATTTATTTATTTGGAAGGTAGAGCAAGAGAAGGTCAGAGGAGAAAGAGAGAGAAAATTAAGAGAGAAATTGATCTTCCATTCTCCATTTCACTCGCCCAAAAGGCTCCAACAACCAGATCTGGATCAGGTTGAAGCCAGCAGCCAGAAATTCCATGTGGATGTCCCATGTGGGTACAGGAGCCCAAGCTCTTGCATCACTACCATTGGCTTCCCAGGTGCATCCGCAGGGAGCTGGACGGGAAGCTGAGCAGCTGCGACTTGAACTGGTGCTGATAGTGGGTGCTAGCGTTACAGGTGGCGGTTTCACCTGATGCATTATCACAGCAGCCCAGCAGCTCTTAATGTTAATAGAATCTAATTTAGAATGGTCTTCCTGCTGGGAGAGCACTTCTGGGGCAGCCGAGGAGAGCCCTGCCTGCTCCAGGTACACAGATGCCTCACGTGCAGGTACTCTGTGTTATCCCTCCTGCTTGCGTATCCGTGCACCTGCCTGAGATGATTTCTGTGGATGGGGGTCACAGGGTTAGCATCCACTTTCTCTGGGTGGCTTTCCAACTGCACCACTGACCTGTCTCAGAAAGTCCGGGGTCTGCCTTCCTTTATTCAACAGAGCATTGCCTTTGTCTGTCTCACACCTTCTCCCTCTGATGCCCTGGACACATGGCTTACTGTTTTCTCAGGTGGGCTTAGTCACTGCCCCTCTCACTATGGCCAAGGAGCTCTGGGTGAGCAAGCACCTGCTTGCTGGAGTGTACCCCTCTGGACAGAACATGCCCACCCACTTCCTCACTCACTCACTCACCACCCCACCCCTACAGACCCCATGGACTGCTTTCCTTGTAGGGTTTGGAGCCATCTGACACCATCTATCCCCATCCACCCAGATCTTCCTTGTTCCTTACCAAGGCTACTTGCAAACCCAGGAGAGATTCCAGAGCTCATGTGACAGTCATAGTTATCCAGGCCTCTCCCGTCATCCCATCACCTCATACAGCATCTTCATGCCCTGGCAGCCCTGCCTTCCTTCTGAGATGCCTACTGCTCTAATTTCCACTGCCTGTCAATTAGCTCTGCCTATTCTCTGCCCTGATAGGAAAAGGGTCTCATGCTCCCACTGTGTGCTCGACACACATCTCTCGCTCACTGCCCATCTCCTAAGAAGAGCTCTGCTACAGGGGGAGCTCTGGGCTGGCTTCATTTGTTGCTGAATTCCCAGCAAGGAAGGTTCTAGTGCTTCCCTCGCACTGGTCCATCTGCTCAGAGGGAGGCTGGAGGTGGTGCACCCTCAGAGTCGGACACACTCTGGCCCCGCCTCTTGCCTGCTCCTTACACGTGCCCAGGTTGTCTCAGCCTCCTCATCTGTCAGGAACGGCTGAAGGGGTCCGGTCTCGTAAAGTTGTAAGGGTCAAAGGGAATAGTGGAAACTGCAGGTAGAGCTGGTCTGTACTTGTGCCAATAGGCATAGCTAATTCATCGAACAACTGTTGGTTTATTCACCCGGAGAGGTTGTTGAGGTCATTCACTGACTCCTGTGCTCCTGTGGGGACACGTGTGCACATTGGGGTGGGTCCCATCTTTAGAGCGGCTGGTGCTGTGGTGAGTATGCTATTCAGGGTGTAGTCTAAGCCGCTAGAAGCAATAGACGATGATGGCTGAAATGACTGAGAAGGTTTTGTTTTATCTGAGCAGCACACTCAAGGGCCCATGAAGGGTGACTGTGCCATACTGACCTTGGCATCCTGATCTTGTGCTGGATCCCATATGGCAGCTGTAGCTCCTGTCACCTCATCTACAAGCCAGGAGCAGAAACAGGCAGGAAGAAGTGTCTGTTTTTTTTTTTTTTTTTTGCAAGGTATGTGCAGTGGCAAATTTTCTACATCCTATATTGAACAGAATATGGTCTTCAGGCTGTGTGTAACTACCAGGGCATCTAAGGATCCAAACACCCAGGCAGTTTCTTAGAATTGGAAATTGGCAGTTTGGGATACAGACCCTATCTTACGCAGGGGATCCACTACAAGGCAGCTTGACCCATCTCAAAGTTTGGACCACTTGTGGTGGACTTTGTGGCGATGTGGGTTAAGCCACAGCCTAAGATTCTGGCATCCCATAGGAGCGACGAGCTTTGTAGCCCAATTGTTTCACTTTCATTCTGGCTCTCTGCTAATGTGCCTGGGAAAGCAGCCGCAGATGGCTGGAGAGTTGGGGAGATCTGGATGGAGTTGTGTGCTCCTGCCTTTGTCCTGGCCCGGCCCTGGCCACTGCAGCCATTCTGGGAGAGCGAAGGGATGATGCCAGAGCACTGTCTCACCCTCTCTCCTGATGACTGCCTTCAAATATGTAAGTAAATAAATCGTTTTTTTAAACAGGAAGTTCAGACTACTAGAATTAGCAAATCACAAGACGGGACACTGAGTTATTCTGAATTGGAGCTAACAAGACTTGGATTGTTCTTTGTGCACTCCCCATTGTCTATTTGAAATGCTACAGTTTATCCATTCTTTCTACTTAAAGTTGTTCCTTGGGTGGGACCCAACCCAGACCTCCCTGTCGACCCAATGTGTCCCAGCTCTGGCTCCCTGGCCATGTAGATCAGACCCCCTAAGCCACCCCCAGCTCAGAATGGGTCCTTAACATTGGTGGGAGGCGGAAGATACCTTCCCACCTCAAAGCGCATGCAACCTTCTCTGCGCCAGGTGAATGGACACAGGCCTGCCCCAGAGCCTTCTGGGTTCTAAGCTGGGAGCTCCCATGAGGCCAAGGCTCATGCTGGCATCTCTCTGGCTCCAGTCCCACCCCAGCTCTGCTCCTCTTCCTTGCCTGTGACCTTGGCCAAATCCCTGTGCCCCTGCAGGTCTGCAGTCTCCTCTTTGCATAGCACAGGTAGAACCCAAGGCGGCAGCGTGGCACCTCGGTGCAGATCACTCTAGACATGAGGCCCATGATGCACCTGGCTCCGATGTACCTTGCAAGGGAACAGCTGGGCTGGTGCTTCTCATGGAGTGGTTGGCATTGTCCCTGTGTCTGGAAGGGAACAAAAGGGACTGTCATGTGGGGGGAGAGAGACTCAGTACAGGGCAGGGAGGGCGCAGAGGGAGAGCAAAGGTCATGTCCCTGGCACCCGGAGTGGATGCCCGGGATGGGCACCTGGGAGGGCTGCCCAGTCCAGCCCCTGCTGAGTACCAGCACCCTAGGCATTTCCGGAATCGGTGCCTCCCAGCCCACCGCAGCCACGGCCACAACCACAGCCATGGCCACGCTGTGGGATTTCCAATTTTCAGCTAATGTGCAGGTCGTGACAGAAGTTCAGAAGCCCTGGTCGGACATAATGGCAGAAAAATTGTAAATGTCGCCCTGGTGAATGGCAATGTGAGCTGGCGGGAGGGGCCTGCTCAGCAGCGGCGCTGGTCCCGGGAATGCATTTTTCTCTCTGAGTGTGTCGCATTCGATTTCCAGAGGTGCTCGGGCTCCAGGTACATGTCATCCTTTTATTTCTTTTCCTCACAGCTCATGAATACATAACAAAGCCCTATGCTGGCACATCTGGCCTGGCCCCAGCAGCCTAATCTGTCCCTGCTCCAATATCTAGGAGGCCCAGCTGGGGCCTGCCTTAAAGGAGCCATGCTCTTTCCTGCCCTGGGTTACTCTGGGGCAATCCTGGGATCCAGATTGTGAAGTGGTACATGGAGGCATGGCAGGCCAGGAATGGGTCCCCACATCCCACCCTGGAACCCGCCGAGGTCCTGTGCTGTCTGCACGAGTCTCAGGACACGACATTGGTGACAGAGGCTGTGGCTGCCTTCCAGGAGCTCAGCCTGCACCTGAAGGACCACTCCGACCTGGCGCAGCTCGCCTTCTGCCTCCGACACTGCCGCGGCCTGCAGGTGCTTTCCCTGCAGGTGGACAAGGGGGTCTTCCTGGAGGAGGCAGCCACGAAGGAATCCAAAGATGAGACCAGGTCCCAGCGTGAGGGTGACACGTTGCTTCACTGGACGGAGCTCTGTTCCGTGTTGAGCTTGAATCGGGATCTGAGCTCCCTGTACGTCAGCCAGAGCATCCTCAGCGCCGCCTCTGTGAGGATCCTGTGCGAGCAAGCCTCGGCTGCCTTGTGCCAGCTGGAGAAGCTGGTCCTCAGGAACACCTCCCCGGCAGACGCCTACGGGGCCCTCTGCCTCGCTGTCAGCGGCCACCAGACCCTCACGCACCTGATCCTGCAGGGTGGCGACGGGCCGGACATGATCCCCGCACTGTGCAAGGTGCTGAAGCACCCCAGCTGCCGGCTGCAGTACCTGTGGTTGGTGTCCTGCTCAGTCCCCGCTCAGCAGTGGGGTGAGCTGGCCCTGGCCCTGGCCACCAACCTGTCCCTGACATGCCTGAACCTCATGAACAACAAGCTCCTGGACGAGGACGTCAAATTGTTCTGCAAGGCCTTGAGACATCCACAGTGCCCCCTGCGGAAGCTGGCACTGGAGAACTGCCACCTTACGGATACACCCTGCAAGGAGCTGCGCTCTGCCCTGGTCATCAACCAGCGCCTCACACACCTGTGCCTGGCCGAGAACAAACTTGGGGACAGCGGGGTGATAATCCTGTGTCAGGCGCTGTCATACCCCGAATGCAACCTGCAAATGCTGGTGCTGTGGTGCTGCAGCCTGACCAGCAAGGGCTGCATGCAAGTCTCCGCACTGCTGCACCTCAGGTCGAGCCTCACACAGCTGGACCTCGGGCTGAACCAGCTGGGCATTGCCGGCATGCGGGCGCTGTGCCAGGCGCTCAAGCAGCCACAGTGTAACCTCAAGTGCCTGTGGCTGTGGGGCTGCGCTATCCCCCGTTCAGCTGTGCCGACCTCGCCTCCGCCTACGTCGTCAACCGCAGCCTGACCACTCTGGACCTGGGCCAGAATGCCTTGGGGTTCAGCGACCTCAAGATCCTGTGCGATGCCGTGCAGGTGCCCAGCTGCCCCCTGCAGAGCCTCAGGCTGAAGCTTGATGAGACTGACATGCACGTCCAGAAACTGCTGTGGGAGACTCGCGAGGGAAACTCGCGGCTGACCATCGAGAACAACAGCCGCGACCCCAGGCGCCCACGGCCCTTGGGCTGCGACTTCATGCCCTGAGCCCCGGACCCTGAGCCCCACCCCGCGTGCAGAGGAATAAAGAGGAAAGCATTGGTGGAAAAAAAAAAAAAAAAAAAAACAACCCAGCAGTGGGTTCAGTGAGCCAGGGGCAGCCTGCAACCATAGAGTTGTATGACGATACCACGTACCCATCTCATTGAGCTTGGCTGACTTGGGGGCTTTATCCTGGCAAGACAGGCCAACAGGTCATAACTTAGGGAGTTCCCAAAAAAGCACATTGGACAAGTGACTTTTAAATTTTCTTTTAATTTGAAAGACAGAGTGATTGAAACCTTCCACCTGTTGGTTCACCTCTGAAATGCTGTCATGGCTGGGGCTGGGCCAGGCTGAAGCCAGGAACTGGGAGCTTTCTCCAGATGTGCCACGTGGGTAAAGGGACCCAAGCACTTGGGCCGTGTCCTGCTGCTTTCCCAGGTGCCTGAGCAGGGAGCTGGATCAAAAACAGAGCAGCAGGGACTTGAAGCGAGAATTCCATTTCCGCAGTCACCATGCACCTGTTCTGCTCGCTTACCTCACTGAGCAAAAGCTTAGTGTATGACCAAAAGGCTAGGTCAAAACAATCAAAAAACCAAAATAACAAACAAACAAACAAACAAACAAAAAGCCCTGTTTCCTGGATCTACACAGTCTGCTCCAGAATGAGGCTGCCTCCCCCAGGGGGCTGGGCTGCCGGACTGTGCCAACTCCAGGCAGTAAGCACGGAACCCATGTTTCAGCCATCAAAGCTGGGTACAGCCTTGCATGTAGGGACCCATCTGGCCTTGGCAATGACTTCCTGGCTGAAGCTGGTGCATGGAGGCAGGGCTATCTGTGTCTTCTGATGTTACACTTGACCAAATGGCCCCTGCCTTCCAGAACCTCACAGTGCCAAGAGCCAGAGGCCAGTGTGCCACCAACGCCTGGTGATGGCTCCCAGGCTGGGTGGCTGCCGGTCCTGTGGGAGATCCCGATGGACTCCCTGACTCCTGGATCAGTCCCAGTATTAACTCCCAGGCTGTTATGAGCATTTAATGATGACCCAGTGAGCAGGCACTCCTTCCCGCATCCCACTCAGTCTATCTGCCTGTCTGGCAACAAAACCAAATCAAACTGAACCACACATCAAAACCAGCCTATGACACAGCGCATTAAACTGCTGGCTGTGGCATCAGCATCCCCTAAGAATGTGGCTGCTCCACTTCCAATACAGCTCCCTGCTGATGTGCCTGGGAAAGCAGCAAGAGGTAGCCCAAGTGCTTGGAGTCTTACACCCACACAGGAGACCTGGAAGAAGCTCCAGGTCCCTGGTTTTGGCTTGGCCCAGTCCTGGCTGCTGTGGCCATCTGGGGAGTGAATCAGCAGATAGAAAATTCCTCTTTTTTCTCTGTCTCTCCTCCCCTATCTCTTGTCACTCTGTCAAAGAAATAAATCTGAAAAACAAACAAGCCGACCAACAATGTATTCCTTTAAGAGCGCTTTCTCCACACTGCTAAGCTCTTATGAAAAATCCTTGAATATTGCAGGGTTCCCTGAAATTCCACTCTTGAAACCTGAGCTGATTCCTGGAAAAGCACCCAAGGCTGGAGGAAATCAGATGCATTGGCCTGGAGTCAGGCAGAGCCGAGTTCAAATCTTGATGCTGTCACTTCTTACAGCTATGAGATCGGGGCCAGCGCTCCCTCCTCCGTGAACTGGGGTGGCATGGTAGCGTCTCCAAGGCTGCTAAAAGCTAGTGAGCCAAGACAGACACCTCTGGGTACAGGAGGAGGCTCCCTTGTTTTCAGGGGTTTTTCAGAATGCAGGAGGCAGGAGGGGGAAGGACCCGGATCACAGCCTCCTTACTCGGTTCCCCTCTGTTCTCAACATTTCCACCATCCTCCTTATCACCATCCCTGCCACCACCAATGTCATGTCAGCCCTCACCCTGGACCCCGGTAAGGTCTCACATGGGGTCCACATGCAAGTTGAGAACACCTGCTGTCACAACAGGATAAAGGGTGGTCAGAGGACCCCAACAGCAGGCACTAGCCTTGGAGCACACAGTCATGGCCACTGCAAGGAGCTGTCAGGACTCAGCATCTGCTGTGGCGGGACACGGTCACTGAGTCCAGTTTTCAGGCTCTGGCCAGACCATGATGTCCTGAACACCTGCTCAGTGCCCATCCCAGGGCAAAGCCACAAATATTTACAGCTGCGCGTGATGCTCTCCAAAACCTTAAAGGGAGACACTCTATTCCTAGTGTACAGACCAGGAACTCAGTGCTCAGAGAAGGTGAAGCATTTTGGCAAGATCAAGCAGCAGGTGCAAAGAAGAGCTTGGATCAGTTTGATTCCAAAGCCCAGGATCATAGTCCATAAGCAGCAGTGCCATCATCTCTGTACCCATGTCTGTGTCTTGTCCTGACATTCCACCGCAGCCCAGGAGGGGACGTGTGCTCCTGCCACCATCTATGCCCACTTGCTCCAGGGTTATCTGGCACAGACTTGATGCAGAGCTTATCCCACAGAGCCCAGCGTCTCGAGGGCGGGCTTGGCTGACACAGATGGGGAAAGGTAAGAAGCTGAGTGCCAGGGCTTTGGTGTCCAGCTCTACCCGTTCAGGTACCAACACCCTCGGTACTGAACCAACCAGGGCTGCTGTCACCTGCCCCGTGAATTTGTTAGGAAGCAGCACAGACTGGTGAAGCTCCCTGTTGGAGGAGCAAAAAGACCTCAACACGTAGCTCCATGCCCTTGCCTCCAGTGGACTGTGTGCCTCGTCCCCTTTTGCACCCAATGGGATGTTGACACAGAGGCTTCTCATGTTATGACATCTCAGCACATGGATGCTCTTGGTCAGCATCAGGTTGCATTGCCATGAGAAAGCTCTCTGTTTTTCTTAGCGTCGCCTCACTCCTGTACCGGAGCCCATTCATTGAGGATGTGGCCAGCACAGCCCTCCCTTGGCTACCTTCTGCCATTCACTCTGTTTTCTTCAGCCACTTTCATGAGCACTGGACTGATGACCTTCATGATGACGTAGCTCTACCCATGCCAAGGCCTGATAGGTTTTCTTCCTTTTAAACAACATTTGGGGCCAGGTGTGGCTCAACAGGCTAATTCTTCACCTCCAAGTGTAGCATCCCATACGGGTACCAGTTCATGTCCCAGCAGTTCCATTTCCCATTCAGCTCCCTGCTTGTGGCCTGGGAAAGCAGCAGAGAATGACCCAAAGCCTTGGGACCCTGCACCTGCATGGGAGACCGGGAAGAAGCTCCTGGCTCTGGGTTGGTTCAGCACTGGCTGTTATGACCATTTGGGGTGTGAACCAGTGGATGGAAGATCTTTCTCTCCTTCTCTCTGTAAATCTTCCTTTCCAATAAAAGTAAACTTTAAAAAAAAACTTGTACTTATTTTAAAGACAAAGTGACAGAGAGGAAGAGAGAGAGAGAGAGAGAGAGAATCTTCCATCTGTTGGTTGACTCCTCAAATAGCTCCAATGGCCAGAGGTGGGCTGATCCAAAGCCATGAGTTTCCTTCAGGTCTCCCACGTGGGCTCGGGGGCCCTGCCCAAGCACTTGGGCCACCCTCAACTGCTATCCCAGGCACATGAGCAAGGAGCTGGATGAGAAGCAGAGCAGTCGGGACTTCAGTCAGCAGTGCTCATGTGGAACACTGGTGCCACAGGTTTACGCACAGCGCCTCATGCCGCGACTTAACGTGCTGTGCCACGATGCCTGTCCTTAAATAGGAGCTTTCAATGACAACCAGGGCCTTGAGACCCCATCCAAGCACTCACTGCCAGTCAAAGCTCTTCACCAACAGTCCTCTCTCCAGTCGGAATTCTTGCCCCCAGTCCCCTCCCCGCTGCCCCGCAGCCACCCTTCCAGCACTGGGGCCGCCTTGCCTCCTTGGTTTTGCTCATGCTGGGCTCCTTTCTCCTCAAATGCTGTCTCTACTTCCTATCTCTTTTCAGATTCAGTTTCAGGTCCTCTCTGAGGAAGCTGCTCCTTCACTTGCCCTCTCTGAGCCTCAGTCTTCTCATCTGGCAAATGGGCACTTGCCACACCTCTCTGCAGTGTTTTCAGGAAAAGCATACAGGGAGAGCTTTGAAGAATGCACTCTCTGCAGGGGTTCCCCCTAGTCTGCGGATCTTTGGTTCCCCAGCACAGGGAGCAGCCTGAGCCCCAGGAAGCCCTTTGTCCATCCCAGGGCCTCAAGGGAGGACCCTCGACCTGCCTGACCCCTCTTGGCCTCGCTGTTACCTTCTCCTGGGCAACCGTCACCAGCCTGGAATTTCAAGCTGAATTTGATTTGACTTCTTCTCCCGAGCCGGCCCCTAAACCAAACCACATTCCCAGGGAGTTCCTGGTGCCAGCATTCCCCTGAAACATGGGGAAGGACATGGATAGGACATTGCCGTGGGTCACCATGCCAGCTCCCGAATGAATTCCATAATCCTACCTCCTGCCAGCCCCAAGCTCAGGAAGGGTCCAGAGGTCTTCTCCAATCCCACCTCCCTGCCAGGCCCAGATCTACAGCCTCTTGTCTGCTTGTGCAAGGGTCCTGCATGGGTCCTGAAATTCATTTAGGTCCATTGCTTGGTTGGCTTAGCTTTGCCACCCCCAGACTCCCAACTAGGCCTTGTAACTGAATCCAGATGTTCCTTCCCCTGTCCCCAGGGTCCCTGGGCTAATCCCTGACCATCAGGGGCCACCGGGGGCAGGCACAGTGGCAGAGTCTGCTGGGACAGACCCTGGATGCTCTGTGTCCAGGACCAGCAGAGGCACAAGGGCCATGCCCCAAGCTTGCATGCTCTGTCCATAGCATCCACCCCTCTCACAGAGGCGTTCTCATCTACAGATCCCCAGGCATGCCTGCTGTGTGACGTGGAATGAATTGAACACATCTCTGAACTTCCTCTTCTTTACCCACTGACACCAAAATGCCGGTATGGATATTGCAGATGGTGGCTTTGCTGCTGTGCCACAACACTGGTCGTTCTAATTCTTTTTAAAAATTCACTCCTAAGCTTCACTCCACCAATATTTGTGAAACCCTCATCAAGATCCAGACCTAGGATCTGGACATAAATTAAGTACTAGACTTTGTTCTCACTCACTAATGAGGGATCCAGATCTCAAAACTAGTCGGCAGGCTGGGGGACCTGGAGGCAGGGAGGTAGGAGTCAGAGTATTTGTAGAGGAGGGGAGAGCCATGACCATGCCAGCCTGACTGCCAATGGGAGGCAGGAGCGCAAGGAGGAGGAGAGAGGAGAGGGCAGGCAGGATGAACGGAAAGGATGGATAAGGAGAGATCTTTTGTCTGGGCGAAGGGGCAGAAGCCTGTGGGACAGAGGGCACAGCATGGGCAGGGCCTTGCGTGGCTGGGGAAAGGGGTACATTGCAGGTGGGTAGGAGGAGCAGGGAAGGCTGGGGGCATGATGAGAAGGGCTCAGAGGGATATAGTTTCTTTTCTTTTTATTTATTTATTTAAAAGGCAGCATGATAAGGGAAAGAGAGAGAGATTTCTCTGCTGCTCACTCCCTGAATGCATGCAACAGCTAGAGGCGTCTCACAGGAAGTGGCAGGGACACGAGTACTTGACCCATCACTTGCTGCCTCCCAGCTGCACTTCAGGTCCAAAGTGATGGCAGAACTCAAGCCAGGGCACTGCGACATGGGATGGGATGTTCCAAGAGGCAGCTCACCCAGCTATGCCACAACACTGGCCTGGCAGAGAGCCCCGCTTTCCATTACATATCTGCCACTTGTTGGCAGGGATCGCTCTAGGCTTTGCTCATAGGAGCATTTTGCAGTCCTTGCTACAAGCCCTTGGGAATGGGTATCATCACCTGTGTTTAAAGGAGGAAAAACTGAGTTCCCAGAAGAATCCCAGCTGGAGAGTGGACGAGCCAGAAACCAAACTCTGGCTACCTTTAAATCCCTTGTGATCCCCAGCTTGAGTGAGAGCAGTGCCCACTGGAAGGCCACAGGGTGTTTGGCCACTTGCAAAGCCGTGGGCAGCTGAGCCATCACCAAGGCGGTCCTACGGCCCCAAGGGTACAGGTGCAGCTGGGAATGCACTGGGACATGGGCAGGGCATCCACCTGCAGGTGCCTCGCGGGATGTGGCCAAAGTGATCGACTCCCAACTCTTTCTGGTGCCACTTGGGGGTGGGAGGAAGCTCCCCTGTGGTCTGGGGGGGGAGGAGGAACAGAAGTGAGCTTGCTAGAGGATGGCCTCTGAGGGAACAGTGGGCAAGTAGGGCCTTGGGGTGAGTGAGGAATTTTTTTTTAAAGATTTATTTACTTTCATTACAAAGTCAGATATACAGAGAGGAGAGACAGAGAAGCAGGTCTTCCGTCCGGTGATTCACTCCCCAAGTGAGTGCAACGGCCGGTGCTGCGCCGATCCAAAGCTGGGAACCAGGTACCTCTTCTGGGTCTCCCACATGGGTGCAGGGTCCCAAAGCCTTGGGCCATCCTCAACTGCTTTCCCAGGCCACAAGCAGGGAGCTGGATGGGAAGTGGAGCTGCCGGGATAAGAACTGGCGCCCATATGGGATCCCGGGGAGTTCAAGGCAAGGACTTTAGCCACTAGGCCACTGTGCCGGACCTGAGTGAGGAATTTTATAGCAGTGCTCTGGGGGAGGGCCTGGGAAGCGTGGACCTCAGGATCCCAGCATCACAGTGGCAGGTTCAGGGCCTGAGAGCTCTGCGTTTCTTATAGGTTCCCAAGTGATGCTGCTAGGGCGAGGGCTGCTGTGGGCATCACAGAAGTAAGCAGGTTCGTATCTATGACCTCAACAGCTCTCTGACCTATGGCAAGGACATGGTAGCCACCATGATCCAGTTTGCAGGGAGGAATTCAAGGGACAGAGAGACTTGCTCAGACTCCCCTATCATAGTGTCCACCTCCCAGAGCCTAGAATCACCCCCACTCTGCCCTGGCCAGGGAGATTCCATTGCAGGGCCTTTGCACTGGCTGCTCCTTCCGCCCCGGCTGTCCCCTACCCCACAAACTTCCAGGTGGCTGTCTCCATTGTGCCACCACTGAGGCTGCCGGGCCAACACTGAGGGAAACCCTGCTCTCCTCTCTCTGTACCCTCTGCCCTTCCACTGTCCATCTGCCCCTGCTAGAATGGGAACTCTCTGAGGTCAGGAGCCGTCACTGTGTCATCCCCTGCAACACCCCAGCATCCTGCAACAGCCCTGGGCTCCTGCAACAGCTGTTGCATGAACAGAACAGATGCCTTAACCATGTGTTTTTTTGTTGTTGTTGCTGTTGTTGCTGTTAAATGTTCACGAAGTCTTTTGCCTCTATTCTTTTTAGCTTCCTTGTTCAAATTTCAGCCATCAAATACATCCCTGCCCTTGAACCCTCACAGGCGTGCGCATCCTTAGAGGCTGTCTGCTGTGTACAGAGGCTTTGGCCTATTGTGGCAGCAAGGACTTGTAGGAGAGATCCACCCTGCCCCATCCCCACCTTGTCACCCAGTAGTCTCCGGGTCCTCCACAGGCATCATGGGAAGGGCTGGGTTGAGAACACCCTTCCCTGCTCCTCAGGCCCCGAGGCAGTTAAGATCTGGGCATTCTCCTCATCTTCCTTCCCAGGGTGACCTGCCATCTACCGTGTTTGGCCTTCGGAGCCTCTGGTCATCACGGTAATTGAGCATCCATCAGGAGTGTCAGCAAGTCCTCCTAGTTCCACTCTGTGGGCAGCTCTTTCTGTAAGTCCACACAGAGCTGGCTGCTCCCTCTCCCGCTCACTGGGATGTCTGCACAGTCTTACCCCAGAGCTGGTCTCCCAGGCTTGGTTCTCTGACTCCTCTTCAAATCCCCTGCCAGCCCCATTTTCAGAGGTTTCAGGAATGTCCATTTGCCTGGCTGCGGAGTAGCCCACTGGGCAGAGGAGAAATACCACATTTCCCTTGACGTGCACCCTGCTGGCAACTCAAACTATCCCTTTGAGTTGCCTAATTATTCCCTCTCCTGATCCTGACCTCTGATGTCCATGGAAAGTGGGCTTCATCCCGACCTTGAGGATTGTTGGAATTCTTTGACAGGGGAAGATGCTGGTGGACCTTGACCCCCAGCCGCACGTGGCCCCATCACCTCGCACGGGCTTTCTGGTCATGTGAGGGTTAACAGGTCCTGCCTCTGCAGGTCACAGTTCAGCCTTGACAGACTTGAACTTCTGTGTTCTCCAAAACATCTTTAGGATCCCCAAGTCCAGGAGCATTGGAGCCGGGGCATCCAAGTTCACAAGATATCCATGATGGCCTGGGGGCAGCCAGCGTGGACGGAGAGCCGCGGTGTGGGCTGTAGGCCCCAGGCTGCCATCGACACCCACCATACCTGGCCCTGTCACTTTGTAGCATGTGATCTCCTGAGCCATATCGACCACTTGGAGAGCTGGTTATTTTATTTTTTAAAGATTTATTTATTTTTTATTACAAAGACAGATATACAGAGAGGAGGAGAGACAGAGAGGAAGATCTTCCGTCCGATGATTCACTCCCCAAGTGAGCGTAATGGCCGGTGCTATGCCGATCAGAAGCCGGGAACCAGGAACCTCTTTTGGGTCTCCCACGCGGGTGCAGGGTCCCAAAGCTTTGGGCCGTCCTCGACTGCTTTCCCAGGCCACAAGCAGGGAGCTGGATGGGAAGTGGAGCTGCCGGGATAAGAACCAGCGCCCATATGGGATCCTGGGGCGTTCAAGGCGAGGACTTTTAGCCGCTAGGCCACACCGCCTGTTTTTAACAGTGGCTCACACTTCCCCTGGCGGCGTGCCGGAGTCATCTTCCTCAGGCCATGGTTCCATCGGTGCTTGATGGTTCAACCGAGTAATGTGCCAGTGTCTTGCCAGTTGATCACCTGTGGAATGTGGCAAATCACATTCTCCAAGCTTCAGTATTCTTACCTGTAAATCAGGAACATCCCTAGTGGCCTGAAAACTGGGTGTGAGGGACAGATGATAACAATGCATGGGAACACACAGGAAGCACCCGGCTTGTATTAGCTATAAAGAATAATTACCAAGGGCCCGGCGTGGTAACCTAGTGGCTAAAAGTCCTTGCCTTGCACATACCGGGATCCCATATGGGCACTGGTTTGTGTCTCCGCTGCTCCAGTTCCCATCCAGCTCCCTGCTTGTGGCCTGGGAAAGCAGTGGAGGACGGCCCAAAGCCTTGGGACCTTGCACCTGCATGGGAGACCCAGAAGAAGCTCCTGGCTCCTGACTTTGGATCGGCTCAGCTCTGGCCGTCATGGTCACTTGGGGAGTGAGTCAGCAGATGGAAGATCTTCCTGCCTCTCCTCTCCTCTGTACATCTGACTTTCCAATAAAAACATGAATATTTTTTTAAAATAAGAATAATTACCCCGGGCAATCATTGCACCGCTGGGAGAATCTCACACAGCGTTGGAGGTAGCCATTTTGCCCCATCTTCCAGATGATTAAATGTATTTAACTGCAATCAAATTCTGCAACAACTGAGGAAGGAGAGAGGCTGGGCATGGCCCAGGTGGCCCAGGAGTCCCCAGCGGTTCCTGGGACTTGCTTGACTCTCCCTCAGGATGAGAAGATGACCAAGGTCTGAGTACTTCTTGGCTGTGACCCACGACTTAGAGTCAGGCGTTAGAAACAGGTGACTTGAAGAGTGAAGCCTGCTGTGTGGACTGGACAGGTGGACGGCTGGACAGAAGTGATGCCCAAGAGTTAGGATCATGGCAGAGTTAAGGGTGCCCATGCCAGTGAGTCAGAGTATTGAAGCAGGAGCCAGGTGTCATGGTACAGTGGGTTAAGCCACTGCCTGAGACCCTGGGATCCCCTCTTGGGCAGCTGGAGTCCTGGCTGTTCTCTGGGACAACAGTGGAGGATGAAGCCAGTGCTTGGGATTCTGTGACCCAAAGGGGAGACCCAGATGAAGTTCCCAGCTTCTGGCTTCAGTCTGACCCAGGTCCAGCTCTTACAGCCACTTCTGGATGGAACCCACAGATGGAAGATGTCTCTTC
Organism: Ochotona princeps; assembly: GCF_030435755.1. Taxonomy (NCBI): domain Eukaryota; kingdom Metazoa; phylum Chordata; class Mammalia; order Lagomorpha; family Ochotonidae; genus Ochotona; species Ochotona princeps. The sequence goes on from NC_080833.1 coordinate 126,930,884, forward strand.
TCTCTTTGCCTTTTTCATAATGAATACATTTTTTTGAATGTTGGAATGGCTCTGTGTGTGGGTGTTATAAAATCAGATGGAGCATTCTACTAGAAGAACTTTGGCTCAGAAGAACTGGAAAAGGGAATCCGGCCTTTCATTGAATCTGTCACATAGGAAGCCACCACCAACACAAGGTCTAACTCTGCGGGGGCGGGTGTCAGTGGTTGTGGCTTTGCAGGGGAAGACTCAGACCTAAACTGCCACACTCCCATGTTGTCCTCACAGCCTCCACCTAACAGCTGAGAAAAACTGAGGCACAGCAACCAATTGATTTGGCCAAGGTCAGGTAGCTAGATTTTGAAATGCTGGCTATTTGATCCTAAGCCCACTTTCCACTAAGCTGTCACATTCTGCTCCCTGGACCAGCATGTGACAGGGAGCATGGAGCGTGGGGTGGGATGCAGTTAGAGGATGAAGCTGGAGCCCTGTATCCCAAGTCAGTACCCCAGGAAGCACCTGAGTAACCAGCAGCTGGAAGCCATCCAGTGGGTCTGGATACCTGGTTACCTCTTGTGCCAAGGCTGACAGAGGCCCTGGGGTGCAGGGTCCTCCTTGCAGTGCAGTTACACGATGGGGGCAAGCTAAAGCCTCGGAGACACTTGGAAAGCAAGTGTGGCTGAGCAAAAGCCAAGCAAGCCCTGCATCCTGCCTGCATCATGGATGCTTCTGCTTGAGCTGTCTGTTCAGCTCAAAGAGAAAGCAGAAGAGACATCCATGCCAAAGGGGAGGACCAGACCAGGATGGGCCCGAGGAAGAGCCACCCAACTGGCTCAGACAGGGACAGAGGCCACACAGCCATCAGGGGCCAAGATCAGAGGACGGCAGTCCAGGAGCTGGGGGTGCTGAAACCTGCTGGCCCATCAGGGATCAGAGCAGGAGGCCTTGGACCAAGAGTGAGATCCAAGGGAGAAGGCCCAGATCTGAGCACACTGAACTCCCAAGCTCAGCCCAAAGGATGGCTTGGGGTCTTCCAGAACCAGGAAGAGATGGGTTAGGGTAGAAGTGACATCCATCAATGTCATCAGCTTGCGCAGCGGTTCAGAGACCTCCACTCAGGGGCCCAAGACTTCCCACCTGCCTTCCTCCATCACTGCTTTTGAATTCCAAAGTTCCTTGGGGTACAGGTAAAGGCTCAGGCAAGGACTGTTCATGATTTCAACTCCAGTCACAAAGAGGCGAGAACAGAAAATAATTAAAAAATAAGAAAGGAGGGTGGTGGTTGGGGATAGGGGGTGGGTGTGTGTGGGAGGCAATGCTTGGGCTGCAGAGAGAGAGCCGAGGGCTGGAGGAGAGATTTCCAGAGGGGAGCGGTTGGCGTGGAGATAGCCAACAGATGCGATTGCGCAGATCAGCATGGCAACTTAGATAAATCCAGGCTTTGCCGCCAGTCGCCTGCATCCCCTCTCCTCTGTCTGCCTTTTTCAATTTTTATCTCTGCACCAGGGGAGGGGTAGGGGTGAGGAGGCGGAAGGCAGGGAGGCTGGGGAGGGGGCCAGCTTCATCTTCAGGGACTTTGGCTTTTCTGTTTAATGTGTTTTTCCCAGAAGGTGGGAAATACCAACACACACTCAGAGACCTAGAAGGCGGCCTATGTTTTTTAAAAAGCGGTGGACAAAAATCAAAATATTTGAAAATGTATTTCATGGTAATTATGTCATATTTCATGGGCTGGTGCCACTACTGAAAGAGAGGCTGAAAGCCTTAATTTGTATAGAAATTGTGATCATTTGTTCATTTCAAGGTGAAAATTGCACTTTTTAATTTAAATTGTATCCTGCATGATAGTCTATTATCTAGTAAAATAGTCTGCATGTCTGAATGCCTTATATGCAGCTGCAATGCTTGTTACAAATCCACTTATATTCATAAAGCAGGTGGACATCTCAGGAAATGGAAGCCGACGTGTGTGAGTGTGCGTGTGCATGCGTGTGGATGCATGTGGATGCATGTGGATGCGGTGGCGCTTCTGGCCTCTCTCTTGCTCCTGTCTGCTCAGCACCCCCACCTCACTCCACCTCTGACTTCTGGATCAGCATTCCCAGAGATGCTTAATGAATGATAATTAAAATAAATGAGGAAGCTGCACGAAATGAGAGAGCCAGCTCCAGACCCAGCTAAGGGCAGGCAGGATGCTCCATACACACACCCATCCCATTGGGTGTGTGTGTGTGTGTGTGTGTGTGCAGGGGGAGGCTGCAACCTTCGCCGCTCTCTGGGCCTCAGTTTACCCCATCTGTAGTCAGACGCTTGAGTTCCTGCAAGCAAAGGGTCTGTGCTCACACAGCCCAAGAGCAGATAGGAGCCTGGCCCTGGGTTGTCCACTCTCAAGCTGTGTGATGCTGTATAAATGCCTCAGGCTCTCAGGACTCCATTTTATCATCTTTAAAATGGGTAACAACAACAACAACAACAGCAAATCTACGTCATGGGCTTGTCTCAAAGGCTCAATGGCTAAATTCTTGCCTTGCAAGAGATGGGACTCCATATGGGCACCAGTTCATGTTCTTGTTGCTTCACTTCCCATTACGCTCCCTGCTTGTGGCCTAAGAAAGCAGTAGAGGATGACCCGAAGCCTTAGGACCCTGCACGCATGTGGGAGTCTAGGAAGTGGCTCCTGGCTCCTGGCTTTGGATAGTCTCAGTTCCAGTCATTGTGGTCACTTGGGGCGTGAACCAGTAGATGCAAGATCTTTCTCTTTATCTCTCCTTCTCTCTGTAAATCTGCCTTTCCAATAAAAGTAAATAAATCTTTAAAACAAATGGATTGCAACAAGGTGGAGGAATCCACCATGGTGGGAAGGTTTGGGGAGGGGTGGGGAGAACCCAAGTATCTATGTAACTGTGTCACATAATACAATGTAATTAATGAAGTTAAATAATAAATAATTTAAAAAAAATTATAGGGACATAATCATCCTGGAACATACTAAAGATTGATACGAGCAGATAATATTGGTGTTCTGTTTATAGAGTGCAAAAGCTGTTCCATATTTCAGTTCCAGGTGTTTATATCTTTGATATACCAAAAAGATGTAAAAGGAAAGACTGATGCTTAGGTATTCCACAGTTTATTTCATGCCTACTGTGGTCCAGGTGGGGCATGCTAGAAGAATGAAGCAGGTAGCAGTATGTGCCTCTCTCATAGGGAATTAAGACTTCAAAAGTAACCTTAAAAGAAAGTGATACATGAGATTTAGAGCTATGAAAAATTATTTTGTGGGCACAACAGGGAAATCGTTAGGAAGATTGAATCATTTGATTGAGTTTATTTTTTATTTGGGGCAGGAGTGCTATCTTGTGTCCTCTTGATCATTCCTGAAATGCCTGTAAAGGCTGAAGCTGGGTTGGGCAAAGCCCGCAGCCAGGAACTCCATCTAGTCTCCTCATTTGGCACCAGGAGCCCAAGTTCTTGAGCCATCACCAGTTACCTCCCATGGTGTGTATTTGCTGGAAGCTCGATTGGAAGCAGAGCTGAAGTTTTGAATCAGGCACACTGAGATGGGATATAGGTATTCAAGCAGCTTTTTATGAACCATTGTGGTAAGTGCCTAATCTTGACCAAGGTTCTGTAATAAGGAGAGTTGTGCATGTGAGGATTTTTGAGAAATTCCTAGAGGTAAGAATAATTTGTTATTCATTACTTGTTCACTGTGTGATTCATTACGGTATTGTCTGTCAGCTTTTAGCAGTTCCCTGACATAGAACTTAACCCTCATAGTATCCTTGTTTTGCTGGCCTGGCCCAAGTATGATGGTTTAGTTTGACTTGACTTTGAGTGTAGGATGCCTTTTGAAAGTAGTAGTGAAGGGTAGGCAAATATTTGGCTGAATATTTGATTAAAGAAGCTTGTGTGTGTATGTCTTTATGTTAAACTGTGCATTTGTATATGATTAACTCCCATTTCCATATCGTTTACAATCTATGGAAGGAAATCATAGTTTGTGTTAGTACAGGGATTACCTCTTCTGTGTCTTTTGATAACAGGAGGAAACACTCTTCTAGGTTTTAAAAGATGAAAATTGTATTTTATCAACTTTGCAAGAATATGTGAAAGATGTTGGTGTCAATAAAAAATTATTGGTTCTGAAATTCTACATTAAAAAAAAAAAATGGATTCAGTCCCTCATGCATCAGTCCCCAGCGTCTCTGACGACCCAGGCAGTGTGGAGGGGAGGCCTCCCTGGTGGGCTTTCTTCAGTCCAGGCTCCCTTTGGGTAAGGAAATCTGCTCAGACCGTCCTCTGACTGGTGACTTCATCTCTGGGCCTCAACTTGCCCATCCAAAAATGGAATCATTTTCCTCTGCTTCGTAAGATCCAAACAGATGAAGCCCGTCAGGTTCAAAGAGCTGCGGGGTGGTTATTTTTAAAATTCCTGCCCATTTTATTGTCTTACTTCTTATTTTAGACTAGTTCAAATAACACAGAAACTCATAAAGATGAATTCAAGCAGCACACAGAGATTTAACAATGTTGAGCATTATGGCCTACACACGTCATGTAGATGGAAGATCTCTTTCTGTCCTGTAATTCTGCCTTTAAAATAAAATACATACACACATACATACATAATAACTCTGGAAAAGCAGAGAGAGAGAGAGAGATCTTCCATTCATCCCCTCAAAGGCCCCCCAGCAGCTGGCTGGAGTTAAGCTGGCTTGGGTGCAGGGGCCCAAGAACTGGGGCCAGCCTCCGCTGCTTTTCCTAGCTGCTCGCTTCTGAGCCAGCGGCCCACTAATGCACCTGGCTCTTGTGTCTACTTGGAGAGTGAACCAGCAGGTGGAAGATCTCTCTCTCTTTATTGTTCAACTCATTTTTTCAAATAAATAAAATAAATCTTAAAAAGAAAAAGTGGAGCAGCCAGAACTCTGATGTGGCATGTGGTTTTCCCAAACCATGACTTAATTCACTGTGCCACAACACCCACCTTGGCAGCTGTTATTTAATGGTTTACCCTCCCTGGGAATCAAGTTGGAGATACCTGTTCCCCAGATCACGTGGCTGAAAAGCAACCTGGAAGGGCTGAGTACCCAACAAAAACATGTGTACGTACAAATGCAATGTTTACCTGAAGTATATATCCCAGGGTAGGCAAGACTTATGGCAAGTGGTGTGAGACCTCAGTTTTCCCACTAGCTGTGTGTCAGAGTCAACCAGAAACCTACACTGGTGATAATAACCATGGTGCCTGGCCAGCTCCAAACCTGCAGGTTTAGATCAGGGTGGGGGGAGCTGGGCACTGGCATATTTTTCCCTCCCCCACTGTGCTTGCACACTCCTGCCTCTCACTAATTGTTACAGCTTTAAATTTTATTTTTGAAAAGCCCCATCATGATCTGCACATCTCGGTGGGGTTCCGTGCAGAGTTTCAGCACACAGATGCAGTGTAAAGGGATCAGATCAGGCAGTCGGCGTTTCCACTCCCTTGTCCTTTGTGTCTGGACTCTTGTGCTGCTTTCCCTGCCTCTCTCTCGGGGAGTGGATGGTGTGTTTCCACGCATGGCAGCCACCCGCTGTGCTGGGGCACACCAGGGCCTGTGACTTCTCTCTGCTCACCACTGGGTTCCTAATGGCCGGGCCCGGCGGCGTGGCCTAGCGGCTAAAGTCCTCGCCTTGAATGCACCCCGGGATCCCATATGGGCGCCGGTTCAAATTCCGGCAGCTCCACTTCCCATCCAGCTCCCTGCTTATGGCCTGGGAAAGCAGTTGAGGACGGCCCAGTGCATTGGGACACTGCACCCGCGTGGGAGACCCGGAGGAGGTTCCTGGTTCCCGGCTTCGGATCAGCGCACATCAGCCCGTTGCGGCTCACTTGGGGAGTGAATCATCGGACGGAACATCTTCCTCTCCGTCTCTCCTCCTCTGTATATATCTGACTTTGTAATAAAATGAATAAATCTTAAAAAAAAGGTCATTGCCTACACCAAGGTCTTGACGTGTCTCCTCTGTATTTCATATAGAAGTTTCATAGTTTCGTGTTCTTCACTTGGGTCTTTGAACCAGAGTTGACTCTTGTGTGGGATGAAAGTGGGGAGCTGTGTTCCCACATTCTACATATAGGAATCTGATTTCCTAGCACCATTTACCGAGGAGACGATGCTTTCTCCACTGTGTGCTTTTGTGCCTTTGGTGAGGGACAGGTAGCCATAGATGCATAGATCCAACTCTGAAACATTAGTGAATGTGTGTTTTTATGCTGGTACCACACTGTTTGGGTTATAACAGCTCTGTCATATGTCTTGAAGTCAGGTATTGTAATGCTTTCAGCTTAGTTCTTTTTAGTCAAGATCTTTTTTGGCTATTTCAGGATGTTTTATTTATTTAATTCTCAGACTGAGCCTTAATTTTTTAATGAATTATTTATTTTCATTGGAAAAACAGATTTATAGAGAGAAAAGACAGAAAGATCTTCCATCCATTGGTTCATTCTCCAAATAGCCACAATGGCCAGAGCTGAGCCAACCCAAAGTCAGGAGCCAGGAGCTTCTTTTCAGTCTCCCACATGGGTTCAGGGTCCCAAGGGTTTGGGCCATCTTCTGCTACTTTCCTAGGCCAGAAGCAGGGAGCTAAATGGGAAGTGGAGCAGCTGATACATGTACTAGCGCCCACATGGGATGTTAGAGCTTGGAGATCGAGGATTAGCCAGTTCAGCCATTGCACCAGCCTCTACATCAGAACTTTTATACTTCCGTATGAATCTCGGGATTATTTGGCTTCATTTTATGGAGTGCATCATTGTCAGTTTGGTGGACATGGCACTGCACCCGTAGAGCACTCTGGAAGCTATGGAGATTTTCCAGTGTTGCTTGTTTTTCCAACCCATGCACGTGGGAGGTCTTTCCACTTTTTGATGACTTCTTCAGTTTCTCTCATTCATGTTTTACAATTTTCATTGTAGAAGTCCTCCGTATCCTTGGTTAGATTTATTCTGAGAGAGTTTATTTTGTTTTTGCAGCTGATGTGAAAGGGGCTGTTCTCATACTTTCTTCCTCCCTGAGTTAGGTACAGGTGAATAGAATGCTGCTGACTTTTGTGCATTCCTTGTGTAGCTCACAATATTCCTGAATTAGTTCAAACAGGTTTTGGTGGTGTCTTTAAATTTTTCTATGCATAGAACCACATCTTCTGCAAACAAGCATTATCTGACTTCCTCCTGTCCTATTTGTGTGCCTTGCCTCTTTCTCTTGACTCACCTCTCTGGCTTAGACTCCTGGTGCTGTATTGAATGAAGAGCAGGGAAAATGGGCATCCTTGTCTGATTCCAGGTCTTCCATGAGACGTGTTCAGCCATTCCCCGTTCGGTGGGATGTCCACTGTGGGCTTGTCAATTAGAGCCTTTATGTTAAGGTATATTCCTTCCATTCCTGATGCTAGGATTTTAAACCATGAATGGGTGTTGAATTTTCTCAGATAATTTTTCTGCGTCTATGGAGACCATCAAGATTTTTCTAGTTTGTTCTGTTGATGAGACATATGACATGCACTGATTGTGTGTGCTAAACCATCCTTGCCACCCTGGTATAATTTTCACTTAATTGTTTTGAGTGAGCTCTTGGACATGTTTTGGGATGTGATTTGCTAGGATGTTGTTGAGGACAACAACTTCTGTGTTCATCAGGGATACTGCTCATTGATTTTTTTCCATTGTTCTTGGGTCTCTACCTAGTTTTGGAATCAAGGTGATACTGGCCTCCATCGAATGAGTCTATGGTGAGGGCGTTACACTACCCCAAACCCCATCAACTCCCCAGTGATGTAGATGAGTAAACAAAGTCTCCAAGGGCTTCCAGAATTTCCACCAGGGGCCCACCAGTGGTGGATGGAGCTGAGAGTGGATCTTGAGCCTACTAGGGCTGGAGCTGGGAGCCTGACCTTGGATACCTTTCCTGGGAGCACCTATGCAGGACAGGAGAGTCAGGGCTCCAATGACTACCTGAGGGCAGCAGGATGGAGTTTGCAGGTGTGGAATGTTCTTGACAACTTTCCAAGCAGGTTCAAGTGTGGTGACAATGACCATGACCACAGGCCTCCCGGCTCCTGCATGCTCTGCTGGGGGCATTCACGGAGGATTGACTCTGTGCTGGCTATGCTGCCCCTGACACCCTTCCCTCTTGGAGTTGAAGATGTCTTCCCACACTCTCTCAACCCCTGCTCTTGTTCTCAGCCTCTCTCGCTGGATTCTTTCTAATCCAAAGGTTGGAAAGCTCTGGCCTTGGCCCTCTGCCTTCTGTGTCATCCCTATTTCCCTTTCTCCTTCCTTCCCTCCCTCCTCCTCTCCCTGCCTTCCTCCCTCAGTCTCTGATCCCCACACTGAGCTGCAGTGCCAGACAGGCTTCCAGGCTTGCAGGTGAACACCATCCTCTTCCCTAGACCACAGGGCTGCCAAGCAGTGCCACCTTTCCCAGGATCCTGCCAGGGAGCTCTCAGCTCTAACACAGCTCAACAGACCTGCTGCTTTCCCCTACTCCCTGCCTCTGACGGATTCCTCCCACAGTTTCCCCCCATTTCTATAACTGGCCCCCAAACAACTCAAGTGTGCAGCCTCCATGCCCAAGGTTAAAAGCTCTCCCTCCTTTCCTAACTTCCTCTCCATCCCATTTCCTGAGTAGGACCTGTGAAGGAATCCTCCTGCAATAGTCCTCTCCACCTCCTGACCACTACATGGTCACAGTGCCCCGGTGTGTCTGCCTCTCCTCTCCCTGCCCACCACCTGTTCTCCATACATAGCAGCTGACCAGTCTTCTCCTAACATTAATCAAGTGTCACTGAAGACCTATGGGGCTTTGGTTCTGCCAGGGTTTTGAGAGCCCTTCATCATTTGCCCCCTGCCCAATCTCCTTTTCTGATCTCCTATCACAAAGGCACAACTGATTGACAAAATGAGTGATTGAACGAACAAGTGGGTAGGGGAGAGCCTGAACTCAGAATGAAGGGTTTTCTGAGACCTTAGATGACCTCCCTTGCCCTAGCTGGGCCTTTGCTGTCAGTGTTTGTTAGCTACATCCTCACAGTGCCCTGTAGAGCCAGGATGGCCACACACATGGTACAGAATAAGGCAAGGACTTGGACAGATGGAGTTTCATGTCAAGGTCACCTAGTGGTAACTGAGGGAGCTAGGATTTGCACAGCTGACCACCTGGTTCCAAGGGCCATGAACTCAGTCTTAAGCTTCTACTCTGAAATGCCTCTGGTCCAGAACCTCCTTCCCCCGACTCCAGCATGCTGATCCTGGTTAAGATGAGCAGCACGCTGGTCTAGAACTATGCACTTGCTCTCTCATCCCCGTGGAACCAACCCAATGCCAGCAGTACAGGCTTGAGAGGAGACTTTATAAAAACAGAAAGTGTAAAAAAAAATACAAAGTGTACCCCAGTGAGAATGGGCATCTGGCATATCCAGCTGGAAAGAGCCAGATCTACTGCTACTCACTGTGGTCCAGATAGAAAATATTCCATTCATTTCTTGGATCTGAACACAGCCTTGAGTAACTGGGCAAAGAGCTAACCCCCTCCCTGAATCCCTCCAATCCAAAGCAGGTCAACTGTGGCACTCCCATCTTGTGCCAAAGCATCATGAGTTGTAGGAAACTGTCCTGTGCGTCCCTGGCTTTTGCCCACTGGATGTGGCACTGGCCTCTGGCTCAGGTGTGACAAGCATGTCCAGACATTGCTCAACACCTCTGGGTGGCCTCAGCTGAGAACTGAGGCTGTGCTTTGGGGCCCAGCCTGATCTAGGACTGTGTGTCTCATGGCAGAAACCCGCATCTTGTTTGGTGCTTGTCCACACAGCAGGCTTCTCACCAACCATACGTCAGGGACCTGACTTCTAACATGGACTGACCCACTGCACCCATCAGGCACAACAGCTTCTTGGAATGGGTGCTATTGTTGGTCCGTTTGAGGTGACTGAGGCACAAAAGGACCAGGCGAAGTATCCATAGCCAGGTTCTGTATGCGTCATACACCCACATTCAGGTTCTCTTTCAACCCTAACAATGTGGTGAGTCACAGAACTATGATGCTTAGATTCTATAGCAGGCAACCCTGTTGGCAAGGTTTCCATGCACTCACCCAGCAAATGGCAGAGCCCAAGCTGCTGGCAAAGCTTTGCATTTTTCCAGCACTCCTGGCTGCTTGACTCCTGGCTTGACAGGTGTTGAAAGTACCTTTGCTTCTGCAATTCAACCCAAGCTTCTTGGACACTCACTTGGGGCCAGGCTCTATGCTTCAGGACTTGGGATCTCCATCTCCCTTAACCTTTCAAGGCATGAGCCAGAATACCCAGAGATGAGACAATGTGAGATCTGGAGTTTGCCCTAACTAACCCTGAGTGTGGAAGGGAGCCAGCTGGGAAGTGGTACTGGAAGTGAACTGGTAACTCTTGAAGCCCAGGAAAAATTGTCATCAGGTGGTGCTGTCACAGCCTGTGGACATGGAATCCCTTGACCTAGCACAGAATGGGGCTCCCTGGAGGGTTGGTTTTGCATCTCTCTGTACCTGTAAAGTGGGGATAATGACGTCTAGCCTGACAGACTCTTGTGAGAGTGAGGTGAGATCACCCATGTACAGCCCCTGCACACCACGAGGCGTTGGCCTCTTGAGGTTCACAGCCCTTCCCCCTCACCCCTGCAAGGATCTCACTGTGAGCTGGGAACAGGGAATACTCAGCCTCACCCCAGCATCATCCAGGGATCTCCTCCAACTCAGATTTCCAGGCTAGTCCTGGGCCTTGAGGTCACTCTGGGGGACTGATCTTTAGTCTCCTAGGGAACAGGATGAAGACAAAACTCTTAATCCCCATGAATCCATGTGGGCCCTGCGTCCCCAGGTCACAGCTGAACCAAGCTCTCCCCTGCAGTTGCTGGTGACAGGGCTGCCAGGGAGGTCTTAGTCAAAGCTGCTGATGAGAGGAACTATTCCACCAGCCTCCCTCCCGTCACTGCTTAGAGCCCTGGCCCCTGGCTTCCTCCAGGCTCTCCGGGGACCCTTCTCAGCTGTCCAGGATGATTGGATGACTTCTGTGTTTCCGAATTTCCAAGAGTCAGCACAGAGTGTTGCCAGGCCTCTGGGAATTTCCACCCCATCCAGAACCTGGATGGAGTTGGCAGGTGATCTACTCGGTGCCCGTTCACTGACTGTGGACTGACAGCAATAATCGACTTTTGCTCAGAGGGTGGCTGCTTTGGGCCATGGCCTCCATCCAGCAAACACTCCACGTGCTTTCCTTCACTTCCCAAACTCCTTGCAGGAATGCGTGGGATGTGTGGGACCGATTCCAGCCAAGAGGCTATAAGAGGAAGTGGCCATGCAACTTCTGGCCTGGGTAATTGAGAGCCAGTGTTCCTCGGCCTCCCTTCTCTTCCCCAGCTGCTATGACCTGGGAGGCCCTGTGTTCCAAAGCTTGCGACTATCACGGAGAAAACAACCCTTGGTTGTGCAGGTGCTGCAGACTGGAGTGAGCCTGGCTGATCTGACAGGGCAAAACTCCACCTTGACCTCTGCAAACTCAATGTCAGCCACAAAGTCAGTCCACCACGGCCACCAGAGGAAACTCCAGAACAAGGCTTAGACAGCACTACCCTGTGTGGTATCACACACACACACACACACACACACACACTGTCCCTGAGTCCACAGGCAAAGGCCAACTGGACATTCTCCTGGGTTCTGCTGCCATGTCTTTTCCCTCTGCTGAATTCAGTCTGTTTTCTCACTAAAATTGAAATGTCAATGAGGTGGTCACAGAAGGTGGTTAAGACCTCGCATTTACTTTTAACATATTGGTTACTCATTACTATGTCAATTAATTCCATAATGATGTAAAATTTTGCTGATGATATGTTGGAGCTTTTAATTGATCAGAATGGATACTCTGCTGGCTCTGTCTTCAGACTAGAGAGGGTATACCTAAGAAGCCGTTGAACTTGACTGGACAATAAGATGCTGGACTCCATGTTTGGTATATGCTTGCAATGGGGGAATCTCAACTGAACTTGAACTGTGGTTATGCAACAAGGTGGAGTAATCCACCATGGTGGGAGGGTTTGGGGAGGGGTGGGGAGAATCCAAGTACCTATGAAACTGTGTTACTTAATGCAATGTAATTAATGAATTAAAAATAATAAATAAATAAAAAAAATAAAATCCTAAAAAAACCCATTTCATTTGAAATTCATATTCTTCCTGAAATACATTGTTTTTGACATAAATGTTGTACATTCTATCTTAGTGGCTCGATTACAATATTTGTGTTGTTTGGCTTTCTTTTATTTGCTTTGTATATTTAATCATATACCTTTACTTTCCAGTAGGCCTATTTTTTGTATTGTATGATAAATTAATTTTAAGCTTAAAAGATAAAATAAAAAGAAAAAAGAACAGATTTCCACCATTTGCAACCAAGTGGCCATAACTGGAGACCGTTATGCTCAGTGAAATGAGCCAGTCCCAAAAGAACAAATATATGCTCACTTTAATACAAGACAACTGCCATCCAAACTACTAAATAAAAAGATATAAAGGTAACAAGGTACACACACGCAATCTTACAAATGAAGGATGTAATGGAGACCAGACTACCAAGAATCAAAAACTGACTGAGTGCCTCTCTACTCCCAAAAGTAGGCTCCCAAGAACACTTCTAAATACACCTAGACAGCAAGATACTAGACTCTATACCATTGCATATGCCTACAGTGCCATGACCTACATAAAGAGCAGAATGCTGCAGTCAAGACTCCAGCTGAAGGACTATATTCTGTAAAACACAGGGGACGATGCAGAAGGGAGATGGGAAGGGGAAAGGAAGAAGCCCTAGACCTGCAAAATACATAAAACATAAAATTACATAAAATTACAATTTTTAAAATTACAGTTTTTTAAAAAAGTTTATCATGTTTATCACAGCACTACTCACAATAGGCAAGATGTGAATTAAACTTAAGTACCCACCAGTAGATGAATGGATAAAGATAAGATGATAGACCCAGCATGGTAGCCTAGCAGCTAAAGTCCTTGACTTGCACATGCCAGGATCCCATATGGATGCCAATTCATGCCCCAGCGGCCCCACTTCCCATCCAGCTCTCTGCTTGTGGCCTGGGAAAGTAGTGGAGAAAGGTCCAAGGCCTTGGAACCCTGTACCTGCATGGGAGATCCAGAGGAGGCTCGAGGCTCCTGGCTCCTGGCTTTAGATTGGCTCAGCTCCGGCTATTGCAGCCACTTGGGGAGTGAATCAGCAGACAGAGGATCTTCCTCTCTGTCTCTCCTCCTTTCTGTATATCTGACTTTCATACACAAAAATAAATACATAAATAAATCTTTTTTAAAAAGATAACATCTTATGTATATACAATGGAATGATATTCAACAACAAATTTTAGCAAACCCCTGACATATCTTGTAACTAAGAGACTAGATGAACCTGGAGGACATGATATTAAGTGAAGTAAACTGGGGACAGAATGGAGAACATCACATTATCTCATTTATATGTCGAATCTACACAAGCTAGTCTAACAGAAAAGTACCCAGCTGTGGCTGGCCTGTGGCGTTGTGTGTATATATATGTGTGTGTCTGTGTGTGTGAGTAGGGCAGAGAGTGTGAGTAAACCTTTGTAAAGAAATTTAAACAGATGATAAACTAGGTGGATCAGCTCTGGTGTACAGTTTCACACACTGTGCATTTAAATTAGCTAGAAACAAAAAGTTTGAGTACTCTTATCACAACAAAATGACAAATGCTTGAGACAGTGCACAATCTAAGTATCAAGAACTGATCAGTGCACAACATGCACGTATGCCAAAGCATTGGGCTGCACTCCAGAAATATGTACAGTTATTGTGTCCATTATAAAGTCAGTAAATTAGGGCCTGCAAGTTAACCTAGCGACTAAAGTCCTGGCGTTGCATGTTCCAGGATTCATCTGGGTGCGGATTCTAACCCTGGCAGTCCCGCTTCCCATCCAGCTATTGGTGTGTGACCTGGGAAAGCAGTCAAGGATGGCCCAAATCCTTGGTACCTTGCACCCACATGGGAGACCTGGAAGAGGCTCTGGGCTCCCAGCTTCGGATCTGTGCAGCTCTAGCTGTTGAGGCCATTTGGGGAGAGAACCATGAGATGGAAGATCTTCCTCTCTGTCTCTTTTCTCTGTATATCTGACTTTCCAATAAAAATAAAAATAAATCTTAAAAAAATAATATAATAAAAAAGTTGAAATTTTGAAAATAGCAGAAAGAAATCATTAAATTTTAAAGATTTATAATTGGTAGGCAATGTCTTAGCACACATTTATACTTTCTGTAGGCATTAAAACCATTTCAAGAGACACATGTTTATGAGATCACATAGCCATAGCAGACTCAGATGTTTTATGCAGATCACTTGGCTAAGGAAAATTATAATTTGTTATGTAAGTCAGCCAGTTGTGTCCTTTTAGATCACATTGGGAAATGGTGGTTGATTTTTGCTGCAATTTGTTTTTCACTTTGTTACCTTGGTAAGATCGGCTGACTGTCCTTTCCTTGACATTCCATGAACACCTACAGGGCTCAGATGCCAGTCAGCCCTTGGTATTCCTGTGCTCAATGAGCTTCGAGAAATAAAATCTTAAGGGAATGTGGAGGAAGTAAAATGGCTGAAAATCATTTCAGAGATAGTTATTCAGTGCAGTAATTAGGTCACCACTTGGGATTCCTGTATTCTCCTGGTTTAAGCCTAACTTCAGCTAAGACACACCCCAGAAGGCAGCAGCCAATGGGTCAAATACTTGGATCCCTGCTACCCATACACCCAAGAACTAGATGGGTTCTGGGTGCACTGGTTTTGTTCTGATCCAGCCCTGCCTATTGTGAGCTTATAAGCTGGGATAGAAAATTTTTCAAAAAAAAAAATGTGAATAAATTCCAAAAAAAATTTAAAATAGGGGTCGACATTGTGACATAACAGCTAGGTGCCACCACTTGAGATGCCAGCAACCCACATGTGCACCATTTCAATTCCTGAAGTCTCCAGTCCCTGATAATGTGCCTGGGAAAGCAGTGAAGCAAGACCCAAGGACTTGGAACTTTGCACAGGTCGGGGAGCATAGAAAATCCTGGCTTTCAACTGGTCCAGCTCCTGTCATTGTAGCCATTTGGGGAGTGAACCAGTGGATTGAAAATCTACTTGTGTTTTTCAAATAAATAAATAAATAAATCTCTTTTCTAAAAAACTTAAACTAGTATTTTAAAAAAATACTTCAGGGCCCGGCGCCGTGGCCTAGCAGCTAAAGTCCTCGCCTTGAACGCCCCGGGATCCCACATGGGCGCCCGTTCTAATCCCGGCAGCTCCACTTTCCATCCAGCTCTCTGCTTGTGGCCTGGGAAAGCAGTCGAGGACGGCATTGGGACCCTGCACCCGCATGGGAGACCTGGCAGAGGTTCCTGGTTCCCGGCTTTGGATCGGCATGCACCGGCCCGTTAAGGCTCACTTGGGGAGTGAATCATCGGATGGAAGATCTTCCTCTCTGTCTCTCCTCCTCTCTGTATATGTGACTTTGTAATAAAAATAAATCTTTAAAAAAATACTTCATAAGCAATGTTATAAAAACTGACTCAGGAAATTATCAACATAGACACATAATAAATTAAAATGCATATTCTAATGAAGATCAGAACACTATAATAGTCCTCAAGCATCTCTTCCAAAAACAACTATACAGTGGAAACTGCCTAGACATTGTCCTGTATGTGATACTCTCAATTATAACCTATGCAATGAATTAAAAGCTATGCATTACTGCAGTCCAGAATATATAATCTGCATCCAATCACAAGGGACTCCAATTAAAGCAAGGGATTGTTAATGTTATAACAGACAAAGGTTGGGGCCAGGTGCAGTAGCCTAATGGCTAAAGCCCTTGCTTTGCAAGTCCCAGGATCCCACATGGGCTTCAGTTCTAACCCCAGCAGCCCTGGTTCCCATCTAGCTCCCTGCTTGTGGCCTGAGAAATCTTTCAATGATGGCCCAAAGCCTTGGGACCCTGCACCCATGTGGGAGACCTGGAGGAAGTTCCTGCCTCCTGGCTTCAGATTGGCTCAGCTTCAGCCATTGTGGCTGCTTAGGGAGTGAAGCACTGGATGGAAGACCTTCCTCTCTGTCTCTCCTCCTCTGTATATCTGGCTTTCCAATAAAAATTAAAAATAAATATTGAAAAAAAAGGACAAAGGCTGTGAAACTGCTCCAGCTTACAGAGTACTAACAAAGCTGTAACATCTAGTATCAGCCTAATCAGGAAAGGAAAAAATCCTAGGACAAAGGAAATTATTGTGTCAACTGACAACATTGGAAGGAAACAGTAGATTAGGTAAAGATACAGTGAAAGTGTTACACTTACTGAAGATGATTAGATGAATACTAAGTGATTAGGCAATATATTTGTATTCAGTGATAAGTGACAATAACATGTAAAGTTCACTTCAAATATTCAGCATATGGGTACATGTTTTTAAGCAACCTCCCCCCAAGCACCCACAGAACATACAAAAAGTTAATATTAATGCACGTCAGGATAAAGTGTCTATTCTTTACAGTTTTAATTTTGCAACTTCTTCATACTTATCAAATCATTTCCCACTAAATTCTGCTTTTCTAACACTAATTTTTCCAATTAAAAAGTATTTAAAAGTATTTAGCACCTATGTCCAGGTGCTAAAACCTGTACAATTCAATGTGATACAATTCTTTCACTTGTTGTTTTAATTTTCATGAAACAACTACACAAAAAACAAGAGCTAAAAGTTACACAGCACATACTGGCAAGAGTGGGAACCAGGCCAGGGTGCAGGCCAGGTTGGGCTGGACAGCAACATCCACCAGCTCACATGAGGGTTGGGAGTGGGCCAGGCTGACCAAGGCAGCCACTCCTCGGCACACATGTGGGTTAGGCCTAGGGGTGGCTTGCCCTGAGCTAAGCTGCAGAACCCATGGGTGTGCCCAAGAACCAGATGGGATGCAGGCCAGATCAGGCTAGGACGCAGCAGAGGCTGGCACACGCAAAAACAAGGGCTGAGGGCAGACCAAGTGGGGGCTAATGGGGATTGTCCTGACTAGGCTGCAGCAGACCAACCCACTATTGTGTGTGATCACCCGCAGATCCCCTAACCTTCCAGGAGGCCAGGGCCAACAGAGCATCCCCCGACCTGGACTGCAGAAGGCCCCAGACCCCCTAACCCTCCAGGAGTCCAGGGGCTGATAGAGCAACCCCCGACCCGGGCTGCAGAAGACCTCCGGGCCCCCTAACCCTCCAGGAGGCCCCCAGATCCCCTAACCCTCCAGGAGGCCGGGGTCCAATGGAGCATCCCCCGACCTGGGCTGCAGAAGGCCCGCAGATCCCCTAACCCTCCAGGATGCTAGGAGCTGATAGAGCATCCCCTGACCCGGGCGGCAGAAGGTTCCCAGATCCCCTAACCCTGCAGGAGGCCGAGGCCCAATGGAGCATCCCCCGACCCGGGCCCCAGAAGGCCCCCATTCCCCTAACCCTGCAGGAGGCTGAGGGCCAGCCCTGAGCGGAGCTTGCACAGGCCCGGGGAAGGAGCACCAATGTGCTACTCTTCCTGGAGTCTAAGGATCAGGATTCGCTTTTTTGTTTTTAAGATTTATTTTATTTGTATTGAACATTCAGACAAAGACTCACAGTTTTGTGCGACTCAGCTCTGTTCTTCTGGCCGAACTTGAAGACCGCCATTACTCAGCACGCTGGGGTCACGTAGGAGACGTCCTCACGTCGGCGACGGGGTCACGCACACGTTGGGGTCACGCAGGCGTCAGGGTCACTCTCACGGACCAGTCGACGCCAGGACTCCGAGCCGAGCAGTCGCGTTGAAGCGGAGGTGAGTTGAGGCTGAGTTATTCCGTGAGAGGGCCCGGGCCGGGTGGAGGGTCACCGGGCTGGGGTAGTCAGTGTGAGGGCATGGGGTCACCGGGTGGGACAGTCAGTGTGAGGACCCGGGCCGGGGTGGCGAACTCGTGGCCGGGATAGTTGGTGCTGAGGTCCCAGGCTGAGGGGGAGGGTCACCGGGCCAGGGTAGTCAGTGTGAGGGCGTGAGGTCACTGGGCTGGGGTGGAGGGCTCCTGCCGGGATAGTCGGTGCTGAGGGGGTGGGGTCACTGGGCCAGGGTGGAGGGCTCCCGGCACGGATAGTCAGTGTGAGGGCCCGGGCCTGGGTGGAGGGCTCCTGGCCGGGGAGGAGGGCCCTGGATGGGAGGAGGAAGGTCCAAGGCTATAAAAGGTGCCCCAAAACCCTACCCTTCCAGCAGGCGGGGTGACTGCCCAAGTGGCCCCTCACCCAAGAAAATGTTTTTGAAGAGATGAAACAAACAACAGAAACGTTAAAATCCATGAGATATAGTTTTGTTGGTGAAGTGTGTCTCCTGTAGGCAACAAATAGATGGGATTTGTTTTTGTATATGCTTTTTTTGTTTCTATGTGTGTTGAGCATCACGTGACAGTTGCAGTACTGCTGAGCCTCAGAGCCCAACCCCAGTGCTACTGACGACCCTGCAACAAGGTGACAAGTTCTTCAGGACCTTGATCTCCCTCAGATCTCCCTCCCACTGTGGCTTGATATCTGAGAGCCTGCCACTTAGCTGTTTGTGTGAAAGATTTTTTTTAAATGATTTATTTATTTTTATTACAAAGTCAGATATACAGAGAGGAGGAGAGACAGAGAGGTAGATCTTCCCGTCCGATGATTCACTCCCCACGTGAGCACAACGGCCAGTGCTGCGCTGATCCAAAGCCGGAAACCAGGAACCTCTTCTGGGTCTCCCACGTGGGTGCAGGGTCCCAAAGCTTTGGGCCATCCTCAACTGCTTTCCCAGGCCACAAGCAGGAAGCTGGATGGGAAGAGGAGCTGACAGGATTAGAACCGGCACCCGTATAGGATCCTGGTGCATTCAAGGCGAGGACTTTAGCTGCTAGGCCACACCGCCAGGCCCGGGTTTTGTTTTTAATACACTCTACATTCTGTGATGTATTATTGAGCTTTAGGATAAATGTGCATGGGTGATAATTTGATCCTGTTATTTTAGGAATGGGTTGTTCATTGATTTAGTCTTGTGTTATCATTTTACTGGGATGTTCTTCACATTTGTGTTTGGTTTTACTGGGTGCTATTCCTCTTCTCTGTCAAGAGAACATCTTTAAATATCCTTTAAAGGGCAGGTTTGCAAAAGGTATGTTCTTTTAATTTTACTGTGGAAGAATTTGATTTGAGTTTCAAAGAAGAAAGCTTTGCTGGATATGTTATCGTAAGATGACAATTTTTTTGCTTTTAAAATCTGGAATATGTCACTTCATTCTATTCTTGCCTGTAGAGGTTCCTGTGAGAGGTCTCCTGTGAGTTTGTCATTCCTTTATATGTCAATTGATTTATTTTAACGTGAACTTAGATTCAAGGATCTTTTACTACTGTTGGATTGAAGAGAGCTGGATTATCATGTGTTGTGGTGAAGATTGTGTTTGGCCCACCCTGTTGGGAGTTCTGGGACCCTCCTGGATGTTCTTTCCTGATTCTTTCACTAGATTGGGGAAATTTTTGCTTATTATTTCATTGACTACACCATGAATCCCAGCTTTTCTTTCTGCATCTTCTGGGAATCATATAATTCTTACATTAGGTCTGTTAGTAGTGTCTTTCAATTCTTGAATACATGTTTTGACCTGATCCAGTTCTGCTTCCAGCTTTTGTTTGTTTCCCCCAGTGACAGGAAATATCTTGAAACTGAGAGATTCTTTCGCTTGCTTCATTCTATTTTGGAGACTCCCCACTGTACTTTTAATATGCTGTACTATATTCTTCATTTCTAATGTATCAGCTTTTATTTGATTGATTTCCAGTGTGACATAATTCCTTAAATTCCTTGAATGCCTGCTTTGAGTGCTTCTTCTTGTTGAGAAGCAGCTTTATAACAAGTGTTTCAAATTCTGTATCCCTAATGTTCTGGATGTCTTCCTGAATTAACTTTGAGATTGGCAAAGGCTTTGCTCCTTTGGAGGGGAGTCTTCAGCAATATTCAACGTACCTTTGTTTGCTCTTGGTCATTGTACTTCTGGTTAGCAGAGTCTTCTCCTTGGTGCAGGTTTCCAAGGTGTGTCACCAAAGGTCTACAGTTTAATTTTACTTACTGCAGTTGGTACATGGCTCTTTGCATGCAGCCAATTGTGCAACTCCCTCCATTGAGTTCCACATCTGGGTTTTTGCGTTAGATTTCCCCCATGGTCTATGTAACCCCAGCTCCTGCTCACCAGTCTCCACCAGCTTTGATATTGTGCTGAGGCTGCACCATTGTCTCTACAATCTTTCTCCCACTTCTGGTTGGAGCAAGTCCCAGGATTAGGGAGACACCAGGTGACCTTTATAGCTAGTTGTTGGTGATGCTGATCTTGCTGGAACCTATTGTGCATTAATTCTGAGTGCCAGACAACCTATTTTGACCCATACGATGTCATGCTTGGTGTTATTTTCCTGTGGAACTAGTGTAATACATTGAGCTCTATGAGTTCTGGTGAGCTCAGGACAAGTGCAGTTCACTGCTATCCCCTGCAGTCCTAAAACTTTTGCTGCACTGTGCAAAATGGTGCCTGACCTACCACCACTACAGTTCTTGGTCTGCTGGTTGTCATGTCTGAGGCCTACCTGGACCTGTCTTGGGTGGAACCTATAGGATACTACATTGTTGCAGTTTACTGAGTCAGAAATATGTTCACTCCCAGCTCAGCACATGCTCAGCCCTTTCCCTAATGTTTGCCTTCTTATGCAAAATGGTGCCCAATTTGGCGCTAGAGAGCTGACTTGACTGTGAAGTTCACCCTGTCCCCATAGTGCCCTTCTAGGACCTGCTGCTCTGTATCTGCTCCTGGTGAAATCAAACAGACCAGCAGGATGAGCAGTTCTTTGTCTGGGTTCACCTCCAGAGCGCTCAATAAAAATCCTTTCCCACCTGGTTGCTGGTGGAGATCCGGCTGCTGGTGGAGTTCAGATCGCTGTTAGCTGAATGCGACTGGATTATCAGTCACTGCAGCACCACACCATTGTGTCTGCTGCTTTCCTGTGTCTGTCAGTTTCCAGGTACCCTTCTGCTGTTGTTCTGTCCTCTGGAATGTTTTTCTCTGCTTCATCCTGATCAAGTGCTTCTCCGTCCATTTCAACATGTCCTAACCCTATTTCGACATCTTGATTCTCCCTTTGACCATTTCTTGACTGGTTTGTTTGATTTGTTCTTATGGTTGTTCTGGAGTTCTTTGAATGCATATATTTTTTAATGTGGTGTTTGAAAATAAGCTATTGTTGGGCCTGGTGGTGTGGCCTAGCAGCTAAAGCCCTCGCCTTGAATGCACCAGGATCCCATATGGGTGCCGGTTCTAATCCTGGCATCTCCACTTCCCATCCAGCTTCCTGCTTGTGGCCTGGGAAAGCAGTTGAGGATGGCCCAAAGCTTTGGGACCCTGCACCCGCGTGGGAGACACAGAAGAGGTTCCTGGTTTCCGGCTTTGGATCAGCGCAGCACTGGCCGTTGTGCTCACGTGGGGAGTGAATCATCGGTCGGGAAGATCTTCCTCTCTGTCTCTCCTCCTCTCTGTATATCTGACTTTGTAATAAAATAAATAAATCTTTTTCTAAAAAAAGGAAAAAGACAATAAGCTATTGTTTTAATTACTAGGAAAGTAATAAGCCCTGCAGATTATAATAACATATTTTAATATGCAGAATCTATGTTTATCTTTTTAAAAAAGAGCTAAAGAAGAAATTGTGATAAATCTTTAAGTGTGTTAATCCTCTTGCAAGTGATCTGGACTTATTCCTGCTTTTCCAGAGAAAACTTCAGTAGAGTTTCTGACTTGTGATGAAAAAGTAGGCTTGCTACAAATTAAGTTGATTTTGACCCTTACTGTGTCATCTTGTCTGAGCAGCGGGGAGCATAGACTTGTCACTGTGAGGCTGATGATCCATGCTTCTTTCTAGGCCTTTTCCTGCTTCCTGGATGAAGATCATTGACTGTTGTCACATCAGTGATTGGGAGTGTGTGCTGGAAGACGGGACTCCAGACCTAGAGTACCTCAGCCTGCTGGACAGTGTAGCATGTTCCAGTGATCTGGTCAGCTTGGAGAATGACGAGGAAGACTGCAAGAGCTACAGGTGAGTGTGTGGAGGGAGAAGGGAGAAGTGTTGGTTAAGCATCAGTGGACTTCCCATGGTGGTGTTAAAGTATCACCTTCTGGTAGCCTTCAGTCATTGTCTTCCTTCTTGAGTTCCCAAGAGTGAATGGATGAAAGATGTGATGAAAGATTATGTGATGGCCTAGATCAATGTATCAGGGCTTTATTGATTTTAGAAAGGGCTTTGCAATTATTTTAGGTATTGAAGTCATAGAGATCCTTTCACAACTCATTGTCTCTGCTGGCTGCTTTGCAGCATAGAAGTAACCATAAATAATTTATGCTTAATTGACCATTGCAAATTTCCTATAAGGCTTTTTTTACAAAGTAAGCAGTGGCTAGATTTGATCCATGGGCTGTAGTTCATTGACCTCTGCTCTGGATTTTTAGATCTTTCTGAGGTCTACCTCATAGTCACTTGGAGAGAGACCACTTCCATCCAAAGTTTAGGGAGCCAGCTAACATACAAATCCCACACACACTTAGCACCACTAAGATGTGCTTTGCTGTGCACCAGCCATGTGCTCAGCTAGGCTTTGAATAGAAAGAAATGCTTGCTTTCGTTTGATTTGTAGACCTTTTTCTTTGGAATGCCTGATGTAAATGCACTTGCTCTTGGTGACTGTACTTCATTTTGTATATTTCACTAAGCTAATTTTATTTTCCTTCTTCATTTTGAATACCATATTTTAATTGTACCTTTCACATATGTGGCATTTCTGTCCCTTATGATAGAGGCTTTCCTTAACATTTCAGCCAACCAATGTGGCTGGAAGGGAGCAAGTGAGAACAGAAAGAAGGAAGCACTAGGCTGGTAGGTCTTTCAGGATAGAGACATAGATGGGTTTTGGAAAGAGGATAATGGTTTGAATGGCACTTGTTCAATATATTTTACTGAAATTCATGAAAATGTAGGCTGACCTAGAAAATACACTTAGGAGCACTGATTTGTTAAGAGATTTGTTTTTATTGCAAAGTCAGATGTACAGAGAGGAGGAGAGACAGGAAGACCTTCCATCCCATGAATCTTCCGGGTCTATCAGGTGGGGTTGCACGGTCCCAAGGCTTTGGGCCATCCTCAACTGCTTTCCTGAGTCAGAATCAGGGAGCTGGATGAGAAGCAGGGTCACTGGGATTAGAAATAACACCCATATGGAATTCGAGTGTGTTCAAGGAAGGGCTTTAGCTGCTAGGCTGCTGCACTGGGCCCCAGGAATATTAATTTTGTATGAAAGCAAAGCTATAAGAAATACTGGTAATTCTATTTAACATTATAGAGTACAACTAGACTGCTGTTGAGTATTGTATACTATATATGCTTCTTTGTAAGGCTGTAGAAGAAATTCATTTATATTTCTCTATTAGAAGTTTGTGCTTTTGACCTCATGTTTTAGATATTCTGAATAATTTCATAAGTATTTTACATCTGATCATATATTTAAAATAATTTATTTTAATTGGAAGGTGAGATACACAGAGAGGGGAAGATCTTCCATCTGATGATTCATGATTTACTCCCCAAGTGACTTCAATGGTTGGAATTGAGACCATGCAAAGCCAGGAACCAGGACCTTCTCCCAGGTCTCCCACATGAGTGCAGAGTCTCAAAGCCATCCTTGACTGATTTCTGAGGCCACAATCAGGGAGCTGGATGGGAAACAGGGTGGCTGGGACACAAATCAGAATCCACATGGGATCCTGGCGTGTAAAAGGGAAAACATTAGCTGCTAGGCTACTGTGCTGGGCCCCTGATCATATTTTTACAAATCTGGACCAACAATGTGACATTGTTAAATCATTGTCAGTGACACTGACATTATGTTCAGGCACCAGTTTTTGTCTTGGATGCTCTATTTCAATTCAGCTCTTTGCTTTTGTGGTTGAGATAGCAGTGGAAGGTGACCTGAGTGTTTGGGCTTCTGTAGCTCATTTGGAAGATCTGGATAAAGCTCCTGGTGCCTGCCTTCATCCTGGCCCAGCCCTGGAAGGTGTGTTCATTTGGGGATTGAACTAGCCCATGGAAGATTTCCCCTCTCTGTCTCTGCCTCTGCCCGGCAATTCCTTCAAATATACACAAAAGCATAAAATAATACAGGCCCTTGTTTACAATAAAAAAATTCACTAAGTGATTGTCCATCATGGTGATGAATATTTTCATTTTGGGTTTGATAGAACTGATTTGTATGTGACTTCTGTAAGAAAAAATATCTCTCTATAATTGTATATTTCATAGTACAGTGAGTGCTATTAGAGGAAAAGAGATATATGCATATAAATACTTCCTACTCCCAGTTTTACCATTTTCCTGAGAAGTTTTAATACTCTTGGAGTCACATTTTGCTTAGTAGCTGGCATTTGTTGAGTACTTACTGTGTAGCATGCACTGTTGTGAGAACTCTACACATATTAGCTCATTAACATTCACTCTTTCGGGGGGGGGTACAATGAATTATTTCCCCATTTTTCAACTGAGGATCCAGGATCCAGAGTCCAACCCAGATGGTGGGGGTCAGGGCAGGTGCACTCCCAGAGCTTTCCTTCTTGACTCACTTTTCCAGTTTTTCAATATTCTTTTCATGAAGGATTTATTTTGCTTGTTTGAAATATGGAGTTACATAAAGAGAGAAATGGAGATGTAGAGAGCGCAGTCATCCCTCTTCTGTTTCACTTCCCCCAATGGCTCAGTCTGGTCAGGCCAGAACCAGAAGCCAGGAGCTTCATCATGTGGATGCATGGACCCCAGGCACTGGGCCGCCCTCTGTTGCTTTCCAAGGTGTATTAGCAGGGAGCTGGATTGGAAATGGGACCACTGGGACTTGAACTGTAGTAATCCATGTGAGATGCTGAGATTTCTGGCGGTGGTTTAACCTGTGACCCATAATGCTAGCCCAAGATTCTGAATCTTAGATTGACCTGGTGTGGGATGATGGTTGAGGTGTAATTTGGGTGTTTACTGTGGTTGGTTGGGTTGATTGTATATGACTACTGGCATATGGGTGTCCAGGACCTTGCCAATCCCCACAGGGACACAGACCATCACATGACTAGTTGATTGTGTGGTTCCTGGTGGGGCGTGGGAAAGTAGTGACCTGAGAGGAGAAGCTGCTTTTTCAGCTATCCATTCACTAACTTAGGAACCGTGTCCATTTGCAGCTTGCTGTCTTGCATGTTTGTCTTGTCGTGACACAGACAAGGCCACTGTTTTTGGGAACCTCACAGCCCAGAAAGCCAAGAGATACCAAGCTCCACAATGGCTGGGGGTGTTGGGAGAAGCAACAGTAAGTGTGTATGTGACTCCAGGTTGCAATGCCCAGCTCTGTCCACACTTGTCGGGGTCTGTGCGTTCCAGCATGAGGACTTCCTGCTTGTAGATTGAGTTGTAGAGAGCTCTTGTCCAGGGTGCTTTTCTGGAGGCTGGGATTTATGATTATTCTGGCACCTGGCTTAAACTGAGCTGCATCCGCTGAGGAAACTTATGCCACGTTTAGTGTCAGTGTGATTTTTTTTTCTTTCTGTTGTTGAGAATTAGAGTAAGCAGAACTACCTGACACTAATATTGGCTTGAATGAGAAAATACACATACATATGTATGCATGATTGAACAGTGTTAGGCTTGCCTCTGGTAACTCCTGTAAGTCCCCAGTGTAAGGGTTTCTTCTGTAGCTTGATACTCATTTCAGTGGCATTGACAACACATGGATTAACCTAAAAATTTCTGGATTTCCTGTTAATGAACTTTAGAAATTTACACCAAGTACCAAAAACATTATTTCTGTGTACATTGCATTTGGTTCCCATTTTTGAAAAGATTTATTTATTTTTATGGCAGTCATTCATATATATATGCATGTGTATATACATATACATACATATATATGTGTGTGTATATATATATATATATACACATACATATAAGAGGAGAGACAGAGAGGAAGATGTTCCATGCAATGAATTGCTCCCTGAGTGACTGCAATGGCTGGAGATGAGCAGATCCAAAGCCAGTAGTCAGGAGCTTCTTCCAGGTCTCCCACGTGGGTGTAGGGTCCCAAGGCTATGGGCAATGCTCAACTGCTTTCCCATGCCACAGACATGGAACTGGATGGGAAGAGGGGCTGAGAGGATTAGAACCAACACACACATGGGATCCTGTTTTATTCAAGGTGAGGACTAAATGAGACAGGTTATTGGAAGTTCAATTAGTCTAGGTATTTTTAGCAATCAGCCAAGTTCCTGTTCCTGTGCATCCTAAGGAGCACTAATCAACTCCTTAGCCCATAACACTTAGGTATTCCCTCTTGCCCACCTGTGACTCACTTATCAACTCAGAGGGGATGGTATTGTGTTGTGTGTAACCACTCCCCTCACAAGCCGCTTTAAAAGGCCCATGAAGCAGGGGCTTTCACTCTTTCCAGCCAGGTGCTTCCATTACTCTGATGCCTCGACTCTTGGCTGACCCTGGACAGGTAATCCCCTGAGTATGGTCCCTGTGTGCTGCTTAGAAGAGGCAATGGTTATAATAATGTTGTTTCTGCTTTGTGTACTCTCTGGAGTTCCAAGAGTGGTGAGGCCAAACAGTAGTAGAATGTGGGCAGAAAAGCCAGGAAAAGGTGAATGTCTGCAGCTTTGTAAGTGTGTCCAGGTTCGTTGTAAGTGTGTCCCAGTTATTTGTTGCATGTCTCTTAGGATAACTTATATTGCTGGGGAAGCTGGGACATAGGTCTTCAGCTTAATGGATGGACTTAAGGATGATGACCGTTTGTTTCTTTTGGGATTATGATTGGCTGGATTATGATTGGTTGGGTTGATGTATGGACTTGTGATTTGCTAAGCCTTAGACATGTTGGTATTATCTCACTCGCACCCTGCACCATTATGACCAAGCAGCTGCTGATTGGACACCTTGTATGGCCATGGATCCATATGAGACAAAATAGATGCAGTCAATCACAATGCTCCCTGTCACCAGGACAGCCACATGCACTTATGTGAGTGAAGCAAGAGTGAGGGCCAAAGCCAAAGCTCACTTTCAGAGTTTTGATAATTCACTTGTGTAAAACATTATCTTTTTGATGAAAAATATAGTAAAATATGTGATACAGAAGAAGAGTCATTGGAAAATAATTTAAATAACCAAAATATATAGAAATGAACAAAATGGAAGTCCAGAAAAATCTGAGCCATGGCCCAGCATGGGTGTCTATGTCCCCCAGCCTTTTTGCTGTTGCTTGGGTTACCCATGCCAGCCCTGACTTCCTACTGGCGATAATAGCTCTGCATACAGTGATGCTAGGTAGGTTGAAGGTCCTGGGCTTGTTGACAGCCAATGCACCAGGATCTACCTGCTAGCCACTCAACGACAAGCTCTGGGCTTTTGGGGGCATGGAATTACTACCTAGCCATATCCATGGATAATGCCACAGTACCTTTAGGGTGAGGAATGTATCCTGAGTGACACCCAATGACAGGGCCACAGTACTTGCAGGTAAGCGAGGAGATTGAAACTTTGTGGTTTGGAAGGAAGAGACCTGTAGATATTTTTTTTCGGTTAGACTGACGTTCCAACCCGCATTCAAGTCCCAGGTTGGGCTTATTAGCATGGAATGTAGCTGACAACCACATGACAACACACATATAAGCTCTGGCTGGGGATCTGTCCTTGGGCCGTCCTCTACCGCTTTCCCAGACCACAAGCAGGGAGCTGGATGGGAAGTGGAGCTGTGGGACTAGAACTGGTGCCTATATGGGATCCCGGGGCATTCAAGGTGAGGACTGTAGCCACTAGGCCACGCCACCGGGCCCTGGGGTGCATCTTCTCATGACCACACTCCATGCTTCAGTGTTAATGTGGACAAGGAAGCAATCAACAAACAGAAACATTAGACCTGAGATTCCACTATGAAGCAACTACAGATGAAATAATCAATTCATCAATCAATCAACCAATAAATCAAAGCATATTCTACAAAATCCAAGCCAACGTCCACAAATTGGCAAGAGGACTAGACCCAGTGAATGGAAAGCAAGAATCTAAGTATCTCTTTTGAACCAAAAACAAATACATACATTCTTAAATGATTTCCCACACACATACAGAAAATACATTGAATAGAATAATACTTTTAAAACATAACTTTCTTAATCTCATCCAGATTGTCACATATAACCCTACAACATACAGCACAAGGAACACTGCATTATTGAAAATGGTACCACTGGGATTGGATACAAAACGATTGCATGTTATCCTGAGCAGGCTCCAGGTTTACAATGAAAATGTGGTCATGGAAACAACCAACAAACAGAAAACACAAGGTCTAAGCATCTATTTGGAGCATAAATATATAAATACACACTGCAAAAAATACCCTACATAATTCAATCTCTAAATTACTCAATTCTCATGGTGACTGCATCCAAAGGAGGAAGAATAACAATTCACACAATGATACAAAGGCACCAAGAACCAACACAAAATGCTATTCCATCAGAAAAGGAGAGGCAGGCAGGGGGTGAGTCTAGGAAGGGTGACTACCTAAAAAAGAAATGCATCAAAAAGAAGATGTATGTATGTAAGTTTGCAAGTATTCTTTCCAACGTACTTGTTAATATCGCCCATGACAAAACATAACACATGGGTGGGGAGCATGAAGAGAAGTTCCAAAAGAAGTGTATGAGTGAATGGTTATGGAAGTTTAATATGCATAGGATTATAACAACTGCCAATCATTGTATCAAGCTCCAGATCACAGTGAGGTAGCAGGCCCATGGACAGATGACTTGGTCCAA
Source organism: Ochotona princeps (assembly GCF_030435755.1). Lineage (NCBI taxonomy): Eukaryota > Metazoa > Chordata > Mammalia > Lagomorpha > Ochotonidae > Ochotona > Ochotona princeps. The sequence goes on from NC_080833.1 coordinate 126,959,906, forward strand.
CAATAAGGTGACCACACAACAACTTTGGAGGGCTATGACCAAATGAATTATCAAAGCTCTGAAAGTGAGCTCTGGCCTGGGCTCTCACTCTTGCTTCACTCACATAAGTGCATGTGGCTGTCCTGGTGACAGGGAGCATTCTGATTGGCTGCATCTATTTTGTCTCATATGGATCCATGGCCATACAAGGTATCCAATCAGCAGCTGCCTGGTCATAACAGCCCAGAATCCTGCAGCATCAGCATTCTAGAAAAGCCATGGAGACAGACAGCCTCCTCTGCGGGGTGGAGAAAGTTGGTGAGTGGCTCAAGCTCTGCTTTCTTTCATCTTTCTTCTCCATAGGCCCTGGCAGGGAGACATTCAGACTCCATGGAAGCCTGCAGAGCGTGAGTGTGTGGGGTTGTGTTTCCCTTGATTGTGAGTTTGCAAATTCGTTGAAAATGTAGTGAAGCCTAGGACCTTTTCAACACAGGTACTATCAAAGCATTTCACTTTTCCATCGATGCGAATACTTGTGTCTCTTCAAGGAACTAAACTGATCCCCACTAAAGGTAGTGTTGGGAAAAATATATGGAATGTACAGGAGCCAAGTCAAGCTGATTTGTGTATGCAGATCACATCCCCTTCCTACTATTTCTCTCAGTGGGTTTTCCCTGCTCAAATACAGTGTTGTGAAACAGGCACACCATAGTGTAAAGAATGTCACTTCAGGGAAATGGTTAGTCTTAATGTTGTGGTTCAGTGTAGGGTTAGGATCAGGGGTTATCATTATATCTATTGATATGGTAGTGATTAGGTTAAAGCCTAGATTTATGGTTAGGGCAAATGTTAGTGTTAGGTTTCCATTTAGGTCTGTGACTTGAGTTATCATTAGGAATAGAACTAGGGTTAAGACTACATGTAATTAGGGTTAGAGCTAGGGTTAATGCTAAAGGTTAGATTGGGTATTGAAGTTGCTGTTAGGATTGAGATTTGAGCTATATTTAGCCTTATGGTTAGTGTTAGGTTTAAACTTACAAATAGGATTAGGTACAGCACTAGTTTTGTATGTTGCATGAAGTAGGAATCGCATTAGGATAACTGCTAGGGGACATTAGTGTTTGGATTAATGCTAGATATAATGTTTGGGTTATATTTTAGGTTCAAACTTAGTTTTCACTAATGATTGATTGAGTGTTATTGTTAGGATTGGGGTAAGGACTGTGTGGTGTTAGAATAGAGTTTGGTTTACAATTAATGTTAAGGTTAAACCTGTGTCTACATTGAGGATTAAGAAGTTTTTTATGTTAAGTGTAATATTATGGTGAGATTAGAGTCAATGCTAGAATTTTTATGTTTAGAGCTAGAGTTCATGTTAGGGTGTGGGCTAATGCTAGTGCTAAAGTTCTTCTAGGATTAAGGTTAGGTCCAAATGTAGTGTTAGGTTTATGACTGAGGTTTTGGCTACAGTTGGATTTAGGATTCATGTTATAATTAGGGTGATGATTCCAGTTATCATTAGTGTTAAGTTTAGAAATACAGCTAGGGTAAGGTTCAGTATTAAGGCTAGGCTTAGTATTACAGTGATGGCTCCATCTGTGTCAGGGTTGGAGTCAGTGTTAGGACTAGGGATTTGGTGGGGTTTAGGGCTAGGATCACTTTATGGATTGGGGCTAGAGCAAGAGCTAGTATCAGCATGAGGGTTAAGAAGGAGAAGTATGGTTAGTATTAAGTTTAGTTTTGTTAGAGTTAGGGCTGTGATTATTTCTTGAGGTTTAAACCTCTTCTGAATAGGGTTAGGGGTATGGTCATTGCAATGGTTAGTGTTACGGTTAGTATCTGTGTGTGAATTATGCTGGGTCCGGCACAATAGCCCATCAGTTAAAGTTCTTGCCTTACAGGGTCTGAGATCACATATGGGTTCCCGTTCTCATCACAGGAGCCCCACTTCCATCCAGCTCCTAGTTTGTGGCCTGGTGAGGCAGTTTAGGATGGCCCAAAGGTTTGGGAACCTGCCCATATCTTGTAAGATGCTCTAGGCTCCTGGCTTCAGATTGGTGCGTCCCTGGTCATTGTGACATCGTGGGGAGTGAATCATCAGATGGAAGATTTTTTTTTTTTATTTTGTAGAAGTGCAATGTTTGCACTATTTTATTCTTTTTTTAATTATTTATTATTTAGCTTCATTAATTACATTGTATTATGTGACACAGTTACATAGATACTTGGGTTCTCCCAACCCCCAAACCCTCCCACCATGGTGGATTCCTCCACCTTGTTGCATAACCACAGCTCAAGTTCAGTTGAGATTCCCCCATTGCAAGCGTATACCAAACATAGAGTCCAGCATCTTATTGTCCAGTCAAGTTCCACAGCTTCTTAGGTATATCCTCTCTGGCCTGAAGACAGAGTCAGCAGAGTATCATCCCAGTCAATTGAAAGCTCCAACATACCATCAGCAAAAATTTACATCATTATGGAATTAATTGACATAGTAATGAGTAACCAATATGTTAAATGTAAATGCGAGTTCCCAGCCACCTTCTGTGACCACCTCATTGACATTTCAATTTTAGTTTATACACAGCATATAACATTCAAAACTCAACATGTTATACATAAGATCATATCATCTTAAATTAAGGCAAACATGTGGTATTTAGCCTTTTGGGATTGGCTCATTTCCCTTAGCATTATGGTTTCCAGTTTGGCCCATTTGGCCACAAAAAACTGCATTTTGTTTTTTTTAACAGCTGAGTAGTATTCCATGGAGTAGATGAACCATAGCTTTCTTATCCAATCCTCTGCTGATGGGCATTTTGGTTGTTTCCATGTTTTTGCAATTACTGATTGTGCTGCTATGAGCATAGGAGTGCATGTTGGTTTCTCATAAAACAACTGTTCTGGATATATTCCTAGGAGTGCTATTGCTGAATCATACGGTATGTTGAATTTGAGTTGTTTGAATATTCTCCATACTGATTTCCATAGAGGCTGTACCAGCCTGCAGCCCCACCAGCAGTGGAGTAGGGATCCCTTTTCCCCGCAACCTCGCCAACAAGTGTTGTTGGTGCTTTTATTCATGTGGGCCAGTCTTACTGGCGTTAGGTGGTACCTCATTGATGTTTTAATTTGGATTTCCCTTATTGCCAGGGAACTTGAGCATTTTTTCATATGTTTATTTGCCATTTGGGTTTGTTCCTTTGTGAAGTGTTTGCCCATTTCCCGTGCCCATTTCTTGAGTGGCTTGTTTGTTTTGACATTTTGGTTGTTTTGTAGCTCTTTGTATATTCTGGAGATCAGCCCTCTATCACCTATGTCGTGTGCGAAGATCTTCTCCCATTCTGTGGGTTGCCTTTTTACTTTGTTGATTGTTTCTCTAGCTGTACAGAAGCTTCTTAGTTTGATGAGGTCCCAGTTGTTTATTTTGGTCTCGATTTCTACTGCATTTGGAGTCTTTTTTAGGAAGTGAGGGCCTACCCCTAAGTGTTGCAGTGTGTTTCCAACATTTTCTTCCAAAAGTTTGAAGGTTTCTGGATGTAGGTTTAGATCTGTTATCCATTTAGATCTGATCTTAGTGTATGGTGAGAGATGTGGATCTATCTTTTTGTTTCTGCAGGCTATTAACCAGTTGTCCCAATAGCATTTATTGAACAGACCTTCCCATTTGCCTGGATTGTCGTTTGTCTTTTTGTCAAAGATTATTTGGCTGTATCTGTGTGGGTTCCCTTCTGGTGTTTCTATTCTGCTCCATTGATCTTCCTCTCTATCTTTGTGCCAGTACCACACTGTTTTGATAACCACTGCCCTGTAATATGTCCAGAGGTCCGGTACTGTGATTCCCCCTGCTAACTTCCTGTTCTTCAGGATGGTTCTAGCTATGCGTGGTTTTTTGTGCTTCCAGATGAACCTTTGGATCATTGTTTCCAGTTCCATGAAGAATGTTTTGGGCAATTTGATTGGGATTGCGTTGAATGTCTATATTGCTTTTGGCAGTATAGACATTTTAATGATATTGATTTTACCTATCCAGGAGCATGGGATGTTACTCCATCTTTTGAGGTCTTGTTCAATTTCTTTTTTTAAGTAGTTTGTAGTTTTCTTCAAATAAGTCTCCTACATTTTTGGTTAGATTTATTCCCAGATATTTCATACTTTTCTCTGTTATTTTGAATGGTATCTTGCTGGTTAAGTCTTTTTCCATCTTGGGGCAGCTCGCATACACTATGGCTGTTGATTTTTGTTCATTAATTTTGTACCCTGCCACGCTACCAAACTCTCGTACAAGTTCTAGCAGTCTCTGTATTGAGTCTCTTGGCTCTTCTACATAAAGAATCATATCATCTGCATATAGTGAGAGTTTGACTTCTTCGTTTCCCCTTTGGATTCCTCTGATTTCTTTTTCTTGTCTTATGGCCTCAGCGAGTACCTCTAGGACTGTGTTGAATAGTAGTGGAGAAAGTGGACATCCCTGTCTTGTTCCAGATCTCAGTGGGAAGGGTTCCAGCTTTTCTCCATTCAGTATGATGCTGGCGTTGGGTTTTTCATATATGGCTTTAATTATGTTGTGGATTTTTCCATCTATGCCTACCTTGGTTAGGGTTTTTAGTAGGAAGTGGTGTTGGATTTTGTCGAAAGCTTTTTCTGCATCTATTGATACTATCATGTGATTCTTGTTTTTCAGTTTTTGGATGTGGTGTATCACATTTATGGATTTCCGAATGTTGAACCATCCCTGCATTCCAGGGATGAATCCTACTTGATCCGGATGAACAATCTGTCTGATGTGTTTTTGAATTCTGTTGGCTAGGATTTTGTTGAGAATCTTAGCATCAATGTTCATCAAAGAGATAGGTCTGTAGTTTTCCTTCTCTGTTAGTTCTCTGTCTGGTTTTGGGATTAAGGTAATGTTGGCTTCATAGAATGAGTTTGGAAGGGTTGCTTCTTTTTCTATTGTTTTGAAGAGTTTGTAGAGGATTGGGGTCAGTTCTGTTCGGAATGTTTTGTAGAATTCTGTAGTGAAGCCGTCTGGGCCTGGGCTTTTCTTTGTTGGGAGGTCTTTACTGATTCAATCTCTACTTCAGTTATGGGTTTGTTCAGGTCGTTTGTTGCCTCTGGGCTAAGTTTTGGCAGGTGGTAGAAGTCTTAGAACTTTTCCATTTCTTGGTGATCTTCTGATTTGTTGGAGTACAGTGCTTTGTAGTAATTTCTAATTATGGCCTTAATGGATGCGGTGTCTGTTGTTATGTTGCCTTTTTCATCTTTGATGCTGTTAATTCTTGCCTTCTCTTGTTTTTTCTTTGTCAGTCGGGCCAGTGGGGTGTCTATCTTGTTTATCTTCTCAAAAAACCAGCTTTTTGATTCATTGATTTTGTGTATGGTTTTTTAAATTTCTATCTGGTTGAATTCCTCCCTTGTTTTATGATTTCTTGTTTCCTATTGTGTGTGGGGCTCTTCTGCTGTTGTTTTTCCAATTCCTGGAGGTGTGTGTTTAGTTCCTGTATTTGGCGCCTCTCTTGGGCCTTGACATGAGCTCCAATTGCGATGAGTTTGCCCCGTAGCACTGCTTTGGCAGTGTCCCACAAATTTTGGAATGTTGTGTCAGAGTTTTCATTGGTTTCCATAAATTTTTTGATCTCATCTTTAATTTCTTCTCTGATCCATTGTTCGTTTAATAGCATATTGTTCAGCCTCCAAGAGTTTCTGTATTTCCTGGGGCATTTTGAATTGCTGATTTCCAGTTTCATTCCGTGGTGGTCTGAGAGGGTATTATTCCTATCTTTTTGAAGTTATTTAGGTTTGCTTTGTGTCCTATCATGTGGTCGATCCTGGAGAAGGTGCCATGCACTGCTGAAAAAAATGTATAATCTGTGGCCTTAGGGTAAAAAATTCTATAAATGTCAACCAAGTCCAGCTGTTCTATTGTTTGTATGAGCTCTGTTGTTTCTTTGTTGAGTTTTTGTTTTGTTGATCTGTCTATTGTTGTTAGTGGGGTGTTAAGATCACCCACTATTATTGTGTGCATATCTGTGTCTCCCCTTAAGTCCGTGAGTAATTGCTTCACGTAGCTAGGCGCGTTTGAATTTGGTGCATATATGTTCACAATGGTAATTACTTCCTGATGGATCAGTCCCTTCACCAATATATAATGTCTTTCCCTGTCCTTTTTGATGTGTGTCAGATTGAAGTCCACATCATCTGAAATTAAGACAGCTACCCCAGCCTTTTTTTCTTGTCCATTGGCATGAAATATCTGCTTCCAACCTTTCACTTTCAGCTTCTAAGAATCTCTTCTGGTTAGATGTGTCTCTTGTAGGCAACAGATAGTTGGGTGCTGTTTGATAATCCATTCTGTTAATCTATGCCTTTTGATTGGTGAGTTCAGGCCATTTGTGTTAAGAGTTAAAATTGAGAGGTTGTGATTTTGCCCTGCCATACTTGTTTTTGTGGGTGTTGATATCTGTGTAATTGCCCTTCCTTGTGTGGACTTTAGTGGGGAGACCTTCCTGTTTGCCATCTTTGCTTATGATTCACCTCCTTTTTTTCTGGATTTAGTGCATTTCTAAGGAGATTTTGTAGAGCTGGTTTTGTGCTGGCATATTCTTCTAATTTCTCTTTGCTGTGGAAGTATTTGATTTCGTTCTCAAATACGAATGAGATCTTTGCTGGGTACAATATTCTTGGTTGACAGTTGTTCTGATTCAGGATTTGGAAGATCTTTGTCCATTTTCTTCTTGCTTATAAAGTCTCTTCAGAGAAGTCAGCAGTGATCCTGATTGGTTTTCCCCGGTATGTGATCTTTTCTCTGCTTCGTACTTGTCTTAGGATTCTTTCTTTGTCTTCGTTGGAGTGGAACTTGAGCACCATATGTCTGGGTGAAGATCGCTTTGGGTCATATCTGCTGGGAGTCCTCTGACCGTCCTGGATTTGGGCTGGATTCATGTTCCAAGTGTTTTGAAAGTTTTCCTGTATAATTTCGTCGAGCACCATTTGCATTCCTGACTCTTTTTGTGCTCCTTCAGGAAGGCCAATAATCCTAATATTCGATTTTCTGAGGTTGTGTTTCATTTCTTGTATGGTCTTATTGGCTTTGTTCAGACTTGTCTCCAGCTGTTTAATGAACTGGGTATGTTCGTTTTGTGTGTCTTCCGTTTCAGAGATCCTCTCTTCTGCTGTATTTGTTCTGTTGGTTAGGCTCTCAATTTTGTGCTCTAAGTCAAGGATTTTGCTTTTCATTTGTTGTATTTCTGAGGCTATGTGGTTCTTGAATTCCTTGAAGTCCTCCCAATTCTTCTCATTGTCTCTGACATATTTTAACATTATTTTTTTGAATTCCTTGTCTGGTAGATCTTCTATGTCTTCATCTCGCATCTCCGAAATAGACATTGGCTTTTGATTCTTTATTGGTAGGGTGTTGGCACTCTCATCTGGATCATTACCTTTTCTGGTATTTCTTCCCATTGTGTTAGTGTTTCTTTTTTGAGAGACCTAGGCACCAGTGTGCTGAGGGGTCTCCAAGCACTATCCTGTAGAGATCGGAGTCTGCAGGCGTGGAGTAGCAGGGTGTGGGAATTTTCAAGGCACTTTTGGTGCGTCTCCAGAACACTGGACCTCAGGGCGCCACTTCCAGGGCCCAGTGGATTCAAAGCGCACTCTCAGCTCGTCCCCTATAGGTATGCTACCACAGGGCGTGGGGGAGTGAAGGCACTCTCTGTGTGCGCCCCCTGTGCGCGGGATCACAGGGCTCAGAGGATTCTAGGTGCTTTCTCGGTGTGTCCCCAGTGCCAGGGACTGCAGGGCGTGGAGGTTCCAGGTGCTCTCTGGGAACGCCTCCTGCACGCGAGTCCGCAGTGCTCTCCTGGTGCGTCTCCCAAGCACGGGACTATAGGGCGTGGGGTGTTCCAGGTGCTCTCTGGAAGCGCCTCCTGCGCAGGCCCGCCCACCCCAGCGCTTGCAGGGGACCGACCGCCCCAGCGCTAGCACGGGACTGCCCAGCCCAGAGGCGTGCTTGGGTTCCTGTGGGATAGCACCGCCCAGCTGAGTGCCAGACCGCAAAGGCACAGTGGAGTATTCAGTGTGCCTTTTGCCTTTCTCCCAGACACAGTTTTGGTAATTTCAAGGCACTTGCCTGGTGTCCCTAGACGCTGGAATCTCGTGGGGGGAGGGAGGGGCGGGGAGACGAGCACCAATTGTGTTTAGGCTCTGTGCATGCCCCTGGGGGGCCAACTCCCGAAGCCTCCAACCCACCACTGTCCCCACCCAACTCACTCAAACCTCAGGTTCTTGCAGTCTGCCTCTTCCTCTGGTGGGAACCCTCGCCGCGGGTGCATCTCCTGGCTACTGCGTCCATTGCAGGTCCTGACGGGTGCAGGCGGATGGAACCTGGAGGCTGCGGCTGGTGCAGGTCCCGGCGGGGCTTGGCGACCAGGGTGGGCGGATGCCAGCGGGTCCTGATGACTCAGGGTCCTGTTGTCCGCAGCGGGCGCAGGTCCTGGTGGGTCCTGGTGACCAGGGTGAGCAGATGCCAGCGGGTCCCGATCACCGCTGGTCCTCACAGCCACAGCGTCTGCGGGTCAGTCTGCGGCTTTCAGCGTCTGCACTCAAAGGTGACTCAGCAGGTCAGGAGCTGAAAGTCGTCTTCCCTGCCCTTTGTTCTGTTTTTCCCTTGTTGCTCTTCCGAGTTGTGTGGATTTTTTTGGTTCCACACTGTCCAGGGAACTTCACGTTCTTCTCCCTGTAGTTCTATGCTGCTCCACTTACGCTTTTGTCGTGTTCTAGCCCTCTCTGTCTGTGAGCTCTCTCACAGTCTTCCTCCTATGTCGGCCATCTTGCGAGTCTCCAGATGGAAGATGTTCCTCTCGGTCTCCTGCTCTCTCTATATCTGACTTTGAAATAAAAAGGATTAATTTTTTGAATGTGTTATGGCTAGTTCAGGTTGTATTTAAGAATAGAGTCAATGTTAGTGTTACGATTCAGCCTACAGCTTGACTGATGGCTACAGATACAAAATGTCAGCAGCCTGAGTTAGCATTAGGGTCAAGGTTAGGATTAGGAGTAATGCTAACATTAGTGCTAGATTTAGGGTTGGGGCTGGAAGCAGACTGTGGATTATATTAAAGTTTGTGGTTGGGGTTTGAGTTAGGGCGAAGGTTAGTTCTTGAGACTGTTACTGTCTATGCTTAGGGTTAGCCGCACCCCTCATCTTAAATCTCATCTAGACCTACTGCGAGCACTAACCATAACCCTATAGCTAACACTAAGCTGATTTCCAATTCGAAATTTAGACCTAATCCGAATCTAGTCCTAGTCCTAATCTTAATTCTTGTGCACATCCTATCATTCAATCTATAACCAACAGTAACCCTATTGTAGCTCTCATCCCAACTGTAGCTGTAGCCCTAACTCTTATTCTAGCTCCAAATCCTTACCCTGACCTTTGCCTGAATCCTTATGCTAACCTTTCTGTATAGCCATTGAAGTATCCATAACATTAACCATAACATGAACATCAATCATACCCATAGTCCTAACTCTACTCCTACTCTTCATCCTAACCCAAAACCTAATCCTAACCCCACCCTAAGAGTAATACCAAGTCACAGCCCTGACACTAACACTAACCTTAACCCTAAACTTAATGCCCATTATCACTCTACTTCTAACTCTAATTTTAACCTTTTTAAAAAAGATTTATTTATTTATTTGATTACAAAGTCTGATGTAGTGAGAGGAGGAGAAAGAGGGAGGAAGATTTTCCATGCGATGATTCACTCCCCAAGTGACAGCAACAGCCTGTGCTGTGTTGAACCAAAGCTGGAAACCAGGAAGCTCTTCCGGTTCTCCCACGTGGGTGCAGGGTCCCAAAGCCTTCAGCCATCCTCGACTGCTTTCCCAGGTCACAAGCAGTGAGCTGTATGGGAAGTGGAGCTGCCGGGATTAGAACTGATGCCCATATGGGATCCTGGGGTGTTCAAGGCAAGGACATTAGCTGCTAGTTCATGCTGCCTGGCCTGTAATTTTAATCTTAATCTCAGCATTTGCATTTGCCTTAACCCCAGCCCTAATGCTAACACCAATCTTAATCCTAGAGGCAATGGCAGCACTCACCCAAGTTTAATACTAGCCCTTTCCTGACACTACAAGTTTCCTTAATCGTAACTGTAATCCTAACAATATTGCCAATCAAATCTCTATCCTTATTTCTAATACTAGTGTTAACTCTTACTATAGAACTAGCCCTAATCAATCTTAACCTAATGCAAATACCTGTCATAGACCTATGCTTTTACTTAACCCTATGACAAAAACTAACCCTAATTCTTGCCCATCCATACTACTAGCTCTAACCATAATCCTAGCCAAATGCTATTTCCAGAATTTTAATACAATCTAACTGAAATGTGAGCATTAAACTAAACATAATGCCAACTATAGTTCCAACTGTAACACCAGATTTAAAGGCAACACTAAAGATTCCCTTAATCATGAACCTAGCCCTATTCTTGATACAAACCTTCCCTAAAGACAACCCTGTGTATAACTTTCAGGCAAGCCCTAAGCTTTACCTAACAATACCACTAGACCAAATGACCCTACTAAGAGCATCCCCAGTTCAAACACAAATAAAACTCCTAAAGATAACCCTAATTCTTACAATAATCATAGCCATAGCCATAACCATATATGTGACCATGACCATAACCATAACTAGCATCATAGTTTTACCTGTAGTGCTAATTCTTGCTGGAGACCAGCTGCAGCGAATTTCAGAGTTCAGGAAGGGTGCATGATTGGCACGAAAGAAGAGCACGAAAGAAGAGCAGTGTGATACTTATAACAGACAACTCAGAATAGTTGCCTTCTTTATTTTATAGGAAGCATCACACTTTTACACAACATCCAGTTGTTTTATTACCACAGTTTGATTAAGGAATGATTACCAAAAGAATTCTAAAAAATTTTCATTTTACTTTATGAAAATATTCTCAGCAAACCATTGCTCATTCCAACGTGCAGTCTCCTGCCTGAAGCCAGGAACTGCACAGTTGGCAGGACATGCAGTTACAAAATGAAAGGCAATTTACGTGTATGCAAAGCCAATTTTCTCTAAACTTATACTAATATTACCTAAAAGTCAAGAATACAAAATTTATAAGAAAGTTTATCAAATCAAGTAATTTATGATGACATATATCATAGATTCTTATTAAATGTTAACTTAGTCATACACTAGTAAATCATCACCTTCATCTAGTACTGATGCAATTGTTTGCTTAAGAATTGCTTGCCTGCCATTGGCCAGGTACCTTGGTTAAACAGGCTATTCATCTACCTTTCCAGTGCCAGAATCTGTGTAGGCACTTGTTCATGTCCCAGCTTCTCCATGTCTGATCTCAGTCCTTGCTTATGGCCTAGAAAAGCAGTGGCCAATAGCCTAAGGTTTTTTTGTTTTGTTTTGTTTTTACTTTTCTGAAGCGGGTTAATTTTTTTTTAGATGTATTGGTTTTTATCGTAAAGTCAGACATACAAAGAGGAGGAGAGACAGAGAGGAAGATCTTCTGAGCACTGATTCACACCCCAAATGGCCACAATGGTCAAAGTTGAGGTGATCCAAAGCCAGGAACCCAGAGTTTCTTTTGGTCTCCCAGGAGGGTGGAGGCTCCCAAGGCTTTGCATGGCCCAAGTATTTGATACTCTGCACCTACACAGGAGACCCAAGTAAGTCCAGTTCAGTTCTGCTCATTGTGGCCTCTCCTTCTCTCTATAAAGCTGCCTTTTCAAATTAAAGTGAAATGATTTTTGTTTATGAAAATGTTGCCTGCCACAGCATTGCTCTAAAACTCATTTGAATGTTGTGTTGTCTTTGTGTTAATATTCTGTCAAGACAAAGGTTTAAAACACTATTTTCTGTGTTTCACAAGGAAGGTTTGAATGCTGTCATTATGTGACTCCTTTAAAGGATGACCACAGTCGTTGGGACCCTGCACCCACATACTGAAATTGGAATAGCTCCTGGCTCCTGACTTTCAAAGGCTCTGCCGCAGCTATTAAGGCCATTTAGAGTGACTGAAGAGATGGATAATGATCTGCTGTGTGTCTCAGTCATTTTTTTAAAAGCAGATTTAGTTATTTATGTGGAAAGGCAGTTATGCAGAGAGAAGAAACAGAGAGGAATATCTTGTGTCCAATGATTCATTCCCTAAGCAACTGCAATGGCTGGAGCTGAGCCAAACCAAGACCAGAATCTGGAGAATCTCTCATGCGGGCGCAGGGTCCCAAAGCTTTGGCCCTTCTTCGACTGCTTTCCCAGACCACAAGAAGGGCGTTGGATGGGAAGCATGGCCCGATGCTATAGCATAGTGGTTAAAGTCCCAGCCTTGAACTCACTGGGATCCCATCTGGACACCAATTCTGATCTGATCCAGCTCCATGTTGTGGCCTGGGAATGCAATCCAGGAAGGCCCAAGCCTTTGGGACCCTGCACCCTTATGGGAGACCCGGAGGAAACTCCTTTCTCCTGGGTTCAGATTGACTCAGCACAAGCCTTTGTGGCCCCTTGGGGAGTGAACCATGCCATGGAATATCTTCCTCTCTGTCTGTCTCTCTTTCTGCATATCTGTCTTTTAAATAAAAATTTAAAATATTGAAAGAAAAAGGTCAAATGAACCAACGTTTAAAAACCAACACAAAGAAGAAAGTCCCAAAACCTATTGAACATTCAGCAAATTGTAATTCATTTTTGGGGTTGTCACCCATTTTTAGGATTCTAGACTTTAACAGGATCTAAACTAGAGACAAGGAAAGAGGCCAGCAGGTGAAAGCGACCCCTACTGACAGAAAGCTCAAACTGCAATATAGGAACCTTATCTCAGATCTGATGTGAAGCCCCTCCCCTTTTCCCCCTCCAGGTGTCCACCCTTAAGCCCAGTGTCTTTCTCATTGGCTGTGCACAGTATGACTTCTGTGCAAGTGGCCTTGAAACCCTGCTTCAGAAGAAGGCTGGCTGATGTGTTCCAGTGCCACCATTCCTGCTTGGCTGGTTCTGCTCCTGAGAGAGGCCCAGGGAGCTGAGCCAGTGCTGCCCTTTGAACTCCCTGCCCCACAGGAGCCCTCTGGAGGACACTGGACTCCTCTGGAGCTGGGAAGTGGTGAGTGTGTGAGCACATCTCCTCAGGCCTCAGGGCGGGAGGGGACAGGATGGGGAACTTGTCCCACTCTGCAGCCCTGACCTTGAACCTTAGGACTCCCATCTTTCCAAATTGTGCAGTGAGGAGGGGAGAGTGCCCAGGGACAGGTTGACCTTCACGTTGGTCTGATTTTCTGTCTCTCTCTCTCTCTCTCTCTGGGAAATTGAGATTTCTGTTTTCCTTTGGTCTAATTCAAAGCTGATATTTAAGGATCAGTGCAGAATTGATTGAACTCTTGTTTGTCTCAGCCTTTCCTAGCTGGGGAGTAAAACCTTTGCAAAGGCCTGAGTAAACGCTCGGACAATGTGCTTGGGGTACCCAGGAGTTTCATTTTGCATCAATAAAATTGTCAACTCATAGGTGTTTATGTACCCACAAAGAATTATGGTGAAGGAGCAATTCTGGTGGCCAGATCACTTATCAATTTGTGAGTGTATTTGGTTGAATAAAAAAGTACTGTTTTTGTGCTCAGTATATGGCACAAGTATTTTAAGGTGATGGGGATTTCCTGAGACAAAAGAGTAGCCCTTATTCTATATAACATGCCCACCCAGAACCAAGATAAGCTAAGGTTAAGGAGATACGTCTGGGTGGTGTTCCCAGATAACTTCTTAAAGGGGGTAAAAGATAAGAGAGACCTAACACCTGCTCTCCACTGACATTAACCTGCACCTGTGTATACAGTTTGTGCCTTGACTCTGAGGCCTCTATTGCCAGTAGATGAAGAAAGAATTGAGTTGTTTAGGATTTCGTTGTTGGTGTTAAATTTGTATATAGCAGCATAGCACATCTGGTGTTAGAATTGCTAAGAGAAAATCACAGTGGCCCCAAGCATCACTGGGTTTGAGTGTGCTGTTTCAGAAGGGAACTAAGAAGCTGGAGGTGACATTGCAGATTGTGAGGAGTTCCCAGGTCCACACTGTCACATTGCTGGCTGCTTAGGATTCCCTCAATCAGTGCAGTGAGCCCTCTGGGCACAGTGTCCTCAGTGAGAGTGATCCACAGGGCCTGGGAACCTGAGTAAGCTGCTGAGTGTGGATCTCCCTGTGAAGTGTAAGCAGGCTGGTTCCCAGAGCTCATTGTCTGTCATGTCCTAGTACTTTGATTTGGAGTTTGCCCACTTCTGTAGGAATGATGTGTCCTGATTTGGATGCTACATCTTTGTTCTGTTGAATGGAACCTGAGTATATTCAATGGTCTCAGAAAGAATAGAAAATTCTTTTTTTTTTTAATTATTGTTTAATAATAATCTTACTTGATTAGGGTACAAAGGGTCCAGGGCTACAGGGTGAAAGTGGGTAGTACCATCGTTTCCACACTAATATTATCATTTTTCCCTGTATCTGGGGTCAGGGGAGAAACAAAGGGAAAAACCCCACCCAACCTCCCACCCATCCCAGATCCCCAATGGGAGGCCCGCTCCGAGGGTCCTGCGCAGTTTTGATAGTCCATCAGTTCTGGATTGCTGCCAGTCTTGCAGTTCCAATCTCAATGAAACCTATTCAGAGTTCACTGGCTGATAGTCTCTTCATGGTTGGGGTTCTAAGATCAGCAGTTCAGTTCGAGGGCTCTCCAAAGAAACTTCATCTAAGATGATCCCAGGCCTGATTCTTGCACGATTTTGCTAGTGCACAGTCCAACACCGTCTGAAAATTCTTGACAACTTTATTTTCTGCCAAGTTTCAATAAAACTGTAAGCTCTATAACTGAAAGCCTTTGTCAGTTCAGGTCTAGGTCTCTTTAACTCTGTCCCAGGAGGTGACTAAGTCCTGGTTTTGTTAGTGTTTGAGTTGTTTTTTGTTTGTTTGTTTGTTTGTTTGTTTTTTAAATCAGATATACAGAAAGGAGTAGAGATAGAGAGTAAGATCTTGCGTTTGGTGATTGACTTTCCAAGCTGTAGCAATGGCCAGAGCTGAGCCTTTGAGCAGGAGCCTTGAGCCTTTCCCAGGTCTGTCATGCAAATGCAGTGTCCCAAGGCTTTGGGGTATCCCTGACTGCTATCCCAGGCGACAGGAAGAGAGCTGGATGGGAATTTGGGCCACTGGGATTCGAACCAGTGACCATATGGAATCATGGCATGTGCAACGCATGTATTTTAGTCGTTAGGCTACCATTCCAGGCACAGGTTTGCTGTTTTTGATTGCCTAAAATTTGTTTCTTGGTAATGTTGTAGCACAGCAAATCAAGGAGCTACCTGCATATGGGTACCAGTTCAAGATCTGGCTGCATCAGTTATAATTCTGCTCCTCAATAATACATCTGGGAAAGTAGTCCAAGGAGTCCAGAGTGCTGGGGTCCAAGGTTCCATGTGGGATTTCCAGAATAAGCTCTAATTCCTTTACTTTTGCCTGGCCCAACAAGCACTGTCATATAGGAAGTGAATCAGTAAATGGAAGATATCTTGCTCTCTATCTGCCTTTCCAATAAATAAATATACTTTATAAATATGTATTTTAGAGGTCTTATGGCTAAAGTCCTTCCCTGAAAGCACTGGATCCCACATGGGTGCCGGTTCTGTTCCCAGCAGCTCCACTTCCCATCCAGCTCCCTGCTTCTGCTTTGGGAAAGCGGTCGAGAACAGTCCAAGGCCTTGGGACTCTACACTCTTGTGGGTGACCTGGGAGAAGCTCCTGGATCCTGGCTGGGTTTGGCCTAGCACCTGCCATTGCCCTCACTTGGGGAGTGAATCATCGGATGGAAGTTCTTTCTCTCTGTCTCTCCTCTCTGTATATCTGACATTCCAATAAAAATAAAATAAAGCTTAGGTATACCCTCTCTGGTTTGAAGACAGAGCCAGCAGAGTATCATCCCGATCAATTAAAAGCTCCAACATACCATCAGCAAAAAATAAGCATCATTATGGAATTAATTGACATAGTAATGAGTAACCAATATGTTAAAAATTAAAGCGAGTTGAACTTGACTGGACAATAAGATGCTGGACTCTATGTTTGGTATATGCTTGCAATGAGGGAATCTCAACTGAACTTGAACTGTGGTTATGCAACAAGGTGGAGGAATCCACCATGGTGGGAGGGTTTGAGGAGGGGTGGAGAGAATCCCAGTACCTATGAAACTGTGTCACATAATACAATGTAATTAATGAATAAAAAAAAAAGAAATGTAAAAAAAAAAATAAATCTTTAAGAAAAAAAAAGTATGCATTGGCTTATTTTCAAGTGATAGTTACAAAGTAAAAAAGACAGAGATCTTTCCACTGACTCACTCCCCAATGGACAAGATGACAGCCCTAGACTAAGATGAATCCTGGAGCCTGTAGCTTCTTCCAGGTCTTCCAAGTGGCTAATCAGATTCCAGGCACTTGGATGATCTCCCACTGCTTTTCCCAGAAGTTTAACTGAGAGCTGTGTTGGAAGTGGAACAGCTGACTCCATATGGGATGCTGCTGTTGTAGTTGGCAGTTTTACATATTATACCACAATGCTGGCCTTTGCTTTTGCTTTTGTACTGATGGCAACGTTTTTCTTGCCTTTACTTCTCATATGCTGATTCCTGGAAAGTGTTTTAAATATGGGAAATATTCTTTTGTTACAAATTGTGGATGAATTCTGATGGTGTATGAGGTATTTGTAGGGTAGAAGGATTGGAGTCTAACATTTCCTTCCTGTGCACTTCTTTCTTTTGTGATTTTCTAGGACATGATTTGACTCTCTTTTCTTCATATGGTGTTAGTTAATATACCTGTGTGATCACCTTGCCAAGTAGCAGCCACCACTGGCTGGGCACTGATAAGGCAAATAAAATCATAAAGTCAAGTGTCATTGTGGGATTCGGAATGGGAAAGTGTCATTGAAATTTTAAGAACTTTCATTTGGAACAATTACTAGAAAGCTGTATAGAATATAAATATATATTATATCATTTTTCCATATATATATAGGTGTAGACAAATTTGCTCTGATTGAAAGCTGTTTGCCTTCTACCGATGTTAGTGTTAACAGCAAGAAGTGTTCCAATGAAAGTCCTTACCTGGAGTCCTATGCAGCTCATTGTAGAAATAGAGAAATACTTTATACCACCCCATTCTTTCTCAGTAGCATATGTTTTAGTGACAGTATGATATTTTTTCAATTATATTTTGTAATTTGAACAATAGTAATGATAGTTGTCGAAAAATAAGTTAGCACTTGGCAGTCAAATCATTATTTGTTATTATTATGTAATTTTCATTGGAAATTCAAATTTACAGAGAGCAGAGACAGAACGAAAGCTCTTCTGTCACCTGGCTCACACTCCAAGGAGCCCCAACAGCTAGAAGTCAGCCAATCTGTATCAGGAGCAACGAATTTCTTCTAAGTCTCCCAAGCGGGTGCTGGGTCCCAAAGTAATTTGCCATCCTTCTCTGCTTTCACAGGACACAAGCAGGTGCTGGAATAAAAATGTAGCAGTCAGGATATGTATCAGCACCCATATGGGATCCTAACACATGCAAGTTGAGGACTTTTAGCCACTATGCTATGGCGCCATGTTCAGCAACATTTATAAATAAGTAGTAGTTGTTTTCATTAACCTAATGATATCTTGAGTTTCATCACTGCCAGTTATTGAATTGTTGATACTGCTTCCAGGAAGCTTTCCTGGCACTTGTGAAGCACCACTCTTGCCCATAGAAACCGATTTCCTTTGTTTCTCCTGGCATTGTGTCTGCTTCCTGCTTTGACATTACTTAGCATAGTAAGAATCACTAAGGAAACTGGGAACAATCAAGAAAAACTCATCGCTCCCTCTGCCCACCTTCTCTTCTTGCAGGTGTAGCCCTGCAGCATGCTTCATGCTTCTAAGGCTGGAGAACACACACACACACCTTCAGTAAGTTGTTTGTTTACTTCTCATCTTGTTTTACATTCGTTTTAGGAACTTTATGATGGTTTTAAAACTAAAATGAAAAAACAAGTATGAGAGAAAGAAGGCAAAATTGTCTTAACTACGATATTGGAATTGTCAGAGCTGATTGAAACTTTCCCTTGAGGTTTTTAATAGCATAGTCAAGACATGATTACTATTACGTGATTCGAATGGAAACTAAAAATTTGCCAAGTAGTTTGAACTTGTGTTTATTGATCATCAGATATTGTTAAAGACTGACATGCAGAAAGAGGAAAGAGACAGAGACAGGTATGTCTGCTATCTGCTGATTGATTCTCCCAGTGGTCACAGTGGTCAGGGCTGGACCATGTCACAGAAGAAGCAGGAGGTCCATCTGAGTGTCCCAGATGAGTCTCCCACCCAAATGCTTGAGTCATCTGCCACTGCCTCCAATTCATATGGACTTAGAACTGGATTGAAAATGACATAGATGGTAGCTTAGGCTGCTATGCCATAATGCCATGTCCTACTGAAGGGTGGCTTTGCTATTGCAAGGGCTTAGATTTTTGGGGTTTTGTTTTTTTGAAAGATTAATTAATTTGAAAGCTGGGTGTACTAAGAAAGAGGGAGAGAGAAACAGAGAGAGAAAGAGAAGGAGAGAGAGAGAGAGAGATGAAGAGACATCTCTCATGTGCTGGTTTGCTTCTCAAATAACCAGAATGAGCAGAGATGAGCAAGTCTGAAGCCATGAGCCAGGAATATTGTCCAGGTCTGCAACTTGATTACAGAAACCAAGTGCTTGAGCCATCCTCCACTTCATTTACAGGCCTGTTGTCAGGGAGTTGCATCAGGTAGTGGAACATCCAGAATATGAATCAATGTCCATGTGGGATGTAGTGGCCTTATTTGCTAAACCATAGGGCTGGGTCCCTGTTGCAAATCTCTTTGATTTTTATTTCAAATGCAAAGTTTCAGGAAAAGGAGATAGAGCTCTTCCATGTGTAACTTTATTCTCCACTTGGCAGCAATGGCAATAGCTAAGACAATGCAAAGCTAGGAGCCTTTTTTAGATCTGCCACAAGGGTGCATGTGCCCAAGGCCTTGAGCCATCCATAATGCTCTCCCAGGGCAAAAGCAGGAGACTGAATTGAAAATGGAACACACAGCTTCCCATTAGGGAAGCTCAGCCCATCAGGCCACAGTTCAATCCTCAGATACTGACAGCTTTCAAAGGAAGCAGGGACAGACCATGGAAACACTGACATGCTCCCTGCATCTTCCACGGAATACTCTGTACTTGGCTGCAGTTTGTGAGATGGTTAACACCACAGGCAATCCTTGAGTACCATTTGTAATACTAGTTTCATCAGTTTCCACTTACATCAATACCTAATTTCCATTTCTCTTTGTAAGCATTTTTGAATAAAGGACATTGCAATGGATATGAAGTGGTATCTCATTGTAGTTGCCATTTTCATTCACCTAATGATGAATCATGCTGAGAAATATCTCTTTAATTGCTTGTCCATTTTGGAATCTGTTTTTATTGCATTTAAGTCTTGTGGGTTTTCCTGCCAACTGGCCCCAAAACCACTGAAGGGGTGAGGCATCAGTTTTCTCCAGCTGCAAGAACCAGTGGGGACAGTTTGAAGACATGTCCATTTATTGTAAAGCAAGCACAGCTTTTATGGACAAGGAAAGGAGAAGGCCGAAGGGCAATCTGTGGAAGTGGACTTCTGAACCAGTTCATCAGATGCCCCAGGATCCCAGAACTCATACGAGAGTGCTAGCAGGAAGTAGACTTGTTGTGTAGGACTGTGGCTGCCTTGCTGGCCAAGCATGGCTTGGAATGAGCAGCTCCTCCCTGTGCCTCCTTTCTTATTAGTTATTTGTAGCCGATCTTATCCCCTTCTGCAGTTGATTGGTTTAATTGTTAGAATCTGTTCCTGAAAACCATGTTTACTCCTTTGCTGCTAAGGTGATTATTTTATTTTCCTGTTGGCTATCCTTAGAGGGGCTTTCCTTGGTTGCCTAGGTAATCTGTTATATTGAGTTCAATGAATTGTGCATTGCTTCCCTTGCCTTGTATCCCCTGAGTCCCGATCTTTCTCAGTGTGGTTATCACACCTCAGGTCCTGGTCTCCTCAGAGGGATCATCCACACAGTCCCTGACAGGCCTCCCACCCAACAATGACACTGTAATTGAGTAGAAATCATGTTTATCCCTTTAGACCCTCCAGTCATGTCACAGGTCACCTTCTGCACACATGGTTGAAGCCTTGCCTCAGGTCATGGGCAGATAGGCTGTTAGTCATGTCCACCAGGCAGTATTTAATTTGACAATCATACTTACATTGTAGTATAAAAGTATTACTTAATTTGTACCTGATGCATAAATGAAATTGAGATTGTCCTGTGACTCTACCAGCCAGTGACATTTAGCATGTTTTTCAATGTCACAATTATGTTTAATGTTGGGAAGGCAATTGCTGAAAGCAGCCCACTCTGAATGTGCTATAACGTGTGAATTGGAGTGAAATCTTGATAATTGCAAATCTGCTTATAACTACATTCTTAAGCTGCAATTTGATAAACTTATTTTGAATTGATATTGATTGGAAAGTCAGATTTACACAGAGAAGGAGAGATGGAAAGAAAGATCTTCCATCTACTGGTTCATTCCTGAAGTGTGCACAATGGCCAGAGCAGCCAGAGTTGAATTTAAGTTATGGCAGGAGCCTGCAATGTCTTCTAGGCTTTACAGGCAGCTGCTGGGTTCCAAGGCATGAATCCCCTTCTACTGCTTTCCCAGGAAGCTGGGAGGGAAGTGAGCAGCCAGGATACCAACCAGTGCCCATAAGTAATCCTGGTGCATGTAAGGGAAAGACTTTAGCTATTGCTCTACTGTGCCAGGCCCTAAATATATTTATTTATTTACTTATTTATTTATACTTTTATTTTCATTTTTTAAAATGGTACAATTACATAGAAACTGTGACTCCCAAGCCGGACAGTATTTTCCCAGGATATTATGATAATATACACCTTCATAAGGAGTCGTAATTCCATCAGTGTGTTATTTAAGTGTGCCCAACTTTGCTCCTACAGAAATGTTCCACGGATTGGGTTCAGTGTTAGGGCTAGGCTTAGTATTACAGTGATGGCTCCATCTTTGTCAGGGTGGGAGTTGGTGTTAGGACTAGGGATTTGGTTGGGTTAGGGCTAGAATCACTTTTAGGATTGGGGCTAGAGCTAGTATCAGCATGCGGGTTAGGATGATTGCCAGGGTTGCAGATACTTCTTTATGGCTTCAGGTGTGCTCTAGGTTGTAATTAGTATTCATGTAAGGCTTTGAAATAGGGGTTGGGTAAGTGCTGTATATCTTACTTTCCAATATACAGTAATACTTCTTAAAAACAAAAGAGTTATGGCTACTTTCGCTTCAATTTATGACGAGGGTCAACTTTAGGTTTACAGTTCTGCCTATAGTCTGGCTGCTGATTACAGCTATCAAAAGTCAAGAGACTGAGTCAGCGTTACAGCAAGGGTTAGTCTCAACTCTTCCTGTAAAACTAGCCCTAATTCTAATGTTAAACCTAGAGCTGCTCTCATTGACCTCTGCTTTGACTTAACCCTGTCCCAAATACTAACCTTAATACTTGTCCATCTCTACTCCTCACCCTAACCATAATTCTATGCCAATCGTAATCCCAAGATTTTTAAAACAACCTAACTGAAATATGAGCGGTGAAGCTCAATATAAGGCCAAGCAGAGTCATAGCTCCAAGTGTCACACGAGACCCAAACACAACACTAACGATTCCCTTCATCCTGAACCAGCCGGGTTCCTGAAACAAATCTTCCCTGAGGCCAACCCTGTCTACAACTCTAAGCAAAGCCCTAGACTTTATCTGATAATACCCCCAGACCAAATGATGACCTGATTTCTACTACTAGTACTAAGTGCATCCCTAGCTCAAACACAAATCAAACTCCTAAAACTAAACCCTACTGCTTTTTTCTGTTATTTATTAATTCTATTTTTGTCAATCTTTACATAGTTCATTAGGGTAAAAAGGTTCAAGGGCTACAGGACAGTGGGTAAGGCTATTATTTCCACATTCTCTTCTTTGACTGTATGTGGGGGTAAATGGGGAGGGAGATAAAGGGAGAAGTCGCACCCAGTCTCCACCGGACCAAGGGTCCCTGATGTGGGGCATGCTCAGAGGGTCCTGCTCAAGTGGGTGTTTTGTTTGTTTGTTCTTTCTCGAGTGGTTTAGAGAGTGGAACAGTCATGAAGTGTTGCCAATCTTGCTATTGTAAGTATGATGTGGTCTTTGAAACATACACTGATTGACACAAACCATCTTCGAGTCTGCATTTGCCCAGAAATTTTGTGTGAGGTATTCCCAGTCCAGTTTCTTGAATGTACTAGCAAGTGCAGGGCCCGGCACAGCCCATCAGCCCGATCAGCTGGTTGTTGCAGTTGCTAGTTTGATTCTGTTTTCAGTCCCGACATCCACTGGAACCAATGGGTGTTGCAGTCCAGCCTGATTCTGCACAGCACAGGCTCGGCAATCACTCTTGCATCTGTGATTGTGCTGATGACAGGGAACATTCTGATTGGCTGGATCTCGAAGACCTCAAGGGCTGTGCGGCCCTACAAGCTGTCCAATCAGCAGCTGCCTGCTCATAGCAGCCCAGAATCCTATAGCCTCAGCATTCTAGAAAAGCCATGGTGACAAGCAGCCTGCTCTGCGGGGTAGAGAAAGATGGTGAGTGGTACGAGCTCTGCTTTCTTTCTCTGTGTTATAATTAGGGTAATGATTTGGCTTCGCATTAGGGTAAAGATTCGGGTTAGCATTAGGGTTAGGTTTAGAAATACAGCTAGGGTAAGGTTCAGTATTAATGATAGGCTTCGTTATGTCTACATCTGTGTCAGGGTTGGAGTCAGGGTGAGGGCTATGCATTATGCCTAGTTTAGGGTTAGAATACCATGTATGATTGGGACTAGAGCTAGAGCTAGTGTCGGAATTCGGGTTAGAATGTTGGCAAGGATTAGGGATAATCATCATTTCTGGCTTAGGGTGTGCTGTAGGGTGCAATTAGTATTAGTGTTAGGCTATTAGATAGGGTCTGGGTAAGGGCTATGTCTAGGTGTAGGGTTAGGTTAATGCCTGGGTTGGAATTATGTTAATATTAGTGCTGGAGCGAGATTCGGAGTAAGAGTAGAGTTATTCCAGGATTAGTGTTATGATTCAGACTTGATTTATACTTAGTAAGATTAGGATCATGGTCATAGCAAGAGTTAGGGTTCTTGTTAGTAGCTGAGTAAGAATTATGCTGGGTCTGGCACAATAGCCTAGCAGTAAAAGTTCTTGCCTTCCATGTGCCGAGATCACATTTGGTGCCAGTTGTAATTGCAGAAGGGCCGCTTCCCATCAGCACTGTGACTGTGTTCTGGGAAAGCAATCTGGTATGGCCCAAAGCTTTGGGTTGCTGCACCCATGTGGAAGACCTGTGAGAGGCTGTGTGCTCCTGGCTTCAGATTGCTATGGCTATGGCAGTTATGGCTGCTTGGGGAGTGAATCATCAGATGGAAAATTTTCCTGTCTCTCCTGCTTTCTGTATATCTGACTTTGAAATGTAAGGAAATAAATTATATAAAAAATGAATTATGGCAAGTTCAGATTGAATTTTTGACAAGGGTCAACTTCAGTGTTAGGATTCGGCCTACAGCGTGGCTGATGGTTACAGCTGTAAAAGTCAAGAGACTGAGTTAGCATTACAGTCAGGGTTAGGCTTAGGAATAATGCTAAGGTTGGTTCTAGGTTTAGAGGTAGGTGTGGAAGGAGATTGAGGGTTAGGGTCAAGTTTA
The DNA here is from genome assembly GCF_030435755.1 of Ochotona princeps. Classification (NCBI taxonomy): domain Eukaryota; kingdom Metazoa; phylum Chordata; class Mammalia; order Lagomorpha; family Ochotonidae; genus Ochotona; species Ochotona princeps. The sequence goes on from NC_080833.1 coordinate 126,983,777, forward strand.
AGGCTGGGGTTTGAGATAGAGCTTGGGTTATTTCTTGAGATTATTATTATTTTTGTTTAGGATTAATGACAACCAAATCTTAACTCTCATCTAGCCCTAATGTGAGCACTAACCATAACCCTATTGTTAACCCTAAACTAATTCCCAATTCTAAATCTAACCCTGATTCTAAGTCGAGTCCTACCCCTCGCCCAAGTTCTAACCCTTAATCCTATAATGAATCCTACTGTATCTCTGACCCCAGCACTATCCAAGCTCAAATTCCAAATCTAACCCTAATAATTATGCCCTAATGCAAACTTTAGCCCTGCCCTAATCCTAAAGATGGGTTTACCTTGAATTAAAGCTCTAACCATAATACCAAATAAGTCTTAGATAAGGGCCCTCTTCCTGTCCTAAACCTGACACTTCCCCTGACATTAACCTTAGCTCTAACCTGAACCCTCACACTGAGTTTCAACCAACTGCAGTCCTAGCCCTGACACTAATCATAGCTCTAAATCCTTTCACTAACTATTGCCCTAGTTCTAATGTTATCCTCTCTGTATAACCATTGAGGTATCCCTAATGTTAACCATAACATGAGCACCAATCATAGCCATAGTTGTAACTGTAGTCCTACTTTTCCTCCTAACTGAAAACTTACCTCTACTGTACCCTAAGAGTAACATCAAGTCATAGCCATAACACTAACACTAACCTTAACCCTAAAACTAATATCCATTATCACACTACTCCTAACTCTAGTTCTTTTTTTTTTTTTATTACAAAGTCAGACATACAGAGAGGAGGAGAGACAGACATGAACATCTTCCGTCCCATGATTCACTCCCCAAGAGAGTCACAACGGCTGGTGCTGTGCTGATCCAAAGCCGGGAGCCAGGAACCTCTTTTGGGTCTCCCACATGGATGCAGGGTCTCAAGGCTTTGTGCCATCCTTGACTGCTTTCCCAGGCCACAAGCTGGGAGCTGGATGGGAAGTGGAGCTGCCGGGATTGGAACTGGCACCCATGTGGGATCCCGAGTGCATTCAAGGCGAGGACTTTAGCCATTAGTCCATGCTTCCGAGCCCTCTAGTTCTAACCTTAACTTCAACCTCAGCACTTGCCTTCACCCTAGGCCAAATGCTAACACCAGTCTTAAACCTAGTGACAATGTAGCACTCACCCAAACTTTGATACTAGCCCATTCCTGACACTGCAGATTTCCTTAACCTTAACTGTAATGCTAACCCTAATGCCAATCAAATCTCTAGCCATAATCCTAACGCTAGTCTTAACTTACACTATAAAACTAGCCCTAATTCTAATCTTAACCCCAACATTAATACTTATCATAGATCCATGCTTTGACTTAACCCTGTGCCAAACACTAACGTTAATCCTTGTCCATCTCTACTGCTCACCCTAACCATAGTCCTGCACCAATCATGATCCCAAGATTTTTAAAACGATGTAACTCATAATCTAAATATGAACGTTCAAGCTCAACATAATGCCAAGCAGAGTCATAGCTCCAAGTGTCACACCAGACCCAAACACAACACTAAAGATTCCCTTCATCCTGAACCAGCCGGGTTCCTGAAACAAATCTTCCCTGAGGCCAGCCCTTTCTGGAACTCTAAGCCAAGCCCTAGACTTTACCTGATCATACCCCTAGACCAAATGATGACCTGATTTCTACTACTAGTACTAAGTGCATCCCTAGCTCAAACACAAATCAAACTCCTAAAGCTAACCAAAACTCCTTTTGGCTTTGTTTAATTCTATTTTTGACAATCTTGACATAGTTCATTAGAGTAAAAAGGTTCAAGGGCTACAGGACAGTGGGTAAGGCTATTATTTCCACATTCTCTTCTTTGACGGTATGTGGGGGTAAATGGGGAGGGAGATAAAGGGAGAAGTCGCACCCAGTCTGCACCGGACCCCAGGTCCCTGATGTGGGGCATGCTCAGAGGGTCCTGCTCAAGTGGGTGTTTTGTTTGTTTTTTCTCAAGTGGTTTAGAGAGTTCAACAGTCATGAATTGCTGCCAATCTTGCAACTGCAAGTACGATGAGGTCTCTGAAGCATACACTGATTGACACAGTCCATCTTCGAGTCTGCGTTTGCCCAGGTTTTCACTGCCAATACATGGCTGAGGTGGGTGATTGACTTGTTCTGTCTTCCGTCTTTTCTTGGTTAGGATTCTGAGTCCAACATTTTGATTGGGGAGGTCTCCAAAGAAATTTTGTGTGAGGTATTCCCAGTCCAGTTTCTTGAATGTACTAGCAAGTGCCCGGCAAAGCCCGTCAGCCCGCTCAGCTGGTTGTTGCAGTTCCTGGGTTGGTTCTGTTTTCAGTCCCGACTTCCACTGGAACCAATGGGTGTTGCAGTCCAGCCTGATGCTGCCCAGCACAGGCTCGGCCATCACTCTTGCTTCACTCACATAACTTCTGTGGCTGTTCTGATGACAGGGAGCATTCTGATTGGCTGCCTCTCAAAGACCTCACAGGACTGTGTGGCCCTATAAGCTGTCCAATCAGCAGCTGCCTGGTCATAGCAGCCCAGAATCCTGTAGCCTCAGCATTCTAGAAGAGCCATGGTGACAGCCTCCTCTGCATGGTGGAGAAAAATGGGTGAGTGGCTCAAGATCTGCTTTCTCTGGTCTTTCTTCCCCACAGGCCCTGGGAATTAGGATTTTCAGCCTCCATGGAAGCCAGCAGAGCGTGAGTGTGTGTGGTTGGGTTTCCGTTGAGTGTGAGTTTGGAAATCCGCTGAAAATGTAGTGAAGCCTAGGGCCTTTTCAACACTGGTAGTGTGAAAGCATTTCACTTTTCTGTCAGTCAGAATGCTTGTGCCTCTCCGATGAGCCAAACAGATCCTAGCTCCCCATTAAATGTAGTGTGTGGAAAAGCATTTGGATTGTAGAAGAGCCAGGTCAAGCTGATTTCCATAGGCAGACATTACATGACATTTCCTGTCATGGCTCTCAGTGAATTTTCTCTAGTGCAGTCCAGTGTCATGCAACTGGGTCACCATAGTGCAAAAGGGGTCAGTACAAGGATCAGGTGAGGTTCGATGTTGTGGTTAGGTGTAGGGTTAGAATCAGGGTTATGATTTTATCTAGAGATATGATAGTGTTTATGTCAAAGCCTAGATTTAAGGTTAGGACTGATTTTCTTTTCAAGGTTATGTTAGGCCTATGTAAGTTATTAGGAATAGAGCTAGGAAAAAGTTTAGATATAATTAGGGTTAGGGTTAGAACTAATGCTAAAGGTTAGGTTTAGTAGTGACATAACTTTTAGGATTGAGATATGACTTATTGTTAGCCCAGTGGTTAGGGTTTTGGATAAACTTACAAATAGAATTAGGTACAGACCTATGTTTTGTATGTTGCATTAAGCAGGATTCGCATTAGGATTTTTTGAGGGGGATAGATTAATGTTTGGATTAGTGGCAGATACAGAGTCTTGCTGTATTTCTGGTTCTTACTTAGTTTTCATTAGTGTTGGATTGAAGGTTATTGTTAGGATTGGTGTAAGGACTATGTGGCTTTAGAATAGAGTTAGGGTTACAATTAATGTGAGGATTAAAGCTTGGCTACATTTCGGGTTAAGATGCTGTTTTGTGTCTAGTTTTATGGTTAGGTTAGAGTCAATGGTAGGATTACTCTGCTTAGAGCTAGAGTTAACACTGGGGGAGGGCTAATGCTAGCACTAAAGTTCTGCTAGGGTTAAGGTTAGGACACAATCTAGTGTTAGGTTTATGATTAAGGTTTGGCTACATTTGGATTTAGGTTTTGTGTTATAATTAGGGTAATGATTTGGCTTCGCATTAGGGTAAAGATTCGGGTTAGCATTAGGGTTAGGTTTAGAAATACAGCTAGGGTAGGGTTCAGTATTAATGATAGGCTTAGTTATGTCTACATCTGTGTCAGGGTTGGAGTCAGGGTGAGGGCTATGCATTATGCCTAGTTTAGGGTTAGAATACCATGTATGATTGGGACTAGAGCTAGAGCTAGTGTCGGAATTCGGGTTAGAATGATGGCAAGGGTTAAGGATAATCATCATTTCTGGCTTAGGGTGTGCTGTAGGGTGCAATTAGTATTAGTGCTAGGCTATTAGATAGGGTCTGGGTAAGGGCTATGTCTAGGTGTAGGGTTAGGTTAATGCCTGGGTTGGAATTATGTTAATATTAGTGCTGGAGCGAGATTCGGAGTAAGAGTAGAGTTATTCCAGGATTAGTGTTATGATTCAGGCTTGATTTATACTTAGTAAGATTAGGATCATGGTCATAGCAAGAGTTAGGGTTCTTGTTAGTAGCTGAGTAAGAATTGTGCTGGGTCTGGCACAATAGCCTAGCAGTAAAAGTTCTTGCCTTCCATGTGCCGAGATCACATTTGGTGCCAGTTGTAATTGCAGAAGGGCCGCTTCCCATCAGCACTGTGACTGTGTTCTGGGAAAGCAATCTGGTATGGCCCAAAGCTTTGGGTTGCTGCACCCATGTGGAAGACCTGTGAGAGGCTCTGTGCTCCTGGCTTCAGATTGCTATGGCTATGGCAGTTATGGCTGCTTGGGGAGTGAATCATCAGATGGAAAATTTTCCTCTCTGTCTCTCCTGCTTTCTGTATATCTGACTTTGAAATGTAAAGAAAGAAATGATATAAAAATGAATTATGGCAAGTTCAGATTGAATTTTTGACAAGGGTCAACTTCAGTGTTAGGATTCGGCCTACAGCGTGGCTGATGATTACAGCTGTAAAAGTCAAGAGACTGAGTTAGCATTACAGTCAGGGTTAGGCTTAGGAATAATGCTAAGGTTGGTTCTAGGTTTAGAGGTAGGTGTGGAAGGAGATTGAGGGTTAGGGTCAAGTTTAAGGCTGGGGTTTGAGATAGAGCTTGGGTTATTTCTTGAGATTATTATTATTTTTGTTTAGGATTAAGGACAACCAAATCTTAACTCTCATCTAGCCCTAATGTGAGCACTAACCATAACCCTATTGTTAACCCTAAACTAATTCCCAATTCTAAATCTAACCCTGATTCTAAGTCGAGTCCTACCCCTCGCCCAAGTTCTAACCTTTAATCCTATAATGAATCCTACTGTATCTCTGACCCCAGCACTATCCAAAGCTCAAATTCTAAATCTAACCCTAATAATTATGCCCTAATTTAAACTTTAGCCCTGCCCTAATCCTAAAGATGGGTTTACCTTGAATTAAAGCTCTAACCATAATACCAAATAAGTCTTAGATAAGGGCCCTCTTCCTGTCCTAAACCTGACACTTCCCCTGACATTAACCTTAGCTCTAACCTGAACCCTCACACTGAGTTTCAACCAACTGCAGTCCTAGCCCTAACACTAATCATAGCTCTAAATCCTTTTACTAACTATTGCCCTAGTTCTAATGTTATCCTCTCTGTATAACCATTGAGGTATCCCTAATGTTAACCATAACATGAGCACCAATCATAGCCATAGTTGTAACTGTAGTCCTACTTTTCCTCCTAACTGAAAACCTAACCCTACTCTACCCTAAGAGTAACATCAAGTCATAGCCGTAACACTAACACTAACCTTAACCCTAAAACTAATATCCATTATCACTCTACTCCTAACTCTAGTTCTTTTTTTTTTTTTATTACAAAGTCAGACATGCAGAGAGGAGGAGGAGAGACAGACATGAACATCTTCCGTCCCATGATTCATTCCCCAAGTGAGCTGCAACGGCCGGTGCTGTGCTGATCCAAAGCCGGGAGCCAGGAACCTCTTTCGGGTCTCCCACATGGGTGCAGGGTCTCAAGGCTTTGGGCCATCCTTGACTGCTTTCCCAGGCCACAAGCTGGGAGCTGGATGGGAAGTGGAGCTGCCGGGATTGCGACTGGCACCCATGTGGGATCCCGAGTGCATTCAAGGTGAGGACTTTAGCCATTAGTCCATGCTTCCGAGCCCTCTAGTTCTAACCTTAACTTCAACCTCAGCACTTGCCTTCACCCTAGGCTGAATGCTAACACCAGTCTTAAACCTAGTGACAATGTAGCACTCACCCAAACTTTGATACTAGCCCATTCCTGACACTGCAGATTTCCTTAACCTTAACTGTAATGCTAACCCTAATGCCAATCAAATCTCTAGCCATAATCCTAATGCTAGTCTTAACTTTTACTGTAAAACTAGCCCTAATTCTAATCTTAACCCCAACATTAATACTTATCATAGATCTATGCTTTGACTTAACCCTGTGCCAAACACTAACGTTAATCCTTGTCCATCTCTACTGCTCACCCTAACCATAGTCCTGCACCAATCATGATCCCAAGATTTTTAAAACGATGTAACTCATAATCTAAATATGAACGTTCAAGCTCAACATAATGCCAAGCAGAGTCATAGCTCCAAGTGTCACACCAGACCCAAACACAACACTAAAGATTCCCTTCATCCTGAACCAGCCGGGTTCCTGAAACAAATCTTCCCTGAGGCCAGCCCTTTCTGGAACTCTAAGCCAAGCCCTAGACTTTACCTGATCATACCCCTAGACCAAATGATGACCTGATTTCTACTACTAGTACTAAGTGCATCCCTAGCTCAAACACAAATCAAACTCCTAAAGCTAACCAAAACTCCTTTTGGCTTTGTTTAATTCTATTTTTGACAATCTTGACATAGTTCATTAGAGTAAAAAGGTTCAAGGGCTACAGGACAGTGGGTAAGGCTATTATTTCCACATTCTCTTCTTTGACTGTATGTGGGGGTAAATGGGGAGGGAGATAAAGGGAGAAGTCGCACCCAGTCTCCACCGGACCCCAGGTCCCTGATGTGGGGCATGCTCAGAGGGTCCTGCTCAAGTGGGTGTTTTGTTTGTTTGTTTTTTCTCAAGTGGTTTAGAGAGTTCAACAGTCATGAATTGCTGCCAATCTTGCAACTGCAAGTACGATGAGGTCTCTGAAGCATACACTGATTGACACAGTCCATCTTCGAGTCTGCGTTTGCCCAGGTTTTCACTGCCAATACATGGCTGAGGTGGGTGATTGACTTGTTCTGTCTTCCGTCTTTTCTTGGTTAGGATTCTGAGTCCAACATTTTGATTGGGGAGGTCTCCAAAGAAATTTTGTGTGAGGTATTCCCAGTCCAGTTTCTTGAATGTACTAGCAAGTGCAGGGCCCGGCACAGCCCATCAGCCCGCTCAGCTGGTTGTTGCAGATCCTGGGTTAGTTCTGTTTTCAGTCCCGACTTCCACTGGAACCAATGGGTGTTGCAGTCCAGCCTGATGCTGCCCAGCACAGGCTCGGCCATCACTCTTGCTTCACTCACATAACTTCTGTGGCTGTTCTGATGACAGGGAGCATTCTGATTGGCTGCATCTCTAAGACCTCACAGGACTGTGTGGCCCTATAAGCTGTCCAATCAGCAGCTGCCTGGTCATAGCAGCCCAGAATCCTGTAGCCTCAGCATTCTAGAAGAGCCATGGTGACAGCCTCCTCTGCATGGTGGAGAAAAATGGGTGAGTGGCTCAAGATCTGCTTTCTCTGGTCTTTCTTCCCCACAGGCCCTGGGAATGAGGATTTTCAGGCTCCATGGAAGCCAGCAGAGTGTGAGTGTGTGTGGTTGGGTTTCCGTTGAGTGTGAGTTTGGAAATCCGCTGAAAATGTAGTGAAGCCTAGGGCCTTTTCAACACTGGTAGTGTGAAAGCATTTCACTTTTCTGTCAGTCAGAATGCTTGTGCCTCTCCGATGAGCCAAATGGATCCTAGCTCCCCATTAAATGTAGTATGTGGAATAGCGTTTGGATTGTAGAAGAGCCAGGTCAAGCTGATTTCCATAGGCAGACATTACATGACATTTCCTGTCATGGCTCTCAGTGAATTTTCTCTAGTGCAGTCCAGTGTCATGCAACTGGGTCACCATAGTGCAAAAGGGGTCAGTACAAGGACCAGGTGAGGTTCGATGTTGTGGTTAGGTGTAGGGTTAGAATCAGGGTTATGATTTTATCTAGAGATATGATAGTGTTTATGTCAAAGCCTAGATTTAAGGTTAGGACTGATTTTCTTTTCAAGGTTATGTTAGGCCTATGTAAGTTATTAGGAATAGATCTAGGAATAAGTTTAGATGTAATTAGGGTTAGGGTTAGAACTAATGCTAAAGGTTAGGTTTAGTAGTGACATAACTTTTAGGATTGAGATAGGACTTATTGCTAGCCCAGTGGTTAGGGTTTTGGATAAACTTACAAATAGAATTAGGTACAGACCTATGTTTTGTATGTTGCATTAAGCAGGATTCGCATTAGGATTTTTTTGGGGGGGATAGATTAATGTTTGGATTAGTGGCAGATACAGAGTCTTGCTGTATTTCTGGTTCATACTTAGTTTTCATTAGTGTTGGATTGAAGGTTATTGTTAGGATTGGTGTAAGGACTATGTGGCTTTAGAATAGAGTTAGGGTTACAATTAATGTGAGGATTAAAGCTTGGCTACATTTCGGGTTAAGATGCTGTTTTGTGTCTAGTTTTATGGTTAGGTTAGAGTCAATGGTAGGATTACTCTGCTTAGAGCTAGAGTTAACACTGGGGGAGGGCTAATGCTAGCACTAAAGTTCTGCTAGGGTTAAGGTTAGGACACAATCTAGTGTTAGGTTTATGATTAAGGTTTGGCTACATTTGGATTTAGGTTTTGTGTTATAATTAGGGTAATGATTTGGCTTCGCATTAGGGTAAAGATTCGGGTTAGCATTAGGGTTAGGTTTAGAAATACAGCTAGGGTAGGGTTCAGTATTAATGATAGGCTTAGTTATGTCTACATCTGTGTCAGGGTTGGAGTCAGGGTGAGGGCTATGCATTATGCCTAGTTTAGGGTTAGAATACCATGTATGATTGGGACTAGAGCTAGAGCTAGTGTCGGAATTCGGGTTAGAATGATGGCAAGGATTAAGGATAATCATCATTTCTGGCTTAGGGTGTGCTGTAGGGTGCAATTAGTATTAGTGCTAGGCTATTAGATAGGGTCTGGGTAAGGGCTATGTCTAGGTGTAGGGTTAGGTTAATGCCTGGGTTTGAATTATGTTAATATTAGTGCTGGAGCGAGATTCGGAGTAAGAGTAGAGTTATTCCAGGATTAGTGTTATGATTCAGGCTTGATTTATACTTAGTAAGATTAGGATCATGGTCATAGGAAGAGTTAGGGTTCTTGTTATTAGCTGAGTAAGAATTGTGCTGGGTCTGGCACAATAGCCTAGCAGTAAAAGTTCTTGCCTTCCATGTGCCGAGATCACATTTGGTGCCAGTTGTAATTGCAGAAGGGCCGCTTCCCATCAGCACCGTGATTGTGTTCTGGGAAAGCAATCTGGTATGGCCCAAAGCTTTGGGTTGCTGCACCCATGTGGAAGACCTGTGAGAGGCTGTGTGCTCCTGGCTTCAGATTGCTATGGCTATGGCAGTTATGGCTGCTTGGGGAGTGAATCATCAGATGGAAAATTTTCCTCTCTGTCTCTCCTGCTTTCTGTATATCTGACTTTGAAATGTAAAGAAAGAAATGATATAAAAATGAATTATGGCAAGTTCAGATTGAATTTTTGACAAGGGTCAACTTCAGTGTTAGGATTCGGCCTACAGCGTGGCTGATGATTACAGCTGTAAAAGTCAAGAGACTGAGTTAGCATTACAGTCAGGGTTAGGCTTAGGAATAATGCTAAGGTTGGTTCTAGGTTTAGAGGTAGGTGTGGAAGGAGATTGAGGGTTAGGGTCAAGTTTAAGGCTGGGGTTTGAGATAGAGCTTGGGTTATTTCTTGAGATTATTATTATTTTTGTTTAGGATTAAGGACAACCAAATCTTAACTCTCATCTAGCCCTAATGTGAGCACTAACCATAACCCTATCGTTAACCCTAAACTAATTCCCAATTCTAAATCTAACCCTGATTCTAAGTCGAGTCCTACCCCTCGCCCAAGTTCTAACCCTTAATCCTATAATGAATCCTACTGTATCTCTGACCCCAGCACTATCCAAAGCTCAAATTCTAAATCTAACCCTAATAATTATGCCCTAATGCAAACTTTAGCCCTGCCCTAATCCTAAAGATGGGTTTACCTTGAATTAAAGCTCTAACCATAATACCAAATAAGTCTTAGATAATGGCCCTCTTCCTGTCCTAAACCTGACACTTCCCCTGACATTAACCTTAGCTCTAACCTGAACCCTCACACTGAGTTTCAACCAACTGCAGTCCTAGCCCTGACACTAATCATAGCTCTAAATCCTTTTACTAACTATTGCCCTAGTTCTAATGTTATCCTCTCTGTATAACCATTGAGGTATCCCTAATGTTAACCATAACATGAGCACCAATCATAGCCATAGTTGTAACTGTAGTCCTACTTTTCCTCCTAACTGAAAACCTAACCCTACTCTACCCTAAGAGTAACATCAAGTCATAGCCGTAACACTAACACTAACCTTAACCCTAAAACTAATATCCATTATCACTCTACTCCTAACTCTAGTTCTTTTTTTTTTTTATTACAAAGTCAGACATGCAGAGAGGAGGAGGAGAGACAGACATGAACATCTTCCGTCCCATGATTCATTCCCCAAGTGAGCTGCAACGGCCGGTGCTGTGCTGATCCAAAGCCGGGAGCCAGGAACCTCTTTTGGGTCTCCCACATGGGTGCAGGGTCTCAAGGCTTTGGGCCATCCTTGACTGCTTTCCCAGGCCACAAGCTGGGAGCTGGATGGGAAGTGGAGCTGCCGGGATTGCGACTGGCACCCATGTGGGATCCCGAGTGCATTCAAGGTGAGGACTTTAGCCACTAGTCCATGCTTCCGAGCCCTCTAGTTCTAACCTTAACTTCAACCTCAGCACTTGCCTTCACCCTAGGCTGAATGCTAACACCAGTCTTAAACCTAGTGACAATGTAGCACTCACCCAAACTTTGATACTAGCCCATTCCTGACACTGCAGATTTCCTTAACCTTAACTGTAATGCTAACCCTAATGCCAATCAAATCTCTAGCCATAATCCTAATGCTAGTCTTAACTTTTACTGTAAAACTAGCCCTAATTCTAATCTTAACCCCAACATTAATACTTATCATAGATCTATGCTTTGACTTAACCCTGTGCCAAACACTAACGTTAATCCTTGTCCATCTCTACTGCTCACCCTAACCATAGTCCTGCACCAATCATGATCCCAAGATTTTTAAAATGATGTAACTCATAATCTAAATATGAACGTTCAAGCTCAACATAATGCCAAGCAGAGTCATAGCTCCAAGTGTCACACCAGACCCAAACACAACACTAAAGATTCCCTTCATCCTGAACCAGCCGGGTTCCTGAAACAAATCTTTCCTGAGGCCAGCCCTTTCTGGAACTCTAAGCCAAGCCCTAGACTTTACCTGATCATACCCCTAGACCAAATGATGACCTGATTTCTACTACTAGTACTAAGTGCATCCCTAGCTCAAACACAAATCAAACTCCTAAAGCTAACCAAAACTCCTTTTGGCTTTGTTTAATTCTATTTTTGACAATCTTGACATAGTTCATTAGAGTAAAAAGGTTCAAGGGCTACAGGACAGTGGGTAAGGCTATTATTTCCACATTCTCTTCTTTGACTGTATGTGGGGGTAAATGGGGAGGGAGATAAAGGGAGAAGTCGCACCCAGTCTCCACCGGACCCCAGGTCCCTGATGTGGGGCATGCTCAGAGGGTCCTGCTCAAGTGGGTGTTTTGTTTGTTTGTTTTTTCTCAAGTGGTTTAGAGAGTTCAACAGTCATGAATTGCTGCCAATCTTGCAACTGCAAGTACGATGAGGTCTCTGAAGCATACACTGATTGACACAGTCCATCTTCGAGTCTGCGTTTGCCCAGGTTTTCACTGCCAATACATGGCTGAGGTGGGTGATTGACTTGTTCTGTCTTCCGTCTTTTCTTGGTTAGGATTCTGAGTCCAACATTTTGATTGGGGAGGTCTCCAAAGAAATTTTGTGTGAGGTATTCCCAGTCCAGTTTCTTGAATGTACTAGCAAGTGCAGGGCCCGGCACAGCCCATCAGCCCGCTCAGCTGGTTGTTGCAGTTCCTGGGTTAGTTCTGTTTTCAGTCCCGACTTCCACTGGAACCAATGGGTGTTGCAGTCCAGCCTGATGCTGCCCAGCACAGGCTTGGCCATCACTCTTGCTTCACTCACATAACTTCTGTGGCTGTTCTGATGACAGGGAGCATTCTGATTGGCTGCATCTCAAAGACCTCACAGGACTGTGTGGCCCTATAAGCTGTCCAATCAGCAGCTGCCTGGTCATAGCAGCCCAGAATCCTGTAGCCTCAGCATTCTAGAAGAGCCATGGTGACAGCCTCCTCTGCATGGTGGAGAAAAATGGGTGAGTGGCTCAAGATCTGCTTTCTCTGGTCTTTCTTCCCCACAGGCCCTGGGAATGAGGATTTTCAGGCTCCATGGAAGGCAGCAGAGCTTGAGTGTGTGTGGTTGGGTTTCCCTTGAGTGTGAGTTTGGAAATCCGCTGAAAATGTAGTGAAGCCTAGGGCCTTTTCAACACTGGTAGTGTGAAAGCATTTCACTTTTCTGTCAGTCAGAATGCTTGTGCCTCTCCGATGAGCCAAATGGATCCTAGCTCCCCATTAAATGTAGTATGTGGAATAGCGTTTGGATTGTAGAAGAGCCAGGTCAAGCTGATTTCCATAGGCAGACATTACATGACATTTCCTGTCATGGCTCTCAGTGAATTTTCTCTAGTGCAGTCCAGTGTCATGCAACTGGGTCACCATAGTGCAAGAGGGGTCAGTACAAGGACCAGGTGAGGTTCGATGTTGTGGTTAGGTGTAGGGTTAGAATCAGGGTTATGATTTTATCTAGAGATATGATAGTGTTTATGTCAAAGCCTAGATTTAAGGTTAGGACTGATTTTCTTTTCAAGGTTATGTTAGGCCTATGTAAATTATTAGGAATAGATCTAGGAATAAGTTTAGATGTAATTAGGGTTAGGGTTAGAACTAATGCTAAAGGTTAGGTTTAGTAGTGACATAACTTTTAGGATTGAGATAGGACTTATTGCTAGCCCAGTGGTTAGGGTTTTGGATAAACTTACAAATAGAATTAGGTACAGACCTATGTTTTGTATGTTGCATTAAGCAGGATTCGCATTAGGATTTTTTTGGGGGGGATAGATTAATGTTTGGATTAGTGGCAGATACAGAGTCTTGCTGTATTTCTGGTTCATACTTAGTTTTCATTAGTGTTGGATTGAAGGTTATTGTTAGGATTGGTGTAAGGACTATGTGGCTTTAGAATAGAGTTAGGGTTACAATTAATGTGAGGATTAAAGCTTGGCTACATTTCGGGTTAAGATGCTGTTTTGTGTCTAGTTTTATGGTTAGGTTAGAGTCAATGGTAGGATTACTCTGCTTAGAGCTAGAGTTAACACTGGGGGAGGGCTAATGCTAGCACTAAAGTTCTGCTAGGGTTAAGGTTAGGACACAATCTAGTGTTAGGTTTATGATTAAGGTTTGGCTACATTTGGATTTAGGTTTTGTGTTATAATTAGGGTAATGATTTGGCTTCGCATTAGGGTAAAGATTCGGGTTAGCATTAGGGTTAGGTTTAGAAATACAGCTAGGGTAGGGTTCAGTATTAATGATAGGCTTAGTTATGTCTACATCTGTGTCAGGGTTGGAGTCAGGGTGAGGGCTATGCATTATGCCTAGTTTAGGGTTAGAATACCATGTATGATTGGGACTAGAGCTAGAGCTAGTGTCGGAATTCGGGTTAGAATGATGGCAAGGATTAAGGATAATCATCATTTCTGGCTTAGGGTGTGCTGTAGGGTGCAATTAGTATTAGTGCTAGGCTATTAGATAGGGTCTGGGTAAGGGCTATGTCTAGGTGTAGGGTTAGGTTAATGCCTGGGTTTGAATTATGTTAATATTAGTGCTGGAGCGAGATTCGGAGTAAGAGTAGAGTTATTCCAGGATTAGTGTTATGATTCAGGCTTGATTTATACTTAGTAAGATTAGGATCATGGTCATAGGAAGAGTTAGGGTTCTTGTTATTAGCTGAGTAAGAATTGTGCTGGGTCTGGCACAATAGCCTAGCAGTAAAAGTTCTTGCCTTCCATGTGCCGAGATCACATTTGGTGCCAGTTGTAATTGCAGAAGGGCCGCTTCCCATCAGCACCGTGATTGTGTTCTGGGAAAGCAATCTGGTATGGCCCAAAGCTTTGGGTTGCTGCACCCATGTGGAAGACCTGTGAGAGGCTGTGTGCTCCTGGCTTCAGATTGCTATGGCTATGGCAGTTATGGCTGCTTGGGGAGTGAATCATCAGATGGAAAATTTTCCTCTCTGTCTCTCCTGCTTTCTGTATATCTGACTTTGAAATGTAAAGAAAGAAATGATATAAAAATGAATTATGGCAAGTTCAGATTGAATTTTTGACAAGGGTCAACTTCAGTGTTAGGATTCGGCCTACAGCGTGGCTGATGGTTACAGCTGTAAAAGTCAAGAGACTGAGTTAGCATTACAGTCAGGGTTAGGCTTAGGAATAATGCTAAGGTTGGTTCTAGGTTTAGAGGTAGGTGTGGAAGGAGATTGAGGGTTAGGGTCAAGTTTAAGGCTGGGGTTTGAGATAGAGCTTGGGTTATTTCTTGAGATTATTATTATTTTTGTTTAGGATTAAGGACAACCAAATCTTAACTCTCATCTAGCCCTAATGTGAGCACTAACCATAACTCTATCGTTAACCCTAAACTAATTCCCAATTCTAAATCTAACCCTGATTCTAAGTCGAGTCCTACCCCTCGCCCAAGTTCTAACCCTTAATCCTATAATGAATCCTACTGTATCTCTGACCCCAGCACTATCCAAAGCTCAAATTCTAAATCTAACCCTAATAATTATGCCCTAATGCAAACTTTAGCCCTGCCCTAATCCTAAAGATGGGTTTACCTTGAATTAAAGCTCTAACCATAATACCAAATAAGTCTTAGATAATGGCCCTCTTCCTGTCCTAAACCTGACACTTCCCCTGACATTAACCTTAGCTCTAACCTGAACCCTCACACTGAGTTTCAACCAACTGCAGTCCTAGCCCTGACACTAATCATAGCTCTAAATCCTTTTACTAACTATTGCCCTAGTTCTAATGTTATCCTCTCTGTATAACCATTGAGGTATCCCTAATGTTAACCATAACATGAGCACCAATCATAGCCATAGTTGTAACTGTAGTCCTTCTTTTCCTCCTAACTGAAAACCTAACCCTACTCTACCCTAAGAGTAACATCAAGTCATAGCCGTAACACTAACACTAACCTTAACCCTAAAAATAATATCCATTATCACTCTACTCCTAACTCTAGTTCTTTTTTTTTTTTTATTACAAAGTCAGACATGCAGAGAGGAGGAGGAGGAGAGACAGACATGAACATCTTCCGTCCCATGATTCATTCCCCAAGTGAGCTGCAACAGCCGGTGCTGTGCTGATCCAAAGCCGGGAGCCAGGAACCTCTTTCGGGTCTCCCACATGGGTGCAGGGTCTCAAGGCTTTGGGCCATCCTTGACTGCTTTCCCAGGCCACAAGCTGGGAGCTGGATGGGAAGTGGAGCTGCCGGGATTGCGACTGGCACCCATGTGGGATCCCGAGTACATTCAAGGTGAGGACTTTAGCCACTAGTCCATGCTTCCGAGCCCTCTAGTTCTAACCTTAACTTCAACCTCAGCACTTGCCTTCACCCTAGGCTGAATGCTAACACCAGTCTTAAACCTAGTGACAATGTAGCACTCACCCAAACTTTGATACTAGCCCATTCCTGACACTGCAGATTTCCTTAACCTTAACTGTAATGCTAACCCTAATGCCAATCAAATCTCTAGCCATAATCCTAATGCTAGTCTTAACTTTTACTGTAAAACTAGCCCTAATTCTAATCTTAACCCCAACGTTAATACTTATCATAGATCTATGCTTTGACTTAACCCTGTGCCAAACATTAACGTTAATCCTTGTCCATCTCTACTGCTCACCCTAACCATAGTCCTGCACCAATCATGATCCCAAGATTTTTAAAACGATGTAACTCATAATCTAAATATGAACGTTCAAGCTCAACATAATGCCAAGCAGAGTCATAGCTCCAAGTGTCACACCAGACCCAAACACAACACTAAAGATTCCCTTCATCCTGAACCAGCCGGGTTCCTGAAACAAATCTTCCCTGAGGCCAGCCCTTTCTGGAACTCTAAGCCAAGCCCTAGACTTTACCTGATCATACCCCTAGACCAAATGCTGACCAGATTTCTACTACTAGTACTAAGTGCATCCCTAGCTCAAACACAAATCAAACTCCTAAAGCTAACCAAAACTCCTTTTGGCTTTGTTTAATTCTATTTTTGACAATCTTGACATAGTTCATTAGAGTAAAAAGGTTCAAGGGCTACAGGACAGTGGGTAAGGCTATTATTTCCACATTCTCTTCTTTGACGGTATGTGGGGGTAAATGGGGAGGGAGATAAAGGGAGAAGTCGCACCCAGTCTCCACCGGACCCCAGGTCCCTGATGTGGGGCATGCTCAGAGGGTCCTGCTCAAGTGGGTGTTTTGTTTGTTTGTTTTTTCTCAAGTGGTTTAGAGAGTTCAACAGTCATGAATTGCTGCCAATCTTGCAACTGCAAGTACGATGAGGTCTCTGAAGCATACACTGATTGACACAGTCCATCTTCGAGTCTGCGTTTGCCCAGGTTTTCACTGCCAATACATGGCTGAGGTGGGTGATTGACTTGTTCTGTCTTCCGTCTTTTCTTGGTTAGGATTCTGAGTCCAACATTTTGATTGGGGAGGTCTCCAAAGAAATTTTGTGTGAGGTATTCCCAGTCCAGTTTCTTGAATGTACTAGCAAGTGCAGGGCCCGGCTAAGCCCATCAGTCCACTCAGCTGGTTGTTGCAGTTCCTGGGTTGGTTCTGTTTTCAGTCCCGACTTCCACTGGAACCAATGGGTGTTGCAGTCCAGCCTGATGCTGCCCAGCACAGGCTCGGCCATCACTCTTGCTTCACTCACATAACTTCTGTGGCTGTTCTGATGACAGGGAGCATTCTGATTGGCTGCATCTCAAAGACCTGACAGGACTGTGTGGCCCTATAAGCTGTCCAATCAGCAGCTGCCTGGTCATAGCAGCCCAGAATCCTGTAGCCTCAGCATTCTAGAAGAGCCATGGTGACAGCCTCCTCTGCATGGTGGAGAAAAATGGGTGAGTGGCTCAAGATCTGCTTTCTCTGGTCTTTCTTCCCCACAGGCCCTAGGAATGAGGATTTTCAGGCTCCATGGAAGCCAGCAGAGCATGAGTGTGTGTGGTTGGGTTTCCGTTGAGTGTGAGTTTGGAAATCCGCTGAAAATGTAGTGAAGCCTAGGGCCTTTTCAACACTGGTAGTGTGAAAGCATTTCACTTTTCTGTCAGTCAGAATGCTTGTGCCTCTCCGATGAGGCAAATGGATCCTAGCTCCCCATTAAATGTAGTATGTGGAATAGCGTTTGGATTGTAGAAGAGCCAGGTCAAGCTGATTTCCATAGGCAGACATTACATGACATTTCCTGTCATGGCTCTCAGTGAATTTTCTCTAGTGCAGTCCAGTGTCATGCAACTGGGCCACCATAGTGCAAAAGGGGTCAGTACAAGGACCAGGTGAGGTTCGATGTTGTGGTTAGGTGTAGGGTTAGAATCAGGGTTATGATTTTATCTAGAGATATGATAGTGTTTATGTCAAAGCCTAGATTTAAGGTTAGGACTGATTTTCTTTTCAAGGTTATGTTAGGCCTATGTAAATTATTAGGAATAGATCTAGGAATAAGTTTAGATGTAATTAGGGTTAGGGTTAGAACTAATGCTAAAGGTTAGGTTTAGTAGTGACATAACTCTTAGGATTGAGATAGGACTTATTGCTAGCCCAGTGGTTAGGGTTTTGGATAAACTTACAAATAGAATTAGGTACAGACCTATGTTTTGTATGTTGCATTAAGCAGGATTCGCATTAGGATTTTTTGAGGGGGATAGATTAATGTTTGGATTAGTGGCAGATACAGAGTCTTGCTGTATTTCTGGTTCATACTTAGTTTTCATTAGTGTTGGATTGAAGGTTATTGTTAGGATTGGTGTAAGGACTATGTGGCTTTAGAATAGAGTTAGGGTTACAATTAATGTGAGGATTAAAGCTTGGCTACATTTCGGGTTAAGATGCTGTTTTGTGTCTAGTTTTATGGTTAGGTTAGAGTCAATGGTAGGATTACTCTGCTTAGAGCTAGAGTTAACACTGGGGGAGGGCTAATGCTAGCGCTAAAGTTCTGCTAGGGTTAAGGTTAGGGCACAATCTAGTGTTAGGTTTATGATTAAGGTTTGGCTACATTTGGATTTAGGTTTTGTGTTATAATTAGGGTAATGATTTGGCTTCGCATTAGGGTAAAGATTCGGGTTAGCATTAGGGTTAGGTTTAGAAATACAGCTAGGGTAAGGTTCAGTATTAATGATAGGCTTAGTTATGTCTACATCTGTGTCAGGGTTGGAGTCAGGGTGAGGGCTATGCATTATGCCTAGTTTAGGGTTAGAATACCATGTATGATTGGGACTAGAGCTAGAGCTAGTGTCGGAATTCGGGTTAGAATGATGGCAAGGATTAAGGATAATCATCATTTCTGGCTTAGGGTGTGCTGTAGGGTGCAATTAGTATTAGTGCTAGGCTATTAGATAGGGTCTGGGTAAGGGCTATGTCTAGGTGTAGGGTTAGGTTAATGCCTAGGTTTGAATTATGTTAATATTAGTGCTGGAGCGAGATTCGGAGTAAGAGTAGAGTTATTCCAGGATTAGTGTTATGATTCAGGCTTGATTTATACTTAGTAAGATTAGGATCATGGTCATAGGAAGAGTTAGGGTTCTTGTTATTAGCTGAGTAAGAATTGTGCTGGGTCTGGCACAATAGCCTAGCAGTAAAAGTTCTTGCCTTCCATGTGCCGAGATCACATTTGGTGCCAGTTGTAATTGCAGAAGGGCCGCTTCCCATCAGCACCGTGATTGTGTTCTGGGAAAGCAATCTGGTATGGCCCAAAGCTTTGGGTTGCTGCACCCATGTGGAAGACCTGTGAGAGGCTCTGTGCTCCTGGCTTCAGATTGCTATGGCTATGGCAGTTATGGCTGCTTGGGGAGTGAATCATCAGATGGAAAATTTTCCTCTCTGTCTCTCCTGCTTTCTGTATATCTGACTTTGAAATGTAAAGAAAGAAATGATATAAAAATTAATTATGGCAAGTTCAGATTGAATTTTTGACAAGGGTCAACTTCAGTGTTAGGATTCGGCCTACAGCGTGGCTGATGGTTACAGCTGTAAAAGTCAAGAGACTGAGTTAGCATTACAGTCAGGGTTAGGCTTAGGAATAATGCTAAGGTTGGTTCTAGGTTTAGAGGTAGGTGTGGAAGGAGATTGAGGGTTAGGGTCAAGTTTAAGGCTGGGGTTTGAGATAGAGCTTGGGTTATTTCTTGAGATTATTATTATCTGTGCTTAAGATTAACGACAACCAAATCTTAACTCTCATCTAGCCCTAATGTGAGCACTAAACATAACTCTATCGTTAACCCTAAACTAATTCCCAATTCTAAATCTAACCCTGATTCTAAGTCGAGTCCTACCCCTCGCCCAAGTTCTAACCCTTAATCCTATAATGAATCCTACTGTATCTCTGACCCCAGCACTATCCAAAGCTCAAATTCTAAATCTAACCCTAATAATTATGCCCTAATGCAAACTTTAGCCCTGCCCTAATCCTAAAGATGGGTTTACCTTGAATTAAAGCTCTAACCATAATACCAAATAAGTCTTAGATAAGGGCCCTCTTCCTGTCCTAAACCTGACACTTCCCCTGACATTAACCTTAGCTCTAACCTGAACCCTCACACTGAGTTTCAACCAACTGCAGTCCTAGCCCTGACACTAATCATAGCTCTAAATCCTTTTACTAACTATTGCCCTAGTTCTAATGTTATCCTCTCTGTATAACCATTGAGGTATCCCTAATGTTAACCATAACATGAGCACCAATCATAGCCATAGTTGTAACTGTAGTCCTACTTTTCCTCCTAACTGAAAACCTAACCCTACTCTACCCTAAGAGTAACATCAAGTCATAGCCGTAACACTAACACTAACCTTAACCCTAAAAATAATATCCATTATCACTCTACTCCTAACTCTAGTTCTTTTTTTTTTTTATTACAAAGTCAGACATGCAGAGAGGAGGAGGAGAGACAGACATGAACATCTTCCGTCCCATGATTCATTCCCCAAGTGAGCTGCAACGGCCGGTGCTGTGCTGATCCAAAGCCGGGAGCCAGGAACCTCTTTCGGGTCTCCCACATGGGTGCAGGGTCTCAAGGCTTTGGGCCATCCTTGACTGCTTTCCCAGGCCACAAGCTGGGAGCTGGATGGGAAGTGGAGCTGCCGGGATTGGAACTGGCACCCATGTGGGATCCCGAGTGCATTCAAGGTGAGGACTTTGGCCACTAGTCCATGCTTCCAAGCCCTCTAGTTCTAACCTTAACTTCAACCTCAGCACTTGCCTTCACCCTAGGCCGAATGCTAACACCAGTCTTAAACCTAGTGACAATGTAGCACTCACCCAAACTTTTATACTAGCCCATTCCTGACACTGCAGATTTCCTTAACCTTAACTGTAATGCTAACCCTAATGCCAATCAAATCTCTAGCCATAATCCTAATGCTAGTCTTAACTTTTACTATAAACCTAGCCCTAATTCTAATCTTAACCCCAACATTAATACTTATCATAGATCTATGCTTTGACTTAACCCTGTGCCAAACACTAATGTTAATCCTTGTCCATCTCTACTGCTCACCCTAACCATAGTCCTGCACCAATCATGATCCCAAGATTTTTAAAACGATGTAACTCATAATCTAAATATGAACGTTCAAGCTCAACATAATGCCAAGCAGAGTCATAGCTCCAAGTGTCACACCAGACCCAAACACAACACTAAAGATTCCCTTCATCCTGAACCAGCCGGGTTCCTGAAACAAATCTTCCCTGAGGCCAGCCCTTTCTGGAACTCTAAGCCAAGCCCTAGACTTTACCTGATCATACCCCTAGACCAAATGATGACCTGATTTCTACTACTAGTACTAAGTGCATCCCTAGCTCAAACACAAATCAAACTCCTAAAGCTAACCAAAACTCCTTTTGGCTTTGTTTAATTCTATTTTTGACAATCTTGACATAGTTCATTAGAGTAAAAAGGTTCAAGGGCTACAGGACAGTGGGTAAGGCTATTATTTCCACATTCTCTTCTTTGACTGTATGTGGGGGTAAATGGGGAGGGAGATAAAGGGAGAAGTCGCACCCAGTCTCCACCGGACCCCAGGTCCCTGATGTGGGGCATGCTCAGAGGGTCCTGCTCAAGTGGGTGTTTTGTTTGTTTGTTTTTTCTCAAGTGGTTTAGAGAGTTCAACAGTCATGAATTGCTGCCAATCTTGCAACTGCAAGTACGATGAGGTCTCTGAAGCATACACTGATTGACACAGTCCATCTTCGAGTCTGCGTTTGCCCAGGTTTTCACTGCCAATACATGGCTGAGGTGGGTGATTGACTTGTTCTGTCTTCCGTCTTTTCTTGGTTAGGATTCTGAGTCCAACATTTTGATTGGGGAGGTCTCCAAAGAAATTTTGTGTGAGGTATTCCCAGTCCAGTTTCTTGAATGTACTAGCAAGTGCAGGGCCCGGCACAGCCCGTCAGCCCGCTCAGCTGGTTGTTGCAGTTCCTGGGTTGGTTCTGTTTTCAGTCCCGACTTCCACTGGAACCAATGGGTGTTGCAGTCCAGCCTGATGCTGCCCAGCACAGGCTCGGCCATCACTCTTGCTTCACTCACATAACTTCTGTGGCTGTTCTGATGACAGGGAGCATTCTGATTGGCTGCATCTCAAAGACCTGACAGGACTGTGTGGCCCTATAAGCTGTCCAATCAGCAGCTGCCTGGTCATAGCAGCCCAGAATCCTGTAGCCTCAGCATTCTAGAAGAGCCATGGTGACAGCCTCCTCTGCATGGTGGAGAAAAATGGGTGAGTGGCTCAAGCTCTGCTTTCTCTGGTCTTTCTTCCCCACAGGCCCTGGAAAGGAGGATTTTCAGGCTCCATGGAAGGCAGCAGAGTGTGAGTGTGTGTGGTTGGGTTTCCGTTGAGTGTGAGTTTGGAAATCCGCTGAAAATGTAGTGAAGCCTAGGGCCTTTTCAACACTGGTAGTGTGAAAGCATTTCACTTTTCTGTCAGTCAGAATGCTTGTGCCTCTCCGATGAGCCAAATGGATCCTAGCTCCCCATTAAATGTAGTATGTGGAATAGCGTTTGGATTGTAGAAGAGCCAGGTCAAGCTGATTTCCACAGGCAGACATTACATGACATTTCCTGTCATGGCTCTCAGTGAATTTTCTCTAGTGCAGTCCAGTGTCATGCAACTGGGTCACCATAGTGCAAAAGGGGTCAGTACAAGGACCAGGTGAGGTTCGATGTTGTGGTTAGGTGTAGGGTTAGAATCAGGGTTATGATTTTATCTAGAGATATGATAGTGTTTATGTCAAAGCCTAGATTTAAGGTTAGGACTGATTTTCTTTTCAAGGTTATGTTAGGCCTATGTAAATTATTAGGAATAGATCTAGGAATAAGTTTAGATGTAATTAGGGTTAGGGTTAGAACTAATGCTAAAGGTTAGGTTTAGTAGTGACATAACTTTTAGGATTGAGATAGGACTTATTGCTAGCCCAGTGGTTAGGGTTTTGGATAAACTTACAAATAGAATTAGGTACAGACCTATGTTTTGTATGTTGCATTAAGCAGGATTCGCATTAAGATTTTTTGGGGGGGGATAGATTAATGTTTGGATTAGTGGCAGATACAGAGTCTTGCTGTATTTCTGGTTCATACTTAGTTTTCATTAGTGTTGGATTGAAGGTTATTGTTAGGATTGGTGTAAGGACTATGTGGCTTTAGAATAGAGTTAGGGTTACAATTAATGTGAGGATTAAAGCTTGGCTACATTTCGGGTTAAGATGCTGTTTTGTGTCTAGTTTTATGGTTAGGTTAGAGTCAATGGTAGGATTACTCTGCTTAGAGCTAGAGTTAACACTGGGGGAGGGCTAATGCTAGCGCTAAAGTTCTGCTAGGGTTAAGGTTAGGACACAATCTAGTGTTAGGTTTATGATTAAGGTTTGGCTACATTTGGATTTAGGTTTTGTGTTATAATTAGGGTAATGATTTGGCTTCGCATTAGGGCAAAGATTCGGGTTAGCATTAGGGTTAGGTTTAGAAATACAGCTAGGGTAGGGTTCAGTATTAATGATAGGCTTAGTTATGTCTACATCTGTGTCAGGGTTGGAGTCAGGGTGAGGGCTATGCATTATGCCTAGTTTAGGGTTAGAATACCATGTATGATTGGGACTAGAGCTAGAGCTAGTGTCGGAATTCGGGTTAGAATGATGGCAAGGATTAAGGATAATCATCATTTCTGGCTTAGGGTGTGCTGTAGGGTGCAATTAGTATTAGTGCTAGGCTATTAGATAGGGTCTGGGTAAGGGCTATGTCTAGGTGTAGGGTTAGGTTAATGCCTAGGTTTGAATTATGTTAATATTAGTGCTGGAGCGAGATTCGGAGTAAGAGTAGAGTTATTCCAGGATATTAGTGTTATGATTCAGGCTTGATTTATACTTAGTAAGATTAGGATCATGGTCATAGGAAGAGTTAGGGTTCTTGTTATTAGCTGAGTAAGAATTGTGCTGGGTCTGGCACAATAGCCTAGCAGTAAAAGTTCTTGCCTTCCATGTGCCGAGATCACATTTGGTGCCAGTTGTAATTGCAGAAGGGCCGCTTCCCATCAGCACCGTGATTGTGTTCTGGGAAAGCAATCTGGTATGGCCCAAAGCTTTGGGTTGCTGCACCCATGTGGAAGACCTGTGAGAGGCTCTGTGCTCCTGGCTTCAGATTGCTATGGCTATGGCAGTTATGGCTGCTTGGGGAGTGAATCATCAGATGGAAAATTTTCCTCTCTGTCTCTCCTGCTTTCTGTATATCTGACTTTGAAATGTAAAGAAAGAAATGATATAAAAATGAATTATGGCAAGTTCAGATTGAATTTTTGACAAGGGTCAACTTCAGTGTTAGGATTCGGCCTACAGCATGGCTGATGATTACAGCTATAAAAGTCAAGAGACTGAGTTAGCATTACAGTCAGGGTTAGGCTTAGGAATAATGCTAAGGTTGGTTCTAGGTTTAGAGGTAGGTGTGGAAGGAGATTGAGGGTTAGGGTCAAGTTTAAGGCTGGGGTTTGAGATAGAGCTTGGGTTATTTCTTGAGATTATTATTATTTTTGTTTAGGATTAAGAACAACCAAATCTTAACTCTCATCTAGCCCTAATGTGAGCATTAACCATAACCCTATCGTTAACCCTAAACTAATTCCCAATTCTAAATCTAACCCTGATTCTAAGTTGAATCCTTCCCCTTGCCCAAGTTCTAACCCTTAATCCTATAATGAATCCTACTGTATCTCTGACCCCAGCACTATCCAAAGCTCAAATTCTAAATCTAACCCTAATAATTATGCCCTAATGCAAACTTTAGCCCTGCCCTAATCCTAAAGATGGGTTTACCTTGAATTAAAGCTCTAACCATAATACCAAATAAGTCTTAGATAAGGGCCCTCTTCCTGTCCTAAACCTGACACTTCCCCTGACATTAACCTTAGCTCTAACCTGAACCCTCACACTGAGTTTCAACCAACTGCAGTCCTAGCCCTGACACTAATCATAGCTCTAAATCCTTTTACTAACTATTGCCCTAGTTCTAATGTTATCCTCTCTGTATAACCATTGAGGTATCCCTAATGTTAACCATAACATGAGCACCAATCATAGCCATAGTTGTAACTGTAGTCCTACTTTTCCTCCTAACTGAAAACCTAACCCTACTCTACCCTAAGAGTAACATCAAGTCATAGCCGTAACACTAACACTAACCTTAACCCTAAAAATAATATCCATTATCACTCTACTCCTAACTCTAGTTCTTTTTTTTTTTATTACAAAGTCAGACATGCTGAGAGGAGGAGGAGAGACAGACATGAACATCTTCCGTCCCATGATTCACTCCCCAAGTGAACTGCAACGGCCGGTGCTGTGCTGATCCAAAGCCGGGATCCAGGAACCTCTTTCGGGTCTCCCACATGGGTGCAGGGTCTCAAGGCTTTGGGCCATCCTTGACTGCTTTCCCAGGCCACAAGCTGGGAGCTGGATGGGAAGTGGAGCTGCCGGGATTGGAACTGGCACCCATGTGGGATCCCGAGTGCATTCAAGGCGAGGACTTTAGCCACTAGTCCATGCTTCCGAGCCCTCTAGTTCTAACCTTAACTTCAACCTCAGCACTTGCCTTCACCCTAGGCCGAATGCTAACACCAGTCTTAAACCTAGTGACAATGTAGCACTCACCCAAACTTTTATACTAGCCCATACCTGACACTGTATTTCCCTAACCTTAACTATAATGCTAACCCTAATGCCAATCAAATCTCTAGCCATAATCCTAACGCTAGTCTTAACTTTTACTATAAACCTAGCCCTAATTCTAATCTTAACCCCAACATTAATACTTATCATAGATCTATGCTTTGACTTAACCCTGTGCCAAACACTAACCTTAATCCTTGTCCATCTCTACTGCTCACCCTAACCATAGTCCTGCACCAATCATGATCCCAAGATTTTTAAAACGATGTAACTCATAATCTAAATATGAACGTTCAAGCTCAACATAATGCCAAGCAGAGTCATAGCTCCAAGTGTCACACCAGACCCAAACACAACACTAAAGATTCCCTTCATCCTGAACCAGCCGGGTTCCTGAAACAAATCTTCCCTGAGGCCAGCCCTTTCTGGAACTCTAAGCCAAGCCCTAGACTTTACCTGATCATACCCCTAGACCAAATGATGACCTGATTTCTACTACTAGTACTAAGTGCATCCCTAGCTCAAACACAAATCAAACTCCTAAAGCTAACCAAAACTCCTTTTGGCTTTGTTTAATTCTATTTTTGACAATCTTGACATAGTTCATTAGAGTAAAAAGGTTCAAGGGCTACAGGACAGTGGGTAAGGCTATTATTTCCACATTCTCTTCTTTGACTGTATGTGGGGGTAAATGGGGAGGGAGATAAAGGGAGAAGTCGCACCCAGTCTCCACCGGACCCCAGGTCCCTGATGTGGGGCATGCTCAGAGGGTCCTGCTCAAGTGGGTGTTTTGTTTGTTTGTTTTTTCTCAAGTGGTTTAGAGAGTTCAACAGTCATGAATTGCTGCCAATCTTGCAACTGCAAGTACGATGAGGTCTCTGAAGCATACACTGATTGACACAGTCCATCTTCGAGTCTGCGTTTGCCCAGGTTTTCACTGCCAATACATGGCTGAGGTGGGTGATTGACTTGTTCTGTCTTCCGTCTTTTCTTGGTTAGGATTCTGAGTCCAACATTTTGATTGGGGAGGTCTCCAAAGAAATTTTGTGTGAGGTATTCCCAGTCCAGTTTCTTGAATGTACTAGCAAGTGCAGGGCCCGGCACAGCCCGTCAGCCCGCTCAGCTGGTTGTTGCAGTTCCTGGGTTGGTTCTGTTTTCAGTCCCGACTTCCACTGGAACCAATGGGTGTTGCAGTCCAGCCTGATGCTGCCCAGCACAGGCTCGGCCATCACTCTTGCTTCACTCACATAACTTCTGTGGCTGTTCTGATGACAGGGAGCATTCTGATTGGCTGCATCTCAAAGACCTGACAGGACTGTGTGGCCCTATAAGCTGTCCAATCAGCAGCTGCCTGGTCATAGCAGCCCAGAATCCTGTAGCCTCAGCATTCTAGAAGAGCCATGGTGACAGCCTCCTCTGCATGGTGGAGAAAAATGGGTGAGTGGCTCAAGATCTGCTTTCTCTGGTCTTTCTTCCCCACAGGCCCTGGGAATGAGGATTTTCAGGCTCCATGGAAGCCAGCAGAGCGTGAGTGTGTGTGGTTGGGTTTCCGTTGAGTGTGAGTTTGGAAATCCGCTGAAAATGTAGTGAAGCCTAGGGCCTTTTCAACACTGGTAGTGTGAAAGCATTTCACTTTTCTGTCAGTCAGAATGCTTGTGCCTCTCCGATGAGCCAAATGGATCCTAGCTCCCCATTAAATGTAGTATGTGGAATAGCGTTTGGATTGTAGAAGAGCCAGGTCAAGCTGATTTCCATAGGCAGACATTACATGGCATTTCCTGTCATGGCTCTCAGTGAATTTTCTCTAGTGCAGTCCAGTGTCATGCAACTGGGCCACCATAGTGCAAAAGGGGTCAGTACAAGGACCAGGTGAGGTTCGATGTTGTGGTTAGGTGTAGGGTTAGAATCAGGGTTATGATTTTATCTAGAGATATGATAGTGTTTATGTCAAAGCCTAGATTTAAGGTTAGGACTGATTTTCTTTTCAAGGTTATGTTAGGCCTATGTAAATTATTAGGAATAGATCTAGGAATAAGTTTAGATGTAATTAGGGTTAGGGTTAGAACTAATGCTAAAGGTTAGGTTTAGTAGTGACATAACTCTTAGGATTGAGATAGGACTTATTGCTAGCCCATTGGTTAGGGTTTTGGATAAACTTACAAATAGAATTAGGTACAGACCTATGTTTTGTATGTTGCATTAAGCAGGATTCGCATTAGGATTTTTTGGGGGGGATAGATTAATGTTTGGATTAGTGGCAGATACAGAGTCTTGCTGTATTTCTGGTTCATACTTAGTTTTCATTAGTGTTGGATTGAAGGTTATTGTTAGGATTGGTGTAAGGACTATGTGGCTTTAGAATAGAGTTAGGGTTACAATTAATGTGAGGATTAAAGCTTGGCTACATTTCGGGTTAAGATGCTGTTTTGTGTCTAGTTTTATGGTTAGGTTAGAGTCAATGGTAGGATTACTCTGCTTAGAGCTAGAGTTAACACTGGGGGAGGGCTAATGCTAGCGCTAAAGTTCTGCTAGGGTTAAGGTTAGGGCACAATCTAGTGTTAGGTTTATGATTAAGGTTTGGCTACATTTGGATTTAGGTTTTGTGTTATAATTAGGGTAATGATTTGGCTTCGCATTAGGGTAAAGATTCGGGTTAGCATTAGGGTTAGGTTTAGAAATACAGCTAGGGTAGGGTTCAGTATTAATGATAGGCTTAGTTATGTCTACATCTGTGTCAGGGTTGGAGTCAGGGTGAGGGCTATGCATTATGCCTAGTTTAGGGTTAGAATACCATGTATGATTGGGACTAGAGCTAGAGCTAGTGTCGGAATTCGGGTTAGAATGATGGCAAGGATTAAGGATAATCATCATTTCTGGCTTAGGGTGTGCTGTAGGGTGCAATTAGTATTAGTGCTAGGCTATTAGATAGGGTCTGGGTAAGGGCTATGTCTAGGTGTAGGGTTAGGTTAATGCCTGGGTTTGAATTATGTTAATATTAGTGCTGGAGCGAGATTCGGAGTAAGAGTAGAGTTATTCCAGGATTAGTGTTATGATTCAGGCTTGATTTATACTTAGTAAGATTAGGATCATGGTCATAGGAAGAGTTAGGGTTCTTGTTATTAGCTGAGTAAGAATTGTGCTGGGTCTGGCACAATAGCCTAGCAGTAAAAGTTCTTGCCTTCCATGTGCCGAGATCACATTTGGTGCCAGTTGTAATTGCAGAAGGGCCGCTTCCCATCAGCACCGTGATTGTGTTCTGGGAAAGC
Source organism: Ochotona princeps (assembly GCF_030435755.1). Taxonomy (NCBI): domain Eukaryota; kingdom Metazoa; phylum Chordata; class Mammalia; order Lagomorpha; family Ochotonidae; genus Ochotona; species Ochotona princeps. Next base: position 127,012,563 of record NC_080833.1, read on the forward strand.
AATCTGGTATGGCCCAAAGCTTTGGGTTGCTGCACCCATGTGGAAGACCTGTGAGAGGCTCTGTGCTCCTGGCTTCAGATTGCTATGGCTATGGCAGTTATGGCTGCTTGGGGAGTGAATCATCAGATGGAAAATTTTCCTCTCTGTCTCTCCTGCTTTCTGTATATCTGACTTTGAAATGTAAAGAAAGAAATGATATAAAAATGAATTATGGCAAGTTCAGATTGAATTTTTGACAAGGGTCAACTTCAGTGTTAGGATTCGGCCTACAGCGTGGCTGATGGTTACAGCTGTAAAAGTCAAGAGACTGAGTTAGCATTACAGTCAGGGTTAGGCTTAGGAATAATGCTAAGGTTGGTTCTAGGTTTAGAGGTAGGTGTGGAAGGAGATTGAGGGTTAGGGTCAAGTTTAAGGCTGGGGTTTGAGATAGAGCTTGGGTTATTTCTTGAGATTATTATTATTTTTGTTTAGGATTAAGGACAACCAAATCTTAACTCTCATCTAGCCCTAATGTGAGCACTAAACATAACTCTATCGTTAACCCTAAACTAATTCCCAATTCTAAATCTAACCCTGATTCTAAGTCGAGTCCTACCCCTCGCCCAAGTTCTAACCCTTAATCCTATAATGAATCCTACTGTATCTCTGACCCCAGCACTATCCAAAGCTCAAATTCTAAATCTAACCCTAATAATTATGCCCTAATGCAAACTTTAGCCCTGCCCTAATCCTAAAGATGGGTTTACCTTGAATTAAAGCTCTAACCATAATACCAAATAAGTCTTAGATAAGGGCCCTCTTCCTGTCCTAAACCTGACACTTCCCCTGACATTAACCTTAGCTCTAACCTGAACCCTCACACTGAGTTTCAACCAACTGCAGTCCTAGCCCTGACACTAATCATAGCTCTAAATCCTTTTACTAACTATTGCCCTAGTTCTAATGTTATCCTCTCTGTATAACCATTGAGGTATCCCTAATGTTAACCATAACATGAGCACCAATCATAGCCATAGTTGTAACTGTAGTCCTACTTTTCCTCCTAACTGAAAACCTAACCCTACTCTACCCTAAGAGTAACATCAAGTCATAGCCGTAACACTAACACTAACCTTAACCCTAAAACTAATATCCATTATCACTCTACTCCTAACTCTAGTTCTCTTTTTTTTTTATTACAAAGTCAGACATGCAGAGAGGAGGAGGAGAGACAGACATGAACATCTTCCGTCCCATGATTCATTCCCCAAGTGTGCTGCAACGGCCGGTGCTGTGCTGATCCAAAGCCGGGAGCCAGGAACCTCTTTCGGGTCTCCCACATGGGTGCAGGGTCTCAAGGCTTTGGGCCATCCTTGACTGCTTTCCCAGGCCACAAGCTGGGAGCTGGATGGGAAGTGGAGCTGCTGGGATTGGAACTGGCACCCATGTGGGATCCCGAGTGCATTCAAGGTGAGGACTTTAGCCACTAGTCCATGCTTCCAAGCCCTCTAGTTCTAACCTTAACTTCAACCTCAGCACTTGCCTTCACCCTAGGCCGAATGCTAACACCAGTCTTAAACCTAGTGACAATGTAGCACTCACCCAAACTTTTATACTAGCCCATTCCTGACACTGCAGATTTCCTTAACCTTAACTGTAATGCTAACCCTAATGCCAATCAAATCTCTAGCCATAATCCTAATGCTAGTCTTAACTTTTACTATAAACCTAGCCCTAATTCTAATCTTAACCCCAACATTAATACTTATCATAGATCTATGCTTTGACTTAACCCTGTGCCAAACACTAATGTTAATCCTTGTCCATCTCTACTGCTCACCCTAACCATAGTCCTGCACCAATCATGATCCCAAGATTTTTAAAACGATGTAACTCATAATCTAAATATGAACGTTCAAGCTCAACATAATGCCAAGCAGAGTCATAGCTCCAAGTGTCACACCAGACCCAAACACAACACTAAAGATTCCCTTCATCCTGAACCAGCCGGGTTCCTGAAACAAATCTTCCCTGAGGCCAGCCCTTTCTGGAACTCTAAGCCAAGCCCTAGACTTTACCTGATCATACCCCTAGACCAAATGATGACCTGATTTCTACTACTAGTACTAAGTGCATCCCTAGCTCAAACACAAATCAAACTCCTAAAGCTAACCAAAACTCCTTTTGGCTTTGTTTAATTCTATTTTTGACAATCTTGACATAGTTCATTAGAGTAAAAAGGTTCAAGGGCTACAGGACAGTGGGTAAGGCTATTATTTCCACATTCTCTTCTTTGACTGTATGTGGGGGTAAATGGGGAGGGAGATAAAGGGAGAAGTCGCACCCAGTCTCCACCGGACCCCAGGTCCCTGATGTGGGGCATGCTCAGAGGGTCCTGCTCAAGTGGGTGTTTTGTTTGTTTGTTTTTTCTCAAGTGGTTTAGAGAGTTCAACAGTCATGAATTGCTGCCAATCTTGCAACTGCAAGTACGATGAGGTCTCTGAAGCATACACTGATTGACACAGTCCATCTTCGAGTCTGCGTTTGCCCAGGTTTTCACTGCCAATACATGGCTGAGGTGGGTGATTGACTTGTTCTGTCTTCCGTCTTTTCTTGGTTAGGATTCTGAGTCCAACATTTTGATTGGGGAGGTCTCCAAAGAAATTTTGTGTGAGGTATTCCCAGTCCAGTTTCTTGAATGTACTAGCAAGTGCAGGGCCCGGCACAGCCCGTCAGCCCGCTCAGCTGGTTGTTGCAGTTCCTGGGTTGGTTCTGTTTTCAGTCCCGACTTCCACTGGAACCAATGGGTGTTGCAGTCCAGCCTGATGCTGCCCAGCACAGGCTCGGCCATCACTCTTGCTTCACTCACATAACTTCTGTGGCTGTTCTGATGACAGGGAGCATTCTGATTGGCTGCATCTCAAAGACCTGACAGGACTGTGTGGCCCTATAAGCTGTCCAATCAGCAGCTGCCTGGTCATAGCAGCCCAGAATCCTGTAGCCTCAGCATTCTAGAAGAGCCATGGTGACAGCCTCCTCTGCATGGTGGAGAAAAATGGGTGAGTGGCTCAAGCTCTGCTTTCTCTGGTCTTTCTTCCCCACAGGCCCTGGAAAGGAGGATTTTCAGGCTCCATGGAAGGCAGCAGAGCGTGAGTGTGTGTGGTTGGGTTTCCGTTGAGTGTGAGTTTGGAAATCCGCTGAAAATGTAGTGAAGCCTAGGGCCTTTTCAACACTGGTAGTGTGAAAGCATTTCACTTTTCTGTCAGTCAGAATGCTTGTGCCTCTCCGATGAGCCAAATGGATCCTAGCTCCCCATTAAATGTAGTATGTGGAATAGCGTTTGGATTGTAGAAGAGCCAGGTCAAGCTGATTTCCATAGGCAGACATTACATGACATTTCCTGTCATGGCTCTCAGTGAATTTTCTCTAGTGCAGTCCAGTGTCATGCAACTGGGTCACCATAGTGCAAAAGGGGTCAGTACAAGGACCAGGTGAGGTTCGATGTTGTGGTTAGGTGTAGGGTTAGAATCAGGGTTATGATTTTATCTAGAGATATGATAGTGTTTATGTCAAAGCCTAGATTTAAGGTTAGGACTGATTTTCTTTTCAAGGTTATGCTAGGCCTATGTAAATTATTAGGAATAGATCTAGGAATAAGTTTAGATGTAATTAGGGTTAGGGTTAGAACTAATGCTAAAGGTTAGGTTTAGTAGTGACATAACTTTTAGGATTGAGATAGGACTTATTGCTAGCCCAGTGGTTAGGGTTTTGGATAAACTTACAAATAGAATTAGGTACAGACCTATGTTTTGTATGTTGCATTAAGCAGGATTCGCATTAAGATTTTTTGGGGGGGGATAGATTAATGTTTGGATTAGTGGCAGATACAGAGTCTTGCTGTATTTCTGGTTCATACTTAGTTTTCATTAGTGTTGGATTGAAGGTTATTGTTAGGATTGGTGTAAGGACTATGTGGCTTTAGAATAGAGTTAGGGTTACAATTAATGTGAGGATTAAAGCTTGGCTACATTTCGGGTTAAGATGCTGTTTTGTGTCTAGTTTTATGGTTAGGTTAGAGTCAATGGTAGGATTACTCTGCTTAGAGCTAGAGTTAACACTGGGGGAGGGCTAATGCTAGCGCTAAAGTTCTGCTAGGGTTAAGGTTAGGACACAATCTAGTGTTAGGTTTATGATTAAGGTTTGGCTACATTTGGATTTAGGTTTTGTGTTATAATTAGGGTAATGATTTGGCTTCGCATTAGGGTAAAGATTCGGGTTAGCATTAGGGTTAGGTTTAGAAATACAGCTAGGGTAGGGTTCAGTATTAATGATAGGCTTAGTTATGTCTACATCTGTGTCAGGGTTGGAGTCAGGGTGAGGGCTATGCATTATGCCTAGTTTAGGGTTAGAATACCATGTATGATTGGGACTAGAGCTAGAGCTAGTGTCGGAATTCGGGTTAGAATGATGGCAAGGATTAAGGATAATCATCATTTCTGGCTTAGGGTGTGCTGTAGGGTGCAATTAGTATTAGTGCTAGGCTATTAGATAGGGTCTGGGTAAGGGCTATGTCTAGGTGTAGGGTTAGGTTAATGCCTAGGTTTGAATTATGTTAATATTAGTGCTGGAGCGAGATTCGGAGTAAGAGTAGAGTTATTCCAGGATTAGTGTTATGATTCAGGCTTGATTTATACTTAGTAAGATTAGGATCATGGTCATAGGAAGAGTTAGGGTTCTTGTTATTAGCTGAGTAAGAATTGTGCTGGGTCTGGCACAATAGCCTAGCAGTAAAAGTTCTTGCCTTCCATGTGCCGAGATCACATTTGGTGCCAGTTGTAATTGCAGAAGGGCCGCTTCCCATCAGCACCGTGATTGTGTTCTGGGAAAGCAATCTGGTATGGCCCAAAGCTTTGGGTTGCTGCACCCATGTGGAAGACCTGTGAGAGGCTGTGTGCTCCTGGCTTCAGATTGCTATGGCTATGGCAGTTATGGCTGCTTGGGGAGTGAATCATCAGATGGAAAATTTTCCTCTCTGTCTCTCCTGCTTTCTGTATATCTGACTTTGAAATGTAAAGAAATAAATTATATAAAAATGAATTATGGCAAGTTCAGATTGAATTTTTGACAAGGGTCAACTTCAGTGTTAGGATTCGGCCTACAGCATGGCTGATGATTACAGCTATAAAAGTCAAGAGACTGAGTTAGCATTACAGTCAGGGTTAGGCTTAGGAATAATGCTAAGGTTGGTTCTAGGTTTAGAGGTAGGTGTGGAAGGAGATTGAGGGTTAGGGTCAAGTTTAAGGCTGGGGTTTGAGATAGAGCTTGGGTTATTTCTTGAGATTATTATTATTTTTGTTTAGGATTAAGAACAACCAAATCTTAACTCTCATCTAGCCCTAATGTGAGCATTAACCATAACCCTATCGTTAACCCTAAACTAATTCCCAATTCTAAATCTAACCCTGATTCTAAGTTGAATCCTTCCCCTTGCCCAAGTTCTAACCCTTAATCCTATAATGAATCCTACTGTATCTCTGACCCCAGCACTATCCAAAGCTCAAATTCTAAATCTAACCCTAATAATTATGCCCTAATGCAAACTTTAGCCCTGCCCTAATCCTAAAGATGGGTTTACCTTGAATTAAAGCTCTAACCATAATACCAAATAAGTCTTAGATAAGGGCCCTCTTCCTGTCCTAAACCTGACACTTCCCCTGACATTAACCTTAGCTCTAACCTGAACCCTCACACTGAGTTTCAACCAACTGCAGTCCTAGCCCTGACACTAATCATAGCTCTAAATCCTTTTACTAACTATTGCCCTAGTTCTAATGTTATCCTCTCTGTATAACCATTGAGGTATCCCTAATGTTAACCATAACATGAGCACCAATCATAGCCATAGTTGTAACTGTAGTCCTACTTTTCCTCCTAACTGAAAACCTAACCCTACTCTACCCTAAGAGTAACATCAAGTCATAGCCGTAACACTAACACTAACCTTAACCCTAAAACTAATATCCATTATCACTCTACTCCTAACTCTAGTTCTTTTTTTTTTTATTACAAAGTCAGACATGCTGAGAGGAGGAGGAGAGACAGACATGAACATCTTCCGTCCCATGATTCACTCCCCAAGTGAACTGCAACGGCCGGTGCTGTGCTGATCCAAAGCCGGGATCCAGGAACCTCTTTCGGGTCTCCCACATGGGTGCAGGGTCTCAAGGCTTTGTGCCATCCTTGACTGCTTTCCCAGGCCACAAGCTGGGAGCTGGATGGGAAGTGGAGCTGCCGGGATTGGAACTGGCACCCATGTGGGATCCCGAGTGCATTCAAGGCGAGGACTTTAGCCACTAGTCCATGCTTCCGAGCCCTCTAGTTCTAACCTTAACTTCAACCTCAGGACTTGCCTTCACCCTAGGCCGAATGCTAACACCAGTCTTAAACCTAGTGACAATGTAGCACTCACCCAAACTTTGATACTAGCCCATACCTGACACTGTATTTCCCTAACCTTAACTATAATGCTAACCCTAATGCCAATCAAATCTCTAGCCATAATCCTAACGCTAGTCTTAACTTTTACTATAAACCTAGCCCTAATTCTAATCTTAACCCCAACATTAATACTTATCATAGATCTATGCTTTGACTTAACCCTGTGCCAAACACTAACCTTAATCCTTGTCCATCTCTACTGCTCACCCTAACCATAGTCCTGCACCAATCATGATCCCAAGATTTTTAAAACGATGTAACTCATAATCTAAATATGAACGTTCAAGCTCAACATAATGCCAAGCAGAGTCGTAGCTCCAAGTGTCACACCAGACCCAAACACAACACTAAAGATTCCCTTCATCCTGAACCAGCCGGGTTCCTGAAACAAATCTTCCCTGAGGCCAGCCCTTTCTGGAACTCTAAGCCAAGCCCTAGACTTTACCTGATCATACCCCTAGACCAAATGATGACCTGATTTCTACTACTAGTACTAAGTGCATCCCTAGCTCAAACACAAATCAAACTCCTAAAGCTAACCAAAACTCCTTTTGGCTTTGTTTAATTCTATTTTTGACAATCTTGACATAGTTCATTAGAGTAAAAAGGTTCAAGGGCTACAGGACAGTGGGTAAGGCTATTATTTCCACATTCTCTTCTTTGACTGTATGTGGGGGTAAATGGGGAGGGAGATAAAGGGAGAAGTCGCACCCAGTCTCCACCGGACCCCAGGTCCCTGATGTGGGGCATGCTCAGAGGGTCCTGCTCAAGTGGGTGTTTTGTTTGTTTGTTTTTTCTCAAGTGGTTTAGAGAGTTCAACAGTCATGAATTGCTGCCAATCTTGCAACTGCAAGTACGATGAGGTCTCTGAAGCATACACTGATTGACACAGTCCATCTTCGAGTCTGCGTTTGCCCAGGTTTTCACTGCCAATACATGGCTGAGGTGGGTGATTGACTTGTTCTGTCTTCCGTCTTTTCTTGGTTAGGATTCTGAGTCCAACATTTTGATTGGGGAGGTCTCCAAAGAAATTTTGTGTGAGGTATTCCCAGTCCAGTTTCTTGAATGTACTAGCAAGTGCAGGGCCCGGCACAGCCCGTCAGCCCGCTCAGCTGGTTGTTGCAGTTCCTGGGTTGGTTCTGTTTTCAGTCCCGACTTCCACTGGAACCAATGGGTGTTGCAGTCCAGCCTGATGCTGCCCAGCACAGGCTCGGCCATCACTCTTGCTTCACTCACATAACTTCTGTGGCTGTTCTGATGACAGGGAGCATTCTGATTGGCTGCATCTCAAAGACCTGACAGGACTGTGTGGCCCTATAAGCTGTCCAATCAGCAGCTGCCTGGTCATAGCAGCCCAGAATCCTGTAGCCTCAGCATTCTAGAAGAGCCATGGGGACAGCCTCCTCTGCATGGTGGAGAAAAATGGGTGAGTGGCTCAAGCTCTGCTTTCTCTGGTCTTTCTTCCCCACAGGCCCTGGAAAGGAGGATTTTCAGGCTCCATGGAAGGCAGCAGAGTGTGAGTGTGTGTGGTTGGGTTTCCGTTGAGTGTGAGTTTGGAAATCCGCTGAAAATGTAGTGAAGCCTAGGGCCTTTTCAACACTGGTAGTGTGAAAGCATTTCACTTTTCTGTCAGTCAGAATGCTTGTGCCTCTCCGATGAGCCAAATGGATCCTAGCTCCCCATTAAATGTAGTATGTGGAATAGCGTTTGGATTGTAGAAGAGCCAGGTCAAGCTGATTTCCATAGGCAGACATTACATGACATTTCCTGTCATGGCTCTCAGTGAATTTTCTCTAGTGCAGTCCAGTGTCATGCAACTGGGTCACCATAGTGCAAAAGGGGTCAGTACAAGGACCAGGTGAGGTTCGATGTTGTGGTTAGGTGTAGGGTTAGAATCAGGGTTATGATTTTATCTAGAGATATGATAGTGTTTATGTCAAAGCCTAGATTTAAGGTTAGGACTGATTTTCTTTTCAAGGTTATGTTAGGCCTATGTAAATTATTAGGAATAGATCTAGGAATAAGTTTAGATGTAATTAGGGTTAGGGTTAGAACTAATGCTAAAGGTTAGGTTTAGTAGTGACATAACTTTTAGGATTGAGATAGGACTTATTGCTAGCCCAGTGGTTAGGGTTTTGGATAAACTTACAAATAGAATTAGGTACAGACCTATGTTTTGTATGTTGCATTAAGCAGGATTCGCATTAAGATTTTTTGGGGGGGGATAGATTAATGTTTGGATTAGTGGCAGATACAGAGTCTTGCTGTATTTCTGGTTCATACTTAGTTTTCATTAGTGTTGGATTGAAGGTTATTGTTAGGATTGGTGTAAGGACTATGTGGCTTTAGAATAGAGTTAGGGTTACAATTAATGTGAGGATTAAAGCTTGGCTACATTTCGGGTTAAGATGCTGTTTTGTGTCTAGTTTTATGGTTAGGTTAGAGTCAATGGTAGGATTACTCTGCTTAGAGCTAGAGTTAACACTGGGGGAGGGCTAATGCTAGCGCTAAAGTTCTGCTAGGGTTAAGGTTAGGACACAATCTAGTGTTAGGTTTATGATTAAGGTTTGGCTACATTTGGATTTAGGTTTTGTGTTATAATTAGGGTAATGATTTGGCTTCGCATTAGGGTAAAGATTCGGGTTAGCATTAGGGTTAGGTTTAGAAATACAGCTAGGGTAGGGTTCAGTATTAATGATAGGCTTAGTTATGTCTACATCTGTGTCAGGGTTGGAGTCAGGGTGAGGGCTATGCATTATGCCTAGTTTAGGGTTAGAATACCATGTATGATTGGGACTAGAGCTAGAGCTAGTGTCGGAATTCGGGTTAGAATGATGGCAAGGATTAAGGATAATCATCATTTCTGGCTTAGGGTGTGCTGTAGGGTGCAATTAGTATTAGTGCTAGGCTATTAGATAGGGTCTGGGTAAGGGCTATGTCTAGGTGTAGGGTTAGGTTAATGCCTAGGTTTGAATTATGTTAATATTAGTGCTGGAGCGAGATTCGGAGTAAGAGTAGAGTTATTCCAGGATTAGTGTTATGATTCAGGCTTGATTTATACTTAGTAAGATTAGGATCATGGTCATAGGAAGAGTTAGGGTTCTTGTTATTAGCTGAGTAAGAATTATGCTGGGTCTGGCACAATAGCCTAGCAGTAAAAGTTCTTGCCTTCCATGTGCCGAGATCACATTTGGTGCCAGTTGTAATTGCAGAAGGGCCGCTTCCCATCAGCACCGTGATTGTGTTCTGGGAAAGCAATCTGGTATGGCCCAAAGCTTTGGGTTGCTGCACCCATGTGGAAGACCTGTGAGAGGCTCTGTGCTCCTGGCTTCAGATTGCTATGGCTATGGCAGTTATGGCTGCTTGGGGAGTGAATCATCAGATGGAAAATTTTCCTCTCTGTCTCTCCTGCTTTCTGTATATCTGACTTTGAAATGTAAAGAAAGAAATGATATAAAAATGAATTATGGCAAGTTCAGATTGAATTTTTGACAAGGGTCAACTTCAGTGTTAGGATTCGGCCTACAGCATGGCTGATGATTACAGCTATAAAAGTCAAGAGACTGAGTTAGCATTACAGTCAGGGTTAGGCTTAGGAATAATGCTAAGGTTGGTTCTAGGTTTAGAGGTAGGTGTGGAAGGAGATTGAGGGTTAGGGTCAAGTTTAAGGCTGGGGTTTGAGATAGAGCTTGGGTTATTTCTTGAGATGATTATTATTTTTGTTTAGGATTAAGAACAACCAAATCTTAACTCTCATCTAGCCCTAATGTGAGCACTAACCATAACCCTATCGTTAACCCTAAACTAATTCCCAATTCTAAATCTAACCCTGATTCTAAGTTGAATCCTTCCCCTTGCCCAAGTTCTAACCCTTAATCCTATAATGAATCCTACTGTATCTCTGACCCCAGCACTATCCAAAGCTCAAATTCTAAATCTAACCCTAATAATTATGCCCTAATGCAAACTTTAGCCCTGCCCTAATCCTAAAGATGGGTTTACCTTGAATTAAAGCTCTAACCATAATACCAAATAAGTCTTAGATAAGGGCCCTCTTCCTGTCCTAAACCTGACACTTCCCCTGACATTAACCTTAGCTCTAACCTGAACCCTCACACTGAGTTTCAACCAACTGCAGTCCTAGCCCTGACACTAATCATAGCTCTAAATCCTTTTACTAACTATTGCCCTAGTTCTAATGTTATCCTCTCTGTATAACCATTGAGGTATCCCTAATGTTAACCATAACATGAGCACCAATCATAGCCATAGTTGTAACTGTAGTCCTACTTTTCCTCCTAACTGAAAACCTAACCCTACTCTACCCTAAGAGTAACATCAAGTCATAGCCGTAACACTAACACTAACCTTAACCCTAAAACTAATATCCATTATCACTCTACTCCTAACTCTAGTTCTTTTTTTTTTTTTATTACAAAGTCAGACATGCTGAGAGGAGGAGGAGAGACAGACATGAACATCTTCCGTCCCATGATTCACTCCCCAAGTGAGCTGCAACGGCCGGTGCTGTGCTGATCCAAAGCCGGGATCCAGGAACCTCTTTCGGGTCTCCCACATGGGTGCAGGGTCTCAAGGCTTTGTGCCATCCTTGACTGCTTTCCCAGGCCACAAGCTGGGAGCTGGATGGGAAGTGGAGCTGCCGGGATTGGAACTGGCACCCATGTGGGATCCCGAGTGCATTCAAGGCGAGGACTTTAGCCACTAGTCCATGCTTCCGAGCCCTCTAGTTCTAACCTTAACTTCAACCTCAGCACTTGCCTTCACCCTAGGCCGAATGCTAACACCAGTCTTAAACCTAGTGACAATGTAGCACTCACCCAAACTTTGATACTAGCCCATTCCTGACACTGTATTTCCCTAACCTTAACTATAATGCTAACCCTAATGCCAATCAAATCTCTAGCCATAATCCTAACGCTAGTCTTAACTTTTACTATAAACCTAGCCCTAATTCTAATCTTAACCCCAACATTAATACTTATCATAGATCTATGCTTTGACTTAACCCTGTGCCAAACACTAACCTTAATCCTTGTCCATCTCTACTGCTCACCCTAAACATAGTCCTGCACCAATCATTATCCCAAGATTTTTAAAACGATGTAACTCATAATCTAAATATGAACGTTCAAGCTCAACATAATGCCAAGCAGAGTCATAGCTCCAAGTGTCACACCAGACCCAAACACAACACTAAAGATTCCCTTCATCCTGAACCAGCCGGGTTCCTGAAACAAATCTTCCCTGAGGCCAGCCCTTTCTGGAACTCTAAGCCAAGCCCTAGACTTTACCTGATCATACCCCTAGACCAAATGATGACCTGATTTGTACTAGTAGTACTAAGTGCATCCCTAGCTCAAACACAAATCAAACTCCTAAAGCTAACCAAAACTCCTTTTGGCTTTGTTTAATTCTATTTTTGACAATCTTGACATAGTTCATTAGAGTAAAAAGGTTCAAGGGCTACAGGACAGTGGGTAAGGCTATTATTTCCACATTCTCTTCTTTGACGGTATGTGGGGGTAAATGGGGAGGGAGATAAAGGGAGAAGTCGCACCCAGTCTCCACCGGACCCCAGGTCCCTGATGTGGGGCATGCTCAGAGGGTCCTGCTCAAGTGGGTGTTTTGTTTGTTTGTTTTTTCTCAAGTGGTTTAGAGAGTTCAACAGTCATGAATTGCTGCCAATCTTGCAACTGCAAGTACGATGAGGTCTCTGAAGCATACACTGATTGACACAGTCCATCTTCGAGTCTGCGTTTGCCCAGGTTTTCACTGCCAATACATGGCTGAGGTGGGTGATTGACTTGTTCTGTCTTCCCTCTTTTCTTGGTTAGGATTCTGAGTCCAACATTTTGATTGGGGAGGTCTCCAAAGAAATTTTGTGTGAGGTATTCCCAGTCCAGTTTCTTGAATGTACTAGCAAGTGCAGGGCCCGGCACAGCCCGTCAGCCCGCTCAGCTGGTTGTTGCAGTTCCTGGGTTGGTTCTGTTTTCAGTCCCGACTTCCACTGGAACCAATGGGTGTTGCAGTCCAGCCTGATGCTGCCCAGCACAGGCTCGGCCATCACTCTTGCTTCACTCACATAACTTCTGTGGCTGTTCTGATGACAGGGAGCATTCTGATTGGCTGCATCTCAAAGACCTGACAGGACTGTGTGGCCCTATAAGCTGTCCAATCAGCAGCTGCCTGGTCATAGCAGCCCAGAATCCTGTAGCCTCAGCATTCTAGAAGAGCCATGGGGACAGCCTCCTCTGCATGGTGGAGAAAAATGGGTGAGTGGCTCAAGCTCTGCTTTCTCTGGTCTTTCTTCCCCACAGGCCCTGGAAAGGAGGATTTTCAGGCTCCATGGAAGGCAGCAGAGTGTGAGTGTGTGTGGTTGGGTTTCCGTTGAGTGTGAGTTTGGAAATCCGCTGAAAATGTAGTGAAGCCTAGGGCCTTTTCAACACTGGTAGTGTGAAAGCATTTCACTTTTCTGTCAGTCAGAATGCTTGTGCCTCTCCGATGAGCCAAATGGATCCTAGCTCCCCATTAAATGTAGTATGTGGAATAGCGTTTGGATTGTAGAAGAGCCAGGTCAAGCTGATTTCCATAGGCAGACATTACATGACATTTCCTGTCATGGCTCTCAGTGAATTTTCTCTAGTGCAGTCCAGTGTCATGCAACTGGGTCACCATAGTGCAAAAGGGGTCAGTACAAGGACCAGGTGAGGTTCGATGTTGTGGTTAGGTGTAGGGTTAGAATCAGGGTTATGATTTTATCTAGAGATATGATAGTGTTTATGTCAAAGCCTAGATTTAAGGTTAGGACTGATTTTCTTTTCAAGGTTATGTTAGGCCTATGTAAATTATTAGGAATAGATCTAGGAATAAGTTTAGATGTAATTAGGGTTAGGGTTAGAACTAATGCTAAAGGTTAGGTTTAGTAGTGACATAACTTTTAGGATTGAGATAGGACTTATTGCTAGCCCAGTGGTTAGGGTTTTGGATAAACTTACAAATAGAATTAGGTACAGACCTATGTTTTGTATGTTGCATTAAGCAGGATTCGCATTAAGATTTTTTGGGGGGGGATAGATTAATGTTTGGATTAGTGGCAGATACAGAGTCTTGCTGTATTTCTGGTTCATACTTAGTTTTCATTAGTGTTGGATTGAAGGTTATTGTTAGGATTGGTGTAAGGACTATGTGGCTTTAGAATAGAGTTAGGGTTACAATTAATGTGAGGATTAAAGCTTGGCTACATTTCGGGTTAAGATGCTGTTTTGTGTCTAGTTTTATGGTTAGGTTAGAGTCAATGGTAGGATTACTCTGCTTAGAGCTAGAGTTAACACTGGGGGAGGGCTAATGCTAGCGCTAAAGTTCTGCTAGGGTTAAGGTTAGGACACAATCTAGTGTTAGGTTTATGATTAAGGTTTGGCTACATTTGGATTTAGGTTTTGTGTTATAATTAGGGTAATGATTTGGCTTCGCATTAGGGTAAAGATTCGGGTTAGCATTAGGGTTAGGTTTAGAAATACAGCTAGGGTAGGGTTCAGTATTAATGATAGGCTTAGTTATGTCTACATCTGTGTCAGGGTTGGAGTCAGGGTGAGGGCTATGCATTATGCCTAGTTTAGGGTTAGAATACCATGTATGATTGGGACTAGAGCTAGAGCTAGTGTCGGAATTCGGGTTAGAATGATGGCAAGGATTAAGGATAATCATCATTTCTGGCTTAGGGTGTGCTGTAGGGTGCAATTAGTATTAGTGCTAGGCTATTAGATAGGGTCTGGGTAAGGGCTATGTCTAGGTGTAGGGTTAGGTTAATGCCTAGGTTTGAATTATGTTAATATTAGTGCTGGAGCGAGATTCGGAGTAAGAGTAGAGTTATTCCAGGATTAGTGTTATGATTCAGGCTTGATTTATACTTAGTAAGATTAGGATCATGGTCATAGGAAGAGTTAGGGTTCTTGTTATTAGCTGAGTAAGAATTATGCTGGGTCTGGCACAATAGCCTAGCAGTAAAAGTTCTTGCCTTCCATGTGCCGAGATCACATTTGGTGCCAGTTGTAATTGCAGAAGGGCCGCTTCCCATCAGCACCGTGATTGTGTTCTGGGAAAGCAATCTGGTATGGCCCAAAGCTTTGGGTTGCTGCACCCATGTGGAAGACCTGTGAGAGGCTCTGTGCTCCTGGCTTCAGATTGCTATGGCTATGGCAGTTATGGCTGCTTGGGGAGTGAATCATCAGATGGAAAATTTTCCTCTCTGTCTCTCCTGCTTTCTGTATATCTGACTTTGAAATGTAAAGAAAGAAATGATATAAAAATGAATTATGGCAAGTTCAGATTGAATTTTTGACAAGGGTCAACTTCAGTGTTAGGATTCGGCCTACAGCATGGCTGATGATTACAGCTATAAAAGTCAAGAGACTGAGTTAGCATTACAGTCAGGGTTAGGCTTAGGAATAATGCTAAGGTTGGTTCTAGGTTTAGAGGTAGGTGTGGAAGGAGATTGAGGGTTAGGGTCAAGTTTAAGGCTGGGGTTTGAGATAGAGCTTGGGTTATTTCTTGAGATGATTATTATTTTTGTTTAGGATTAAGAACAACCAAATCTTAACTCTCATCTAGCCCTAATGTGAGCACTAACCATAACCCTATCGTTAACCCTAAACTAATTCCCAATTCTAAATCTAACCCTGATTCTAAGTTGAATCCTTCCCCTTGCCCAAGTTCTAACCCTTAATCCTATAATGAATCCTACTGTATCTCTGACCCCAGCACTATCCAAAGCTCAAATTCTAAATCTAACCCTAATAATTATGCCCTAATGCAAACTTTAGCCCTGCCCTAATCCTAAAGATGGGTTTACCTTGAATTAAAGCTCTAACCATAATACCAAATAAGTCTTAGATAAGGGCCCTCTTCCTGTCCTAAACCTGACACTTCCCCTGACATTAACCTTAGCTCTAACCTGAACCCTCACACTGAGTTTCAACCAACTGCAGTCCTAGCCCTGACACTAATCATAGCTCTAAATCCTTTTACTAACTATTGCCCTAGTTCTAATGTTATCCTCTCTGTATAACCATTGAGGTATCCCTAATGTTAACCATAACATGAGCACCAATCATAGCCATAGTTGTAACTGTAGTCCTACTTTTCCTCCTAACTGAAAACCTAACCCTACTCTACCCTAAGAGTAACATCAAGTCATAGCCGTAACACTAACACTAACCTTAACCCTAAAACTAATATCCATTATCACTCTACTCCTAACTCTAGTTCTTTTTTTTTTTTTATTACAAAGTCAGACATGCTGAGAGGAGGAGGAGAGACAGACATGAACATCTTCCGTCCCATGATTCACTCCCCAAGTGAGCTGCAACGGCCGGTGCTGTGCTGATCCAAAGCCGGGATCCAGGAACCTCTTTCGGGTCTCCCACATGGGTGCAGGGTCTCAAGGCTTTGTGCCATCCTTGACTGCTTTCCCAGGCCACAAGCTGGGAGCTGGATGGGAAGTGGAGCTGCCGGGATTGGAACTGGCACCCATGTGGGATCCCGAGTGCATTCAAGGCGAGGACTTTAGCCACTAGTCCATGCTTCCGAGCCCTCTAGTTCTAACCTTAACTTCAACCTCAGCACTTGCCTTCACCCTAGGCCGAATGCTAACACCAGTCTTAAACCTAGTGACAATGTAGCACTCACCCAAACTTTGATACTAGCCCATTCCTGACACTGTATTTCCCTAACCTTAACTATAATGCTAACCCTAATGCCAATCAAATCTCTAGCCATAATCCTAACGCTAGTCTTAACTTTTACTATAAACCTAGCCCTAATTCTAATCTTAACCCCAACATTAATACTTATCATAGATCTATGCTTTGACTTAACCCTGTGCCAAACACTAACCTTAATCCTTGTCCATCTCTACTGCTCACCCTAAACATAGTCCTGCACCAATCATTATCCCAAGATTTTTAAAACGATGTAACTCATAATCTAAATATGAACGTTCAAGCTCAACATAATGCCAAGCAGAGTCATAGCTCCAAGTGTCACACCAGACCCAAACACAACACTAAAGATTCCCTTCATCCTGAACCAGCCGGGTTCCTGAAACAAATCTTCCCTGAGGCCAGCCCTTTCTGGAACTCTAAGCCAAGCCCTAGACTTTACCTGATCATACCCCTAGACCAAATGATGACCTGATTTGTACTAGTAGTACTAAGTGCATCCCTAGCTCAAACACAAATCAAACTCCTAAAGCTAACCAAAACTCCTTTTGGCTTTGTTTAATTCTATTTTTGACAATCTTGACATAGTTCATTAGAGTAAAAAGGTTCAAGGGCTACAGGACAGTGGGTAAGGCTATTATTTCCACATTCTCTTCTTTGACGGTATGTGGGGGTAAATGGGGAGGGAGATAAAGGGAGAAGTCGCACCCAGTCTCCACCGGACCCCAGGTCCCTGATGTGGGGCATGCTCAGAGGGTCCTGCTCAAGTGGGTGTTTTGTTTGTTTGTTTTTTCTCAAGTGGTTTAGAGAGTTCAACAGTCATGAATTGCTGCCAATCTTGCAACTGCAAGTACGATGAGGTCTCTGAAGCATACACTGATTGACACAGTCCATCTTCGAGTCTGCGTTTGCCCAGGTTTTCACTGCCAATACATGGCTGAGGTGGGTGATTGACTTGTTCTGTCTTCCCTCTTTTCTTGGTTAGGATTCTGAGTCCAACATTTTGATTGGGGAGGTCTCCAAAGAAATTTTGTGTGAGGTATTCCCAGTCCAGTTTCTTGAATGTACTAGCAAGTGCAGGGCCCGGCACAGCCCGTCAGCCCGCTCAGCTGGTTGTTGCAGTTCCTGGGTTGGTTCTGTTTTCAGTCCCGACTTCCACTGGAACCAATGGGTGTTGCAGTCCAGCCTGATGCTGCCCAGCACAGGCTCGGCCATCACTCTTGCTTCACTCACATAACTTCTGTGGCTGTTCTGATGACAGGGAGCATTCTGATTGGCTGCATCTCAAAGACCTGACAGGACTGTGTGGCCCTATAAGCTGTCCAATCAGCAGCTGCCTGGTCATAGCAGCCCAGAATCCTGTAGCCTCAGCATTCTAGAAGAGCCATGGGGACAGCCTCCTCTGCATGGTGGAGAAAAATGGGTGAGTGGCTCAAGCTCTGCTTTCTCTGGTCTTTCTTCCCCACAGGCCCTGGAAAGGAGGATTTTCAGGCTCCATGGAAGCCAGCAGAGCGTGAGTGTGTGTGGTTGGGTTTCCGTTGAGTGTGAGTTTGGAAATCCGCTGAAAATGTAGTGAAGCCTAGGACCTTTTCCAACACTGGTAGTGTGAAAGCATTTCACTTTTCTGTCAGTCAGAATGCTTGTGCCTCTCCGATGAGCCAAATGGATCCTAGCTCCCCATTAAATGTAGTGTGTGGAAAAGCATTTGGATTGTAGAAGAGCCAGGTCAAGCTGATTTCCATAGGCAGACATTACATGACATTTCCTGTCATGGCTCTCAGTGAATTTTCTCTAGTGCAGTCCAGTGTCATGCAACTGGGTCACCATAGTGCAAAAGGGGTCAGTACAAGGATCAGGTGAGGTTCGATGTTGTGGTTAGGTATAGGGTTAGAATCAGGGTTATGATTTTATCTAGAGATATGATAGTGTTTATGTCAAAGCCTAGATTTAAGGTTAGGACTGATTTTCTTTTCAAGGTTATGTTAGGCCTATGTAAGTTATTAGGAATAGATCTAGGAATAAGTTTAGATGTAATTAGGGTTAGGGTTAGAACTAATGCTAAAGGTTAGGTTTAGTAGTGACATAACTTTTAGGATTGAGATAGGACTTATTGCTAGCCCAGTGGTTAGGGTTTTGGATAAACTTACAAATAGAATTAGGTACAGACCTATGTTTTGTATGTTGCATTAAGCAGGATTCGCATTAAGATTTTTTGGGGGGGGGGATAGATTAATGTTTGGATTAGTGGCAGATACAGAGTCTTGCTGTATTTCTGGTTCATACTTAGTTTTCATTAGTGTTGGATTGAAGGTTATTGTTAGGATTGGTGTAAGGACTATGTGGCTTTAGAATAGAGTTAGGGTTACAATTAATGTGAGGATTAAAGCTTGGCTACATTTCGGGTTAAGATGCTGTTTTGTGTTTAGTTTTATGGTTAGGTTAGAGTCAATGGTAGGATTACTCTGCTTAGAGCTAGAGTTCATACTGGGGGAGGGCTAATGCTAGCGCTAAAGTTCTGCTAGGGTTAAGGTTAGGGCACAATCTAGTGTTAGGTTTATGATTAAGGTTTGGCTACATTTGGATTTAGGTTTTGTGTTATAATTAGGGTAATGATTTGGCTTCGCATTAGGGTAAAGATTCGGGTTAGCATTAGGGTTAGGTTTAGAAATACAGCTAGGGTAAGGTTCAGTATTAATGATAGGCTTAGTTATGTCTACATCTGTGTCAGGGTTGGAGTCAGGGTGAGGGCTATGCATTATGCCTAGTTTAGGGTTAGAATACCATGTATGATTGGGACTAGAGCTAGAGCTAGTGTCGGAATTCGGGTTAGAATGATGGCAAGGATTAGGGATAATCATCATTTCTGGCTTAGGGTGTGCTGTAGGGTGTAATTAGTATTAGTGCTAGGCTATTAGATAGGGTCTGGGTAAGGGCTATGTCTAGGTGTAGGGTTAGGTTAATGCCTGGGTTTGAATTATGTTAATATTAGTGCTGGAGCGAGATTCGGAGTAAGAGTAGCGTTATTCCAGGATTAGTGTTACGATTCAGGCTTGATATATACTTAGTAAGATTAGGATCATGGTCATAGCAAGAGTTAGGGTTCTTGTTAGTAGCTGAGTAAGAATTATGCTGGGTCTGGCACAATAGCCTAGCAGTAAAAGTTCTTGCCTTCCATGTGCCGAGATCACATTTGGTGCCAGTTCTAATTGCAGAAGGGCCGCTTCCCATCAGCACCATGATTATGTTCTGGGAAAGCAATCTGGTATGGCCCAAAGCTTTGGGTTGCTGCACCCATGTGGAAGACCTGTGAGAGGCTGTGTGCTCCTGGCTTCAGATTGCTATGGCTATGGCAGTTATGGCTGCTTGGGGAGTGAATCATCAGATGGAAAATTTTCCTCTCTGTCTCTCCTGCTTTCTGTATATCTGACTTTGAAATGTAAAGAAAGAAATGATATAAAAAATGAATTATGGCAAGTTCAGTTTGAATTTTTGACAAGGGTCAACTTCAGTGTTAGGATTCGGCCTACAGCGTGCTGATGGTTACAGCTGTAAAAGTCAAGAGACTGAGTTAGCATTACAGTCAGGGTTAGGCTTAGGAATAATGCTAAGGTTGGTTCTAGGTTTAGAGGTAGGTGTGGAAGGAGATTGAGGGTTAGGGTCAAGTTTAAGGCTGGGGTTTGAGATAGAGCTTGGGTTATTTCTTGAGATGATTATTATTTTTGTTTAGGATTAATGACAACCAAATCTTAACTCTCATCTAGCCCTAATGTGAGCACTAACCATAACCCTATCGTTAACCCTAAACTAATTCCCAATTCTAAATCTAACCCTGATTCTAAGTCGAGTCCTACCCCTCACCCAAGTTCTAACCCTTAATCCTATAATGAATCCTACTGTATCTCTGACCCCAGCACTATCCAAAGCTCAAATTCTAAATCTAACCCTAATAATTATGCCCTAATGCAAGCTTTAGCCCTGCCCTAATCCTAAAGATGGGTTTACCTTGAATTAAAGCTCTAAGCATAATACCAAATAAGTCTTAGATAATGGCCCTCTTCCTGTCCTAAACCTGACACTTCCCCTGACATTAACCTTAGCTCTAACCTGAACCCTCACACTGAGTTTCAACCAACTGCAGTCCTAGCCCTAACACTAATCATAGCTCTAAATCCTTTTACTTACTATTGCCCTAGTTCTAATGTTATCCTCTCTGTATAACCATTGAGGTATCCCTAATGTTAACCATAACATGAGCACC
This sequence comes from Ochotona princeps, assembly GCF_030435755.1. Taxonomy (NCBI): domain Eukaryota; kingdom Metazoa; phylum Chordata; class Mammalia; order Lagomorpha; family Ochotonidae; genus Ochotona; species Ochotona princeps. The sequence goes on from NC_080833.1 coordinate 127,033,035, forward strand.
AATCATAGCCATAGTTGTAACTGTAGTCCTGCTTTTCCTCCTAACTGAAAACCTACCCCTACTCTACCCTAAGAGTAACATCAAGTCATAGCCGTAACACTAACACTAACCTTAACCCTAAAACTAATATCCATTATCACTCTACTCCTAACTCTAGTCCTTTTTTTTTTATTACAAAGTCAGACATACAGAGAGGAGGAGGAGAGACAGACATGAACATCTTCCGTCCCATGATTCACTCCCCAAGTGAGCCGCAACGGCCGGTGCTGTGCTGATCCAAAGCCGGGAGCCAGGAGCCTCTTTCGGGTCTCCCATATGGGTGCAGGGTCTCAAGGCTTTGTGCCATCCTTGACTGCTTTCCCAGGCCACAAGCTGGGAGCTGGATGGGAAGTGGAGCTGCCGGGATTGAAACTGGCACCCATGTGGGATCCCAAGTGCATTCAAGGCGAGGACTTTAGCCACTAGTCCATGCTTCTGAGCCCTCTAGTTCTAACCTTAACTTCAACCTCAGCACTTGCCTTCACCCTAGGCCAAATGCTAACACCAGTCTTAAACCTAGTGACAATGTAGCACTCACCCAAACTTTGATACTAGCCCATTCCTGACACTGCAGATTTCCTTAACCTTAACTGTAATGCTAACTCTAATGCCAATCAAATCTCTAGCCATAATCCTAACGCTAGTCTTAACTTTTACTGTAAAACTAGCCCTAATTCTAATCTTAACCCCAACATTAATACTTATCATAGATCCATGCTTTGACTTAACCCTGTGCCAAACACTAACCTTAATCCTTGTCCATCTCTACTGCTCACCCTAGCCATAGTCCTACACCAATCATAATCCCAAGATTTTTAAAACAATGTAACTCATAATCTAAATATGAACGTTCAAGCTCAACATAATGCCAAGCAGAGTCATAGTTCCAAGTGTCACACCAGACCCAAACACAACACTAAAGATTCCCTTCATCCTGAACCAGCCGGGTTCCTGAAACAAATCTTCCCTGAGGCCAGCCCTTTCTGTAACTCTAAGCCAAGCCCTAGACTTTACCTGATCATACCCCTAGACCAAATGATGACCTGATTTGTACTAGTAGTACTAAGTGCATCCCTAGCTCAAACACAAATCAAACTCCTAAAGCTAACCAAAACTCCTTTTGGCTTTGTTTAATTCTATTTTTGACAATCTTGACATAGTTCATTAGAGTAAAAAGGTTCAAGGGCTACAGGACAGTGGGTAAGGCTATTATTTCCACATTCTCTTCTTTGACTGTATGTGGGGGTAAAAGGGGAGGGAGATAAAGGGAGAAGTCGCACCCAGTCTCCACCGGACCCCAGGTCCCTGATGTGGGGCATGCTCAGAGGGTCCTGCTCAAGTGGGTGTTTTGTTTGTTTGTTTTTTCTCAAGTGGTTTAGAGAGTTCAACAGTCATGAATTGCTGCCAATCTTGCAACTGCAAGTACGATGAGGTCTCTGAAGCTTACACTGATTGACACAGTCCATCTTCGAGTCTGCGTTTGCCCAGGTTTTCACTGCCAATACATGGCTGAGGTGGGTGATTGACTTGTTCTGTCTTCCGTCTTTTCTTGGTTAGGATTCTGAGTCCAACATTTTGATTGGGGAGGTCTCCAAAGAAATTTTGTGTGAGGTATTCCCAGTCCAGTTTCTTGAATGTACTAGCAAGTGCAGGGCCCGGCACAGCCCGTCAGCCCGCTCAGCTGGTTGTTGCAGTTCCTGGGTTGGTTCTGTTTTCAGTCCCGACTTCCACTGGAACCAATGGGTGTTGCAGTCCAGCCTGATGCTGCCCAGCACAGGTTCGGCCATCACTCTTGCTTCACTCACATAACTTCTGTGGCTGTTCTGATGACAGGGAGCATTCTGATTGGCTGCATCTCAAAGACCTGACAGGACTGTGTGGCCCTATAAGCTGTCCAATCAGCAGCTGCCTGGTCATAGCAGCCCAGAATCCTGTAGCCTCAGCATTCTAGAAGAGCCATGGTGACAGCCTCCTCTGCATGGTGGAGAAAAATGGGTGAGTGGCTCAAGATCTGCTTTCTCTGGTCTTTCTTCCCCACAGGCCCTGGAAAGGAGGATTTTCAGGCTCCATGGAAGGCAGCAGAGCGTGAGTGTGTGTGGTTGGGTTTCCGTTGAGTGTGAGTTTGGAAATCCGCTGAAAATGTAGTGAAGCCTAGGGCCTTTTCCAACACTGGTAGTGTGAAAGCATTTCACTTTTCTGTCAGTCAGAATGCTTGTGCCTCTCCGATGAGCCAAACGGATCCTAGCTCCCCATTAAATGTAGTGTGTGGAAAAGCATTTGGATTGTAGAAGAGCCAGGTCAAGCTGATTTCCATAGGCAGACATTACATGACATTTCCTGTCATGGCTCTCAGTGAATTTTCTCTAGTGCAGTCCAGTGTCATGCAACTGGGTCACCATAGTGAAAAGGGGTCAGTACAAGGATCAGGTGAGGTTCGATGTTGTGGTTAGGTGTAGGGTTAGAATCAGGGTTATGATTTTATCTAGAGATATGATAGTGTTTATGTCAAAGCCTAGATTTAAGGTTAGGACTGATTTTCTTTTCAAGGTTATGTTAGGCCTATGTAAGTTATTAGGAATAGATCTAGGAAGAAGTCTAGATGTAATTAGGGTTAGGGTTAGAACTAATGCTAAAGGTTAGGTTTAGTAGTGACATAACTTTTAGGATTGAGATATGACTTATTGTTAGCCCAGTGGTTAGGGTTTTGGATAAACTTACAAATAGAATTAGGTACAGACCTATGTTTTGTATGTTGCATTAAGCAGGATTCGCATTAGGATTTTTTGGGGGGGATAGATTAATGTTTGGATTAGTGGCAGATACAGAGTCTTGCTGTATTTCTGGTTCATACTTAGTTTTCATTAGTGTTGGATTGAAGGTTATTGTTAGGATTGGTGTAAGGACTATGTGGCTTTAGAATAGAGTTAGGGTTACAATTAATGTGAGGATTAAAGCTTGACTACATTTCGGGTTAAGATGCTGTTTTGTGTTTAGTTTTATGGTTAGGTTAGAGTCAATGGTAGGATTACTCTGCTTAGAGCTAGAGTTCATACTGGGGGAGGGCTAATGCTAGCGCTAAAGTTCTGCTAGGGTTAAGGTTAGGACACAATCTAGTGTTAGGTTTATGATTAAGGTTTGGCTACATTTGGATTTAGGTTTTGTGTTATAATTAGGGTAATGATTTGGCTTCGCATTAGGGTAAAGATTCGGGTTAGCATTAGGGTTAGGTTTAGAAATACAGCTAGGGTAAGGTTCAGTATTAATGATAGGCTTAGTTATGTCTACATCTGTGTCAGGGTTGGAGTCAGGGTGAGGGCTATGCATTATGCCTAGTTTAGGGTTAGAATACCATGTATGATTGGGACTAGAGCTAGAGCTAGTGTCGGAATTCGGGTTAGAATGATGGCAAGGATTAGGGATAATCATCATTTCTGGCTTAGGGTGTGCTGTAGGGTGTAATTAGTATTAGTGCTAGGCTATTAGATAGGGTCTGGGTAAGGGCTATGTCTAGGTGTAGGGTTAGGTTAATGCCTGGGTTTGAATTATGTTAATATTAGTGCTGGAGCGAGATTCGGAGTAAGAGTAGCGTTATTCCAGGATTAGTGTTACGATTCAGGCTTGATATATACTTAGTAAGATTAGGATCATGGTCATAGCAAGAGTTAGGGTTCTTGTTAGTAGCTGAGTAAGAATTATGCTGGGTCTGGCACAATAGCCTAGCAGTAAAAGTTCTTGCCTTCCATGTGCCGAGATCACATTTGGTGCCAGTTCTAATTGCAGAAGGGCCGCTTCCCATCAGCACCATGATTATGTTCTGGGAAAGCAATCTGGTATGGCCCAAAGCTTTGGGTTGCTGCACCCATGTGGAAGACCTGTGAGAGGCTGTGTGCTCCTGGCTTCAGATTGCTATGGCTATGGCAGTTATGGCTGCTTGGGGAGTGAATCATCAGATGGAAAATTTTCCTCTCTGTCTCTCCTGCTTTCTGTATATCTGACTTTGAAATGTAAAGAAAGAAATTATATAAAAAATGAATTATGGCAAGTTCAGTTTGAATTTTTGACAAGGGTCAACTTCAGTGTTAGGATTCGGCCTACAGCGTGCTGATGGTTACAGCTGTAAAAGTCAAGAGACTGAGTTAGCATTACAGTCAGGGTTAGGCTTAGGAATAATGCTAAGGTTGGTTCTAGGTTTAGAGGTAGGTGTGGAAGGAGATTGAGGGTTAGGGTCAAGTTTAAGGCTGGGGTTTGAGATAGAGCTTGGGTTATTTCTTGAGATGATTATTATTTTTGTTTAGGATTAATGACAACCAAATCTTAACTCTCATCTAGCCCTAATGTGAGCACTAACCATAACCCTATCGTTAACCCTAAACTAATTCCCAATTCTAAATCTAACCCTGATTCTAAGTCGAGTCCTACCCCTCACCCAAGTTCTAACCCTTAATCCTATAATGAATCCTACTGTATCTCTGACCCCAGCACTATCCAAAGCTCAAATTCTAAATCTAACCCTAATAATTATGCCCTAATGCAAGCTTTAGCCCTGCCCTAATCCTAAAGATGGGTTTACCTTGAATTAAAGCTCTAAGCATAATACCAAATAAGTCTTAGATAATGGCCCTCTTCCTGTCCTAAACCTGACACTTCCCCTGACATTAACCTTAGCTCTAACCTGAACCCTCACACTGAGTTTCAACCAACTGCAGTCCTAGCCCTAACACTAATCATAGCTCTAAATCCTTTTACTTACTATTGCCCTAGTTCTAATGTTATCCTCTCTGTATAACCATTGAGGTATCCCTAATGTTAACCATAACATGAGCACCAATCATAGCCATAGTTGTAACTGTAGTCCTGCTTTTCCTCCTAACTGAAAACCTACCCCTACTCTACCCTAAGAGTAACATCAAGTCATAGCCGTAACACTAACACTAACCTTAACCCTAAAACTAATATCCATTATCACTCTACTCCTAACTCTAGTCCTTTTTTTTTTATTACAAAGTCAGACATACAGAGAGGAGGAGGAGAGACAGACATGAACATCTTCCGTCCCATGATTCACTCCCCAAGTGAGCCGCAACGGCCGGTGCTGTGCTGATCCAAAGCCGGGAGCCAGGAGCCTCTTTCGGGTCTCCCATATGGGTGCAGGGTCTCAAGGCTTTGTGCCATCCTTGACTGCTTTCCCAGGCCACAAGCTGGGAGCTGGATGGGAAGTGGAGCTGCCGGGATTGAAACTGGCACCCATGTGGGATCCCAAGTGCATTCAAGGCGAGGACTTTAGCCACTAGTCCATGCTTCTGAGCCCTCTAGTTCTAACCTTAACTTCAACCTCAGCACTTGCCTTCACCCTAGGCCAAATGCTAACACCAGTCTTAAACCTAGTGACAATGTAGCACTCACCCAAACTTTGATACTAGCCCATTCCTGACACTGCAGATTTCCTTAACCTTAACTGTAATGCTAACTCTAATGCCAATCAAATCTCTAGCCATAATCCTAACGCTAGTCTTAACTTTTACTGTAAAACTAGCCCTAATTCTAATCTTAACCCCAACATTAATACTTATCATAGATCCATGCTTTGACTTAACCCTGTGCCAAACACTAACCTTAATCCTTGTCCATCTCTACTGCTCACCCTAGCCATAGTCCTACACCAATCATAATCCCAAGATTTTTAAAACAATGTAACTCATAATCTAAATATGAACGTTCAAGCTCAACATAATGCCAAGCAGAGTCATAGTTCCAAGTGTCACACCAGACCCAAACACAACACTAAAGATTCCCTTCATCCTGAACCAGCCGGGTTCCTGAAACAAATCTTCCCTGAGGCCAGCCCTTTCTGTAACTCTAAGCCAAGCCCTAGACTTTACCTGATCATACCCCTAGACCAAATGATGACCTGATTTGTACTAGTAGTACTAAGTGCATCCCTAGCTCAAACACAAATCAAACTCCTAAAGCTAACCAAAACTCCTTTTGGCTTTGTTTAATTCTATTTTTGACAATCTTGACATAGTTCATTAGAGTAAAAAGGTTCAAGGGCTACAGGACAGTGGGTAAGGCTATTATTTCCACATTCTCTTCTTTGACTGTATGTGGGGGTAAAAGGGGAGGGAGATAAAGGGAGAAGTCGCACCCAGTCTCCACCGGACCCCAGGTCCCTGATGTGGGGCATGCTCAGAGGGTCCTGCTCAAGTGGGTGTTTTGTTTGTTTGTTTTTTCTCAAGTGGTTTAGAGAGTTCAACAGTCATGAATTGCTGCCAATCTTGCAACTGCAAGTACGATGAGGTCTCTGAAGCTTACACTGATTGACACAGTCCATCTTCGAGTCTGCGTTTGCCCAGGTTTTCACTGCCAATACATGGCTGAGGTGGGTGATTGACTTGTTCTGTCTTCCCTCTTTTCTTGATTAGGATTCTTAGTCCAACATTTTGATTGGGGAGGTCTCCAAAGAAATTTTGTGTGAGGTATTCCCAGTCCAGTTTCTTGAATGTACTAGCAAGTGCAGGGCCCGGCACAGCCCGTCAGCCCGCTCAGCTGGTTGTTGCAGTTCCTGGGTTGGTTCTGTTTTCAGTCCCGACTTCCACTGGAACCAATGGGTGTTGCAGTCCAGCCTGATGCTGCCCAGCACAGGTTCGGCCATCACTCTTGCTTCACTCACATAACTTCTGTGGCTGTTCTGATGACAGGGAGCATTCTGATTGGCTGCATCTCAAAGACCTCACAGGACTGTGTGGCCCTATAAGCTGTCCAATCAGCAGCTGCCTGGTCATAGCAGCCCAGAATCCTGTAGCCTCAGCATTCTAGAAGAGCCATGGTGACAGCCTCCTCTGCATGGTGGAGAAAAATGGGTGAGTGGCTCAAGATCTGCTTTCTCTGGTCTTTCTTCCCCACAGGCCCTGGAAAGGAGGATTTTCAGGCTCCATGGAAGGCAGCAGAGCGTGAGTGTGTGTGGTTGGGTTTCCGTTGAGTGTGAGTTTGGAAATCCGCTGAAAATGTAGTGAAGCCTAGGGCCTTTTCCAACACTGGTAGTGTGAAAGCATTTCACTTTTCTGTCAGTCAGAATGCTTGTGCCTCTCCGATGAGCCAAACGGATCCTAGCTCCCCATTAAATGTAGTGTGTGGAAAAGCATTTGGATTGTAGAAGAGCCAGGTCAAGCTGATTTCCATAGGCAGACATTACATGACATTTCCTGTCATGGCTCTCAGTGAATTTTCTCTAGTGCAGTCCAGTGTCATGCAACTGGGTCACCATAGTGAAAAGGGGTCAGTACAAGGATCAGGTGAGGTTCGATGTTGTGGTTAGGTGTAGGGTTAGAATCAGGGTTATGATTTTATCTAGAGATATGATAGTGTTTATGTCAAAGCCTAGATTTAAGGTTAGGACTGATTTTCTTTTCAAGGTTATGTTAGGCCTATGTAAGTTATTAGGAATAGATCTAGGAAGAAGTCTAGATGTAATTAGGGTTAGGGTTAGAACTAATGCTAAAGGTTAGGTTTAGTAGTGACATAACTTTTAGGATTGAGATATGACTTATTGTTAGCCCAGTGGTTAGGGTTTTGGATAAACTTACAAATAGAATTAGGTACAGACCTATGTTTTGTATGTTGCATTAAGCAGGATTCGCATTAGGATTTTTTGGGGGGGATAGATTAATGTTTGGATTAGTGGCAGATACAGAGTCTTGCTGTATTTCTGGTTCATACTTAGTTTTCATTAGTGTTGGATTGAAGGTTATTGTTAGGATTGGTGTAAGGACTATGTGGCTTTAGAATAGAGTTAGGGTTACAATTAATGTGAGGATTAAAGCTTGACTACATTTCGGGTTAAGATGCTGTTTTGTGTTTAGTTTTATGGTTAGGTTAGAGTCAATGGTAGGATTACTCTGCTTAGAGCTAGAGTTCATACTGGGGGAGGGCTAATGCTAGCGCTAAAGTTCTGCTAGGGTTAAGGTTAGGACACAATCTAGTGTTAGGTTTATGATTAAGGTTTGGCTACATTTGGATTTAGGTTTTGTGTTATAATTAGGGTAATGATTTGGCTTCGCATTAGGGTAAAGATTCGGGTTAGCATTAGGGTTAGGTTTAGAAATACAGCTAGGGTAAGGTTCAGTATTAATGATAGGCTTAGTTATGTCTACATCTGTGTCAGGGTTGGAGTCAGGGTGAGGGCTATGCATTATGCCTAGTTTAGGGTTAGAATACCATGTATGATTGGGACTAGAGCTAGAGCTAGTGTCGGAATTCGGGTTAGAATGATGGCAAGGATTAGGGATAATCATCATTTCTGGCTTAGGGTGTGCTGTAGGGTGTAATTAGTATTAGTGCTAGGCTATTAGATAGGGTCTGGGTAAGGGCTATGTCTAGGTGTAGGGTTAGGTTAATGCCTGGGTTTGAATTATGTTAATATTAGTGCTGGAGCGAGATTCGGAGTAAGAGTAGCGTTATTCCAGGATTAGTGTTACGATTCAGGCTTGATATATACTTAGTAAGATTAGGATCATGGTCATAGCAAGAGTTAGGGTTCTTGTTAGTAGCTGAGTAAGAATTATGCTGGGTCTGGCACAATAGCCTAGCAGTAAAAGTTCTTGCCTTCCATGTGCCGAGATCACATTTGGTGCCAGTTCTAATTGCAGAAGGGCCGCTTCCCATCAGCACCATGATTATGTTCTGGGAAAGCAATCTGGTATGGCCCAAAGCTTTGGGTTGCTGCACCCATGTGGAAGACCTGTGAGAGGCTGTGTGCTCCTGGCTTCAGATTGCTATGGCTATGGCAGTTATGGCTGCTTGGGGAGTGAATCATCAGATGGAAAATTTTCCTCTCTGTCTCTCCTGCTTTCTGTATATCTGACTTTGAAATGTAAAGAAAGAAATTATATAAAAAATGAATTATGGCAAGTTCAGTTTGAATTTTTGACAAGGGTCAACTTCAGTGTTAGGATTCGGCCTACAGCGTGCTGATGGTTACAGCTGTAAAAGTCAAGAGACTGAGTTAGCATTACAGTCAGGGTTAGGCTTAGGAATAATGCTAAGGTTGGTTCTAGGTTTAGAGGTAGGTGTGGAAGGAGATTGAGGGTTAGGGTCAAGTTTAAGGCTGGGGTTTGAGATAGAGCTTGGGTTATTTCTTGAGATGATTATTATTTTTGTTTAGGATTAATGACAACCAAATCTTAACTCTCATCTAGCCCTAATGTGAGCACTAACCATAACCCTATCGTTAACCCTAAACTAATTCCCAGTTCTAAATCTAACCCTGATTCTAAGTCGAGTCCTACCCCTCACCCAAGTTCTAACCCTTAATCCTATAATGAATCCTACTGTATCTCTGACCCCAGCACTATCCAAAGCTCAAATTCTAAATCTAACCCTAATAATTATGCCCTAATGCAAGCTTTAGCCCTGCCCTAATCCTAAAGATGGGTTTACCTTGAATTAAAGCTCTAAGCATAATACCAAATAAGTCTTAGATAATGGCCCTCTTCCTGTCCTAAACCTGACACTTCCCCTGACATTAACCTTAGCTCTAACCTGAACCCTCACACTGAGTTTCAACCAACTGCAGTCCTAGCCCTAACACTAATCATAGCTCTAAATCCTTTTACTTACTATTGCCCTAGTTCTAATGTTATCCTCTCTGTATAACCATTGAGGTATCCCTAATGTTAACCATAACATGAGCACCAATCATAGCCATAGTTGTAACTGTAGTCCTGCTTTTCCTCCTAACTGAAAACCTACCCCTACTCTACCCTAAGAGTAACATCAAGTCATAGCCGTAACACTAACACTAACCTTAACCCTAAAACTAATATCCATTATCACTCTACTCCTAACTCTAGTCCTTTTTTTTTTATTACAAAGTCAGACATACAGAGAGGAGGAGGAGAGACAGACATGAACATCTTCCGTCCCATGATTCACTCCCCAAGTGAGCCGCAACGGCCGGTGCTGTGCTGATCCAAAGCCGGGAGCCAGGAACCTCTTTCGGGTCTCCCACATGGGTGCAGGGTCTCAAGGCTTTGTGCCATCCTTGACTGCTTTCCCAGGCCACAAGCTGGGAGCTGGATGGGAAGTGGAGCTGCCGGGATTGGAACTGGCACCCATGTGGGATCCCAAGTGCATTCAAGGCGAGGACTTCAGCCACTAGTCCATGCTTCCAAGCCCTCTAGTTCTAACCTTAACTTCAACCTCAGCACTTGCCTTCACCCTAGGCCAAATGCTAACACCAGTCTTAAACCTAGTGACAATGTAGCACTCACCCAAACTTTGATACTAGCCCATTCCTGACACTGCAGATTTCCTTAACCTTAACTGTAATGCTAACTCTAATGCCAATCAAATCTCTAGCCATAATCCTAATGCTAGTCTTAACTTTTACTGTAAAACTAGCCCTAATTCTAATCTTAACCCCAACATTAATACTTATCATAGATCCATGCTTTGACTTAACCCTGTGCCAAACACTAACCTTAATCCTTGTCCATCTCTACTGCTCACCCTAGCCATAGTCCTACACCAATCATAATCCCAAGATTTTTAAAACAATGTAACTCATAATCTAAATATGAACGTTCAAGCTCAACATAATGCCAAGCAGAGTCATAGTTCCAAGTGTCACACCAGACCCAAACACAACACTAAAGATTCCCTTCATCCTGAACCAGCCGGGTTCCTGAAACAAATCTTCCCTGAGGCCAGCCCTTTCTGTAACTCTAAGCCAAGCCCTAGACTTTACCTGATCATACCCCTAGACCAAATGATGACCTGATTTCTACTACTAGTACTAAGTGCATCCCTAGCTCAAACACAAATCAAACTCCTAAAGCTAACCAAAACTCCTTTTGGCTTTGTTTAATTCTATTTTTGACAATCTTGACATAGTTCATTAGAGTAAAAAGGTTCAAGGGCTACAGGACAGTGGGTAAGGCTATTATTTCCACATTCTCTTCTTTGACTGTATGTGGGGGTAAAAGGGGAGGGAGATAAAGGGAGAAGTCGCACCCAGTCTCCACCGGACCCCAGGTCCCTGATGTGGGGCATGCTCAGAGGGTCCTGCTCAAGTGGGTGTTTTGTTTGTTTGTTTTTTCTCAAGTGGTTTAGAGAGTTCAACAGTCATGAATTGCTGCCAATCTTGCAACTGCAAGTACGATGAGGTCTCTGAAGCTTACACTGATTGACACAGTCCATCTTCGAGTCTGCGTTTGCCCAGGTTTTCACTGCCAATACATGGCTGAGGTGGGTGATTGACTTGTTCTGTCTTCCGTCTTTTCTTGGTTAGGATTCTGAGTCCAACATTTTGATTGGGGAGGTCTCCAAAGAAATTTTGTGTGAGGTATTCCCAGTCCAGTTTCTTGAATGTACTAGCAAGTGCAGGGCCCGGCACAGCCCGTCAGCCCGCTCAGCTGGTTGTTGCAGTTCCTGGGTTGGTTCTGTTTTCAGTCCCGACTTCCACTGGAACCAATGGGTGTTGCAGTCCAGCCTGATGCTGCCCAGCACAGGTTCGGCCATCACTCTTGCTTCACTCACATAACTTCTGTGGCTGTTCTGATGACAGGGAGCATTCTGATTGGCTGCATCTCAAAGACCTCACAGGACTGTGTGGCCCTATAAGCTGTCCAATCAGCAGCTGCCTGGTCATAGCAGCCCAGAATCCTGTAGCCTCAGCATTCTAGAAGAGCCATGGTGACAGCCTCCTCTGCATGGTGGAGAAAAATGGGTGAGTGGCTCAAGATCTGCTTTCTCTGGTCTTTCTTCCCCACAGGCCCTGGAAAGGAGGATTTTCAGGCTCCATGGAAGGCAGCAGAGCGTGAGTGTGTGTGGTTGGGTTTCCGTTGAGTGTGAGTTTGGAAATCCGCTGAAAATGTAGTGAAGCCTAGGGCCTTTTCCAACACTGGTAGTGTGAAAGCATTTCACTTTTCTGTCAGTCAGAATGCTTGTGCCTCTCCGATGAGCCAAACGGATCCTAGCTCCCCATTAAATGTAGTGTGTGGAAAAGCATTTGGATTGTAGAAGAGCCAGGTCAAGCTGATTTCCATAGGCAGACATTACATGACATTTCCTGTCATGGCTCTCAGTGAATTTTCTCTAGTGCAGTCCAGTGTCATGCAACTGGGTCACCATAGTGCAAAAGGGGTCAGTACAAGGATCAGGTGAGGTTCGATGTTGTGGTTAGGTGTAGGGTTAGAATCAGGGTTATGATTTTATCTAGAGATATGATAGTGTTTATGTCAAAGCCTAGATTTAAGGTTAGGACTGATTTTCTTTTCAAGGTTATGTTAGGCCTATGTAAGTTATTAGGAATAGATCTAGGAAGAAATCTAGATGTAATTAGGGTTAGGGTTAGAACTAATGCTAAAGGTTAGGTTTAGTAGTGACATAACTTTTAGGATTGAGATATGACTTATTGCTAGCCCAGTGGTTAGGGTTTTGGATAAACTTACAAATAGAATTAGGTACAGACCTATGTTTTGTATGTTGCATTAAGCAGGATTTGCATTAGGATTTTTTGGGGGGGATAGATTAATGTTTGGATTAGTGGCAGATACAGAGTCTTGCTGTATTTCTGGTTCATACTTAGTTTTCATTAGTGTTGGATTGAAGGTTATTGTTAGGATTGGTGTAAGGACTATGTGGCTTTAGAATAGAGTTAGGGTTACAATTAATGTGAGGATTAAAGCTTGACTACATTTCGGGTTAAGATGCTGTTTTGTGTTTAGTTTTATGGTTAGGTTAGAGTTAATGGTAGGATTACTCTGCTTAGAGCTAGAGTTCATACCGGGGGAGGGCTAATGCTAGCGCTAAAGTTCTGCTAGGGTTAAGGTTAGGACACAATCTAGTGTTAGGTTTATGATTAAGGTTTGGCTACATTTGGATTTAGGTTTTGTGTTATAATTAGGGTAATGATTTGGCTTCGCATTAGGGTAAAGATTCGGGTTAGCATTAGGGTTAGGTTTAGAAATACAGCTAGGGTAAGGTTCAGTATTAATGATAGGCTTAGTTATGTCTACATCTGTGTCAGGGTTGGAGTCAGGGTGAGGGCTATGCATTATGCCTAGTTTAGGGTTAGAATACCATGTATGATTGGAACTAGAGCTAGAGCTAGTGTCGGAATTCGGGTTAGAATGATGGCAAGGATTAGGGATAATCATCATTTCTGGCTTAGGGTGTGCTGTAGGGTGTAATTAGTATTAGTGCTAGGCTATTAGATAGGGTCTGGGTAAGGGCTATGTCTAGGTGTAGGGTTAGGTTAATGCCTGGGTTTGAATTATGTTAATATTAGTGCTGGAGCGAGATTCGGAGTAAGAGTAGCGTTATTCCAGGATTAGTGTTACGATTCAGGCTTGATATATACTTAGTAAGATTAGGATCATGGTCATGGCAAGAGTTAGGGTTCTTGTTAGTAGCTGAGTAAGAATTATGCTGGGTCTGGCACAATAGCCTAGCAGTAAAAGTTCTTGCCTTCCATGTGCCGAGATCACATTTGGTGCCAGTTCTAATTGCAGAAGGGCCGCTTCCCATCAGCACCATGATTATGTTCTGGGAAAGCAATCTGGTATGGCCCAAAGCTTTGGGTTGCTGCACCCATGTGGAAGACCTGTGAGAGGCTGTGTGCTCCTGGCTTCAGATTGCTATGGCTATGGCAGTTATGGCTGCTTGGGGAGTGAATCATCAGATGGAAAATTTTACTCTCTGTCTCTCCTGCTTTCTGTATATCTGACTTTGAAATGTAAAGAAAGAAATTATATAAAAAATGAATTATGGCAAGTTCAGTTTGAATTTTTGACAAGGGTCAACTTCAGTGTTAGGATTCGGCCTACAGCGTGGCTGATGGTTACAGCTGTAAAAGTCAAGAGACTGAGTTAGCATTACAGTCAGGGTTAGGATTAGGATAATGCTAAGGTTGGTTCTAGGTTTAGAGGTAGGTGTGGAAGGAGATTGAGGGTTAGGGTCAAGTTTAAGGCTGGGGTTTGAGATAGAGCTTGGGTTATTTCTTGAGATGATTATTATTTTTGTTTAGGATTAATGACAACCAAATCTTAACTCTCATCTAGCCCTAATGTGAGCACTAACCATAACCCTATCGTTAACCTTAAACTAATTCCCAGTTCTAAATCTAACCCTGATTCTAAGTTGAATCCTACCCCTTGCCCAAGTTCTAATCCTTAATCCTATAATGAATCCTACTGTATCTCTGACCCCAGCACTATCCAAAGCTCAAATTCTACATCTAACCCTAATAATTATGCCCTAATGCAAGCTTTAGCCCTGCCCTAATCCTAAAGATGGGTTTACCTTGAATTAAAGCTCTAAGCATAATACCAAATAAGTCTTAGATAATGGCCCTCTTCCTGTCCTAAACCTGACACTTCCCCTGACATTAACCTTAGCTCTAACCTGAACCCTCACACTGAGTTTCAACCAACTGCAGTCCTAGCCCTAACACTAATCATAGCTCTAAATCCTTTTACTAACTATTGCCCTAGTTCTAATGTTATCCTCTCTGTATAACCATTGAGGTATCCCTAATGTTAACCATAACATGAGCACCAATCATAGCCATAGTTGTAACTGTAGTCCTGCTTTTCCTCCTAACTGAAAACCTACCCCTACTCTACCCTAAGAGTAACATCAAGTCATAGCCATATCACTAACACTAACCTTAACCCTAAAATTAATATCCATCATCACTCTACTCCTAACTCTAGTTTTTTTTTGTATTACAAAGTCAGACATACAGAGAGGAGGAGGAGAGACAGACATGAACATCTTCCATCCCATGATTCACTCCCCAAGTGAGCCGCAACGGCCGGTGCTGTGCTGATCCAAAGCCGGGAGCCAGGAACCTCTTTCGGGTCTCCCACATGGGTGCAGGGTCTCAAGGCTTTGTGCCATCCTTGACTGCTTTCCCAGGCCACAAGCTGGGAGCTGGATGGGAAGTGGAGCTGCCGGGATTGGAACTGGCACCCATGTGGGATCCCAAGTGCATTCAAGGCGAGGACTTTAGCCACTAGTCCATGCTGCCGAGCCCTCTAGTTCTAACCTTAACTTCAACCTCAGCACTTGCCTTCACCCTAGGCCAAATGCTAACACCAGTCTTAAACCTAGTGACAATGTAGCACTCACCCAAACTTTGATACTAGCCCATTCCTGACACTGCAGATTTCCTTAACCTTAACTGTAATGCTAACTCTAATGCCAATCAAATCTCTAGCCATAATCCTAACGCTAGTCTTAACTTTTACTGTAAAACTAGCCCTAATTCTAATCTTAACCCCAACATTAATACTTATCATAGATCCATGCTTTGACTTAACCCTGTGCCAAACACTAACCTTAATCCTTGTCCATCTCTACTGCTCACCCTAGCCATAGTCCTACACCAATCATAATCCCAAGATTTTTAAAACAATGTAACTCATAATCTAAATATGAACGTTCAAGCTCAACATAATGCCAAGCAGAGTCATAGTTCCAAGTGTCACACCAGACCCAAACACAACACTAAAGATTCCCTTCATCCTGAACCAGCCGGGTTCCTGAAACAAATCTTCCCTGAGGCCAGCCCTTTCTGTAACTCTAAGCCAAGCCCTAGACTTTACCTGATCATACCCCTAGACCAAATGATGACCTGATTTGTACTAGTAGTACTAAGTGCATCCCTAGCTCAAACACAAATCAAACTCCTAAAGCTAACCAAAACTCCTTTTGGCTTTGTTTAATTCTATTTTTGACAATCTTGACATAGTTCATTAGAGTAAAAAGGTTCAAGGGCTACAGGACAGTGGGTAAGGCTATTATTTCCACATTCTCTTCTTTGACTGTATGTGGGGGTAAAAGGGGAGGGAGATAAAGGGAGAAGTCGCACCCAGTCTCCACCGGACCCCAGGTCCCTGATGTGGGGCATGCTCAGAGGGCCCTGCTCAAGTGGGTGTTTTGTTTGTTTGTTTTTTTCTCAAGTGGTTTAGAGAGTTCAACAGTCATGAATTGCTGCCAATCTTGCAACTGCAAGTACGATGAGGTCTCTGAAGCTTACACTGATTGACACAGTCCATCTTCGAGTCTGCGTTTGCCCAGGTTTTCACTGCCAATACATGGCTGAGGTGGGTGATTGACTTGTTCTGTCTTCCGTCTTTTCTTGGTTAGGATTCTGAGTCCAACATTTTGATTGGGGAGGTCTCCAAAGAAATTTTGTGTGAGGTATTCCCAGTCCAGTTTCTTGAATGCACTAGCAAGTGCAGGGCCCGGCACAGCCCGTCAGCCCGCTCAGCTGGTTGTTGCAGTTCCTGGGTTGGTTCTGTTTTCAGTCCCGACTTCCACTGGAACCAATGGGTGTTGCAGTCCAGCCTGATGCTGCCCAGCACAGGTTCGGCCATCACTCTTGCTTCACTCACATAACTTCTGTGGCTGTTCTGATGACAGGGAGCATTCTGATTGGCTGCATCTCAAAGACCTCACAGGACTGTGTGGCCCTATAAGCTGTCCAATCAGCAGCTGCCTGGTCATAGCAGCCCAGAATCCTGTAGCCTCAGCATTCTAGAAGAGCCATGGTGACAGCCTCCTCTGCATGGTGGAGAAAAATGGGTGAGTGGCTCAAGATCTGCTTTCTCTGGTCTTTCTTCCCCACAGGCCCTGGAAAGGAGGATTTTCAGGCTCCATGGAAGGCAGCAGAGCGTGAGTGTGTGTGGTTGGGTTTCCGTTGAGTGTGAGTTTGGAAATCCGCTGAAAATGTAGTGAAGCCTAGGGCCTTTTCAACACTGGTAGTGTGAAAGCATTTCACTTTTCTGTCAGTCAGAATGCTTGTGCCTCTCCGATGAGCCAAACGGATCCTAGCTCCCCATTAAATGTAGTGTGTGGAAAAGCATTTGGATTGTAGAGGAGCCAGGTCAAGCTGATTTCCATAGGCAGACATTACATGACATTTCCTGTCATGGCTCTCAGTGAATTTTCTCTAGTGCAGTCCAGTGTCATGCAACTGGGTCACCATAGTGCAAAAGGGGTCAGTACAAGGATCAGGTGAGGTTCGATGTTGTGGTTAGGTGTAGGGTTAGAATCAGGGTTATGATTTTATCTAGAGATATGATAGTGTTTATGTCAAAGCCTAGATTTAAGGTTAGGACTGATTTTCTTTTCAAGGTTATGTTAGGCCTATGTAAGTTATTAGGAATAGATCTAGGAAGAAGTCTAGATGTAATTAGGGTTAGGGTTAGAACTAATGCTAAAGGTTAGGTTTAGTAGTGACATAACTTTTAGGATTGAGATATGACTTATTGCTAGCCCAGTGGTTAGGGTTTTGGATAAACTTACAAATAGAATTAGGTACAGACCTATGTTTTGTATGTTGCATTAAGCAGGATTCGCATTAGGATTTTTTTGGGGGGATAGATTAATGTTTGGATTAGTGGCAGATACAGAGTCTTGCTGTATTTCTGGTTCATACTTAGTTTTCATTAGTGTTGGATTGAAGGTTATTGTTAGGATTGGTGTAAGGACTATGTGGCTTTAGAATAGAGTTAGGGTTACAATTAATGTGAGGATTAAAGCTTGACTACATTTCGGGTTAAGATGCTGTTTTGTGTTTAGTTTTATGGTTAGGTTAGAGTCAATGGTAGGATTACTCTGCTTAGAGCTAGAGTTAACACTGGGGGAGGGCTAATGCTAGCGCTAAAGTTCTGCTAGGGTTAAGGTTAGGACACAATCTAGTGTTTGGTTTATGATTAAGGTTTGGCTACATTTGGATTTAGGTTTTGTGTTATAATTAGGGTAATGATTTGGCTTCGCATTAGGGTAAAGATTCGGGTTAGCATTAGGGTTAGGTTTAGAAATACAGCTAGGGTAAGGTTCAGTATTAATGATAGGCTTAGTTATGTCTACATCTGTGTCAGGGTTGGAGTCAGGGTGAGGGCTATGCATTATGCCTAGTTTAGGGTTAGAATACCATGTATGATTGGGACTAGAGCTAGAGCTAGTGTCGGAATTCGGGTTAGAATGATGGCAAGGATTAGGGATAATCATCATTTCTGGCTTAGGGTGTGCTGTAGGGTGTAATTAGTATTAGTGCTAGGCTATTAGATAGGGTCTGGGTAAGGGCTATGTCTAGGTGTAGGGTTAGGTTAATGCCTGGGTTTGAATTATGTTAATATTAGTGCTGGAGCGAGATTCGGAGTAAGAGTAGCGTTATTCCAGGATTAGTGTTACGATTCAGGCTTGATATATACTTAGTAAGATTAGGATCATGGTCATGGCAAGAGTTAGGGTTCTTGTTAGTAGCTGAGTAAGAATTATGCTGGGTCTGGCACAATAGCCTAGCAGTAAAAGTTCTTGCCTTCCATGTGCCGAGATCACATTTGGTGCCAGTTCTAATTGCAGAAGGGCCGCTTCCCATCAGCACCATGATTATGTTCTGGGAAAGCAATCTGGTATGGCCCAAAGCTTTGGGTTGCTGCACCCATGTGGAAGACCTGTGAGAGGCTGTGTGCTCCTGGCTTCAGATTGCTATGGCTATGGCAGTTATGGCTGCTTGGGGAGTGAATCATCAGATGGAAAATTTTCCTCTCTGTCTCTCCTGCTTTCTGTATATCTGACTTTGAAATGTAAAGAAAGAAATTATATAAAAAATGAATTATGGCAAGTTCAGTTTGAATTTTTGACAAGGGTCAACTTCAGTGTTAGGATTCGGCCTACAGCGTGGCTGATGGTTACAGCTGTAAAAGTCAAGAGACTGAGTTAGCATTACAGTCAGGGTTAGGATTAGGATAATGCTAAGGTTGGTTCTAGGTTTAGAGGTAGGTGTGGAAGGAGATTGAGGGTTAGGGTCAAGTTTAAGGCTGGGGTTTGAGATAGAGCTTGGGTTATTTCTTGAGATGATTATTATTTTTGTTTAGGATTAATGACAACCAAATCTTAACTCTCATCTAGCCCTAATGTGAGCACTAACCATAACCCTATCGTTAACCTTAAACTAATTCCCAGTTCTAAATCTAACCCTGATTCTAAGTTGAATCCTACCCCTCACCCAAGTTCTAACCCTTAATCCTATAATGAATCCTACTGTATCTCTGACCCCAGCACTATCCAAAGCTCAAATTCTAAATCTAACCCTAATAATTATGCCCTAATGCAAGCTTTAGCCCTGCCCTAATCCTAAAGATGGGTTTACCTTGAATTAAAGCTCTAAGCATAATACCAAATAAGTCTTAGATAATGGCCCTCTTCCTGTCCTAAACCTGACACTTCCCCTGACATTAACCTTAGCTCTAACCTGAACCCTCACACTGAGTTTCAACCAACTGCAGTCCTAGCCCTAACACTAATCATAGCTCTAAATCCTTTTACTTACTATTGCCCTAGTTCTAATGTTATCCTCTCTGTATAACCATTGAGGTATCCCTAATGTTAACCATAACATGAGCACCAATCATAGCCATAGTTGTAACTGTAGTCCTGCTTTTCCTCCTAACTGAAAACCTACCCCTACTCTACCCTAAGAGTAACATCAAGTCATAGCCGTAACACTAACACTAACCTTAACCCTAAAACTAATATCCATTATCACTCTACTCCTAACTTTTTTTTTTATTACAAAGTCAGACATACAGAGAGGAGGAGGAGAGACAGACATGAACATCTTCCGTCCCATGATTCACTCCCCAAGTGAGCCGCAACGGCCGGTGCTGTGCTGATCCAAAGCCGGGAGCCAGGAGCCTCTTTCGGGTCTCCCATATGGGTGCAGGGTCTCAAGGCTTTGTGCCATCCTTGACTGCTTTCCCAGGCCACAAGCTGGGAGCTGGATGGGAAGTGGAGCTGCCGGGATTGAAACTGGCACCCATGTGGGATCCCAAGTGCATTCAAGGCGAGGACTTTAGCCACTAGTCCATGCTGCCGAGCCCTCTAGTTCTAACCTTAACTTCAACCTCAGCACTTGCCTTCACCCTAGGCCAAATGCTAACACCAGTCTTAAACCTAGTGACAATGTAGCACTCACCCAAACTTTGATACTAGCCCATTCCTGACACTGCAGATTTCCTTAACCTTAACTGTAATGCTAACTCTAATGCCAATCAAATCTCTAGCCATAATCCTAACGCTAGTCTTAACTTTTACTGTAAAACTAGCCCTAATTCTAATCTTAACCCCAACATTAATACTTATCATAGATCCATGCTTTGACTTAACCCTGTGCCAAACACTAACCTTAATCCTTGTCCATCTCTACTGCTCACCCTAGCCATAGTCCTACACCAATCATAATCCCAAGATTTTTAAAACAATGTAACTCATAATCTAAATATGAACGTTCAAGCTCAACATAATGCCAAGCAGAGTCATAGTTCCAAGTGTCACACCAGACCCAAACACAACACTAAAGATTCCCTTCATCCTGAACCAGCCGGGTTCCTGAAACAAATCTTCCCTGAGGCCAGCCCTTTCTGTAACTCTAAGCCAAGCCCTAGACTTTACCTGATCATACCCCTAGACCAAATGATGACCTGATTTGTACTAGTAGTACTAAGTGCATCCCTAGCTCAAACACAAATCAAACTCCTAAAGCTAACCAAAACTCCTTTTGGCTTTGTTTAATTCTATTTTTGACAATCTTGACATAGTTCATTAGAGTAAAAAGGTTCAAGGGCTACAGGACAGTGGGTAAGGCTATTATTTCCACATTCTCTTCTTTGACTGTATGTGGGGGTAAAAGGGGAGGGAGATAAAGGGAGAAGTCGCACCCAGTCTCCACCGGACCCCAGGTCCCTGATGTGGGGCATGCTCAGAGGGTCCTGCTCAAGTGGGTGTTTTGTTTGTTTGTTTTTTCTCAAGTGGTTTAGAGAGTTCAACAGTCATGAATTGCTGCCAATCTTGCAACTGCAAGTACGATGAGGTCTCTGAAGCTTACACTGATTGACACAGTCCATCTTCGAGTCTGCGTTTGCCCAGGTTTTCACTGCCAATACATGGCTGAGGTGGGTGATTGACTTGTTCTGTCTTCCCTCTTTTCTTGATTAGGATTCTGAGTCCAACATTTTGATTGGGGAGGTCTCCAAAGAAATTTTGTGTGAGGTATTCCCAGTCCAGTTTCTTGAATGTACTAGCAAGTGCAGGGCCCGGCACAGCCCGTCAGCCCGCTCAGCTGGTTGTTGCAGTTCCTGGGTTGGTTCTGTTTTCAGTCCCGACTTCCACTGGAACCAATGGGTGTTGCAGTCCAGCCTGATGCTGCCCAGCACAGGTTCGGCCATCACTCTTGCTTCACTCACATAACTTCTGTGGCTGTTCTGATGACAGGGAGCATTCTGATTGGCTGCATCTCAAAGACCTCACAGGACTGTGTGGCCCTATAAGCTGTCCAATCAGCAGCTGCCTGGTCATAGCAGCCCAGAATCCTGTAGCCTCAGCATTCTAGAAGAGCCATGGTGACAGCCTCCTCTGCATGGTGGAGAAAAATGGGTGAGTGGCTCAAGATCTGCTTTCTCTGGTCTTTCTTCCCCACAGGCCCTGGAAAGGAGGATTTTCAGGCTCCATGGAAGGCAGCAGAGCGTGAGTGTGTGTGGTTGGGTTTCCGTTGAGTGTGAGTTTGGAAATCCGCTGAAAATGTAGTGAAGCCTAGGGCCTTTTCCAACACTGGTAGTGTGAAAGCATTTCACTTTTCTGTCAGTCAGAATGCTTGTGCCTCTCCGATGAGCCAAACGGATCCTAGCTCCCCATTAAATGTAGTGTGTGGAAAAGCATTTGGATTGTAGAAGAGCCAGGTCAAGCTGATTTCCATAGGCAGACATTACATGACATTTCCTGTCATGGCTCTCAGTGAATTTTCTCTAGTGCAGTCCAGTGTCATGCAACTGGGTCACCATAGTGCAAAAGGGGTCAGTACAAGGATCAGGTGAGGTTCGATGTTGTGGTTAGGTGTAGGGTTAGAATCAGGGTTATGATTTTATCTAGAGATATGATAGTGTTTATGTCAAAGCCTAGATTTAAGGTTAGGACTGATTTTCTTTTCAAGGTTATGTTAGGCCTATGTAAGTTATTAGGAATAGATCTAGGAAGAAGTCTAGATGTAATTAGGGTTAGGGTTAGAACTAATGCTAAAGGTTAGGTTTAGTAGTGACATAACTTTTAGGATTGAGATATGACTTATTGTTAGCCCAGTGGTTAGGGTTTTGGATAAACTTACAAATAGAATTAGGTACAGACCTATGTTTTGTATGTTGCATTAAGCAGGATTCGCATTAGGATTTTTTGGGGGGGATAGATTAATGTTTGGATTAGTGGCAGATACAGAGTCTTGCTGTATTTCTGGTTCATACTTAGTTTTCATTAGTGTTGGATTGAAGGTTATTGTTAGGATTGGTGTAAGGACTATGTGGCTTTAGAATAGAGTTAGGGTTACAATTAATGTGAGGATTAAAGCTTGACTACATTTCGGGTTAAGATGCTGTTTTGTGTTTAGTTTTATGGTTAGGTTAGAGTCAATGGTAGGATTACTCTGCTTAGAGCTAGAGTTCATACTGGGGGAGGGCTAATGCTAGCGCTAAAGTTCTGCTAGGGTTAAGGTTAGGACACAATCTAGTGTTAGGTTTATGATTAAGGTTTGGCTACATTTGGATTTAGGTTTTGTGTTATAATTAGGGTAATGATTTGGCTTCGCATTAGGGTAAAGATTCGGGTTAGCATTAGGGTTAGGTTTAGAAATACAGCTAGGGTAAGGTTCAGTATTAATGATAGGCTTAGTTATGTCTACATCTGTGTCAGGGTTGGAGTCAGGGTGAGGGCTATGCATTATGCCTAGTTTAGGGTTAGAATACCATGTATGATTGGGACTAGAGCTAGAGCTAGTGTCGGAATTCGGGTTAGAATGATGGCAAGGATTAGGGATAATCATCATTTCTGGCTTAGGGTGTGCTGTAGGGTGTAATTAGTATTAGTGCTAGGCTATTAGATAGGGTCTGGGTAAGGGCTATGTCTAGGTGTAGGGTTAGGTTAATGCCTGGGTTTGAATTATGTTAATATTAGTGCTGGAGCGAGATTCGGAGTAAGAGTAGCGTTATTCCAGGATTAGTGTTACGATTCAGGCTTGATATATACTTAGTAAGATTAGGATCATGGTCATAGCAAGAGTTAGGGTTCTTGTTAGTAGCTGAGTAAGAATTATGCTGGGTCTGGCACAATAGCCTAGCAGTAAAAGTTCTTGCCTTCCATGTGCCGAGATCACATTTGGTGCCAGTTCTAATTGCAGAAGGGCCGCTTCCCATCAGCACCATGATTATGTTCTGGGAAAGCAATCTGGTATGGCCCAAAGCTTTGGGTTGCTGCACCTATGTGGAAGACCTGTGAGAGGCTGTGTGCTCCTGGCTTCAGATTGCTATGGCTATGGCAGTTATGGCTGCTTGGGGAGTGAATCATCAGATGGAAAATTTTCCTCTCTGTCTCTCCTGCTTTCTGTATATCTGACTTTGAAATGTAAAGAAAGAAATTATATAAAAAATGAATTATGGCAAGTTCAGTTTGAATTTTTGACAAGGGTCAACTTCAGTGTTAGGATTCGGCCTACAGCGTGCTGATGGTTACAGCTGTAAAAGTCAAGAGACTGAGTTAGCATTACAGTCAGGGTTAGGCTTAGGAATAATGCTAAGGTTGGTTCTAGGTTTAGAGGTAGGTGTGGAAGGAGATTGAGGGTTAGGGTCAAGTTTAAGGCTGGGGTTTGAGATAGAGCTTGGGTTATTTCTTGAGATGATTATTATTTTTGTTTAGGATTAATGACAACCAAATCTTAACTCTCATCTAGCCCTAATGTGAGCACTAACCATAACCCTATCGTTAACCCTAAACTAATTCCCAGTTCTAAATCTAACCCTGATTCTAAGTCGAGTCCTACCCCTCACCCAAGTTCTAACCCTTAATCCTATAATGAATCCTACTGTATCTCTGACCCCAGCACTATCCAAAGCTCAAATTCTACATCTAACCCTAATAATTATGCCCTAATGCAAGCTTTAGCCCTGCCCTAATCCTAAAGATGGGTTTACCTTGAATTAAAGCTCTAAGCATAATACCAAATAAGTCTTAGATAATGGCCCTCTTCCTGTCCTAAACCTGACACTTCCCCTGACATTAACGTTAGCTCTATCCTGAACCCTCACACTGAGTTTCAACCAACTGCAGTCCTAGCCCTAACACTAATCATAGCTCTAAATCCTTTTACTTACTATTGCCCTAGTTCTAATGTTATCCTCTCTGTATAACCATTGAGGTATCCCTAATGTTAACCATAACATGAGCACCAATCATAGCCATAGTTGTAACTGTAGTCCTGCTTTTCCTCCTAACTGAAAACCTACCCCTACTCTACCCTAAGAGTAACATCAAGTCATAGCCGTAACACTAACACTAACCTTAACCCTAAAACTAATATCCATTATCACTCTACTCCTAACTCTAGTCCTTTTTTTTTTATTACAAAGTCAGACATACAGAGAGGAGGAGGAGAGACAGACATGAACATCTTCCGTCCCATGATTCACTCCCCAAGTGAGCCGCAACGGCCGGTGCTGTGCTGATCCAAAGCCGGGAGCCAGGAACCTCTTTCGGGTCTCCCACATGGGTGCAGGGTCTCAAGGCTTTGTGCCATCCTTGACTGCTTTCCCAGGCCACAAGCTGGGAGCTGGATGGGAAGTGGAGCTGCCGGGATTGGAACTGGCACCCATGTGGGATCCCAAGTGCATTCAAGGCGAGGACTTCAGCCACTAGTCCATGCTTCCAAGCCCTCTAGTTCTAACCTTAACTTCAACCTCAGCACTTGCCTTCACCCTAGGCCAAATGCTAACACCAGTCTTAAACCTAGTGACAATGTAGCACTCACCCAAACTTTGATACTAGCCCATTCCTGACACTGCAGATTTCCTTAACCTTAACTGTAATGCTAACTCTAATGCCAATCAAATCTCTAGCCATAATCCTAATGCTAGTCTTAACTTTTACTGTAAAACTAGCCCTAATTCTAATCTTAACCCCAACATTAATACTTATCATAGATCCATGCTTTGACTTAACCCTGTGCCAAACACTAACCTTAATCCTTGTCCATCTCTACTGCTCACCCTAGCCATAGTCCTACACCAATCATAATCCCAAGATTTTTAAAACAATGTAACTCATAATCTAAATATGAACGTTCAAGCTCAACATAATGCCAAGCAGAGTCATAGTTCCAAGTGTCACACCAGACCCAAACACAACACTAAAGATTCCCTTCATCCTGAACCAGCCGGGTTCCTGAAACAAATCTTCCCTGAGGCCAGCCCTTTCTGTAACTCTAAGCCAAGCCCTAGACTTTACCTGATCATACCCCTAGACCAAATGATGACCTGATTTCTACTACTAGTACTAAGTGCATCCCTAGCTCAAACACAAATCAAACTCCTAAAGCTAACCAAAACTCCTTTTGGCTTTGTTTAATTCTATTTTTGACAATCTTGACATAGTTCATTAGAGTAAAAAGGTTCAAGGGCTACAGGACAGTGGGTAAGGCTATTATTTCCACATTCTCTTCTTTGACTGTATGTGGGGGTAAAAGGGGAGGGAGATAAAGGGAGAAGTCGCACCCAGTCTCCACCGGACCCCAGGTCCCTGATGTGGGGCATGCTCAGAGGGTCCTGCTCAAGTGGGTGTTTTGTTTGTTTGTTTTTTCTCAAGTGGTTTAGAGAGTTCAACAGTCATGAATTGCTGCCAATCTTGCAACTGCAAGTACGATGAGGTCTCTGAAGCTTACACTGATTGACACAGTCCATCTTCGAGTCTGCGTTTGCCCAGGTTTTCACTGCCAATACATGGCTGAGGTGGGTGATTGACTTGTTCTGTCTTCCGTCTTTTCTTGGTTAGGATTCTGAGTCCAACATTTTGATTGGGGAGGTCTCCAAAGAAATTTTGTGTGAGGTATTCCCAGTCCAGTTTCTTGAATGTACTAGCAAGTGCAGGGCCCGGCACAGCCCGTCAGCCCGCTCAGCTGGTTGTTGCAGTTCCTGGGTTGGTTCTGTTTTCAGTCCCGACTTCCACTGGAACCAATGGGTGTTGCAGTCCAGCCTGATGCTGCCCAGCACAGGTTCGGCCATCACTCTTGCTTCACTCACATAACTTCTGTGGCTGTTCTGATGACAGGGAGCATTCTGATTGGCTGCATCTCAAAGACCTCACAGGACTGTGTGGCCCTATAAGCTGTCCAATCAGCAGCTGCCTGGTCATAGCAGCCCAGAATCCTGTAGCCTCAGCATTCTAGAAGAGCCATGGTGACAGCCTCCTCTGCATGGTGGAGAAAAATGGGTGAGTGGCTCAAGATCTGCTTTCTCTGGTCTTTCTTCCCCACAGGCCCTGGAAAGGAGGATTTTCAGGCTCCATGGAAGGCAGCAGAGCGTGAGTGTGTGTGGTTGGGTTTCCGTTGAGTGTGAGTTTGGAAATCCGCTGAAAATGTAGTGAAGCCTAGGGCCTTTTCCAACACTGGTAGTGTGAAAGCATTTCACTTTTCTGTCAGTCAGAATGCTTGTGCCTCTCCGATGAGCCAAACGGATCCTAGCTCCCCATTAAATGTAGTGTGTGGAAAAGCATTTGGATTGTAGAAGAGCCAGGTCAAGCTGATTTCCATAGGCAGACATTACATGACATTTCCTGTCATGGCTCTCAGTGAATTTTCTCTAGTGCAGTCCAGTGTCATGCAACTGGGTCACCATAGTGCAAAAGGGGTCAGTACAAGGATCAGGTGAGGTTCGATGTTGTGGTTAGGTGTAGGGTTAGAATCAGGGTTATGATTTTATCTAGAGATATGATAGTGTTTATGTCAAAGCCTAGATTTAAGGTTAGGACTGATTTTCTTTTCAAGGTTATGTTAGGCCTATGTAAGTTATTAGGAATAGATCTAGGAAGAAGTCTAGATGTAATTAGGGTTAGGGTTAGAACTAATGCTAAAGGTTAGGTTTAGTAGTGACATAACTTTTAGGATTGAGATATGACTTATTGCTAGCCCAGTGGTTAGGGTTTTGGATAAACTTACAAATAGAATTAGGTACAGACCTATGTTTTGTATGTTGCATTAAGCAGGATTTGCATTAGGATTTTTGGGGGGGGATAGATTAATGTTTGGATTAGTGGCAGATACAGAGTCTTGCTGTATTTCTGGTTCATACTTAGTTTTCATTAGTGTTGGATTGAAGGTTATTGTTAGGATTGGTGTAAGGACTATGTGGCTTTAGAATAGAGTTAGGGTTACAATTAATGTGAGGATTAAAGCTTGACTACATTTCGGGTTAAGATGCTGTTTTGTGTTTAGTTTTATGGTTAGGTTAGAGTTAATGGTAGGATTACTCTGCTTAGAGCTAGAGTTCATACCGGGGGAGGGCTAATGCTAGCGCTAAAGTTCTGCTAGGGTTAAGGTTAGGACACAATCTAGTGTTAGGTTTATGATTAAGGTTTGGCTACATTTGGATTTAGGTTTTGTGTTATAATTAGGGTAATGATTTGGCTTCGCATTAGGGTAAAGATTCGGGTTAGCATTAGGGTTAGGTTTAGAAATACAGCTAGGGTAAGGTTCAGTATTAATGATAGGCTTAGTTATGTCTACATCTGTGTCAGGGTTGGAGTCAGGGTGAGGGCTATGCATTATGCCTAGTTTAGGGTTAGAATACCATGTATGATTGGGACTAGAGCTAGAGCTAGTGTCGGAATTCGGGTTAGAATGATGGCAAGGATTAGGGATAATCATCATTTCTGGCTTAGGGTGTGCTGTAGGGTGTAATTAGTATTAGTGCTAGGCTATTAGATAGGGTCTGGGTAAGGGCTATGTCTAGGTGTAGGGTTAGGTTAATGCCTGGGTTTGAATTATGTTAATATTAGTGCTGGAGCGAGATTCGGAGTAAGAGTAGCGTTATTCCAGGATTAGTGTTACGATTCAGGCTTGATATATACTTAGTAAGATTAGGATCATGGTCATGGCAAGAGTTAGGGTTCTTGTTAGTAGCTGAGTAAGAATTATGCTGGGTCTGGCACAATAGCCTAGCAGTAAAAGTTCTTGCCTTCCATGTGCCGAGATCACATTTGGTGCCAGTTCTAATTGCAGAAGGGCCGCTTCCCATCAGCACCATGATTATGTTCTGGGAAAGCAATCTGGTATGGCCCAAAGCTTTGGGTTGCTGCACCCATGTGGAAGACCTGTGAGAGGCTGTGTGCTCCTGGCTTCAGATTGCTATGGCTATGGCAGTTATGGCTGCTTGGGGAGTGAATCATCAGATGGAAAATTTTACTCTCTGTCTCTCCTGCTTTCTGTATATCTGACTTTGAAATGTAAAGAAAGAAATTATATAAAAAATGAATTATGGCAAGTTCAGTTTGAATTTTTGACAAGGGTCAACTTCAGTGTTAGGATTCGGCCTACAGCGTGGCTGATGGTTACAGCTGTAAAAGTCAAGAGACTGAGTTAGCATTACAGTCAGGGTTAGGCTTAGGAATAATGCTAAGGTTGGTTCTAGGTTTAGAGGTAGGTGTGGAAGGAGATTGAGGGTTAGGGTCAAGTTTAAGGCTGGGGTTTGAGATAGAGCTTGGGTTATTTCTTGAGATGATTATTATTTTTGTTTAGGATTAATGACAACCAAATCTTAACTCTCATCTAGCCCTAATGTGAGCACTAACCATAACCCTATCGTTAACCCTAAACTAATTCCCAGTTCTAAATCTAACCCTGATTCTAAGTCGAGTCCTACCCCTCACCCAAGTTCTAACCCTTAATCCTATAATGAATCCTACTGTATCTCTGACCCCAGCACTATCCAAAGCTCAAATTCTAAATCTAACCCTAATAATTATGCCCTAATGCAAGCTTTAGCCCTGCCCTAATCCTAAAGATGGGTTTACCTTGAATTAAAGCTCTAAGCATAATACCAAATAAGTCTTAGATAATGGCCCTCTTCCTGTCCTAAACCTGACACTTCCCCTGACATTAACGTTAGCTCTATCCTGAACCCTCACACTGAGTTTCAACCAACTGCAGTCCTAGCCCTAACACTAATCATAGCTCTAAATCCTTTTACTTACTATTGCCCTAGTTCTAATGTTATCCTCTCTGTATAACCATTGAGGTATCCCTAATGTTAACCATAACATGAGCACCAATCATAGCCATAGTTGTAACTGTAGTCCTGCTTTTCCTCCTAACTGAAAACCTACCCCTACTCTACCCTAAGAGTAACATCAAGTCATAGCCGTAACACTAACACTAACCTTAACCCTAAAACTAATATCCATTATCACTCTACTCCTAACTCTAGTCCTTTTTTTTTTATTACAAAGTCAGACATACAGAGAGGAGGAGGAGAGACAGACATGAACATCTTCCGTCCCATGATTCACTCCCCAAGTGAGCCGCAACGGCCGGTGCTGTGCTGATCCAAAGCCGGGAGCCAGGAACCTCTTTCGGGTCTCCCACATGGGTGCAGGGTCTCAAGGCTTTGTGCCATCCTTGACTGCTTTCCCAGGCCACAAGCTGGGAGCTGGATGGGAAGTGGAGCTGCCGGGATTGGAACTGGCACCCATGTGGGATCCCAAGTGCATTCAAGGCGAGGACTTCAGCCACTAGTCCATGCTTCCAAGCCCTCTAGTTCTAACCTTAACTTCAACCTCAGCACTTGCCTTCACCCTAGGCCAAATGCTAACACCAGTCTTAAACCTAGTGACAATGTAGCACTCACCCAAACTTTGATACTAGCCCATTCCTGACACTGCAGATTTCCTTAACCTTAACTGTAATGCTAACTCTAATGCCAATCAAATCTCTAGCCATAATCCTAATGCTAGTCTTAACTTTTACTGTAAAACTAGCCCTAATTCTAATCTTAACCCCAACATTAATACTTATCATAGATCCATGCTTTGACTTAACCCTGTGCCAAACACTAACCTTAATCCTTGTCCATCTCTACTGCTCACCCTAGCCATAGTCCTACACCAATCATAATCCCAAGATTTTTAAAACAATGTAACTCATAATCTAAATATGAACGTTCAAGCTCAACATAATGCCAAGCAGAGTCATAGTTCCAAGTGTCACACCAGACCCAAACACAACACTAAAGATTCCCTTCATCCTGAACCAGCCGGGTTCCTGAAACAAATCTTCCCTGAGGCCAGCCCTTTCTGGAACTCTAAGCCAAGCCCTAGACTTTACCTGATCATACCCCTAGACCAAATGATGACCTGATTTCTACTACTAGTACTAAGTGCATCCCTAGCTCAAACACAAATCAAACTCCTAAAGCTAACCAAAACTCCTTTTGGCTTTGTTTAATTCTATTTTTGACAATCTTGACATAGTTCATTAGAGTAAAAAGGTTCAAGGGCTACAGGACAGTGGGTAAGGCTATTATTTCCACATTCTCTTCTTTGACTGTATGTGGGGGTAAAAGGGGAGGGAGATAAAGGGAGAAGTCGCACCCAGTCTCCACCGGACCCCAGGTCCCTGATGTGGGGCATGCTCAGAGGGTCCTGCTCAAGTGGGTGTTTTGTTTGTTTGTTTTTTCTCAAGTGGTTTAGAGAGTTCAACAGTCATGAATTGCTGCCAATCTTGCAACTGCAAGTACGATGAGGTCTCTGAAGCTTACACTGATTGACACAGTCCATCTTCGAGTCTGCGTTTGCCCAGGTTTTCACTGCCAATACATGGCTGAGGTGGGTGATTGACTTGTTCTGTCTTCCGTCTTTTCTTGGTTAGGATTCTGAGTCCAACATTTTGATTGGGGAGGTCTCCAAAGAAATTTTGTGTGAGGTATTCCCAGTCCAGTTTCTTGAATGTACTAGCAAGTGCAGGGCCCGGCACAGCCCGTCAGCCCGCTCAGCTGGTTGTTGCAGTTCCTGGGTTGGTTCTGTTTTCAGTCCCGACTTCCACTGGAACCAATGGGTGTTGCAGTCCAGCCTGATGCTGCCCAGCACAGGTTCGGCCATCACTCTTGCTTCACTCACATAACTTCTGTGGCTGTTCTGATGACAGGGAGCATTCTGATTGGCTGCATCTCAAAGACCTCACAGGACTGTGTGGCCCTATAAGCTGTCCAATCAGCAGCTGCCTGGTCATAGCAGCCCAGAATCCTGTAGCCTCAGCATTCTAGAAGAGCCATGGTGACAGCCTCCTCTGCATGGTGGAGAAAAATGGGTGAGTGGCTCAAGATCTGCTTTCTCTGGTCTTTCTTCCCCACAGGCCCTGGAAAGGAGGATTTTCAGGCTCCATGGAAGGCAGCAGAGCGTGAGTGTGTGTGGTTGGGTTTCCGTTGAGTGTGAGTTTGGAAATCCGCTGAAAATGTAGTGAAGCCTAGGGCCTTTTCCAACACTGGTAGTGTGAAAGCATTTCACTTTTCTGTCAGTCAGAATGCTTGTGCCTCTCCGATGAGCCAAACGGATCCTAGCTCCCCATTAAATGTAGTGTGTGGAAAAGCATTTGGATTGTAGAAGAGCCAGGTCAAGCTGATTTCCATAGGCAGACATTACATGACATTTCCTGTCATGGCTCTCAGTGAATTTTCTCTAGTGCAGTCCAGTGTCATGCAACTGGGTCACCATAGTGCAAAAGGGGTCAGTACAAGGATCAGGTGAGGTTCGATGTTGTGGTTAGGTGTAGGGTTAGAATCAGGGTTATGATTTTATCTAGAGATATGATAGTGTTTATGTCAAAGCCTAGATTTAAGGTTAGGACTGATTTTCTTTTCAAGGTTATGTTAGGCCTATGTAAGTTATTAGGAATAGATCTAGGAAGAAGTCTAGATGTAATTAGGGTTAGGGTTAGAACTAATGCTAAAGGTTAGGTTTAGTAGTGACATAACTTTTAGGATTGAGATATGACTTATTGTTAGCCCAGTGGTTAGGGTTTTGGATAAACTTACAAATAGAATTAGGTACAGACCTATGTTTTGTATGTTGCATTAAGCAGGATTTGCATTAGGATTTTTTGGGGGGGATAGATTAATGTTTGGATTAGTGGCAGATACAGAGTCTTGCTGTATTTCTGGTTCATACTTAGTTTTCATTAGTGTTGGATTGAAGGTTATTGTTAGGATTGGTGTAAGGACTATGTGGCTTTAGAATAGAGTTAGGGTTACAATTAATGTGAGGATTAAAGCTTGACTACATTTCGGGTTAAGATGCTGTTTTGTGTTTAGTTTTATGGTTAGGTTAGAGTCAATGGTAGGATTACTCTGCTTAGAGCTAGAGTTCATACTGGGGGAGGGCTAATGCTAGCGCTAAAGTTCTGCTAGGGTTAAGGTTAGGACACAATCTAGTGTTAGGTTTATGATTAAGGTTTGGCTACATTTGGATTTAGGTTTTGTGTTATAATTAGGGTAATGATTTGGCTTCGCATTAGGGTAAAGATTCGGGTTAGCATTAGGGTTAGGTTTAGAAATACAGCTAGGGTAAGGTTCAGTATTAATGATAGGCTTAGTTATGTCTACATCTGTGTCAGGGTTGGAGTCAGGGTGAGGGCTATGCATTATGCCTAGTTTAGGGTTAGAATACCATGTATGATTGGGACTAGAGCTAGAGCTAGTGTCGGAATTCGGGTTAGAATGATGGCAAGGATTAGGGATAATCATCATTTCTGGCTTAGGGTGTGCTGTAGGGTGTAATTAGTATTAGTGCTAGGCTATTAGATAGGGTCTGGGTAAGGGCTATGTCTAGGTGTAGGGTTAGGTTAATGCCTGGGTTTGAATTATGTTAATATTAGTGCTGGAGCGAGATTCGGAGTAAGAGTAGCGTTATTCCAGGATTAGTGTTACGATTCAGGCTTGATATATACTTAGTAAGATTAGGATCATGGTCATAGCAAGAGTTAGGGTTCTTGTTAGTAGCTGAGTAAGAATTATGCTGGGTCTGGCACAATAGCCTAGCAGTAAAAGTTCTTGCCTTCCATGTGCCGAGATCACATTTGGTGCCAGTTCTAATTGCAGAAGGGCCGCTTCCCATCAGCACCATGATTATGTTCTGGGAAAGCAATCTGGTATGGCCCAAAGCTTTGGGTTGCTGCACCCATGTGGAAGACCTGTGAGAGGCTGTGTGCTCCTGGCTTCAGATTGCTATGGCTATGGCAGTTATGGCTGCTTGGGGAGTGAATCATCAGATGGAAAATTTTCCTCTCTGTCTCTCCTGCTTTCTGTATATCTGACTTTGAAATGTAAAGAAAGAAATTATATAAAAAATGAATTATGGCAAGTTCAGTTTGAATTTTTGACAAGGGTCAACTTCAGTGTTAGGATTCGGCCTACAGCGTGCTGATGGTTACAGCTGTAAAAGTCAAGAGACTGAGTTAGCATTACAGTCAGGGTTAGGCTTAGGAATAATGCTAAGGTTGGTTCTAGGTTTAGAGGTAGGTGTGGAAGGAGATTGAGGGTTAGGGTCAAGTTTAAGGCTGGGGTTTGAGATAGAGCTTGGGTTATTTCTTGAGATGATTATTATTTTTGTTTAGGATTAATGACAACCAAATCTTAACTCTCATCTAGCCCTAATGTGAGCACTAACCATAACCCTATCGTTAACCCTAAACTAATTCCCAGTTCTAAATCTAACCCTGATTCTAAGTCGAGTCCTACCCCTCACCCAAGTTCTAACCCTTAATCCTATAATGAATCCTACTGTATCTCTGACCCCAGCACTATCCAAAGCTCAAATTCTAAATCTAACCCTAATAATTATGCCCTAATGCAAGCTTTAGCCCTGCCCTAATCCTAAAGATGGGTTTACCTTGAATTAAAGCTCTAAGCATAATACCAAATAAGTCTTAGATAATGGCCCTCTTCCTGTCCTAAACCTGACACTTCCCCTGACATTAACGTTAGCTCTATCCTGAACCCTCACACTGAGTTTCAACCAACTGCAGTCCTAGCCCTAACACTAATCATAGCTCTAAATCCTTTTACTTACTATTGCCCTAGTTCTAATGTTATCCTCTCTGTATAACCATTGAGGTATCCCTAATGTTAACCATAACATGAGCACCAATCATAGCCATAGTTGTAACTGTAGTCGTGCTTTTCCTCCTAACTGAAAACCTACCCCTACTCTACCCTAAGAGTAACATCAAGTCATAGCCGTAACACTAACACTAACCTTAACCCTAAAACTAATATCCATTATCACTCTACTCCTAACTCTAGTCCTTTTTTTTTTATTACAAAGTCAGACATACAGAGAGGAGGAGGAGAGACAGACATGAACATCTTCCGTCCCATGATTCACTCCCCAAGTGAGCCGCAACGGCCGGTGCTGTGCTGATCCAAAGCCGGGAGCCAGGAACCTCTTTCGGGTCTCCCACATGGGTGCAGGGTCTCAAGGCTTTGTGCCATCCTTGACTGCTTTCCCAGGCCACAAGCTGGGAGCTGGATGGGAAGTGGAGCTGCCGGGATTGGAACTGGCACCCATGTGGGATCCCAAGTGCATTCAAGGCGAGGACTTCAGCCACTAGTCCATGCTTCCAAGCCCTCTAGTTCTAACCTTAACTTCAACCTCAGCACTTGCCTTCACCCTAGGCCAAATGCTAACACCAGTCTTAAACCTAGTGACAATGTAGCACTCACCCAAACTTTGATACTAGCCCATTCCTGACACTGCAGATTTCCTTAACCTTAACTGTAATGCTAACTCTAATGCCAATCAAATCTCTAGCCATAATCCTAATGCTAGTCTTAACTTTTACTGTAAAACTAGCCCTAATTCTAATCTTAACCCCAACATTAATACTTATCATAGATCCATGCTTTGACTTAACCCTGTGCCAAACACTAACCTTAATCCTTGTCCATCTCTACTGCTCACCCTAGCCATAGTCCTACACCAATCATAATCCCAAGATTTTTAAAACAATGTAACTCATAATCTAAATATGAACGTTCAAGCTCAACATAATGCCAAGCAGAGTCATAGTTCCAAGTGTCACACCAGACCCAAACACAACACTAAAGATTCCCTTCATCCTGAACCAGCCGGGTTCCTGAAACAAATCTTCCCTGAGGCCAGCCCTTTCTGGAACTCTAAGCCAAGCCCTAGACTTTACCTGATCATACCCCTAGACCAAATGATGACCTGATTTCTACTACTAGTACTAAGTGCATCCCTAGCTCAAACACAAATCAAACTCCTAAAGCTAACCAAAACTCCTTTTGGCTTTGTTTAATTCTATTTTTGACAATCTTGACATAGTTCATTAGAGTAAAAAGGTTCAAGGGCTACAGGACAGTGGGTAAGGCTATTATTTCCACATTCTCTTCTTTGACTGTATGTGGGGGTAAAAGGGGAGGGAGATAAAGGGAGAAGTCGCACCCAGTCTCCACCGGACCCCAGGTCCCTGATGTGGGGCATGCTCAGAGGGTCCTGCTCAAGTGGGTGTTTTGTTTGTTTGTTTTTTCTCAAGTGGTTTAGAGAGTTCAACAGTCATGAATTGCTGCCAATCTTGCAACTGCAAGTACGATGAGGTCTCTGAAGCTTACACTGATTGACACAGTCCATCTTCGAGTCTGCGTTTGCCCAGGTTTTCACTGCCAATACATGGCTGAGGTGGGTGATTGACTTGTTCTGTCTTCCGTCTTTTCTTGGTTAGGATTCTGAGTCCAACATTTTGATTGGGGAGGTCTCCAAAGAAATTTTGTGTGAGGTATTCCCAGTCCAGTTTCTTGAATGTACTAGCAAGTGCAGGGCCCGGCACAGCCCGTCAGCCCGCTCAGCTGGTTGTTGCAGTTCCTGGGTTGGTTCTGTTTTCAGTCCCGACTTCCACTGGAACCAATGGGTGTTGCAGTCCAGCCTGATGCTGCCCAGCACAGGTTCGGCCATCACTCTTGCTTCACTCACATAACTTCTGTGGCTGTTCTGATGACAGGGAGCATTCTGATTGGCTGCATCTCAAAGACCTCACAGGACTGTGTGGCCCTATAAGCTGTCCAATCAGCAGCTGCCTGGTCATAGCAGCCCAGAATCCTGTAGCCTCAGCATTCTAGAAGAGCCATGGTGACAGCCTCCTCTGCATGGTGGAGAAAAATGGGTGAGTGGCTCAAGATCTGCTTTCTCTGGTCTTTCTTCCCCACAGGCCCTGGAAAGGAGGATTTTCAGGCTCCATGGAAGGCAGCAGAGCGTGAGTGTGTGTGGTTGGGTTTCCGTTGAGTGTGAGTTTGGAAATCCGCTGAAAATGTAGTGAAGCCTAGGGCCTTTTCCAACACTGGTAGTGTGAAAGCATTTCACTTTTCTGTCAGTCAGAATGCTTGTGCCTCTCCGATGAGCCAAACGGATCCTAGCTCCCCATTAAATGTAGTGTGTGGAAAAGCATTTGGATTGTAGAAGAGCCAGGTCAAGCTGATTTCCATAGGCAGACATTACATGACATTTCCTGTCATGGCTCTCAGTGAATTTTCTCTAGTGCAGTCCAGTGTCATGCAACTGGGTCACCATAGTGCAAAAGGGGTCAGTACAAGGATCAGGTGAGGTTCGATGTTGTGGTTAGGTGTAGGGTTAGAATCAGGGTTATGATTTTATCTAGAGATATGATAGTGTTTATGTCAAAGCCTAGATTTAAGGTTAGGACTGATTTTCTTTTCAAGGTTATGTTAGGCCTATGTAAGTTATTAGGAATAGATCTAGGAAGAAGTCTAGATGTAATTAGGGTTAGGGTTAGAACTAATGCTAAAGGTTAGGTTTAGTAGTGACATAACTTTTAGGATTGAGATATGACTTATTGTTAGCCCAGTGGTTAGGGTTTTGGATAAACTTACAAATAGAATTAGGTACAGACCTATGTTTTGTATGTTGCATTAAGCAGGATTCGCATTAGGATTTTTTGGGGGGGATAGATTAATGTTTGGATTAGTGGCAGATACAGAGTCTTGCTGTATTTCTGGTTCATACTTAGTTTTCATTAGTGTTGGATTGAAGGTTATTGTTAGGATTGGTGTAAGGACTATGTGGCTTTAGAATAGAGTTAGGGTTACAATTAATGTGAGGATTAAAGCTTGACTACATTTCGGGTTAAGATGCTGTTTTGTGTTTAGTTTTATGGTTAGGTTAGAGTCAATGGTAGGATTACTCTGCTTAGAGCTAGAGTTCATACTGGGGGAGGGCTAATGCTAGCGCTAAAGTTCTGCTAGGGTTAAGGTTAGGACACAATCTAGTGTTAGGTTTATGATTAAGGTTTGGCTACATTTGGATTTAGGTTTTGTGTTATAATTAGGGTAATGATTTGGCTTCGCATTAGGGTAAAGATTCGGGTTAGCATTAGGGTTAGGTTTAGAAATACAGCTAGGGTAAGGTTCAGTATTAATGATAGGCTTAGTTATGTCTACATCTGTGTCAGGGTTGGAGTCAGGGTGAGGGCTATGCATTATGCCTAGTTTAGGGTTAGAATACCATGTATGATTGGGACTAGAGCTAGAGCTAGTGTCGGAATTCGGGTTAGAATGATGGCAAGGATTAGGGATAATCATCATTTCTGGCTTAGGGTGTGCTGTAGGGTGTAATTAGTATTAGTGCTAGGCTATTAGATAGGGTCTGGGTAAGGGCTATGTCTAGGTGTAGGGTTAGGTTAATGCCTGGGTTTGAATTATGTTAATATTAGTGCTGGAGCGAGATTCGGAGTAAGAGTAGCGTTATTCCAGGATTAGTGTTACGATTCAGGCTTGATATATACTTAGTAAGATTAGGATCATGGTCATAGCAAGAGTTAGGGTTCTTGTTAGTAGCTGAGTAAGAATTATGCTGGGTCTGGCACAATAGCCTAGCAGTAAAAGTTCTTGCCTTCCATGTGCCGAGATCACATTTGGTGCCAGTTCTAATTGCAGAAGGGCCGCTTCCCATCAGCACCATGATTATGTTCTGGGAAAGCAATCTGGTATGGCCCAAAGCTTTGGGTTGCTGCACCCATGTGGAAGACCTGTGAGAGGCTGTGTGCTCCTGGCTTCAGATTGCTATGGCTATGGCAGTTATGGCTGCTTGGGGAGTGAATCATCAGATGGAAAATTTTCCTCTCTGTCTCTCCTGCTTTCTGTATATCTGACTTTGAAATGTAAAGAAAGAAATTATATAAAAAATGAATTATGGCAAGTTCAGTTTGAATTTTTGACAAGGGTCAACTTCAGTGTTAGGATTCGGCCTACAGCGTGCTGATGGTTACAGCTGTAAAAGTCAAGAGACTGAGTTAGCATTACAGTCAGGGTTAGGCTTAGGAATAATGCTAAGGTTGGTTCTAGGTTTAGAGGTAGGTGTGGAAGGAGATTGAGGGTTAGGGTCAAGTTTAAGGCTGGGGTTTGAGATAGAGCTTGGGTTATTTCTTGAGATGATTATTATTTTTGTTTAGGATTAATGACAACCAAATCTTAACTCTCATCTAGCCCTAATGTGAGCACTAACCATAACCCTATCGTTAACCCTAAACTAATTCCCAGTTCTAAATCTAACCCTGATTCTAAGTCGAGTCCTACCCCTCACCCAAGTTCTAACCCTTAATCCTATAATGAATCCTACTGTATCTCTGACCCCAGCACTATCCAAAGCTCAAATTCTAAATCTAACCCTAATAATTATGCCCTAATGCAAGCTTTAGCCCTGCCCTAATCCTAAAGATGGGTTTACCTTGAATTAAAGCTCTAAGCATAATACCAAATAAGTCTTAGATAATGGCCCTCTTCCTGTCCTAAACCTGACACTTCCCCTGACATTAACGTTAGCTCTATCCTGAACCCTCACACTGAGTTTCAACCAACTGCAGTCCTAGCCCTAACACTAATCATAGCTCTAAATCCTTTTACTTACTATTGCCCTAGTTCTAATGTTATCCTCTCTGTATAACCATTGAGGTATCCCTAATGTTAACCATAACATGAGCACCAATCATAGCCATAGTTGTAACTGTAGTCCTGCTTTTCCTCCTAACTGAAAACCTACCCCTACTCTACCCTAAGAGTAACATCAAGTCATAGCCGTAACACTAACACTAACCTTAACCCTAAAACTAATATCCATTATCACTCTACTCCTAACTCTAGTCCTTTTTTTTTTATTACAAAGTCAGACATACAGAGAGGAGGAGGAGAGACAGACATGAACATCTTCCGTCCCATGATTCACTCCCCAAGTGAGCCGCAACGGCCGGTGCTGTGCTGATCCAAAGCCGGGAGCCAGGAACCTCTTTCGGGTCTCCCACATGGGTGCAGGGTCTCAAGGCTTTGTGCCATCCTTGACTGCTTTCCCAGGCCACAAGCTGGGAGCTGGATGGGAAGTGGAGCTGCCGGGATTGGAACTGGCACCCATGTGGGATCCCAAGTGCATTCAAGGCGAGGACTTCAGCCACTAGTCCATGCTTCCAAGCCCTCTAGTTCTAACCTTAACTTCAACCTCAGCACTTGCCTTCACCCTAGGCCAAATGCTAACACCAGTCTTAAACCTAGTGACAATGTAGCACTCACCCAAACTTTGATACTAGCCCATTCCTGACACTGCAGATTTCCTTAACCTTAACTGTAATGCTAACTCTAATGCCAATCAAATCTCTAGCCATAATCCTAATGCTAGTCTTAACTTTTACTGTAAAACTAGCCCTAATTCTAATCTTAACCCCAACATTAATACTTATCATAGATCCATGCTTTGACTTAACCCTGTGCCAAACACTAACCTTAATCCTTGTCCATCTCTACTGCTCACCCTAGCCATAGTCCTACACCAATCATAATCCCAAGATTTTTAAAACAATGTAACTCATAATCTAAATATGAACGTTCAAGCTCAACATAATGCCAAGCAGAGTCATAGTTCCAAGTGTCACACCAGACCCAAACACAACACTAAAGATTCCCTTCATCCTGAACCAGCCGGGTTCCTGAAACAAATCTTCCCTGAGGCCAGCCCTTTCTGGAACTCTAAGCCAAGCCCTAGACTTTACCTGATCATACCCCTAGACCAAATGATGACCTGATTTCTACTACTAGTACTAAGTGCATCCCTAGCTCAAACACAAATCAAACTCCTAAAGCTAACCAAAACTCCTTTTGGCTTTGTTTAATTCTATTTTTGACAATCTTGACATAGTTCATTAGAGTAAAAAGGTTCAAGGGCTACAGGACAGTGGGTAAGGCTATTATTTCCACATTCTCTTCTTTGACTGTATGTGGGGGTAAAAGGGGAGGGAGATAAAGGGAGAAGTCGCACCCAGTCTCCACCGGACCCCAGGTCCCTGATGTGGGGCATGCTCAGAGGGTCCTGCTCAAGTGGGTG
Source organism: Ochotona princeps (assembly GCF_030435755.1). Lineage (NCBI taxonomy): Eukaryota > Metazoa > Chordata > Mammalia > Lagomorpha > Ochotonidae > Ochotona > Ochotona princeps. The sequence goes on from NC_080833.1 coordinate 127,073,337, forward strand.
TTTTGTTTGTTTGTTTTTTCTCAAGTGGTTTAGAGAGTTCAACAGTCATGAATTGCTGCCAATCTTGCAACTGCAAGTACGATGAGGTCTCTGAAGCTTACACTGATTGACACAGTCCATCTTCGAGTCTGCGTTTGCCCAGGTTTTCACTGCCAATACATGGCTGAGGTGGGTGATTGACTTGTTCTGTCTTCCGTCTTTTCTTGGTTAGGATTCTGAGTCCAACATTTTGATTGGGGAGGTCTCCAAAGAAATTTTGTGTGAGGTATTCCCAGTCCAGTTTCTTGAATGCACTAGCAAGTGCAGGGCCCGGCACAGCCCGTCAGCCCGCTCAGCTGGTTGTTGCAGTTCCTGGGTTGGTTCTGTTTTCAGTCCCGACTTCCACTGGAACCAATGGGTGTTGCAGTCCAGCCTGATGCTGCCCAGCACAGGTTCGGCCATCACTCTTGCTTCACTCACATAACTTCTGTGGCTGTTCTGATGACAGGGAGCATTCTGATTGGCTGCATCTCAAAGACCTCACAGGACTGTGTGGCCCTATAAGCTGTCCAATCAGCAGCTGCCTGGTCATAGCAGCCCAGAATCCTGTAGCCTCAGCATTCTAGAAGAGCCATGGTGACAGCCTCCTCTGCATGGTGGAGAAAAATGGGTGAGTGGCTCAAGATCTGCTTTCTCTGGTCTTTCTTCCCCACAGGCCCTGGAAAGGAGGATTTTCAGGCTCCATGGAAGGCAGCAGAGCGTGAGTGTGTGTGGTTGGGTTTCCGTTGAGTGTGAGTTTGGAAATCCGCTGAAAATGTAGTGAAGCCTAGGGCCTTTTCCAACACTGGTAGTGTGAAAGCATTTCACTTTTCTGTCAGTCAGAATGCTTGTGCCTCTCCGATGAGCCAAACGGATCCTAGCTCCCCATTAAATGTAGTGTGTGGAAAAGCATTTGGATTGTAGAAGAGCCAGGTCAAGCTGATTTCCATAGGCAGACATTACATGACATTTCCTGTCATGGCTCTCAGTGAATTTTCTCTAGTGCAGTCCAGTGTCATGCAACTGGGTCACCATAGTGCAAAAGGGGTCAGTACAAGGATCAGGTGAGGTTCGATGTTGTGGTTAGGTGTAGGGTTAGAATCAGGGTTATGATTTTATCTAGAGATATGATAGTGTTTATGTCAAAGCCTAGATTTAAGGTTAGGACTGATTTTCTTTTCAAGGTTATGTTAGGCCTATGTAAGTTATTAGGAATAGATCTAGGAAGAAGTCTAGATGTAATTAGGGTTAGGGTTAGAACTAATGCTAAAGGTTAGGTTTAGTAGTGACATAACTTTTAGGATTGAGATATGACTTATTGCTAGCCCAGTGGTTAGGGTTTTGGATAAACTTACAAATAGAATTAGGTACAGACCTATGTTTTGTATGTTGCATTAAGCAGGATTTGCATTAGGATTTTTTGGGGGGGATAGATTAATGTTTGGATTAGTGGCAGATACAGAGTCTTGCTGTATTTCTGGTTCATACTTAGTTTTCATTAGTGTTGGATTGAAGGTTATTGTTAGGATTGGTGTAAGGACTATGTGGCTTTAGAATAGAGTTAGGGTTACAATTAATGTGAGGATTAAAGCTTGACTACATTTCGGGTTAAGATGCTGTTTTGTGTTTAGTTTTATGGTTAGGTTAGAGTTAATGGTAGGATTACTCTGCTTAGAGCTAGAGTTCATACCGGGGGAGGGCTAATGCTAGCGCTAAAGTTCTGCTAGGGTTAAGGTTAGGACACAATCTAGTGTTAGGTTTATGATTAAGGTTTGGCTACATTTGGATTTAGGTTTTGTGTTATAATTAGGGTAATGATTTGGCTTCGCATTAGGGTAAAGATTCGGGTTAGCATTAGGGTTAGGTTTAGAAATACAGCTAGGGTAAGGTTCAGTATTAATGATAGGCTTAGTTATGTCTACATCTGTGTCAGGGTTGGAGTCAGGGTGAGGGCTATGCATTATGCCTAGTTTAGGGTTAGAATACCATGTATGATTGGAACTAGAGCTAGAGCTAGTGTCGGAATTTGGGTTAGAATGATGGCAAGGATTAGGGATAATCATCATTTCTGGCTTAGGGTGTGCTGTAGGGTGTAATTAGTATTAGTGCTAGGCTATTAGATAGGGTCTGGGTAAGGGCTATGTCTAGGTGTAGGGTTAGGTTAATGCCTGGGTTTGAATTATGTTAATATTAGTGCTGGAGCGAGATTCGGAGTAAGAGTAGCGTTATTCCAGGATTAGTGTTACGATTCAGGCTTGATATATACTTAGTAAGATTAGGATCATGGTCATGGCAAGAGTTAGGGTTCTTGTTAGTAGCTGAGTAAGAATTATGCTGGGTCTGGCACAATAGCCTAGCAGTAAAAGTTCTTGCCTTCCATGTGCCGAGATCACATTTGGTGCCAGTTCTAATTGCAGAAGGGCCGCTTCCCATCAGCACCATGATTATGTTCTGGGAAAGCAATCTGGTATGGCCCAAAGCTTTGGGTTGCTGCACCCATGTGGAAGACCTGTGAGAGGCTGTGTGCTCCTGGCTTCAGATTGCTATGGCTATGGCAGTTATGGCTGCTTGGGGAGTGAATCATCAGATGGAAAATTTTACTCTCTGTCTCTCCTGCTTTCTGTATATCTGACTTTGAAATGTAAAGAAAGAAATTATATAAAAAATGAATTATGGCAAGTTCAGTTTGAATTTTTGACAAGGGTCAACTTCAGTGTTAGGATTCGGCCTACAGCGTGGCTGATGGTTACAGCTGTAAAAGTCAAGAGACTGAGTTAGCATTACAGTCAGGGTTAGGATTAGGATAATGCTAAGGTTGGTTCTAGGTTTAGAGGTAGGTGTGGAAGGAGATTGAGGGTTAGGGTCAAGTTTAAGGCTGGGGTTTGAGATAGAGCTTGGGTTATTTCTTGAGATGATTATTATTTTTGTTTAGGATTAATGACAACCAAATCTTAACTCTCATCTAGCCCTAATGTGAGCACTAACCATAACCCTATCGTTAACCTTAAACTAATTCCCAGTTCTAAATCTAACCCTGATTCTAAGTTGAATCCTACCCCTTGCCCAAGTTCTAATCCTTAATCCTATAATGAATCCTACTGTATCTCTGACCCCAGCACTATCCAAAGCTCAAATTCTACATCTAACCCTAATAATTATGCCCTAATGCAAGCTTTAGCCCTGCCCTAATCCTAAAGATGGGTTTACCTTGAATTAAAGCTCTAAGCATAATACCAAATAAGTCTTAGATAATGGCCCTCTTCCTGTCCTAAACCTGACACTTCCCCTGACATTAACCTTAGCTCTAACCTGAACCCTCACACTGAGTTTCAACCAACTGCAGTCCTAGCCCTAACACTAATCATAGCTCTAAATCCTTTTACTAACTATTGCCCTAGTTCTAATGTTATCCTCTCTGTATAACCATTGAGGTATCCCTAATGTTAACCATAACATGAGCACCAATCATAGCCATAGTTGTAACTGTAGTCCTACTTTTCCTCCTAACTGAAAACCTACCCCTACTCTACCCTAAGAGTAACATCAAGTCATAGCCATATCACTAACACTAACCTTAACCCTAAAATTAATATCCATCATCACTCTACTCCTAACTCTAGTTTTTTTTTGTATTACAAAGTCAGACATACAGAGAGGAGGAGGAGAGACAGACATGAACATCTTCCATCCCATGATTCACTCCCCAAGTGAGCCGCAACGGCCGGTGCTGTGCTGATCCAAAGCCGGGAGCCAGGAACCTCTTTCGGGTCTCCCACATGGGTGCAGGGTCTCAAGGCTTTGTGCCATCCTTGACTGCTTTCCCAGGCCACAAGCTGGGAGCTGGATGGGAAGTGGAGCTGCCGGGATTGGAACTGGCACCCATGTGGGATCCCAAGTGCATTCAAGGCGAGGACTTTAGCCACTAGTCCATGCTGCCGAGCCCTCTAGTTCTAACCTTAACTTCAACCTCAGCACTTGCCTTCACCCTAGGCCAAATGCTAACACCAGTCTTAAACCTAGTGACAATGTAGCACTCACCCAAACTTTGATACTAGCCCATTCCTGACACTGCAGATTTCCTTAACCTTAACTGTAATGCTAACTCTAATGCCAATCAAATCTCTAGCCATAATCCTAACGCTAGTCTTAACTTTTACTGTAAAACTAGCCCTAATTCTAATCTTAACCCCAACATTAATACTTATCATAGATCCATGCTTTGACTTAACCCTGTGCCAAACACTAACCTTAATCCTTGTCCATCTCTACTGCTCACCCTAGCCATAGTCCTACACCAATCATAATCCCAAGATTTTTAAAACAATGTAACTCATAATCTAAATATGAACGTTCAAGCTCAACATAATGCCAAGCAGAGTCATAGTTCCAAGTGTCACACCAGACCCAAACACAACACTAAAGATTCCCTTCATCCTGAACCAGCCGGGTTCCTGAAACAAATCTTCCCTGAGGCCAGCCCTTTCTGTAACTCTAAGCCAAGCCCTAGACTTTACCTGATCATACCCCTAGACCAAATGATGACCTGATTTGTACTACTAGTACTAAGTGCATCCCTAGCTCAAACACAAATCAAACTCCTAAAGCTAACCAAAACTCCTTTTGGCTTTGTTTAATTCTATTTTTGACAATCTTGACATAGTTCATTAGAGTAAAAAGGTTCAAGGGCTACAGGACAGTGGGTAAGGCTATTATTTCCACATTCTCTTCTTTGACTGTATGTGGGGGTAAAAGGGGAGGGAGATAAAGGGAGAAGTCGCACCCAGTCTCCACCGGACCCCAGGTCCCTGATGTGGGGCATGCTCAGAGGGCCCTGCTCAAGTGGGTGTTTTGTTTGTTTGTTTTTTTCTCAAGTGGTTTAGAGAGTTCAACAGTCATGAATTGCTGCCAATCTTGCAACTGCAAGTACGATGAGGTCTCTGAAGCTTACACTGATTGACACAGTCCATCTTCGAGTCTGCGTTTGCCCAGGTTTTCACTGCCAATACATGGCTGAGGTGGGTGATTGACTTGTTCTGTCTTCCGTCTTTTCTTGGTTAGGATTCTGAGTCCAACATTTTGATTGGGGAGGTCTCCAAAGAAATTTTGTGTGAGGTATTCCCAGTCCAGTTTCTTGAATGTACTAGCAAGTGCAGGGCCCGGCACAGCCCGTCAGCCCGCTCAGCTGGTTGTTGCAGTTCCTGGGTTGGTTCTGTTTTCAGTCCCGACTTCCACTGGAACCAATGGGTGTTGCAGTCCAGCCTGATGCTGCCCAGCACAGGTTCGGCCATCACTCTTGCTTCACTCACATAACTTCTGTGGCTGTTCTGATGACAGGGAGCATTCTGATTGGCTGCATCTCAAAGACCTCACAGGACTGTGTGGCCCTATAAGCTGTCCAATCAGCAGCTGCCTGGTCATAGCAGCCCAGAATCCTGTAGCCTCAGCATTCTAGAAGAGCCATGGTGACAGCCTCCTCTGCATGGTGGAGAAAAATGGGTGAGTGGCTCAAGATCTGCTTTCTCTGGTCTTTCTTCCCCACAGGCCCTGGAAAGGAGGATTTTCAGGCTCCATGGAAGGCAGCAGAGCGTGAGTGTGTGTGGTTGGGTTTCCGTTGAGTGTGAGTTTGGAAATCCGCTGAAAATGTAGTGAAGCCTAGGGCCTTTTCAACACTGGTAGTGTGAAAGCATTTCACTTTTCTGTCAGTCAGAATGCTTGTGCCTCTCCGATGAGCCAAACGGATCCTAGCTCCCCATTAAATGTAGTGTGTGGAAAAGCATTTGGATTGTAGAGGAGCCAGGTCAAGCTGATTTCCATAGGCAGACATTACATGACATTTCCTGTCATGGCTCTCAGTGAATTTTCTCTAGTGCAGTCCAGTGTCATGCAACTGGGTCACCATAGTGCAAAAGGGGTCAGTACAAGGATCAGGTGAGGTTCGATGTTGTGGTTAGGTGTAGGGTTAGAATCAGGGTTATGATTTTATCTAGAGATATGATAGTGTTTATGTCAAAGCCTAGATTTAAGGTTAGGACTGATTTTCTTTTCAAGGTTATGTTAGGCCTATGTAAGTTATTAGGAATAGATCTAGGAAGAAGTCTAGATGTAATTAGGGTTAGGGTTAGAACTAATGCTAAAGGTTAGGTTTAGTAGTGACATAACTTTTAGGATTGAGATATGACTTATTGCTAGCCCAGTGGTTAGGGTTTTGGATAAACTTACAAATAGAATTAGGTACAGACCTATGTTTTGTATGTTGCATTAAGCAGGATTCGCATTAGGATTTTTTGGGGGGATAGATTAATGTTTGGATTAGTGGCAGATACAGAGTCTTGCTGTATTTCTGGTTCATACTTAGTTTTCATTAGTGTTGGATTGAAGGTTATTGTTAGGATTGGTGTAAGGACTATGTGGCTTTAGAATAGAGTTAGGGTTACAATTAATGTGAGGATTAAAGCTTGACTACATTTCGGGTTAAGATGCTGTTTTGTGTTTAGTTTTATGGTTAGGTTAGAGTCAATGGTAGGATTACTCTGCTTAGAGCTAGAGTTAACACTGGGGGAGGGCTAATGCTAGCGCTAAAGTTCTGCTAGGGTTAAGGTTAGGACACAATCTAGTGTTTGGTTTATGATTAAGGTTTGGCTACATTTGGATTTAGGTTTTGTGTTATAATTAGGGTAATGATTTGGCTTCGCATTAGGGTAAAGATTCGGGTTAGCATTAGGGTTAGGTTTAGAAATACAGCTAGGGTAAGGTTCAGTATTAATGATAGGCTTAGTTATGTCTACATCTGTGTCAGGGTTGGAGTCAGGGTGAGGGCTATGCATTATGCCTAGTTTAGGGTTAGAATACCATGTATGATTGGGACTAGAGCTAGAGCTAGTGTCGGAATTCGGGTTAGAATGATGGCAAGGATTAGGGATAATCATCATTTCTGGCTTAGGGTGTGCTGTAGGGTGTAATTAGTATTAGTGCTAGGCTATTAGATAGGGTCTGGGTAAGGGCTATGTCTAGGTGTAGGGTTAGGTTAATGCCTGGGTTTGAATTATGTTAATATTAGTGCTGGAGCGAGATTCGGAGTAAGAGTAGCGTTATTCCAGGATTAGTGTTACGATTCAGGCTTGATATATACTTAGTAAGATTAGGATCATGGTCATGGCAAGAGTTAGGGTTCTTGTTAGTAGCTGAGTAAGAATTATGCTGGGTCTGGCACAATAGCCTAGCAGTAAAAGTTCTTGCCTTCCATGTGCCGAGATCACATTTGGTGCCAGTTCTAATTGCAGAAGGGCCGCTTCCCATCAGCACCATGATTATGTTCTGGGAAAGCAATCTGGTATGGCCCAAAGCTTTGGGTTGCTGCACCCATGTGGAAGACCTGTGAGAGGCTGTGTGCTCCTGGCTTCAGATTGCTATGGCTATGGCAGTTATGGCTGCTTGGGGAGTGAATCATCAGATGGAAAATTTTCCTCTCTGTCTCTCCTGCTTTCTGTATATCTGACTTTGAAATGTAAAGAAAGAAATTATATAAAAAATGAATTATGGCAAGTTCAGTTTGAATTTTTGACAAGGGTCAACTTCAGTGTTAGGATTCGGCCTACAGCGTGGCTGATGGTTACAGCTGTAAAAGTCAAGAGACTGAGTTAGCATTACAGTCAGGGTTAGGATTAGGATAATGCTAAGGTTGGTTCTAGGTTTAGAGGTAGGTGTGGAAGGAGATTGAGGGTTAGGGTCAAGTTTAAGGCTGGGGTTTGAGATAGAGCTTGGGTTATTTCTTGAGATGATTATTATTTTTGTTTAGGATTAATGACAACCAAATCTTAACTCTCATCTAGCCCTAATGTGAGCACTAACCATAACCCTATCGTTAACCTTAAACTAATTCCCAGTTCTAAATCTAACCCTGATTCTAAGTTGAATCCTACCCCTCACCCAAGTTCTAACCCTTAATCCTATAATGAATCCTACTGTATCTCTGACCCCAGCACTATCCAAAGCTCAAATTCTAAATCTAACCCTAATAATTATGCCCTAATGCAAGCTTTAGCCCTGCCCTAATCCTAAAGATGGGTTTACCTTGAATTAAAGCTCTAAGCATAATACCAAATAAGTCTTAGATAATGGCCCTCTTCCTGTCCTAAACCTGACACTTCCCCTGACATTAACCTTAGCTCTAACCTGAACCCTCACACTGAGTTTCAACCAACTGCAGTCCTAGCCCTAACACTAATCATAGCTCTAAATCCTTTTACTTACTATTGCCCTAGTTCTAATGTTATCCTCTCTGTATAACCATTGAGGTATCCCTAATGTTAACCATAACATGAGCACCAATCATAGCCATAGTTGTAACTGTAGTCCTGCTTTTCCTCCTAACTGAAAACCTACCCCTACTCTACCCTAAGAGTAACATCAAGTCATAGCCGTAACACTAACACTAACCTTAACCCTAAAACTAATATCCATTATCACTCTACTCCTAACTCTAGTCCTTTTTTTTTTATTACAAAGTCAGACATACAGAGAGGAGGAGGAGAGACAGACATGAACATCTTCCGTCCCATGATTCACTCCCCAAGTGAGCCGCAACGGCCGGTGCTGTGCTGATCCAAAGCCGGGAGCCAGGAGCCTCTTTCGGGTCTCCCATATGGGTGCAGGGTCTCAAGGCTTTGTGCCATCCTTGACTGCTTTCCCAGGCCACAAGCTGGGAGCTGGATGGGAAGTGGAGCTGCCGGGATTGAAACTGGCACCCATGTGGGATCCCAAGTGCATTCAAGGCGAGGACTTTAGCCACTAGTCCATGCTTCTGAGCCCTCTAGTTCTAACCTTAACTTCAACCTCAGCACTTGCCTTCACCCTAGGCCAAATGCTAACACCAGTCTTAAACCTAGTGACAATGTAGCACTCACCCAAACTTTGATACTAGCCCATTCCTGACACTGCAGATTTCCTTAACCTTAACTGTAATGCTAACTCTAATGCCAATCAAATCTCTAGCCATAATCCTAACGCTAGTCTTAACTTTTACTGTAAAACTAGCCCTAATTCTAATCTTAACCCCAACATTAATACTTATCATAGATCCATGCTTTGACTTAACCCTGTGCCAAACACTAACCTTAATCCTTGTCCATCTCTACTGCTCACCCTAGCCATAGTCCTACACCAATCATAATCCCAAGATTTTTAAAACAATGTAACTCATAATCTAAATATGAACGTTCAAGCTCAACATAATGCCAAGCAGAGTCATAGTTCCAAGTGTCACACCAGACCCAAACACAACACTAAAGATTCCCTTCATCCTGAACCAGCCGGGTTCCTGAAACAAATCTTCCCTGAGGCCAGCCCTTTCTGTAACTCTAAGCCAAGCCCTAGACTTTACCTGATCATACCCCTAGACCAAATGATGACCTGATTTCTACTACTAGTACTAAGTGCATCCCTAGCTCAAACACAAATCAAACTCCTAAAGCTAACCAAAACTCCTTTTGGCTTTGTTTAATTCTATTTTTGACAATCTTGACATAGTTCATTAGAGTAAAAAGGTTCAAGGGCTACAGGACAGTGGGTAAGGCTATTATTTCCACATTCTCTTCTTTGACTGTATGTGGGGGTAAAAGGGGAGGGAGATAAAGGGAGAAGTCGCACCCAGTCTCCACCGGACCCCAGGTCCCTGATGTGGGGCATGCTCAGAGGGTCCTGCTCAAGTGGGTGTTTTGTTTGTTTGTTTTTTCTCAAGTGGTTTAGAGAGTTCAACAGTCATGAATTGCTGCCAATCTTGCAACTGCAAGTACGATGAGGTCTCTGAAGCTTACACTGATTGACACAGTCCATCTTCGAGTCTGCGTTTGCCCAGGTTTTCACTGCCAATACATGGCTGAGGTGGGTGATTGACTTGTTCTGTCTTCCCTCTTTTCTTGATTAGGATTCTTAGTCCAACATTTTGATTGGGGAGGTCTCCAAAGAAATTTTGTGTGAGGTATTCCCAGTCCAGTTTCTTGAATGTACTAGCAAGTGCAGGGCCCGGCACAGCCCGTCAGCTCGCTCAGCTGGTTGTTGCAGTTCCTGGGTTGGTTCTGTTTTCAGTCCCGACTTCCACTGGAACCAATGGGTGTTGCAGTCCAGCCTGATGCTGCCCAGCACAGGTTCGGCCATCACTCTTGCTTCACTCACATAACTTCTGTGGCTGTTCTGATGACAGGGAGCATTCTGATTGGCTGCATCTCAAAGACCTCACAGGACTGTGTGGCCCTATAAGCTGTCCAATCAGCAGCTGCCTGGTCATAGCAGCCCAGAATCCTGTAGCCTCAGCATTCTAGAAGAGCCATGGTGACAGCCTCCTCTGCATGGTGGAGAAAAATGGGTGAGTGGCTCAAGATCTGCTTTCTCTGGTCTTTCTTCCCCACAGGCCCTGGAAAGGAGGATTTTCAGGCTCCATGGAAGGCAGCAGAGCGTGAGTGTGTGTGGTTGGGTTTCCGTTGAGTGTGAGTTTGGAAATCCGCTGAAAATGTAGTGAAGCCTAGGGCCTTTTCCAACACTGGTAGTGTGAAAGCATTTCACTTTTCTGTCAGTCAGAATGCTTGTGCCTCTCCGATGAGCCAAACGGATCCTAGCTCCCCATTAAATGTAGTGTGTGGAAAAGCATTTGGATTGTAGAAGAGCCAGGTCAAGCTGATTTCCATAGGCAGACATTACATGACATTTCCTGTCATGGCTCTCAGTGAATTTTCTCTAGTGCAGTCCAGTGTCATGCAACTGGGTCACCATAGTGCAAAAGGGGTCAGTACAAGGATCAGGTGAGGTTCGATGTTGTGGTTAGGTGTAGGGTTAGAATCAGGGTTATGATTTTATCTAGAGATATGATAGTGTTTATGTCAAAGCCTAGATTTAAGGTTAGGACTGATTTTCTTTTCAAGGTTATGTTAGGCCTATGTAAGTTATTAGGAATAGATCTAGGAAGAAGTCTAGATGTAATTAGGGTTAGGGTTAGAACTAATGCTAAAGGTTAGGTTTAGTAGTGACATAACTTTTAGGATTGAGATATGACTTATTGTTAGCCCAGTGGTTAGGGTTTTGGATAAACTTACAAATAGAATTAGGTACAGACCTATGTTTTGTATGTTGCATTAAGCAGGATTCGCATTAGGATTTTTTGGGGGGGATAGATTAATGTTTGGATTAGTGGCAGATACAGAGTCTTGCTGTATTTCTGGTTCATACTTAGTTTTCATTAGTGTTGGATTGAAGGTTATTGTTAGGATTGGTGTAAGGACTATGTGGCTTTAGAATAGAGTTAGGGTTACAATTAATGTGAGGATTAAAGCTTGACTACATTTCGGGTTAAGATGCTGTTTTGTGTTTAGTTTTATGGTTAGGTTAGAGTCAATGGTAGGATTACTCTGCTTAGAGCTAGAGTTCATACTGGGGGAGGGCTAATGCTAGCGCTAAAGTTCTGCTAGGGTTAAGGTTAGGACACAATCTAGTGTTAGGTTTATGATTAAGGTTTGGCTACATTTGGATTTAGGTTTTGTGTTATAATTAGGGTAATGATTTGGCTTCGCATTAGGGTAAAGATTCGGGTTAGCATTAGGGTTAGGTTTAGAAATACAGCTAGGGTAAGGTTCAGTATTAATGATAGGCTTAGTTATGTCTACATCTGTGTCAGGGTTGGAGTCAGGGTGAGGGCTATGCATTATGCCTAGTTTAGGGTTAGAATACCATGTATGATTGGGACTAGAGCTAGAGCTAGTGTCGGAATTCGGGTTAGAATGATGGCAAGGATTAGGGATAATCATCATTTCTGGCTTAGGGTGTGCTGTAGGGTGTAATTAGTATTAGTGCTAGGCTATTAGATAGGGTCTGGGTAAGGGCTATGTCTAGGTGTAGGGTTAGGTTAATGCCTGGGTTTGAATTATGTTAATATTAGTGCTGGAGCGAGATTCGGAGTAAGAGTAGCGTTATTCCAGGATTAGTGTTACGATTCAGGCTTGATATATACTTAGTAAGATTAGGATCATGGTCATGGCAAGAGTTAGGGTTCTTGTTAGTAGCTGAGTAAGAATTATGCTGGGTCTGGCACAATAGCCTAGCAGTAAAAGTTCTTGCCTTCCATGTGCCGAGATCACATTTGGTGCCAGTTCTAATTGCAGAAGGGCCGCTTCCCATCAGCACCATGATTATGTTCTGGGAAAGCAATCTGGTATGGCCCAAAGCTTTGGGTTGCTGCACCCATGTGGAAGACCTGTGAGAGGCTGTGTGCTCCTGGCTTCAGATTGCTATGGCTATGGCAGTTATGGCTGCTTGGGGAGTGAATCATCAGATGGAAAATTTTCCTCTCTGTCTCTCCTGCTTTCTGTATATCTGACTTTGAAATGTAAAGAAAGAAATGATATAAAAAATGAATTATGGCAAGTTCAGTTTGAATTTTTGACAAGGGTCAACTTCAGTGTTAGGATTCGGCCTACAGCGTGCTGATGGTTACAGCTGTAAAAGTCAAGAGACTGAGTTAGCATTACAGTCAGGGTTAGGCTTAGGAATAATGCTAAGGTTGGTTCTAGGTTTAGAGGTAGGTGTGGAAGGAGATTGAGGGTTAGGGTCAAGTTTAAGGCTGGGGTTTGAGATAGAGCTTGGGTTATTTCTTGAGATGATTATTATTTTTGTTTAGGATTAATGACAACCAAATCTTAACTCTCATCTAGCCCTAATGTGAGCACTAACCATAACCCTATCGTTAACCCTAAACTAATTCCCAGTTCTAAATCTAACCCTGATTCTAAGTCGAGTCCTACCCCTCACCCAAGTTCTAACCCTTAATCCTATAATGAATCCTACTGTATCTCTGACCCCAGCACTATCCAAAGCTCAAATTCTAAATCTAACCCTAATAATTATGCCCTAATGCAAGCTTTAGCCCTGCCCTAATCCTAAAGATGGGTTTACCTTGAATTAAAGCTCTAAGCATAATACCAAATAAGTCTTAGATAATGGCCCTCTTCCTGTCCTAAACCTGACACTTCCCCTGACATTAACCTTAGCTCTAACCTGAACCCTCACACTGAGTTTCAACCAACTGCAGTCCTAGCCCTAACACTAATCATAGCTCTAAATCCTTTTACTTACTATTGCCCTAGTTCTAATGTTATCCTCTCTGTATAACCATTGAGGTATCCCTAATGTTAACCATAACATGAGCACCAATCATAGCCATAGTTGTAACTGTAGTCCTGCTTTTCCTCCTAACTGAAAACCTACCCCTACTCTACCCTAAGAGTAACATCAAGTCATAGCCGTAACACTAACACTAACCTTAACCCTAAAACTAATATCCATTATCACTCTACTCCTAACTCTAGTCCTTTTTTTTTTATTACAAAGTCAGACATACAGAGAGGAGGAGGAGAGACAGACATGAACATCTTCCGTCCCATGATTCACTCCCCAAGTGAGCCGCAACGGCCGGTGCTGTGCTGATCCAAAGCCGGGAGCCAGGAACCTCTTTCGGGTCTCCCACATGGGTGCAGGGTCTCAAGGCTTTGTGCCATCCTTGACTGCTTTCCCAGGCCACAAGCTGGGAGCTGGATGGGAAGTGGAGCTGCCGGGATTGGAACTGGCACCCATGTGGGATCCCAAGTGCATTCAAGGCGAGGACTTCAGCCACTAGTCCATGCTTCCAAGCCCTCTAGTTCTAACCTTAACTTCAACCTCAGCACTTGCCTTCACCCTAGGCCAAATGCTAACACCAGTCTTAAACCTAGTGACAATGTAGCACTCACCCAAACTTTGATACTAGCCCATTCCTGACACTGCAGATTTCCTTAACCTTAACTGTAATGCTAACTCTAATGCCAATCAAATCTCTAGCCATAATCCTAATGCTAGTCTTAACTTTTACTGTAAAACTAGCCCTAATTCTAATCTTAACCCCAACATTAATACTTATCATAGATCCATGCTTTGACTTAACCCTGTGCCAAACACTAACCTTAATCCTTGTCCATCTCTACTGCTCACCCTAGCCATAGTCCTACACCAATCATAATCCCAAGATTTTTAAAACAATGTAACTCATAATCTAAATATGAACGTTCAAGCTCAACATAATGCCAAGCAGAGTCATAGTTCCAAGTGTCACACCAGACCCAAACACAACACTAAAGATTCCCTTCATCCTGAACCAGCCGGGTTCCTGAAACAAATCTTCCCTGAGGCCAGCCCTTTCTGTAACTCTAAGCCAAGCCCTAGACTTTACCTGATCATACCCCTAGACCAAATGATGACCTGATTTCTACTACTAGTACTAAGTGCATCCCTAGCTCAAACACAAATCAAACTCCTAAAGCTAACCAAAACTCCTTTTGGCTTTGTTTAATTCTATTTTTGACAATCTTGACATAGTTCATTAGAGTAAAAAGGTTCAAGGGCTACAGGACAGTGGGTAAGGCTATTATTTCCACATTCTCTTCTTTGACTGTATGTGGGGGTAAAAGGGGAGGGAGATAAAGGGAGAAGTCGCACCCAGTCTCCACCGGACCCCAGGTCCCTGATGTGGGGCATGCTCAGAGGGTCCTGCTCAAGTGGGTGTTTTGTTTGTTTGTTTTTTCTCAAGTGGTTTAGAGAGTTCAACAGTCATGAATTGCTGCCAATCTTGCAACTGCAAGTACGATGAGGTCTCTGAAGCTTACACTGATTGACACAGTCCATCTTCGAGTCTGCGTTTGCCCAGGTTTTCACTGCCAATACATGGCTGAGGTGGGTGATTGACTTGTTCTGTCTTCCGTCTTTTCTTGGTTAGGATTCTGAGTCCAACATTTTGATTGGGGAGGTCTCCAAAGAAATTTTGTGTGAGGTATTCCCAGTCCAGTTTCTTGAATGTACTAGCAAGTGCAGGGCCCGGCACAGCCCGTCAGCCCGCTCAGCTGGTTGTTGCAGTTCCTGGGTTGGTTCTGTTTTCAGTCCCGACTTCCACTGGAACCAATGGGTGTTGCAGTCCAGCCTGATGCTGCCCAGCACAGGTTCGGCCATCACTCTTGCTTCACTCACATAACTTCTGTGGCTGTTCTGATGACAGGGAGCATTCTGATTGGCTGCATCTCAAAGACCTCACAGGACTGTGTGGCCCTATAAGCTGTCCAATCAGCAGCTGCCTGGTCATAGCAGCCCAGAATCCTGTAGCCTCAGCATTCTAGAAAAGCCATGGTGACAGCCTCCTCTGCATGGTGGAGAAAAATGGGTGAGTGGCTCAAGATCTGCTTTCTCTGGTCTTTCTTCCCCACAGGCCCTGGAAAGGAGGATTTTCAGGCTCCATGGAAGGCAGCAGAGCGTGAGTGTGTGTGGTTGGGTTTCCGTTGAGTGTGAGTTTGGAAATCCGCTGAAAATGTAGTGAAGCCTAGGGCCTTTTCCAACACTGGTAGTGTGAAAGCATTTCACTTTTCTGTCAGTCAGAATGCTTGTGCCTCTCCGATGAGCCAAACGGATCCTAGCTCCCCATTAAATGTAGTGTGTGGAAAAGCATTTGGATTGTAGAAGAGCCAGGTCAAGCTGATTTCCATAGGCAGACATTACATGACATTTCCTGTCATGGCTCTCAGTGAATTTTCTCTAGTGCAGTCCAGTGTCATGCAACTGGGTCACCATAGTGCAAAAGGGGTCAGTACAAGGATCAGGTGAGGTTCGATGTTGTGGTTAGGTGTAGGGTTAGAATCAGGGTTATGATTTTATCTAGAGATATGATAGTGTTTATGTCAAAGCCTAGATTTAAGGTTAGGACTGATTTTCTTTTCAAGGTTATGTTAGGCCTATGTAAGTTATTAGGAATAGATCTAGGAAGAAGTCTAGATGTAATTAGGGTTAGGGTTAGAACTAATGCTAAAGGTTAGGTTTAGTAGTGACATAACTTTTAGGATTGAGATATGACTTATTGCTAGCCCAGTGGTTAGGGTTTTGGATAAACTTACAAATAGAATTAGGTACAGACCTATGTTTTGTATGTTGCATTAAGCAGGATTTGCATTAGGATTTTTTGGGGGGGATAGATTAATGTTTGGATTAGTGGCAGATACAGAGTCTTGCTGTATTTCTGGTTCATACTTAGTTTTCATTAGTGTTGGATTGAAGGTTATTGTTAGGATTGGTGTAAGGACTATGTGGCTTTAGAATAGAGTTAGGGTTACAATTAATGTGAGGATTAAAGCTTGACTACATTTCGGGTTAAGATGCTGTTTTGTGTTTAGTTTTATGGTTAGGTTAGAGTTAATGGTAGGATTACTCTGCTTAGAGCTAGAGTTCATACCGGGGGAGGGCTAATGCTAGCGCTAAAGTTCTGCTAGGGTTAAGGTTAGGACACAATCTAGTGTTAGGTTTATGATTAAGGTTTGGCTACATTTGGATTTAGGTTTTGTGTTATAATTAGGGTAATGATTTGGCTTCGCATTAGGGTAAAGATTCGGGTTAGCATTAGGGTTAGGTTTAGAAATACAGCTAGGGTAAGGTTCAGTATTAATGATAGGCTTAGTTATGTCTACATCTGTGTCAGGGTTGGAGTCAGGGTGAGGGCTATGCATTATGCCTAGTTTAGGGTTAGAATACCATGTATGATTGGAACTAGAGCTAGAGCTAGTGTCGGAATTTGGGTTAGAATGATGGCAAGGATTAGGGATAATCATCATTTCTGGCTTAGGGTGTGCTGTAGGGTGTAATTAGTATTAGTGCTAGGCTATTAGATAGGGTCTGGGTAAGGGCTATGTCTAGGTGTAGGGTTAGGTTAATGCCTGGGTTTGAATTATGTTAATATTAGTGCTGGAGCGAGATTCGGAGTAAGAGTAGCGTTATTCCAGGATTAGTGTTACGATTCAGGCTTGATATATACTTAGTAAGATTAGGATCATGGTCATGGCAAGAGTTAGGGTTCTTGTTAGTAGCTGAGTAAGAATTATGCTGGGTCTGGCACAATAGCCTAGCAGTAAAAGTTCTTGCCTTCCATGTGCCGAGATCACATTTGGTGCCAGTTCTAATTGCAGAAGGGCCGCTTCCCATCAGCACCATGATTATGTTCTGGGAAAGCAATCTGGTATGGCCCAAAGCTTTGGGTTGCTGCACCCATGTGGAAGACCTGTGAGAGGCTGTGTGCTCCTGGCTTCAGATTGCTATGGCTATGGCAGTTATGGCTGCTTGGGGAGTGAATCATCAGATGGAAAATTTTCCTCTCTGTCTCTCCTGCTTTCTGTATATCTGACTTTGAAATGTAAAGAAAGAAATGATATAAAAAATGAATTATGGCAAGTTCAGTTTGAATTTTTGACAAGGGTCAACTTCAGTGTTAGGATTCGGCCTACAGCGTGGCTGATGGTTACAGCTGTAAAAGTCAAGAGACTGAGTTAGCATTACAGTCAGGGTTAGGATTAGGATAATGCTAAGGTTGGTTCTAGGTTTAGAGGTAGGTGTGGAAGGAGATTGAGGGTTAGGGTCAAGTTTAAGGCTGGGGTTTGAGATAGAGCTTGGGTTATTTCTTGAGATGATTATTATTTTTGTTTAGGATTAATGACAACCAAATCTTAACTCTCATCTAGCCCTAATGTGAGCACTAACCATAACCCTATCGTTAACCTTAAACTAATTCCCAGTTCTAAATCTAACCCTGATTCTAAGTTGAATCCTACCCCTTGCCCAAGTTCTAATCCTTAATCCTATAATGAATCCTACTGTATCTCTGACCCCAGCACTATCCAAAGCTCAAATTCTACATCTAACCCTAATAATTATGCCCTAATGCAAGCTTTAGCCCTGCCCTAATCCTAAAGATGGGTTTACCTTGAATTAAAGCTCTAAGCATAATACCAAATAAGTCTTAGATAATGGCCCTCTTCCTGTCCTAAACCTGACACTTCCCCTGACATTAACCTTAGCTCTAACCTGAACCCTCACACTGAGTTTCAACCAACTGCAGTCCTAGCCCTAACACTAATCATAGCTCTAAATCCTTTTACTAACTATTGCCCTAGTTCTAATGTTATCCTCTCTGTATAACCATTGAGGTATCCCTAATGTTAACCATAACATGAGCACCAATCATAGCCATAGTTGTAACTGTAGTCCTGCTTTTCCTCCTAACTGAAAACCTACCCCTACTCTACCCTAAGAGTAACATCAAGTCATAGCCATATCACTAACACTAACCTTAACCCTAAAATTAATATCCATCATCACTCTACTCCTAACTCTAGTTTTTTTTTGTATTACAAAGTCAGACATACAGAGAGGAGGAGGAGAGACAGACATGAACATCTTCCATCCCATGATTCACTCCCCAAGTGAGCCGCAACGGCCGGTGCTGTGCTGATCCAAAGCCGGGAGCCAGGAACCTCTTTCGGGTCTCCCACATGGGTGCAGGGTCTCAAGGCTTTGTGCCATCCTTGACTGCTTTCCCAGGCCACAAGCTGGGAGCTGGATGGGAAGTGGAGCTGCCGGGATTGGAACTGGCACCCATGTGGGATCCCAAGTGCATTCAAGGCGAGGACTTTAGCCACTAGTCCATGCTGCCGAGCCCTCTAGTTCTAACCTTAACTTCAACCTCAGCACTTGCCTTCACCCTAGGCCAAATGCTAACACCAGTCTTAAACCTAGTGACAATGTAGCACTCACCCAAACTTTGATACTAGCCCATTCCTGACACTGCAGATTTCCTTAACCTTAACTGTAATGCTAACTCTAATGCCAATCAAATCTCTAGCCATAATCCTAACGCTAGTCTTAACTTTTACTGTAAAACTAGCCCTAATTCTAATCTTAACCCCAACATTAATACTTATCATAGATCCATGCTTTGACTTAACCCTGTGCCAAACACTAACGTTAATCCTTGTCCATCTCTACTGCTCACCCTAGCCATAGTCCTACACCAATCATAATCCCAAGATTTTTAAAACAATGTAACTCATAATCTAAATATGAACGTTCAAGCTCAACATAATGCCAAGCAGAGTCATAGTTCCAAGTGTCACACCAGACCCAAACACAACACTAAAGATTCCCTTCATCCTGAACCAGCCGGGTTCCTGAAACAAATCTTCCCTGAGGCCAGCCCTTTCTGTAACTCTAAGCCAAGCCCTAGACTTTACCTGATCATACCCCTAGACCAAATGATGACCTGATTTGTACTAGTAGTACTAAGTGCATCCCTAGCTCAAACACAAATCAAACTCCTAAAGCTAACCAAAACTCCTTTTGGCTTTGTTTAATTCTATTTTTGACAATCTTGACATAGTTCATTAGAGTAAAAAGGTTCAAGGGCTACAGGACAGTGGGTAAGGCTATTATTTCCACATTCTCTTCTTTGACTGTATGTGGGGGTAAAAGGGGAGGGAGATAAAGGGAGAAGTCGCACCCAGTCTCCACCGGACCCCAGGTCCCTGATGTGGGGCATGCTCAGAGGGTCCTGCTCAAGTGGGTGTTTTGTTTGTTTGTTTTTTCTCAAGTGGTTTAGAGAGTTCAACAGTCATGAATTGCTGCCAATCTTGCAACTGCAAGTACGATGAGGTCTCTGAAGCTTACACTGATTGACACAGTCCATCTTCGAGTCTGCGTTTGCCCAGGTTTTCACTGCCAATACATGGCTGAGGTGGGTGATTGACTTGTTCTGTCTTCCGTCTTTTCTTGGTTAGGATTCTGAGTCCAACATTTTGATTGGGGAGGTCTCCAAAGAAATTTTGTGTGAGGTATTCCCAGTCCAGTTTCTTGAATGCACTAGCAAGTGCAGGGCCCGGCACAGCCCGTCAGCCCGCTCAGCTGGTTGTTGCAGTTCCTGGGTTGGTTCTGTTTTCAGTCCCGACTTCCACTGGAACCAATGGGTGTTGCAGTCCAGCCTGATGCTGCCCAGCACAGGTTCGGCCATCACTCTTGCTTCACTCACATAACTTCTGTGGCTGTTCTGATGACAGGGAGCATTCTGATTGGCTGCATCTCAAAGACCTCACAGGACTGTGTGGCCCTATAAGCTGTCCAATCAGCAGCTGCCTGGTCATAGCAGCCCAGAATCCTGTAGCCTCAGCATTCTAGAAGAGCCATGGTGACAGCCTCCTCTGCATGGTGGAGAAAAATGGGTGAGTGGCTCAAGATCTGCTTTCTCTGGTCTTTCTTCCCCACAGGCCCTGGAAAGGAGGATTTTCAGGCTCCATGGAAGGCAGCAGAGCGTGAGTGTGTGTGGTTGGGTTTCCGTTGAGTGTGAGTTTGGAAATCCGCTGAAAATGTAGTGAAGCCTAGGGCCTTTTCAACACTGGTAGTGTGAAAGCATTTCACTTTTCTGTCAGTCAGAATGCTTGTGCCTCTCCGATGAGCCAAACGGATCCTAGCTCCCCATTAAATGTAGTGTGTGGAAAAGCATTTGGATTGTAGAAGAGCCAGGTCAAGCTGATTTCCATAGGCAGACATTACATGACATTTCCTGTCATGGCTCTCAGTGAATTTTCTCTAGTGCAGTCCAGTGTCATGCAACTGGGTCACCATAGTGCAAAAGGGATCAGTACAAGGATCAGGTGAGGTTCGATGTTGTGGTTAGGTGTAGGGTTAGAATCAGGGTTATGATTTTATCTAGAGATATGATAGTGTTTATGTCAAAGCCTAGATTTAAGGTTAGGACTGATTTTCTTTTCAAGGTTATGTTAGGCCTATGTAAGTTATTAGGAATAGATCTAGGAAGAAGTCTAGATGTAATTAGGGTTAGGGTTAGAACTAATGCTAAAGGTTAGGTTTAGTAGTGACATAACTTTTAGGATTGAGATATGACTTATTGCTAGCCCAGTGGTTAGGGTTTTGGATAAACTTACAAATAGAATTAGGTACAGACCTATGTTTTGTATGTTGCATTAAGCAGGATTCGCATTAGGATTTTTTGGGGGGGATAGATTAATGTTTGGATTAGTGGCAGATACAGAGTCTTGCTGTATTTCTGGTTCATACTTAGTTTTCATTAGTGTTGGATTGAAGGTTATTGTTAGGATTGGTGTAAGGACTATGTGGCTTTAGAATAGAGTTAGGGTTACAATTAATGTGAGGATTAAAGCTTGGCTACATTTCGGGTTAAGATGCTGTTTTGTGTTTAGTTTTATGGTTAGGTTAGAGTCAATGGTAGGATTACTCTGCTTAGAGCTAGAGTTCATACCGGGGGAGGGCTAATGCTAGCGCTAAAGTTCTGCTAGGGTTAAGGTTAGGACACAATCTAGTGTTAGGTTTATGATTAAGGTTTGGCTACATTTGGATTTAGGTTTTGTGTTATAATTAGGGTAATGATTTGGCTTCGCATTAGGGTAAAGATTCGGGTTAGCATTAGGGTTAGGTTTAGAAATACAGCTAGGGTAAGGTTCAGTATTAATGATAGGCTTAGTTATGTCTACATCTGTGTCAGGGTTGGAGTCAGGGTGAGGGCTATGCATTATGCCTAGTTTAGGGTTAGAATACCATGTATGATTGGGACTAGAGCTAGAGCTAGTGTCGGAATTCGGGTTAGAATGATGGCAAGGATTAGGGATAATCATCATTTCTGGCTTAGGGTGTGCTGTAGGGTGTAATTAGTATTAGTGCTAGGCTATTAGATAGGGTCTGGGTAAGGGCTATGTCTAGGTGTAGGGTTAGGTTAATGCCTGGGTTTGAATTATGTTAATATTAGTGCTGGAGCGAGATTCGGAGTAAGAGTAGCGTTATTCCAGGATTAGTGTTACGATTCAGGCTTGATATATACTTAGTAAGATTAGGATCATGGTCATGGCAAGAGTTAGGGTTCTTGTTAGTAGCTGAGTAAGAATTATGCTGGGTCTGGCACAATAGCCTAGCAGTAAAAGTTCTTGCCTTCCATGTGCCGAGATCACATTTGGTGCCAGTTCTAATTGCAGAAGGGCCGCTTCCCATCAGCACCATGATTATGTTCTGGGAAAGCAATCTGGTATGGCCCAAAGCTTTGGGTTGCTGCACCCATGTGGAAGACCTGTGAGAGGCTGTGTGCTCCTGGCTTCAGATTGCTATGGCTATGGCAGTTATGGCTGCTTGGGGAGTGAATCATCAGATGGAAAATTTTCCTCTCTGTCTCTCCTGCTTTCTGTATATCTGACTTTGAAATGTAAAGAAAGAAATTATATAAAAAATGAATTATGGCAAGTTCAGTTTGAATTTTTGACAAGGGTCAACTTCAGTGTTAGGATTCGGCCTACAGCGTGGCTGATGGTTACAGCTGTAAAAGTCAAGAGACTGAGTTAGCATTACAGTCAGGGTTAGGATTAGGATAATGCTAAGGTTGGTTCTAGGTTTAGAGGTAGGTGTGGAAGGAGATTGAGGGTTAGGGTCAAGTTTAAGGCTGGGGTTTGAGATAGAGCTTGGGTTATTTCTTGAGATGATTATTATTTTTGTTTAGGATTAATGACAACCAAATCTTAACTCTCATCTAGCCCTAATGTGAGCACTAACCATAACCCTATCGTTAACCTTAAACTAATTCCCAGTTCTAAATCTAACCCTGATTCTAAGTTGAATCCTACCCCTTGCCCAAGTTCTAATCCTTAATCCTATAATGAATCCTACTGTATCTCTGACCCCAGCACTATCCAAAGCTCAAATTCTACATCTAACCCTAATAATTATGCCCTAATGCAAGCTTTAGCCCTGCCCTAATCCTAAAGATGGGTTTACCTTGAATTAAAGCTCTAAGCATAATACCAAATAAGTCTTAGATAATGGCCCTCTTCCTGTCCTAAACCTGACACTTCCCCTGACATTAACCTTAGCTCTAACCTGAACCCTCACACTGAGTTTCAACCAACTGCAGTCCTAGCCCTAACACTAATCATAGCTCTAAATCCTTTTACTAACTATTGCCCTAGTTCTAATGTTATCCTCTCTGTATAACCATTGAGGTATCCCTAATGTTAACCATAACATGAGCACCAATCATAGCCATAGTTGTAACTGTAGTCCTACTTTTCCTCCTAACTGAAAACCTACCCCTACTCTACCCTAAGAGTAACATCAAGTCATAGCCATATCACTAACACTAACCTTAACCCTAAAATTAATATCCATCATCACTCTACTCCTAACTCTAGTTTTTTTTTTGTATTACAAAGTCAGACATACAGAGAGGAGGAGGAGAGACAGACATGAACATCTTCCATCCCATGATTCACTCCCCAAGTGAGCCGCAACGGCCGGTGCTGTGCTGATCCAAAGCCGGGAGCCAGGAACCTCTTTCGGGTCTCCCACATGGGTGCAGGGTCTCAAGGCTTTGTGCCATCCTTGACTGCTTTCCCAGGCCACAAGCTGGGAGCTGGATGGGAAGTGGAGCTGCCGGGATTGGAACTGGCACCCATGTGGGATCCCAAGTGCATTCAAGGCGAGGACTTTAGCCACTAGTCCATGCTGCCGAGCCCTCTAGTTCTAACCTTAACTTCAACCTCAGCACTTGCCTTCACCCTAGGCCAAATGCTAACACCAGTCTTAAACCTAGTGACAATGTAGCACTCACCCAAACTTTGATACTAGCCCATTCCTGACACTGCAGATTTCCTTAACCTTAACTGTAATGCTAACTCTAATGCCAATCAAATCTCTAGCCATAATCCTAACGCTAGTCTTAACTTTTACTGTAAAACTAGCCCTAATTCTAATCTTAACCCCAACATTAATACTTATCATAGATCCATGCTTTGACTTAACCCTGTGCCAAACACTAACCTTAATCCTTGTCCATCTCTACTGCTCACCCTAGCCATAGTCCTACACCAATCATAATCCCAAGATTTTTAAAACGATGTAACTCATAATCTAAATATGAACGTTCAAGCTCAACATAATGCCAAGCAGAGTCATAGTTCCAAGTGTCACACCAGACCCAAACACAACACTAAAGATTCCCTTCATCCTGAACCAGCCGGGTTCCTGAAACAAATCTTCCCTGAGGCCAGCCCTTTCTGTAACTCTAAGCCAAGCCCTAGACTTTACCTGATCATACCCCTAGACCAAATGATGACCTGATTTGTACTAGTAGTACTAAGTGCATCCCTAGCTCAAACACAAATCAAACTCCTAAAGCTAACCAAAACTCCTTTTGGCTTTGTTTAATTCTATTTTTGACAATCTTGACATAGTTCATTAGAGTAAAAAGGTTCAAGGGCTACAGGACAGTGGGTAAGGCTATTATTTCCACATTCTCTTCTTTGACTGTATGTGGGGGTAAAAGGGGAGGGAGATAAAGGGAGAAGTCGCACCCAGTCTCCACCGGACCCCAGGTCCCTGATGTGGGGCATGCTCAGAGGGTCCTGCTCAAGTGGGTGTTTTGTTTGTTTGTTTTTTTCTCAAGTGGTTTAGAGAGTTCAACAGTCATGAATTGCTGCCAATCTTGCAACTGCAAGTACGATGAGGTCTCTGAAGCTTACACTGATTGACACAGTCCATCTTCGAGTCTGCGTTTGCCCAGGTTTTCACTGCCAATACATGGCTGAGGTGGGTGATTGACTTGTTCTGTCTTCCGTCTTTTCTTGGTTAGGATTCTGAGTCCAACATTTTGATTGGGGAGGTCTCCAAAGAAATTTTGTGTGAGGTATTCCCAGTCCAGTTTCTTGAATGTACTAGCAAGTGCAGGGCCCGGCACAGCCCGTCAGCCCGCTCAGCTGGTTGTTGCAGTTCCTGGGTTGGTTCTGTTTTCAGTCCCGACTTCCACTGGAACCAATGGGTGTTGCAGTCCAGCCTGATGCTGCCCAGCACAGGTTCGGCCATCACTCTTGCTTCACTCACATAACTTCTGTGGCTGTTCTGATGACAGGGAGCATTCTGATTGGCTGCATCTCAAAGACCTCACAGGACTGTGTGGCCCTATAAGCTGTCCAATCAGCAGCTGCCTGGTCATAGCAGCCCAGAATCCTGTAGCCTCAGCATTCTAGAAGAGCCATGGTGACAGCCTCCTCTGCATGGTGGAGAAAAATGGGTGAGTGGCTCAAGATCTGCTTTCTCTGGTCTTTCTTCCCCACAGGCCCTGGAAAGGAGGATTTTCAGGCTCCATGGAAGGCAGCAGAGCGTGAGTGTGTGTGGTTGGGTTTCCGTTGAGTGTGAGTTTGGAAATCCGCTGAAAATGTAGTGAAGCCTAGGGCCTTTTCAACACTGGTAGTGTGAAAGCATTTCACTTTTCTGTCAGTCAGAATGCTTGTGCCTCTCCGATGAGCCAAACGGATCCTAGCTCCCCATTAAATGTAGTGTGTGGAAAAGCATTTGGATTGTAGAAGAGCCAGGTCAAGCTGATTTCCATAGGCAGACATTACATGACATTTCCTGTCATGGCTCTCAGTGAATTTTCTCTAGTGCAGTCCAGTGTCATGCAACTGGGTCACCATAGTGCAAAAGGGATCAGTACAAGGATCAGGTGAGGTTCGATGTTGTGGTTAGGTGTAGGGTTAGAATCAGGGTTATGATTTTATCTAGAGATATGATAGTGTTTATGTCAAAGCCTAGATTTAAGGTTAGGACTGATTTTCTTTTCAAGGTTATGTTAGGCCTATGTAAGTTATTAGGAATAGATCTAGGAAGAAGTCTAGATGTAATTAGGGTTAGGGTTAGAACTAATGCTAAAGGTTAGGTTTAGTAGTGACATAACTTTTAGGATTGAGATATGACTTATTGCTAGCCCAGTGGTTAGGGTTTTGGATAAACTTACAAATAGAATTAGGTACAGACCTATGTTTTGTATGTTGCATTAAGCAGGATTCGCATTAGGATTTTTTGGGGGGGATAGATTAATGTTTGGATTAGTGGCAGATACAGAGTCTTGCTGTATTTCTGGTTCATACTTAGTTTTCATTAGTGTTGGATTGAAGGTTATTGTTAGGATTGGTGTAAGGACTATGTGGCTTTAGAATAGAGTTAGGGTTACAATTAATGTGAGGATTAAAGCTTGACTACATTTCGGGTTAAGATGCTGTTTTGTGTTTAGTTTTATGGTTAGGTTAGAGTCAATGGTAGGATTACTCTGCTTAGAGCTAGAGTTCATACCGGGGGAGGGCTAATGCTAGCGCTAAAGTTCTGCTAGGGTTAAGGTTAGGACACAATCTAGTGTTAGGTTTATGATTAAGGTTTGGCTACATTTGGATTTAGGTTTTGTGTTATAATTAGGGTAATGATTTGGCTTCGCATTAGGGTAAAGATT
This sequence comes from Ochotona princeps, assembly GCF_030435755.1. Lineage (NCBI taxonomy): Eukaryota > Metazoa > Chordata > Mammalia > Lagomorpha > Ochotonidae > Ochotona > Ochotona princeps. The sequence continues at coordinate 127,099,522 of NC_080833.1, forward strand.
CGGGTTAGCATTAGGGTTAGGTTTAGAAATACAGCTAGGGTAAGGTTCAGTATTAATGATAGGCTTAGTTATGTCTACATCTGTGTCAGGGTTGGAGTCAGGGTGAGGGCTATGCATTATGCCTAGTTTAGGGTTAGAATACCATGTATGATTGGGACTAGAGCTAGAGCTAGTGTCGGAATTCGGGTTAGAATGATGGCAAGGATTAGGGATAATCATCATTTCTGGCTTAGGGTGTGCTGTAGGGTGTAATTAGTATTAGTGCTAGGCTATTAGATAGGGTCTGGGTAAGGGCTATGTCTAGGTGTAGGGTTAGGTTAATGCCTGGGTTTGAATTATGTTAATATTAGTGCTGGAGCGAGATTCGGAGTAAGAGTAGCGTTATTCCAGGATTAGTGTTACGATTCAGGCTTGATATATACTTAGTAAGATTAGGATCATGGTCATAGCAAGAGTTAGGGTTCTTGTTAGTAGCTGAGTAAGAATTATGCTGGGTCTGGCACAATAGCCTAGCAGTAAAAGTTCTTGCCTTCCATGTGCCGAGATCACATTTGGTGCCAGTTCTAATTGCAGAAGGGCCGCTTCCCATCAGCACCGTGACTGTGTTCTGGGAAAGCAATCTGGTATGGCCCAAAGCTTTGGGTTGCTGCACCCATGTGGAAGACCTGTGAGAGGCTCTGTGCTCCTGGCTTCAGATTGCTATGGCTATGGCAGTTATGGCTGCTTGGGGAGTGAATCATCAGATGGAAAATTTTCCTCTCTGTCTCTCCTGCTTTCTGTATATCTGACTTTGAAATGTAAAGAAAGAAATTATATAAAAAATGAATTATGGCAAGTTCAGATTGAATTTTTGACAAGGGTCAACTTCAGTGTTAGGATTCGGCCTACAGCGTGGCTGATGGTTACAGCTGTAAAAGTCAAGAGACTGAGTTAGCATTACAGTCAGGGTTAGGATTAGGATAATGCTAAGGTTGGTTCTAGGTTTAGAGGTAGGTGTGGAAGGAGATTGAGGGTTAGGGTCAAGTTTAAGGCTGGGGTTTGAGATAGAGCTTGGGTTATTTCTTGAGATGATTATTATTTTTGTTTAGGATTAATGACAACCAAATCTTAACTCTCATCTAGCCCTAATGTGAGCACTAACCATAACCCTATCGTTAACCTTAAACTAATTCCCAGTTCTAAATCTAACCCTGATTCTAAGTTGAATCCTACCCCTTGCCCAAGTTCTAATCCTTAATCCTATAATGAATCCTACTGTATCTCTGACCCCAGCACTATCCAAAGCTCAAATTCTACATCTAACCCTAATAATTATGCCCTAATGCAAGCTTTAGCCCTGCCCTAATCCTAAAGATGGGTTTACCTTGAATTAAAGCTCTAAGCATAATACCAAATAAGTCTTAGATAATGGCCCTCTTCCTGTCCTAAACCTGACACTTCCCCTGACATTAACCTTAGCTCTAACCTGAACCCTCACACTGAGTTTCAACCAACTGCAGTCCTAGCCCTAACACTAATCATAGCTCTAAATCCTTTTACTAACTATTGCCCTAGTTCTAATGTTATCCTCTCTGTATAACCATTGAGGTATCCCTAATGTTAACCATAACATGAGCACCAATCATAGCCATAGTTGTAACTGTAGTCCTACTTTTCCTCCTAACTGAAAACCTACCCCTACTCTACCCTAAGAGTAACATCAAGTCATAGCCATATCACTAACACTAACCTTAACCCTAAAATTAATATCCATCATCACTCTACTCCTAACTCTAGTTTTTTTTTTGTATTACAAAGTCAGACATACAGAGAGGAGGAGGAGAGACAGACATGAACATCTTCCATCCCATGATTCACTCCCCAAGTGAGCCGCAACGGCCGGTGCTGTGCTGATCCAAAGCCGGGAGCCAGGAACCTCTTTCGGGTCTCCCACATGGGTGCAGGGTCTCAAGGCTTTGTGCCATCCTTGACTGCTTTCCCAGGCCACAAGCTGGGAGCTGGATGGGAAGTGGAGCTGCCGGGATTGGAACTGGCACCCATGTGGGATCCCAAGTGCATTCAAGGCGAGGACTTTAGCCACTAGTCCATGCTGCCGAGCCCTCTAGTTCTAACCTTAACTTCAACCTCAGCACTTGCCTTCACCCTAGGCCAAATGCTAACACCAGTCTTAAACCTAGTGACAATGTAGCACTCACCCAAACTTTGATACTAGCCCATTCCTGACACTGCAGATTTCCTTAACCTTAACTGTAATGCTAACCCTAATGCCAATCAAATCTCTAGCCATAATCCTAACGCTAGTCTTAACTTTTACTGTAAAACTAGCCCTAATTCTAATCTTAACCCCAACATTAATACTTATCATAGATCCATGCTTTGACTTAACCCTGTGCCAAACACTAACCTTAATCCTTGTCCATCTCTACTGCTCACCCTAGCCATAGTCCTACACCAATCATAATCCCAAGATTTTTAAAACAATGTAACTCATAATCTAAATATGAACGTTCAAGCTCAACATAATGCCAAGCAGAGTCATAGTTCCAAGTGTCACACCAGACCCAAACACAACACTAAAGATTCCCTTCATCCTGAACCAGCCGGGTTCCTGAAACAAATCTTCCCTGAGGCCAGCCCTTTCTGTAACTCTAAGCCAAGCCCTAGACTTTACCTGATCATACCCCTAGACCAAATGCTGACCTGATTTCTACTACTAGTACTAAGTGCATCCCTAGCTCAAACACAAATCAAACTCCTAAAGCTAACCAAAACTCCTTTTGGCTTTGTTTAATTCTATTTTTGACAATCTTGACATAGTTCATTAGAGTAAAAAGGTTCAAGGGCTACAGGACAGTGGGTAAGGCTATTATTTCCACATTCTCTTCTTTGACTGTATGTGGGGGTAAAAGGGGAGGGAGATAAAGGGAGAAGTCGCACCCAGTCTCCACCGGACCCCAGGTCCCTGATGTGGGGCATGCTCAGAGGGTCCTGCCCAAGTGGGTGTTTTGTTTGTTTGTTTTTTCTCAAGTGGTTTAGAGAGTTCAACAGTCATGAATTGCTGCCAATCTTGCAACTGCAAGTACGATGAGGTCTCTGAAGCATACACTGATTGACACAGTCCATCTTCGAGTCTGCGTTTGCCCAGGTTTTCACTGCCAATACATGGCTGAGGTGGGTGATTGACTTGTTCTGTCTTCCGTCTTTTCTTGGTTAGGATTCTGAGTCCAACATTTTGATTGGGGAGGTCTCCAAAGAAATTTTGTGTGAGGTATTCCCAGTCCAGTTTCTTGAATGCACTAGCAAGTGCAGGGCCCGGCACAGCCCGTCAGCCCGCTCAGCTGGTTGTTGCAGTTCCTGGGTTGGTTCTGTTTTCAGTCCCGACTTCCACTGGAACCAATGGGTGTTGCAGTCCAGCCTGATGCTGCCCAGCACAGGTTCGGCCATCACTCTTGCTTCACTCACATAACTTCTGTGGCTGTTCTGATGACAGGGAGCATTCTGATTGGCTGCATCTCAAAGACCTCACAGGACTGTGTGGCCCTATAAGCTGTCCAATCAGCAGCTGCCTGGTCATAGCAGCCCAGAATCCTGTAGCCTCAGCATTCTAGAAGAGCCATGGTGACAGCCTCCTCTGCATGGTGGAGAAAAATGGGTGAGTGGCTCAAGATCTGCTTTCTCTGGTCTTTCTTCCCCACAGGCCCTGGAAAGGAGGATTTTCAGGCTCCATGGAAGGCAGCAGAGCGTGAGTGTGTGTGGTTGGGTTTCCGTTGAGTGTGAGTTTGGAAATCCGCTGAAAATGTAGTGAAGCCTAGGGCCTTTTCAACACTGGTAGTGTGAAAGCATTTCACTTTTCTGTCAGTCAGAATGCTTGTGCCTCTCCGATGAGCCAAACGGATCCTAGCTCCCCATTAAATGTAGTGTGTGGAAAAGCATTTGGATTGTAGAAGAGCCAGGTCAAGCTGATTTCCATAGGCAGACATTACATGACATTTCCTGTCATGGCTCTCAGTGAATTTTCTCTAGTGCAGTCCAGTGTCATGCAACTGGGTCACCATAGTGCAAAAGGGATCAGTACAAGGATCAGGTGAGGTTCGATGTTGTGGTTAGGTGTAGGGTTAGAATCAGGGTTATGATTTTATCTAGAGATATGATAGTGTTTATGTCAAAGCCTAGATTTAAGGTTAGGACTGATTTTCTTTTCAAGGTTATGTTAGGCCTATGTAAGTTATTAGGAATAGATCTAGGAAGAAGTCTAGATGTAATTAGGGTTAGGGTTAGAACTAATGCTAAAGGTTAGGTTTAGTAGTGACATAACTTTTAGGATTGAGATATGACTTATTGCTAGCCCAGTGGTTAGGGTTTTGGATAAACTTACAAATAGAATTAGGTACAGACCTATGTTTTGTATGTTGCATTAAGCAGGATTCGCATTAGGATTTTTTGGGGGGGATAGATTAATGTTTGGATTAGTGGCAGATACAGAGTCTTGCTGTATTTCTGGTTCATACTTAGTTTTCATTAGTGTTGGATTGAAGGTTATTGTTAGGATTGGTGTAAGGACTATGTGGCTTTAGAATAGAGTTAGGGTTACAATTAATGTGAGGATTAAAGCTTGGCTACATTTCGGGTTAAGATGCTGTTTTGTGTTTAGTTTTATGGTTAGGTTAGAGTTAATGGTAGGATTACTCTGCTTAGAGCTAGAGTTCATACCGGGGGAGGGCTAATGCTAGCGCTAAAGTTCTGCTAGGGTTAAGGTTAGGACACAATCTAGTGTTAGGTTTATGATTAAGGTTTGGCTACATTTGGATTTAGGTTTTGTGTTATAATTAGGGTAATGATTTGGCTTCGCATTAGGGTAAAGATTCGGGTTAGCATTAGGGTTAGGTTTAGAAATACAGCTAGGGTAAGGTTCAGTATTAATGATAGGCTTAGTTATGTCTACATCTGTGTCAGGGTTGGAGTCAGGGTGAGGGCTATGCATTATGCCTAGTTTAGGGTTAGAATACCATGTATGATTGGGACTAGAGCTAGAGCTAGTGTCGGAATTCGGGTTAGAATGATGGCAAGGATTAGGGATAATCATCATTTCTGGCTTAGGGTGTGCTGTAGGGTGTAATTAGTATTAGTGCTAGGCTATTAGATAGGGTCTGGGTAAGGGCTATGTCTAGGTGTAGGGTTAGGTTAATGCCTGGGTTTGAATTATGTTAATATTAGTGCTGGAGCGAGATTCGGAGTAAGAGTAGCGTTATTCCAGGATTAGTGTTACGATTCAGGCTTGATATATACTTAGTAAGATTAGGATCATGGTCATAGCAAGAGTTAGGGTTCTTGTTAGTAGCTGAGTAAGAATTATGCTGGGTCTGGCACAATAGCCTAGCAGTAAAAGTTCTTGCCTTCCATGTGCCGAGATCACATTTGGTGCCAGTTCTAATTGCAGAAGGGCCGCTTCCCATCAGCACCATGATTATGTTCTGGGAAAGCAATCTGGTATGGCCCAAAGCTTTGGGTTGCTGCACCCATGTGGAAGACCTGTGAGAGGCTGTGTGCTCCTGGCTTCAGATTGCTATGGCTATGGCAGTTATGGCTGCTTGGGGAGTGAATCATCAGATGGAAAATTTTCCTCTCTGTCTCTCCTGCTTTCTGTATATCTGACTTTGAAATGTAAAGAAAGAAATGATATAAAAAATGAATTATGGCAAGTTCAGTTTGAATTTTTGACAAGGGTCAACTTCAGTGTTAGGATTCGGCCTACAGCGTGGCTGATGGTTACAGCTGTAAAAGTCAAGAGACTGAGTTAGCATTACAGTCAGGGTTAGGATTAGGATAATGCTAAGGTTGGTTCTAGGTTTAGAGGTAGGTGTGGAAGGAGATTGAGGGTTAGGGTCAAGTTTAAGGCTGGGGTTTGAGATAGAGCTTGGGTTATTTCTTGAGATGATTATTATTTTTGTTTAGGATTAATGACAACCAAATCTTAACTCTCATCTAGCCCTAATGTGAGCACTAACCATAACCCTATCGTTAACCTTAAACTAATTCCCAGTTCTAAATCTAACCCTGATTCTAAGTTGAATCCTACCCCTTGCCCAAGTTCTAATCCTTAATCCTATAATGAATCCTACTGTATCTCTGACCCCAGCACTATCCAAAGCTCAAATTCTACATCTAACCCTAATAATTATGCCCTAATGCAAGCTTTAGCCCTGCCCTAATCCTAAAGATGGGTTTACCTTGAATTAAAGCTCTAAGCATAATACCAAATAAGTCTTAGATAATGGCCCTCTTCCTGTCCTAAACCTGACACTTCCCCTGACATTAACCTTAGCTCTAACCTGAACCCTCACACTGAGTTTCAACCAACTGCAGTCCTAGCCCTAACACTAATCATAGCTCTAAATCCTTTTACTAACTATTGCCCTAGTTCTAATGTTATCCTCTCTGTATAACCATTGAGGTATCCCTAATGTTAACCATAACATGAGCACCAATCATAGCCATAGTTGTAACTGTAGTCCTACTTTTCCTCCTAACTGAAAACCTACCCCTACTCTACCCTAAGAGTAACATCAAGTCATAGCCATATCACTAACACTAACCTTAACCCTAAAATTAATATCCATCATCACTCTACTCCTAATTCTAGTTTTTTTTTGTATTACAAAGTCAGACATACAGAGAGGAGGAGGAGAGACAGACATGAACATCTTCCATCCCATGATTCACTCCCCAAGTGAGCCGCAACGGCCGGTGCTGTGCTGATCCAAAGCCGGGAGCCAGGAACCTCTTTCGGGTCTCCCACATGGGTGCAGGGTCTCAAGGCTTTGTGCCATCCTTGACTGCTTTCCCAGGCCACAAGCTGGGAGCTGGATGGGAAGTGGAGCTGCCGGGATTGGAACTGGCACCCATGTGGGATCCCAAGTGCATTCAAGGCGAGGACTTTAGCCACTAGTCCATGCTTCCGAGCCCTCTAGTTCTAACCTTAACTTCAACCTCAGCACTTGCCTTCACCCTAGGCCAAATGCTAACACCAGTCTTAAACCTAGTGACAATGTAGCACTCACCCAAACTTTGATACTAGCCCATTCCTGACACTGCAGATTTCCTTAACCTTAACTGTAATGCTAACTCTAATGCCAATCAAATCTCTAGCCATAATCCTAACGCTAGTCTTAACTTTTACTGTAAAACTAGCCCTAATTCTAATCTTAACCCCAACATTAATACTTATCATAGATCCATGCTTTGACTTTACCCTGTGCCAAACACTAACCTTAATCCTTGTCCATCTCTACTGCTCACCCTAGCCATAGTCCTACACCAATCATAATCCCAAGATTTTTAAAACAATGTAACTCATAATCTAAATATGAACGTTCAAGCTCAACATAATGCCAAGCAGAGTCATAGTTCCAAGTGTTGCACCAGACCCAAACACAACACTAAAGATTCCCTTCATCCTGAACCAGCCGGGTTCCTGAAACAAATCTTCCCTGAGGCCAGCCCTTTCTGTAACTCTAAGCCAAGCCCTAGACTTTACCTGATCATACCCCTAGACCAAATGATGACCTGATTTGTACTAGTAGTACTAAGTGCATCCCTAGCTCAAGCACAAATCAAACTCCTAAAGCTAACCAAAACTCCTTTTGGCTTTGTTTAATTCTATTTTTGACAATCTTGACATAGTTCATTAGAGTAAAAAGGTTCAAGGGCTACAGGACAGTGGGTAAGGCTATTATTTCCACATTCTCTTCTTTGACTGTATGTGGGGGTAAAAGGGGAGGGAGATAAAGGGAGAAGTCGCACCCAGTCTCCACCGGACCCCAGGTCCCTGATGTGGGGCATGCTCAGAGGGTCCTGCTCAAGTGGGTGTTTTGTTTGTTTGTTTTTTCTCAAGTGGTTTAGAGAGTTCAACAGTCATGAATTGCTGCCAATCTTGCAACTGCAAGTACGATGAGGACTCTGAAGCTTACACTGATTGACACAGTCCATCTTCGAGTCTGCGTTTGCCCAGGTTTTCACTGCCAATACATGGCTGAGGTGGGTGATTGACTTGTTCTGTCTTCCGTCTTTTCTTGGTTAGGATTCTGAGTCCAACATTTTGATTGGGGAGGTCTCCAAAGAAATTTTGTGTGAGGTATTCCCAGTCCAGTTTCTTGAATGCACTAGCAAGTGCAGGGCCCGGCACAGCCCGTCAGCCCGCTCAGCTGGTTGTTGCAGTTCCTGGGTTGGTTCTGTTTTCAGTCCCGACTTCCACTGGAACCAATGGGTGTTGCAGTCCAGCCTGATGCTGCCCAGCACAGGTTCGGCCATCACTCTTGCTTCACTCACATAACTTCTGTGGCTGTTCTGATGACAGGGAGCATTCTGATTGGCTGCATCTCAAAGACCTCACAGGACTGTGTGGCCCTATAAGCTGTCCAATCAGCAGCTGCCTGGTCATAGCAGCCCAGAATCCTGTAGCCTCAGCATTCTAGAAGAGCCATGGTGACAGCCTCCTCTGCATGGTGGAGAAAAATGGGTGAGTGGCTCAAGATCTGCTTTCTCTGGTCTTTCTTCCCCACAGGCCCTGGAAAGGAGGATTTTCAGGCTCCATGGAAGGCAGCAGAGCGTGAGTGTGTGTGGTTGGGTTTCCGTTGAGTGTGAGTTTGGAAATCCGCTGAAAATGTAGTGAAGCCTAGGGCCTTTTCAACACTGGTAGTGTGAAAGCATTTCACTTTTCTGTCAGTCAGAATGCTTGTGCCTCTCCGATGAGCCAAACGGATCCTAGCTCCCCATTAAATGTAGTGTGTGGAAAAGCATTTGGATTGTAGAAGAGCCAGGTCAAGCTGATTTCCATAGGCAGACATTACATGACATTTCCTGTCATGGCTCTCAGTGAATTTTCTCTAGTGCAGTCCAGTGTCATGCAACTGGGTCACCATAGTGCAAAAGGGGTCAGTACAAGGATCAGGTGAGGTTCGATGTTGTGGTTAGGTGTAGGGTTAGAATCAGGGTTATGATTTTATCTAGAGATATGATAGTGTTTATGTCAAAGCCTAGATTTAAGGTTAGGACTGATTTTCTTTTCAAGGTTATGTTAGGCCTATGTAAGTTATTAGGAATAGATCTAGGAAGAAGTCTAGATGTAATTAGGGTTAGGGTTAGAACTAATGCTAAAGGTTAGGTTTAGTAGTGACATAACTTTTAGGATTGAGATATGACTTATTGCTAGCCCAGTGGTTAGGGTTTTGGATAAACTTACAAATAGAATTAGGTACAGACCTATGTTTTGTATGTTGCATTAAGCAGGATTCGCATTAGGATTTTTTGGGGGGGATAGATTAATGTTTGGATTAGTGGCAGATACAGAGTCTTGCTGTATTTCTGGTTCATACTTAGTTTTCATTAGTGTTGGATTGAAGGTTATTGTTAGGATTGGTGTAAGGACTATGTGGCTTTAGAATAGAGTTAGGGTTACAATTAATGTGAGGATTAAAGCTTGGCTACATTTCGGGTTAAGATGCTGTTTTGTGTTTAGTTTTATGGTTAGGTTAGAGTCAATGGTAGGATTACTCTGCTTAGAGCTAGAGTTCATACCGGGGGAGGGCTAATGCTAGCGCTAAAGTTCTGCTAGGGTTAAGGTTAGGACACAATCTAGTGTTAGGTTTATGATTAAGGTTTGGCTACATTTGGATTTAGGTTTTGTGTTATAATTAGGGTAATGATTTGGCTTCGCATTAGGGTAAAGATTCGGGTTAGCATTAGGGTTAGGTTTAGAAATACAGCTAGGGTAAGGTTCAGTATTAATGATAGGCTTAGTTATGTCTACATCTGTGTCAGGGTTGGAGTCAGGGTGAGGGCTATGCATTATGCCTAGTTTAGGGTTAGAATACCATGTATGATTGGGACTAGAGCTAGAGCTAGTGTCGGAATTAGGGTTAGAATGATGGCAAGGATTAGGGATAATCATCATTTCTGGCTTAGGGTGTGCTGTAGGGTGTAATTAGTATTAGTGCTAGGCTATTAGATAGGGTCTGGGTAAGGGCTATGTCTAGGTGTAGGGTTAGGTTAATGCCTGGGTTTGAATTATGTTAATATTAGTGCTGGAGCGAGATTCGGAGTAAGAGTAGAGTTATTCCAGGATTAGTGTTACGATTCAGGCTTGATATATACTTAGTAAGATTAGGATCATGGTCATAGCAAGAGTTAGGGTTCTTGTTAGTAGCTGAGTAAGAATTATGCTGGGTCTGGCACAATAGCCTAGCAGTAAAAGTTCTTGCCTTCCATGTGCAGAGATCACATTTGGTGCCAGTTCTAATTGCAGAAGGGCCGCTTCCCATCAGCACCATGATTATGTTCTGGGAAAGCAATCTGGTATGGCCCAAAGCTTTGGGTTGCTGCACCCATGTGGAAGACCTGTGAGAGGCTGTGTGCTCCTGGCTTCAGATTGCTATGGCTATGGCAGTTATGGCTGCTTGGGGAGTGAATCATCAGATGGAAAATTTTCCTCTCTGTCTCTCCTGCTTTCTGTATATCTGACTTTGAAATGTAAAGAAAGAAATTATATAAAAAATGAATTATGGCAAGTTCAGTTTGAATTTTTGACAAGGGTCAACTTCAGTGTTAGGATTCGGCCTACAGCGTGGCTGATGGTTACAGCTGTAAAAGTCAAGAGACTGAGTTAGCATTACAGTCAGGGTTAGGATTAGGATAATGCTAAGGATGGTTCTAGGTTTAGAGGTAGGTGTGGAAGGAGATTGAGGGTTAGGGTCAAGTTTAAGGCTGGGGTTTGAGATAGAGCTTGGGTTATTTCTTGAGATGATTATTATTTTTGTTTAGGATTAATGACAACCAAATCTTAACTCTCATCTAGCCCTAATGTGAGCACTAACCATAACCCTATCGTTAACCTTAAACTAATTCCCAGTTCTAAATCTAACCCTGATTCTAAGTTGAATCCTACCCCTTGCCCAAGTTCTAATCCTTAATCCTATAATGAATCCTACTGTATCTCTGACCCCAGCACTATCCAAAGCTCAAATTCTACATCTAACCCTAATAATTATGCCCTAATGCAAGCTTTAGCCCTGCCCTAATCCTAAAGATGGGTTTACCTTGAATTAAAGCTCTAAGCATAATACCAAATAAGTCTTAGATAATGGCCCTCTTCCTGTCCTAAACCTGACACTTCCCCTGACATTAACCTTAGCTCTAACCTGAACCCTCACACTGAGTTTCAACCAACTGCAGTCCTAGCCCTAACACTAATCATAGCTCTAAATCCTTTTACTAACTATTGCCCTAGTTCTAATGTTATCCTCTCTGTATAACCATTGAGGTATCCCTAATGTTAACCATAACATGAGCACCAATCATAGCCATAGTTGTAACTGTAGTCCTGCTTTTCCTCCTAACTGAAAACCTACCCCTACTCTACCCTAAGAGTAACATCAAGTCATAGCCATATCACTAACACTAACCTTAACCCTAAAATTAATATCCATCATCACTCTACTCCTAACTCTAGTTTTTTTTTTGTATTACAAAGTCAGACATACAGAGAGGAGGAGGAGAGACAGACATGAACATCTTCCATCCCATGATTCACTCCCCAAGTGAGCCGCAACGGCCGGTGCTGTGCTGATCCAAAGCCGGGAGCCAGGAACCTCTTTCGGGTCTCCCACATGGGTGCAGGGTCTCAAGGCTTTGTGCCATCCTTGACTGCTTTCCCAGGCCACAAGCTGGGAGCTGGATGGGAAGTGGAGCTGCCGGGATTGGAACTGGCACCCATGTGGGATCCCAAGTGCATTCAAGGCGAGGACTTTAGCCACTAGTCCATGCTTCCGAGCCCTCTAGTTCTAACCTTAACTTCAACCTCAGCACTTGCCTTCACCCTAGGCCAAATGCTAACACCAGTCTTAAACCTAGTGACAATGTAGCACTCACCCAAACTTTGATACTAGCCCATTCCTGACACTGCAGATTTCCTTAACCTTAACTGTAATGCTAACTCTAATGCCAATCAAATCTCTAGCCATAATCCTAACGCTAGTCTTAACTTTTACTGTAAAACTAGCCCTAATTCTAATCTTAACCCCAACATTAATACTTATCATAGATCCATGCTTTGACTTTACCCTGTGCCAAACACTAACCTTAATCCTTGTCCATCTCTACTGCTCACCCTAGCCATAGTCCTACACCAATCATAATCCCAAGATTTTTAAAACAATGTAACTCATAATCTAAATATGAACGTTCAAGCTCAACATAATGCCAAGCAGAGTCATAGTTCCAAGTGTTGCACCAGACCCAAACACAACACTAAAGATTCCCTTCATCCTGAACCAGCCGGGTTCCTGAAACAAATCTTCCCTGAGGCCAGCCCTTTCTGTAACTCTAAGCCAAGCCCTAGACTTTACCTGATCATACCCCTAGACCAAATGATGACCTGATTTCTACTACTAGTACTAAGTGCATCCCTAGCTCAAGCACAAATCAAACTCCTAAAGCTAACCAAAACTCCTTTTGGCTTTGTTTAATTCTATTTTTGACAATCTTGACATAGTTCATTAGAGTAAAAAGGTTCAAGGGCTACAGGACAGTGGGTAAGGCTATTATTTCCACATTCTCTTCTTTGACTGTATGTGGGGGTAAAAGGGGAGGGAGATAAAGGGAGAAGTCGCACCCAGTCTCCACCGGACCCCAGGTCCCTGATGTGGGGCATGCTCAGAGGGTCCTGCTCAAGTGGGTGTTTTGTTTGTTTGTTTTTTCTCAAGTGGTTTAGAGAGTTCAACAGTCATGAATTGCTGCCAATCTTGCAACTGCAAGTACGATGAGGACTCTGAAGCTTACACTGATTGACACAGTCCATCTTCGAGTCTGCGTTTGCCCAGGTTTTCACTGCCAATACATGGCTGAGGTGGGTGATTGACTTGTTCTGTCTTCCGTCTTTTCTTGGTTAGGATTCTGAGTCCAACATTTTGATTGGGGAGGTCTCCAAAGAAATTTTGTGTGAGGTATTCCCAGTCCAGTTTCTTGAATGCACTAGCAAGTGCAGGGCCCGGCACAGCCCGTCAGCCCGCTCAGCTGGTTGTTGCAGTTCCTGGGTTGGTTCTGTTTTCAGTCCCGACTTCCACTGGAACCAATGGGTGTTGCAGTCCAGCCTGATGCTGCCCAGCACAGGTTCGGCCATCACTCTTGCTTCACTCACATAACTTCTGTGGCTGTTCTGATGACAGGGAGCATTCTGATTGGCTGCATCTCAAAGACCTCACAGGACTGTGTGGCCCTATAAGCTGTCCAATCAGCAGCTGCCTGGTCATAGCAGCCCAGAATCCTGTAGCCTCAGCATTCTAGAAGAGCCATGGTGACAGCCTCCTCTGCATGGTGGAGAAAAATGGGTGAGTGGCTCAAGCTCTGCTTTCTCTGGTCTTTCTTCCCCACAGGCCCTGGAAAGGAGGATTTTCAGGCTCCATGGAAGGCAGCAGAGCGTGAGTGTGTGTGGTTGGGTTTCCGTTGAGTGTGAGTTTGGAAATCCGCTGAAAATGTAGTGAAGCCTAGGGCCTTTTCAACACTGGTAGTGTGAAAGCATTTCACTTTTCTGTCAGTCAGAATGCTTGTGCCTCTCCGATGAGCCAAACGGATCCTAGCTCCCCATTAAATGTAGTGTGTGGAAAAGCATTTGGATTGTAGAAGAGCCAGGTCAAGCTGATTTCCATAGGCAGACATTACATGACATTTCCTGTCATGGCTCTCAGTGAATTTTCTCTAGTGCAGTCCAGTGTCATGCAACTGGGTCACCATAGTGCAAAAGGGGTCAGTACAAGGATCAGGTGAGGTTCGATGTTGTGGTTAGGTGTAGGGTTAGAATCAGGGTTATGATTTTATCTAGAGATATGATAGTGTTTATGTCAAAGCCTAGATTTAAGGTTAGGACTGATTTTCTTTTCAAGGTTATGTTAGGCCTATGTAAGTTATTAGGAATAGATCTAGGAAGAAGTCTAGATGTAATTAGGGTTAGGGTTAGAACTAATGCTAAAGGTTAGGTTTAGTAGTGACATAACTTTTAGGATTGAGATATGACTTATTGCTAGCCCAGTGGTTAGGGTTTTGGATAAACTTACAAATAGAATTAGGTACAGACCTATGTTTTGTATGTTGCATTAAGCAGGATTCGCATTAGGATTTTTTGGGGGGGATAGATTAATGTTTGGATTAGTGGCAGATACAGAGTCTTGCTGTATTTCTGGTTCATACTTAGTTTTCATTAGTGTTGGATTGAAGGTTATTGTTAGGATTGGTGTAAGGACTATGTGGCTTTAGAATAGAGTTAGGGTTACAATTAATGTGAGGATTAAAGCTTGGCTACATTTCGGGTTAAGATGCTGTTTTGTGTTTAGTTTTATGGTTAGGTTAGAGTCAATGGTAGGATTACTCTGCTTAGAGCTAGAGTTCATACCGGGGGAGGGCTAATGCTAGCGCTAAAGTTCTGCTAGGGTTAAGGTTAGGACACAATCTAGTGTTAGGTTTATGATTAAGGTTTGGCTACATTTGGATTTAGGTTTTGTGTTATAATTAGGGTAATGATTTGGCTTCGCATTAGGGTAAAGATTCGGGTTAGCATTAGGGTTAGGTTTAGAAATACAGCTAGGGTAAGGTTCAGTATTAATGATAGGCTTAGTTATGTCTACATCTGTGTCAGGGTTGGAGTCAGGGTGAGGGCTATGCATTATGCCTAGTTTAGGGTTAGAATACCATGTATGATTGGGACTAGAGCTAGAGCTAGTGTCGGAATTCGGGTTAGAATGATGGCAAGGATTAGGGATAATCATCATTTCTGGCTTAGGGTGTGCTGTAGGGTGTAATTAGTATTAGTGCTAGGCTATTAGATAGGGTCTGGGTAAGGGCTATGTCTAGGTGTAGGGTTAGGTTAATGCCTGGGTTTGAATTATGTTAATATTAGTGCTGGAGCGAGATTCGGAGTAAGAGTAGCGTTATTCCAGGATTAGTGTTACGATTCAGGCTTGATATATACTTAGTAAGATTAGGATCATGGTCATAGCAAGAGTTAGGGTTCTTGTTAGTAGCTGAGTAAGAATTATGCTGGGTCTGGCACAATAGCCTAGCAGTAAAAGTTCTTGCCTTCCATGTGCCGAGATCACATTTGGTGCCAGTTCTAATTGCAGAAGGGCCGCTTCCCATCAGCACCATGATTATGTTCTGGGAAAGCAATCTGGTATGGCCCAAAGCTTTGGGTTGCTGCACCCATGTGGAAGACCTGTGAGAGGCTGTGTGCTCCTGGCTTCAGATTGCTATGGCTATGGCAGTTATGGCTGCTTGGGGAGTGAATCATCAGATGGAAAATTTTCCTCTCTGTCTCTCCTGCTTTCTGTATATCTGACTTTGAAATGTAAAGAAAGAAATGATATAAAAAATGAATTATGGCAAGTTCAGTTTGAATTTTTGACAAGGGTCAACTTCAGTGTTAGGATTCGGCCTACAGCGTGGCTGATGGTTACAGCTGTAAAAGTCAAGAGACTGAGTTAGCATTACAGTCAGGGTTAGGATTAGGATAATGCTAAGGTTGGTTCTAGGTTTAGAGGTAGGTGTGGAAGGAGATTGAGGGTTAGGGTCAAGTTTAAGGCTGGGGTTTGAGATAGAGCTTGGGTTATTTCTTGAGATGATTATTATTTTTGTTTAGGATTAATGACAACCAAATCTTAACTCTCATCTAGCCCTAATGTGAGCACTAACCATAACCCTATCGTTAACCTTAAACTAATTCCCAGTTCTAAATCTAACCCTGATTCTAAGTTGAATCCTACCCCTTGCCCAAGTTCTAATCCTTAATCCTATAATGAATCCTACTGTATCTCTGACCCCAGCACTATCCAAAGCTCAAATTCTACATCTAACCCTAATAATTATGCCCTAATGCAAGCTTTAGCCCTGCCCTAATCCTAAAGATGGGTTTACCTTGAATTAAAGCTCTAAGCATAATACCAAATAAGTCTTAGATAATGGCCCTCTTCCTGTCCTAAACCTGACACTTCCCCTGACATTAACCTTAGCTCTAACCTGAACCCTCACACTGAGTTTCAACCAACTGCAGTCCTAGCCCTAACACTAATCATAGCTCTAAATCCTTTTACTAACTATTGCCCTAGTTCTAATGTTATCCTCTCTGTATAACCATTGAGGTATCCCTAATGTTAACCATAACATGAGCACCAATCATAGCCATAGTTGTAACTGTAGTCCTGCTTTTCCTCCTAACTGAAAACCTACCCCTACTCTACCCTAAGAGTAACATCAAGTCATAGCCATATCACTAACACTAACCTTAACCCTAAAATTAATATCCATCATCACTCTACTCCTAACTCTAGTTTTTTTTTTGTATTACAAAGTCAGGCATACAGAGAGGAGGAGGAGAGACAGACATGAACATCTTCCATCCCATGATTCACTCCCCAAGTGAGCCGCAACGGCCGGTGCTGTGCTGATCCAAAGCCGGGAGCCAGGAACCTCTTTCGGGTCTCCCACATGGTTGCAGGGTCTCAAGGCTTTGTGCCATCCTTGACTGCTTTCCCAGGCCACAAGCTGGGAGCTGGATGGGAAGTGGAGCTGCCGGGATTGGAACTGGCACCCATGTGGGATCCCAAGTGCATTCAAGGCGAGGACTTTAGCCACTAGTCCATGCTTCCGAGCCCTCTAGTTCTAACCTTAACTTCAACCTCAGCACTTGCCTTCACCCTAGGCCAAATGCTAACACCAGTCTTAAACCTAGTGACAATGTAGCACTCACCCAAACTTTGATACTAGCCCATTCCTGACACTGCAGATTTCCTTAACCTTAACTGTAATGCTAACTCTAATGCCAATCAAATCTCTAGCCATAATCCTAACGCTAGTCTTAACTTTTACTGTAAAACTAGCCCTAATTCTAATCTTAACCCCAACATTAATACTTATCATAGATCCATGCTTTGACTTAACCCTGTGCCAAACACTAACCTTAATCCTTGTCCATCTCTACTGCTCACCCTAGCCATAGTCCTACACCAATCATAATCCCAAGATTTTTAAAACAATGTAACTCATAATCTAAATATGAACGTTCAAGCTCAACATAATGCCAAGCAGAGTCATAGTTCCAAGTGTTACACCAGACCCAAACACAACACTAAAGATTCCCTTCATCCTGAACCAGCCGGGTTCCTGAAACAAATCTTCCCTGAGGCCAGCCCTTTCTGTAACTCTAAGCCAAGCCCTAGACTTTACCTGATCATACCCCTAGACCAAATGATGACCTGATTTCTACTACTAGTACTAAGTGCATCCCTAGCTCAAACACAACTCAAACTCCTAAAGCTAACCAAAACTCCTTTTGGCTTTGTTTAATTCTATTTTTGACAATCTTGACATAGTTCATTAGAGTAAAAAGGTTCAAGGGCTACAGGACAGTGGGTAAGGCTATTATTTCCACATTCTCTTCTTTGACTGTATGTGGGGGTAAAAGGGGAGGGAGATAAAGGGAGAAGTCGCACCCAGTCTCCACCGGACCCCAGGTCCCTGATGTGGGGCATGCTCAGAGGGTCCTGCTCATGTGGGTGTTTTGTTTGTTTGGTTTTTCTCAAGTGGTTTAGAGAGTTCAACAGTCATGAATTGCTGCCAATCTTGCAACTGCAAGTACGATGAGGACTCTGAAGCTTACACTGATTGACACAGTCCATCTTCGAGTCTGCGTTTGCCCAGGTTTTCACTGCCAATCCATGGCTGAGGTGGGTGATTGACTTGTTCTGTCCTCTGTCTTTTCTTGGTTAGGATTCTGAGTCCAACATTTTGATTGGGGAGGTCTCCAAAGAAATTTTGTGTGAGGTATTCCCAGTCCAGTTTCTTGAATGTACTAGCAAGTGCAGGGCCCGGCACAGCCCGTCAGCCCGCTCAGCTGGTTGTTGCAGTTCCTGGGTTGGTTCTGTTTTCAGTCCCGACTTCCACTGGAACCAATGGGTGTTGCAGTCCAGCCTGATGCTGCCCAGCACAGGTTCGGCCATCACTCTTGCTTCACTCACATAACTTCTGTGGCTGTTCTGATGACAGGGAGCATTCTGATTGGCTGCATCTCAAAGACCTCACAGGACTGTGTGGCCCTATAAGCTGTCCAATCAGCAGCTGCCTGGTCATAGCAGCCCAGAATCCTGTAGCCTCAGCATTCTAGAAGAGCCATGGTGACAGCCTCCTCTGCATGGTGGAGAAAAATGGGTGAGTGGCTCAAGATCTGCTTTCTCTGGTCTTTCTTCCCCACAGGCCCTGGAAAGGAGGATTTTCAGGCTCCCTGGAAGGCAGCAGAGCGTGAGTGTGTGTGGTTGGGTTTCCGTTGAGTGTGAGTTTGGAAATCCGCTGAAAATGTAGTGAAGCCTAGGGCCTTTTCAACACTGGTAGTGTGAAAGCATTTCACTTTTCTGTCAGTCAGAATGCTTGTGCCTCTCCGATGAGCCAAACGGATCCTAGCTCCCCATTAAATGTAGTGTGTGGAAAAGCATTTGGATTGTAGAAGAGCCAGGTCAAGCTGATTTCCATAGGCAGACATTACATGACATTTCCTGTCATGGCTCTCAGTGAATTTTCTCTAGTGCAGTCCAGTGTCATGCAACTGGGTCACCATAGTGCAAAAGGGGTCAGTACAAGGATCAGGTGAGGTTCGATGTTGTGGTTAGGTGTAGGGTTAGAATCAGGGTTATGATTTTATCTAGAGATATGATAGTGTTTATGTCAAAGCCTAGATTTAAGGTTAGGACTGATTTTCTTTTCAAGGTTATGTTAGGCCTATGTAAGTTATTAGGAATAGATCTAGGAAGAAGTCTAGATGTAATTAGGGTTAGGGTTAGAACTAATGCTAAAGGTTAGGTTTAGTAGTGACATAACTTTTAGGATTGAGATATGACTTATTGCTAGCCCAGTGGTTAGGGTTTTGGATAAACTTACAAATAGAATTAGGTACAGACCTATGTTTTGTATGTTGCATTAAGCAGGATTCGCATTAGGATTTTTTTGGGGGGATAGATTAATGTTTGGATTAGTGGCAGATACAGAGTCTTGCTGTATTTCTGGTTCATACTTAGTTTTCATTAGTGTTGGATTGAAGGTTATTGTTAGGATTGGTGTAAGGACTATGTGGCTTTAGAATAGAGTTAGGGTTACAATTAATGTGAGGATTAAAGCTTGACTACATTTCGGGTTAAGATGCTGTTTTGTGTTTAGTTTTATGGTTAGGTTAGAGTCAATGGTAGGATTACTCTGCTTAGAGCTAGAGTTCATACCGGGGGAGGGCTAATGCTAGCGCTAAAGTTCTGCTAGGGTTAAGGTTAGGACACAATCTAGTGTTAGGTTTATGATTAAGGTTTGGCTACATTTGGATTTAGGTTTTGTGTTATAATTAGGGTAATGATTTGGCTTCGCATTAGGGTAAAGATTCGGGTTAGCATTAGGGTTAGGTTTAGAAATACAGCTAGGGTAAGGTTCAGTATTAATGATAGGCTTAGTTATGTCTACATCTGTGTCAGGGTTGGAGTCAGGGTGAGGGCTATGCATTATGCCTAGTTTAGGGTTAGAATACCATGTATGATTGGGACTAGAGCTAGAGCTAGTGTCGGAATTCGGGTTAGAATGATGGCAAGGATTAGGGATAATCATCATTTCTGGCTTAGGGTGTGCTGTAGGGTGTAATTAGTATTAGTGCTAGGCTATTAGATAGGGTCTGGGTAAGGGCTATGTCTAGGTGTAGGGTTAGGTTAATGCCTGGGTTTGAATTATGTTAATATTAGTGCTGGAGCGAGATTCGGAGTAAGAGTAGCGTTATTCCAGGATTAGTGTTACGATTCAGGCTTGATATATACTTAGTAAGATTAGGATCATGGTCATGGCAAGAGTTAGGGTTCTTGTTAGTAGCTGAGTAAGAATTATGCTGGGTCTGGCACAATAGCCTAGCAGTAAAAGTTCTTGCCTTCCATGTGCCGAGATCACATTTGGTGCCAGTTCTAATTGCAGAAGGGCCGCTTCCCATCAGCACCATGATTATGTTCTGGGAAAGCAATCTGGTATGGCCCAAAGCTTTGGGTTGCTGCACCCATGTGGAAGACCTGTGAGAGGCTGTGTGCTCCTGGCTTCAGATTGCTATGGCTATGGCAGTTATGGCTGCTTGGGGAGTGAATCATCAGATGGAAAATTTTCCTCTCTGTCTCTCCTGCTTTCTGTATATCTGACTTTGAAATGTAAAGAAAGAAATGATATAAAAAATGAATTATGGCAAGTTCAGTTTGAATTTTTGACAAGGGTCAACTTCAGTGTTAGGATTCGGCCTACAGCGTGGCTGATGGTTACAGCTGTAAAAGTCAAGAGACTGAGTTAGCATTACAGTCAGGGTTAGGATTAGGATAATGCTAAGGTTGGTTCTAGGTTTAGAGGTAGGTGTGGAAGGAGATTGAGGGTTAGGGTCAAGTTTAAGGCTGGGGTTTGAGATAGAGCTTGGGTTATTTCTTGAGATGATTATTATTTTTGTTTAGGATTAATGACAACCAAATCTTAACTCTCATCTAGCCCTAATGTGAGCACTAACCATAACCCTATCGTTAACCTTAAACTAATTCCCAGTTCTAAATCTAACCCTGATTCTAAGTTGAATCCTACCCCTTGCCCAAGTTCTAATCCTTAATCCTATAATGAATCCTACTGTATCTCTGACCCCAGCACTATCCAAAGCTCAAATTCTACATCTAACCCTAATAATTATGCCCTAATGCAAGCTTTAGCCCTGCCCTAATCCTAAAGATGGGTTTACCTTGAATTAAAGCTCTAAGCATAATACCAAATAAGTCTTAGATAAGGGCCCTCTTCCTGTCCTAAACCTGACACTTCCCCTGACATTAACCTTAGCTCTAACCTGAACCCTCACACTGAGTTTCAACCAACTGCAGTCCTAGCCCTAACACTAATCATAGCTCTAAATCCTTTTACTAACTATTGCCCTAGTTCTAATGTTATCCTCTCTGTATAACCATTGAGGTATCCCTAATGTTAACCATAACATGAGCACCAATCATAGCCATAGTTGTAACTGTAGTCCTACTTTTCCTCCTAACTGAAAACCTACCCCTACTCTACCCTAAGAGTAACATCAAGTCATAGCCATATCACTAACACTAACCTTAACCCTAAAATTAATATCCATCATCACTCTACTCCTAACTCTAGTTTTTTTTTTGTATTACAAAGTCAGACATACAGAGAGGAGGAGGAGAGACAGACATGAACATCTTCCATCCCATGATTCACTCCCCAAGTGAGCCGCAACGGCCGGTGCTGTGCTGATCCAAAGCCGGGAGCCAGGAACCTCTTTCGGGTCTCCCACATGGGTGCAGGGTCTCAAGGCTTTGTGCCATCCTTGACTGCTTTCCCAGGCCACAAGCTGGGAGCTGGATGGGAAGTGGAGCTGCCGGGATTGGAACTGGCACCCATGTGGGATCCCAAGTGCATTCAAGGCGAGGACTTTAGCCACTAGTCCATGCTGCCGAGCCCTCTAGTTCTAACCTTAACTTCAACCTCAGCACTTGCCTTCACCCTAGGCCAAATGCTAACACCAGTCTTAAACCTAGTGACAATGTAGCACTCACCCAAACTTTGATACTAGCCCATTCCTGACACTGCAGATTTCCTTAACCTTAACTGTAATGCTAACTCTAATGCCAATCAAATCTCTAGCCATAATCCTAACGCTAGTCTTAACTTTTACTGTAAAACTAGCCCTAATTCTAATCTTAACCCCAACATTAATACTTATCATAGATCCATGCTTTGACTTAACCCTGTGCCAAACACTAACCTTAATCCTTGTCCATCTCTACTGCTCACCCTAGCCATAGTCCTACACCAATCATAATCCCAAGATTTTTAAAACGATGTAACTCATAATCTAAATATGAACGTTCAAGCTCAACATAATGCCAAGCAGAGTCATAGTTCCAAGTGTCACACCAGACCCAAACACAACACTAAAGATTCCCTTCATCCTGAACCAGCCGGGTTCCTGAAACAAATCTTCCCTGAGGCCAGCCCTTTCTGTAACTCTAAGCCAAGCCCTAGACTTTACCTGATCATACCCCTAGACCAAATGATGACCTGATTTCTACTACTAGTACTAAGTGCATCCCTAGCTCAAACACAAATCAAACTCCTAAAGCTAACCAAAACTCCTTTTGGCTTTGTTTAATTCTATTTTTGACAATCTTGACATAGTTCATTAGAGTAAAAAGGTTCAAGGGCTACAGGACAGTGGGTAAGGCTATTATTTCCACATTCTCTTCTTTGACTGTATGTGGGGGTAAAAGGGGAGGGAGATAAAGGGAGAAGTCGCACCCAGTCTCCACCGGACCCCAGGTCCCTGATGTGGGGCATGCTCAGAGGGTCCTGCTCAAGTGGGTGTTTTGTTTGTTTGTTTTTTTCTCAAGTGGTTTAGAGAGTTCAACAGTCATGAATTGCTGCCAATCTTGCAACTGCAAGTACGATGAGGTCTCTGAAGCTTACACTGATTGACACAGTCCATCTTCGAGTCTGCGTTTGCCCAGGTTTTCACTGCCAATACATGGCTGAGGTGGGTGATTGACTTGTTCTGTCTTCCGTCTTTTCTTGGTTAGGATTCTGAGTCCAACATTTTGATTGGGGAGGTCTCCAAAGAAATTTTGTGTGAGGTATTCCCAGTCCAGTTTCTTGAATGTACTAGCAAGTGCAGGGCCCGGCACAGCCCGTCAGCCCGCTCAGCTGGTTGTTGCAGTTCCTGGGTTGGTTCTGTTTTCAGTCCCGACTTCCACTGGAACCAATGGGTGTTGCAGTCCAGCCTGATGCTGCCCAGCACAGGTTCAGCCATCACTCTTGCTTCACTCACATAACTTCTGTGGCTGTTCTGATGACAGGGAGCATTCTGATTGGCTGCATCTCAAAGACCTCACAGGACTGTGTGGCCCTATAAGCTGTCCAATCAGCAGCTGCCTGGTCATAGCAGCCCAGAATCCTGTAGCCTCAGCATTCTAGAAGAGCCATGGTGACAGCCTCCTCTGCATGGTGGAGAAAAATGGGTGAGTGGCTCAAGATCTGCTTTCTCTGGTCTTTCTTCCCCACAGGCCCTGGAAAGGAGGATTTTCAGGCTCCATGGAAGGCAGCAGAGCGTGAGTGTGTGTGGTTGGGTTTCCGTTGAGTGTGAGTTTGGAAATCCGCTGAAAATGTAGTGAAGCCTAGGGCCTTTTCAACACTGGTAGTGTGAAAGCATTTCACTTTTCTGTCAGTCAGAATGCTTGTGCCTCTCCGATGAGCCAAACGGATCCTAGCTCCCCATTAAATGTAGTGTGTGGAAAAGCATTTGGATTGTAGAAGAGCCAGGTCAAGCTGATTTCCATAGGCAGACATTACATGACATTTCCTGTCATGGCTCTCAGTGAATTTTCTCTAGTGCAGTCCAGTGTCATGCAACTGGGTCACCATAGTGCAAAAGGGATCAGTACAAGGATCAGGTGAGGTTCGATGTTGTGGTTAGGTGTAGGGTTAGAATCAGGGTTATGATTTTATCTAGAGATATGATAGTGTTTATGTCAAAGCCTAGATTTAAGGTTAGGACTGATTTTCTTTTCAAGGTTATGTTAGGCCTATGTAAGTTATTAGGAATAGATCTAGGAAGAAGTCTAGATGTAATTAGGGTTAGGGTTAGAACTAATGCTAAAGGTTAGGTTTAGTAGTGACATAACTTTTAGGATTGAGATATGACTTATTGCTAGCCCAGTGGTTAGGGTTTTGGATAAACTTACAAATAGAATTAGGTACAGACCTATGTTTTGTATGTTGCATTAAGCAGGATTCGCATTAGGATTTTTTGGGGGGGATAGATTAATGTTTGGATTAGTGGCAGATACAGAGTCTTGCTGTATTTCTGGTTCATACTTAGTTTTCATTAGTGTTGGATTGAAGGTTATTGTTAGGATTGGTGTAAGGACTATGTGGCTTTAGAATAGAGTTAGGGTTACAATTAATGTGAGGATTAAAGCTTGACTACATTTCGGGTTAAGATGCTGTTTTGTGTTTAGTTTTATGGTTAGGTTAGAGTCAATGGTAGGATTACTCTGCTTAGAGCTAGAGTTCATACCGGGGGAGGGCTAATGCTAGCGCTAAAGTTCTGCTAGGGTTAAGGTTAGGACACAATCTAGTGTTAGGTTTATGATTAAGGTTTGGCTACATTTGGATTTAGGTTTTGTGTTATAATTAGGGTAATGATTTGGCTTCGCATTAGGGTAAAGATTCGGGTTAGCATTAGGGTTAGGTTTAGAAATACAGCTAGGGTAAGGTTCAGTATTAATGATAGGCTTAGTTATGTCTACATCTGTGTCAGGGTTGGAGTCAGGGTGAGGGCTATGCATTATGCCTAGTTTAGGGTTAGAATACCATGTATGATTGGGACTAGAGCTAGAGCTAGTGTCGGAATTCGGGTTAGAATGATGGCAAGGATTAGGGATAATCATCATTTCTGGCTTAGGGTGTGCTGTAGGGTGTAATTAGTATTAGTGCTAGGCTATTAGATAGGGTCTGGGTAAGGGCTATGTCTAGGTGTAGGGTTAGGTTAATGCCTGGGTTTGAATTATGTTAATATTAGTGCTGGAGCGAGATTCGGAGTAAGAGTAGCGTTATTCCAGGATTAGTGTTACGATTCAGGCTTGATATATACTTAGTAAGATTAGGATCATGGTCATAGCAAGAGTTAGGGTTCTTGTTAGTAGCTGAGTAAGAATTATGCTGGGTCTGGCACAATAGCCTAGCAGTAAAAGTTCTTGCCTTCCATGTGCCGAGATCACATTTGGTGCCAGTTCTAATTGCAGAAGGGCCGCTTCCCATCAGCACCGTGACTGTGTTCTGGGAAAGCAATCTGGTATGGCCCAAAGCTTTGGGTTGCTGCACCCATGTGGAAGACCTGTGAGAGGCTGTGTGCTCCTGGCTTCAGATTGCTATGGCTATGGCAGTTATGGCTGCTTGGGGAGTGAATCATCAGATGGAAAATTTTCCTCTCTGTCTCTCCTGCTTTCTGTATATCTGACTTTGAAATGTAAAGAAAGAAATTATATAAAAAATGAATTATGGCAAGTTCAGATTGAATTTTTGACAAGGGTCAACTTCAGTGTTAGGATTCGGCCTACAGCGTGGCTGATGGTTACAGCTGTAAAAGTCAAGAGACTGAGTTAGCATTACAGTCAGGGTTAGGATTAGGATAATGCTAAGGTTGGTTCTAGATTTAGAGGTAGGTGTGGAAGGAGATTGAGGGTTAGGGTCAAGTTTAAGGCTGGGGTTTGAGATAGAGCTTGGGTTATTTCTTGAGATGATTATTATTTTTGTTTAGGATTAATGACAACCAAATCTTAACTCTCATCTAGCCCTAATGTGAGCACTAACCATAACCCTATCGTTAACCTTAAACTAATTCCCAGTTCTAAATCTAACCCTGATTCTAAGTTGAATCCTACCCCTTGCCCAAGTTCTAATCCTTAATCCTATAATGAATCCTACTGTATCTCTGACCCCAGCACTATCCAAAGCTCAAATTCTACATCTAACCCTAATAATTATGCCCTAATGCAAGCTTTAGCCCTGCCCTAATCCTAAAGATGGGTTTACCTTGAATTAAAGCTCTAAGCATAATACCAAATAAGTCTTAGATAAGGGCCCTCTTCCTGTCCTAAACCTGACACTTCCCCTGACATTAACCTTAGCTCTAACCTGAACCCTCACACTGAGTTTCAACCAACTGCAGTCCTAGCCCTAACACTAATCATAGCTCTAAATCCTTTTACTAACTATTGCCCTAGTTCTAATGTTATCCTCTCTGTATAACCATTGAGGTATCCCTAATGTTAACCATAACATGAGCACCAATCATAGCCATAGTTGTAACTGTAGTCCTACTTTTCCTCCTAACTGAAAACCTACCCCTACTCTACCCTAAGAGTAACATCAAGTCATAGCCATATCACTAACACTAACCTTAACCCTAAAATTAATATCCATCATCACTCTACTCCTAACTCTAGTTTTTTTTTTGTATTACAAAGTCAGACATACAGAGAGGAGGAGGAGAGACAGACATGAACATCTTCCATCCCATGATTCACTCCCCAAGTGAGCCGCAACGGCCGGTGCTGTGCTGATCCAAAGCCGGGAGCCAGGAACCTCTTTCGGGTCTCCCACATGGGTGCAGGGTCTCAAGGCTTTGTGCCATCCTTGACTGCTTTCCCAGGCCACAAGCTGGGAGCTGGATGGGAAGTGGAGCTGCCGGGATTGGAACTGGCACCCATGTGGGATCCCAAGTGCATTCAAGGCGAGGACTTTAGCCACTAGTCCATGCTGCCGAGCCCTCTAGTTCTAACCTTAACTTCAACCTCAGCACTTGCCTTCACCCTAGGCCAAATGCTAACACCAGTCTTAAACCTAGTGACAATGTAGCACTCACCCAAACTTTGATACTAGCCCATTCCTGACACTGCAGATTTCCTTAACCTTAACTGTAATGCTAACCCTAATGCCAATCAAATCTCTAGCCATAATCCTAACGCTAGTCTTAACTTTTACTGTAAAACTAGCCCTAATTCTAATCTTAACCCCAACATTAATACTTATCATAGATCCATGCTTTGACTTAACCCTGTGCCAAACACTAACGTTAATCCTTGTCCATCTCTACTGCTCACCCTAGCCATAGTCCTACACCAATCATAATCCCAAGATTTTTAAAACAATGTAACTCATAATCTAAATATGAACGTTCAAGCTCAACATAATGCCAAGCAGAGTCATAGTTCCAAGTGTCACACCAGACCCAAACACAACACTAAAGATTCCCTTCATCCTGAACCAGCCGGGTTCCTGAAACAAATCTTCCCTGAGGCCAGCCCTTTCTGTAACTCTAAGCCAAGCCCTAGACTTTACCTGATCATACCCCTAGACCAAATGATGACCTGATTTCTACTACTAGTACTAAGTGCATCCCTAGCTCAAACACAAATCAAACTCCTAAAGCTAACCAAAACTCCTTTTGGCTTTGTTTAATTCTATTTTTGACAATCTTGACATAGTTCATTAGAGTAAAAAGGTTCAAGGGCTACAGGACAGTGGGTAAGGCTATTATTTCCACATTCTCTTCTTTGACTGTATGTGGGGGTAAAAGGGGAGGGAGATAAAGGGAGAAGTCGCACCCAGTCTCCACCGGACCCCAGGTCCCTGATGTGGGGCATGCTCAGAGGGTCCTGCCCAAGTGGGTGTTTTGTTTGTTTGTTTTTTCTCAAGTGGTTTAGAGAGTTCAACAGTCATGAATTGCTGCCAATCTTGCAACTGCAAGTACGATGAGGTCTCTGAAGCATACACTGATTGACACAGTCCATCTTCGAGTCTGCGTTTGCCCAGGTTTTCACTGCCAATACATGGCTGAGGTGGGTGATTGACTTGTTCTGTCTTCCGTCTTTTCTTGGTTAGGATTCTGAGTCCAACATTTTGATTGGGGAGGTCTCCAAAGAAATTTTGTGTGAGGTATTCCCAGTCCAGTTTCTTGAATGCACTAGCAAGTGCAGGGCCCGGCACAGCCCGTCAGCCCGCTCAGCTGGTTGTTGCAGTTCCTGGGTTGGTTCTGTTTTCAGTCCCGACTTCCACTGGAACCAATGGGTGTTGCAGTCCAGCCTGATGCTGCCCAGCACAGGTTCGGCCATCACTCTTGCTTCACTCACATAACTTCTGTGGCTGTTCTGATGACAGGGAGCATTCTGATTGGCTGCATCTCAAAGACCTCACAGGACTGTGTGGCCCTATAAGCTGTCCAATCAGCAGCTGCCTGGTCATAGCAGCCCAGAATCCTGTAGCCTCAGCATTCTAGAAGAGCCATGGTGACAGCCTCCTCTGCATGGTGGAGAAAAATGGGTGAGTGGCTCAAGCTCTGCTTTCTCTGGTCTTTCTTCCCCACAGGCCCTGGAAAGGAGGATTTTCAGGCTCCATGGAAGGCAGCAGAGCGTGAGTGTGTGTGGTTGGGTTTCCGTTGAGTGTGAGTTTGGAAATCCGCTGAAAATGTAGTGAAGCCTAGGGCCTTTTCAACACTGGTAGTGTGAAAGCATTTCACTTTTCTGTCAGTCAGAATGCTTGTGCCTCTCCGATGAGCCAAACGGATCCTAGCTCCCCATTAAATGTAGTGTGTGGAAAAGCATTTGGATTGTAGAAGAGCCAGGTCAAGCTGATTTCCATAGGCAGACATTACATGACATTTCCTGTCATGGCTCTCAGTGAATTTTCTCTAGTGCAGTCCAGTGTCATGCAACTGGGTCACCATAGTGCAAAAGGGGTCAGTACAAGGATCAGGTGAGGTTCGATGTTGTGGTTAGGTGTAGGGTTAGAATCAGGGTTATGATTTTATCTAGAGATATGATAGTGTTTATGTCAAAGCCTAGATTTAAGGTTAGGACTGATTTTCTTTTCAAGGTTATGTTAGGCCTATGTAAGTTATTAGGAATAGATCTAGGAAGAAGTCTAGATGTAATTAGGGTTAGGGTTAGAACTAATGCTAAAGGTTAGGTTTAGTAGTGACATAACTTTTAGGATTGAGATATGACTTATTGCTAGCCCAGTGGTTAGGGTTTTGGATAAACTTACAAATAGAATTAGGTACAGACCTATGTTTTGTATGTTGCATTAAGCAGGATTCGCATTAGGATTTTTTGGGGGGGATAGATTAATGTTTGGATTAGTGGCAGATACAGAGTCTTGCTGTATTTCTGGTTCATACTTAGTTTTCATTAGTGTTGGATTGAAGGTTATTGTTAGGATTGGTGTAAGGACTATGTGGCTTTAGAATAGAGTTAGGGTTACAATTAATGTGAGGATTAAAGCTTGGCTACATTTCGGGTTAAGATGCTGTTTTGTGTTTAGTTTTATGGTTAGGTTAGAGTCAATGGTAGGATTACTCTGCTTAGAGCTAGAGTTCATACCGGGGGAGGGCTAATGCTAGCGCTAAAGTTCTGCTAGGGTTAAGGTTAGGACACAATCTAGTGTTAGGTTTATGATTAAGGTTTGGCTACATTTGGATTTAGGTTTTGTGTTATAATTAGGGTAATGATTTGGCTTCGCATTAGGGTAAAGATTCGGGTTAGCATTAGGGTTAGGTTTAGAAATACAGCTAGGGTAAGGTTCAGTATTAATGATAGGCTTAGTTATGTCTACATCTGTGTCAGGGTTGGAGTCAGGGTGAGGGCTATGCATTATGCCTAGTTTAGGGTTAGAATACCATGTATGATTGGGACTAGAGCTAGAGCTAGTGTCGGAATTCGGGTTAGAATGATGGCAAGGATTAGGGATAATCATCATTTCTGGCTTAGGGTGTGCTGTAGGGTGTAATTAGTATTAGTGCTAGGCTATTAGATAGGGTCTGGGTAAGGGCTATGTCTAGGTGTAGGGTTAGGTTAATGCCTGGGTTTGAATTATGTTAATATTAGTGCTGGAGCGAGATTCGGAGTAAGAGTAGCGTTATTCCAGGATTAGTGTTACGATTCAGGCTTGATATATACTTAGTAAGATTAGGATCATGGTCATAGCAAGAGTTAGGGTTCTTGTTAGTAGCTGAGTAAGAATTATGCTGGGTCTGGCACAATAGCCTAGCAGTAAAAGTTCTTGCCTTCCATGTGCCGAGATCACATTTGGTGCCAGTTCTAATTGCAGAAGGGCCGCTTCCCATCAGCACCATGATTATGTTCTGGGAAAGCAATCTGGTATGGCCCAAAGCTTTGGGTTGCTGCACCCATGTGGAAGACCTGTGAGAGGCTGTGTGCTCCTGGCTTCAGATTGCTATGGCTATGGCAGTTATGGCTGCTTGGGGAGTGAATCATCAGATGGAAAATTTTCCTCTCTGTCTCTCCTGCTTTCTGTATATCTGACTTTGAAATGTAAAGAAAGAAATGATATAAAAAATGAATTATGGCAAGTTCAGTTTGAATTTTTGACAAGGGTCAACTTCAGTGTTAGGATTCGGCCTACAGCGTGGCTGATGGTTACAGCTGTAAAAGTCAAGAGACTGAGTTAGCATTACAGTCAGGGTTAGGATTAGGATAATGCTAAGGTTGGTTCTAGGTTTAGAGGTAGGTGTGGAAGGAGATTGAGGGTTAGGGTCAAGTTTAAGGCTGGGGTTTGAGATAGAGCTTGGGTTATTTCTTGAGATGATTATTATTTTTGTTTAGGATTAATGACAACCAAATCTTAACTCTCATCTAGCCCTAATGTGAGCACTAACCATAACCCTATCGTTAACCTTAAACTAATTCCCAGTTCTAAATCTAACCCTGATTCTAAGTTGAATCCTACCCCTTGCCCAAGTTCTAATCCTTAATCCTATAATGAATCCTACTGTATCTCTGACCCCAGCACTATCCAAAGCTCAAATTCTACATCTAACCCTAATAATTATGCCCTAATGCAAGCTTTAGCCCTGCCCTAATCCTAAAGATGGGTTTACCTTGAATTAAAGCTCTAAGCATAATACCAAATAAGTCTTAGATAATGGCCCTCTTCCTGTCCTAAACCTGACACTTCCCCTGACATTAACCTTAGCTCTAACCTGAACCCTCACACTGAGTTTCAACCAACTGCAGTCCTAGCCCTAACACTAATCATAGCTCTAAATCCTTTTACTAACTATTGCCCTAGTTCTAATGTTATCCTCTCTGTATAACCATTGAGGTATCCCTAATGTTAACCATAACATGAGCACCAATCATAGCCATAGTTGTAACTGTAGTCCTACTTTTCCTCCTAACTGAAAACCTACCCCTACTCTACCCTAAGAGTAACATCAAGTCATAGCCATATCACTAACACTAACCTTAACCCTAAAATTAATATCCATCATCACTCTACTCCTAACTCTAGTTTTTTTTTTGTATTACAAAGTCAGACATACAGAGAGGAGGAGGAGAGACAGACATGAACATCTTCCATCCCATGATTCACTCCCCAAGTGAGCCGCAACGGCCGGTGCTGTGCTGATCCAAAGCCGGGAGCCAGGAACCTCTTTCGGGTCTCCCACATGGGTGCAGGGTCTCAAGGCTTTGTGCCATCCTTGACTGCTTTCCCAGGCCACAAGCTGGGAGCTGGATGGGAAGTGGAGCTGCCGGGATTGGAACTGGCACCCATGTGGGATCCCAAGTGCATTCAAGGCGAGGACTTTAGCCACTAGTCCATGCTTCCGAGCCCTCTAGTTCTAACCTTAACTTCAACCTCAGCACTTGCCTTCACCCTAGGCCAAATGCTAACACCAGTCTTAAACCTAGTGACAATGTAGCACTCACCCAAACTTTGATACTAGCCCATTCCTGACACTGCAGATTTCCTTAACCTTAACTGTAATGCTAACTCTAATGCCAATCAAATCTCTAGCCATAATCCTAACGCTAGTCTTAACTTTTACTGTAAAACTAGCCCTAATTCTAATCTTAACCCCAACATTAATACTTATCATAGATCCATGCTTTGACTTTACCCTGTGCCAAACACTAACCTTAATCCTTGTCCATCTCTACTGCTCACCCTAGCCATAGTCCTACACCAATCATAATCCCAAGATTTTTAAAACAATGTAACTCATAATCTAAATATGAACGTTCAAGCTCAACATAATGCCAAGCAGAGTCATAGTTCCAAGTGTCACACCAGACCCAAACACAACACTAAAGATTCCCTTCATCCTGAACCAGCCGGGTTCCTGAAACAAATCTTCCCTGAGGCCAGCCCTTTCTGTAACTCTAAGCCAAGCCCTAGACTTTACCTGATCATACCCCTAGACCAAATGATGACCTGATTTCTACTACTAGTACTAAGTGCATCCCTAGCTCAAGCACAAATCAAACTCCTAAAGCTAACCAAAACTCCTTTTGGCTTTGTTTAATTCTATTTTTGACAATCTTGACATAGTTCATTAGAGTAAAAAGGTTCAAGGGCTACAGGACAGTGGGTAAGGCTATTATTTCCACATTCTCTTCTTTGACTGTATGTGGGGGTAAAAGGGGAGGGAGATAAAGGGAGAAGTCGCACCCAGTCTCCACCGGACCCCAGGTCCCTGATGTGGGGCATGCTCAGAGGGTCCTGCTCAAGTGGGTGTTTTGTTTGTTTGTTTTTTCTCAAGTGGTTTAGAGAGTTCAACAGTCATGAATTGCTGCCAATCTTGCAACTGCAAGTACGATGAGGACTCTGAAGCTTACACTGATTGACACAGTCCATCTTCGAGTCTGCGTTTGCCCAGGTTTTCACTGCCAATACATGGCTGAGGTGGGTGATTGACTTGTTCTGTCTTCCGTCTTTTCTTGGTTAGGATTCTGAGTCCAACATTTTGATTGGGGAGGTCTCCAAAGAAATTTTGTGTGAGGTATTCCCAGTCCAGTTTCTTGAATGCACTAGCAAGTGCAGGGCCCGGCACAGCCCGTCAGCCCGCTCAGCTGGTTGTTGCAGTTCCTGGGTTGGTTCTGTTTTCAGTCCCGACTTCCACTGGAACCAATGGGTGTTGCAGTCCAGCCTGATGCTGCCCAGCACAGGTTCGGCCATCACTCTTGCTTCACTCACATAACTTCTGTGGCTGTTCTGATGACAGGGAGCATTCTGATTGGCTGCATCTCAAAGACCTCACAGGACTGTGTGGCCCTATAAGCTGTCCAATCAGCAGCTGCCTGGTCATAGCAGCCCAGAATCCTGTAGCCTCAGCATTCTAGAAGAGCCATGGTGACAGCCTCCTCTGCATGGTGGAGAAAAATGGGTGAGTGGCTCAAGATCTGCTTTCTCTGGTCTTTCTTCCCCACAGGCCCTGGAAAGGAGGATTTTCAGGCTCCATGGAAGGCAGCAGAGCGTGAGTGTGTGTGGTTGGGTTTCCGTTGAGTGTGAGTTTGGAAATCCGCTGAAAATGTAGTGAAGCCTAGGGCCTTTTCAACACTGGTAGTGTGAAAGCATTTCACTTTTCTGTCAGTCAGAATGCTTGTGCCTCTCCGATGAGCCAAACGGATCCTAGCTCCCCATTAAATGTAGTGTGTGGAAAAGCATTTGGATTGTAGAAGAGCCAGGTCAAGCTGATTTCCATAGGCAGACATTACATGACATTTCCTGTCATGGCTCTCAGTGAATTTTCTCTAGTGCAGTCCAGTGTCATGCAACTGGGTCACCATAGTGCAAAAGGGGTCAGTACAAGGATCAGGTGAGGTTCGATGTTGTGGTTAGGTGTAGGGTTAGAATCAGGGTTATGATTTTATCTAGAGATATGATAGTGTTTATGTCAAAGCCTAGATTTAAGGTTAGGACTGATTTTCTTTTCAAGGTTATGTTAGGCCTATGTAAGTTATTAGGAATAGATCTAGGAAGAAGTCTAGATGTAATTAGGGTTAGGGTTAGAACTAATGCTAAAGGTTAGGTTTAGTAGTGACATAACTTTTAGGATTGAGATATGACTTATTGCTAGCCCAGTGGTTAGGGTTTTGGATAAACTTACAAATAGAATTAGGTACAGACCTATGTTTTGTATGTTGCATTAAGCAGGATTCGCATTAGGATTTTTTTGGGGGGATAGATTAATGTTTGGATTAGTGGCAGATACAGAGTCTTGCTGTATTTCTGGTTCATACTTAGTTTTCATTAGTGTTGGATTGAAGGTTATTGTTAGGATTGGTGTAAGGACTATGTGGCTTTAGAATAGAGTTAGGGTTACAATTAATGTGAGGATTAAAGCTTGGCTACATTTCGGGTTAAGATGCTGTTTTGTGTTTAGTTTTATGGTTAGGTTAGAGTCAATGGTAGGATTACTCTGCTTAGAGCTAGAGTTCATACCGGGGGAGGGCTAATGCTAGCGCTAAAGTTCTGCTAGGGTTAAGGTTAGGACACAATCTAGTGTTAGGTTTATGATTAAGGTTTGGCTACATTTGGATTTAGGTTTTGTGTTATAATTAGGGTAATGATTTGGCTTCGCATTAGGGTAAAGATTCGGGTTAGCATTAGGGTTAGGTTTAGAAATACAGCTAGGGTAAGGTTCAGTATTAATGATAGGCTTAGTTATGTCTACATCTGTGTCAGGGTTGGAGTCAGGGTGAGGGCTATGCATTATGCCTAGTTTAGGGTTAGAATACCATGTATGATTGGGACTAGAGCTAGAGCTAGTGTCGGAATTCGGGTTAGAATGATGGCAAGGATTAGGGATAATCATCATTTCTGGCTTAGGGTGTGCTGTAGGGTGTAATTAGTATTAGTGCTAGGCTATTAGATAGGGTCTGGGTAAGGGCTATGTCTAGGTGTAGGGTTAGGTTAATGCCTGGGTTTGAATTATGTTAATATTAGTGCTGGAGCGAGATTCGGAGTAAGAGTAGCGTTATTCCAGGATTAGTGTTACGATTCAGGCTTGATATATACTTAGTAAGATTAGGATCATGGTCATAGCAAGAGTTAGGGTTCTTGTTAGTAGCTGAGTAAGAATTATGCTGGGTCTGGCACAATAGCCTAGCAGTAAAAGTTCTTGCCTTCCATGTGCCGAGATCACATTTGGTGCCAGTTCTAATTGCAGAAGGGCCGCTTCCCATCAGCACCATGATTATGTTCTGGGAAAGCAATCTGGTATGGCCCAAAGCTTTGGGTTGCTGCACCCATGTGGAAGACCTGTGAGAGGCTGTGTGCTCCTGGCTTCAGATTGCTATGGCTATGGCAGTTATGGCTGCTTGGGGAGTGAATCATCAGATGGAAAATTTTCCTCTCTGTCTCTCCTGCTTTCTGTATATCTGACTTTGAAATGTAAAGAAAGAAATGATATAAAAAATGAATTATGGCAAGTTCAGTTTGAATTTTTGACAAGGGTCAACTTCAGTGTTAGGATTCGGCCTACAGCGTGGCTGATGGTTACAGCTGTAAAAGTCAAGAGACTGAGTTAGCATTACAGTCAGGGTTAGGATTAGGATAATGCTAAGGTTGGTTCTAGGTTTAGAGGTAGGTGTGGAAGGAGATTGAGGGTTAGGGTCAAGTTTAAGGCTGGGGTTTGAGATAGAGCTTGGGTTATTTCTTGAGATGATTATTATTTTTGTTTAGGATTAATGACAACCAAATCTTAACTCTCATCTAGCCCTAATGTGAGCACTAACCATAACCCTATCGTTAACCTTAAACTAATTCCCAGTTCTAAATCTAACCCTGATTCTAAGTTGAATCCTACCCCTTGCCCAAGTTCTAATCCTTAATCCTATAATGAATCCTACTGTATCTCTGACCCCAGCACTATCCAAAGCTCAAATTCTACATCTAACCCTAATAATTATGCCCTAATGCAAGCTTTAGCCCTGCCCTAATCCTAAAGATGGGTTTACCTTGAATTAAAGCTCTAAGCATAATACCAAATAAGTCTTAGATAAGGGCCCTCTTCCTGTCCTAAACCTGACACTTCCCCTGACATTAACCTTAGCTCTAACCTGAACCCTCACACTGAGTTTCAACCAACTGCAGTCCTAGCCCTAACACTAATCATAGCTCTAAATCCTTTTACTAACTATTGCCCTAGTTCTAATGTTATCCTCTCTGTATAACCATTGAGGTATCCCTAATGTTAACCATAACATGAGCACCAATCATAGCCATAGTTGTAACTGTAGTCCTGCTTTTCCTCCTAACTGAAAACCTACCCCTACTCTACCCTAAGAGTAACATCAAGTCATAGCCATATCACTAACACTAACCTTAACCCTAAAATTAATATCCATCATCACTCTACTCCTAACTCTAGTTTTTTTTTTGTATTACAAAGTCAGACATACAGAGAGGAGGAGGAGAGACAGACATGAACATCTTCCATCCCATGATTCACTCCCCAAGTGAGCCGCAACGGCCGGTGCTGTGCTGATCCAAAGCCGGGAGCCAGGAACCTCTTTCGGGTCTCCCACATGGGTGCAGGGTCTCAAGGCTTTGTGCCATCCTTGACTGCTTTCCCAGGCCACAAGCTGGGAGCTGGATGGGAAGTGGAGCTGCCGGGATTGCAACTGGCACCCATGTGGGATCCCAAGTGCATTCAAGGCGAGGACTTTAGCCACTAGTCCATGCTTCCGAGCCCTCTAGTTCTAACCTTAACTTCAACCTCAGCACTTGCCTTCACCCTAGGCCAAATGCTAACACCAGTCTTAAACCTAGTGACAATGTAGCACTCACCCAAACTTTGATACTAGCCCATTCCTGACACTGCAGATTTCCTTAACCTTAACTGTAATGCTAACTCTAATGCCAATCAAATCTCTAACCATAATCCTAACGCTAGTCTTAACTTTTACTGTAAAACTAGCCCTAATTCTAATCTTAACCCCAACATTAATACTTATCATAGATCCATGCTTTGACTTAACCCTGTGCCAAACACTAACCTTAATCCTTGTCCATCTCTACTGCTCACCCTAGCCATAGTCCTACACCAATCATAATCCCAAGATTTTTAAAACAATGTAACTCATAATCTAAATATGAACGTTCAAGCTCAACATAATGCCAAGCAGAGTCATAGTTCCAAGTGTCACACCAGACCCAAACACAACACTAAAGATTCCCTTCATCCTGAACCAGCCGGGTTCCTGAAACAAATCTTCCCTGAGGCCAGCCCTTTCTGTAACTCTAAGCCAAGCCCTAGACTTTACCTGATCATACCCCTAGACCAAATGATGACCTGATTTCTACTACTAGTACTAAGTGCATCCCTAGCTCAAACACAAATCAAACTCCTAAAGCTAACCAAAACTCCTTTTGGCTTTGTTTAATTCTATTTTTGACAATCTTGACATAGTTCATTAGAGTAAAAAGGTTCAAGGGCTACAGGACAGTGGGTAAGGCTATTATTTCCACATTCTCTTCTTTGACTGTATGTGGGGGTAAAAGGGGAGGGAGATAAAGGGAGAAGTCGCACCCAGTCTCCACCGGACCCCAGGTCCCTGATGTGGGGCATGCTCAGAGGGTCCTGCTCAAGTGGGTGTTTTGTTTGTTTGTTTTTTCTCAAGTGGTTTAGAGAGTTCAACAGTCATGAATTGCTGCCAATCTTGCAACTGCAAGTACGATGAGGTCTCTGAAGCATACACTGATTGACACAGTCCATCTTCGAGTCTGCGTTTGCCCAGGTTTTCACTGCCAATACATGGCTGAGGTGGGTGATTGACTTGTTCTGTCTTCTGTCTTTTCTTGGTTAGGATTCTGAGTCCAACATTTTGATTGGGGAGGTCTCCAAAGAAATTTTGTGTGAGGTATTCCCAGTCCAGTTTCTTGAATGCACTAGCAAGTGCAGGGCCCGGCACAGCCCGTCAGCCCACTCAGCTGGTTGTTGCAGTTCCTGGGTTGGTTCTGTTTTCAGTCCCGACTTCCACTGGAACCAATGGGTGTTGCAGTCCAGCCTGATGCTGCCCAGCACAGGTTCGGCCATCACTCTTGCTTCACTCACATAACTTCTGTGGCTGTTCTGATGACAGGGAGCATTCTGATTGGCTGCATCTCAAAGACCTCACAGGACTGTGTGGCCCTATAAGCTGTCCAATCAGCAGCTGCCTGGTCATAGCAGCCCAGAATCCTGTAGCCTCAGCATTCTAGAAGAGCCATGGTGACAGCCTCCTCTGCATGGTGGAGAAAAATGGGTGAGTGGCTCAAGATCTGCTTTCTCTGGTCTTTCTTCCCCACAGGCCCTGGAAAGGAGGATTTTCAGGCTCCATGGAAGGCAGCAGAGCGTGAGTGTGTGTGGTTGGGTTTCCGTTGAGTGTGAGTTTGGAAATCCGCTGAAAATGTAGTGAAGCCTAGGGCCTTTTCAACACTGGTAGTGTGAAAGCATTTCACTTTTCTGTCAGTCAGAATGCTTGTGCCTCTCCGATGAGCCAAACGGATCCTAGCTCCCCATTAAATGTAGTGTGTGGAAAAGCATTTGGATTGTAGAAGAGCCAGGTCAAGCTGATTTCCATAGGCAGACATTACATAACATTTCCTGTCATGGCTCTCAGTGAATTTTCTCTAGTGCAGTCCAGTGTCATGCAACTGG
This sequence comes from Ochotona princeps, assembly GCF_030435755.1. Lineage (NCBI taxonomy): Eukaryota > Metazoa > Chordata > Mammalia > Lagomorpha > Ochotonidae > Ochotona > Ochotona princeps. The sequence continues at coordinate 127,137,617 of NC_080833.1, forward strand.
GTCACCATAGTGCAAAAGGGATCAGTACAAGGATCAGGTGAGGTTCGATGTTGTGGTTAGGTGTAGGGTTAGAATCAGGGTTATGATTTTATCTAGAGATATGATAGTGTTTATGTCAAAGCCTAGATTTAAGGTTAGGACTGATTTTCTTTTCAAGGTTATGTTAGGCCTATGTAAGTTATTAGGAATAGATCTAGGAAGAAGTCTAGATGTAATTAGGGTTAGGGTTAGAACTAATGCTAAAGGTTAGGTTTAGTAGTGACATAACTTTTAGGATTGAGATATGACTTATTGCTAGCCCAGTGGTTAGGGTTTTGGATAAACTTACAAATAGAATTAGGTACAGACCTATGTTTTGTATGTTGCATTAAGCAGGATTCGCATTAGGATTTTTTGGGGGGGATAGATTAATGTTTGGATTAGTGGCAGATACAGAGTCTTGCTGTATTTCTGGTTCATACTTAGTTTTCATTAGTGTTGGATTGAAGGTTATTGTTAGGATTGGTGTAAGGACTATGTGGCTTTAGAATAGAGTTAGGGTTACAATTAATGTGAGGATTAAAGCTTGACTACATTTCGGGTTAAGATGCTGTTTTGTGTTTAGTTTTATGGTTAGGTTAGAGTCAATGGTAGGATTACTCTGCTTAGAGCTAGAGTTCATACCGGGGGAGGGCTAATGCTAGCGCTAAAGTTCTGCTAGGGTTAAGGTTAGGACACAATCTAGTGTTAGGTTTATGATTAAGGTTTGGCTACATTTGGATTTAGGTTTTGTGTTATAATTAGGGTAATGATTTGGCTTCGCATTAGGGTAAAGATTCGGGTTAGCATTAGGGTTAGGTTTAGAAATACAGCTAGGGTAAGGTTCAGTATTAATGATAGGCTTAGTTATGTCTACATCTGTGTCAGGGTTGGAGTCAGGGTGAGGGCTATGCATTATGCCTAGTTTAGGGTTAGAATACCATGTATCATTGGGACTAGAGCTAGAGCTAGTGTCGGAATTCGGGTTAGAATGATGGCAAGGATTAGGGATAATCATCATTTCTGGCTTAGGGTGTGCTGTAGGGTGTAATTAGTATTACTGCTAGGCTATTAGATAGGGTCTGGGTAAGGGCTATGTCTAGGTGTAGGGTTAGGTTAATGCCTGGGTTTGAATTATGTTAATATTAGTGCTGGAGCGAGATTCGGAGTAAGAGTAGCGTTATTCCAGGATTAGTGTTACGATTCAGGCTTGATATATACTTAGTAAGATTAGGATCATGGTCATAGCAAGAGTTAGGGTTCTTGTTAGTAGCTGAGTAAGAATTATGCTGGGTCTGGCACAATAGCCTAGCAGTAAAAGTTCTTGCCTTCCATGTGCCGAGATCACATTTGGTGCCAGTTCTAATTGCAGAAGGGCCGCTTCCCATCAGCACCATGATTATGTTCTGGGAAAGCAATCTGGTATGGCCCAAAGCTTTGGGTTGCTGCACCCATGTGGAAGACCTGTGAGAGGCTGTGTGCTCCTGGCTTCAGATTGCTATGGCTATGGCAGTTATGGCTGCTTGGGGAGTGAATCTCAGATGGAAAATTTTCCTCTCTGTCTCTCCTGCTTTCTGTATATCTGACTTTGAAATGTAAAGAAAGAAATTATATAAAAAATGAATTATGGCAAGTTCAGTTTGAATTTTTGACAAGGGTCAACTTCAGTGTTAGGATTCGGCCTACAGCGTGGCTGATGGTTACAGCTGTAAAAGTCAAGAGACTGAGTTAGCATTACAGTCAGGGTTAGGATTAGGATAATGCTAAGGTTGGTTCTAGGTTTAGAGGTAGGTGTGGAAGGAGGTTGAGGGTTAGGGTCAAGTTTAAGGCTGGGGTTTGAGATAGAGCTTGGGTTATTTCTTGAGATGATTATTATTTTTGTTTAGGATTAATGACAACCAAATCTTAACTCTCATCTAGCCCTAATGTGAGCACTAACCATAACCCTATCGTTAACCTTAAACTAATTCCCAGTTCTAAATCTAACCCTGATTCTAAGTTGAATCCTACCCCTCGCCCAAGTTCTAATCCTTAATCCTATAATGAATCCTACTGTATCTCTGACCCCAGCACTATCCAAAGCTCAAATTCTAAATCTAACCCTAATAATTATGCCCTAATGCAAGCTTTAGCCCTGCCCTAATCCTAAAGATGGGTTTACCTTGAATTAAAGCTCTAAGCATAATACCAAATAAGTCTTAGATAATGGCCCTCTTCCTGTCCTAAACCTGACACTTCCCCTGACATTAACCTTAGCTCTAACCTGAACCCTCACACTGAGTTTCAACCAACTGCAGTCCTAGCCCTAACACTAATCATAGCTCTAAATCCTTTTACTAACTATTGCCCTAGTTCTAATGTTATCCTCTCTGTATAACCATTGAGGTATCCCTAATGTTAACCATAACATGAGCACCAATCATAGCCATAGTTGTAACTGTAGTCCTACTTTTCCTCCTAACTGAAAACCTACCCCTACTCTACCCTAAGAGTAACATCAAGTCATAGCCATATCACTAACACTAACCTTAACCCTAAAATTAATATCCATCATCACTCTACTCCTAACTCTAGTTCTTTTTTTTTTTGTATTACAAAGTCAGACATACAGAGAGGAGGAGGAGAGACAGACATGAACATCTTCCGTCCCATGATTCACTCCCCAAGTGAGCCGCAACGGCCGGTGCTGTGCTGATCCAAAGCCGGGAGCCAGGAACCTCTTTCGGGTCTCCCACATGGGTGCAGGGTCTCAAGGCTTTGTGCCATCCTTGACTGCTTTCCCAGGCCACAAGCTGGGAGCTGGATGGGAAGTGGAGCTGCCGGGATTGGAACTGGCACCCATGTGGGATCCCAAGTGCATTCAAGGCGAGGACTTTAGCCACTAGTCCATGCTTCCGAGCCCTCTAGTTCTAACCTTAACTTCAACCTCAGCACTTGCCTTCACCCTAGGCCAAATGCTAACACCAGTCTTAAACCTAGTGACAATGTAGCACTCACCCAAACTTTGATACTAGCCCATTCCTGACACTGCAGATTTCCTTAACCTTAACTGTAATGCTAACTCTAATGCCAATCAAATCTCTAGCCATAATCCTAACGCTAGTCTTAACTTTTACTGTAAAACTAGCCCTAATTCTAATCTTAACCCCAACATTAATACTTATCATAGATCCATGCTTTGACTTAACCCTGTGCCAAACACTAACCTTAATCCTTGTCCATCTCTACTGCTCACCCTAGCCATAGTCCTACACCAATCATAATCCCAAGATTTTTAAAACAATGTAACTCATAATCTAAATATGAACGTTCAAGCTCAACATAATGCCAAGCAGAGTCATAGTTCCAAGTGTCACACCAGACCCAAACACAACACTAAAGATTCCCTTCATCCTGAACCAGCCGGGTTCCTGAAACAAATCTTCCCTGAGGCCAGCCCTTTCTGTAACTCTAAGCCAAGCCCTAGACTTTACCTGATCATACCCCTAGACCAAATGATGACCTGATTTCTACTACTAGTACTAAGTGCATCCCTAGCTCAAGCACAACTCAAACTCCTAAAGCTAACCAAAACTCCTTTTGGCTTTGTTTAATTCTATTTTTGACAATCTTGACATAGTTCATTAGAGTAAAAAGGTTCAAGGGCTACAGGACAGTGGGTAAGGCTATTATTTCCACATTCTCTTCTTTGACTGTATGTGGGGGTAAAAGGGGAGGGAGATAAAGGGAGAAGTCGCACCCAGTCTCCACCGGACCCCAGGTCCCTGATGTGGGGCATGCTCAGAGGGTCCTGCTCAAGTGGGTGTTTTGTTTGTTTGTTTTTTCTCAAGTGGTTTAGAGAGTTCAACAGTCATGAATTGCTGCCAATCTTGCAACTGCAAGTACGATGAGGTCTCTGAAGCATACACTGATTGACACAGTCCATCTTCGAGTCTGCGTTTGCCCAGGTTTTCACTGCCAATACATGGCTGAGGTGGGTGATTGACTTGTTCTGTCTTCCGTCTTTTCTTGGTTAGGATTCTGAGTCCAACATTTTGATTGGGGAGGTCTCCAAAGAAATTTTGTGTGAGGTATTCCCAGTCCAGTTTCTTGAATGCACTAGCAAGTGCAGGGCCCGGCACAGCCCGTCAGCCCGCTCAGCTGGTTGTTGCAGTTCCTGGGTTGGTTCTGTTTTCAGTCCCGACTTCCACTGGAACCAATGGGTGTTGCAGTCCAGCCTGATGCTGCCCAGCACAGGTTCGGCCATCACTCTTGCTTCACTCACATAACTTCTGTGGCTGTTCTGATGACAGGGAGCATTCTGATTGGCTGCATCTCAAAGACCTCACAGGACTGTGTGGCCCTATAAGCTGTCCAATCAGCAGCTGCCTGGTCATAGCAGCCCAGAATCCTGTAGCCTCAGCATTCTAGAAGAGCCATGGTGACAGCCTCCTCTGCATGGTGGAGAAAAATGGGTGAGTGGCTCAAGATCTGCTTTCTCTGGTCTTTCTTCCCCACAGGCCCTGGAAAGGAGGATTTTCAGGCTCCATGGAAGGCAGCAGAGCGTGAGTGTGTGTGGTTGGGTTTCCGTTGAGTGTGAGTTTGGAAATCCGCTGAAAATGTAGTGAAGCCTAGGGCCTTTTCCAACACTGGTAGTGTGAAAGCATTTCACTTTTCTGTCAGTCAGAATGCTTGTGCCTCTCCGATGAGCCAAACGGATCCTAGCTCCCCATTAAATGTAGTGTGTGGAAAAGCATTTGGATTGTAGAAGAGCCAGGTCAAGCTGATTTCCATAGGCAGACATTACATGACATTTCCTGTCATGGCTCTCAGTGAATTTTCTCTAGTGCAGTCCAGTGTCATGCAACTGGGTCACCATAGTGCAAAAGGGGTCAGTACAAGGATCAGGTGAGGTTCGATGTTGTGGTTAGGTGTAGGGTTAGAATCAGGGTTATGATTTTATCTAGAGATATGATAGTGTTTATGTCAAAGCCTAGATTTAAGGTTAGGACTGATTTTCTTTTCAAGGTTATGTTAGGCCTATGTAAGTTATTAGGAATAGATCTAGGAAGAAGTCTAGATGTAATTAGGGTTAGGGTTAGAACTAATGCTAAAGGTTAGGTTTAGTAGTGACATAACTTTTAGGATTGAGATATGACTTATTGCTAGCCCAGTGGTTAGGGTTTTGGATAAACTTACAAATAGAATTAGGTACAGACCTATGTTTTGTATGTTGCATTAAGCAGGATTCGCATTAGGATTTTTTGGGGGGGATAGATTAATGTTTGGATTAGTGGCAGATACAGAGTCTTGCTGTATTTCTGGTTCATACTTAGTTTTCATTAGTGTTGGATTGAAGGTTATTGTTAGGATTGGTGTAAGGACTATGTGGCTTTAGAATAGAGTTAGGGTTACAATTAATGTGAGGATTAAAGCTTGACTACATTTCGGGTTAAGATGCTGTTTTGTGTTTAGTTTTATGGTTAGGTTAGAGTCAATGGTAGGATTACTCTGCTTAGAGCTAGAGTTCATACCGGGGGAGGGCTAATGCTAGCGCTAAAGTTCTGCTAGGGTTAAGGTTAGGACACAATCTAGTGTTAGGTTTATGATTAAGGTTTGGCTACATTTGGATTTAGGTTTTGTGTTATAATTAGGGTAATGATTTGGCTTCGCATTAGGGTAAAGATTCGGGTTAGCATTAGGGTTAGGTTTAGAAATACAGCTAGGGTAAGGTTCAGTATTAATGATAGGCTTAGTTATGTCTACATCTGTGTCAGGGTTGGAGTCAGGGTGAGGGCTATGCATTATGCCTAGTTTAGGGTTAGAATACCATGTATGATTGGGACTAGAGCTAGAGCTAGTGTCGGAATTCGGGTTAGAATGATGGCAAGGATTAGGGATAATCATCATTTCTGGCTTAGGGTGTGCTGTAGGGTGTAATTAGTATTAGTGCTAGGCTATTAGATAGGGTCTGGGTAAGGGCTATGTCTAGGTGTAGGGTTAGGTTAATGCCTGGGTTTGAATTATGTTAATATTAGTGCTGGAGCGAGATTCGGAGTAAGAGTAGCGTTATTCCAGGATTAGTGTTACGATTCAGGCTTGATATATACTTAGTAAGATTAGGATCATGGTCATAGCAAGAGTTAGGGTTCTTGTTAGTAGCTGAGTAAGAATTATGCTGGGTCTGGCACAATAGCCTAGCAGTAAAAGTTCTTGCCTTCCATGTGCCGAGATCACATTTGGTGCCAGTTCTAATTGCAGAAGGGCCGCTTCCCATCAGCACCATGATTATGTTCTGGGAAAGCAATCTGGTATGGCCCAAAGCTTTGGGTTGCTGCACCCATGTGGAAGACCTGTGAGAGGCTGTGTGCTCCTGGCTTCAGATTGCTATGGCTATGGCAGTTATGGCTGCTTGGGGAGTGAATCTCAGATGGAAAATTTTCCTCTCTGTCTCTCCTGCTTTCTGTATATCTGACTTTGAAATGTAAAGAAAGAAATTATATAAAAAATGAATTATGGCAAGTTCAGTTTGAATTTTTGACAAGGGTCAACTTCAGTGTTAGGATTCGGCCTACAGCGTGGCTGATGGTTACAGCTGTAAAAGTCAAGAGACTGAGTTAGCATTACAGTCAGGGTTAGGATTAGGATAATGCTAAGGTTGGTTCTAGGTTTAGAGGTAGGTGTGGAAGGAGGTTGAGGGTTAGGGTCAAGTTTAAGGCTGGGGTTTGAGATAGAGCTTGGGTTATTTCTTGAGATGATTATTATTTTTGTTTAGGATTAATGACAACCAAATCTTAACTCTCATCTAGCCCTAATGTGAGCACTAACCATAACCCTATCGTTAACCTTAAACTAATTCCCAGTTCTAAATCTAACCCTGATTCTAAGTTGAATCCTACCCCTCGCCCAAGTTCTAATCCTTAATCCTATAATGAATCCTACTGTATCTCTGACCCCAGCACTATCCAAAGCTCAAATTCTAAATCTAACCCTAATAATTATGCCCTAATGCAAGCTTTAGCCCTGCCCTAATCCTAAAGATGGGTTTACCTTGAATTAAAGCTCTAAGCATAATACCAAATAAGTCTTAGATAATGGCCCTCTTCCTGTCCTAAACCTGACACTTCCCCTGACATTAACCTTAGCTCTAACCTGAACCCTCACACTGAGTTTCAACCAACTGCAGTCCTAGCCCTAACACTAATCATAGCTCTAAATCCTTTTACTAACTATTGCCCTAGTTCTAATGTTATCCTCTCTGTATAACCATTGAGGTATCCCTAATGTTAACCATAACATGAGCACCAATCATAGCCATAGTTGTAACTGTAGTCCTACTTTTCCTCCTAACTGAAAACCTACCCCTACTCTACCCTAAGAGTAACATCAAGTCATAGCCATATCACTAACACTAACCTTAACCCTAAAATTAATATCCATCATCACTCTACTCCTAACTCTAGTTCTTTTTTTTTTTTGTATTACAAAGTCAGACATACAGAGAGGAGGAGGAGAGACAGACATGAACATCTTCCGTCCCATGATTCACTCCCCAAGTGAGCCGCAACGGCCGGTGCTGTGCTGATCCAAAGCCGGGAGCCAGGAACCTCTTTCGGGTCTCCCACATGGGTGCAGGGTCTCAAGGCTTTGTGCCATCCTTGACTGCTTTCCCAGGCCACAAGCTGGGAGCTGGATGGGAAGTGGAGCTGCCGGGATTGGAACTGGCACCCATGTGGGATCCCAAGTGCATTCAAGGCGAGGACTTTAGCCACTAGTCCATGCTTCCGAGCCCTCTAGTTCTAACCTTAACTTCAACCTCAGCACTTGCCTTCACCCTAGGCCAAATGCTAACACCAGTCTTAAACCTAGTGACAATGTAGCACTCACCCAAACTTTGATACTAGCCCATTCCTGACACTGCAGATTTCCTTAACCTTAACTGTAATGCTAACTCTAATGCCAATCAAATCTCTAGCCATAATCCTAACGCTAGTCTTAACTTTTACTGTAAAACTAGCCCTAATTCTAATCTTAACCCCAACATTAATACTTATCATAGATCCATGCTTTGACTTAACCCTGTGCCAAACACTAACCTTAATCCTTGTCCATCTCTACTGCTCACCCTAGCCATAGTCCTACACCAATCATAATCCCAAGATTTTTAAAACAATGTAACTCATAATCTAAATATGAACGTTCAAGCTCAACATAATGCCAAGCAGAGTCATAGTTCCAAGTGTCACACCAGACCCAAACACAACACTAAAGATTCCCTTCATCCTGAACCAGCCGGGTTCCTGAAACAAATCTTCCCTGAGGCCAGCCCTTTCTGTAACTCTAAGCCAAGCCCTAGACTTTACCTGATCATACCCCTAGACCAAATGATGACCTGATTTCTACTACTAGTACTAAGTGCATCCCTAGCTCAAGCACAACTCAAACTCCTAAAGCTAACCAAAACTCCTTTTGGCTTTGTTTAATTCTATTTTTGACAATCTTGACATAGTTCATTAGAGTAAAAAGGTTCAAGGGCTACAGGACAGTGGGTAAGGCTATTATTTCCACATTCTCTTCTTTGACTGTATGTGGGGGTAAAAGGGGAGGGAGATAAAGGGAGAAGTCGCACCCAGTCTCCACCGGACCCCAGGTCCCTGATGTGGGGCATGCTCAGAGGGTCCTGCTCAAGTGGGTGTTTTGTTTGTTTGTTTTTTCTCAAGTGGTTTAGAGAGTTCAACAGTCATGAATTGCTGCCAATCTTGCAACTGCAAGTACGATGAGGTCTCTGAAGCATACACTGATTGACACAGTCCATCTTCGAGTCTGCGTTTGCCCAGGTTTTCACTGCCAATACATGGCTGAGGTGGGTGATTGACTTGTTCTGTCTTCCGTCTTTTCTTGGTTAGGATTCTGAGTCCAACATTTTGATTGGGGAGGTCTCCAAAGAAATTTTGTGTGAGGTATTCCCAGTCCAGTTTCTTGAATGCACTAGCAAGTGCAGGGCCCGGCACAGCCCGTCAGCCCGCTCAGCTGGTTGTTGCAGTTCCTGGGTTGGTTCTGTTTTCAGTCCCGACTTCCACTGGAACCAATGGGTGTTGCAGTCCAGCCTGATGCTGCCCAGCACAGGTTCGGCCATCACTCTTGCTTCACTCACATAACTTCTGTGGCTGTTCTGATGACAGGGAGCATTCTGATTGGCTGCATCTCAAAGACCTCACAGGACTGTGTGGCCCTATAAGCTGTCCAATCAGCAGCTGCCTGGTCATAGCAGCCCAGAATCCTGTAGCCTCAGCATTCTAGAAGAGCCATGGTGACAGCCTCCTCTGCATGGTGGAGAAAAATGGGTGAGTGGCTCAAGATCTGCTTTCTCTGGTCTTTCTTCCCCACAGGCCCTGGAAAGGAGGATTTTCAGGCTCCATGGAAGGCAGCAGAGCGTGAGTGTGTGTGGTTGGGTTTCCGTTGAGTGTGAGTTTGGAAATCCGCTGAAAATGTAGTGAAGCCTAGGGCCTTTTCAACACTGGTAGTGTGAAAGCATTTCACTTTTCTGTCAGTCAGAATGCTTGTGCCTCTCCGATGAGCCAAACGGATCCTAGCTCCCCATTAAATGTAGTGTGTGGAAAAGCATTTGGATTGTAGAAGAGCCAGGTCAAGCTGATTTCCATAGGCAGACATTACATGACATTTCCTGTCATGGCTCTCAGTGAATTTTCTCTAGTGCAGTCCAGTGTCATGCAACTGGGTCACCATAGTGCAAAAGGGATCAGTACAAGGATCAGGTGAGGTTCGATGTTGTGGTTAGGTGTAGGGTTAGAATCAGGGTTATGATTTTATCTAGAGATATGATAGTGTTTATGTCAAAGCCTAGATTTAAGGTTAGGACTGATTTTCTTTTCAAGGTTATGTTAGGCCTATGTAAGTTATTAGGAATAGATCTAGGAAGAAGTCTAGATGTAATTAGGGTTAGGGTTAGAACTAATGCTAAAGGTTAGGTTTAGTAGTGACATAACTTTTAGGATTGAGATATGACTTATTGCTAGCCCAGTGGTTAGGGTTTTGGATAAACTTACAAATAGAATTAGGTACAGACCTATGTTTTGTATGTTGCATTAAGCAGGATTCGCATTAGGATTTTTTGGGGGGGATAGATTAATGTTTGGATTAGTGGCAGATACAGAGTCTTGCTGTATTTCTGGTTCATACTTAGTTTTCATTAGTGTTGGATTGAAGGTTATTGTTAGGATTGGTGTAAGGACTATGTGGCTTTAGAATAGAGTTAGGGTTACAATTAATGTGAGGATTAAAGCTTGACTACATTTCAGGTTAAGATGCTGTTTTGTGTTTAGTTTTATGGTTAGGTTAGAGTCAATGGTAGGATTACTCTGCTTAGAGCTAGAGTTCATACCGGGGGAGGGCTAATGCTAGCGCTAAAGTTCTGCTAGGGTTAAGGTTAGGACACAATCTAGTGTTAGGTTTATGATTAAGGTTTGGCTACATTTGGATTTAGGTTTTGTGTTATAATTAGGGTAATGATTTGGCTTCGCATTAGGGTAAAGATTCGGGTTAGCATTAGGGTTAGGTTTAGAAATACAGCTAGGGTAAGGTTCAGTATTAATGATAGGCTTAGTTATGTCTACATCTGTGTCAGGGTTGGAGTCAGGGTGAGGGCTATGCATTATGCCTAGTTTAGGGTTAGAATACCATGTATGATTGGGACTAGAGCTAGAGCTAGTGTCGGAATTCGGGTTAGAATGATGGCAAGGATTAGGGATAATCATCATTTCTGGCTTAGGGTGTGCTGTAGGGTGTAATTAGTATTAGTGCTAGGCTATTAGATAGGGTCTGGGTAAGGGCTATGTCTAGGTGTAGGGTTAGGTTAATGCCTGGGTTTGAATTATGTTAATATTAGTGCTGGAGCGAGATTCGGAGTAAGAGTAGCGTTATTCCAGGATTAGTGTTACGATTCAGGCTTGATATATACTTAGTAAGATTAGGATCATGGTCATAGCAAGAGTTAGGGTTCTTGTTAGTAGCTGAGTAAGAATTATGCTGGGTCTGGCACAATAGCCTAGCAGTAAAAGTTCTTGCCTTCCATGTGCCGAGATCACATTTGGTGCCAGTTGTAATTGCAGAAGGGCCGCTTCCCATCAGCACCATGATTATGTTCTGGGAAAGCAATCTGGTATGGCCCAAAGCTTTGGGTTGCTGCACCCATGTGGAAGACCTGTGAGAGGCTGTGTGCTCCTGGCTTCAGATTGCTATGGCTATGGCAGTTATGGCTGCTTGGGGAGTGAATCATCAGATGGAAAATTTTCCTCTCTGTCTCTCCTGCTTTCTGTATATCTGACTTTGAAATGTAAAGAAAGAAATTATATAAAAAATGAATTATGGCAAGTTCAGTTTGAATTTTTGACAAGGGTCAACTTCAGTGTTAGGATTCGGCCTACAGCGTGGCTGATGGTTACAGCTGTAAAAGTCAAGAGACTGAGTTAGCATTACAGTCAGGGTTAGGATTAGGATAATGCTAAGGTTGGTTCTAGGTTTAGAGGTAGGTGTGGAAGGAGGTTGAGGGTTAGGGTCAAGTTTAAGGCTGGGGTTTGAGATAGAGCTTGGGTTATTTCTTGAGATGATTATTATTTTTGTTTAGGATTAATGACAACCAAATCTTAACTCTCATCTAGCCCTAATGTGAGCACTAACCATAACCCTATCGTTAACCTTAAACTAATTCCCAGTTCTAAATCTAACCCTGATTCTAAGTTGAATCCTACCCCTCGCCCAAGTTCTAATCCTTAATCCTATAATGAATCCTACTGTATCTCTGACCCCAGCACTATCCAAAGCTCAAATTCTAAATCTAACCCTAATAATTATGCCCTAATGCAAGCTTTAGCCCTGCCCTAATCCTAAAGATGGGTTTACCTTGAATTAAAGCTCTAAGCATAATACCAAATAAGTCTTAGATAATGGCCCTCTTCCTGTCCTAAACCTGACACTTCCCCTGACATTAACCTTAGCTCTAACCTGAACCCTCACACTGAGTTTCAACCAACTGCAGTCCTAGCCCTAACACTAATCATAGCTCTAAATCCTTTTACTAACTATTGCCCTAGTTCTAATGTTATCCTCTCTGTATAACCATTGAGGTATCCCTAATGTTAACCATAACATGAGCACCAATCATAGCCATAGTTGTAACTGTAGTCCTACTTTTCCTCCTAACTGAAAACCTACCCCTACTCTACCCTAAGAGTAACATCAAGTCATAGCCATATCACTAACACTAACCTTAACCCTAAAATTAATATCCATCATCACTCTACTCCTAACTCTAGTTCTTTTTTTTTTTTGTATTACAAAGTCAGACATACAGAGAGGAGGAGGAGAGACAGACATGAACATCTTCCGTCCCATGATTCACTCCCCAAGTGAGCCGCAACGGCCGGTGCTGTGCTGATCCAAAGCCGGGAGCCAGGAACCTCTTTCGGGTCTCCCACATGGGTGCAGGGTCTCAAGGCTTTGTGCCATCCTTGACTGCTTTCCCAGGCCACAAGCTGGGAGCTGGATGGGAAGTGGAGCTGCCGGGATTGGAACTGGCACCCATGTGGGATCCCAAGTGCATTCAAGGCGAGGACTTTAGCCACTAGTCCATGCTTCCGAGCCCTCTAGTTCTAACCTTAACTTCAACCTCAGCACTTGCCTTCACCCTAGGCCAAATGCTAACACCAGTCTTAAACCTAGTGACAATGTAGCACTCACCCAAACTTTGATACTAGCCCATTCCTGACACTGCAGATTTCCTTAACCTTAACTGTAATGCTAACTCTAATGCCAATCAAATCTCTAGCCATAATCCTAACGCTAGTCTTAACTTTTACTGTAAAACTAGCCCTAATTCTAATCTTAACCCCAACATTAATACTTATCATAGATCCATGCTTTGACTTAACCCTGTGCCAAACACTAACCTTAATCCTTGTCCATCTCTACTGCTCACCCTAGCCATAGTCCTACACCAATCATAATCCCAAGATTTTTAAAACAATGTAACTCATAATCTAAATATGAACGTTCAAGCTCAACATAATGCCAAGCAGAGTCATAGTTCCAAGTGTCACACCAGACCCAAACACAACACTAAAGATTCCCTTCATCCTGAACCAGCCGGGTTCCTGAAACAAATCTTCCCTGAGGCCAGCCCTTTCTGTAACTCTAAGCCAAGCCCTAGACTTTACCTGATCATACCCCTAGACCAAATGATGACCTGATTTCTACTACTAGTACTAAGTGCATCCCTAGCTCAAGCACAACTCAAACTCCTAAAGCTAACCAAAACTCCTTTTGGCTTTGTTTAATTCTATTTTTGACAATCTTGACATAGTTCATTAGAGTAAAAAGGTTCAAGGGCTACAGGACAGTGGGTAAGGCTATTATTTCCACATTCTCTTCTTTGACTGTATGTGGGGGTAAAAGGGGAGGGAGATAAAGGGAGAAGTCGCACCCAGTCTCCACCGGACCCCAGGTCCCTGATGTGGGGCATGCTCAGAGGGTCCTGCTCAAGTGGGTGTTTTGTTTGTTTGTTTTTTCTCAAGTGGTTTAGAGAGTTCAACAGTCATGAATTGCTGCCAATCTTGCAACTGCAAGTACGATGAGGTCTCTGAAGCATACACTGATTGACACAGTCCATCTTCGAGTCTGCGTTTGCCCAGGTTTTCACTGCCAATACATGGCTGAGGTGGGTGATTGACTTGTTCTGTCTTCCGTCTTTTCTTGGTTAGGATTCTGAGTCCAACATTTTGATTGGGGAGGTCTCCAAAGAAATTTTGTGTGAGGTATTCCCAGTCCAGTTTCTTGAATGCACTAGCAAGTGCAGGGCCCGGCACAGCCCGTCAGCCCGCTCAGCTGGTTGTTGCAGTTCCTGGGTTGGTTCTGTTTTCAGTCCCGACTTCCACTGGAACCAATGGGTGTTGCAGTCCAGCCTGATGCTGCCCAGCACAGGTTCGGCCATCACTCTTGCTTCACTCACATAACTTCTGTGGCTGTTCTGATGACAGGGAGCATTCTGATTGGCTGCATCTCAAAGACCTCACAGGACTGTGTGGCCCTATAAGCTGTCCAATCAGCAGCTGCCTGGTCATAGCAGCCCAGAATCCTGTAGCCTCAGCATTCTAGAAGAGCCATGGTGACAGCCTCCTCTGCATGGTGGAGAAAAATGGGTGAGTGGCTCAAGATCTGCTTTCTCTGGTCTTTCTTCCCCACAGGCCCTGGAAAGGAGGATTTTCAGGCTCCATGGAAGGCAGCAGAGCGTGAGTGTGTGTGGTTGGGTTTCCGTTGAGTGTGAGTTTGGAAATCCGCTGAAAATGTAGTGAAGCCTAGGGCCTTTTCAACACTGGTAGTGTGAAAGCATTTCACTTTTCTGTCAGTCAGAATGCTTGTGCCTCTCCGATGAGCCAAACGGATCCTAGCTCCCCATTAAATGTAGTGTGTGGAAAAGCATTTGGATTGTAGAAGAGCCAGGTCAAGCTGATTTCCATAGGCAGACATTACATGACATTTCCTGTCATGGCTCTCAGTGAATTTTCTCTAGTGCAGTCCAGTGTCATGCAACTGGGTCACCATAGTGCAAAAGGGATCAGTACAAGGATCAGGTGAGGTTCGATGTTGTGGTTAGGTGTAGGGTTAGAATCAGGGTTATGATTTTATCTAGAGATATGATAGTGTTTATGTCAAAGCCTAGATTTAAGGTTAGGACTGATTTTCTTTTCAAGGTTATGTTAGGCCTATGTAAGTTATTAGGAATAGATCTAGGAAGAAGTCTAGATGTAATTAGGGTTAGGGTTAGAACTAATGCTAAAGGTTAGGTTTAGTAGTGACATAACTTTTAGGATTGAGATATGACTTATTGCTAGCCCAGTGGTTAGGGTTTTGGATAAACTTACAAATAGAATTAGGTACAGACCTATGTTTTGTATGTTGCATTAAGCAGGATTCGCATTAGGATTTTTTGGGGGGGATAGATTAATGTTTGGATTAGTGGCAGATACAGAGTCTTGCTGTATTTCTGGTTCATACTTAGTTTTCATTAGTGTTGGATTGAAGGTTATTGTTAGGATTGGTGTAAGGACTATGTGGCTTTAGAATAGAGTTAGGGTTACAATTAATGTGAGGATTAAAGCTTGACTACATTTCGGGTTAAGATGCTGTTTTGTGTTTAGTTTTATGGTTAGGTTAGAGTCAATGGTAGGATTACTCTGCTTAGAGCTAGAGTTCATACCGGGGGAGGGCTAATGCTAGCGCTAAAGTTCTGCTAGGGTTAAGGTTAGGACACAATCTAGTGTTAGGTTTATGATTAAGGTTTGGCTACATTTGGATTTAGGTTTTGTGTTATAATTAGGGTAATGATTTGGCTTCGCATTAGGGTAAAGATTCGGGTTAGCATTAGGGTTAGGTTTAGAAATACAGCTAGGGTAAGGTTCAGTATTAATGATAGGCTTAGTTATGTCTACATCTGTGTCAGGGTTGGAGTCAGGGTGAGGGCTATGCATTATGCCTAGTTTAGGGTTAGAATACCATGTATGATTGGGACTAGAGCTAGAGCTAGTGTCGGAATTCGGGTTAGAATGATGGCAAGGATTAGGGATAATCATCATTTCTGGCTTAGGGTGTGCTGTAGGGTGTAATTAGTATTAGTGCTAGGCTATTAGATAGGGTCTGGGTAAGGGCTATGTCTAGGTGTAGGGTTAGGTTAATGCCTGGGTTTGAATTATGTTAATATTAGTGCTGGAGCGAGATTCGGAGTAAGAGTAGCGTTATTCCAGGATTAGTGTTACGATTCAGGCTTGATATATACTTAGTAAGATTAGGATCATGGTCATAGCAAGAGTTAGGGTTCTTGTTAGTAGCTGAGTAAGAATTATGCTGGGTCTGGCACAATAGCCTAGCAGTAAAAGTTCTTGCCTTCCATGTGCCGAGATCACATTTGGTGCCAGTTGTAATTGCAGAAGGGCCGCTTCCCATCAGCACCATGATTATGTTCTGGGAAAGCAATCTGGTATGGCCCAAAGCTTTGGGTTGCTGCACCCATGTGGAAGACCTGTGAGAGGCTCTGTGCTCCTGGCTTCAGATTGCTATGGCTATGGCAGTTATGGCTGCTTGGGGAGTGAATCATCAGATGGAAAATTTTCCTCTCTGTCTCTCCTGCTTTCTGTATATCTGACTTTGAAATGTAAAGAAAGAAATTATATAAAAAATGAATTATGGCAAGTTCAGTTTGAATTTTTGACAAGGGTCAACTTCAGTGTTAGGATTCGGCCTACAGCGTGGCTGATGGTTACAGCTGTAAAAGTCAAGAGACTGAGTTAGCATTACAGTCAGGGTTAGGATTAGGATAATGCTAAGGTTGGTTCTAGGTTTAGAGGTAGGTGTGGAAGGAGATTGAGGGTTAGGGTCAAGTTTAAGGCTGGGGTTTGAGATAGAGCTTGGGTTATTTCTTGAGATGATTATTATTTTTGTTTAGGATTAATGACAACCAAATCTTAACTCTCATCTAGCCCTAATGTGAGCACTAACCATAACCCTATCGTTAACCCTAAACTAATTCCCAATTCTAAATCTAACCCTGATTCTAAGTTGAATCCTACATCTTGCCCAAGTTCTAATCCTTAATCCTATAATGAATCCTACTGTATCTCTGACCCCAGCACTATCCAAAGCTCAAATTCTAAATCTAACCCTAATAATTATGCCCCAATGCAAGCTTTAGCCCTGCCCTAATCCTAAAGATGGGTTTACCTTGAATTAAAGCTCTAAGCATAATACCAAATAAGTCTTAGATAATGGCCCTCTTCCTGTCCTAAACCTGACACTTCCCCTGACATTAACCTTAGCTCTAACCTGAACCCTCACACTGAGTTTCAACCAACTGCAGTCCTAGCCCTAACACTAATCATAGCTCTAAATCCTTTTACTAACTATTGCCCTAGTTCTAATGTTATCCTCTCTGTATAACCATTGAGGTATCCCTAATGTTAACCATAACATGAGCACCAATCATAGCCATAGTTGTAACTGTAGTCCTACTTTTCCTCCTAACTGAAAACCTACCCCTACTCTACCCTAAGAGTAACATCAAGTCATAGCCATATCACTAACACTAACCTTAACCCTAAAATTAATATCCATCATCACTCTACTCCTAACTCTAGTTCTTTTTTTTTTTTTGTATTACAAAGTCAGACATACAGAGAGGAGGAGGAGAGACAGACATGAACATCTTCCGTCCCATGATTCACTCCCCAAGTGAGCCGCAACGGCCGGTGCTGTGCTGATCCAAAGCCGGGAGCCAGGAACCTCTTTCGGGTCTCCCACATGGGTGCAGGGTCTCAAGGCTTTGGGCCATCCTTGACTGCTTTCCCAGGCCACAAGCTGGGAGCTGGATGGGAAGTGGAGCTGCCGGGATTGGAACTGGCACCCATGTGGGATCCCGAGTGCATTCAAGGCGAGGACTTTAGCCACTAGTCCATGCTGCCGAGCCCTCTAGTTCTAACCTTAACTTCAACCTCAGCACTTGCCTTCACCCTAGGCCAAATGCTAACACCAGTCTTAAACCTAGTGACAATGTAGCACTCACACAAACTTTGATACTAGCCCATTCCTAACACTGCAGATTTCCTTGACCTTAACTGTAATGCTAACCCTAATGCCAATCAAATCTCTAGCCATAATCGTAACGCTAGTCTTAACTTTTACTATAAAACTAGCCCTAATTCTAATCTTAACCCCAACATTAATACTTATCATAGATCTATGCTTTGACTTAACCCTGTGCCAAACACTAACCTTAATCCTTGTCCATCTCTACTGCTCACCCTAGCCATAGTCCTACACCAATCATAATCCCAAGATTTTTAAAACAATGTAACTCATAATCTAAATATGAACGTTCAAGCTCAACATAATGCCAAGCAGAGTCATAGTTCCAAGTGTCACACCAGACCCAAACACAACACTAAAGATTCCCTTCATCCTGAACCAGCCGGGTTCCTGAAACAAATCTTCCCTGAGGCCAGCCCTTTCTGTAACTCTAAGCCAAGCCCTAGACTTTACCTGATCATACCCCTAGACCAAATGATGACCTGATTTCTACTACTAGTACTAAGTGCATCCCTAGCTCAAGCACAAATCAAACTCCTAAAGCTAACCAAAACTCCTTTTGGCTTTGTTTAATTCTATTTTTGACAATCTTGACATAGTTCATTAGAGTAAAAAGGTTCAAGGGCTACAGGACAGTGGGTAAGGCTATTATTTCCACATTCTCTTCTTTGACTGTATGTGGGGGTAAAAGGGGAGGGAGATAAAGGGAGAAGTCGCACCCAGTCTCCACCGGACACCAGGTCCCTGATGTGGGGCATGCTCAGAGGGTCCTGCTCAAGTGGGTGTTTTGTTTGTTTGTTTTTTCTCAAGTGGTTTAGAGAGTTCAACAGTCATGAATTGCTGCCAATCTTGCAACTGCAAGTACGATGAGGTCTCTGAAGCATACACTGATTGACACAGTCCATCTTCGAGTCTGCGTTTGCCCAGGTTTTCACTGCCAATACATGGCTGAGGTGGGTGATTGACTTGTTCTGTCTTCCGTCTTTTCTTGGTTAGGATTCTGAGTCCAACATTTTGATTGGGGAGGTCTCCAAAGAAATTTTGTGTGAGGTATTCCCAGTCCAGTTTCTTGAATGCACTAGCAAGTGCAGGGCCCGGCACAGCCCGTCAGCCCGCTCAGCTGGTTGTTGCAGTTCCTGGGTTGGTTCTGTTTTCAGTCCCGACTTCCACTGGAACCAATGGGTGTTGCAGTCCAGCCTGATGCTGCCCAGCACAGGTTCGGCCATCACTCTTGCTTCACTCACATAACTTCTGTGGCTGTTCTGATGACAGGGAGCATTCTGATTGGCTGCATCTCAAAGACCTCACAGGACTGTGTGGCCCTATAAGCTGTCCAATCAGCAGCTGCCTGGTCATAACAGCCCAGAATCCTGTAGCCTCAGCATTCTAGAAGAGCCATGGTGACAGCCTCCTCTGCATGGTGGAGAAAAATGGGTGAGTGGCTCAAGCTCTGCTTTCTCTGGTCTTTCTTCCCCACAGGCCCTGGAAAGGAGGATTTTCAGGCTCCATGGAAGGCAGCAGAGCGTGAGTGTGTGTGGTTGGGTTTCCGTTGAGTGTGAGTTTGGAAATCCGCTGAAAATGTAGTGAAGCCTAGGGCCTTTTCAACACTGGTAGTGTGAAAGCATTTCACTTTTCTGTCAGTCAGAATGCTTGTGCCTCTCCGATGAGCCAAACGGATCCTAGCTCCCCATTAAATGTAGTGTGTGGAAAAGCATTTGGATTGTAGAAGAGCCAGGTCAAGCTGATTTCCATAGGCAGACATTACATGACATTTCCTGTCATGGCTCTCAGTGAATTTTCTCTAGTGCAGTCCAGTGTCATGCAACTGGGTCACCATAGTGCAAAAGGGATCAGTACAAGGATCAGGTGAGGTTCGATGTTGTGGTTAGGTGTAGGGTTAGAATCAGGGTTATGATTTTATCTAGAAATATGATAGTGTTTATGTCAAAGCCTAGATTTAAGGTTAGGACTGATTTTCTTTTCAAGGTTATGTTAGGCCTATGTAAGTTATTAGGAATAGATCTAGGAAGAAGTCTAGATGTAATTAGGGTTAGGGTTAGAACTAATGCTAAAGGTTAGGTTTAGTAGTGACATAACTTTTAGGATTGAGATATGACTTATTGCTAGCCCAGTGGTTAGGGTTTTGGATAAACTTACAAATAGAATTAGGTACAGACCTATGTTTTGTATGTTGCATTAAGCAGGATTCGCATTAGGATTTTTTGGGGGGGATAGATTAATGTTTGGATTAGTGGCAGATACAGAGTCTTGCTGTATTTCTGGTTCATACTTAGTTTTCATTAGTGTTGGATTGAAGGTTATTGTTAGGATTGGTGTAAGGACTATGTGGCTTTAGAATAGAGTTAGGGTTACAATTAATGTGAGGATTAAAGCTTGACTACATTTCGGGTTAAGATGCTGTTTTGTGTTTAGTTTTATGGTTAGGTTAGAGTCAATGGTAGGATTACTCTGCTTAGAGCTAGAGTTCATACCGGGGGAGGGCTAATGCTAGCGCTAAAGTTCTGCTAGGGTTAAGGTTAGGACACAATCTAGTGTTAGGTTTATGATTAAGGTTTGGCTACATTTGGATTTAGGTTTTGTGTTATAATTAGGGTAATGATTTGGCTTCGCATTAGGGTAAAGATTCGGGTTAGCATTAGGGTTAGGTTTAGAAATACAGCTAGGGTAAGGTTCAGTATTAATGATAGGCTTAGTTATGTCTACATCTGTGTCAGGGTTGGAGTCAGGGTGAGGGCTATGCATTATGCCTAGTTTAGGGTTAGAATACCATGTATGATTGGGACTAGAGCTAGAGCTAGTGTCGGAATTCGGGTTAGAATGATGGCAAGGATTAGGGATAATCATCATTTCTTGCTTAGGGTGTGTTGTAGGGTGTGATTAGTATTAGTGCTAGGCTATTAGATAGGGTCTGGGTAAGGGCTATGTCTAGGTGTAGGGTTAGGTTAATGCCTGGGTTTGAATTATGTTAATATTAGTGCTGGAGCGAGATTCGGAGTAAGAGTAACGTTATTCCAGGATTAGTGTTACGATTCAGGCTTGATATATACTTAGTAAGATTAGGATCATGGTCATAGCAAGAGTTAGGGTTCTTGTTAGTAGCTGAGTAAGAATTATGCTGGGTCTGGCACAATAGCCTAGCAGTAAAAGTTCTTGCCTTCCATGTGCCGAGATCACATTTGGTGCCAGTTCTAATTGCAGAAGGGCCGCTTCCCATCAGCACCATGATTATGTTCTGGGAAAGCAATCTGGTATGGCCCAAAGCTTTGGGTTGCTGCACGCATGTGGAAGACCTGTGAGAGGCTGTGTGCTCCTGGCTTCAGATTGCTATGGCTATGGCAGTTATGGCTGCTTGGGGAGTGAATCATCAGATGGAAAATTTTCCTCTCTGTCTCTCCTGCTTTCTGTATATCTGACTTTGAAATGTAAAGAAAGAAATTATATAAAAAATGAATTATGGCAAGTTCAGTTTGAATTTTTGACAAGGGTCAACTTCAGTGTTAGGATTCGGCCTACAGCGTGGCTGATGGTTACAGCTGTAAAAGTCAAGAGACTGAGTTAGCATTACAGTCAGGGTTAGGATTAGGATAATGCTAAGGTTGGTTGTAGGTTTAGAGGTAGGTGTGGAAGGAGATTGAGGGTTAGGGTCAAGTTTAAGGTTGGGGTTTGAGATAGAGCTTGGGTTATTTCTTGAGATGATTATTATTTTTGTTTAGGATTAATGACAACCAAATCTTAACTCTCATCTAGCCCTAATGTGAGCACTAACCATAACCCTATCGTTAACCTTAAACTAATTCCCAGTTCTAAATCTAACCCTGATTCTAAGTTGAACCCTACATCTTGCCCAAGTTCTAACCCTTAATCCTATAATGAATCCTACTGTATCTCTGACCCCAGCACTATCCAAAGCTCAAATTCTAAATCTAACCCTAATAATTATGCCCTAATGCAAGCTTTAGCCCTGCCCTAATCCTAAAGATGGGTTTACCTTGAATTAAAGCTCTAAGCATAATACCAAATAAGTCTTAGATAATGGCCCTCTTCCTGTCCTAAACCTGACACTTCCCCTGACATTAACCTTAGCTCTAACCTGAACCCTCACACTGAGTTTCAACCAACTGCAGTCCTAGCCCTAACACTAATCATAGCTCTAAATCCTTTTACTAACTATTGCCCTAGTTCTAATGTTATCCTCTCTGTATAACCATTGAGGTATCCCTAATGTTAACCATAACATGAGCACCAATCATAGCCATAGTTGTAACTGTAGTCCTACTTTTCCTCCTAACTGAAAACCTACCCCTACTCTACCCTAAGAGTAACATCAAGTCATAGCCATATCACTAACACTAACCTTAACCCTAAAATTAATATCCATCATCACTCTACTCCTAACTCTAGTTTTTTTTTTGTATTACAAAGTCAGACATACAGAGAGGAGGAGGAGAGACAGACATGAACATCTTCCGTCCCATGATTCACTCCCCAAGTGAGCCGCAACGGCCGGTGCTGTGCTGATCCAAAGCCGGGAGCCAGGAACCTCTTTCGGGTCTCCCACATGGGTGCAGGGTCTCAAGGCTTTGGGCCATCCTTGACTGCTTTCCCAGGCCACAAGCTGGGAGCTGGATGGGAAGTGGAGCTGCCGGGATTGCAACTGGCACCCATGTGGGATCCCGAGTGCATTCAAGGCGAGGACTTTAGCCACTAGTCCATGCTGCCGAGCCCTCTAGTTCTAACCTTAACTTCAACCTCAGCACTTGCCTTCACCCTAGGCCGAATGCTAACACCAGTCTTAAACCTAGTGACAATGTAGCACTCACCCAAACTTTGATACTAGCCCATTCCTGACACTGCAGATTTCCTTAACCTTAACTGTAATGCTAACTCTAATGCCAATCAAATCTCTAGCCATAATCCTAACGCTAGTCTTAACTTTTACTGTAAAACTAGCCCTAATTCTAATCTTAACCCCAACATTAATACTTATCATAGATCTATGCTTTGACTTAACCCTGTGCCAAACACTAACCTTAATCCTTGTCCATCTCTACTGCTCACCCTAGCCATAGTCCTACACCAATCATAATCCCAAGATTTTTAAAACAATGTAATTCATAATCTAAATATGAACGTTCAAGCTCAACATAATGCCAAGCAGAGTCATAGCTCCAAGTGTCACACCAGACCCAAACACAACACTAAAGATTCCCTTCATCCTGAACCAGCCGGGTTCCTGAAACAAATCTTCCCTGAGGCCAGCCCTTTCTGTAACTCTAAGCCAAGCCCTAGACTTTACCTGATCATACCCCTAGACCAAATGATGACCTGATTTCTACTACTAGTACTAAGTGCATCCCTAGCTCAAGCACAACTCAAACTCCTAAAGCTAACCAAAACTCCTTTTGGCTTTGTTTAATTCTATTTTTGACAATCTTGACATAGTTCATTAGAGTAAAAAGGTTCAAGGGCTACAGGACAGTGGGTAAGGCTATTATTTCCACATTCTCTTCTTTGACTGTATGTGGGGGTAAAAGGGGAGGGAGATAAAGGGAGAAGTCGCACCCAGTCTCCACCGGACCCCAGGTCCCTGATGTGGGGCATGCTCAGAGGGTCCTGCTCAAGTGGGTGTTTTGTTTGTTTGTTTTTTCTCAAGTGGTTTAGAGAGTTCAGCAGTCATGAATCGCTGCCAATCTTGCAACTGCAAGTACGATGAGGTCTCTGAAGCTTACACTGATTGACACAGTCCATCTTCGAGTCTGCGTTTGCCCAGGTTTTCACTGCCAATACATGGCTGAGGTGGGTGATTGACTTGTTCTGTCTTCTGTCTTTTCTTGGTTAGGATTCTGAGTCCAACATTTTGATTGGGGAGGTCTCCAAAGAAATTTTGTGTGAGGTATTCCCAGTCCAGTTTCTTGAATGTACTAGCAAGTGCAGGGCCCGGCACAGCCCGTCAGCCCGCTCAGCTGGTTGTTGCAGTTCCTGGGTTGGTTCTGTTTTCAGTCCCGACTTCCACTGGAACCAATGGGTGTTGCAGTTCAGCCTGATGCTGCCCAGCACAGGTTCGGCCATCACTCTTGCTTCACTCACATAACTTCTGTGGCTGTTCTGATGACAGGGAGCATTCTGATTGGCTGCATCTCAAAGACCTCACAGGACTGTGTGGCCCTATAAGCTGTCCAATCAGCAGCTGCCTGGTCATAGCAGCCCAGAATCCTGTAGCCTCAGCATTCTAGAAGAGCCATGGTGACAGCCTCCTCTGCATGGTGGAGAAAAATGGGTGAGTGGCTCAAGATCTGCTTTCTCTGGTCTTTCTTCCCCACAGGCCCTGGAAAGGAGGATTTTCAGGCTCCATGGAAGGCAGCAGAGCGTGAGTGTGTGTGGTTGGGTTTCCGTTGAGTGTGAGTTTGGAAATCCGCTGAAAATGTAGTGAAGCCTAGGGCCTTTTCCAACACTGGTAGTGTGAAAGTATTTCACTTTTCTGTCAGTCAGAATGCTTGTGCCTCTCCGATGAGCCAAACGGATCCTAGCTCCCCATTAAATGTAGTGTGTGGAAAAGCATTTGGATTGTAGAAGAGCCAGGTCAAGCTGATTTCCATAGGCAGACATTACATGACATTTCCTGTCATGGCTCTCAGTGAATTTTCTCTAGTGCAGTCCAGTGTCATGCAACTGGGTCACCATAGTGCAAAAGGGGTCAGTACAAGGATCAGGTGAGGTTCGATGTTGTGGTTAGGTGTAGGGTTAGAATCAGGGTTATGATTTTATCTAGAGATATGATAGTGTTTATGTCAAAGCCTAGATTTAAGGTTAGGACTGATTTTCTTTTCAAGGTTATGTTAGGCCTATGTAAGTTATTAGGAATAGATCTAGGAAGAAGTCTAGATGTAATTAGGGTTAGGGTTAGAACTAATGCTAAAGGTTAGGTTTAGTAGTGACATAACTTTTAGGATTGAGATATGACTTATTGCTAGCCCAGTGGTTAGGGTTTTGGATAAACTTACAAATAGAATTAGGTACAGACCTATGTTTTGTATGTTGCATTAAGCAGGATTCGCATTAGGATTTTTTGGGGGGGATAGATTAATGTTTGGATTAGTGGCAGATACAGAGTCTTGCTGTATTTCTGGTTCATACTTAGTTTTCATTAGTGTTGGATTGAAGGTTATTGTTAGGATTGGTGTAAGGACTATGTGGCTTTAGAATAGAGTTAGGGTTACAATTAATGTGAGGATTAAAGCTTGACTACATTTCGGGATAAGATGCTGTTTTGTGTTTAGTTTTATGGTTAGGTTAGAGTCAATGGTAGGATTACTCTGCTTAGAGCTAGAGTTCATACTGGGGGAGGGCTAATGCTAGCTCTAAAGTTCTGCTAGGGTTAAGGTTAGGACACAATCTAGTGTTAGGTTTATGATTAAGGTTTGGCTACATTTGGATTTAGGTTTTGTGTTATAATTAGGGTAATGATTTGGCTTCGCATTAGGGTAAAGATTCGGGTTAGCATTAGGGTTAGGTTTAGAAATACAGCTAGGGTAAGGTTCAGTATTAATGATAGGCTTAGTTATGTCTACATCTGTGTCAGGGTTGGAGTCAGGGTGAGGGCTATGCATTATGCCTAGTTTAGGGTTAGAATACCATGTATGATTGGGACTAGAGCTAGAGCTAGTGTCGGAATTCGGGTTAGAATGATGGCAAGGATTAGGGATAATCATCATTTCTGGCTTAGGGTGTGCTGTAGCGTGTAATTAGTATTAGTGCTAGGCTATTAGATAGGGTCTGGGTAAGGGCTATGTCTAGGTGTAGGGTTAGGTTAATGCCTGGGTTTGAATTATGTTAATATTAGTGCTGGAGCGAGATTCGGAGTAAGAGTAGCGTTATTCCAGGATTAGTGTTATGATTCAGGCTTGATATATACTTATTAAGATTAGGATCATGGTCATAGCAAGAGTTAGGGTTCTTGTTAGTAGCTGAGTAAGAATTATGCTGGGTCTGGCACAATAGCCTAGCAGTAAAAGTTCTTGCCTTCCATGTGCCGAGATCACATTTGGTGCCAGTTGTAATTGCAGAAGGGCCGCTTCCCATCAGCACCATGATTATGTTCTGGGAAAGCAATCTGGTATGGCCCAAAGCTTTGGGTTGCTGCACCCATGTGGAAGACCTGTGAGAGGCTGTGTGCTCCTGGCTTCAGATTGCTATGGCTATGGCAGTTATGGCTGCTTGGGGAGTGAATCATCAGATGGAAAATTTTCCTCTCTGTCTCTCCTGCTTTCTGTATATCTGACTTAGAAATGTAAAGAAAGAAATTATATAAAAAATGAATTATGGCAAGTTCAGTTTGAATTTTTGACAAGGGTCAACTTCAGTGTTAGGATTCGGCCTACAGCGTGGCTGATGATTACAGCTGTAAAAGTCAAGAGACTGAGTTAGCATTACAGTCAGGGTTAGGATTAGGATAATGCTAAGGTTGGTTCTAGGTTTAGAGGTAGGTGTGGAAGGAGATTGAGGGTTAGGGTCAAGTTTAAGGCTGGGGTTTGAGATAGAGCTTGGGTTATTTCTTGAGATGATTATTATTTTTGTTTAGGATTAATGACAACCAAATCTTAACTCTCATCTAGCCCTAATGTGAGCACTAACCATAACCCTATCGTTAACCCTAAACTAATTCCCAATTCTAAATCTAACCCTGATTCTAAGTTGAATCCTACATCTTGCCCAAGTTCTAACCCTTAATCCTATAATGAATCCTACTGTATCTCTGACCCCAGCACTATCCAAAGCTCAAATTCTACATCTAACTCTAATAATTATGCCCTAATGCAAGCTTTAGCCCTGCCCTAATCCTAAAGATGGGTTTACCTTGAATTAAAGCTCTAAGCATAATACCAAATAAGTCTTAGATAATGGCCCTCTTCCTGTCCTAAACCTGACACTTCCCCTGACATTAACCTTAGCTCTAACCTGAACCCTCACACTGAGTTTCAACCAACTGCAGTCCTAGCCCTAACACTAATCATAGCTCTAAATCCTTTTACTAACTATTGCCCTAGTTCTAATGTTATCCTCTCTGTATAACTATTGAGGTATCCCTAATGTTAACCATAACATGAGCACCAATCATAGCCATAGTTGTAACTGTAGTCCTACTTTTCCTCCTAACTGAAAACCTAACCCTACTCTACCCTAAGAGTAACATCAAGTCATAGCCATATCACTAACACTAACCTTAACCCTAAAATTAATATCCATCATCACTCTACTCCTAACTCTAGTTTTTTTTTTTTATTACAAAGTCAGACATACAGAGAGGAGGAGGAGAGACAGACATGAACATCTTCCGTCCCATGATTCACTCCCCAAGTGAGCCGCAACGGCCGGTGCTGTGCTGATCCAAAGCCGGGAGCCAGGAACCTCTTTCAGGTCTCCCACATGGGTGCAGGGTCTCAAGGCTTTGTGCCATCCTTGACTGCTTTCCCAGGCCACAAGCTGGGAGCTGGATGGGAAGTGGAGCTGCCGGGATTGGAACTGGCACCCATGTGGGATCCCGAGTGCATTCAAGGTGAGGACTTTAGCCACTAGTCCATGCTGCCGAGCCTTCTAGTTCTAACCTTAACTTCAACCTCAGCACTTGCCTTCACCCTAGGCCGAATGCTAACACCAGTCTTAAACCTAGTGACAATGTAGCACTCACCCAAACTTTTTTACTAGCCCATTCCTGACACTGCAGATTTCCTTGACCTTAACTGTAATGCTAACCCTAATGCCAATCAAATCTCTAGCCATAATCCTAACGCTAGTCTTAACTTTTACTATAAAACTAGCCCTAATTCTAATCTTAACCCCAACATTAATACTTATCATAGATCTATGCTTTGATTTAACCCTGTGCCAAACACTAACCTTAATCCTTGTCCATCTCTACTGCTCACCCTAGCCATAGTCCTACACCAATCATGATCCCAAGATTTTTAAAACAATGTAACTCATAATCTAAATATGAACGTTCAAGCTCAACATAAGGCCAAGCAGAGTCATAGCTCCAAGTGTCACACCAGACCCAAACACAACACTAAAGATTCCCTTCATCCTGAACCAGCCGGGTTCCTGAAACAAATCTTCCCTGAGGCCAGCCCTTTCTGTAACTCTAAGCCAAGCCCTAGACTTTACCTGATCATACCCCTAGACCAAATGATGACCTGATTTCTACTACTAGTACTAAGTGCATCCCTAGCTCAAACACAAATCAAACTCCTAAAGCTAACCAAAACTCCTTTTGGCTTTGTTTAATTCTATTTTTGACAATCTTGACATAGTTCATTAGAGTAAAAAGGTTCAAGGGCTACAGGACAGTGGGTAAGGCTATTATTTCCACATTCTCTTCTTTGACTGTATGTGGGGGTAAAAGGGGAGGGAGATAAAGGGAGAAGTCGCACCCAGTCTCCACCGGACCCCAGGTCCCTGATGTGGGGCATGCTCAGAGGGTCCTGCTCAAGTGGGTGTTTTGTTTGTTTGTTTTTTCTCAAGTGGTTTAGAGAGTTCAACAGTCATGAATTGCTGCCAGTCTTGCAACTGCAAGTACGATGAGGTCTCTGAAGCTTACACTGATTGACACAGTCCATCTTCGAGTCTGCGTTTGCCCCGGTTTTCACTGCCAGTACATGGCTGAGGTGGGTGATTGACTTGTTCTGTCTTCCGTCTTTTCTTGGTTAGGATTCTGAGTCCAACATTTTGATCGGGGAGGTCTCCAAAGAAATTTTGTGTGAGGTATTCCCAGTCCAGTTTCTTGAATGTACTAGCAAGTGCAGGGCCCGGCACAGCCCGTCAGCCCGCTCAGCTGG
The DNA here is from genome assembly GCF_030435755.1 of Ochotona princeps. NCBI lineage: Eukaryota > Metazoa > Chordata > Mammalia > Lagomorpha > Ochotonidae > Ochotona > Ochotona princeps. Next base: position 127,166,116 of record NC_080833.1, read on the forward strand.
TTGTTGCAGTTCCTGGGTTGGTTCTGTTTTCAGTCCCGACTTCCACTGGAACCAATGGGTGTTGCAGTCCAGCCTGATGCTGCCCAGCACAGGTTCGGCCATCACTCTTGCTTCACTCACATAACTTCTGTGGCTGTTCTGATGACAGGGAGCATTCTGATTGGCTGCATCTCAAAGACCTCACAGGACTGTGTGGCCCTATAAGCTGTCCAATCAGCAGCTGCCTGGTCATAGCAGCCCAGAATCCTGTAGCCTCAGCATTCTAGAAGAGCCATGGTGACAGCCTCCTCTGCATGGTGGAGAAAAATGGGTGAGTGGCTCAAGATCTGCTTTCTCTGGTCTTTCTTCCCCACAGGCCCTGGAAAGGAGGATTTTCAGGCTCCATGGAAGGCAGCAGAGCGTGAGTGTGTGTGGTTGGGTTTCCGTTGAGTGAGTTTGGAAATCCGCTGAAAATGTAGTGAAGCCTAGGGCCTTTTCCAACACTGGTAGTGTGAAAGTATTTCACTTTTCTGTCAGTCAGAATGCTTGTGCCTCTCCGATGAGCCAAACGGATCCTAGCTTCCCATTAAATGTAGTGTGTGGAAAAGCATTTGGATTGTAGAAGAGCCAGGTCAAGCTGATTTCCATAGGCAGACATTACATGACATTTCCTGTCATGGCTCTCAGTGAATTTTCTCTATGGAAGTCCAGTGTCATGCAACTGGGTCACCATAGTGCAAAAGGGGTCAATACAAGGACAAGGTGAGGTTCGATGTTGTGGTTAGGTGTAGGGTTAGAATCAGGGTTATGATTTTATCTAGAGATATGATAGTGTTTAAGTCAAAGGCTAGATTTAAGCTTAGGACTGATTTTTCTTTTCAAGGTTATATTAGGCCTATGTAAGTTATTCGGAATAGATCTAGGAATAAGTTTAGATGTAATTAGGGTTAGGGGTAGAGCTAATGCTAAAGGTTAGGTTTAGTAGTGACATAACTTTTAGGATTGAGATATGACTTATTGTTAGCCCAGTGGTTAGGGTTTTGGATAAACTTACAAATAGAATTAGGTACAGACCTATGTTTTGTATGTTGCATTAAGCAGGATTCCTATTAGGATTTTGGGGGGGGGATAGATTAATGTTTGGATTAGTGGCAGATACAGAGTCTTGCTGTATTTCTGGTTCATACTTAGTTTTCATTAGTGTTGGATTGAAGGTTATTGTTAGGATTGGTGTAAGGACTATGTGGCTTTAGAATAGAGTTAGGGTTACAATTAATGTGAGGATTAAAGCTTGACTACATTTCGGGTTAAGATGCTGTTTTGTGTTTAGTTTTATGGTTAGGTTAGAGTCGATGGAGGGATTACTATGCTTAGAGCTTAGAGCTAGAGTTCATACTGGGGGAGGGCTAATGCTAGCTCTAAAGTTCTGCTAGGGTTAAGGTTAGGACACAATCTAGTGTTAGGTTTATGATTAAGGTTTGGCTACATTTGGATTTAGGTTTTGTGTTATAATTAGGGTAATGATTTGGCTTCGCATTAGGGTAAAGTTTCAGGTTAGCATTAGGGTTAGGTTTAGAAATACAGCTAGGGTAAGGTTCAGTATTAATGATAGGCTTAGTTATGTCTACATCTGTGTCAGGGTTGGAGTCAGGGTGAGGGCTATGCATTATGCCTAGTTTAGGGTTAGAATAACATGTATGATTGGGACTAGAGCTAGAGCTAGTGTCGGAATTTGGGTTAGAATGATGGCAAGGATTAGGGATAATCATCATTTCTGGCTTAGGGTGTGCTGTAGGGTGTAATTAGTATTAGTGCTAGGCTATTAGATAGGGTCTGGGTAAGGGCTATGTCTAGGTGTAGGGTTAGGTTAATGCCTGGGTTTGAATTATGTTAATATTAGTGCTGGAGCGAGATTCGAAGTAAGAGTAGAGTTATTCCAGGATTAGTGTTACGATTCAGGCTTGATTTATACTTAGTAAGATTAGGATCATGTTCATGGCAAGAGTTAGGGTTCTTGTTAGTAGCTGAGTAAGAATTATGCTGGGTCTGGCACAATAGCCTAGCAGTAAAAGTTCTTGCCTTCCATGTGCCGAGATCACATTTGGTGCCAGTTCTAATTGCAGAAGGGCCGCTTCCCATCAGCACCGTGACTGTGTTCTGGGAAAGCAATCTGGTATGGCCCAAAGCTTTAGGTTCCTGCACGCATGTGGAAGACCTGTGAGAGGCTGTGTGCTCCTGGCTTCAGATTGCTATGGCTATGGCAGTTATGGCTGCTTGGGGAGTGAATCATCAGATGGAAAATTTTCCTCTCTGTCTCTCCTGCTTTCTGTATATCTGACTTTGAAATGTAAAGAAAGAAATTATATAAAAAATGAATTATGGTAAGTTCAGATTGAATTTTTGACAAGGGTCAACTTCAGTGTTAGGATTCGGCCTACAGCGTGGCTGATGATTACAGCTGTAAAAGTCAAGAGACTGAGTTAGCATTACAGTCAGGGTTAGGCTTAGGAATAATGCTAAGGTTGGTTGTAGGTTTAGAGGTAGGTGTGGAAGGAGGTTGAGGGTTAGGGTCAAGTTTAAGGCTGGGGTTTGAGATAGAGCTTGGGTTATTTCTTGAGATGATTATTATTTTTGTTTAGGATTAATGACAACCAAATCTTAACTCTCATCTAGCCCTAATGTGAGCACTAACCATAACCCTATCGTTAACCTTAAACTAATTCCCAGTTCTAAATCTAACCCTGATTCTAAGTCGAGTCCTACCCCTCGCCCAAGTTCTAACCCTTAATCCTATAATGAATCCTACTGTATCTCTGACCCCAGCACTATCCAAAGCTCAAATTCTAATAATTATGCCCTAATGCAAACTTTAGCCCTGCCCTAATCCTAAAGATGGGTTTACCTTGAATTAAAGCTCTAAGCATAATACCAAATAAGTCTTAGATAATGGCCCTCTTCCTGTCCTAAACCTGACACTTCCCCTAACATTAATCTTAGCTCTAACCTGAACCCTCACACTGAGTTTCAACCAACTGCAGTCCTAGCCCTAACACTAATCATAGCTCTAAATCCTTTCACTAACTATTGCCCTAGTTCTAATGTTATCCTCTCTGTATAACCATTGAGGTATCCCTAATGTTAACCATAACATGAGCACCAATCATAGCCATAGTTGTAACTGTAGGCCTACTTTTCCTCCTAACTGAAAACCTAACCCTACTCTACCCTAAGAGTAACATCAAGTCATAGCCGTAACACTAACACTAACCTTAACCCTAAAACTAATATCCATTATCACTCTACTCCTAACTCTAGTTCTTTTTTTTTTTATTATTACATAGAGGAGGAGGACAGACAGACATGAACATCTTCCGTCCCATGATTCACTCCCCAAGTGAGCCGCAACGGCCGGTGCTGTGCTGATCCAAAGCCGGGAGCCAGGAACCTCTTTCGGGTCTCCCACATGGGTGCAGGGTCTCAAGGCTTTGGGCCATCCTTGACTACTTTCCCAGGCCACAAGCTGGGAGCTGGATGGGAAGTGGAGCTGCCGGGATTGGAACTGGCACCCATGTGGTATCCTGAGTGCATTCAAGGCGAGGACTTTAGCCACTAGTCCATGCTGCCGAGCCCTCTAGTTCTAACCTTAACTTCAACCTTAGCACTTGCCTTCACCCTAGGCCGAATGCTAACACCAGTCTTAAACCTAGTGACAATGTAGCACTCACCCAAACTTTTTTACTAGCCCATTCCTAACACTGCAGATTTCCTTAACCTTAACTGTAATGCTAACCCTAATGCCAATCAAATCTCTAGCCATAATCCTAACGCTAGTCTTAACTCTTACTATAAAACTAGCCCTAATTCTAATCTTAACCCCAACATTAATACTTATCATAGATCTATGCTTTGACTTAACCCTGTGCCAAACACTAACCGTAATCCTTGTCCATCTCTGCTGCTCACCCTAACCATAGTCCTACACCAATCATGATCCCAAGATTTTTAAAACAATGTAACTCATAATCTAAATATGAACGTTCAAGCTCAACATAATGCCAAGCAGAGTCATAGCTCCAAGTGTCACACCAGACCCAAACACAACACTAAAGATTCCCTTCATCCTGAACCAGCCGGGTTCCTGAAACAAATCTTCCCTGAGGCCAGCCCTTTCTGTAACTCTAAGCCAAGCCCTAGACTTTACCTGATCATACCCCTAGACCAAATGATGACCTGATTTCTACTACTAGTACTAAGTGCATCCCTAGCTCAAGCACAAATCAAACTCCTAAAGCTAACCAAAACTCCTTTTGGCTTTGTTTAATTCTATTTTTGACAATCTTGACATAGTTCATTAGAGTAAAAAGGTTCAAGGGCTACAGGACAGTGGGTAAGGCTATTATTTCCACATTCTCTTCTTTGACTGTATGTGGGGGTAAATGGGGAGGAAGATAAAGGGAGAAGTCGCACCCAGTCTCCACCGGACCCCAGGTCCCTGAATTGCTGCCAATCTTGCAACTGCAAGTACGATGAGGTCTCTGAAGCATACACTGATTGACACAGTCCATCTTCGAGTCTGCGTTTGCCCAGGTTTTCACTGCCAATACATGGCTGAGGTGGGTGATTGACTTGTTCTGTCTTCTGTCTTTTCTTGGTTAGGATTCTGAGTCCAACATTTTGATTGGGGAGGTCTCCAAAGAAATTTTGTGTGAGGTATTCCCAGTCCAGTTTCTTGAATGTACTAGCAAGTGCAGGGCCCGGCACAGCCCATCAGCCCGCTCAGCTGGTTGTTGCAGTTCCTGGGTTGGTTCTGTTTTCAGTCCCGACTTCCACTGGAACCAATGGGTGTTGCAGTCCAGCCTGATGCTGCCCAGCACAGGTTCGGCCATCACTCTTGCTTCACTCACATAACTTCTGTGGCTGTTCTGATGACAGGGAGCATTCTGATTGGCTGCATCTCAAAGACCTCACAGGACTGTGTGGCCCTATAAGCTGTCCAGTCAGCAGCTGCCTGGTCATAGCAGCCTAGAATCCTGTAGCCTCAGCATTCTAGAAGAGCCATGGTGACAGCCTCCTCTGCATGGTGGAGAAAAATGGGTGAGTGGCTCAAGATCTGCTTTCTCTGGTCTTTCTTCCCCACAGGCCCTGGAAATGAGGATTTTCAGGCTCCATGGAAGGCAGCAGAGCGTGAGTGTGTGTGGTTGGGTTTCCGTTGAGTGTGAGTTTGGAAATCCGCTGAAAATGTGGTGAAGCCTAGGGCCTTTTCAACACTGGTAGTGTGAAAGCATTTCACTTTTCTGTCAGTCAGAATGCTTGTGCCTCTCCGATGAGCCAAATGGATCCTAGCTTCCCATTAAATGTAGTGTGTGGAAAAGCATTTGGATTGTAGAAGAGCCAGGTCAAGCTGATTTCCATAGGCAGACATTACATGACATTTCCTGTCATGGCTCTCAGTGAATTTTCTCTAGTGCAGTCCAGTGTCATGCAACTGGGTCACCATAGTGCAAAAGGGGTCAATACAAGGACAAGGTGAGGTTCGATGTTGTGGTTAGGTGTAGGGTTAGAATCAGGGTTATGATTTTATCTAGAGATATGATAGTGTTTATGTCAAAGCCTAGATTTAAGGTTAGGACTGATTTTTCTTTTCAAGGTTATATTAGGCCTATGTAAGTTATTCGGAATAGATCTAGGAAGAAGTTTAGATGTAATTAGGGTTAGGGGTAGAGCTAATGCTAAAGGTTAGGTTTAGTAGTGACATAATTTTTAGGATTGAGATATGACTTATTGTTAGCCCAGTGGTTAGGGTTTTGGATAAACTTACAAATAGAATTAGGTACAGACCTATGTTTTGTATGTTGCATTAAGCAGGATTCCCATTAGGATTTTTGGGGGGGGATAGATTAATGTTTGGATTAGTGGCAGATACAGAGTCTTGCTGTATTTCTGGTTCATACTTAGTTTTCATTAGTGTTGGATTGAAGGTTATTGTTAGGATTGGTGTAAGGACTATGTGGCTTTAGAATAGAGTTAGGGTTACAATTAATGTGAGGATTAAAGCTTGGCTACATTTAGGGTTAAGATGCTGTTTTGTGTTTAGTTTTATGGTTAGGTTAGAGTCAATGCTAGGATTAGTATGCTTAGAGCTAGAGTTCATACTGGGGGAGGGCTAATGCTAGCGCTAAAGTTCTGCTAGGGTTAAGGTTAGGACACAATCTAGTGTTAGGTTTATGATTAAGGTTTGGCTACATTTGGATTTAGGTTTTGTGTTATAATTAGGGTAATGATTTGGCTTAGCATTAGGGTAAAGTTTCAGGTTAGCATTAGGGTTAGGTTTAGAAATACAGCTAGGGTAAGGTTCAGTATTAATGATAGGCTTAGTTATGTCTACATCTGTGTCAGGGTTGGAGTCAGGGTGAGGGCTATGCATTATGCCTAGTTTAGGGTTAGAATAACATGTATGATTGGGACTAGAGCTAGAGCTAGTGTCGGAATTCGGGTTAGAATGATGGCAAGGATTAGGGATAATCATCATTTCTGGCTTAGGGTGTGTTGTAGGGTGTGATTAGTATTAGTGCTAGGCTATTAGATAGGGTCTGGGTAAGGGCTATGTCTAGGTGTAGGGTTAGGTTAATGCCTGGGTTTGAATTATGTTAATATTAGTGCTGGAGCGAGATTCGGAGTAAGAGTAGAGTTATTCCAGGATGAGTGTTACGATTCAGGCTTGATTTATACTTATTAAGATTAGGATCATGTTCATGGCAAGAGTTAGGGTTCTTGTTAGTAGCTGAGTAAGAATTATGCTGGGTCTGGCACAATAGCCTAGCAGTAAAAGTTCTTGCCTTCCATGTGCCGAGATCACATTTGGTGCCAGTTCTAATTGCAGAAGGGCCGCTTCCCATCAGCACCGTGACTGTGTTCTGGGAAAGCAATCTGGTATGGCCCAAAGCTTTGGGTTGCTGCACGCATGTGGAAGACCTGTGAGAGGCTGTGTGCTCCTGGCTTCAGATTGCTATGGCTATGGCAGTTATGGCTGCTTGGGGAGTGAATCATCAGATGGAAAATTTTCCTCTCTGTCTCTCCTGCTTTCTGTATATCTGACTTTGAAATGTAAAGAAAGAAATTATATAAAAAATGAATTATGGTAAGTTCAGATTGAATTTTTGACAAGGGTCAACTTCAGTGTTAGGATTCGGCCTACAGCGTGGCTGATGATTACAGCTGTAAAAGTCAAGAGACTGAGTTAGCATTACAGTCAGGGTTAGGCTTAGGAATAATGCTAAGGTTGGTTGTAGGTTTAGAGGTAGGTGTGGAAGGAGATTGAGGGTTAGGGTCAAGTTTAAGGCTGGGGTTTGAGATAGAGCTTGGGTTATTTCTTGAGATGATTATTATTTTTGTTTAGGATTAATGACAACCAAATCTTAACTCTCATCTAGCCCTAATGTGAGCACTAACCATAACCCTATCGTTAACCCTAAACTAATTCCCAATTCTAAATCTAACCCTGATTCTAAGTCGAGTCCTACCCCTCGCCCAAGTTCTAACCCTTAATCCTATAATGAATCCTACTGTATCTCTGACCCCAGCACTATCCAAAGCTCAAATTCTAAATCTAACCCTAATAATTATGCCCTAATGCAAACTTTAGCCCTGCCCTAATCCTAAAGATGGGTTTACCTTGAATTAAAGCTCTAACCATAAAACCAAATAAGTCTCAGATAATGGCCCTCTTCCTGTCCTAAACCTGACACTTCCCCTGACATTAACCTTAGCTCTAACCTGAACCCTCACACTGAGTTTCAACCAACTGCAGTCCTAGCCCTAACACTAATCATAGCTCTAAATCCTTTTACTAACTATTGCCCTAGTTCTAATGTTATCCTCTCTGTATAACCATTGAGGTATCCCTAATGTTAACCATAACATGAGCACCAATCATAGCCATAGTTGTAACTGTAGGCCTACTTTTCCTCCTAACTGAAAACCTAACCCTACTCTACCCTAAGAGTAACATCAAGTCATAGCCGTAACACTAACACTAACCTTAACCCTAAAACTAATATCCATTATCACTCTACTCCTAACTCTAGTTCTTTTTTTTTTATTATTACATAGAGGAGGAGGACAGACAGACATGAACATCTTCCGTCCCATGATTCACTCCCCAAGTGAGCCGCAACGGCCGGTGCTGTGCTGATCCAAAGCCGGGAGCCAGGAACCTCTTTCGGGTCTCCCACATGGGTGCAGGGTCTCAAGGCTTTGGGCCATCCTTGACTACTTTCCCAGGCCACAAGCTGGGAGCTGGATGGGAAGTGGAGCTGCCGGGATTGGAACTGGCACCCATGTGGGATCCTGAGTGCATTCAAGGCGAGGACTTTAGCCACTAGTCCATGCTGCCGAGCCCTCTAGTTCTAACCTTAACTTCAACCTTAGCACTTGCCTTCACCCTAGGCCGAATGCTAACACCAGTCTTAAACCTAGTGACAATGTAGCACTCACCCAAACTTTTTTACTAGCCCATTCCTAACACTGCAGATTTCCTTAACCTTAACTGTAATGCTAACCCTAATGCCAATCAAATCTCTAGCCATAATCCTAACGCTAGTCTTAACTCTTACTATAAAACTAGCCCTAATTCTAATCTTAACCCCAACATTAATACTTATCATAGATCTATGCTTTGACTTAACCCTGTGCCAAACACTAACCGTAATCCTTGTCCATCTCTGCTGCTCACCCTAACCATAGTCCTACACCAATCATGATCCCAAGATTTTTAAAACAATGTAACTCATAATCTAAATATGAACGTTCAAGCTCAACATAATGCCAAGCAGAGTCATAGCTCCAAGTGTCACACCAGACCCAAACACAACACTAAAGATTCCCTTCATCCTGAACCAGCCGGGTTCCTGAAACAAATCTTCCCTGAGGCCAGCCCTTTCTGTAACTCTAAGCCAAGCCCTAGACTTTACCTGATCATACCCCTAGACCAAATGATGACCTGATTTCTACTACTAGTACTAAGTGCATCCCTAGCTCAAGCACAAATCAAACTCCTAAAGCTAACCAAAACTCCTTTTGCCTTTGTTTAATTCTATTTTTGACAATCTTGACATAGTTCATTAGAGTAAAAAGGTTCAAGGGCTACAGGACAGTGGGTAAGGCTATTATTTCCACATTCTCTTCTTTGACTGTATGTGGGGGTAAATGGGGAGGAAGATAAAGGGAGAAGTCGCACCCAGTCTCCACCGGACCCCAGGTCCCTGAATTGCTGCCAATCTTGCAACTGCAAGTACGATGAGGTCTCTGAAGCATACACTGATTGACACAGTCCATCTTCGAGTCTGCGTTTGCCCAGGTTTTCACTGCCAATACATGGCTGAGGTGGGTGATTGACTTGTTCTGTCTTCTGTCTTTTCTTGGTTAGGATTCTGAGTCCAACATTTTGATTGGGGAGGTCTCCAAAGAAATTTTGTGTGAGGTATTCCCAGTCCAGTTTCTTGAATGTACTAGCAAGTGCAGGGCCCGGCACAGCCCATCAGCCCGCTCAGCTGGTTGTTGCAGTTCCTGGGTTGGTTCTGTTTTTAGTCCCGACTTCCACTGGAACCAATGGGTGTTGCAGTCCAGCCTGATGCTGCCCAGCACAGGTTCGGCCATCACTCTTGCTTCACTCACATAACTTCTGTGGCTGTTCTGATGACAGGGAGCATTCTGATTGGCTGCATCTCAAAGACCTCACAGGACTGTGTGGCCCTATAACCTGTCCAGTCAGCAGCTGCCTGGTCATAGCAGCCTAGAATCCTGTAGCCTCAGCATTCTAGAAGAGCCATGGTGACAGCCTCCTCTGCATGGTGGAGAAAAATGGGTGAGTGGCTCAAGATCTGCTTTCTCTGGTCTTTCTTCCCCACAGGCCCTGGAAAGGAGGATTTTCAGGCTCCATGGAAGGCAGCAGAGCGTGAGTGTGTGTGGTTGGGTTTCCGTTGAGTGTGAGTTTGGAAATCCGCTGAAAATGTGGTGAAGCCTAGGACCTTTTCAACACTGGTAGTGTGAAAGCATTTCACTTTTCTGTCAGTCAGAATGCTTGTGCCTCTCCGATGAGCCAAATGGATCCTAGCTTCCCATTAAATGTAGTGTGTGGAAAAGCATTTGGATTGTAGAAGAGCCAGGTCAAGCTGATTTCCATAGGCAGACATTACATGACATTTCCTGTCATGGCTCTCAGTGAATTTTCTCTAGTGCAGTCCAGTGTCATGCAACTGGGTCACCATAGTGCAAAAGGGGTCAATACAAGGACAAGGTGAGGTTCGATGTTGTGGTTAGGTGTAGGGTTAGAATCAGGGTTATGATTTTATCTAGAGATATGATAGTGTTTATGTCAAAGCCTAGATTTAAGCTTAGGACTGATTTTTCCTTTCAAGGTTATATTAGGCCTATGTAAGTTATTCGGAATAGATCTAGGAAGAAGTTTAGATGTAATTAGGGTTAGGGGTAGAGCTAATGCTAAAGGTTAGGTTTAGTAGTGACATAACTTTTAGGATTGAGATATGACTTATTGTTAGCCCAGTGGTTAGGGTTTTGGATAAACTTACAAATAGAATTAGGTACAGACCTATGTTTTGTATGTTGCATTAAGCAGGATTCCCATTAGGATTTTTTGGGGGGGATAGATTAATGTTTGGGTTAGTGGCAGATACAGAGTCTTGCTGTATTTCTGGTTCATACTTAGTTTTCATTAGTGTTGGATTGAAGGTTATTGTTAGGATTGGTGTAAGGACTATGTGGCTTTAGAATAGAGTTAGGGTTACAATTAATGTGAGGATTAAAGCTTGGCTACATTTAGGGTTAAGATGCTGTTTTGTGTTTAGTTTTATGGTTAGGTTAGAGTCAATGGTAGGATTACTCTGCTTAGAGCTTAGAGCTAGAGTTCATACTGGGGGAGGGCTAATGCTAGCTCTAAAGTTCTGCTAGGGTTAAGGTTAGGACACAATCTAGTGTTAGGTTTATGATTAAGGTTTGGCTACATTTGGATTTAGGTTTTGTGTTATAATTAGGGTAATGATTTGGCTTCGCATTAGGGTAAAGTTTCAGGTTAGCATTAGGGTTAGGTTTAGAAATACAGCTAGGGTAAGGTTCAGTATTAATGATAGGCTTAGTTATGTCTACATCTGTGTCAGGGTTGGAGTCAGGGTGAGGGCTATGCATTATGCCTAGTTTAGGGTTAGAATAACATGTATGATTGGGACTAGAGCTAGAGCTAGTGTCGGAATTCGGGTTAGAATGATGGCAAGGATTAGGGATAATCATCATTTCTTGCTTAGGGTGTGTTGTAGGGTGTGATTAGTATTAGTGCTAGGCTATTAGATAGGGTCTGGGTAAGGGCTATGTCTAGGTGTAGGGTTAGGTTAATGCCTGGGTTTGAATTATGTTAATATTAGTGCTGGAGCGAGATTCGGAGTAAGAGTAGAGTTATTCCAGGATTAGTGTTACGATTCAGGCTTGATTTATACTTAGTAAGATTAGGATCATGTTCATGGCAAGAGTTAGGGTTCTTGTTAGTAGCTGAGTAAGAATTATGCTGGGTCTGGCACAATAGCCTAGCAGTAAAAGTTCTTGCCTTCCATGTGCCGAGATCACATTTGGTGCCAGTTCTAATTGCAGAAGGGCCGCTTCCCATCAGCACCGTGACTGTGTTCTGGGAAAGCAATCTGGTATGGCCCAAAGCTTTGGGTTGCTGCACGCATGTGGAAGACCTGTGAGAGGCTGTGTGCTCCTGGCTTCAGATTGCTATGGCTATGGCAGTTATGGCTGCTTGGGGAGTGAATCATCAGATGGAAAATTTTCCTCTCTGTCTCTCCTGCTTTCTGTATATCTGACTTTGAAATGTAAAGAAAGAAATTATATAAAAAATGAATTATGGTAAGTTCAGATTGAATTTTTGACAAGGGTCAACTTCAGTGTTAGGATTCGGCCTACAGCGTGGCTGATGATTACAGCTGTAAAAGTCAAGAGACTGAGTTAGCATTACAGTCAGGGTTAGGCTTAGGAATAATGCTAAGGTTGGTTGTAGGTTTAGAGGTAGGTGTGGAAGGAGATTGAGGGTTAGGGTCAAGTTTAAGGCTGGGGTTTGAGATAGAGCTTGGGTTATTTCTTGAGATGATTATTATTTTTGTTTAGGATTAATGACAACCAAATCTTAACTCTCATCTAGCCCTAATGTGAGCACTAACCATAACCCTATCGTTAACCCTAAACTAATTCCCAATTCTAAATCTAACCCTGATTCTAAGTCGAGTCCTACCCCTCGCCCAAGTTCTAACCCTTAATCCTATAATGAATCCTACTGTATCTCTGACCCCAGCACTATCCAAAGCTCAAATTCTAAATCTAACCCTAATAATTATGCCCTAATGCAAACTTTAGCCCTGCCCTAATCCTAAAGATGGGTTTACCTTGAATTAAAGCTCTAACCATAAAACCAAATAAGTCTCAGATAATGGCCCTCTTCCTGTCCTAAACCTGACACTTCCCCTGACATTAACCTTAGCTCTAACCTGAACCCTCACACTGAGTTTCAACCAACTGCAGTCCTAGCCCTAACACTAATCATAGCTCTAAATCCTTTTACTAACTATTGCCCTAGTTCTAATGTTATCCTCTCTGTATAACCATTGAGGTATCCCTAATGTTAACCATAACATGAGCACCAATCATAGCCATAGTTGTAACTGTAGGCCTACTTTTCCTCCTAACTGAAAACCTAACCCTACTCTACCCTAAGAGTAACATCAAGTCATAGCCGTAACACTAACACTAACCTTAACCCTAAAACTAATATCCATTATCACTCTACTCCTAACTCTAGTTCTTTTTTTTTTATTATTACATAGAGGAGGAGGACAGACAGACATGAACATCTTCCGTCCCATGATTCACTCCCCAAGTGAGCCGCAACGGCCGGTGCTGTGCTGATCCAAAGCCGGGAGCCAGGAACCTCTTTCGGGTCTCCCACATGGGTGCAGGGTCTCAAGGCTTTGGGCCATCCTTGACTACTTTCCCAGGCCACAAGCTGGGAGCTGGATGGGAAGTGGAGCTGCCGGGATTGGAACTGGCACCCATGTGGGATCCTGAGTGCATTCAAGGCGAGGACTTTAGCCACTAGTCCATGCTGCCGAGCCCTCTAGTTCTAACCTTAACTTCAACCTTAGCACTTGCCTTCACCCTAGGCCGAATGCTAACACCAGTCTTAAACATAGTGACAATGTAGCACTCACCCAAACTTTTTTACTAGCCCATTCCTAACACTGCAGATTTCCTTAACCTTAACTGTAATGCTAACCCTAATGCCAATCAAATCTCTAGCCATAATCCTAACGCTAGTCTTAACTCTTACTATAAAACTAGCCCTAATTCTAATCTTAACCCCAACATTAATACTTATCATAGATCTATGCTTTGACTTAACCCTGTGCCAAACACTAACCGTAATCCTTGTCCATCTCTGCTGCTCACCCTAACCATAGTCCTACACCAATCATGATCCCAAGATTTTTAAAACAATGTAACTCATAATCTAAATATGAACGTTCAAGCTCAACATAATGCCAAGCAGAGTCATAGCTCCAAGTGTCACACCAGACCCAAACACAACACTAAAGATTCCCTTCATCCTGAACCAGCCGGGTTCCTGAAACAAATCTTCCCTGAGGCCAGCCCTTTCTGTAACTCTAAGCCAAGCCCTAGACTTTACCTGATCATACCCCTAGACCAAATGATGACCTGATTTCTACTACTAGTACTAAGTGCATCCCTAGCTCAAGCACAAATCAAACTCCTAAAGCTAACCAAAACTCCTTTTGCCTTTGTTTAATTCTATTTTTGACAATCTTGACATAGTTCATTAGAGTAAAAAGGTTCAAGGGCTACAGGACAGTGGGTAAGGCTATTATTTCCACATTCTCTTCTTTGACTGTATGTGGGGGTAAATGGGGAGGAAGATAAAGGGAGAAGTCGCACCCAGTCTCCACCGGACCCCAGGTCCCTGAATTGCTGCCAATCTTGCAACTGCAAGTACGATGAGGTCTCTGAAGCATACACTGATTGACACAGTCCATCTTCGAGTCTGCGTTTGCCCAGGTTTTCACTGCCAATACATGGCTGAGGTGGGTGATTGACTTGTTCTGTCTTCTGTCTTTTCTTGGTTAGGATTCTGAGTCCAACATTTTGATTGGGGAGGTCTCCAAAGAAATTTTGTGTGAGGTATTCCCAGTCCAGTTTCTTGAATGTACTAGCAAGTGCAGGGCCCGGCACAGCCCATCAGCCCGCTCAGCTGGTTGTTGCAGTTCCTGGGTTGGTTCTGTTTTTAGTCCCGACTTCCACTGGAACCAATGGGTGTTGCAGTCCAGCCTGATGCTGCCCAGCACAGGTTCGGCCATCACTCTTGCTTCACTCACATAACTTCTGTGGCTGTTCTGATGACAGGGAGCATTCTGATTGGCTGCATCTCAAAGACCTCACAGGACTGTGTGGCCCTATAAGCTGTCCAGTCAGCAGCTGCCTGGTCATAGCAGCCTAGAATCCTGTAGCCTCAGCATTCTAGAAGAGCCATGGTGACAGCCTCCTCTGCATGGTGGAGAAAAATGGGTGAGTGGCTCAAGATCTGCTTTCTCTGGTCTTTCTTCCCCACAGGCCCTGGAAAGGAGGATTTTCAGGCTCCATGGAAGGCAGCAGAGCGTGAGTGTGTGTGGTTGGGTTTCCGTTGAGTGTGAGTTTGGAAATCCGCTGAAAATGTGGTGAAGCCTAGGACCTTTTCAACACTGGTAGTGTGAAAGCATTTCACTTTTCTGTCAGTCAGAATGCTTGTGCCTCTCCGATGAGCCAAACGGATCCTAGCTTCCCATTAAATGTAGTGTGTGGAAAAGCATTTGGATTGTAGAAGAGCCAGGTCAAGCTGATTTCCATAGGCAGACATTACATGACATTTCCTGTCATGGCTCTCAGTGAATTTTCTCTAGTGCAGTCCAGTGTCATGCAACTGGGTCACCATAGTGCAAAAGGGGTCAATACAAGGACAAGGTGAGGTTCGATGTTGTGGTTAGGTGTAGGGTTAGAATCAGGGTTATGATTTTATCTAGAGATATGATAGTGTTTATGTCAAAGCCTAGATTTAAGCTTAGGACTGATTTTTCCTTTCAAGGTTATATTAGGCCTATGTAAGTTATTCGGAATAGATCTAGGAAGAAGTTTAGATGTAATTAGGGTTAGGGGTAGAGCTAATGCTAAAGGTTAGGTTTAGTAGTGACATAACTTTTAGGATTGAGATATGACTTATTGTTAGCCCAGTGGTTAGGGTTTTGGATAAACTTACAAATAGAATTAGGTACAGACCTATGTTTTGTATGTTGCATTAAGCAGGATTCCCATTAGGATTTTTGGGGGGGGATAGATTAATGTTTGGGTTAGTGGCAGATACAGAGTCTTGCTGTATTTCTGGTTCATACTTAGTTTTCATTAGTGTTGGATTGAAGGTTATTGTTAGGATTGGTGTAAGGACTATGTGGCTTTAGAATAGAGTTAGGGTTACAATTAATGTGAGGATTAAAGCTTGGCTACATTTAGGGTTAAGATGCTGTTTTGTGTTTAGTTTTATGGTTAGGTTAGAGTCAATGGTAGGATTACTCTGCTTAGAGCTTAGAGCTAGAGTTCATACTGGGGGAGGGCTAATGCTAGCTCTAAAGTTCTGCTAGGGTTAAGGTTAGGACACAATCTAGTGTTAGGTTTATGATTAAGGTTTGGCTACATTTGGATTTAGGTTTTGTGTTATAATTAGGGTAATGATTTGGCTTCGCATTAGGGTAAAGTTTCAGGTTAGCATTAGGGTTAGGTTTAGAAATACAGCTAGGGTAAGGTTCAGTATTAATGATAGGCTTAGTTATGTCTACATCTGTGTCAGGGTTGGAGTCAGGGTGAGGGCTATGCATTATGCCTAGTTTAGGGTTAGAATAACATGTATGATTGGGACTAGAGCTAGAGCTAGTGTCGGAATTCGGGTTAGAATGATGGCAAGGATTAGGGATAATCATCATTTCTTGCTTAGGGTGTGTTGTAGGGTGTGATTAGTATTAGTGCTAGGCTATTAGATAGGGTCTGGGTAAGGGCTATGTCTAGGTGTAGGGTTAGGTTAATGCCTGGGTTTGAATTATGTTAATATTAGTGCTGGAGCGAGATTCGGAGTAAGAGTAGAGTTATTCCAGGATTAGTGTTACGATTCAGGCTTGATTTATACTTAGTAAGATTAGGATCATGTTCATGGCAAGAGTTAGGGTTCTTGTTAGTAGCTGAGTAAGAATTATGCTGGGTCTGGCACAATAGCCTAGCAGTAAAAGTTCTTGCCTTCCATGTGCCGAGATCACATTTGGTGCCAGTTCTAATTGCAGAAGGGCCGCTTCCCATCAGCACCGTGACTGTGTTCTGGGAAAGCAATCTGGTATGGCCCAAAGCTTTGGGTTGCTGCACGCATGTGGAAGACCTGTGAGAGGCTGTGTGCTCCTGGCTTCAGATTGCTATGGCTATGGCAGTTATGGCTGCTTGGGGAGTGAATCATCAGATGGAAAATTTTCCTCTCTGTCTCTCCTGCTTTCTGTATATCTGACTTTGAAATGTAAAGAAAGAAATTATATAAAAAATGAATTATGGTAAGTTCAGATTGAATTTTTGACAAGGGTCAACTTCAGTGTTAGGATTCGGCCTACAGCGTGGCTGATGATTACAGCTGTAAAAGTCAAGAGACTGAGTTAGCATTACAGTCAGGGTTAGGCTTAGGAATAATGCTAAGGTTGGTTGTAGGTTTAGAGGTAGGTGTGGAAGGAGATTGAGGGTTAGGGTCAAGTTTAAGGCTGGGGTTTGAGATAGAGCTTGGGTTATTTCTTGAGATGATTATTATTTTTGTTTAGGATTAATGACAACCAAATCTTAATTCTCATCTAGCCCTAATGTGAGCACTAACCATAACCCTATCGTTAACCCTAAACTAATTCCCAATTCTAAATCTAACCCTGATTCTAAGTCGAGTCCTACCCCTCGCCCAAGTTCTAACCCTTAATCCTATAATGAATCCTACTGTATCTCTGACCCCAGCACTATCCAAAGCTCAAATTCTAAATCTAACCCTAATAATTATGCCCTAATGCAAACTTTAGCCCTGCCCTAATCCTAAAGATGGGTTTACCTTGAATTAAAGCTCTAACCATAAAACCAAATAAGTCTCAGATAATGGCCCTCTTCCTGTCCTAAACCTGACACTTCCCCTGACATTAACCTTAGCTCTAACCTGAACCCTCACACTGAGTTTCAACCAACTGCAGTCCTAGCCCTAACACTAATCATAGCTCTAAATCCTTTTACTAACTATTGCCCTAGTTCTAATGTTATCCTCTCTGTATAACCATTGAGGTATCCCTAATGTTAACCATAACATGAGCACCAATCATAGCCATAGTTGTAACTGTAGGCCTACTTTTCCTCCTAACTGAAAACCTAACCCTACTCTACCCTAAGAGTAACATCAAGTCATAGCCGTAACACTAACACTAACCTTAACCCTAAAACTAATATCCATTATCACTCTACTCCTAACTCTAGTTCTTTTTTTTTTATTATTACATAGAGGAGGAGGACAGACAGACATGAACATCTTCCGTCCCATGATTCACTCCCCAAGTGAGCCGCAACGGCCGGTGCTGTGCTGATCCAAAGCCGGGAGCCAGGAACCTCTTTCGGGTCTCCCACATGGGTGCAGGGTCTCAAGGCTTTGGGCCATCCTTGACTACTTTCCCAGGCCACAAGCTGGGAGCTGGATGGGAAGTGGAGCTGCCGGGATTGGAACTGGCACCCATGTGGGATCCTGAGTGCATTCAAGGCGAGGACTTTAGCCACTAGTCCATGCTGCCGAGCCCTCTAGTTCTAACCTTAACTTCAACCTTAGCACTTGCCTTCACCCTAGGCCGAATGCTAACACCAGTCTTAAACATAGTGACAATGTAGCACTCACCCAAACTTTTTTACTAGCCCATTCCTAACACTGCAGATTTCCTTAACCTTAACTGTAATGCTAACCCTAATGCCAATCAAATCTCTAGCCATAATCCTAACGCTAGTCTTAACTTTTACTATAAAACTAGCCCTAATTCTAATCTTAACCCCAACATTAATACTTATCATAGATCTATGCTTTGACTTAACCCTGTGCCAAACACTAACCGTAATCCTTGTCCATCTCTGCTGCTCACCCTAACCATAGTCCTACACCAATCATGATCCCAAGATTTTTAAAACAATGTAACTCATAATCTAAATATGAACGTTCAAGCTCAACATAATGCCAAGCAGAGTCATAGCTCCAAGTGTCACACCAGACCCAAACACAACACTAAAGATTCCCTTCATCCTGAACCAGCCGGGTTCCTGAAACAAATCTTCCCTGAGGCCAGCCCTTTCTGTAACTCTAAGCCAAGCCCTAGACTTTACCTGATCATACCCCTAGACCAAATGATGACCTGATTTCTACTACTAGTACTAAGTGCATCCCTAGCTCAAGCACAAATCAAACTCCTAAAGCTAACCAAAACTCCTTTTGGCTTTGTTTAATTCTATTTTTGACAATCTTGACATAGTTCATTAGAGTAAAAAGGTTCAAGGGCTACAGGACAGTGGGTAAGGCTATTATTTCCACATTCTCTTCTTTGACTGTATGTGGGGGTAAATGGGGAGGAAGATAAAGGGAGAAGTCGCACCCAGTCTCCACCGGACCCCAGGTCCCTGAATTGCTGCCAATCTTGCAACTGCAAGTACGATGAGGTCTCTGAAGCATACACTGATTGACACAGTCCATCTTCGAATCTGCGTTTGCCCAGGTTTTCACTGCCAATACATGGCTGAGGTGGGTGATTGACTTGTTCTGTCTTCTGTCTTTTCTTGGTTAGGATTCTGAGTCCAACATTTTGATTGGGGAGGTCTCCAAAGAAATTTTGTGTGAGGTATTCCCAGTCCAGTTTCTTGAATGTACTAGCAAGTGCAGGGCCCGGCACAGCCCATCAGCCCGCTCAGCTGGTTGTTGCAGTTCCTGGGTTGGTTCTGTTTTTAGTCCCGACTTCCACTGGAACCAATGGGTGTTGCAGTCCAGCCTGATGCTGCCCAGCACAGGTTCGGCCATCACTCTTGCTTCACTCACATAACTTCTGTGGCTGTTCTGATGACAGGGAGCATTCTGATTGGCTGCATCTCAAAGACCTCACAGGACTGTGTGGCCCTATAAGCTGTCCAGTCAGCAGCTGCCTGGTCATAGCAGCCTAGAATCCTGTAGCCTCAGCATTCTAGAAGAGCCATGGTGACAGCCTCCTCTGCATGGTGGAGAAAAATGGGTGAGTGGCTCAAGATCTGCTTTCTCTGGTCTTTCTTCCCCACAGGCCCTGGAAATGAGGATTTTCAGGCTCCATGGAAGGCAGCAGAGCGTGAGTGTGTGTGGTTGGGTTTCCGTTGAGTGTGAGTTTGGAAATCCGCTGAAAATGTGGTGAAGCCTAGGGCCTTTTCAACACTGGTAGTGTGAAAGCATTTCACTTTTCTGTCAGTCAGAATGCTTGTGCCTCTCCGATGAGCCAAATGGATCCTAGCTTCCCATTAAATGTAGTGTGTGGAAAAGCATTTGGATTGTAGAAGAGCCAGGTCAAGCTGATTTCCATAGGCAGACATTACATGACATTTCCTGTCATGGCTCTCAGTGAATTTTCTCTAGTGCAGTCCAGTGTCATGCAACTGGGTCACCATAGTGCAAAAGGGGTCAATACAAGGACAAGGTGAGGTTCGATGTTGTGGTTAGGTGTAGGGTTAGAATCAGGGTTATGATTTTATCTAGAGATATGATAGTGTTTATGTCAAAGCCTAGATTTAAGCTTAGGACTGATTTTTCTTTTCAAGGTTATATTAGGCCTATGTAAGTTATTCGGAATAGATCTAGGAAGAAGTTTAGATGTAATTAGGGTTAGGGGTAGAGCTAATGCTAAAGGTTAGGTTTAGTAGTGACATAACTTTTAGGATTGAGATATGACTTATTGTTAGCCCAGTGGTTAGGGTTTTGGATAAACTTACAAATAGAATTAGGTACAGACCTATGTTTTGTATGTTGCATTAAGCAGGATTCCCATTAGGATTTTTGGGGGGGGATAGATTAATGTTTGGGTTAGTGGCAGATACGGAGTCTTGCTGTATTTCTGGTTCATACTTAGTTTTCATTAGTGTTGGATTGAAGGTTATTGTTAGGATTGGTGTAAGGACTATGTGGCTTTAGAATAGAGTTAGGGTTACAATTAATGTGAGGATTAAAGCTTGGCTACATTTAGGGTTAAGATGCTGTTTTGTGTTTAGTTTTATGGTTAGGTTAGAGTCAATGGTAGGATTACTCTGCTTAGAGCTTAGAGCTAGAGTTCATACTGGGGGAGGGCTAATGCTAGCGCTAAAGTTCTGCTAGGGTTAAGGTTAGGACACAATCTAGTGTTAGGTTTATGATTAAGGTTTGGCTACATTTGGATTTAGGTTTTGTGTTATAATTAGGGTAATGATTTGGCTTCGCATTAGGGTAAAGATTCGGGTTAGCATTAGGGTTAGGTTTAGAAATACAGCTAGGGTAAGGTTCAGTATTAATGATAGGCTTAGTTATGTCTACATCTGTGTCAGGGTTGGAGTCAGGGTGAGGGCTATGCATTATGCCTAGTTTAGGGTTAGAATAACATGTATGATTGGGACTAGAGCTAGAGCTAGTGTCGGAATTCGGGTTAGAATGATGGCAAGGATTAGGGATAATCATCATTTCTTGCTTAGGGTGTGTTGTAGGGTGTGATTAGTATTAGTGCTAGGCTATTAGATAGGGTCTGGGTAAGGGCTATGTCTAGGTGTAGGGTTAGGTTAATGCCTGGGTTTGAATTATGTTAATATTAGTGCTGGAGCGAGATTCGGAGTAAGAGTAGAGTTATTCCAGGATTAGTGTTACGATTCAGGCTTGATTTATACTTAGTAAGATTAGGATCATGTTCATGGCAAGAGTTAGGGTTCTTGTTAGTAGCTGAGTAAGAATTATGCTGGGTCTGGCACAATAGCCTAGCAGTAAAAGTTCTTGCCTTCCATGTGCCGAGATCACATTTGGTGCCAGTTCTAATTGCAGAAGGGCCGCTTCCCATCAGCAGCGTGACTGTGTTCTGGGAAAGCAATCTGGTATGGCCCAAAGCTTTGGGTTGCTGCACGCATGTGGAAGACCTGTGAGAGGCTGTGTGCTCCTGGCTTCAGATTGCTATGGCTATGGCAGTTATGGCTGCTTGGGGAGTGAATCATCAGATGGAAAATTTTCCTCTCTGTCTCTCCTGCTTTCTGTATATCTGACTTTGAAATGTAAAGAAAGAAATTATATAAAAAATGAATTATGGTAAGTTCAGATTGAATTTTTGACAAGGGTCAACTTCAGTGTTAGGATTCGGCCTACAGCGTGGCTGATGATTACAGCTGTAAAAGTCAAGAGACTGAGTTAGCATTACAGTCAGGGTTAGGCTTAGGAATAATGCTAAGGTTGGTTGTAGGTTTAGAGGTAGGTGTGGAAGGAGATTGAGGGTTAGGGTCAAGTTTAAGGCTGGGGTTTGAGATAGAGCTTGGGTTATTTCTTGAGATGATTATTATTTTTGTTTAGGATTAATGACAACCAAATCTTAACTCTCATCTAGCCCTAATGTGAGCACTAACCATAACCCTATCGTTAACCCTAAACTAATTCCCAATTCTAAATCTAACCCTGATTCTAAGTCGAGTCCTACCCCTCGCCCAAGTTCTAACCCTTAATCCTATAATGAATCCTACTGTATCTCTGACCCCAGCACTATCCAAAGCTCAAATTCTAAATCTAACCCTAATAATTATGCCCTAATGCAAACTTTAGCCCTGCCCTAATCCTAAAGATGGGTTTACCTTGAATTAAAGCTCTAACCATAAAACCAAATAAGTCTCAGATAATGGCCCTCTTCCTGTCCTAAACCTGACACTTCCCCTGACATTAACCTTAGCTCTAACCTGAACCCTCACACTGAGTTTCAACCAACTGCAGTCCTAGCCCTAACACTAATCATAGCTCTAAATCCTTTTACTAACTATTGCCCTAGTTCTAATGTTATCCTCTCTGTATAACCATTGAGGTATCCCTAATGTTAACCATAACATGAGCACCAATCATAGCCATAGTTGTAACTGTAGGCCTACTTTTCCTCCTAACTGAAAACCTAACCCTACTCTACCCTAAGAGTAACATCAAGTCATAGCCGTAACACTAACACTAACCTTAACCCTAAAACTAATATCCATTATCACTCTACTCCTAACTCTAGTTCTTTTTTTTTTTATTATTACATAGAGGAGGAGGACAGACAGACATGAACATCTTCCGTCCCATGATTCACTCCCCAAGTGAGCCGCAACGGCCGGTGCTGTGCTGATCCAAAGCCGGGAGCCAGGAACCTCTTTCGGGTCTCCCACATGGGTGCAGGGTCTCAAGGCTTTGGGCCATCCTTGACTACTTTCCCAGGCCACAAGCTGGGAGCTGGATGGGAAGTGGAGCTGCCGGGATTGGAACTGGCACCCATGTGGTATCCTGAGTGCATTCAAGGCGAGGACTTTAGCCACTAGTCCATGCTGCCGAGCCCTCTAGTTCTAACCTTAACTTCAACCTTAGCACTTGCCTTCACCCTAGGCCGAATGCTAACACCAGTCTTAAACCTAGTGACAATGTAGCACTCACCCAAACTTTTTTACTAGCCCATTCCTAACACTGCAGATTTCCTTAACCTTAACTGTAATGCTAACCCTAATGCCAATCAAATCTCTAGCCATAATCCTAACGCTAGTCTTAACTCTTACTATAAAACTAGCCCTAATTCTAATCTTAACCCCAACATTAATACTTATCATAGATCTATGCTTTGACTTAACCCTGTGCCAAACACTAACCGTAATCCTTGTCCATCTCTGCTGCTCACCCTAACCATAGTCCTACACCAATCATGATCCCAAGATTTTTAAAACAATGTAACTCATAATCTAAATATGAACGTTCAAGCTCAACATAATGCCAAGCAGAGTCATAGCTCCAAGTGTCACACCAGACCCAAACACAACACTAAAGATTCCCTTCATCCTGAACCAGCCGGGTTCCTGAAACAAATCTTCCCTGAGGCCAGCCCTTTCTGTAACTCTAAGCCAAGCCCTAGACTTTACCTGATCATACCCCTAGACCAAATGATGACCTGATTTCTACTACTAGTACTAAGTGCATCCCTAGCTCAAGCACAAATCAAACTCCTAAAGCTAACCAAAACTCCTTTTGGCTTTGTTTAATTCTATTTTTGACAATCTTGACATAGTTCATTAGAGTAAAAAGGTTCAAGGGCTACAGGACAGTGGGTAAGGCTATTATTTCCACATTCTCTTCTTTGACTGTATGTGGGGGTAAATGGGGAGGAAGATAAAGGGAGAAGTCGCACCCAGTCTCCACCGGACCCCAGGTCCCTGAATTGCTGCCAATCTTGCAACTGCAAGTACGATGAGGTCTCTGAAGCATACACTGATTGACACAGTCCATCTTCGAGTCTGCGTTTGCCCAGGTTTTCACTGCCAATACATGGCTGAGGTGGGTGATTGACTTGTTCTGTCTTCTGTCTTTTCTTGGTTAGGATTCTGAGTCCAACATTTTGATTGGGGAGGTCTCCAAAGAAATTTTGTGTGAGGTATTCCCAGTCCAGTTTCTTGAATGTACTAGCAAGTGCAGGGCCCGGCACAGCCCATCAGCCCGCTCAGCTGGTTGTTGCAGTTCCTGGGTTGGTTCTGTTTTCAGTCCCGACTTCCACTGGAACCAATGGGTGTTGCAGTCCAGCCTGATGCTGCCCAGCACAGGTTCGGCCATCACTCTTGCTTCACTCACATAACTTCTGTGGCTGTTCTGATGACAGGGAGCATTCTGATTGGCTGCATCTCAAAGACCTCACAGGACTGTGTGGCCCTATAACCTGTCCAGTCAGCAGCTGCCTGGTCATAGCAGCCTAGAATCCTGTAGCCTCAGCATTCTAGAAGAGCCATGGTGACAGCCTCCTCTGCATGGTGGAGAAAAATGGGTGAGTGGCTCAAGATCTGCTTTCTCTGGTCTTTCTTCCCCACAGGCCCTGGAAATGAGGATTTTCAGGCTCCATGGAAGGCAGCAGAGCGTGAGTGTGTGTGGTTGGGTTTCCGTTGAGTGTGAGTTTGGAAATCCGCTGAAAATGTGGTGAAGCCTAGGGCCTTTTCAACACTGGTAGTGTGAAAGCATTTCACTTTTCTGTCAGTCAGAATGCTTGTGCCTCTCCGATGAGCCAAATGGATCCTAGCTTCCCATTAAATGTAGTGTGTGGAAAAGCATTTGGATTGTAGAAGAGCCAGGTCAAGCTGATTTCCATAGGCAGACATTACATGACATTTCCTGTCATGGCTCTCAGTGAATTTTCTCTAGTGCAGTCCAGTGTCATGCAACTGGGTCACCATAGTGCAAAAGGGGTCAATACAAGGACAAGGTGAGGTTCGATGTTGTGGTTAGGTGTAGGGTTAGAATCAGGGTTATGATTTTATCTAGAGATATGATAGTGTTTATGTCAAAGCCTAGATTTAAGCTTAGGACTGATTTTTCTTTTCAAGGTTATATTAGGCCTATGTAAGTTATTCGGAATAGATCTAGGAAGAAGTTTAGATGTAATTAGGGTTAGGGGTAGAGCTAATGCTAAAGGTTAGGTTTAGTAGTGACATAACTTTTAGGATTGAGATATGATTTATTGTTAGCCCAGTGGTTAGGGTTTTGGATAAACTTACAAATAGAATTAGGTACAGACCTATGTTTTGTATGTTGCATTAAGCAGGATTCCCATTAGGATTTTTTGGGGGGGATAGATTAATGTTTGGGTTAGTGGCAGATACAGAGTCTTGCTGTATTTCTGGTTCATACTTAGTTTTCATTAGTGTTGGATTGAAGGTTATTGTTAGGATTGGTGTAAGGACTATGTGGCTTTAGAATAGAGTTAGGGTTACAATTAATGTGAGGATTAAAGCTTGGCTACATTTAGGGTTAAGATGCTGTTTTGTGTTTAGTTTTATGGTTAGGTTAGAGTCAATGGTAGGATTACTCTGCTTAGAGCTAGAGTTCATACCGGGGGAGGGCTAATGCTAGCGCTAAAGTTCTGCTAGGGTTAAGGTTAGGACACAATCTAGTGTTAGGTTTATGATTAAGGTTTGGCTACATTTGGATTTAGGTTTTGTGTTATAATTAGGGTAATGATTTGGCTTCGCATTAGGGTAAAGTTTCAGGTTAGCATTAGGGTTAGGTTTAGAAATACAGCTAGGGTAAGGTTCAGTATTAATGATAGGCTTAGTTATGTCTACATCTGTGTCAGGGTTGGAGTCAGGGTGAGGGCTATGCATTATGCCTAGTTTAGGGTTAGAATAACATGTATGATTGGGACTAGAGCTAGAGCTAGTGTCGGAATTCGGGTTAGAATGATGGCAAGGATTAGGGATAATCATCATTTCTTGCTTAGGGTGTGTTGTAGGGTGTGATTAGTATTAGTGCTAGGCTATTAGATAGGGTCTGGGTAAGGGCTATGTCTAGGTGTAGGGTTAGGTTAATGCCTGGGTTTGAATTATGTTAATATTAGTGCTGGAGCGAGATTCGGAGTAAGAGTAGAGTTATTCCAGGATTAGTGTTACGATTCAGGCTTGATTTATACTTAGTAAGATTAGGATCATGTTCATGGCAAGAGTTAGGGTTCTTGTTAGTAGCTGAGTAAGAATTATGCTGGGTCTGGCACAATAGCCTAGCAGTAAAAGTTCTTGCCTTCCATGTGCCGAGATCACATTTGGTGCCAGTTCTAATTGCAGAAGGGCCGCTTCCCATCAGCACCGTGACTGTGTTCTGGGAAAGCAATCTGGTATGGCCCAAAGCTTTGGGTTGCTGCACGCATGTGGAAGACCTGTGAGAGGCTGTGTGCTCCTGGCTTCAGATTGCTATGGCTATGGCAGTTATGGCTGCTTGGGGAGTGAATCATCAGATGGAAAATTTTCCTCTCTGTCTCTCCTGCTTTCTGTATATCTGACTTTGAAATGTAAAGAAAGAAATTATATAAAAAATGAATTATGGTAAGTTCAGATTGAATTTTTGACAAGGGTCAACTTCAGTGTTAGGATTCGGCCTACAGCGTGGCTGATGATTACAGCTGTAAAAGTCAAGAGACTGAGTTAGCATTACAGTCAGGGTTAGGCTTAGGAATAATGCTAAGGTTGGTTGTAGGTTTAGAGGTAGGTGTGGAAGGAGATTGAGGGTTAGGGTCAAGTTTAAGGCTGGGGTTTGAGATAGAGCTTGGGTTATTTCTTGAGATGATTATTATTTTTATTTAGGATTAATGACAACCAAATCTTAACTCTCATCTAGCCCTAATGTGAGCACTAACCATAACCCTATCGTTAACCCTAAACTAATTCCCAATTCTAAATCTAACCCTGATTCTAAGTCGAGTCCTACCCCTCGCCCAAGTTCTAACCCTTAATCCTATAATGAATCCTACTGTATCTCTGACCCCAGCACTATCCAAAGCTCAAATTCTAAATCTAACCCTAATAATTATGCCCTAATGCAAACTTTAGCCCTGCCCTAATCCTAAAGATGGGTTTACCTTGAATTAAAGCTCTAACCATAAAACCAAATAAGTCTCAGATAATGGCCCTCTTCCTGTCCTAAACCTGACACTTCCCCTGACATTAACCTTAGCTCTAACCTGAACCCTCACACTGAGTTTCAACCAACTGCAGTCCTAGCCCTAACACTAATCATAGCTCTAAATCCTTTTACTAACTATTGCCCTAGTTCTAATGTTATCCTCTCTGTATAACCATTGAGGTATCCCTAATGTTAACCATAACATGAGCACCAATCATAGCCATAGTTGTAACTGTAGGCCTACTTTTCCTCCTAACTGAAAACCTAACCCTACTCTACCCTAAGAGTAACATCAAGTCATAGCCGTAACACTAACACTAACCTTAACCCTAAAACTAATATCCATTATCACTCTACTCCTAACTCTAGTTCTTTTTTTTTTTTATTATTACATAGAGGAGGAGGAGAGACAGACATGAACATCTTCCGTCCCATGATTCACTCCCCAAGTGAGCCGCAACGGCCGGTGCTGTGCTGATCCAAAGCCGGGAGCCAGGAACCTCTTTCGGGTCTCCCACATGGGTGCAGGGTCTCAAGGCTTTGGGCCATCCTTGACTACTTTCCCAGGCCACAAGCTGGGAGCTGGATGGGAAGTGGAGCTGCCGGGATTGGAACTGGCACCCATGTGGTATCCTGAGTGCATTCAAGGCGAGGACTTTAGCCACTAGTCCATGCTGCCGAGCCCTCTAGTTCTAACCTTAACTTCAACCTTAGCACTTGCCTTCACCCTAGGCCGAATGCTAACACCAGTCTTAAACCTAGTGACAATGTAGCACTCACCCAAACTTTTTTACTAGCCCATTCCTAACACTGCAGATTTCCTTAACCTTAACTGTAATGCTAACCCTAATGCCAATCAAATCTCTAGCCATAATCCTAACGCTAGTCTTAACTCTTACTATAAAACTAGCCCTAATTCTAATCTTAACCCCAACATTAATACTTATCATAGATCTATGCTTTGACTTAACCCTGTGCCAAACACTAACCGTAATCCTTGTCCATCTCTGCTGCTCACCCTAACCATAGTCCTACACCAATCATGATCCCAAGATTTTTAAAACAATGTAACTCATAATCTAAATATGAACGTTCAAGCTCAACATAATGCCAAGCAGAGTCATAGCTCCAAGTGTCACACCAGACCCAAACACAACACTAAAGATTCCCTTCATCCTGAACCAGCCGGGTTCCTGAAACAAATCTTCCCTGAGGCCAGCCCTTTCTGTAACTCTAAGCCAAGCCCTAGACTTTACCTGATCATACCCCTAGACCAAATGATGACCTGATTTCTACTACTAGTACTAAGTGCATCCCTAGCTCAAGCACAAATCAAACTCCTAAAGCTAACCAAAACTCCTTTTGGCTTTGTTTAATTCTATTTTTGACAATCTTGACATAGTTCATTAGAGTAAAAAGGTTCAAGGGCTACAGGACAGTGGGTAAGGCTATTATTTCCACATTCTCTTCTTTGACTGTATGTGGGGGTAAATGGGGAGGAAGATAAAGGGAGAAGTCGCACCCAGTCTCCACCGGACCCCAGGTCCCTGAATTGCTGCCAATCTTGCAACTGCAAGTACGATGAGGTCTCTGAAGCATACACTGATTGACACAGTCCATCTTCGAGTCTGCGTTTGCCCAGGTTTTCACTGCCAATACATGGCTGAGGTGGGTGATTGACTTGTTCTGTCTTCTGTCTTTTCTTGGTTAGGATTCTGAGTCCAACATTTTGATTGGGGAGGTCTCCAAAGAAATTTGTGTGAGGTATTCCCAGTCCAGTTTCTTGAATGTACTAGCAAGTGCAGGGCCCGGCACAGCCCATCAGCCCGCTCAGCTGGTTGTTGCAGTTCCTGGGTTGGTTCTGTTTTCAGTCCCGACTTCCACTGGAACCAATGGGTGTTGCAGTCCAGCCTGATGCTGCCCAGCACAGGTTCGGCCATCACTCTTGCTTCACTCACATAACTTCTGTGGCTGTTCTGATGACAGGGAGCATTCTGATTGGCTGCATCTCAAAGACCTCACAGGACTGTGTGGCCCTATAAGCTGTCCAGTCAGCAGCTGCCTGGTCATAGCAGCCTAGAATCCTGTAGCCTCAGCATTCTAGAAGAGCCATGGTGACAGCCTCCTCTGCATGGTGGAGAAAAATGGGTGAGTGGCTCAAGATCTGCTTTCTCTGGTCTTTCTTCCCCACAGGCCCTGGAAATGAGGATTTTCAGGCTCCATGGAAGGCAGCAGAGCGTGAGTGTGTGTGGTTGGGTTTCCGTTGAGTGTGAGTTTGGAAATCCGCTGAAAATGTGGTGAAGCCTAGGGCCTTTTCAACACTGGTAGTGTGAAAGCATTTCACTTTTCTGTCAGTCAGAATGCTTGTGCCTCTCCGATGAGCCAAATGGATCCTAGCTTCCCATTAAATGTAGTGTGTGGAAAAGCATTTGGATTGTAGAAGAGCCAGGTCAAGCTGATTTCCATAGGCAGACATTACATGACATTTCCTGTCATGGCTCTCAGTGAATTTTCTCTAGTGCAGTCCAGTGTCATGCAACTGGGTCACCATAGTGCAAAAGGGGTCAATACAAGGACAAGGTGAGGTTCGATGTTGTGGTTAGGTGTAGGGTTAGAATCAGGGTTATGATTTTATCTAGAGATATGATAGTGTTTATGTCAAAGCCTAGATTTAAGCTTAGGACTGATTTTTCTTTTCAAGGTTATATTAGGCCTATGTAAGTTATTCGGAATAGATCTAGGAAGAAGTTTAGATGTAATTAGGGTTAGGGGTAGAGCTAATGCTAAAGGTTAGGTTTAGTAGTGACATAACTTTTAGGATTGAGATATGATTTATTGTTAGCCCAGTGGTTAGGGTTTTGGATAAACTTACAAATAGAATTAGGTACAGACCTATGTTTTGTATGTTGCATTAAGCAGGATTCGCATTAGGATTTTTTTGGGGGGATAGATTAATGTTTGGATTAGTGGCAGATACAGAGTCTTGCTGTATTTCTGGTTCATACTTAGTTTTCATTAGTGTTGGATTGAAGGTTATTGTTAGGATTGGTGTAAGGACTATGTGGCTTTAGAATAGAGTTAGGGTTACAATTAATGTGAGGATTAAAGCTTGACTACATTTCGGGTTAAGATGCTGTTTTGTGTTTAGTTTTATGGTTAGGTTAGAGTCAATGGTAGGATTACTCTGCTTAGAGCTAGAGTTCATACCGGGGGAGGGCTAATGCTAGCGCTAAAGTTCTGCTAGGGTTAAGGTTAGGACACAATCTAGTGTTAGGTTTATGATTAAGGTTTGGCTACATTTGGATTTAGGTTTTGTGTTATAATTAGGGTAATGATTTGGCTTCGCATTAGGGTAAAGATTCGGGTTAGCATTAGGGTTAGGTTTAGAAATACAGCTAGGGTAAGGTTCAGTATTAATGATAGGCTTAGTTATGTCTACATCTGTGTCAGGGTTGGAGTCAGGGTGAGGGCTATGCATTATGCCTAGTTTAGGGTTAGAATACCATGTATGATTGGGACTAGAGCTAGAGCTAGTGTCGGAATTCGGGTTAGAATGATGGCAAGGATTAGGGATAATCATCATTTCTGGCTTAGGGTGTGCTGTAGGGTGTAATTAGTATTAGTGCTAGGCTATTAGATAGGGTCTGGGTAAGGGCTATGTCTAGGTGTAGGGTTAGGTTAATGCCTGGGTTTGAATTATGTTAATATTAGTGCTGGAGCGAGATTCGGAGTAAGAGTAGCGTTATTCCAGGATTAGTGTTACGATTCAGGCTTGATTTATACTTAGTAAGATTAGGATCATGGTCATAGCAAGAGTTAGGGTTCTTGTTAGTAGCTGAGTAAGAATTATGCTGGGTCTGGCACAATAGCCTAGCAGTAAAAGTTCTTGCCTTCCATGTGCCGAGATCACATTTGGTGCCAATTCTAATTGCAGAAGGGCCGCTTCCCATCAGCACCGTGACTGTGTTCTGGGAAAGCAATCTGGTATGGCCCAAAGCTTTGGGTTGCTGCACCCATGTGGAAGACCTGTGAGAGGCTCTGTGCTCCTGGCTTCAGATTGCTATGGCTATGGCAGTTATGGCTGCTTGGGGAGTGAATCATCAGATGGAAAATTTTCCTCTCTGTCTCTCCTGCTTTCTGTATATCTGACTTTGAAATGTAAAGAAAGAAATTATATAAAAAATGAATTATGGCAAGTTCAGTTTGAATTTTTGACAAGGGTCAACTTCAGTGTTAGGATTCGGCCTACAGCGTGGCTGATGGTTACAGCTGTAAAAGTCAAGAGACTGAGTTAGCATTACAGTCAGGGTTAGGATTAGGATAATGCTAAGGTTGGTTCTAGGTTTAGAGGTAGGTGTGGAAGGAGATTGAGGGTTAGGGTCAAGTTTAAGGCTGGGGTTTGAGATAGAGCTTGGGTTATTTCTTGAGATGATTATTATTTTTGTTTAGGATTAATGACAACCAAATCTTAACTCTCATCTAGCCCTAATGTGAGCACTAACCATAACCCTATCGTTAACCCTAAACTAATTCCCAGTTCTAAATCTAACCCTGATTCTAAGTTGAATCCTACCCCTTGCCCAAGTTCTAATCCTTAATCCTATAATGAATCCTACTGTATCTCTGACCCCAGCACTATCCAAAGCTCAAATTCTACATCTAACCCTAATAATTATGCCCTAATGCAAGCTTTAGCCCTGCCCTAATCCTAAAGATGGGTTTACCTTGAATTAAAGCTCTAAGCATAATACCAAATAAGTCTTAGATAATGGCCCTCTTCCTGTCCTAAACCTGACACTTCCCCTGACATTAACCTTAGCTCTAACCTGAACCCTCACACTGAGTTTCAACCAACTGCAGTCCTAGCCCTAACACTAATCATAGCTCTAAATCCTTTTACTAACTATTGCCCTAGTTCTAATGTTATCCTCTCTGTATAACCATTGAGGTATCCCTAATGTTAACCATAACATGAGCACCAATCATAGCCATAGTTGTAACTGTAGTCCTACTTTTCCTCCTAACTGAAAACCTAACCCTACTCTACCCTAAGAGTAACATCAAGTCATAGCCATATCACTAACACTAACCTTAACCCTAAAATTAATATCCATCATCACTCTACTCCTAACTCTAGTTTTTTTTTTGTATTACAAAGTCAGACATACAGAGAGGAGGAGGAGAGACAGACATGAACATCTTCCATCCCATGATTCACTCCCCAAGTGAGCCGCAACGGCCGGTGCTGTGCTGATCCAAAGCCGGGAGCCAGGAACCTCTTTCGGGTTTCCCACATGGGTGCAGGGTCTCAAGGCTTTGGGCCATCCTTGACTGCTTTCCCAGGCCACAAGCTGGGAGCTGGATGGGAAGTGGAGCTGCCGGGATTGGAACTGGCACCCATGTGGGATCCCAAGTGCATTCAAGGCGAGGACTTTAGCCACTAGTCCATGCTGCCGAGCCCTCTAGTTCTAACCTTAACTTCAACCTCAGCACTTGCCTTCACCCTAGGCCAAATGCTAACACCAGTCTTAAACCTAGTGACAATGTAGCACTCACCCAAACTTTGATACTAGCCCATTCCTGACACTGCAGATTTCCTTAACCTTAACTGTAATGCTAACTCTAATGCCAATCAAATCTCTAGCCATAATCCTAACGCTAGTCTTAACTTTTACTGTAAAACTAGCCCTAATTCTAATCTTAACCCCAACATTAATACTTATCATAGATCCATGCTTTGACTTAACCCTGTGCCAAACACTAACCTTAATCCTTGTCCATCTCTACTGCTCACCCTAGCCATAGTCCTACACCAATCATAATCCCAAGATTTTTAAAACAATGTAACTCATAATCTAAATATGAACGTTCAAGCTCAACATAATGCCAAGCAGAGTCATAGTTCCAAATGTTACACCAGACCCAAACACAACACTAAAGATTCCCTTCATCCTGAACCAGCCGGGTTCCTGAAACAAATCTTCCCTGAGGCCAGCCCTTTCTGTAACTCTAAGCCAAGCCCTAGACTTTACCTGATCATACCCCTAGACCAAATGATGACCTGATTTCTACTACTAGTACTAAGTGCATCCCTAGCTCAAACACAACTCAAACTCCTAAAGCTAACCAAAACTCCTTTGGGCTTTGTTTAATTCTATTTTTGACAATCTTGACATAGTTCATTAGAGTAAAAAGGTTCAAGGGCTACAGGACAGTGGGTAAGGCTATTATTTCCACATTCTCTTCTTTGACTGTATGTGGGGGTAAATGGGGAGGGAGATAAAGGGAGAAGTCGCACTCAGTCTCCACCGGACCCCAGGTCCCTGATGTGGGGCATGCTCGGAGGGTCCTGCTCAAGTGGGTGTTTTGTTTGTTTGTTTTTTCTCAAGTGGTTTAGAGAGTTCAACAGTCATGAATTGCTGCCAATCTTGCAACTGCAGGTACGATGAGGTCTCTGAAGCATACATTGATTGACACAGTCCATCTTCGAGTCTGCGTTTGCCCAGGTTTTCACTGCCAATATATGGCTGAGGTGGGTGATTGACTTGTTCTGTCTTCTGTCTTTTCTTGGTTAGGATTCTGAGTCCAACATTTTGATCAGGGAGGTCTCCAAAGAAATTTTGTGTGAGGTATTCCCAGTCCAGTTTCTTGAATGTACTAGCAAGTGCAGGGCCCGGCACAGCCCATCAGCCCGCTCAGCTGGTTGTTGCAGTTCCTGGGTTTGGTTCTGTTTTCAGTCCCGACTTCCACTGGAACCAATGGGTGTTGCAGTCCAGCCTGATGCTGCCCAGCACAGGCTCGGCCATCACTCTTGCTTCACTCACATAACTTCTGTGGCTGTTCTGATGACAGGGAGCATTCTGATTGGCTGCATCTCAAAGACCTCACAGGACTGTGTGGCCCTATAAGCTGTCCAGTCAGCAGCTGCCTGGTCATAGCAGCCCAGAATCCTGTAGCCTCAGCATTCTAGAAGAGCCATGGTGACAGCCTCCTCTGCATGGTGGAGAAAAATGGGTGAGTGGCTCAAGATCTGCTTTCTCTGGTCTTTCTTCCCCACAGGCCCTGGAAATGAGGATTTTCAGGCTCCATGGAAGGCAGCAGAGCTTGACTGTGTGTGGTTGGGTTTCCGTTGAGTGTGAGTTTGGAAATCCGCTGAAAATGTAGTGAAGCCTAGGGCCTTTTCAACACTGGTAGTGTGAAAGCATTTCACTTTTCTGTCAGTCAGAATGCCTGGGCCTCTCCGATGAGCCAAATGGATCCTAGCTCCCCATTAAATGTAGTGTGTGGAAAAGCATTTGGATTGTAGAAGAGCCAAGTCAAGCTAATTTCCATAGGCAGACATTACATGACATTTCCTGTCATGGCTCTCAGTGAATTTTCTCTAGTGCAGTCCAGTGTCATGCAACTGGGTCACCATAGTGCAAAAGGGGTCAGTACAAGGATCAGGTGAGGTTCGATGTTGTGGTTAGGTGTAGGGTTAGAATCAGGGTTATGATTTTATCTAGAGATATGATAGTGTTTATGTCAAAGCCTAGATTTAAGCTTAGGACTGATTTTTCTTTTCAAGGTTATATTAGGCCTATGTAAGTTATTCGGAATAGATCTAGGAAGAAGTTTAGATGTAATTAGGGTTAGGGTTAGAACTAATGCTAAAGGTTAGGTTTAGTAGTGACATAACTTTTAGGATTGAGATATGACTTATTGTTAGCCCAGTGGTTAGGGTTTTGGATAAACTTACAAATAGAATTAGGTACAGACCTATGTTTTGTATGTTGCATTAAGCAGGATTCGCATTAGAATTTTTTGGGGGGGGATAGATTAATGTTTGGGTTAGTGGCAGATACAGAGTCTTGCTGTATTTCTGGTTCATACTTAGTTTTCATTAGTGTTGGATTGAAGGTTATTGTTAGGATTGGTGTAAGGACTATGTGGCTTTAGAATAGAGTTAGGGTTACAATGAATGTGAGGATTAAAGCTTGGCTACATTTAGGGTTAAGATGCTGTTTTGTGTTTAGTTTTATGGTTAGGTTAGAGTCAATGCTAGGATTAGTATGCTTAGAGCTAGAGTTCATACTGGGGGAGGGCTAATGCTAGCGCTAAAGTTCTGTAGGGTTAAGGTTAGGACACAATCTAGTGTTAGGTTTATGATTAAGGTTTGGCTACATTTGGATTTAGGTTTTGTGTTATAATTAGGGTAATGATTTGGCTTAGCATTAGGGTAAAGTTTCATGTTAGCATTAGGGTTAGGTTTAGAAATACAGCTAGGGTAAGGTTCAGTATTAATGATAGGCTTAGTTATGTCTACATCTGTGTCAGGGTTGGAGTCAGGGTGAGGGCTATGCATTATGCCTAGTTTAGGGTTAGAATAACATGTATGATTGGGACTAGAGCTAGAGCTAGTGTCGGAATTCGGGTTAGAATGATGGCAAGGATTAGGGATAATCATCATTTCTTGCTTAGGGTGTGTTGTAGGGTGTGATTAGTATTAGTGCTAGGCTATTAGATAGGGTCTGGGTAAGGGCTATGTCTAGGTGTAGGGTTAGGTTAATGCCTGGGTTTGAATTATGTTAATATTAGTGCTGGAGCGAGATTCGGAGTAAGAGTAGAGTTATTCCAGGATTAGTGTTACGATTCAGGCTTGATTTATACTTAGTAAGATTAGGATCATGGTCATAGCAAGAGTTAGGGTTCTTGTTAGTAGCTGAGTAAGAATTATGCTGGGTCTGGCACAATAGCCTAGCAGTAAAAGTTCTTGCCTTCCATGTGCCGAGATCACATTTGGTGCCAGTTCTAATTGCAGAAGGGCCGCTTCCCATCAGCACCGTGATTGTGTTCTGGGAAAGCAATCTGGTATGGCCCAAAGCTTTGGGTTGCTGCACGCATGTGGAAGACCTGTGAGAGGCTCTGTGCTCCTGGCTTCAGATTGCTATGGCTATGGCAGTTATGGCTGCTTGGGGAGTGAATCATCAGATGGAAAATTTTCCTCTCTATCTCTCCTGCTTTCTGTATATCTGACTTTGAAATGTAAAGAAAGAAATTATATAAAAAATGAATTATGGCAAGTTCAGATTGAATTTTTGACAAGGGTCAACTTCAGTGTTAGGATTCTGCCTACAGCGTGGCTGATGATTACAGCTGTAAAAGTCAAGAGACTGAGTTAGCATTACAGTCAGGGTTAGGCTTAGGAATAATGCTAAGGTTGGTTGTAGGTTTAGAGGTAGGTGTGGAAGGAGATTGAGGGTTAGGGTCAAGTTTAAGGCTGGGGTTTGAGATAGAGCTTGGGTTATTTCTTGAGATGATTATTATTTTTGTTTAGGATTAATGACAACCAAATCTTAACTCTCATCTAGCCCTAATGTGAGCACTAACCATAACCCTATCTTTAACCCTAAGCTAATTCCCAATTCTAAATCTAACCCTGATTCTAAGTCGAGTCCTACCCCTCGCCCAAGTTCTAACCTTAATCCTATAATGAATCCTACTGTATCTCTGACCCCAGCACTATCCAAAGCTCAAATTCTACATCTAACCCTAATAATTATGCCCTAATGCAAACTTTAGCCCTGCCCTAATCCTAAAGATGGGTTTACCTTGAATTAAAGCTCTAACCATAAAACCAAATAAGTCTCAGATAATGGCCCTCTTCCTGTCCTAAACCTGACACTTCCCCTGACATTAACCTTAGCTCTAACCTGAACCCTCACACTGAATTTCAACCAACTGCAGTCCTAGCCCTAACACTAATCATAGCTCTAAATCCTTTTACTAACTATTGCCCTAGTTCTAATGTTATCCTCTCTGTATAACCATTGAGGTATCCCTAATGTTAACCATAACATGAGCACCAATCATAGCCATAGTTGTAACTGTAGTCCTACTTTTCCTCCTAACTGAAAACCTAACCCTACTCTACCCTAAGAATAACATCAAGTCATAGCCGTAACACTAACACTAACCTTAACCCTAAAACTAATATCCATTATCACTCTACTCCTAACTCTAGTTCTTTTTTTTTATTACAAAGTCAGACATACAGAGAGGAGGAGGAGAGACAGACATGAACATCTTCCGTCCCATGATTCACTCCCCAAGTGAGCCGCAACGGCCGGTGCTGTGCTGATCCAAAGCCGGGAGCCAGGAACCTCTTTCGGGTCTCCCACATGGGTGCAGGGTCTCAAGGCTTTGGGCCATCCTTGACTGCTTTCCCAGGCCACAAGCTGGGAGCTGGATGGGAAGTGGAGCTGCCGGGATTGCAACTGGCACCCATGTGGGATCCCGAGTGCATTCAAGGCGAGGACTTTAGCCACTAGTCCATGCTGCCGAGCCCTCTAG
Source organism: Ochotona princeps (assembly GCF_030435755.1). Taxonomy (NCBI): domain Eukaryota; kingdom Metazoa; phylum Chordata; class Mammalia; order Lagomorpha; family Ochotonidae; genus Ochotona; species Ochotona princeps. Next base: position 127,203,236 of record NC_080833.1, read on the forward strand.
TTCTAACCTTAACTTCAACCTCAGCACTTGCCTTCACCCTAGGCCGAATGCTAACACCAGTCTTAAACCTAGTGACAATGTAGCACTCACCCAAACTTTTATACTAGCCCATTCCTAACACTGCAGATTTCCTTAACCTTAACTGTAATGCTAACCCTAATGCCAATCAAATCTCTAGCCATAATCCTAACGCTAGTCTTAACTTTTACTATAAAACTAGCCCTAATTCTAATCTTAACCCCAACATTAATACTTATCATAGATCTATGCTTTGACTTAACCCTGTGCCAAACACTAACCTTAATCCTTGTCCATCCATACTACCAGCCCTAATCATAAAGCTTGTCAAATCCTATTCACACATTAAAAAAAAATCTAACTGAAATATGAGCATCAAAGCTAAACATAGTGCCAACAAGTCATAGCCCTAGTTGAAACCCCCAGACCTAAACACAACACTAAAGATGCTATTAATCCTGAACCTAGCTCTAAACCTAAAACAACCCTGCCGTATGGCCAACCCTGTGTATAATTCTAAGCCAATCTCTATACTTTACCTAACATTGCCCGTAACTGAATGGTGACCCTATTTCTACCACCAAGAGAATCCCTAGCTCAAACACAAATCAAACTCCTAACTCATTCAAGAAATAAACTAATAGCTATGTATATAACCATAACCACTACCTTTACCATAATTATAACCCTAGTCTTGATTCTCTCTGGAAACCAGCTAAAGCCAATTTTGGAGCTCAGGAAGGGTGCATGAATGGGCAGGAAGGAAGACAAGGAGAGACACAGGCCACTACAGTGTGGTGCAAATTAGAGACAACTCAGAACAGTTGCTGTTTTTATTTCTTAGGAAGCATCATAAGCTTTTATATATATATCCAATTATTTTATTTGCACCCTTTGATTAAAAGAATGATTACAAAAACAATTTTGTAATGAAGATTCACTCCCCAAGTGAGCACAACAGATGGTGCTGTGCTGAACCGAAGCCATGCATCAGGTACCTCCTCCAGTTCTCCTACACGGTTGCAGGGCCCCAAGGATTTGGGCCATCTTCAACTGCTTCCCCAGGCAACAAGCAGGAGCTGGATGAGAAGTGGAGCAGCCAGGATTAGAAGCAGCACCCATATATGATCCTGGCACATTCAAGGCAAGGAATTTAGCCACTAGGCCACCGAGCTGAGCTCTCAAAAGCAATTCTAAAATATATTATTTTTCTTTATGAAAACATTCTCAGCAAGCCATTGCTCATTCAAACCTGTAGTCACCCGGCTGAAGCCAGGAACTCCACAGAAGGCAGCACATGTAGTTACATAGTGACAGCGGTTTACAGTTTATTATAGATTTAATGATAGGATGTGGACAAGGACTAGGACTAATTTTAGAATCAGGCCTAGATTTAGAATTAGAAGGCAGCTTGGTGTTAGCTATAGGGTTATGGTTAGTGTTTGCAGTAGGGCTAGAGGAGAGTTAAAATGAGGGCTGTGGCTAACCCTGAGCACAGACAGTAGCAATCTCAAGAACTAAGCCTAGCCCTAACTCAAATCCCAACGTTTAACTTTATCCTAATCCACAGTCTCCTTCTAGCCCCAACCCTGACCCTAGCACCAAATTTTGCAACTGCTTATCCTAACCCTGATAATAATGCTAACTCAGTCTGTTGATTTCTTACAGTTGTTGTCATCACCCAAGCTGTAGCCTGAATCCTAACACTAATGATGGCCCTACTCTTAAATTCAAACTGATCTAGCTGTAATTCATTTTAAAAATTACTCCTTTTTATTTCAATGTCAGATATAGAGAGAGCAGGAGAGACAGAGAGGAAAATCTTCCATCTGATGATTCACTTCCCAAGATGTCACAATGGCCAGAGCCGCACCAATCTGAAGACAGGAGCCTCTTACAAGACATGCGCAGGTTCACAAACCTTTGGGCGATCCTAGACTGTTTTCCTAGGAGACAAGCCAGGAGTTGGATGGGAAGTGAGGCTTCTGGGATTAGAACTAGAACCCATATGTGATCTCGGCACGTGTAAGGCAGGAAGTTTAACTCCTAGGCTATTGTGCCAGACCCACCATAATGCAACTCAGATACTACCATAACCTTAACCCAAGGTATGAACATGCCCCTAACCCTATTCAGAAGAGGTTTAAAATCTCAAGAAAAAGCCATAGCCCTAACTCTGACCCCAACCTTAAACTTGATTCTAATCATAAATCTCCTTCCAGCCCTTACTCGAAACCTAGTACCAACCTTAGCATGATCTTTTACCCTAACCTGTGTATAATGCTAACTCAGTCTCTTGACTTTTTATACATATAATCAACAGCCAAGCTATAGGCCTAATCCTAAACCTGACATTGACCCTAGTCATAAATTCAAGCTGAACTAGCCATAATTTGTTTGTTTTTAAGAATTGTTACTTTTTATTGGAACGTAATATTTACAGCACTTACCCAACCCCTATTTCAAAGCCTAGCCCTAAAACCAATTACAACCTAGAACACACCCTAAACTAAAAAGGATTATCTCAAACCCTTGCCATCATCCTAACCCTCATGCTGATACTAGCTCTTGCTCTAGCCCCAATCCATAAAGTGATCCTAGCCCTAAATCCAACCAAATCCCTAGTCCTAACACTGACTCCAACCCTGACACAGATGGAGCCATCACTGTAATACTAAGCCTAGCCTTAATACTGAACCTTACCCTAGCTGTATTTCTAAACCTAACACTAATGATAACTGGAATCATCACCCTAATTATAACATGAATCCTAAATCCAACTGTAGCCAAAACCTCAGTCATAAACCTAACACTAGATTTGGACCTAACCTTAATCCTAGAAGAACTTTAGCACTAGCATTAGCCCACACCCTAACATGAACTCTAGCTCTAAACATAAAAATTCTAGCAATGACTCTAATCTCACCATAATACTAAACTTAACATAAAAAACTTCTTAATCCTCAATGTAGACACAGGTTTAACCTTAACATTAATTGTTTTAATTGTAAACCAAACTCTATTCTAATGCCACACAGTCCTTACCCCAATCCTAACAGTAACACTCAATCAAGCATCAATGAAAACTAAGTTTGAACCTGAAATATAACCTAAACACTATATTTATCATTAACCAAAACTATCTATACCTAATACTAATCTATCACTAATATTAATTATCCCTAATAGTAATCCTAATGCAAATCCTACTTCATGCAACATACAAAACTAGTGCTGTACCTAATCCTATTTGTAAGTTTAAACCTAACACTAACAATAAGGCTAAATATAGCTCAAATCTCAATCCTAACAGTAACTTCAGTATCCAATCTAACCTTTAGCATTAGCCCTAGCCCTAACCCTAATTACATGTAGTCTTAACCCTAGTTCTATTCCTAATGATAACCCAAGTCATAGGCCTAAATGGAACCCTAACACTAACATTTGCCCTAACCATAAATCTAGGCTTTGACCTAATCACTACCATATCAATAGATACAATGATAACCCCTGATCCTAACCCTACACTGAACCACAACATTAAGACTAACCATGTCCCTGAAGAGACATCCTTTACACTATGGTGTGCCTGTTTCACAACATTGTATTCAAACAGGAAAAACTCACTGAGCGCAATAGCAGGAATTGGCATGTGATCTGCGTACACAAATCAGCTTGACTTGGCTCCTGTACATTCCATATATTTTTCCCAACACTACCTTTAGTGGGGATCAGTTTAGTTCCTTGAAGAGACACAAGTATTCGCATCGATGGAAAAGTGAAATGCTTTGATAGTACCTGTGTTGAAAAGGCCCTAGGCTTCACAACATTTTCAGCGGATTTCCAAACTCACACTCAAGGGAAACCCAGCCCCACACACTCACGCTTTGCTGGCTTCCATGGTGTCTGAATGTCTCCCTGCCAGGGACTGTGGGGAAGAAAGATGAAAGAAAGCAGATCTTGAGCCACTCACCATCTTTCTCCACCACACAGAGGAGGCTGTCTGTCACCATGGCTTTTCTAGAATGCTGATGCTGCAGGATTCTGGGCTGCTATGACCAGGCAGCTGCTGATTTGACAGCTTGTATGGCCATGGATCCCTATGAGATAAAAAAGATGCAGCCAATCAGAATGCTCCCTGTCACCAGGACAGCCACATGCAGTTATGTGAGTGAAGCAAGAGTGAGAGCCCAGGCCGGAGCTCACTTTCAGAGCTTTGATAATTCACTTGTGTAAAACATTATCTTTTGATGAAAAATATAGTAAAATATGTGATATGGAAGAAGAGTCATTAGAAAATAATTTAAATGATCAAAATATATAGAAATGAACAAAATGGAAGTCCAGGAAAATCTGAGCCGTGGCCCAGCATGGGTGTCTATGTCCCCCAGCCTTGTGGCTGTTGCTTGGGTTACCCATACCAGCCCTGACTTCCTGCTGGGGATAATAGCTCTGCATGCAGTGATGCTAGGTAGGTTGAAGGTCCTGGGCTTGTTGGCAGCCAGTGCACCCACTGGCACCAGGCTCTACCTGCTGGCCACTCAATGACAAGCTCTGGGCTTTTGGGGGCGTGGAATTACCTCCTAGCCATATCCATGGATAAGGCCACATTACCTGTAGGGTGAGGAATGTATCCTGAGTGCACCCAATGACAGGGCCACAGTACTTGCAGGTAAGCGAGGAGATTGAAACTTCAATGTTTGGAAGGAAGAGACCTGTAGATATATTTTCTGTTAGACTGACGTTCCAACCCCCACTCAAGTCCCAGGTTGGGCTTATTAGCATGGAACATTGCTGACAACCACATGACAACACACATATAAGCTCTGGCTGGGGATCTTTCCTTGGGCCATCCTGTGCCACTTTCCCAGACCACAAGCAGGGAGCTGGATGGGAAGTGGAACTGAGGGACTAGAACTGGTGCCTATATGGGATCCCGGGTCATTCAAGGCGAGGACTTTAGCCACTAGGCCACGCCACCGGGCCCTGGGTTACATCTTCTCATGACCACACTCCATGCTTCAGTGTAAATGTGGACAAGAAAACAATCAACAAACAGAAACATAAGACCTGAGATTCGACTATGAAGCAACTACAGATGAAATAATCAATTCATCAATCAACCAACCAATAAATCAAAGCATATTCTACAAAATCCAAGCCAACTTCCACAAATTGGCAAGAGGACTAGACCCAATGAATGGAAAGCAAGAATCTAACAGAAAACACAAGGTCTAAGCAACTATTTGGAGCATAAATATATAACTACACACTACAAAAAATATCCTACATAATTCAATCTCTAAATTACTCAATTCTCATGGTGACTGCATCCAAAGGAGGAAGTAGAACACTTTACACAATGATACAAAGGCACCAAGAACCAACACAAAATGCTATTCCATCAGAAAAGGAGGAGCAGGCAGGAGGTGAGTCTAGGAAGGGTGACTACCTAAAAAAGAAATGCATCAAAAAGAAGATGTATGTATGTAAGTTTTGTAAGTATTCTTTCCAATATACTTGTTAATATCACCCATGACAAAACATAACACATGGGTGGGGAGCATGAAGAGAAGTTCCAAAAGAAGTATATGGGTGAATAGTTATGGACGTTTAACATGCATAGGATTATAACAACTGCCAATCATTGTGTCAAGCTCCAGATCACAGTGAGGTAGCAGGCCCATGGACAGATGATTTGGTCCAACAATAAGGTGACCACACAACAACTTTGGAGGGCTATGACCAAATGAATTATCAAAGCTCTGAAAGTGAGCTCCGGCCTGGGCTCTCACTCTTGCTTCACTCACATAACTGCATGTGGCTGTCCTGGTGACAGGGAGCATTCTGATTGGCTGCATCTGTAAGACCTCACAGGGCTGTGTGACCATACACGCTGTCCAATCAGCAGCTGCCTGGTCATAACAGCCCAGAATCCTGCAGCATCAGCATTCTAGAAAAGCCATGGTGACAGACAGCCTCCTCTGTGTGGTGGAGAAAGATGGTGAGTGGCTCAAGATCTGCTTTCTTTCATCTTTCTTCCCCACAGTCCCTGGCAGGGAGACATTCAGACACCATGGAAGCCAGCAAAGCGTGAGTGTGTGGGGCTGGGTTTCCCTTGAGTGTGAGTTTGGAAATCCGCTGAAAATGTTGTGAAGCCTAGGGCCTTTTCAACACAGGTACTATCAAAGCATTTCACTTTTCCATCGATGCGAATACTTGTGTCTCTTCAAGGAACTAAACTGATCCCCACTAAAGGTAGTGTTGGGAAAAATATATGGAATGTACAGGAGCCAAGTCAAGCTGATTTGTGTACGCAGATCACATGCCAATTCCTGCTATTGCGCTCAGTGAGTTTTTCCTGTTTGAATACAATGTTGTGAAACAGGCACACCATAGTGTAAAGGATGTCTCTTCAGGGACATGGTTAGTCTTAATGTTGTGGTTCAGTGTAGGGTTAGGATCAGGGGTTATCATTGTATCTATTGATATGGTAGTGATTAGGTCAAAGCCTAGATTTATGGTTAGGGCAAATGTTAGTGTTAGGGTTCCATTTAGGCCTATGACTTGGGTTATCATTAGGAATAGAACTAGGGTTAAGACTACATGTAATTAGGGTTAGGGCTAGGGCTAATGCTAAAGGTTAGATTGGGTATTGAAGTTACTGTTAGGATTGAGATTTGAGCTATATTTAGCCTTATGGTTAGTGTTAGGTTTAAACTTACAAATAGGATTAGGTACAGCACTAGTTTTGTATGTTGCATGAAGTAGGATTTGCATTAGGATTACTATTAGGGATAATTAATATTAGTGATAGATTAGTATTAGGTATAGATAGTTTTGGTTAATGATAAATATAGTGTTTAGGTTATATTTCAGGTTCAAACTTAGTTTTCATTGATGCTTGATTGAGTGTTACTGTTAGGATTGGGGTAAGGACTGTGTGGCGTTAGAATAGAGTTTGGTTTACAATTAAAACAATTAATGTTAAGGTTAAACCTGTGTCTACATTGAGGATTAAGAAGTTTTTTATGTTAAGTTTAGTATTATGGTGAGATTAGAGTCATTGCTAGAATTTTTATGTTTAGAGCTAGAGTTCATGTTAGGGTGTGGGCTAATGCTAGTGCTAAAGTTCTTCTAGGATTAAGGTTAGGTCCAAATCTAGTGTTAGGTTTATGACTGAGGTTTTGGCTACAGTTGGATTTAGGATTCATGTTATAATTAGGGTGATGATTCCAGTTATCATTAGTGTTAGGTTTAGAAATACAGCTAGGGTAAGGTTCAGTATTAAGGCTAGGCTTAGTATTACAGTGATGGCTCCATCTGTGTCAGGGTTGGAGTCAGTGTTAGGACTAGGGATTTGGTTGGATTTAGGGCTAGGATCACTTTATGGATTGGGGCTAGAGCAAGAGCTAGTATCAGCATGAGGTTTAAGAAGGAGAATTATGGTTAGTATTAAGTTTAGTTTTTTTAGAGTTAGGGCTGGGATTATTTATTGAGGTTTAAACCTCTTCTGAATAAGGTTAGGGGTATGGTCATTGCAATGGTTAGTGTTACGGTTAGTATCTGTGTGTGAATTATGCTGGGTCCGGCACAATAGCCCAGGAGTTAAAGTTCTTGCCTTACAGGGTGTGAGATCACATATGGGTTCCCGTTCTCATCACAGGAGCCCTGCTTTCTATGCAGCTCCTAGTTTGTGGCCTGGTGAGGCAGTCTAGGATCACCCAAAGGTTTGGGAACCTCCCATATCTTGTAAGATGCTCTTGGCTCCTGGCTTCAGATTGGTGCATCCCTGGCAATTGTGACATTGTGGGGAGTGAATCATCAGATGGAAGATTTTCCTCTCTGTCTCCTGTTCTCTCTATATCTGACTTTGAAATAAGAAGGAGTAATTTTTTTGAATGTGTTAATGCTAATTCAGGTTGTATTTAAGAAGAGAGTCAATGTTAGTGTTACAATTCAGCCTTCAGCTTGACTGATGGCTACAGATACAAAATGTCAGCAGCCTGAGTTAGCATTAGGGTCAAGGTTAGGATTAGGAGTAATGCTAACATTAGTGCTAGATTTAGGGTTGCGGCTGGAAGCAGACTGTGGATTATATTAAAGTTTGAGGTTGGGGTTTGAGTTAGGGCGAGGGTTAGTTCTTGAGACTGTTACTGTCTATGCTCAGGGTTAGCCGCACCCCTCATCTTAACTCTCATCTAGACCTACTGCGAGCACTAACCATAACCCTATAGCTAACACTAAGCTGATTTCCAATTCGAAATTTAGACCTAATCCGAATCTAGTCCTAGTTCTAATCTTAATTCTTGTGCACATCCCATCATTCAATCTATAACCAACTGTAACCCTATTGTAGCTCTCATCCCAACTGTAGCCCTAGCCCTAGCTCTAATTCTAGCTCCAAATCCTTATCCTGACCTTTGCCTGAATCCTTATGCTAACCTTTCTGTATAGCCATTGAAGTATCCATAACATTAACCATAACATGAACACCAATCATACCCATAGTCCTAACTCTACTCCTACTCTTCATCCTAACCCAAAACCTAATCCTAACCCCACCCTAAGAGTAATACCAAGTCACAGCCCTGATACTAACACTAACCTTAACCCTAAACTTAATGCCCATTATCACTCTATTGACTCTAATTTTAACCTTTTTAAAAAAGATTTATTTATTTTTTTTTCATTACGAAGTCTGATGTAGTGAGAGGAGGAGAGACAGAGAGTAAGATTTTCCATGCGATGATTCACTCCCCAAGTGACAGCAACGGCCGGTGCTGTGCTGATCCAAAGCTGGAAACCAGGAAACTCTTCCAGTTCTCCCATGTGGGTGCAGGGTCCCAAAGCCTTCAGCCATCCTCGACTGCTTTCCCAGGTCACAAGCAGTGAGTTGTATGGGAAGTGGAGCTGCCGGGATTAGAACTGATGCCCATATGGGATCCTGGGGTGTTCAAGGCAAGGACATTAGCTGCTAGTTCACACTGCCTGGCCTGTAATTTTAATCTTAATCTCAACATTTGCATTTGCCTTAACCCCAGCCCTAATGCTAACACCAATCTTAATCCTAGAGACAATGGCAGCACTCACCCAATTTTTAATACTAGCCCTTTCCTGACACTACAAGTTTCCTTAATCATAACTGTAATCCTAACAATATTGCCAATCAAATCTCTATCCTTATTTCTAATACTAGTGTTAACTCTTACTATAGAACTAGCCCTAATCAATCTTAACCTAATGCAAATACCTGTCATAGTCCTATGCTTTTCCTTAACCCTATGCCAAAAACTAACCCTAATTCTTGCCCATCCATACTACCAGCTCTAACCATAATCCTAGTCAAATGCTATTTCCAGAATTTTAATGCAATCTAACTGAAATGTGAGCATTAAACTAAACATAATGCCAACCATAGTCATAGACCCAACTGTAACACCAGATTTAAAGGCAACACTAAAGATTCCCTTAATCATGAACCTAGCCCTATTCCTGATACAAACCTTCCCTAAAGACAACCCTGTGTATAACTTTAAGGCAAGCCCTAAGCTTTACCTAACAATACCACTAGACCAAATGACCCTACTAAGAGCATCCCCAGTTCAAACACAAATCAAACTCCTAAAGACAACCCTAATTCTTACAATAATCATAGCCATAGCCATAACCATATATGTGACCATAACCATAACAATCATCATAGTTTTACCTCTAGTCCTAATTCTTGCTGGAGACCAGCTGCAGCGAATTTCAGAGTTCAGGAAGGGTGCATGATTGGCACGAAAGAAGAGAAGGTGAGACACAAAGCACTACAGTGTGATACTTATACTAGACAACTCAGAATAGTTGCCTTCTTTATTTTATAGGAAGCATCAGAAGGTTTTACACAACATCCAGTTGTTTTATTACCACACTTTGATTAAAGAATGATTATCAAAATAATTCTAAAAAATTATCACATTACTTTATGAAAATATTCTCAGCAAGCCATTGCTCATTCCAACCTGGGGTCACCTGGCTGAAGCAAGGAACTCCACGATTGGCAGGACATGCAGTTACAGACTGAAAGGCAATTTACGCATATGCAAAGCCAATTTTCTCTAAACATATACTAATATTACCTAAAAGTCAAGAATACAAAATTTATAAGGAAGTTTATCAAATCAAGTAATTTATGATAACATATATCATAGATTTTTATTAAATGTTATCTTAGTCATACACTAGTAAATCATCACCTTCATCTAGTACTGATGCAATTGTTTGCTTAAGAATTGCTTGCCTGCCATTGGCCAGGTACCTTGGTTAAACAGGCTATTCATCTACCTTTCCAGTGCCAGAATCTGTGTAGGCACTTGTTCATGTGCCAGCTTCTCCATGTCTGATCTGACTCCATGCTTATGGCCTAGAAAAGCAGTGGCCAATGGCCTAAGTTTTTTTTTGCTTGTTTTTACTTTTCTGAAGTGGGTTAATTTTTTTAAGATGTATTGGTTTTTAATGTAAAGTCAGATATACAAAGAGGAGGAGAGACAGAGAGGAAGATCTTCTGAGCACTGATTCACACCCCAAGTGGCCACAATGGTCAAAGTTGAGCTGATCCAAAGCCAGGAGCCCAGAGTTTCTTTTGGTCTCCCAGGAGGGTGGAGGCTCCCAAGGCTTTGCATGGCCCAAGTATTTGATACTCTGCGCCTACACAGGAGACCCAAGTAAGTCCAGTTCAGTTCTGCTCATTGTGGCCTCTCCTTCTCTCTATAAAGCTGCCTTTTCAAATTAAAGTGAAATAATTTTTGTTTATGAAAATGTTGCCTGCCACAGCATTGCCCTAAAACTCATTTGAATGTTGTGTTGTCTTTGTGTTAATATTCTGTCAAGACAAAGGTTTAAAACACTATTCTCTGTGTATTCACAAGGAAGGTTTCATTGCTGACATTATGTGATTCCTTTAAAGGATGACCACAGTCCTTGGGACCCTGTACCCACATACTGAAATTGGAATAGCTCCTGGCTCCTGACTTTCAAAGGCTCTGCCGCAGCTATTAAGGCCATTTAGAGTGACTGAAGAGATGGATAATGTTCTGCTGTGTGTCTCAGTCATTTTTTTAAAAAAGATTTATTTATGTGGAAAGGCAGATATGCAGAGAGGAGAAGAAACAGAGAGGAAGATCTTGTGTCCAATGATTCACTCCCTAAGCAGCTGCAATGGCTGGAGCTGAGCCAAACCAAAACCAGAAACCTGGAGAATCTCCCAAGCGGGTGCAGTGCCCCAAATCATTGGGCTGTGCTTGACTGCTTTCCCAGGCCACGAGAAGGGAGCTGGATGGGAAGCAGGGCCCGATGCAATAGCATAGTGGGTAAAGTCCCAGCCTTGAACTCACTGGGATCCCATCTGGACACCAATTCTGATCCAATCCAGCTCCCTGTGGCCTGGGAATGCAATCCAGGAAGGCCCAAGCCTTTGGGACCCTGCACCCTTATGGGAGACCCGGAGGAAACTCCTGGCTGCTGGGTTCAGATTGACTCAGCACAAGCATTTGTGGCACCTTGGGGAGTGAACCATGCCATGGAATATTTTCCTCTCTGTCTGTCTACCTTTCTGCATATCTGCCTTTTAAATAAAAATAAAAAATATTGAAAAAAAAACAGTCAAATGAACCAATATTAAAAAACCAACACAAAGAAGAAAGTCCCAAAACCTATTGAACATTCAGCAAATTTTAATTCATTTTTGTGGTTGTCACCCAGTTTTAGGATTCTAGACTTTAACAGGATATAGAACTAGAGACAAGGAAAGAGGCCAGCAGGAGAAAGCGACCCCTACTGACAGAAAGCTCAAACTGCAATATAGGAACCTTATCTCAGATCTGATGTGAAGCCCCTCCCCTTTTCCCCCTCCAGGTGTCCACCCTTAAGCCCAGTGTCTTTCTCATTGGCTGTGCACAGTATGACTTCTGTGCAAGTGGCCTTGAAACCCTGCTTCAGAAGAAGGCTGGCTGATGTGTTCCAGTACCACCATTCCTGCTTGGCTGGTTCTGCTCCTGAGAGAGGCCCAAGAGTTGAGCCAGTGCTGCCCTGTGAACTCCCTGCCCCACAGGAGCCCTCTGGAGGACACCGGACTCCTCAGGAGCTGGGAAGTGGTGAGTGTGTGAGCACATTTCCTCAGGCCCCAGGGCTGGAGGGGACGGGAGGTAGACCTTGTTGTCCCACTCTGCAGCCCTGACCTTGAACCTTAAGACTCCCATCTTCCCAAATTGTGCAGTGAGGAGGATGGGAGAGTGCCCATGGATAGATTGATATTCACGTTGGTCTGATTTTCTGTCTCTCTCTCTCTCTCGGAAATCGAGACTTCTGTTTTCCTTTGCCCTAATTCAAAGCTGATGTTTAAGGATCAGTGCAGAAATGATTGAGCTCTTGTTTGTCTCAGCCTTGCCTAGCTAGGGAGTAAAACCTTTGCAAAGGCCTGAGTAAATGCTCGGACAATGTGCTTGGGGTACCCAGGAGTTTCATTTTGCATCAATAAAATTGTCAACTCATAGGTGTTTATGTACCCACAAAGAATTATGGTGAAGGAGCAATTCTGGTGGCCAGATCACTTATCAATTTGTGAGTGTATTTGGTTGAATAAAAAAATACTGTTTTTGTGCTCAGTATATGGCACAAGTATTTTATGGTGATGGGGATTTCCTAAGACAAATGAGTAGCCCTTATTCTATATAACGTGCACACCCAGAACGAAGATAAGCTAAGGTTAAGGAGATACGTCTGGGTGGGGTTCCCAGATAACTTCTTAAATGGGGTAAAAGATCAGAGAGACCTAACACCTGCTCTCCATTGACATTAACCTGCACCTGTGTATATAGTTTATGCCTTGACTCTGAGGCCTCTATTGCCAGTAGATGAAGAAAGAATTGGGTTGTTTAGGATTTCGTTGTTGGTGTTAAATTTGTATTTGGCAGCATAGCACATCTGGTGTTAGAATTGCTAAGAGAAAATCCCAGTGGCCCCAAGTATCACTGGGTTTGAGTGTGCTGTTTCAAAAGGGAACTAAGAAGCTGGAGGTGACACTGCAGGCTGTGAGGAGTTCCCAGGTCCACACTGTCACATTGCTGGCTGCTTAGGATTCCCTCAGTCAGTGCAGTGTGTCCTCTTGGCACAGTGTCCACAGTGAGAGTGATCCACAGGGCCTGGGAACCTGAGTAAGCTGCTGAGTGTGGATCTCCCTGTAAAGTGTAAGCAGGGTGCTTCCCAGAGCTCATTGTCTGTCATGTCCTAGTGCTTTGATTTGGAGTTTGCCCACTTCTGTAGGAATGATGTGTCCTGATTTGGATGCTACATCTTTGTTCTCTTGCATGAAGCGAGAGTTTATTCAATGGTCTCAGAAAGAATAGAAAATTCTTGACAATTTAATTATTGTTTAATAATAATCTTACTTGGTTGATTAGGATACAAAGGGTCCAGGGCTACAGGGTGAAAGTGCGTAGTACCATTGTTTCCACACTAATATTATCATTTTTCCCTGTATCTATGGTCAGGGGAGAAACAAAGGGAAAAACCCCACCCAACCTCCCACCCATCCCAGATCCCCAATGGGAGGCCAGCTCCGAGGGTCCTGCGCAGTTTTGATGGTCCATCAATTCTGGATTGCTGCCAATCTCGCAGTTCCAATCGCAGTGAAACCTATTCAGAGTTCACTGGCTGATAGTCTCTTCATGGTTGGGGTTCTAAGATCAGCAGTTCAGTTCGAGGGCTCTCCAAAGAAACTTCATCTAAGATGATCCCAGGCCTGATTCTTGCATGATTTTGCTAGTGCACAGTCCAACACCGTCTGAAAATTCTTGACAACTTTATTCTCTGCCAAGTTTCAAAAAAACTGTAAGCTTTATAACTGAATGCCTTTGTCAGTTCAGGTTTAGGTCTCTTTAACTCTGTCCCAGGAGGTGACTAAGTCCTTGTTCTGTCTGGTGTTTGATTGTTTTTTGTTTTTTGTTTTTTTTTTTTGAAAATCAGATATACAGAGAGGAGTAGAGATAGAGAGTAAGATCTTGCGTTTGGTGATTGACTTTCCAAGCTGTAGCAATGGCCAGAGCTGAGCCTTTGAGCAGAAGCCTTGAGCCTTTCCCAGGTCTGTCATGCAAATGCAGTGTCCCAAGGCTTTGGGGTATCCTTGACTGCTATCCGAGGCGACAGGAAGAGAGCTGGATGGAAAGTTGGGCCATTGGGATTCGAACCAGTGCCCATATGGAATCATGGCATGTGCAACGCATGTATTTTAGTCGTTAGGCTACCATTCCAGGCACAGGTTTGCTGTTTTTGACTGCCTAAAATTTGTTTCTTTGGTAATGTTGTGACACAGTAAATCAAGGTGCTACCTGCATATGGGTACCAGTTCAAGATCTGGCTGCCTCAGTTACAATTCTGCTCCTCAATAATACATCTGGGAAAGTAGTCCAAGGAGTCCAGAGTGCTGGGGTCCAAGGTTCCATGTGGGATTCCCAGAATAAGCTCTTAATTCCTTTGCTTTTGCCTGGCCCAACAAGCGCTGTCATATAGGAAGTGAATCAGCAAATGGAAGATATCTTGCTCTCTATCTGCCTTTCCAATAAATAAATATACTTTATAAATATGTATTTTAGAGGTCTTATGGCTAAAGTCCTTGCCTTGAAAGCACTCGATCCCACATGTGCGCTGGTTCTGTTCCCGGCAGCTCGACTTCCCATCCAGCTCCCTGCTTCTGCTTTGGGATAGCGGTCGAGAACAGTCCAAGGCCTTGGGACTCTACACTCTTGTGGGTGACCTGGGAGAAGCTCCTGGATCCTGGCTCGGTTTGGCATTGCACTGGCCATTGCACTCATTTGGGGAGTGAAACATTGGATGGAAGTTCCTTCTGTCTCTCCTCTCAGTATATCTGACATTCCAATAAAAATAAAACTTAGCTATACCCTCTCTGGTTTGAAGACAAAGCCAGCAGAGTATCATCCCAATCAATTAAAAGCTCCAACATACCATCAGCAAAAATTTACAACATTATGGAATTAATTGACATAGTAATGAGTGACCAATATGTTAAAAATAAAAGCGAGTTGAACTTGACTGGACAATAAGATGCTGGACTCTATGTTTGGTATATACTTGCAATGAGGGAATCTCAACTGAACTTGAACTGTGGTTATGCAACAAGGTGGAGGTATCCACCATGGTGGGAGGGTTTGGGGAGGGGTGGAGAGAATCCCAGTACCTATGAAACTGTGTCACATAATACAATGTAATTAATGAATAATAAAAAAAGAAATGTAAAAAAAATCTTTAAGAAAAAAAAAAGTATGCATTGGCTTATTTTCAGGTGAGAGTTAAAAGGAAAAAAGACAGAGATCTTCTGTCCACTGACTCACTCCCCAGTGGACAAGATGACCAGTCCTAGACCAAGCTGAGTCCTGGAACCTGCAGCTTCTTCCAGGTCTTCCAAGTGGCTAATCAGGTTTCAGGCACTTGGATGATCTCCCACTGCTTTTCCCAGGAGTCGAACTGAGAGCTGGGTGGAGGTGGGACAGCTGACTGCATATGGGATGCTGGTGTTGTAGTTGGCAGCTTTACATATTATACCACAATGCTGGCCTTTGCTTTTGTTTTTGTACTGATGGCAACGTTTTTCTTGCCTTTACTTCTCATGTGCTGATTCCTGGCAAGTGTTTTACATATGGGAAATATTCTTTTGTTACAAATTGTGGATGAATTCTGATGGTGTATGAGGTATTTGTAGGGTAGAAGGCTTGGAGTCTAACATGTCCTTCCTGTGCACTTCTTTCTTTTGTGATTTTCTAGGACTTGGTTTGACTCTCTTTTCTTCATATGGTGTTAGTTATTATACTGTGTGATCACCTTGCCAAGTCGCAGCCACCACTGGCTGGGCACTGATAAGGCAAATAAAATCATAAAGTCAAGTGTCATTGTGGGATTCGGAATGGGAAAGTGTCATTGAAATTTTAAGAACTTTCATTTGGAACAATTACTAGAAAGCTGTATAGAATATAAATATATATTATATCACTTTTTCCATATATAGTTGTAGACAAATTTGCTCTGATTGAAAGCTGTTTGCCTTCTACTGATGTTAATGTTAACAGCAAGAAGTGTTCCAATGGAAGTCCTTACCTGGAGTCCAATGCAGCTCATTGTAGAAATAGAGAAATACTTTATACCACCCCATTCTTTCTCAGTAGCATATATTTTAGTGACAGTATGATATTTTTTCTATGATATTTTGTAATTTGAACAATAGTAATGATAGTTGTGGAAAAATAAGTTAGCACTTGGCAGTCACATCATTATTTATTATTATTATTATGTAATTTTCATTGGAAATTCAAATTTACAGAGAGCAGAGACAGAACAAAAGCTCTTCTATCACCTGGCTCACACTCCAAGGAGCTCCAACAGCTAGAAGTCAGTCAGTCCATGACAGAAGCAACGAATTTCTTCTAAGTCTCCCAAGCGGGTGCTGGGTCCCAAAGTATTTTGCCATCCTTCTCTGCTTTCACAGGACACAAGCAGGTGCTGGAATAAAAATATAGCAGTCAGGATATGAATCAGCACCCATATGGGATCCTAACACATGCAAGTTGAGGACTTTTAGCCACTATGCTACGGCGCCATGTTCAGCAACATTTGTAAATTAGTAGTAGTTGTTTTCATTAACCTAATGATATCTTGAGTTTCATCACTGCCAGTTATTGAATTGTTGATACTGCTTCCAGGAAACTTTCCTGGCACTTGTGAAGCACACCACTCTTGCCCATAGAAACAAATTTCCTTTGTTTCTCCTGGCATTGTGTCTGCTTCCTGCCTTGACATTACTTAGCATAGTAAGAATCACTAAGGAGACTGAGAACAAGCAAGAAAAACTCATCACTCCCTCTGCCCACCTTCTCTTGCAGGTGCAGCCCTGCAGCCCGCTTCATGCTTCCAAGGCTAGAGAACACACACACACCTTCAGTAAGTTGTTTGTTTACTTCTCACCTTGTTTAACGTTGTATTTAAGAACTTTATGATGGTTTTTAAACTAAAATGAAAAAACAAGTATGAGAGAAAGAAGGCAAAATTGTCTTAACTATGATATTGGAGCTGTCAGAGCTGATTGAAACTTTCCCTTGAGGCTTTTAATAGCATAGCCAAGACACGATTACTATTACGTGATTCAAATGGAAACTAAGAATTTGCCAAGTTTGAACTTGTCTTTATTGATCATCATATATTGTTAAAGACTGACATGCAGAAAGAAAAGAAAAGGAGAGAGAAAGAGACATATATGTCTGCTATCTGCTGATTGATTCTCCCAGTGGTCACAGTGGTCAGGGCTGGACCATGTCACAGAAGAAGCAGGAGGTCCATCTGAGTGTCCCAGATGAGTCTCCCACCCAAATGCTTGAGTCATCTGCCACTGCCTCCAATTCAATTGGCTAAGAACTGGATTGGAAGTGACATAGATGGTAGCTTAGGCTGCTATGCCACCATGCCATGTCCACAATGCTATTGCAAGGGCTTAGTTTTTTTGGCTTTTGTTTTTTTGAAAGATTAATTAATTTGAAAGCCAGGTGTACTAAGAAAGAAGGAGAGAGAAAGAGAGAGAGAGAGAAGGAGAGAGAGAGAGATGAAGAGACATCTCCCATATGCTGGTTTGCTTCTCAAATAACCAGAATGAGCAGAGATGAGCAAATCTGAAGCCATAAGCCAGGAATATTGTCCAGGTCTGCAACTTGATTACAGGAACCCAAGTGCTTGAGCCATCCTCCACTTCTTTTACAGACCTGTTGTCAGGGAGTTTGGGTCAGAAGTGGAGCATCCAGGATATGAACCAATGTCCATGTGGGATGTAGTGGCCTTATTTGCTAAACCATAGGGTTGGGTCCCTGTTGCATTCTCTTTGATTTTTATTTCAAATGCAAGGTTTCAGAAAAAGGAGAGAGAGTGAGCTCTTCCATGTGTAACTTTATTCTCCACTTGGCAGCAATGGCAAGAGCTATACCTATCCAAAGCCAGGAGCCTTTTATAGATCTGCCACAAGGGTGCAGGTGCCCAAGGCCTTGAGCCATCCTTAATGCTCTCCCAGGGCAAAAGCAGGAGACTGAATTGAAAGTGGAACGCACAGGACATGGACTGCCCCATAAGGGAAGCTTAGCCCAACAGGCCACAGCTCAGTGCACAGATATTGACAGCTTTCAAAGGAAGCAGGGGCAGACCATGGAAACACTGACATGCTCCCTGCATCTTCCACAAGATACTCTGTACTGGGCTGCAGTTTGTGAGATGGTTAACACCACAGGCAATCCTTGAGTACCATTTGTAATACTAGTTTCATCAGTTTCCACTTACATCAATACCTAATTTCCATTTCTCTTTGTGAACATTTTTGAATAAAGGACATTGTAATGGATATGAAGTGGTATCTCACATTGTGGTTGCCATTTTCATTCACCTAATGATGAATCATGCTGAGAAATATCTCTAACTCTTTGTCCATTTTGAAATCTCTTTTTATTGCATTTGAGTCTTGTGGATTTTCCTGCCAACTGGCCCCAAAACCACTGAAGGGGCGAGGCATCAGTGTTCTCCAGCTGCAAGAACATATGGAGACAGTTTGAAGGCATGTCCATTTATTGTAAAGTGAGGACAACTCTTATGGACAAGAAAAGGAGAAGGCAGAAGGGCAATCTGTGGAAGTGGACCTCTGGACCAGTTCATCAGATGCCCCAGGATCCCAGAACTCATATGAGAGTGCTAGCAGGAAGCAGACTTGTTGTGTAGGCCTGTGGCTGCCTTGCTGGCCAAGCATGGATTGGAATGAGCAGCACCTCCCTGTGCCTCCTTTCTCATTAGTTATTTGTAGCCGATCTTATCCCCTTCTGCAGTTGATTGGTTTGATTGTTAGAATCTGTTCCTGAAAACCATGTTTACTCCTTTGCTGCTAAGGTGATTATTTTCCTGTTGGCTATCCTTAGAGGGGCTTTCCTTGGTTGCCTAGGTAATCTGTTATATTGAGTTCAATAAATTGTTCATTGCTTCCCTTGTCTTGCATTCCCTGTGTCCCGATCTTTCTCAGTGTGGTTGTCACACCTCATGTCCTGGTCTCCTCAGAGGGATCATCCACACAGTCCCTGATAGGTCTCCCACCCAGCAATGACACTGTAATTGAGTCAAAGGCACATCTATCCCTTTAGTCCTCAAGTCACAGGTCACCTTCTGCACACATGGGTGGAAGCCTTGCCTCAGGTCATGGGCAGATAGGCTGTTAGTCATGTCCACCAGGCAGTATTTAATTTGACAATCACACTTACATTGTAGTATAAAAGTATTACTTAATTTGCAACTGATGCATAAATGAAATTAAGTTGAGATTGTCCTGTAACTCTACCAGCCAGTGACATTTAGCATGTTTTTCAATGTCACAATTATGTTTAATGTTGGGAAGGCAATTCTTGAAAGCAGCCCACTCTGAATGTGGTATAATGTGTGAATTGGAGTGAAATCTTGGTAAGTACAAATCAGCTCATAACTACATTCTTAAGTTACAATTTGATAAACTTATTTTGAATTGATTTTGATTGGAAAGTCAGATTTACACAGAGAATGAGAGATGGAAAGAAAGATCTTTCATCTACTGGTTCACTCCTCAAGTGTGCACAGTGGCCAGAGCAGCCAGAGTTGAATTTAAGTTATGGCAGGAGCCTGGAATGTATTCCAGGTTTTCCAGGCAGCTGCTGGGTTCCAAGGCATGAAGCCCTGCTCTACTGCTTTCCCAGGAAGCTGGGAGGGAATTGAGCAGCCAGGATACCAACCAGTGCCCATAAGTAATCCTGGTGAATGTAAGGGAAAGACTTTAGCTATTGCTCTACTGTGCCAGGCCCTAAATTTATTTACTTATTTATTTAGATTTTTATTTTCATTTTTTAATGGTACAATTACGTAGAAACTGTGACTCCCAAGCCCGACAGTATTTTCCCAGGATATTATGATAATATACTCCTTCATAAGGCGTCGTGATTCCATCAGTGTGTTATTTAAGTGTGCCCCAACTTTGCTCCTACAGACAATGTCCATCCAGCATCCCATTGTCTATACATTTCTGACATCTTCATTGGGATTGCATCTCTGATTTGGCAGCAGATGCATATGGCATTGTATGCCCACATCTGGATATGGTAGTTTGTACTACTCCATCACTGTATATTCCCATCAATGGGAAGCCATGAAATAAGGTCAACAACCAACATGAACTGGAACAACAACAAAATTACAGCACTGTCAAACAATGTGCCAATGAGTAACCAATGCATGGGGGACAACAAGAAAACACAGACTCTTGGGTGAAGTGATGCCACCCTGTAATCCATGAGCCAGTTATGGTTTGACAAGAGAAAGGGAAGTATCTAGAAGAAATGAAACTGAAATCAAAACACATGAGATGATCATATGGTTTTTATTTTCATAGTGTTTATGTGATGTATCACATTTATTGATTTGCAAATGTTGAGCCATCCCTGCCTGCCGAAGATGAATTCCACCTGGCCCGGGTGAATGATCTGCCTGATGTACTGTTGGATCCTGTTGGCTAGCATTTTCTTGAGAATCTTTGCATCTATGTTCACCAAGGATATTGATTTTATATTGTTTCTCTATCTGGCTTTGGTATTAAGGTGATACTAGCTTCATAGAAAGAGTTTGGAAGGATTGCCTCTCTTTCTGTAGTTTGGAAAAGCTTGTGTGGGATTGGGGTAAGTCCCTCTTGAAATGTTTGGTAGAATTGAGCAGTGAAGCCATCTGGTCCGGGACTTTTCTTGGTTGGGAGGACTTTAGTTACATGTTCAATATCACTGCATGTTATTGGTCTATTTAGATTGTTAATTGCTTCCTGATTCACTTTTGGTGGATTGTATCCAAATATCTCTCCATCTCTTCTAACTCTTCTGATTTTTTGTTCCTTGCAATACTTCCTAATAATTCTCTCTGTGTCCGAGGTGTGTATGGTCATATTTCCTTTCTCATCTCTGATGCTACTGTTGGGTATCTTCTCCCTCGTGTTTTTAATTACTTGGGCTGGTGCAGAGTCTAGTTTGTTTTCACAGAGAACCAGCTCTTTGATTCATTGATTTTGTGGTCTCTTTGTCTCTATTTGTTTATTTCCTCCTTTATTTGGATTGTTTCTTTTTTCCTACTAATCTTGGGATTGCTTTGCTGTTGCTTTTCTACTTTCTTCAACTGTAATCTTAGTTCATTTACTTGGTGCTTTTCTAGTTTCTTAACATAGGGCACTAATTGAGAAGAACTTTCCTCTTAAATAAGCCTTGATTGTGCCCCATAAGTTTTGATATGTTGTATTGTCCCCTTCATTTTTTTGCAAGCAATTTTTAATTTCCCCTTTGATTTCCTCTCTAATCCACTGCTCATTTGGTAACATTTTGTTCAGTCTCCATGTGTTTGTAAGTCTTCGTTGGTGTTTTGACTTCTTGGTCTCTAGCTTCACTCCATGATGGTCTGAGAAGATGCATGGTATGGTTTCTATTTTATTTTTCAATTACTAATGCTTGTTTTGTGGCCTATTTATAACATGGCCAATTCTGGAAATAGGTCCATGCACTGATGAAAAAAAAGTGCATTCTCTGTTTTTAGAATGAAATTATGAAGTAATTCCATTTTCTCTAGAGTTTGGGTTAGTTTCGTTGTTTCTTTGTTCATTTTCTTTGATCTGTTGGTTGATGTTAATGGTTTATTATGGTCACTTGCAATGACTGTATTGGAGTGTGTTTCTTCCTGTAAACCTGTTAATATTTGTTTCACATAGCTAGATGCTTTGGCATTTGGCAAAGATACATTGATTTTGGTGATCTGTTTTTGCTGAATGGATCCTGAAGTCATTTTGTGATGTCATTCTTCATTTCTGTAAATGCTTTCACATCAATGTCTATATAATCTGATATAAGAATGGCTACACCTACACATTTTTCATTACCATTCACTTGGAATATCTTTTTTTATCCTTTCACTTTCAGTTTCTTCTGATCTTTGCTGATGAGATGTGTCTCTTGTAAGCAGGAGATAGCAGGGTTTTATTTTTTGATCCAGTCCTCTAATCTGTGGTGTTTGAGGAGTTTAATCCATTTACATTTAGTGTCCTGGATAGGTGTCAGTTTGGTCCTGTCATTTTAGCAATGGGTTCTTCTTTGCTTTAGGTTCGGAAAGACTTTTAGTGGGATGTTCTACATGTTTGCTTTGGTTTTTGTAGTTGCTATTTGTTTTTTATTTCATGAGAACATCTTCAAGTATCATTTATTCGTCAGGTTTATAAGAGGCAAATCTTGGAGTTTTTTCTTTCTTACAGAGAAATTTTATTTTGTTTTGAAAGACAAAGAAGATCTTTGCAGGATAAATTATTCTGGGCCAACAGTTTTCAATTTTGATATGTCACTGCATTCTCTTCTGGTCTGTAGTGTTTCCTCTAAGAGAACAGCTGTGAGTTTGATTGGGCTTCCTCTGTATGTTACTCAAGTTTTTTCACATTGCATTTAAGGATTTTTCCTTTTGTTCAATGAAGAAAGCTTGATTGTCATGTTTTGTGCTGAATTTTGCTTTTGACCGATTCTGTGGCCCTCCTGTATATAGTTTTGTAATTCTGTCTCCAGATTGGAGAAGTTTACGTGTATCATTTCATTGAATACACTTTTCATTTCAGCTTCTCTTTCTGTACCTTCTGGAACTCCCATCATTCTTATGTTGCGCCTATTAATTGTATCTTTTAATCTTGGACACTTTTTAGCTTGCCTCAACTCTGCTTCTAGCTTTTGTTTGTTTATTTGTTTGTTTCTTTATGGTGACAGGAAATATCTTCCAATTCTGAAATTCTTTCTTCTGCTTCATTCATTGTATTTTTGTGACTCTCCACTGTACTTTTAGTTTTGTGCACAGTATTCTTAATTTCTGATATATCATCTTTGATTTGACTCATTGCTGCTATTTGTTGTGTAACATGTTGCTTAAGTTCCTTGAGCTCGGGTTGGTGTTTCTCATTGTTGTTCAGAAGCTTTGAAACGGGTTTTCTAAATTCTATGTTCCCATTTTTTCAGTATTTTCATCAGTTAACTCTGAGGGTGTTTGAGGTATTTGTTTCTGCCATGGATTGTCTTCAGTACCATTCTTAATGCCTCTGTCTCTTATGTATTGTCACTGCCATTCTGGTTCTCAGATTCTTCTTCTTAATGCAGTTTTCTAAAATGTATTACCTATACGTCTACAACTTGATTTTTATGTTCAGTCAGTGTCCTGGATTGTGAAATTGCCACTTGTCCTGAATGACTATTCTTTTGGCAGTTCCAATACTGTGGATACCTGATGGCCATTAATAATTCCACGTGGAATTCTTCTGGGTGGAGATGGTAGGACTCGAAAACAGCACTGTTTTGTTAGAAAAGCCATGGAGACAGTTAGCCTACTCTGCGTAGTGGAGAAAGATAGTGTGGTTCAGCCTCTGCTTAATGTTGCCTGGGTTGGTTGTGTTTCCAGTGCTGTCTTCCACTTGACCCAATGGGTGTTGCAGTGCAGCCTGATTCTGCCCAGTACACGCTCGGGCATCACTCTTGCTTCACTCACATAACTGCATGTGGCTGTCCTGATGACAGGGAGCATTCTGATTGGCTGCATCTCTAAGACCTCACAGGGCTGTGTGGCCCTACAAGCTGTCCAATCAGCAGCTGCCTGGTCATAGCAGCCCGGAATCCTGTAGGCTTAGCATTCTAGACAAGCCATGGTGACAGACAGTCTCCTCTGTGGGGTGAAGAAAGGTGGTGAGTGGTTCAAGCTCTGCTTTCTTTGTTCCTTCTCAACACAGGCCCTATCAGAGAGGATGTGCAGACTCCATGGAAGCCAGCAGAGCATGAGTGTGTGTGGGCTTGGGTTTCCCTTGAGTGTGAGTTTGCAATCCGCTGAAAATGTAGTGAAGCCTAGGGCCTTTTCAACACTGTTACTTGGATAGGAAAGCATTTCCATTTTCCGTCGATGAGAATCCTTGTGTCTCTTCAAGGAGCCAATCTAATCCTAGTTCTCCATGAGAGGTAGTGTGTAGAAAAACCTATGTAATGTGAAAGAGCCAAGTCAAGCTGATTTCCACAGTCAGACTCCATGACATTTCCTGTCATGGCTCTCAGCGAATTTTCCCTAGTGCAGTCCAGTGTCATGTAACTGGGTCAGGATAGTGTAAAAGAGATCACTTGCGGGAGATGGTTGGGATCAATACCATGGTTGGCTACAGGGTTGGAATCAGGGTTATAATGCTATCTAGGCTTCTGGTTGCCATGATGTCAAAGCCTAGATTTCAGGTTAGGGCGAGGTTGAGTGTTAAGGTTCAATTGAGCCTTCTGATTTGGGTTACTAGTAGGAATAGAGCTAGGATTATGCTGAGGTGGAATTAAGGTGAGGGCTAGCTGTCTAATACTAAAGGTCAAGTCTAGTAGTGAGGTTACTGTTAGGTTTTGAGATTTGAGTTCTGGTTATCCCAATGGTTAGTTTTAGGTTTAGGGTTAGGGTTAGGGTTAGGGTTAAGGTTCAACTTACAAATAAGATTAGGTCCAGACTTAAGTTTTGTATGTGGCATGAAGTAGGATTTGTGTGAGGATTAGTATTAGGTAAAGAATAGTGTTTGGATTCATGCCAGATAGAGAGTTTGGGTTCCATTTCCGGTTCAGGCTTGGTGTGAGTTAGTGCCAGTTTGAGGGTTATTGTTAGGACTATGGAAAGGACTGTGTGGGATCAGAATACAGTTAGGGTTACACTTGAGGTTAGGATGAAAGTCGTGGCTACATTGAGGATGAAGAAGTTGTTTTGTGTGAATTTGAGTATTATGGTGAGGTTCTAGTCAATGTCCGAATAATTATGCTTAGAGCTAGAGTTCATGTTAGGGTGTGGGCTAATGCTAGTGCTACAGTTCTTCTAGGATTAAGGTGAGGTCCAAATCTAATGTTAGGTCCAAATCTTGTGGTGAAGGTTTTGGCTACAGTTGGATTTGGTTAGGCTTAGTGTTCTAATGAGGGTGATGATTCAAATTAGCATTGCAGTTTAGGTTTAGAAATGTTGGTGGGATTGGGTTCAGTGTTAGGGCTAGGCTTAATATGACAGTGATGGCTCCATGTGTGTCAGGGTTGGAGTAGGTGTTGGGACTAGGGATTTGGTTGTGTTTAGGGCTAGGATCACTTTTAGGACTGGGGCTAGAGCTAGAGCTAGAGCTAGCATCAGCATGCGGGTTAGGATGATGGACAGGGTTGGAGATCATCCTGTCTGGCTTTGGGTGTGCTCTAGGTTGTAATTAGTATTCGTGCTAGGCTTTGAAATATGGTTGGGTAAGTGCTGTAGATCTTACTTTCCAATAAAACATTATAATTCTTAAAAACAAAAGAATTATGGCTACTGTAGCTTGAATTTATGACTAGGGTCAACGTCAGGTTTAGGATTAGGCCTATAGCCTGTCTGCTGATTATAGCTATCAAAAGTCAAGAGACTGAGTCAGCGTTACAGGCAGGGTTAGTCTCAACTCTTCCTGTAAAAGTACCCCTAATTCTAATCTTACACCTAGCGCTACTCTTCATCGACCTCTGCTTTGACTTAACCCTGTCTCAAATACTAACCTTAATCCTTGTCCATCTCTACTACCGCCCTAACCATCGTCCTACACCAACCGTAATCCCAAGATTTTTAAAACAATGTAACTGAAATATGAGCGTTCAAGCTCAACATAATGCCAAGCAGAGTCATAGCTCCAAGTGTCACACCAGACCCAAACACAACACTAAAGATTCCCTTCATCCTGAACCAGCCGGGTTCCTGAAACAAATCTTCCCTGAGGCCAGCCCTTTTTGTAACTCTAAGCCAAGCCCTAGACTTTACCTGATCATACCCCTAGACCAAATGATGACCTGATTTCTACTACTACTCCTAAGTGTATCCCTAGCTCAAACACAAATCAAACTCCTAAAGCTAACCAAAACTCCTTTTGGCTTTGTTTAATTCTATTTTTGACAATCTTGACATAGTTCATTAGAGTAAAAAGGTTCAAGGGCTACAGGACAGTGGGTAAGGCTATTATTTCCACATTCTCTTCTTTGACTGTATCTGGGGTAAATGGGGAGGGAAAAGGGAGAAGCCCCACTCAGTCTCCCCTTGGCAATCATTTAACCCTGCTCTTTCTCAGATACTTAAAACTTTTTATTTATAGACTTGTGGATGTCCCGGATGTCCCAGTGCCATGGCCTAACAGATAAAGTCCTCACTGTGGGCACACCAGTACCCTATATGTTCACCAGTTCTAATCCTAGCGGCTCCTCTTCCCATCCTACTCCCTGCTTGTAGCCTGGGAAATCATTCAAGGACTGAGCAAAACGTTAGGACCCTGCATCTGTTTGGGAGTCCTGGAGGAAGTTCCTAGCTCCTGGCTTCAGATTGGCGCAGCACTGGCTATTGCAGTCACTTGGGGAATGACTCATTGGACGGAAGATCTTCGTCTCTGCCTCTCCTCATCTCTGTATATGTGACTTTGCCATGAAAAAGAAATCTTAAAAAAAGAGAAAAGACTAGTGGAAAAATTCAAAGTCACCTAGTGTATGTGGTAAATAGTAAGGACGTTAAAATGAAGCAGACCTGGAATTGATTAGGTAGGCTAATGGACTTCTTCCTCGCTGAAACTTACACAGCTGGAATGTGTTTGTAATCCAACAAATAAATCCACTTGGGATGCCCACATCTCATTGAAGTGCCTCCTCATGTTGCAGGTTTCTGCATTTCCCACCCTGTTTCCTGCTAATGTGCATCCTTAGAGAGTGTAAATGATGACTGCTGTACATTTATCCCTGTCAGCCCTGTGATGGACCCAAATGGAGTTCTGAGCTTCTGGCTTTGACTTGGCTGTTACAGGCATTTGGAGAGTGAGCCAATGGGTGGAAGAACCCTCTCTTTCTGTCCTGAAATATAATGAAAGTAAGTCAATCTTTTTAATTTTTAAAAAATAATGCTCCAAGTGTAAGACTTGAAAAATATTTTTGTGAGACTCCCAGGTGAGTGAAAGGAGTTTTATTTAACTTCTAGTTGAGAGCCACATCCTGCCATGGACAAGAAGCACATTGAACAAAATAAGTGTGGAGTTTTTATAGAAAGTATCTGTGGAAAAATCAAAATCTACATGACATTGGGCAAAGACATGATTAGGGGCTTTTGGTGACACAAAGCAGAAAGCAGATACTAGAAATTTACAATGCATAGGATTGAAATCCTGATCCTACTTCAATGTGGACAGTAGTAAAACAGCATGCCTTAAAGGTAGCTGTCTTTCCCATAAATCCTAAAACTCCAAGATCCTTTATATTTCCTAGCTGCTTCCTGGTGTTTCAGGAAGCAGGACCTTTTTCTCATAACAGGTTGCATGTGTCTCTTTGGAGATTCCAGATTTATAAGAGTCCCGTCACCTTTACAATTAACACTTTCATCCAAGAAATAGAAGTCTCTATGTTCTCATTCCATATTGGGTTTGGTAGTTTTATTTTTTTTATATTGTTGAAAATCTTCACATAGTTAATTACGATATAAAGGTTCAGGGGCTTAGGGAAGTGGTTAATACTTTTATGTCCATATTGTTTCCTTCATGTATCTGAGGCAAAGGGGGATATTGAGGGAGAAGCCCCACCCAGTTTCCCACAAGCCCAAAGTCCCGGATGTGGGGCATGCTCTGAGATACTTGCTCTCAAGTGGTTTCAATAGTTCTCCAGTTATGGATCACTGCCAATCTCGCCACCCCCAGCTCGATGAGGTCTTTGAAGAATCCACTGATTGTCATCCGGTGCTTACTAGAACATACAAGAATCTGATCTGGGAATACCTCAGAGCTTCTTTGGAGATCTCCCCAATCAAACTGCTGGACTCAGAACTCTAGCCAAGAAAAGACTGAGGGCAGAATAAATCAATCAACCACCTCAGCTATATGTTGGGCAGCGAAATACTGGGCAAATGAAGACTCTATTTTGGACTGTGACAATCAGTGGTAGTTTTATTTTCAGAAGTATTTAGCTATTGTAGTCAGACACAGATTGAGGACATAATAAGCTAGATTTCATCTAAATATATTCTAATATGATGCAATATATACACACATATATGCCAGCGTATGCACATATTAAGGATCTATTTCTTGCTCTCTTTTTTAAAGATTTATTTTTATTACAAAGTCAGATATACAGAGAGGAGAAAAGACAGAGGGGAAGATCTTCTATCTGATGATTTACTCCCCAAGTGAGCTGCAACGGGCCGCTGCGCTGATCCGAATTCAGGAACCAGGAACCTCTTCCAGGTCTCCCATGTGGGTGCAGGGTCCTAATGCATTGGGCCGTCCTTGACTGCTTTCCCAGACCACAAGCAGGGAGCTGGATGGGAAGTGGAGCTGCTGGGATTAGAGCCGGCGCTCCTATGGGATCCTGGTGCCTTAAAGGCGAGGACTTTAGCCGCTAGGCCATGCTGCTGGGCGAAACTCTTTGAACTCTTGTATGTGCTTCTCATTGTTGATCAGGAGCTTTAAAATGATTTTTCTCAGTTCTGTGTCTCCCCTATTTTCTCGATGTCTTCCTCAGTTAACTCGGAGGTTGGCATATTGTTTTGCTCCTTTGCAGGGAGTTCAGTAATATTTATTGTGCCTTTGTCTCTTCTTTTGCTCTTGGACACTGTACTTCTAGTTATCAGATTCTTCTGCTTGGGACAGGTTTCTAAGCTGTGTCACCCACAAGTCTACAGTTTGATTTTACTTGTTTCTGTTGGAACACAGCTCTTTGCTTATAGCCAATTGTGCCACTCCCTCCAGCTGGTTCCAGGTCTGGGTTCCTATCTTAGATTTCCACCATGGTCTCTGTAGCCCCAACTCCTGGCTCCCCACTCTCCACCTCCTGTGATATCGTGCTGAGGCTGCACCGTTATCTGTACAATCTACTCCCGCTTTCAGCTGGAGCAGGTCCCAGGATTAGGGAGACACCAGGTATCCTATATAGCTAGGTTGTTGGTGGTGGTGATCTTGCCAGACCTGTTGGATATTAGGTCTGGGTGCCACATGGACTTATTTGGACCTGTATGATGCCATAGACGGTATTATTTTCCTGTGGGACCTGGGCAGTCTACTGAACTCGATGTGTTCTCTTGAGCTCAGCACATGCGCAGTTCATTGTTGTCCTTGCAGTCCTAAAGCTTTTGCCACAGTGTGCAAAATGGTGCCTGACATGCCCTTACTAGAGTTCTTGATCTGCTGGCCGTCAAGTCTGAGGGCTACCCAGACGTGTTTTAGGTGGAACCTGTGGAATGCTGCGTTGCTGCAATTATCTGAGTCAAAAAAGAGTTCACTCCCAGCTCAGTTTATGCTCAGTCCTTCCCCTTTGCCTCCTTAGGCAAAATGGTGCCCAGTTCAGCTCTACGAGGCTGACTGGGCTGCGAAATCCACCCTGTTCTCGCACTGCCCATCTGGGATCTGCTGCTCTGTCTCTGCTTCTGCTCAAATCAAACAGACCAGCAGGACAGACAGTTCTTAGTATGGGCTCACCTCCCAAGCTCCCAGTCAAAGTCCCTTCCCACCTGGTTGCTGGTGGAATTCCAGCTGCTGGTGGAGTTCAGATCACAGTTTACTGAATGTGGCTGGAGTATCAGTCACTGCAACACCACACCGTTGTGTCTGCTGCTTTCCTATATCTCACAGTCTCTAGGTACCACCCTGCTGCTGTTCTGTCCTCTCCTATTTCCTGGAATGTGTCCTCTCTGCTTCATCCTGATGAAGTGTTTCTCCGTCCGTTTAAACATGTCCTTACCCTACTCCGCCATCTTGATTCTCTCCCTGACCCAGCTTTCTGTGAGTGGCCTGGGAAAGCAGCAGAGGATGGCTCAAGGACTTGGCCCCTGTTGCCCACATGGAAAATCCAGAAGAAGCTCCTGGCTTGAGCCTGGTCCAACTGCAGCCATTGCTGGCATTTGTGGAGTGAACTGGACAGTGGAAGATCTCTCCATCGCTGCCTCTCAGTAATGTCCTCCTGACTGGATCACCCACCACTGTAGTTGGTGACCTCCCCAGGCTGGGCCCTGGGCCGGCCAGGACTGCCATCTTCATGGAACATCCGGGCTGACTGGCACAGCCTGTTCACCTTTCACTTGTTACCTCTTTGCATCTTCACGTCTCTTTAATTTTAACATTTTTTCATTTTTTTATTGGAAAGTTAGCTTTAAAGAGAGGAGGAGTTCCATCCGATGATTCACTCTCCAAGTAGCCACAATGGCCAGAGCTGAGCCAATCTGAAGCCAGGAGCTAGGCGCTTCTTCCGGGTCTCCCATGCAGGTGTAGGGTCCCAAGGCTTTGGGTTGTCCTCGACTGCTTTCCCAGGCCACAGGCAGGGAGCTGAATGGAAAGCAGGTCGGCTGGGGCATGAACCAGTGCGCATATGGGATCCCAGTGTGTGCAAGGTGAGGACTTCAGCTGCTAGGCTACCGTGCCTGGCCCTTACATCTCTCTTCATTATTTCTTTGCATCTATTTGGAAGGTGGACTGACAGAGGGAGGAGAATACCTTCTATGTTCAGATTCACTCCCACATACCAGAGCTGACCCAAGACAGGGAGCTCTCCCATCTGCTGGTTAAACCCCACAAATGGCTGCAGCGGCTACAGCTGAGCTGCTCCTAAGCCAGAAGCCAGGCGTTTCTTCCAGGTCTCCCACGTGTGTGCATGGGCCAAGCACTTGGGCCATTCTCCACCACCTTCCCAGGCCAGCAGCAAGGAGATGGGTCTGCAGTGGGGCAGCCAGGACTCCTACCAGTGTCCATATGGGATGCCCGTGTGTAGGCAGAGGGTTAGCTTGTTGCACTACTGACCCATGCACCTTCCTTTTGAAAAGTGTGCTTTTGTAGGTAGCACATTGTTAAATCTTGCCTTTTTTCCCCCTAAGTCAGTCTGGCAGTTCTGCTTGTTGATTGAGCTTTTTCGGCCATTCACTTGCACTGTGCTGAGGGAGAGGTTGGGCTCCAGTGTGCTGCTTCCGGTTTGTCCCTGTGGGGTTGTCAGTGGGAACCTGGCTGTGGGATGTGGTGGCTGTGGGGTTGCTGGTGTGCTGCTGCAGTGTGTCCCAGCTCAGCAGGAGCTGCTTTCCTGGGTCCCTCTTGTTGCCTTTAATTTCCACGTGCAGAGTGCACAGAGCAGTCCATGGTTCTGTTTTAATTTTTTCTTTTTAATACAAAGTCAGATATACAGAGAGGAGAGACAGAGAGGAAGATCTTCCATCTGATGATTCACTCCCCAAGTGACTGCAACAGCTGGTGCTGTGCGGATCCAAAACCAAGAACCTGGAACCTCCTCCGGACCTCCCATGTGGGCGCAGGTTCCCAAAGCATTGGGCCGTCCTCAACTGCTTTCCCAGTTCACAAGCAGGGAGCTGGATGGGAAGTGGAGCTTCCGGGATTAGAACCGGCGCCTTATGGGATCCCGGGGCGTTCAAGGTGAGGACTTTATCCACTATGCCATGCCGCCCCGCCCCCACGGTTCTGTTTTAAATGACCACTTGTGTGATTTTTTTTGCTGGAGTAAATTCCTGTTGTTGGCCGGAATCCCAGACATGTGCTGGTTCAAGTCCCAGCTGTTCCACATTTGATCCAGCTCCCTGCTTATGCTCTGGGAGAGCAGCAGAACACGGCCAAGCTCTGGCCATTGTGGTCATTCAGGGAGAGAATCAACAGGTGATTCTCTATATCTATCTCTGTATCTTGTTGTGTGTCTTCCTTGTGACTCTGTCTTTCCACTTTTATTTGAAAAAATCTAGAAAAATGAGGTGACGGGCAGTCCAGCAGCTGGTGGGCTGGCCGTGTGCACTGTGGTCCCTGGCCGTGAAGAGCACAAGGGTGGAGGTCAAGGAGTCTGGTGGGAGATCATGGTGGGTGTTTGTCGCCCTTGGGCTGTGGGTGCTGGGCTGGGCTGGCTCTGGCTGTCGTGTGTGGCACAGGACAGAGCCCCGAGGCAGAGTGGGCACCAGGGTACTCTGCACACATGTCCCACTTGGCTTCTCACTGCTGTTGCTTTTTTTTTTTCTTAAGATTTATTTGTTTTATTACTGTCAGATATACAGAGAGGAGGAAAGAGAGGAACATCTTCCGTCTGATGAATCACTCCCCAAGTGAGCCACAACTGGCTGGTGCCCGCCGATCCGAAGCTGGGAACCAGAAACCTCTTCTGGGTCACCCACACAGGCGCAGGGTCCCAAAGCTAGGGCCTTCCTCTACTGCTTTCCCAGGCCACAAGCAGAGAGCTGGATGGGAAGTGGGGCTGCTGGGATTAGAACCGGCGTCCATATGGGATCCAGGCGCACTCAAGGCTAGGACATTAGCTGCTAGGCCATGCCGCCAGGCCCGAGCTCTTTTTTTTTCTTATAAATGTTTTTTTTTTATTTTTATTGAAAATTCAGAGAAGAGGACAGCTAGAGAGGAAGCTCTTCTCTCCATTAACTCAGTTTTGCGCGCCCCAGATCTCTTCTGGCCGAAGTGGAATACGGCCTGCTGGGCTCACGTAGATGACGTCCTCACCTTGGCGCCGGGGTCACACACACGCAGGGGTCACGCAGGCATCCAGGTCACTCTCGTGGACCAGTCGGCGCCAGGACTTCAAGCCAAGCAGTGGCATGGAAGCAGAGGTGAGTTGAGGCTGTGGTCATCAAAGTGAGGGCCCGGGCTCAGGTGGAGGGCTCCCGGCCGGGGTGTGCGGGGGTCACTGGCCTGCTTCAGTGTGAGGGCCCGGGCTGGGGTGGAGGGTCACCAGGCCAGGATGGGGGGTCATTGGCCTGCGATAGTCACTGCTGAGGGCCTGGGCTGGGGTGGAGGCTCCTGGCCGGGGAGGAGGGCCCTGGATGGGAGGAGGAAGGTCCAAGGCTGTAAAAGGTGCCCCAAAACCCTACTCTTCCAGCAGGCGGGGTGACTGCCCAAGCGGCCCCTTACCCAAGAAAATGTTTTGAAGAGATGAAACTAACAACAAAGACATTAAAATCCATGAGATACAGTTTTGTTGGTGAAGTGTGTCTCCTGTAGGCAACAAATAGTTGGGATTTGTTTTTGTATATGCTTTTTTTTTTTCTGTGTGTGTTGAGCATCATGTGACTGGTGCAGTACTGCTGAGCCTCAGAGCCCAACCCCAGTGCTACTGATGACCCTGCAACAAGGTGACAAGGTCTTCAGGGTTCTCCTTCCGGTCTCCCTCTCACTGTGGCTTGATATCTGAGAGCGTGCCACTTAGCTGTTTGTGTGAAAGGCTTTTTTTTTAAAGATTTATTTATTTTTATTACAAAGTTAGATATATAGAGAGGAGGAAAGACAGAGAGGAGATCTTCCATCTAATGATTCACTCCCCAAGTGAGCGCAACGGGCTGGTGCTGTGCCAATCCGAAGCCGGGAACCTGGAATCTCTTCTGGGTCTCCCACGCGGGTGCAGGTTCCCAAAGCTTTGGGCCATCCTCAACTGCTTTCCCAGGCCACAAGCGGAAGCTGGATGGGAAGAGGAGCTGCTGGGATTAGAACCGGCGCCCATATGGGATTCTGGAGCATGCAAGGCGAGGACTTTAGCCGCTAGGCCACGCTGCCAGGCCCGGGTTTTGTTTTTTAATCCAGTCTACTGTTCTGTGAGGTATGATTGAGCTTCAGGACTAATGTGCATGGGTGGTAATTTGATCCTGTCATTTTAGGAATGGGTTGTTCATTGATTTAGTCTTGTGTTACCGTTTTACTGGGATGTTCTTCACATTTGCGTTTGCTTTTACTGGGTGCTATTCCTCTTCTCTGTCAAGAGAACATCTTTAAATATCCTTTAAAGGGCAGGTTTGCAAGAGGTATATTCTTTTTTTTTCTGTTTCTCCAAAACTTTATTTTAATTTAAATTACACGGCCAGCCAGATATTCTCAGAAATTCACTTTAACTCAGGAGAAAGGAAGTGCATTCATGGCATTGCTCACAACTGTATACACCTCCACGCACTTTCTCAGAGGGTTAAAATCATCCTAGGTAACTGCCATATTGAAAATGAAATCTGTATAACACAAAGAAGCCACTTTCAGTTTCTTAGTTTTGGTATATGAGTATCTTAAATGATCCTACCATCAAATGCAGCTGTTCAACTTGGATGCTTCCACGTTTTGATAGAGCGTGGCTGCCCCGGTGCCTCTGCAGGGAAGGCCTGGCGCTGACACAGCCACCAGCATGGAAGCTGCTGTGCCTCCTGAGGTTCTAACAGCTGGTTTGGTAAGGACCCTCCCGCCATCAGCCAGGGGGCACAGCACAGCCCATGCCAGCCTCAGCACCCTGGCAGAGCCACGGTGTGTCTTCCTAATAAACATCCCAGGTTCTCCTGACCAAGATGACTTTGGGAAAACCAATGCTAGTGAAGAACGCTGTTTGAGTGAGTGAATTAAATATGCTGATACTTTGGGAGCTGTTTTCCTACCTGGTGTTTTTAGAGGAGACTTAAAACCTACTCAAACTTTGATTGGGAGGCCCCTTTTACTGGCTGATCAATCATCAATTAGTGAGAGGCGAGCAAAGAGTAATTATATAAATTTCTTAATCAGCTACAGCCATGCTGAGTTCAACCTGGTGAACTCGGACTGGTAAGTTGTTAGTTGTGATCTCTGTAGCATTCAGATGAACAGACTCCATTGGGACAACTTTATAGATCAGAGCCTAGGAGACATTGTTCTGCCATGGTCACAGTAACAAAAATGGTGCAAAATCAGTTACTTTATAAATACTGATCATTTGCAGCATTAAGGAACAGGACTTAAAAAAAATAACTTTCCCCCTAGGACACCTATAGCTAGAACTCTTCTTTTCCTAAGAGAGGCCAAAGCTACACTTAGTAAGTTTTCCAGCCACTGCCTTGGGCCACTCGTTTGAGGAGAGCAGGTGCCCGCTGGAGGCCTGGCCACGTGAGGCGTCAGCACCAACAGAGGCCCGGTCTCGGAGATCGGCCAAGCAACGGCTCCTGTGGACGAACGAGGCCAGCAGGACGCAGGTCAGGAACTGACCCAGTGCCCAGCCCGGAGCTCGGCCTATTGATGGCACCCCATTATGGCACAAGATACAAAGGATTGGTTTGTTATCTTTTTCTTTTTAATGCTGTAATATTTAAATGTTAAATCAGCGTTTTCATGTGATCTGAAATATTTCAATTACATATGCACATTCATTTTTTTTTTTTGCAAAAATTCAATATTAAAGGCCCGGCGGCGTGGCCTAGCAGCTAAAGCCCTCGCCTTGAAAGCCCCGGGATCCCATATGGGCGCCGGTTCTAATCCCAGCAGCTCCACTTCCCATCCAGCTCCCTGCTTGTGGCCTGGGAAAGCAGTTGAGGACGGCCCAATGCATTGGGACCCTGCACCCGTGTGGGAGACCCGAAAGAGGTTCCTGGTTCGTGGCTTCGGATTGGCGCGTACCGGCCAGTTGCGGCTCACTTGTGGAGTGAAACATCGGATGGAAGATCTTCCTCTCTGTCTCTCCTCCTCTCTGTATATCCGGCTTTCCAATAATAAAATCTTTAAAAAAAAAAAACAAAAAACTCAGTATTAGGTAATAGTTACATACTACTACAATAACATTCCTCTGCTGTACAAATTAAACCATTTAAAAGAAATGACCATTCTAAGAAGTATATACAAAAGAAACCTGTGAGCAGTGAGGAACTGAAATGCAAGGTGTCATTGCTAGCTCTACTGTTTTAAAATCCCTTCAAAAAGTAAAATCAACAGGTACCCTTCAGCATAGCCAGGTTCACAAGTCTCAAGGAAATCAATCACTGGGACCCCTAGAAAGCCGTATGAAGCCTATGTACACTCCCGCAGGGCCTTGTGGGCTGTCCGCCCCGCTCACAGCTCGCGCTCCTCCCCAAAGCCCCCCTGACATGGAGGGAAGCCCTGTGGTCTTCCTGCGGTGTCCCACTTTACTGTGGAAGAATTTGATTTCATTTTCAAAGACAAAAGAAAGCTTTGCTGGATATGTTATTGCAAGCTAACAGTTTTTTGCTTTTAGAATCTGGAATATGTCGCTCCATTCTCTTCTTGCCTGTAGAGGTTCCTGTGAGAGGTCTCCTGTGAGTTTGTCATTCCTTTACATGTCAATTGATTTTTTTTAATAGGAACTTAAATTCAAGGATCTTTTACTACTGTTTGATTGAACAGAGCTTGATTATCATGTGTCGTGGTGAAGATTGTGTTTGGCCCACCCTGTTGGGAGTTCTGTGACCCTCCTGGATGTTGTTTCCTGATTCTTTCACTAGATTGGGGAAATTTTTGCTTATTATTTCATTGAATACACCATTAATCCCAGCTTTTCTTTCTGCATCTTCTGGGAATCCTATAATTCTTACATTAGGTCTGTTAGTCATGTCTTTCAATTCTTGAATACATGTTTTGACCTGATCCAATTCTGCTTTCAGGTTTTGTTTGTTTCCCCCAGTGATAGGAAATATCTTGCAATTGTGAGATTCTTTCTTCTGCTTGCTTCATTCTGTTTTGGAGACTCTCCACTGTACTTTTAATTTGCTGTACTATATTCTTCATTTCTAATGTATCAGCTTTTATTTGATTGATTTCCAGTGTGACATATGCATTAAATTCCTTGAATGCATGCTTTGCGTGCTTCTTGTTGTTGATAAGCAGCTTTATAACAAGTGTTTCAAATTCTGTATCCCCCATTTTCTGGATGTCTTCCTTAATTAACTTTGACATAGGCAAAGGCTTTTGCTCCTTTGGAGGGGAGTCTTCAGCAATATTCAATGTACCTTTGTTTGCTCTTGGTCATTGTACTTCTGGCTAGCAGAGTCTTCTCCTTGGTGCAGGTTTCCAAGCTGTGTCATCAAAGGTCTACAGTTTAATTTTACTTACTGCAGTTGGTACATGGCTCTTTGCATGCAGCCAATTGAGCCACTCCCTCCATTGAGTTCCACATCTGGGTTCTTATGTTAGATTTCCCCCATGGTCTCTGTAGCCCCAGCTCCTGGCTCAGCAGTCTCTACCTGTTTCGATATTGTGCTGAGGCTGCACCATTGTCTGTACAGCCTTTCTCCCACTTCCGGTTGGAGCAGGTCCCAGGATTAGGGAGACACCAGGTGTCCTTTATAGCTAGTTGTTGGTGATGCTGATCTTGCTGGAACCTATTGTGCATTAATTCTGAGTGCCAGACAACCCATTTTGACCCATGCGATGTCATACTTGGTGTTATTTTCCTGTGGCACTATTGCAATACATTGAGTTCAGTGAGTTCTGGAGAGCTCAGGACAAGTGCAGTTCACTGTTATCCCCTGAAATCCTAAAACTTTTGCCGCACTGTACAAAATGGTGCCTGACGTACCACCACTACAGTTCTTGGTCTGCTGGCTGTCATGTCTGAGGCCTACCTGGACCTGTCTTGGGTGGAACCTATAGGATGCTACATATGTTCACTCCCAGCTCAGCATATGCTCAGCCCTTTCCCTAATGTTTGCCTTCTTATGCAAAATGGTGCCCAATTTGGCGCTAGGGAGCTGACTTGACTGTGAAGTTCACCCTGTCCCCATAGTGCCCTTCTAGGACCTGCTGCTCTGTCTCTGCTCCTGGTCAAATCAAACAGACCAGCAGGACGGGCAGTTCTTTGTCTGGGTTCACCTCCGGAGCTCTCAGTGAAAATCCTTTCCCCCTGGTTGCTGGTGGAGATTCGGCTGTGGTCGAGTTCAGGTCACCGTTAGCTGAATGCCACTGGATTATCAGTCACTGCAGCACCACACCAT
Organism: Ochotona princeps; assembly: GCF_030435755.1. Taxonomy (NCBI): domain Eukaryota; kingdom Metazoa; phylum Chordata; class Mammalia; order Lagomorpha; family Ochotonidae; genus Ochotona; species Ochotona princeps. The sequence goes on from NC_080833.1 coordinate 127,241,084, forward strand.
TGTGTCTGCTGCTTTCCTGTTTCTGTCAGTCTCCAGATACCCTTCTGCTGTTGTTCTGTCCTCTGGAATGTTTTTTTCTCTGCTTCATCCTGATCAAATGCTTCTCTGTCCATTTAAACATGTCCTAACCCTATTTCGACAACTTGATTCTCCCTTTTCCCATTTATTGACTGGTTTGCTTGATTTGTTGCTATGGTTGTTCTGGAGTTCTTTGAATGCATATAATTTTTTAATGTAGTATTTGAAAATAAGCTATTGTTGGGCCCGGTGGTGTGGCCTAGCAGCTAAAGTCCTCGCCTTAAATGTACCGGAATCCCATATGGGCTCTGGTTCTAATCCCAGCAGCTCCACTTCCCATCCAGCTCCCTGCTTGTGACCTGGGAAAGCAGTTGAGGATGGCCCAAAGCTTTGGGACCCTGCCACCCATGTGGGAGATCCGGAAGAGGTTCCAGGTTCGCGGCTTCTGATCAGCGCAGCACCTACCATTGCACTCACTTGAGGTGTGAATCATCTGACGGACAGATCTTCCTCTCTGTCTCTCCTTCTCTCTGTATATCTGACTTTGTAATAAAATAAATAAATCTTTTTTAAAAAAAAGTAAAGGACAATAAACTATTGTTTTCATTACTAGGAAAGTAATAAGCCCTATAGATTATAATAACATGTTTTAATATGCAGAATCTATGTTTATCTTTTTTAAAAAGGCCTAAAGAAGAAATTGTGATAAATCTTTAAGTGTATTAATCCTCTTGCAAGTGATCTGGACTTATTCCTGCTTTTCCAGAGAAAACTTCAGTAGAGTTTCTGACTTGTGATGAAAAAGTAGGCTTGCTACAGATTAAGTTGATTTTGACCCTTACTGTGTCATCTTGTCTGAGCAGCGGGGAGCGTAGACTTGTCACTGTGAGGCTGATGGTCCATGCTTCTTTCTAGGCCTTTTCTTGCTTCCTGGATGAAGATCATTGACTGTTGTCACATCAGTGATTGGGAGTGTGTGCTGGAAGACGGGACTCCAGACCTAGAGTACCTCAGCCTGCTGGACAGCGTAGCATGTTCCAGTGATCTGGTCAGCTTGGAGAATGATGAGGAACACTGCAAGAGCTACAGGTGAGTGTGTGGAGGGAGAAGGGAGAAGTGTTGGTTAAGCATCAGTGGACTTCCCATGGTGGTGTTAAAGTATCACCTTCTGGTAGCCTTCAGTCATTGTCTTCCTTCTTGAGTTCCCAAGAATGAAGGGATGAAAGATGTGATGAAAGATTATGTGATGGCCTAGATCAATGTATCAGGGCTTTATTGATTTTAGAAAGGGCTTTGCAATTATTTTAGGTATTGAAGTCATAGAGATCCTTTCACAACTCATTGTCTCTGCTGGCTGCTTTGCAGCATAGAAGTAACCATAAATAATTTGTGCTTAATTGACCATTGCAAATTTCTCATAAGGCTTTATTTACAAAGTAAGCAGTGGCTAGATTTGACCCATGGGCTATAGTTCATTGACCTGTGCTCTGGATTGTTAGATCTTTCTGAGGTCTACCTCATAGTACTTGGAGAGAGACCACTTCCATCCAAAGTTTAGGGAGCCAACTAACATACAAATCCCACACATGCTAAGCAACACTAAGATGTGCCTTGCTGTGCACCAGCCATGTCCTCAGCTAGGCTGTGGGTAGAAAGAAATGCTTGCTTTCCTTTGATTCGTAGACCATTTTCTTTGGAATACCTGATGAAAATGCTCTTGCTCTTGGTGACTCTACTTCATTTTGTATATTTCACTAAGCTAATTTTATTTTCCTTCTTCATTTTGCATACCATATTTTTATTTACCTTTTGCATTTGTGGCATTTCTGTCTCTTACGATAGAGGCTTTCCATAATATTCCAGCCAATCAATGTGGCTGGAAGGGAGCAGTTGAGAACAGAAGGAAGGAAGCACTAGGCTGGTAGGTCTTTCAGGATAGAGACTTGGATGGGTTTTGGAAAGAGGATAATGGTTTGAATGGGACTTGTTCTACTTATTTTACTGAAATTCATGAAAATGTAGGCTGACCTAGAAAATACACTTAGGAGCATTAATTTGTTAAGAGATTTGTTTTTATTGCAAAGTCAGATATACAGAGAGGAGGAGAGATCTTCTATCTTCCGTCCCATGAATCTTCCAGGTGTCCCAGGTGGGTGGGTGCAGGGTCCAAAGGCTTTGGGCCATCCTCAACTGCTTTCCTGAGTCAGAATCAGGGAGCTGGATGAGAAGCAGGGTCATTGGGATTAGAAATAACACCCATATGAAATTCGCATATGTTCAAGGAAGGGCTTTAGCTGCTAGGCCACTGCACTGGGCCCCCAGCATATTAATTTTGTATGAAAGCAAAGCTTTAAGAAATACTGATAATTCTATTTAACATTATAGTCTTCTGTTGAAGATTGTATACTATATATGCTTCTTTGTAAGGCTGTAGAAGAAATTCATTTATATTTCTCTATTAGAAAGAAGTTTGTGCTTTTGACCTCATGTTTTAGATATTCTGAATAATTTGATAAGTATTTTACATCTGATCATATATTTAAATAATTTATTTTAATTGGAAAGTGAGATACACAGAGAGGGGAAGATTTTCCATCCGAAGTTTCACTCCCCATGTGACTTCAATGGTTGGAATTGAGTCCATGCAAAGCCAGGAACCAAGACCTTCTTCCAGGTCTCCCACATGAGTGCAGAGTCTCAAGGCCATCCTTGACTGATTTCTGAGGCCACAATCAGGGAGCTGGATGGGAAACAGAGTGGCTGGGACAGAAATCAGAATCCACATGGTATCCTGGCATGTAAAAGGGAAAACATTAGCTGCTATGCTACTGTACTGGGCCCCTGATCATATTTTTACAAATCTGGACCAACAATGTGACATTGTTAAATCATTGTCTGTGACACTGACATCATGTTCAGGCACCAGTTTTTGTCTTGGATGCTCTATTTCAATTCAGCTCCCCGCTTATGTGCCTGAGATAGCAGTGGAAGGTGACCTGAGTGTTTGGGCTTCTGTTGCCCATTTGGAAGATGTAGATAAAGCTGCTGGTGCCTGCCTTCATCCTGGCCCAGCCCTGGAAGGTGTGTTCATTTGGGGATTGAACTAGCCCATGGAAGATTTCCCCTCTCTGTCTCTGCCTCTGCCCGGCAATTCCTTCAAATATACACAAAAGCATAAAATAGTACAGGCCCTTGTTTACAATAAAAAAAGTTCACTAAGTGATTGTCCATCATGGCGATGAATATTTTCATTTTGGGTTTGATAAAACTGATTTGTATGTGACTTCTGTTAGAGAAAATATCTGTCTATAACTGTATGTTTCATAGTAGAGTGAGTGCTGTTAGAGGAAAAGAGATATATGCATATAAATACTTCCTACTCCCAGTTTTACCAGTCATTTTCCTGAGAAGTTTTAATACTCTTGGAGTCACATTTTGCTTAGTAGCTGGCATTTGTTGAGCACTTACTGTGTAGCATGCACTATTGTGAGAACTCTCCACATATTAGCTCATTAACATTCACTCTTTGGTGGGAGTACAATGAATTATTTTCCCATTTTTCAACTGAGGATCCAGGATTCAGAGTCCAACCCAGATGGTGGGGGTCAGGGCAGATGCACTCCCGGAGCTTTCCTTCTTGACTCACTTTTCCAGTTTTTCAATATTCTTTTCTTTTGATGAAGGATTTATTTTGCTTGCTTGAAGTATGGAGTTACATAAAGAGAGAAAGGGAGATGTAGAGAGAGCAGTCATCCCTCCTCTGCTTCACTTCCCTCAATGGCTCAGTCTGGTCAGGCCACAACCAGGAGCTGGAAGCTTCATCATGTGGATGCATGGACCCCAGGCACTGATCCACCCTCTGTTGCTTTCCAAGATGTATTAGCAGGGAGCTGGATTGGAAATGGGACCACTGGGACTTGAACTGTAGTAATCCATGTGAGATGCTGAGATTTCTGCTGCTGGTTTAACCTGTTACCCATAACGCCAATCCAGGATTCTGAATCTTAGATTGACCTGGTGTGGCATGACAGTTGAGGTGTAATTTGGGTGTTTACTGTGGTTGGTTGGGGTGATGATATATGACTACTGGCATATGGGTGTCCAGAACCTTGCCAATCCCCACAGGGACACAGACCAGCACATGACTAGTTGATTGTGTGGTTGTTGGTGGGGCATGGGAAAGTAGTGACCTGAGAGGAGAAGCTGCTTTTTCAGCCATCCACTCACTAATTTAGGATCCGTGTCCATTTGCAGCTTGCTGTCTTGCATGTTTGTCTTGTCATGACACAGACAAGGCCCCTCTTTTTGGGAACCTCACAGCCCAGAAAGCAAAGAGATACCATGCTCCACAATGGGTGGGAGTGTTGGGAAAAACAGCAGTAAGTGTGCATGTGGCTCCAGGTTGCAATGCCCAGCTCTATCCACACTTGTAGGGGTCTGTGCATTCCAGCGTGAGGATTTCCTGCTTGTAGATTGAGTTGTAGAGAGCTCTTGTCCAGGTGCTATTCTGGAGGCTGGGATTTATGATTATTCTGGCACCTGGCTTAAACTGAGCTGCATCAGCTGAGGAAACTTATGCCACGTTTTGTGTCAGTGTGATGTTTTTTTTCTTTCTGCATGTTGAGAATTATAGTAAGCAGAACTGCCTGGCACTCAGATTGGCTTGAGTGAGAAAATACACATACATATGTATGCATGCTTGAACAGTGTTAGGCTTTCCTCTGGTAACTCCTGTAAGTCCCCAGTGTAAGGGTTTCTTCTGTAGCTTAATACTCATTTCAGTGGCATTGACAACACATGGATTAACCTAAAATTTCTGGATTTTCTGTTAATGAACTTTAGAAATTTACACCAAGTACCAAAAACATTATTTCTATGTACATTTCACTTGGTTCCCATTTTTGAAAAGATTTATTTATTTTTATGGCAGTCATTCATATATATATATTTATGTGTGTATATACATATACATATACATATGCATATGCATATATGAGGAGAGACAGAGAGGAAGATGTTCCATGCAATGAATTGCTTCCTGAGTGACTGCAATGGCTGGAGATGAGCAGATCCAAAGCCAGTAGTCAGGAGCTTCTTCCAGGTCTCCCACGTGGGTGTAGGGTCCCAAGGCTATGGGCCATCCTCAACTGCTTTCCATTTTTTTAAAAGATTTTTTTATTTTATTACAGCCAGATATACACAGAGGAGGAGAGACAGAGAGGAAGATCTTCCGTCCGATGATTCACTCCCCAAGTGATCTGCAACAGGCCGATGCTGCACCAGTCTGAATCCGGAAACCTGGAACCTCTTCCAGGTCTCCCACACGGATGCAGGGTCCCAATGCATTGGCCGTCCTCAACTGCTTTCCCAGGCCACAAGCAGGGAGCTGGATAGGAAGTTGAGCTGCCGGGATTAGAACCGGCGCCCCCATGGGATCCCGGGGCTTTCAAGGCAAGGACTTTAGCCACTAGGCCACCACAATGGGCTCTAAATTTTATTTTTAATGATAGAATTTCATAGGCTCATGAATTTCCCTTTTTACCCTCAGTATTCTCCTTCCCTCTCACTCTTTCTCCCCATGTTGTTAGCATAGCATATTCCTTCAGCAACAGGTGCAACCCTGTAATCCTGCTGCTTAAGTGTATCGTGATATTGTAGCTGTTGACAGTGGTCCAAGGTCAGCATCCTATTTTCAAGCTCTAGTTAACAGTTTCGGTAGGAGTTATTTTATTTGAGAGTAGAGATGCATACTGCAATTTATCTTCTCTGCTTGTTATGTTAGTCTCCCATATATAATTTCTCTGTTTGAATGTGTGTATACTAATTTTGTATTTTGCGTGAAAGTTGCCTTATATCAGAGAGAACATATGCATTTTGGAGGGGTAGGGGAGTGAGTTGTGTCATTGAGCACATGGTCTCTAGCTGTGAGCCTTTTGTTGCAAAAGGTAGAATTTCATTCCTTTTCACGGTTGAGTAGTATTCCATAGAGTAACTTTAACACAGTATTTTGTTTATGTTTTCCTCTTTTAATGGGCATGTTTTTGCTATTGTAATTTGTGTTACTACAGTACAAACAGGATTACAGGTCACATTCTCATATGCAGATTTCATTTCCTTGAATATATTCTCGGGAGTGGATAGCTGAGTCGTAGGTAGATGATTTTCAGTTTTCTTAGCAATCTCCATACTGATGTCCATAGTGGTTGCACTAGCCTACACTCACACTAACAGTGAAGTAGGACGGGTTGTGTGAGCGGTGCGGGTATAGAGGGGAAATGGGGGGGACAAGAGAGGAGGGAGGAAGAAGGGTGAGAGAGGGAGATGGGGAAGGAGAGACAAGGGGAGACGGGGTGTGGAAAGGTAAGGACCCTGGGCAAAGAATGGGGTATTTGTACATATGTGTGTGTGGATGTAGGTGTTATATATATACGTATATAGTATAAAGGAATATATTTATGTAATTGTGTGTGTGAATCTAGGTGCTTATATATTAAAAATGTATGTATGTAATTGTGAGTGTGAATGTAGCCGTGTATGAGTTTATATCGGTGTATATTTTGTGTATTCATGTGGTGAGATAACGGAGAAGGAATGTGGGTGTGTGAGGGGTGCAGGAAAAGAGGGAGACTTAGGAACTCAGGGAGAGGAGGGAAGAGGAGGTGGGAGAGAGAGGTGGGGAAGAGAGAGTCAAGGGGAAATGGGGTCGGGAAAGGGAACTAGGACAAGAAATTGGGGTGTGTATATGTGTTTAAGTATATATACGTGTGCTTATAAATGTGTGTGTGTAATTATGTATATGTGTATGTTTATGAGTGTAAGTGTATATGTCTTCACATAAGTATGTATGTATGTATGAATGAATATGTTTAGGTACTTGTATACGTGTGTACTTATGCCTGTATTTACATACGTATTTACATGTATTTGGTTAAGAATTAAATAGATATTTACATAGCTATATGTGTTTATGTGTAGCTGTTTATGCAATCAACAAATGGTTACGTGTGTGCACACATGCATTCATGTGGGTATATTCATTATGTGTATGTATTGTGTGTTTATGATGTATGTACACATGTATTTAGGCATTGTGTGTTTGCATGAGTATGAATGAATACAGGTGTGTATTTGTTTACTTAGTTATATATTTATGTATGACGTGTTTATGTATTGAAATACAACAGAGTAGGGCAGAGGGGGTATATAAGTTCTTCCACCCACTGGTTCTCTCTCTGCAAGTGGCTGCCACAGACGACACTGGGCCACACCAAAGCCAGGGTGCCAAATCTCCATGTGGGTCTTCCCCGTAGGTGGCAGGGACCCAAGCATTTGGGCCATCTCATGCTTCTATGGCTCCCAAATGTGGGGGTGGCTGACAGGAACTGGGTGCTGGGATGTGGCAGCATTCAGCAGCATCTACTGTGCCACCACACCCATGGTTAAAGTTTGCCTGTGCCAGGCACTGAAACTCAAAAATAAAGCCAGAAGCTTGGCCCCTAATGCACATTACAAAACCCTTCCTGTACGGCCCCTGGGCAGGCCATGAGGAGCCACCCTCAGTGTTGCTGGCCACCCTGGGAGAAACCCATTGCAGCCAGTGCCAGGCCTCTCAGCTGAGGATGTTGCCTGTGAGAGTTGGGTGAGCTCCTTGAGTTTCTGGGATTTTCCAGGGAAGTCTCCTCTACTGCTCATTCTGGAAATCTTGACTGCACACACTCTCATTTCTGACGGACTATTCTTTTTGCAGAAGGGCTGGATACAGAGCTGCTGGATATTCATGTATACTCTTGTGTTCCTGGTTAGGTGGAGGCCTGAGGTGGGGCCAATGGGTTGTGTGGTGACAAAAATCAGGAACGTGTTATGTGTGTCAGGGGGAGGCAAGGGGAGGAGGGAGAAGGGAAAAGAGAGGAAGAGAAAGAGGTGGGTAAGAAGGAAGAAATGAGGGTGGGGAGAAACGGGGGTATAAGAGGAGAGAGTGTGGGAGGGGTGGGTGGAGAGGAAGAATGAGACAGAGGGCAGGACTTTCCTTGACAGTGTTTGCTCTCATTGAGCCTGAGGTGCCCTTGAAGCCTTCGGTGAGAAGAGGTGGTCAGCTCCTCTCTTCTAAGTGTACTGAGGTACACTCGGGGGCAGGAACAGGCAGCCGTAACTCTGAATGAATACACATGTAATCTGGTGACTTTTCAGGCTCAGCACACGTGGTGTAAGTGTTAAGATGCCAGAAAAAGCAGAAACCTAGAGAAACCCAAGATCCATCTTATGCCCTGTTCCAGTCACTGCTTCGGTAGTATGACATCTCATAGTAAGTCATGTTTTTCTTTTTTGCTTGCTTGCTCTTTAAGATTTAATTGGAAGGAAAGCTTAGAGAAAGTGAGTGTGGTAAAGAGTGTGCCTGCATTCACTGGTGGACACCATTCAAATGGCCACCGTGGCTTAATGTGGGCTTTGCTGAAGCCAGGGCTCAGGGCCATCATTTGGTACTTCTGTATGGGTACAGATCCCCAAGCATGTGAGCCATCTTCTGCTGACTGAAGATTGGATCGGAAGTAGAGCAGCCAGGAATCCAGCTGGGTTCATATGTGGTTGAATACCTTGCCAGTATTAAAATGGATCAAACAGTGTAACGAGGAGGATGGTTTGGATGAGGTGGAATGAATGCATCTTGTTTCAGTGCACTTGATTCAAGCCTGGCTACTCCTCCCTGTCTGATTTTCAGTGTTTATTTATTTCTCTTGGAAAGTCAGAGCACAGACAGCAGGAGAAACAGAGATGATCTGTCGGCTTAGTCACTCCCCAAGTGGCCATCATAGTTAGTGCTGAGCCAGGGGCTTATTCTGGATCTCCCATGCGAGTGCAGGGTCCCATTGCTTTGTGTTGTCCTCGACTGCCTTTCAGGCCACAAGCAGGGAGCTGAATGGAAAGTGGGGCCACCACGACATGAACCAGTGCCCATATGGAATCAGGGGCGTGTGCAAGGTGAGGACTTTAACACTAGGCTTCAGCACAGGTCTCTGCTCCACCCTTTTAATCCAGCTTCCTGCTAAAGCATCTGAGAGGCAGCTGGTGGTGGCATAAGTACTTGAGTGTCTCGCATCCACATGTGACACGAAAGGGGCATTGTTGGACCAGAGTCAGTCTGACACAGCCACAGCTGTTAAAAGCATTCAAAAAATGTGCACAATGCATCTGTTTTTCCAACATTCTTCCTTTCAAGTGTATAGGCACATTGCAACAAAAGAGTGTAACACTTTTTTCATATACAAGGTGAGCAAGAGGTTCAAAGAGAAAAGCCACCCTGTGGTTTGATTACAGAGTTGTATTTGTTTATGTGTTTATTTATTTATTTAATTCTTAATTATCTACCTATTTTAAAGATGTATTTATTTTTGTTTGAATGACAGATATACAGAGAGAAGCAGATACAGAAAGATCTTCTGCCTTCTGTTTTACTCCTCAAGTGGCCTCAACACCTGGAGCAGAGCCAGAGCTCAGCCAATCTGAAGCCAGTATCTGGGAGTGTCTTCCTGGTCTCCCACGTGGGTACAGGGTGCCAAGGTACTGGGCTGTCCTCCACTGCTTTCCCAGGCCACAAGAAGGGAGCTGGATGGGAAGTGGAGCAGCTAAGATTAGAACTGGTGCTTATATGGGATCTCTGTGGGTGCCAGGATGCTACCTGTTAGGCTACCATGCCAGTTCCAGGCTTTGAGTATTTAAATAATCCTTGGGGTGGATGTTGTAAGATAACATGTTACATTGGTGCATGCAGTGCCAGCATTGCATATAAGGATCAGTTATGCTCTGATGTTCCCTTTCTGAGCTAGCTTCCTGCTGCTGTGCTTAGAAGATAACATAAAATGCCCCAGTTCCTTGGATGCCTGCAGCCCTGAGGAGGATCTGAATGGAATTCCAGGCTCCTGGTTTTGGCTGGACCTTGCTAATTATTGTCGCCACTGGGTAGTAAACAAGTGGAGGGAAGATCTCAGTCTGTCTGTTTTTAACTCTTGTACTGTGGTTCTCACATTTAAGCAAATAATAAATTCTTTTGAAAGAATTAAAAAGGGCCTGGTATGGTAGCATAGTGGCTAAAGTCTTGACCTTGCATGAGCCAGGATCCTATATGTTTGCTAGTTCATTTGTCCTGGTTATTCCACCTTTTATCCTGCTCCCTGCCTGTGACCTGGGAAAGCAGTAGAAGACAGCCCAAAGTCTTGGGACCCTGCGTCTGCATGCAAGACCCTGAAGAAGTTCTTGCCTCCTGGCTTCTGGCTTCAGATCATTTCAGTTCAGACTCTTAAGGTCAGTTGGGTAGTGAACCAGTGGGTGAAAGATCCTTCTCTCTGTCTCCTCATCTCTGTAAATCTGAATTGCTAATAAGTAAATAAATATTTAAAATCTACAGTTATCAATTTTAAAACAATAATTCTATAGAGATGGCTCACTGTTTGAGAGGATGATTCTGAGTTTAAACAAATTAGAGTGAATTTTGATCGGCATGTACTTGAATGCTAACATAAGGTACAGTGCAGTATTTGAGTACATATGTGGCATACGCTGAGTAAACCAGGTGCCCAGGTTTGGTTTCAACAGCACAGGGTTCCTCCATTCCTATTTCCTGCATAAAGTTATCGTATTGTGAACTGTAGTCACCGCACGCAGGGATGGAACCCTGGATCTTGTTCCTTCTGTCTCACTTTCTTTGCTACCTGTTCCACCTCCTTCCTGTCCCCAGGCCTCACTCTTCCCAACCTGGAATAATCACCATTCTAAGTCTTATCATAACCGGTTTCATCTATCTTGCAACAAATACAATATTTTATTCTTTCTGATGGCTGAATGCATTCATTAGGTTTCACTCTTAAGAAAATCAGGGGAAACAACATGTAAAGCAAAAAGAATTGTATCTTCATTCCTATTTCTGTGCCTTTGATTTTCTTCCTTTTGTTTACCTTTATTTTTATCAGGTATACTGGTGTAGGATATGTTTAGTAGGATTTCTGGGATATGAAAGGTTATTTCAGAAGAAGCATTAAGAAATAAATCTACAGAAGACCAACTATGCTACAATGGAGATTGAATTTTTACTGAGCCATTCCATTGTGTTTTTCAATTGCAAACAGTGTCAGATGTAGGATAAGATCTGCCAACTGCTGATTCAGTCTAGTTTTGAAATCTAACTATTGTTAGGCCTAGGATAAGTTTGGAATTGTTTTCTCCCTTTCCAATTTTTACAATCATTCTATAATCATTGGTGTTACTTTGGTAAAATTTAGTGGTGAAGAAACCTGAAGGTTTATTTTATCTATGTGGGAATACAGAGGATGCCCCAGCGCTTGAGTCCCTGTACTGATGTCGGGGAACTGAAGAAGCCACTGGCTCCTGGCTTCCACCTGGTCCTGCTTTAGCCATTGTGGTCACTTGGAGAGGGATAAGCAGATGGAAGATCTCTCTAACTCTCCCTCTTGCTCTGTAACTCTGCCTTCCATATAGATAAAATAAATCTCCACTGACAAAAAAATGGCAATGGATCACTAGGGACGACTAACGCAGATTATAAACTTATTAGTAATGGTTAATTTCTGGATACGTACTCGCCCATCAAACTAAATCAGGAAGACATTAAAATCTCATCAGGAGGGTGGCTAAAGTTTAAAAAAAAGAAAAAAAAAGTTCTTGTGAAGATTCTCAAAATGGTGCCGAGAGACAGCAAATGAAGACATATTTGAGGAAAAATGAAGGTTTGATCACGGCAGGGAGACTCGGTGTTATTTGAACCTAGAACTGGTTCCTCCCTCCCCCATCATGACCAGGTCAAGTGGGAACTGCTCTCCAGGCAATTGCAGCTGAGAACACAGACCTCCACCTCCTGCTGAGTCCCAGCAAAGATGGCATCACCACTTTTTCTGTCCTCAGTTACCTGTTGCCATAACCATGCTCTGCTGAGTGGTGTAAGAAGAGTGGGCCCAGGGCCTGCAAGGGTGATGGGGTTCTTATTGAGCATGAGGACACCTGGATCCCATCTTCACCATATGCTGTGTGCACTGTGGATGAATCTATATAGAAGCAGCACATTTGTAGTGACTTTGGACTGGAAGTATTAAAATACCAGGGAAAAATCCAGAGAGGACGCTTTTCTTTCCTTTTTTTTTTTTAAATAAACCTTCTTTCGAATTTTATTTTTATTTGAAAGACAGCTTTACAGAGAAAGAAGTAGAGATAGAGAGGTATCTTCCATCTGGTGGGTCAATCCCTAAGTGTCCTCATTAGCTGAAGGTGGGCTGGTCCTAGTTAGGAGCTTGGGATTTCTCCCAGCCCTCTGACATGAGTAGAGGGACCCAAGGACTTAGACCATCCTTTGTTGCTTTCCTAGCCATGAGTGGAGAGCTGGATTGTAAGTGTAGCAGCCAAACCCAAAGCAGCACCATAGGAGATGCCAGAACTGCAGGTGGATGCTTAGCCACAGAATGCTGGTAGCATCTTTTTGTATGGTTTTGTTTTAGAGGCAAGGGGAGGGAGCGTGGAGAGAGAGTACTCTCAGAAGCTGGTTCACCACCCAAATTCTTAACCCTATTAGGTTAAGTTAAAACTGAGATCTAATGAGGCAGGTATGGCAGCACAGCAAGTGTAGCCGGGTATTTAGATACCTCTATTTTCTTTTCTTTTCTTTTCTTTTTTTTTTTTTTTTTTTTTTTTGCAGACAAGTCCTGGTTTAACCCCATCAAGTCAAATTCAAATGAAAAATAATAGGGAACAATGACATAATAGCAGGAACATTAATGGGAGTTTCACAAAGTTTGTCATGCAAAGATATTTCATACTTGATAATAGCAAACTATAGAGAAAGACTCTATTGGTAAAGATCATAATGTACACATAGACACCATGCATCTTTGATTTGTGTATTTTCTATCAAGAGTGCCAGTTCAGGATTTGGCTACTTGCAATTAGCAGCTTCATTGTACTGTTCCTGGATAGACAGCAGAAATAGCCCAGCTACCTGGGTTTCTTACCATCCCTGTGGGAGCATGGATAGAATTCTTCATTTCTAGTGTTGGTTTGACTCATCTTGGCTCTTGTGTGTGGGGAGTATGAACCACCAGATATAAGTTCTCTGCATTTCAAATCAATGAAATGATTCTGAATAGTTGGAAGCTATGTGTCAAATGTAAGTATCCAACCTAGCTGAAAATCTGCTTGAACTTCACATTTCAGTGATGTCCCAGGTGACCTTGTGCAGGCAGCTGTGATTGAATCAGGCGTGGTGTTTGCATTCAGAGCAGGCAATCTGGGTTGTGTTGATATCAAGCAGAAATTTTCCTGCTATGGTCAACTTTTTTGAAGATAAAAATAACTGGAAGTTGATGGTGGTAGTGATCATAATTAAGAAACCATGAGTTTAACTTGTAAGTTTTCTGATGAGGTCTATGAAGATGATTTTTGATGCAATAAATTATTTCAAAAATGTCAAGTGTTTTAAGTGTGTCTAACTCCAAGCCACACTAAACACGTTTCATGTGCAAGAGGTGGAAGAGAAAGATGATATAATGGGTTTGTCTTTTTAAGAATAGGATTAGAAAGCTAATTATTTTTCTTTTTAAATTTGGTCAGACACTAACGTTACATGGGATTAATTTTTTTCTGTAATGAGTGACAAAAGTTATCCCTTTGGGCTACTTTTGTGGTGTAGTGTTTTAGACCTCTGTTGGTGATTCTGCATAGGATACAATTTTGCAGTGCTAGGGTAGGGAAAATGCTACAGCCTGTGAAATTTTATCACAAAATTAACATAAAATAGAGGAAAAAAGAAGCACAATACCCATTGTACCAGTAAAAATATCACTTGCAGAAGTGTCTCTGTGAAGTTCTTTTAATTGAATTTTTTTTGAAAAATTAGTTTATTTGGTCAAAAAATATTTTTAAGTCCATGCACATGAGTTTTCACATGGAAAGCATGTACGGTGAAAAATTATGCAAGGATCTCAAAATCAATATTTTAATTATATTTTTCCATGTACTTTTTGAGGCACCCTCATATCTTCTGTTAGATATATGCTTAAATAGAAGCTTCTCTGAAGGCTTTCATGAAAGCGATTTGGGTGGATATGTCAAATGACACTACTTGCCTAATTTTTCTTCTGTTTTGGAAAATATTTATCCCTGGGATAAATCCCGCATGGCCTGGATACATAATCTCTTTGATGTGTGGCTGGATTTTATGTGCTAGTATTTTCTGCAGACTTTTTCATTTCAATTTATTATAGACATTGGTCAATAATTCTCTTTTTTTCACTGTACTTTTCTTTGATTTTGTTTTTAAGGTAATCTGGCCTCAAAATAAGTTTGGAAAGATTTTTGCCCTTTCCATTGTTTAGAAAAGTTTAAGAAGTATTAGGGTTCTTTCTCTCTTATAAATGTGGTATAATTTAGCAGGGATTCCACGTGGTCTCATGTTTCATGTTGTGAGTAGGCTCTTTGTTACTGATTTCACCTCAGTCTTGGTTGGTTGCCTAATGTGATTTTTTGTGTTTTAACCTCAGACTTGGTAAATTGTGTGCATCCAGAAGTCTTTGCATTTCTACTCGATTTTCTAATTTGCTTGCATCTAATGGTTTGCAATAATTCCTAATTACTCTTTCTATTTCTGCAGTATCAATTGTAATATTTCCTTTTTCTTCTCTGATTTTATATTTTATCAGCTTGTGTCTCCTTCCTATTTCTGGCTTATTAGGCCAATAGTTTTTCAGTTCTCTTTCTGTCTTCTTTCATTCATTTTTTTTCTCTTTTTTTACATTTTCAAAAATTTTATTTTTTTATGATTATTTTCATTTTCTGATACAGTACCATAAGCTCTGGGATTTTCCTTACTTCCTCCCAAATTCCTTCTGTCCTGAGTTCCCCTATATCATTACTGTAGTGTGATTCTTCATAAACAGACATATGTCCATCATTTCAGGCATGGACAATGGCAGAGAGTCCAGCATCGTATAGTCAAGATATAGTAAACATTCTCATTGGGAGTTCATCTTTGTTTTGAAGTAGAGATGCATACTGCATTGTATCCTCACATCCGGATATGATCATCTGCATTACACAGTTATTATATGTCTTCTTTTTTTGTTAAAGATTTTTTAAATTTTTATTACAAAGTCAGATATACAGATGAGGAGAGACAGAAAGGAAGATCTTCCGTCCGATGATTCACTCCCCAAATGAGTCCCCATGGGCCGCTACGCGCCAGTCCGAAGCTGGGAACCAGGAACCTCTTCCGGGTCTCCCACGCGGGTGCAGTGTCCCAGTGCATTGGGCCGACCTCGACTGCTTTTCCAGGCCACAAGCAGGGAGCTGGATGGAAAGTGGAGCTGCCGGGATTAGAACCGGCGCCCCTATGGGATCCCGGGTCGTTCAAGGTGAGGACTTTAGCCGCTAGGCCATGACGCCGGGCCCTATATGTCTTCTTAAACGAGAAGCCACAATACAAAATCAATAACAGGAAGAATATAGAAATTTACAATGTCTTGAAGGTAAATAACATGTTACTAGATATGAGAGTCTCCATTACACAGTTACTGTACATCCCATTAAATGAAAAGCTACACGACAAAATCAGCAACAGGAAGGAAAAAATGAATCAACACCACCACAAAGTTAAATAACATGCTACTGAATGACTAAAGTGTTGCTGAAGAAAGGAAAATCATGAACTGTCTTGAAGAAAGTGATGTTACTATATGATCTATGAGTCATTGATTAAATTAATGAGAAAGAAAGTGTTTTGAAAAGATAAAACTAACAAAATTCTCAACCTATTTGATAGATTTTCCACTCATCTTTCTTAGTGAGATGTGTTCCTGTAGCCAATAAATCGCTAGGTTTTATTTTTTTTTAATCCAGTCTACTAATCTATGACATGATGTTTGATTGATGAGCTTAAGCCATTTACATTTAAGGTTAAAACAATGGGTGGCAATTTGGTCCTGTTAGTGTCACAATGGGTTGTTAATTGATTTAATCTTCTGTTGTTATTTGACTTGGATGTTGTTTACATTTGTCTTTGGTTTTGGTTGGTACTATTCCTCTTCTCTGTTGAGAGAACATCTTTAAGTATCATTTGTAGGGCAAGTTTGGAAGAGATAAATTCTTTTAACTTTTCTTTACTGTGAAGAATTTTATCTCATTTTAAAAGACAAAGGAAAGCTGTTCTGGGTATGCTATCGTGGGCTGACATCTTTTTGCTTTTAGAAACAGGAATATGTGACTCCATTCTCTTCTGGCCTGTAGAGTTTTCTGAGAGAGGTCTCCTGTGAGTTTACTTGGCATTCCTTTATATGTCAATTGATTTTTTTTACATGCACATATAAAATATTTCATATATATATATATATATATATATATATATATATATATATATATATCTTCTGTTACTTGATCTCCCATCCAATGATTCACACCCCAAGTGACCCCAGTACCAGAGCTATGGTGAGCTCAAGCCAGGAGCCTGGAGCCTCTTCTGGGTCTCCCACATAGGCGCAGTGTCCCAAGGCTTTAGGCTGTCCCTTGTTCTTTTCCCAGGCCTCATGCAGGGAGTTGGATGGGAAGTGGAGCTGCCAGAACATGAAGCAGCACCCATATTGGATCCTTGTGCATGCAAGGCAAAGACTTTAGCAGCTAAGTTAGGGTGCTGGGACCCCAGTAAAAACTCTTTTCAAACTGTGTTGCTGTCATAGTTATGGATATCCTATGGGTTAAGGCAAATAAAATAAAGTCAAGTGTCATTGTGGGATTATGAGGGAGAAAGTGTCATTGAAGTTTTAAGAGCTTTCATTTGGAACAATTACTAGAAAGCTATATAGAATGTAAATATACATTATATCATTTTTTCCATATATAGGTGTAGACAAATTTGCTTTAATTGAAAGATGTTTGCCTTCTACTGAGGTTAGTGTTAAAAGCAAGAAGTGTTCCAATGGAAGTTCTTTCCTGAAGTCCTATGCAGCTCACTGTAGAAATAAAGAAATACCTTATACTACCCAATTCTTTCACTGTACCATATATTTTAGTAAAAATATGATATATTTTTTAAAGATTTTATTATTATTGGAAAGCCGGATATACAGAGAGGAGGAGAGACAGAGAGGAAGATCTTCCATCCGATGTTTCACTCCCCAAGTGAGCCGCAATGGGACGGTGCACGCCGATCCGATGCCGGGAACCAGGAATCTCTTCCAGGTCTCCCACGCGGGTGCAGGGTCCCAAAGCTTTGGGCCGTCCTCGACTGCTTTCCCAGGCCACAAGCAGGGAGCAGGACAGGAAGTGGAGCTACTGGGATTAGAACCGGCGCCCCTATGGGATCCCGGGTCGTTCAAGGCGAGGACTTTTAGCCGCTAGGCCACGCTGCCGGGCCCAAAATATGATATTTTTAATGATATTTTGTAATTTGTTTTTTAATATACATTTTATTATTATTGCTATCATTTTGTGATACAGCTATATATTCCCTTATCTCCTCCACAATTCCCTCCCCCCCACCTAGTTCCTCTATATCATTACTAACATATAGTTCTTCATACACAGTCATATGTCCATCATTGCGGGCATGGACACTGGCAGAGAGTCCAGAATCCTATTGTTAAGATATAGTAAACAGTTTCATTGTAAGTCCATCTTTGTCTGGAAACAGAAATGCATACCACACTGCATCCTCACATCTGGATGTTAATCTTCATTTCACAGCTACTGTACATCCCCTTAAATAAAAAGTCATGTTTCAAAATCAACAATAGAAAGAAAAGAGGAAATTTACAATGCCATGAAGTTAAATGACATGTTACTAGATATGACAGTCTCCATTACACAACTGTACATCCCCTTAAATGAAAAGTCATGATACAAAATCAACAATAGAAAGAAAAATAGAAACTTACAATGCCATGATGTTAAATGACATGTTACTAGATATGACAGTGTCCATTACACATCTACTATACATCCCCTTAAATGAAGAGCCACAAAACAAAATCAACATCAGGGAGAAAAAAGAAATTAACAACTCCAAAAAGTTAAATAACATGCTATTAAATGACTAATGTGTAGCTGAAGAAATGAAAATCAAGAACCTTCTTGAAGAAAATGATGCCACTGTATGATCTATGAGTCACTGAATGATTTAATCAGAAGAAAGTGTTTTGAAGAGATGAAACCAACAGAAAACAATAAAACCCATGCGATATAGTTTCCACTGATCTTTGTTGAAGTGTGCTCCTCCAGACAATAAGCAGATAGGTTTTGTTTTTTAATCCAGTCTACTAATCTATGGCGTTTGATTGAGATTAAGCCATTTACATTCAGAGTTTAATATACATGGGTGTTACTTTGGTCCTGTCATTTCAGGAATGGGTTGTACATTGGTTTATTCTTCTGTTGTCATTTTACTGGGATGTTCTTCCTGTTTGCCTTTGGTTTTGGTAGGTGCTATTCTTTTTCTCTGTCAAGAGAACATCTTGAAGTTTCATTTGTAGGGCAGGTTTGGTAGGGGCAAATTCTTTTAGCCTTTCTTTACTGTTGAAGAATTTTATTCCATTTTCAAAGACAAAAGAAAGCTTTGTTGGATATGTTATCCTAGGCCGACAATTTTTTTCTTTTAGAATCTGGAATGTCACTCCATTCTCTTCTTGCCTGTAGAGTTTCCTGTGACAGGTCTCCTGTGAGCTTAATTGGCATTCCTTTATATGTCAATTGATTTTTTTCACATGCACATTTAAGGATCTTTTCCTTATGTTCGATTGAAGAGAGCTTGATGACCATGTGTCTTGGTGAAGATCGCTTTTGATCAAGCCTGTTGGGAGTTCTCTGCCCCTCCTGGATCTTGCCTCCCAATTCTTTGTCCAGATTAGGGAAATTTTCCTTTATTATTTCATTAAATACATTTGCAAACTCAGTTTCTCTTTCTGTACCTTCTGGGACTCCCGTAGCTCTTATATTTGGCCTCTTAATAGTGCCTTTCAATTCTTGAATACTTTTTTTGGCCTGATTCAGCTCTGCTTCCAGCTTTCTGTTTGCTTCCCCCAGTGAATGGAAATATTTTCCAATTCTGAGATTCTTTCTTCTGCTTGCTTCATTCTAGTTTGGAGACTCTCCACTGTACTTTTAATTTGCTCTTCTGTGTTCTTAATTTCTGATACACCAGCCTTGATTTGCTTTATTGCTTCCTTAAATTCCTTTAACTCTTGCATGAGCTTCTCATTTTTGATCAGAATATTTAAAATGAGTCTTATGGATTCTATGTGCCCCATTTTCTCGATGTCTTCCTCAGTGAACTCTGAGGTTGTTATAGGGTTTTGCTCCTTTGCAGGGAAGTTTTCAGTAATATTCATTGTGCCTTTGTCTCTTCTTTTGCTCTTGATCATTGTACTTCTGCTTAGCAGAGTCTTCTCCTTGGGGCAGGTTTCTAAGCTGTGTCACCCACAGGTCTACACTGCGATTTTACATATTGTGGTTTATACACAACTTTTTGCTTGCAACGACTTGTGCCACAACCTCCAGGGAGTTCCAGGTCTGGGTTCTTAAGTCAGATTTCCACTGTTTTCTCCACACCCCAGCTCTTGGCTCACCACTCTCCACCTCCTGTGATACAGAGCTGAGGCTGCAACACTGTTGTCTCTGTAACCTTTCTCCCACTTCCGGTTGGAGCAGGTCCAGGATTAGAGACTCCAGGTGTCCTCTGTAATTTGGTTGTTGGTGGCAGTAATCTTGTTGGAACCTGTTGGACATTAGGTCTGGGTGCCATACGGACCTATTTTGGCCAGTATGATGCCACAGTCAGTATTATTTTCCTGCTTGACCCGTGCAGTCCATTGACATCAGGAAGTTCTCCTGAGCTCAGCACATGCGCAGTTCACTGTTGTCCCCTGCAATCCTAAAGTTATTGCCGCAGTG
Source organism: Ochotona princeps (assembly GCF_030435755.1). Lineage (NCBI taxonomy): Eukaryota > Metazoa > Chordata > Mammalia > Lagomorpha > Ochotonidae > Ochotona > Ochotona princeps. The sequence continues at coordinate 127,261,031 of NC_080833.1, forward strand.
TACAAAAAGGTGCCTGACGTACCACCACTACAGTTCTTGATTTGCTGGCTGCCAGATCCGAGGGCTACCCAGACCTGCTCCGGGTGGAACCCATAGAATACCACATTGTTGCAGTTCACTGAGTCAGAAATGAGTTTACTCCCAGCTTAGCACATGCACAGTCCTTTCCCTTGCCCTTTCCCCCTTACGCAAAATGGCACCCAGTTCAGCTCTAGGGGGCTGACTGGGCTATGAAATCCACTCTATTCTTGCACTGCCCATCTGAGATCTGATGCTCTGTCTCTGCTCCTGGTCAAATCAAACGGACCAGCATGATGGACAGGTCTTTGTCTGGGTTCACCTCCCGAGCTCCCAATAAAAGTCCCTTCCCACCTGGTTGCTGGTGAAGTTCTGGCTGCTGGTGGAGTTCATATTGCCGTGCTGGAGTATCAATCACTGCAACACCACACTGCTGTGCCCGCTGCTTTCCTGTGTCTGTCAGTCTCCAGGTACCCCTCTGAAGTTGTTCTGTCCTTTCCTATTTCCTGACATATGTCCTCTCTGCTTCATACTGATTAAATATTTTTCTTTCCATTTAAATGTGTCCTTGCTCTGTTCCGACATCTTGATTCTCCTTTTGTAATTTGGACAGTAGTAATCACAGTTGTAGAAAAAATAAGATAGTGTTTAGCAGTCACAGCATTATTATTTTATTTCATTGGAAAGTCAGATTTACAGAGAGGAGAGACAGAACGAAAACGCTTCAATCACCTGCCTCAACCTCCAAGTAGCCTAAGTAGCCAGAAGAGAGCCAATCAATGGCAGGAGCCAGGAGCTTCTTCCAAGTCTCACAAGTGGGTGTAGGGTCTCAAAGTATTTTGCTATTCTGCACTGCTTTCCCAGGACACAAGCAGCTTGTGGGAATAAAAATGTAGTAGTTGGGATATGAATCAGCATCCATATGGGATCCTAACACATGCAGGGTGAAGACTTTTAGCCACTATGCTACGGCGCCATGTTCAGCAACATTTGTAAATAAGTAGTAGTTGTTTGCATTAACCCAATGATATCTTGAGTTTCATCCCTGCAAGTTATTGTATTGTTGATACACATTCCAGAAAATTTCCTGGCACTTGTGAAGCACTACTCTTATTTCTTTCTCCAGGCATTGTGTCTGCTTCCTGCCTTGACATTACTTAGTAAGAATCACTAAGGAGACTGGGAACAAGCAAGAAAAACTCATCACTCCCTCTGCCCACCTTCTCTTGCAGGTTGTAGCCCTGCAGCCCGCTTCATGCTTCCAAGGCTAGAGAACACACACACACCTTCAGTAAGTTGTTTGTTTACTTCTCACCTTGTTTAACGTTGTATTTAAGAACTTTATGATGGTTTTTAAACTAAAATGAAAAAACAAGTATGAGAGAAATAAGGCAAAATTGTCTTAACTATGATATTGGAGCTGTCAAAGCTGATTCAAACTTTCCCTTGAGGTTTTTAATTGCATAGCCAAGACATGATTACTATTACGTGATTCGTATGGAAACTAAGAATTTGCCAAGTTTGAAGCTGTGTTTATTGATCATCCTATTTATGTATTTTAAAGACTAACTTGGAGAAAGAGAAGGATAGAGACAGAGACAGACATGTCTGCTATCTGCTGATTGATTCTCCCAGTGGTCACAGTGGTCAGGGCTGGATCATGGCACAGAGAAGAACCAGGCGGTCCATCTGAGTGTCCCAGATGAGTCTCCCACCCAAGTGCTTGAGTCATCTGCCACTGCCTCCAATTAATATGGACTTAGAACTGGCTTGGAATTGACATAGATGGTAGCTTAGGCTGCTATGCCACAATGCCATGTCCTGCTGAAGGGTGGTTTTGCTATTGCAAGGGCTTAGATTTTTTGGGGCTTTTGTTTTTTGAAAGATGTATTAATTTGAAGGCAGGTCTACTAAAAGAGAGAGAGAGAGAGAGACAAAGAGAAAGAGATGAAGAGACATCTCTTACGTGCTGGTTTACTTCTCAACCAGAATGAGCAGAGATGAGCAAGTCTGAAGCCATGAGCCAGGAATATTGTCCAGGTCTGCAACTTGATTACAGGAACCCAAGTGCTTGAGCCATCCTCCACTTCCTTTCCAGGCCTGTTGTCAGGGAGTTGGGTCAGAAGTGGAGCATCCAGGATATGAACCAATGTCCATGTGGGATGCAAGTGTCTATATTTGCTAAACCATAGGGCTGGGTCCCTGTTGCATTCTCTTTGATTTTTATTTCAAATGCAAGGTTTCAGAAAAAAGAGAGAGAGAGCTCTTCCATGTGTAATTTTATTCTCCACTTGGCAGCAATGGCAAGAGCTAAGTCAATCCAAAGCTAGGAGCCTATTTTGGATCTACCACATGGGTGCAGGTGCCCAAGCCTTCAGCCATCCATAATGCTCTCCCAGGGCAAAAGCAGGAGGCCAGCTTGAAAGTGGAACACACAGGACATGAACTGTACCCATAAGGGAAGCTCAGCCCATAAGGCCACAGTTCAATCCACAGATATTGACAGCTTTCAAAGGAAGCAGGGACAGAGAATGGAAACACTGACATGCTCCCTGCGTCTTCCAGGGGAATACTCTGTACTGGTTCCTCAGTTTGTGAGATGGTTAACACCACAGGCAATCCTTGAGTACCATTTGTAATACCAGTTTCATCATTTTACACTTAGATCAGCAATGCCTAATTCCGTTTTTCCTTGTGAACATTTTTGAATGAAGGACATTGCAATGTGTATGAAGTGGTATCTCATTGTAGTTGCCATTTTCATTTTCCTAATGATGAATCATGCTGAGAAATATTGCTTTAATTCCTTGTCCATTTTGGAATCTGTTTTTATTGCATTTGAGTCTTGTGCGTTTTCCTGCCGACTGGCCCCAAGAACACTGAGGGAGTGAGGCATCAGTGTTCTCCAGCTGCAAGAACCAGTGGGGACAGTTTGAAGGCATGTCCATTTATTGTAAAGCGAGCACAACTTTTATGGACAAGGAAAGGAGACGGCAGAAGGGCAATCTGTGGAAGTGGACCTCTGGACCAGTTCATCAGATGCCCCAGGATCCCAGAACTCATATGAGAGTGCTAGCAGGAAGCAGACTTGTTGTGTAGGCCTGTGGCTGCCTTGCTGGCCAAGCATGGCTGGGAATGAGCAGCACCTCCCTGTGCCTCCTTTCTCATTAGTTGTTTGTAGCTGATCTTATCCCCTTCTGCAGTTGATTGGTTTGATTGTTAGAATCTGTTCCTGAAAACCATGTTTACTCCTTTGCTGCTAAGGTGATTGTTATTTTATTTTCCTGTTGGCTATCCTTAGAGGGGCTTTCCTTGGTTGCCTAGGTAACCTGTTATATTGAGTTCAATAAATTGTGCATTGCTTCCCTTGCCTTGCATCCCCTGTGTCCCGATCTTTCTCAGTGTGGTTGTCACACCTCATGTCCTGGTCTCCTCAGAGGGATCATCCACACAGTCCCTGACAGGCCTCCCACCCAACAATGACACTGTAATTGAGTTGAAGGCACGTCTGTCCCTTCAGACCCTCCAATCATGTCACAGGTCACCTTCTGCACACGTGGGTGGAAGCCTTGCCTCAGGTCATGGGCAGATAGAATGTTAGTTACACCCACCAGGCAGTATTTAACTTGACAATCATACTTACATTGTAGTATGAAAGTATTACTTAATTTGCAACTGATGCACAAATTAAATTGACTGTCCTGTAACTCTACCAGCCAGTGACATTTAGTATGTTTTTTAATGTCACAATTATGTTTAACTTTGGGATGGCAATTCGTGAAAGCAGCCCACTCTGAATGTGCTATAATGTGTGAATTGGAGTGAATTCTTGATAACTGTAAATTGGCTCATAACACCATTCTAAGTTACAATTTGATAAACTTACTTTCTAATTGGTTTTGATTAGGAAGTGAGATTTACACAGGGAAGGAGAGATGGAAAGAAACATCTTTCATCTTCCATCCTCAAGTGTGCACAATGGCCAGAGCTGCCAGAGTTGAGATTAAGTTATGCCAGGAGCCAGGAAGTTCTTTCATGTTTCCCACAGAGCTGCTGGGTTCCAAGGCCTTAAACCCCCCTCCACTGGTTTCCCAGGAATCTGGGAGTGAAGTGAGCAGCTAGGATACAAAGCAGTGCCCATATGTAATCCTGGTGCATATAAGGTAAAGACTTGAGCTAGTGCTCTAGTGTGCCTGGCCCTAAATAAATTTATTTATTTATTTACTTATTTATTTATTTTTATTTATGATTGTATTTTTTCCTTTTTTTAAAAAAAATTTATTCATTTTTTATTTTTTGCCCAACTCCTCCCTGTATCCTCCCCCCTCGGTGGACTGTCCCACCCCGTTGCCATATTACATTTTTGGTTTTTTGGTTTTGGGTTTTTTTTTTATTACATTGCATTATGTGTCATGGTTCTATAGGCCCTGAGATTCTCCCCCACCACCACCACAATGTATTCCTCAACCTTGTTGCACCACCACGGATCAAATTCAGCCGGGATTCCCCCACTGCGCGCATCCACCAGGCAAGAAGACCCACATCCCATTGTCCAAAAATGTCCATCAGTTTCTTGGAGAGACCATCTCTGGTCCAAAGGCAGAGCCAGCAAAGTGGTTTTGATAGTTCTATAGAACTGTATTGTTGCTAGTCTCACCACTATAGGCACGATGCGGTCGTTGGAGAATCCACCGATTGACATTGTCCATCATATAGTCTTCAGTTGCCCGATTTTTTCATTGTCAACACACAGCTGAGGTGGTCGATTGACTTGTTCTGTCCTCTGTCATTTGATGTTTATCTTCCAGAGACTGAAAGCTCGATTGTGGGGATCCTAAAAGAAACTACGTAGGAGGTGCCCACTATCTCCCTACTAGGCCTCTCGAGCTTCTGGGCCTTGGTTTGTTTGGTGGATCAGTCTGGCTCTAATAGTTCTTATGGGTGCTCTCATTCAAACCTTCAGGTCTCTGTCCCACTCTTGCCCTAGTGTTTATGGTTACTATTACTGGGAATACAGAGAAAATTATCTCTCCCCTACACAAAGGCTGGCCTTATTTATCGGTGGCCCTAAGCAGCGATTTCTGATAATAATAACTCAGAAATCAACTTGACTGTTGTACATTCCAAATGCTTTTCTAAACACTACATTTAGTGGAGAACTAGCATTAGTTTGGCTCCTTGTAGAGCCAAGTATTCTCATTGATGGAAAAGTAAAATGCTTTGATAGTACCAGTGTTGAAAAAGGCCCTAGGCTTCACAACATTTTCAAACCAATCCCACACACTCACAGTCTGTACACTTCCATGAAGGCTGAATGTCTCCCTGCCGAATGTCTCTCTGCCAGGGTCTGTGGGGAAGAACGATGAAAGAAAGCAGAGCTTGAACCACTCACCATCTTTCTCCACCATGCAGAGAAGGCTGTCTGTCTCCATGTCTTTTCTAGAATGCTGATGCTGCAGGATTCTGGGCTGTTGTGAACAAGCAGCTGCTGATTTGACAGCTTGTATGGCCATGGATCCCTATGAGATAAAAAAGATGCAGCCAATCAGAATATTCCCTGTCATCAGGACAGCCACATGGAGTTATGTGAGTGAAGCAAGAGTGAGGGCCAAAGCCAGAGCTCACTTTCAGAGTTTTGATAATTCATTTGGTCATGGCCCTCCAAAGTTGTGTAAAACATTATCTTTTGATGAAAAATACAGTAAAATATGTGATATGGAAGAAGAGTCATTAGAAAATAACTTAAATGATCAAAATATATAGAAATGAACAAAATGGAAGTCCAGGAAAATCTGAGCAGTGGCCCAGCATGGGTGTCTGTGTCTCCCAGCCTTGTGGCTGTGGCTTGGGTTACCCATGCCAGCCCTGACTTCCTGCTGGGGATAATAGCTCTGCATGCAGTGATGCTAGGTAGATTGAAGGTCCTGGGCTTGTTGGCAGCCAATGCACCAACTGGCACCAGGCTCTACCTGCTGGCCACTCAACGACAAGCTCTGGGCTTTTGAGGGCGTGGAATTACTACCTAGCCATATTCATGGATAATGCCACATTACCTGTAGGGTGAGGAATGTATCCTGAGTGACACCCAATGACAGGGCCACTGTACTTGCAAGTAAGCAAGGAGATTGAAACTTCATGGTTTGGAAGGAAGAGACCTGTAGATATTATTTTGGGTCAGACTGACGTTCCAACCCCCATTCAAGTCCTGGTTGGGCTTCTTATCCTGGAACATAGCTGACAACCACATGCCAACACACATATAAGCTCTGGCTGGGGACCTGTCCTTGGGCCATCCTCTACCGCTATCCCAGACCACAATCAGGGAACTGGATGGGAAGTGGAGCTGCTTGGACTAGAACCGGCACCTGTATGGGATCCCGGGGCATTCAAGGTGAGGACTTTAGCCACTAGGCCACACCACCGGGCCCTGGGATACATCTTCTCATGACCACACTCCATGCTTCAGTGTTAATGTGGACAAGGAAATAATCAACAAACAAACATTAGACCTGAGATTCCATCATGAAGCAACTACAGATAAAACAATCAATTTATTAATCAATCAGCCAATAAATCAAAGCATATTGTACAAAATCCAAGCCAACTTCCACAAATTGGTAAGAGGACCAGACCCAATGAATGGAAAACAAGAATCTAAACATCTCTTTTGAACCAAAAACAAATAAATAAATTCTTCAATCCATTCCCCCACCCATACAGAAAATACATTGAATAGAACAATACTTTTAAAACATAACTTTCTTAATCTCATCCAGATTGTCACATACAAGCCTACAACATACAACACAAGGAACACAGCATTATTGAAAATGGTACCACTGAGATTGGATACAAAATGGTTGCATCTTCTTCTGACCAGGCTCCAGGTTTACAATGAAAATGTGGTCATGGTAACAGCCAAGAAACAGAAAACACAAGTCTAAGCATCTATTTGGAGCATAAATATATAAATAAACACTGTGAAAAACCCTACATAATTCAAACTCTAAATTACCCAATTCTCATGGTGACTGGATTCAAAGGAGGAAGTATAACACTTCACACAATGATACAAAGGCACCAAGAACCAACACAAAATGCTATTTCATCAGAAAAGGAGGGGCTGGCAGGTGGTGAGTCTAGGAAGGGTGACTACCTAAAAAAGAAATGCATCAAAAAGAAGATGTATGTATGTAAGATTTGTAAGTATTCTTTCCAACATACTTACAAAAAGCACCCATGACAAAACATAACACATGGGTGGGGAGCATGAAGAGAAGTTCCAAAAGAAGTGTATGAGTGAATGGTTATGGAAGTTTAACATGCATAGGATTCTAACAACTGCCAATCATTGTATCAAGCTCCAGATCCCAGTGAGGTAGCAGGCCAATGGACAGATGACTTGGAACTACAAGAAGGTGACCACAGAAAAACTTTGGAGGGCTATGACCAAATGAATTATTAATGCTCTGAAAGTGAACTTTGGTCTGAGGTCTCATTCTTGCTTCACTCACATAACTTCCTGTGGCTGTCCTGATGGCAGGGAATATTCTGATTGGCTGCATCTCTAAGACCTCACAGGGCTGTGTGGCCATACAAGGTGTCCAATCAGCAGCTGCCTGGTCATAGCAGCCCAGAATCCTGCAGCATCAGCATGCTAGAAAAGCCATGGAGACAGACAGCCTCCTGTGCGGGGTGGAGAAAGATGGTGAGTGGTTCAAGCTCTGCTTTCTTTCATCGTTCTTCCCCACAGACCCTGGCAGAGAGAGGACGTGCAGACTCCATGGAAGCCAGCAGAGCGTGAGTGTGTGGGGTTGGGTTTCCCTTGAGTGTGAGTTTGCAAATCCTTTGAAAATGTTGTGAAGCCTAGGGCCTTTTTCAACACTGGTACTATCAAAGCATTTCAGTTTTCTATTGATGAGAATACTTGTGTCTCTTCAAGGAGCTAAACTGATCTCCACTAAAGGCAGTGTTTGGAAAAATGTATGGAATGTCCAAGAGCCAAGTCAAGCTGATTTGTGTAGGCAGATCACATGCCATTTCCTGGCATTGCTCTCAGTGAGTTTTCCCTGCTCAAATCAGTGTCATGAAACGGGCGCACCATAGTGTAAAAGATGTCCCTTCAGAGACATGGTTAGTTTTCATGTTGCGGTTCAGTGTAGGACTTGGAACAGGGGTTATCATTATATGCAAGACATGGTAGTGATTAGGTCAAAGCCCAGATTTATGGTTAGGGCAAATGTTAGTGTTAGGGTTCCATTTAGGTCTATGATTTGGGTTATCATTTAGGAATAGAACTAGGATTAAGTTTGGATGTAATTAGTATTAGGGCTAGGGCTAATGCTAAAGGTTAGGTTTAGTAATGAGGTTATTGTTAGGATTGAGATTTGAGCTATATTTAGCCTTATGGTTAGTGTTCGGTTTAAATTTACAAATAGGATTAGGTACAGAGCTAGTTTTGTATGTTGCATGAAGTCGGATTTGCATCATGGTTACTATTAGAGTACATTAGTGTTTGGATTAATGCTAGATATAGTGTTTGGCTTATATTTCAGGTTCAAACTTAGTTTTCATTAATGCTAGATTGAGGGTTATGGTCAGGATTGGGTTAAGGACTGTGTGGCATTAGAATAGAGTTGGGGTTACAATTAAGATTAGGATTAAAGCTGTGTCTACATTGAGGACTAAGAAGTTTTTTATGTTAATTTTAGTATTATGGTGATGTTAGAGTCAATGCTAGAATTATTATGCTTAGAGCTACTGTTCATGTTAGGGTGTGGGCTAATGCTAGTGCTAAAGTTCTAGGATTAAGATTAGGTTGAAATCTAGTGTTAGACTTATGATTGAATTTTGGCTACAGTTGGATTTAGGATTCATATATAATGAGGGTGATGATTGCAGTCATCATTAAGGTTACGTTTAGAAATACAGCTAGGGTAAGGTTCAGTATTATTCTTAGGCTTAGTATTACAGTGATGGCTACATCTGTGTCAGGGTTAGAGTTAGTGTTAGGATTGCATTTTGGTTGGATTTAGGATAAGGATCACAATTATGTTGGAGCTAGAGCTAGTATCAGCATGTGGTTAGGAAGGAGATTTAAGTTCAGGATTAAGTTTAAATTTGGGGTTAGAGTTAGGGCTGGGATTATTTCTTGATGTTTTAATCCTCTTCTGAATAGGGTTAGGGGCATGGTCATAGCAATGGTTAGAGTTATGGTTAGTGTCTGTGTGTGAATTATGGTGGGTCTGGCACAATAGCCTAGCAGTTAAACTTCTGGCCTTAAGGGTGCTTAGTTCACATATGGGTTCTAGTTCTCACCACAGGAGCCCCGGTTCCCATCCAGCTCCTAGTTTGTGGCCTGGTGAGGCAGTCTAGGACGGCCAAAAACTTTGGGAACCTGCCCATGTCTTGTAAGAGGCTCCTGGCTTCAGATTGGTGCGGCTCTGGCCATTGCAACATCTTGGGGAGTGAATCTTCGGATGGAAGATTTTCCTCTCTGTCTCCTGCTCTCTGCATATCTGACTTTGAAAGGAAAAGGAGTAATTTTTTTAAATGAATTACAGCTAGTTCAGGTTGAATTTAAGAGTAGGGCCATCATTAGTGTTAGGACTCAGGCTTCAGCTTGACTGATGGCTACAGATATAAAATGTCAACAGACTGAGTTAGCATTAGGGCAAAGGTTAGGATTAGGAGTAATGCTAAAGTTAGTACTAGATTTAGGGTTGGGGCTGAAGGAGACTGTGGATTAGATTAAAATTTGACGTTGGGATTTGAGTTAGGGCTAGAGTTAGTTCTTGAGATTGCTACTGTCTATGTTTAGGGTTAGCCACAACCCTCATCTTAACTCTCATCTAGCCCTACTGCGAGCACTAACCATACACCTATAGCTAACACTAAGTTGATTTATAATTCGAAATTTAGTCCTAGCCCGAATCTTAATCCCTGTCCACATCCTATCATTAAATGTATAACCAACTTAACCCTATTGTAGCTCTCATCCCAACTGTAGCCTAGCCCTAGCTCTAATTCTAGCTCCACATCCTTTCACTGACCTTTGCCTGAATCCTTATGCTAACCTTTCTGTATAACCATTGAACTATCCCTAACATTAACCATAACATGAACACCAATCATACCCATAGTCCTAACTCTAATCCTAGTCTTCATCCTAACCCAAAACCTAATCCTACCCTATCCCTAAGAATAATACCAAGTCACAGCCCTAACACTAACACTAACCGTAACCCTAAACTTAATGCCCATTATCACTCTGCTCCTAACTCTAATGTTAACCTTTATTAAAAAGATTTATTAATTGTTTTTTATTCCAAAGTCTAATTTAGAGGAGGAGAGAGAGAGAGGAAGATTTTCTATCCGATGATTCACTCCCCAAGTGACAGCAACAGCTGGTGCTGTGCTGATCTAAACCCAGAAACTAGGAAACTCTTCTGGGTCTACCACGTGGGTGCAGGGTCCCAAAGCCTTGAGCGGTCCTCGATTGCTTTCCCAGGCCACAAGCAGTGAGCTGGATGCGAAGTGGAGCTGCCAGGATTAGAACCGATGCCAGTATGGGATCCTGGGGTGTTAAAGGAAAGTTCACACTGCCTGGCCTGTAATTTTGATCTTAATCTCAACATTTGCATTTGCCTTAACCCCAGCCCTAATGCTAACACCAATCTTAATCCTAGAGACCAGGCAGCACTCACCCAAAGTTTAATACTAGCACTTTCCTAAAACTACAAGTTTGCTTAAATGCAACTGTAATCCTAACAATATTGCCAATCAAATCTCTATCCTTATTTCTATTGCTAGTGTTAGCCCTTACTATAGAACTAATCAATCTTAACCTAATGCAAACACCTGTCATAGACCTATGCTTTTACCTAACCCTGTGCCAAATACTAACCCTAATTCTTGCCCATGCATACTACTAGCTCTAACCATAATCCTAGCCAAATCCTATTTCCAGAATTTTAATACAATCTGACTGAAATGTGAGCATTAAACTAACATAATGCCAACCATACTTGTAGACCCAACTGTAACACCGGATTTAAAGGCAACACTAAAGATTCCCTTAATCATGAACCTCGCCGTATTCCTGCAACAAATGTTCCCTAAAGACAACCCTGTATATAACTTTAAGGCAACTCCTAAGCTTTACCTAACAATACCACTAGACCAAATGACCCTACTAAGAGCATCCCCAGTTGAAACACAAATCAAACTCCTAAAGATAACCCTAATTCTTGCGATAATCATAGCCATAACCATATGTGTAACCATAACCGTAACTGTCACAGTAGTTTTACCTCTAGTCCTAATTCTTGCTGGAGACCAGCTGCAGCGAATTTCAGAGTTCAGGAAGGGTGCATGATTGGCACAAGAGAGGAGAAGGTGAGATACAGACCACTACAGTGTGATACTCATAATAGACAACTCAGAATAGTTGCCTTCTTTATTTTATAGGAAGCATCGCACTTTTACACAACATCCAGTTGTTTTATTACCACACTTTGATTAAAGAGTGATTAGAAAAAAATTCTAAAAAAATTATGATTTTACTTTATGAAAACATTCTCAGCAAGCCATTGCTCATTCAAACCTGCGGTCACCTGGCTGAAGCCAGGAACTCCACGGTTGGCAGGCTATGTGGTTAGAGAGTGAAAGGCAGTTTACGTATATACAAAGCCAATTTTCTCTAAACCTATACTAATATTACCTAAAAATCAAGAATACAAAATTTAAAAGAAAGCTTATAAAATAAAGGCATTCATGAAGACAAAATCATACATTCTTATTAAATGTTAACTTAGTCATACACTAGTAAATCATCACCTTCGTCTAGTACTGATGCAATTGTTTGCTTAAGACTGCTTGCCTACCATTGGCCAGGTACCCTGGCTTAACAGGCTATTCATCTACCTTTCCAGTGCCAGAATCCATGTAGGCACTTGTTCATGTCCCAGCTTCTCCATGTCTGATCTGAGTCCATGTTTATGGCCTAGAAAAGCAGTGGCCAATGCCCGAAGCTTTTTTTTCCCACTTTTCTGAAGTGCATTATTTTTTTTGAGATGTATTGGTTTTTATTGTAAAGTGAGATATACAAAGAGGACGAGAGACAGAGAGGCAGATCTTCTGAGCACTGATTCACTCTCCAGGTGGCCACAATGGCCAGAGTTTAGCTGATCCGAAGCCAGGAGCCCCGAGTTTCTTCTGGGTCTCCCAGGAGGGTGGAGGCTCCCAAGGGTTTGGATGCCCAAGTATTTGATACCCTGCATCTACACAGGAGACGCAAGTAAGCGCTGGCTTCAGTTCAGTTCAGTTCTGCTCATTGTGGGCTCTCTTTCTCTCTGTAAAGCTGTCTTTTCAAATCAAAATAAAATTTTTTTTAATGAAAATTGTTGCCTGCCACAGCATTGCTCTGAAACTCATTTGAATGTTGTGTTGTCTGTGTTGATATTCTGTCAAGACAAAGGTTTAAAACACTATTCTGTGTATTCACAAGGAAGGTTTCATTGCTGACATTATGTGACTCCTTTAAAGGATGACCACAGTCCTTGGGACCCTGCACCCACATACTGAAATTGGAATAGCTCCTGGCTCCTGACTTTCAAAGGCGCTGCTGCAGCTATTAAGGCCATTTAGAGTGACTGAAGAGATGGATAATGATCTGCTGTGTGTCTCAGTCATTTTTTTTTAAAGATTGATTGATTTTTATTACAAAGTCAGACATACAGAGAGGAGAGACACAGAGGACCTCTTCCATCCGATGATTCACTCTCCAAGTGAGCCGCAACGGCCAGTGCTGTGCTGATCCGAAGCCGGGATCCAGGAACCTCTTCCAGGTCTCTCATGTGGGTGCAGGATCCCAAATGTTTGGGCCATCCCTGACTGCCTTCCCAGGCCACAAGCAGGGAGCTGGATGGGAAGTGGAGCTGCTGGGATTAGAACCAGCGTCCATATGGGATCCCGGGACATTCAAGGCGAGTACTTTATCTACTTGGCCACGCCTCTGGGCCCGTCTCAGTCAATTTTTTTTTGATTTATTTATTTTTATTACAAAGTCAGATATACAGAGAAGAGGAGAGACAGAGAGGAAGATCTTCCGTCCGATGATTCACTCCCCAAGTGAGCCGCAACAGGCCGGTGCTATGCCGATCCGAAGCCGGGAGCCAGGAACCTGGAATCTCTTCCGGGTCCCCCACACGGGTGCAGGGTCCCAATGCATTGGGACGTTGGGCCGTCCTCAACTGCTTTCCCAGGCCACAAGCAGGGAGCTAGATGGGAAGTGGAGCTACTGGGATTAGAACCGGCGCCCATATGGGATCCTGGGGCTTTTAAGGCGAGGACTTTAGCCTCTAGGCCATGCCTCCGGGCCCGTCTCAGTCATTTTTAAAAAAAGATTTATTTATTTATGTGGAAAGGCAGATATACAGAGAGGAGAAGAAACAGAGAGGAAGATCTTGTGTCCAATGATTCACTCCCTAAGCAACTGCAATGGCTGGAGCTGAGCCAAACCAAAACCAGAAGCTGGGAGAATCTCCCACGAGGGTGCAGGGTCCCAAAGCTTTTGGCTGTGCTTGACTGCCACAAGAAGGGAGCTGGATGGGAAGCGGTGCCCATTGCGATTGTGTAGTGGTTAAAGTTCCAGCCTTGAACTCACTGGGATCCCATATGGACACCAATTCTAATCTGATCCAGCTCCCTGTTGTAGCCTGGAATGCAATCCAGGATGGCCCAAACCTTTGGGACACTGCACCCACATGGGAGACCCGGAGGAAGCTCCTGTCTCCTGGATTTGGATTGGCTCAGCGCAAGCCTTTGTGGGCCCTTGGGCAGTGAACCATGCATTGGAAGATCTTCCTCTCTGTCTACCTTACTGTATATCCGCCTTTTAAATAACAATAAAAAATGTTGAAAGAGAAGTCAAATGAACCAACGTCAAAAAACCAACACAAAGAAGAAAGTCCCAAAACTTATTGAACATTCAGTAAATTGTAATTCATTTTTTTTGGGTTGTTACCCATTTCTAGGATTCCAGACTTTAACAGGATCTAGAACTAGAGACAAGGAAAGAGGCCAGCAGGTGAAAGCGACCCCTACTGACGGGAAGCTCAAACTGCAATATAGGAACCTTATCTCAGATCTGATGTGAAGCCCTGCCCCTTTCCCTCCCTCCTAAAATCCAGGTGTCCACCCTTAAGCTCAGTGTCTTTCTCATTGGTTGTTCACAGTATGATGCCTGTGCAAGCAGTCCAATTACACGCGGCCTTGAAACCCTGCTGCAGAAGGCAGGCTGATGTGTTGAGGTGCCACCATTCCTGCTTGGCTGGTTCTGCTCCTTAGAGTGGCCCAGGGAGCTGAGCCAGTGCTGCCCTGGGAACTCCCTGCCCTGAGGAGCCCTCAGGAGGACACTGGACTCCTCAGGAACTGGGAAGTGGTGAGTGTGTGAGCGCATCTCCTCAGGCCCCAGGGCGGGAGGGGACTGGAGGAGGACCTTGTTGTCCCACTCTGCAGCCCTGACCTTGAACCTTAGGACTCCCATCTTTCCAAATTGTGCAGTGAGGAGGGGGCGAGTGCCCAGGGACAGGTTGACCTTCATGTTGGATGGATTTTCTGTCTCTCTCTCTTTCTCAGAATTCGAGATTTCTGTTTTTCTTGGGTCTAATTCAAAGCTGATATTTTAGGGTCAGTGCAGAAATGATTGAACTCCTGTTTGTCTCAGCCTTTCTTAGCTAGGGAGTAAAACCTTTGCAAAGGCCTGAGTAAATGCCAGAACAATGTGCTTGGGGTACCGAGAAGTTTCATTTTACTTCAATAAAATTGTCAACTCATATGAGTGTTTGTACCCACAGAGAATTTTGGTGAAGGAGCAATTCTGGTGACAAGAGCACTTACCAATTTGTGAGTGTATTTGGTTGAATAAAAAAATATTGTTTTGTGCTGAGTATATGGCACAAGGATCTTAAGGTGATGGGATTTACTGAGACAAAAGAGTAGCCCTGATTCTAACATGCCCACCCAGAACCAAGACAAGCTAATGTTAAGGAGATAGGTCTGGGTGGGGTTCCTTGATAACTTCTTAAAGGAGATAAAAGATCAGAATAGCTAACACCTGCTATCTACTGACATTAATCTGCACCTGTGTATAGAGTTTGAGCCTTGACTCTGAGGCCTCTACTACCTGTAGATGAAGAAAGAATTGAGTTGTTAAGGATTTCATTGTTGGTGTTAAATTTGTATTTAGTAGCATAATACATCTGGTGTTACAAGTGCACAGAGAAAATCTCAGTGGTCACAGCACCACTTGGCTTCAGTGTGCTGTTTCAAAAGAGATTTAAGAAGCTGGAGGTGACACTGCAGGCTGTGAGGAGTTTTCAGGCCACTCTGTCACATTGCTGGCTGCTTAGGATTCCCTCAGTCACTGCAGTGAGCCCTATGGGCACTGTGTCCTCAGTGAGAGTGATCCACAGGGCCTGGGAACCTGAGTAAGCTGCTGAGTGTGGATCTCCCTGTGAAGTGTAAGCAGGCTGCTTCCCAGAGCTCATTGTCTGTCATGTGCTAGTGCTTTGATTTGCAGTTTGCCCACTTCTGCAGGAATGATGCGTACTTATTTGTATGTTACATTTTTGTTCTGTTGCCTGAAGCGAGAGTTTATTCAATGGTCTCAGAAAGAATAGAAAATTCTTGACAACTTTATTTTCTGCCAAGTTTCAGTAAAACTCTAAGCTGTATAACTGAATGTCTTTGTCAGTTCAGGTGTTGGTCTCTTACCTCTGACCTAGGAGGTGACTAAGTCCTGATTTTGTCTAGTGTTTGAGTTTTTTTTTTGAAAAATTTCTTCTTTTTTTTTTTTTTTTTTTTTTTTTGGAAAATCAGATATACAGAGAGGAGTAGAGATGGAGAGGAAGATCTTGGGTTCAGTTATTTACTGTCCAAGCTGTAGCAGTGGCCAGAATTGAGCCATTGAGCAGGAGCCTTGACCTTTTTCCAAGTCTGTCATGCAAATGCAGTGTCCCAAGGCTTTGGGGTATCCTTGACTGCTATCCCAGGTCACAAGAAGAGAGCTGGATGGGAAGTTGGGCCACTGGGATTTGAACCAGTAACCATATGGCATCATGGCATGTGCAACACATGTACTTTAGTTGTTAGGCTAGCATTTCAGGCACAGATTTGATGGTTTTGATTGCCTAAAATTTGTTTCTTTGGCAATGTGGTAGCACAGCAAATCAACCTGCTACCTGCATATTGGTAGCATGTCAAGATCTGGATACTTCAGTTAAAATTCTGCTCTTCACTAATACATCTGGGAAGGTAGTCCAAGGAGTCCAGAGTGCTGGGGTCCCAGGATCCTGGTGGGATTCCCAGAATAAGTTCTAATTCCTTTGCCGTTGCTTGGCCCAACAAGTGCTGTCATCTAGGAAGTGAATCAGTAAATGGAAGATATTTTTCTCTTCTTCTGGCTTGCGAAGGCTGTAGAGGACAGCCCAAGGCCTTGGGACTCTACACCCTTGTGGGAGACCTGGGAGAAGCTCCAGGATCCTGGCTCGGTTTGGCATAGCACTGGCCATTGCACTCACTTGGGGAGTGAATCATCAGATGGAAGATCTTCCTCTGTCTCTCCTCTATATCTGATATCCCAATAAAAAGAAAATAAATGTTTATGAAAAAAAGTATGCATTGGCTTATTTTCAAGTGAGAGTTACAAAGTAAAAGAGGCAGAGATCTTCTTTCCACTGGATCACTCCCCAATGGACAAGATGACCAGTCCTAGACCAAGCTGAGTCCTGGAGCCTGCAGCTTCTTCCAGGTCTTCCAAGTGGCTAATCAGGTTCCAGGCACTTGCATGATCTCCCACTGCTTTTCCCAGGAGTTTAACTGAGAGCTGGGTGGAAGTGGAACAGCTGACTCCATATGGGATGCTGCTGTTGTAGTTGGCAGCTTTACATATTATACCACAATGCTGGCCTTTGCTTTTGTTTTTGTACTGATGGCAACGTTTTTCTTGCCTTTGCTTCTCATATGCTGATTCCTGGCAAGCGTTTTACATATGGGAAATATCCTTTTGTTACAAATCGTGGATGAATTCTGATGGTGTTTGAGGTATTGGTAGGGTAGAAGGCTTGGAGTCTAACATTTCCTTCCTGTGCACTTCTTTCTTTTGTGATTTTCTAGGACTTGGTTTGACTCTCTTTTCCTCATGTGGTGCTAACTATATGCCTAGGTGATCACCTTGCCAAGTAGCAGCCACCACTAGCTGGGCACTGATAAGGCAAATAAAATCATAAAGTCAAGTGTCATTGTGGGATTCGGGATGGGAAAGTGTCATTGAAATTTTACGAACTTTCATTTGGAACAATTACTAGAAAGCTGTATAGAATATAAATATATGTTATATCACTTTTTCCATATATAGGTGTAGACGAATTTGCTCTGATTGAAAGCTGTTTGCCTTCTACTGATGTTAGTGTTAACAGCAAGAAGTGTTCCAATGGAAGTCCTTTCCTGAAGTCCTATGCAGCTCACTGTAGAAATAGAGAAATACTTTATAGCACCCCATTCTTTCTCTGTAGAATATATTTTAGTGACAACATGATATTTTTTCTATGATATTTTGTAATTTGAACAATAGTAATGACAGTTGTGGAAAAATAAGTTAGCACTTGGCAGTCATATCATTATTTATTATTATATTGTATTTTTCATTGGAAAATCAAATTTACATAGAGAAGAGACCGAATGAAAGCTCTTCTATCACCTGGCTCACCCTCCAAGGAGCCCCAACAGCTAGAAGTCAGCCAATCTATTTAAGGAGCAATGAGTTTCTTCTAAGTCTCCATATGGGTGCAAGGTCCCGAAGCGTTTTGCCATCCTTCTCTGCTTTCACAGGACGCAAGCAGGTGCTGGAATAAAAATGTAGCAGTCAGGATATTATCAGGACCCATATGGGCTGCTAACACATGCAAGTTGAGACCTTTAGCCACTATGCTATGGCGCCATGTTCAGCAACATGTTAAAATAAGTAGCAGTTGTTTTCACTAACCTACTGATATCTTGAGTCTCATCACTGCCAGGTATTGTATTGTTGATACTGCTTCCAGGAAGCTTTCCTGGTGCTTGTGAAGCACTACTCTTGCCCATGGAAGCTGATTGCTTTTGTTTCTCCAGGCATTGTGTCTGCTTCCTGCCTTGATATTACTTAGTAAGAATCACTAAGGAGACTGGGAACAAGCAAGAAAAACTCATCACTCCCTCTGCCCACCTTCTCTTGCAGGTGTAGCCCTGCAGCCCGCTTCATGCTTCCAAGGCTGGAGAACACACACACACCTTCAGTAAGTTGTTTGTTTACTTCTCACCTTGTTTAACGTTGTATTTAAGAACTTTATGATGGTTTTTAAACTAAAATGAAAAAACAAGTATGAGAGAAAGAAGGCAAAATTGTCTTAACTATGATATTGGAGCTGTCAAAGCTGATTCAAACTTCCCCTTGAGGTTTTTAATTGCATAGCCAAGACATGATTATTATTACATGATTTGAATGGAAATTAAGAATTTGCCAAGTTTGAAGCTGTGTTTATTGATCATCCTATTTATGTATTTTAAAGACTGACTTGCAGAAAGAGAAGGATAGAGACAGAGACAGACATGTCTGCTATCTGCTGATTTATTCTCCCAGTGGTCACAGTGGTCACAGTGGTCAGGGCTGGACCATGTTACAGAAGAACCAGGAGGTCCATGTGAGTGTCCCAGATGAGTCTCCCACCCGAGTGCTTGAGTCATCTGCCACTGTTTCCAATTCACATTGGCTTAGAGAGTCAAACCAAGTCCTAGAAAATCACAAAAGAAAGAAGTGCACAGGAAGGAAATATTAGACTCCCATTGGTTTACAGGTAGTTTCTCACCTGTAAGGAAAGAAATGATGTAGGTGGTAGCTTAGCTTGCTATGCCACAATGCCATGTCCTGCTGAAGGGTGGTTTTGCTATTGCAAGGGCTCAGTTTTTTGGGCTTTTGTTTTTTTGAAAGATTTATTAATTTGGAAGGCAGATCTACTAAGACACAGAGAGAGAGAAATGAAGCTACATCTCCCATGTGCTGGTTTACTTCTCAACCAGAATAAGCAGAGATGAGGAAGTCTGAAGCATGAGCCAGGAATATTGTCCAGGTCTGCAACTTGATTACAGGAACCCAAGTGCTTGAGCCATCCTCCACTTCCTTTCCAGGCCTGTTGTCAGGGAGTTGGGTCAGAAGTGGAGCATCCAGGATATGAACCAATGTCCATGTGGGATGCAAGTGTCTTTATTTGTTAAACCACAGGGCTGGGTCCCTGTTGCATTCTCTTTGATTTTTATTTCAAATGCAAGGTTTCAGAAAAAGGAGAGAGAGAGAGCTCTTCCATGTGTAATTTTATTCTCCACTTGGCAGCCATGGCAAGAGCTAAGTCAATCCAAAGCTAGGAGCCTATTTTGGATCTACCACATGGGTGCAGGTGCCCAAGGCCTTGAGCCATCCTTAATGTTCTCCCAGGGCAAAAGCAAGAGGCCAGATTGAAAGTGGAACACACAGGACATGAACTGTACCCATAAGGGAAGCTCAGCCCATCAGGCCACAGTTCAATCCACAGATACTGACAGCTTTCAAAGGAAGCAGGGACAGAGCGTGAAAACACTGACATGCATCTTCCAGGGGAATACTCTGTACATCTTCCAGGGGAACCCTCAGTTTGTGAGATGGTTAACACCACAGGCAATCCTTGAGTACCATTTGTAATACCAGTTTCATCATTTTACACTTAGATCAGCAATGCCTAATTCCATTTTTCCTTGTGAACATTTTTGAATAAAGGACACTGCAATGTGTATGAAGTGGTATCTCATTGTAGTTGCCATTTTCATTTTCCTAATGATGAATCATGCTGAGAAATATTGCTTTAATTCCTTGTCCATTTTGGAATCTGTTTTTATTGCATTTGAGTCTTGTGTGTTTTCCTGCCAGCTGGTCTCTTGACCACTGAGGGGGTGAGGCATCAGTGTTCTCCAGCTGCAAGAACCAGTGGGGACAGTTTGAAGGCATTTCCATTTATTGTAAAGCGAGCACAACTTTTATGGACAAGCAAAGGAGAAGGCCGAAGGGCAATCTGTGGAAGTGGACCTCTGAACCAGTTCATCAGATATCCCAGGATCCCAGAACTCATACGAGAGTGCTAGCAGAAAGCAGACTTGTTGTGTAGGCCTGTGACTGCCTTGCTGGCCAAGCTTGACTGGGAATGAGCAGCACCTCCCTGTGCCTCCTTTCTCATTAGTTGTTTGTAACCGATCTTATCCCCTTCCACAGTTAATTGGTTTGATTCTTAGAATCTGTTCCTGAAAACCATGTTTACTCCTTTGCTGCTAAGGCGATTGTGATTTCATTTTCCTGTTGGCTATCCTTAGAGGGGCTTTCCTTGGTTGCCTAGGTAACCTGTTATATTGAGTTCAATAAATTGTTCATTGCTTCCCTTGCCTTGCATCCCCAGTGTCCTGATCTTTCTCACTGTGGTTGCCACACCTCATGTCCTGGTCTCCTCAGGGGGATCATCCACACAGTCCCTGACAGGCCTCCCACCCAACAATGACACTGTAATTGAGTTGAAGGCACGTCTGTCCCTTCAGACCCTCCAATCATGTCACAGGTCACCTCTGCACACATGGGTGGAAGCCTTGCCTTAGGCCATGGGCAGATAGGATGTTAGTTACGCCCACCAGGCAGTATTTAATTTGACAGTCTTACTTACATTGTAGTTTGAAAGTATTACTTAATTTGCAACTGATGAACAAATTAAATTGAGTTTGTCTTATAACTCTTCCAGCCAGTGACATTTATTATGTTTTTCAATATCACAATTATGTTTAACTTTGGGAAGGCAATTCCTGAAAGCAGCCCACTCTGAATGTGCTATAACATGTGAAGTGGAGTGAAACCTTGATAACCGTAAATTGGCTCATAACACCGTTCTAAAGATACAATCTGATAAATTAATTTTCTAATTGATTTTGATTAGCAAGTCATATTTACACAGAGAAGGAGAGATGGAAATAAATATCTTCCATCTACTGGTTCACTCCTCAAGTGTGCACAATGGTCAGATCAGGCAAAGATAAGGTTAAGTAACACTAGGAGCCTGGAATGTATTCCAGGTTTTCCAGGCAGCAGCTGGGTTCCAGGGCATGAAGCCCCCTCTACTGCTTTCCCAGGAATGATCTGCCTCTTGTGCTGTTGAATCCTGTTGGCCAGTATTTTCCTGAGAATCTCTCCATCTCTTCTAACTCTTCTGATATTTTGTTCCTTGTAATAGTTCCTAATAATTCTCTGTCTGTCTGAGGTATGTATGGTCATATTTCCTTTCTCACCTCTGATGCTATTGATGAGTATCTTCTCCCTTGTGTTTTTAATTACTTGGGCTGGTACAGAGTCTAGTTTGTTTTCTCAGAGAACCAGCTCTTTGATTCATTGATCTGATGAACCGAATTCTTGGTGTTTGGTTTATTTCCTCCGTTAATTTGATGATTTCTTTTTTCGCAGTGATTTTGGGATTGCTTGCTGTTGTTGGTCTAGTTTCTCACCTGTAAGGATAGCAGATTACTTGATGCTTTTCCAGTTTCTGAATGTAAGCATGGATTTAGATGAGTTTTCCTCTTCACACTGCCTTGATTGTATCTCATAAGTTTTGATCTGTTCGATAGATGTCAACTAAGTCCCTTTGCTCAAGAATTTGGGAGAGTTCTGTTGTTTCCATGCTGAGTTTCTGTTTTTTTTTTTTTTGTTTTTTTTTTTATCTGTCCATTGATGTTACTGGGTATTTAAGTCACCCACTCTAATTGTATTGGAGATTGTTTTGCCCTTGATGTTCATTAATGTTTGCTTCACATAGTTAGATGCTTTTGCATTTGGCGCATATATATTTCTTCTGGTGATCTCTTTTTAGTGAATGGATTCTTTGATGATTCCAAGGTATCCTTCTTTATCTTTTTAATGTGTTTCGCATCGATGTCTACATCATCTGATATAAGAATGCCTATCCTCACATGTTTTTCCTTACCGTTCACTTGAAATATCTTTTTCCATCCTTTCACTTTGAGTTTCCTCTGATCTTGGCTAGTGAGATGTGTCTCCTGGAAGCAACAGCTAGATGGGTTTTGTTTTTTGATTCAGTCCTCTAATCTGTGACATTGAATTGATGAGTTTTAGCCATTTACATTCAATGTTAATATGGCTAGGTAGCATTTGGTTCTGAGGCTTCCACTTTTGAAGGCTAAGTGCTAGCCCCGCCCCCAAAGGGACATGCCAAATAAATTTTGTTCATGACTCAGGGACTGCGGAGTTGTTGCTATAATTAGAGTTCAAAATCCAGAGAGGGTTGTCCTGCACCCGAGCTGGATCAGACATCTACCAGTTTGTGCTGTGAGCTGTCACAGAATGTCCTGCTCCCACAGAGAGCTCTTGTGTGTTTCAGCAAATGTGGAGACCTAGCTAGCACATTGTGCACCTACCATTGCTTTTGTAAGCCAGCTCGATGCTAGAGCCTAGCCTGGTTTGGCACACACCAGAACTGTCCACATGCATGCTGAGGGAGACTGCAGTCCTGTCCAGTGCAGTTTGCCACCCCCAGTCTGGCTCTTGCACTCACAAGTGGGAACCATACCCTACCCGGGGCATCCTCTTAGCTTCCTGAAAACACCTGCTCCCAGCCACAGAGCTTGCATGTGCCAGTGGTTGCTCTGACACAGCCTGGCATAGCCCATCACCCATCTTGACCTTTACCAATAGCTGCTGCAGCCTAACCAGGTTAGCCAGCCCAAGGCTCAATTCTCATGGTCAGTGGGGTTGGGTGCCCCCTAGCCTTGCCAAACTTTCTGCCATCCCTGCCTTTCATGCTAACAGATGCTGTGATGGGCAACCCTAATGGCACACATTCCATCTGGGATCCTGCATATACTAGTGTGACAAGATTTTCTCTGGCCCTGCCACATCCAACAGTTACCCCTCCACCAGAAATACTCGAAAATAAGTGGTTCAGCCTTGCCCGGACTGACCATTAGCCAGGCTTGCCTCATGTGCTCAGCAGTGAGGGCTAGAGCCCAGCTGGGGAGTTCCCCACATCCCCCCACCAGGCCCTCTCCCACACCCAGATCTCCCTTAATCTAGAGTTTTCTAGCCCCTAGCCCTGCAGTCTGCACCCTCTGTCTTGTCCTTTGTGTGAACTGATGCATGTTGTGGCCCAGACCACCCTACATTATTTTTCTCAATTATCCTACAGGTGCTGCATTCTGGATGAGCTAGGTCTGTTCCCAGCCCGAGTTTCCATGAGTGCCAGCAGGTCCCATGGTCATGCTCAGCTCAACCCATGGCTTCCCTAAGTCTTGAGCAAACCAGTGAGTATTGCAATTGCACAGTTTTGAGTCCACATATCCCTCACGCAATCATCCTCAGACATGGTTGTCTAGCGTGTTAGTGAGTATCATAATGCAGCCTAACATCACCAATCCCTCTTCCTATCCTCAGAGGCAGGTACTGTGCTCTAGCGGTGTCAGGTTGGGGCCATGGTATTTGTGCCTCAGCTGGCGGCTAGGACACAGGATGGATGGCCATGCTGCTGGGAGCTGAATCGAGGTTCTTGTGCCATCTGGTCCTCTTCAGCCTGTATCCCACCACCCCCGATAGGGCAGAGTGCACAAAAGCAACCTACACACCAAACAGTGCATTCAAAGGCTGCAGTGAGGGAAATGGAAAGCAGTTTCTCCCTCCCTGCCTCCTAAGGCTGTGCCACTGAGCCAGCCCCCTCTTCGCGGCATTCACCAGAAACAGAGAGAAGATCTCAGAAAGATGTCAGTTCTTGTCCCGCCTGCTCTGTTTCCCTTGCACCTCGGTGAACACAAGCCGGGAAGCTGCAGCAGGAGATGACCGAATGGTCACCTGATGAAGTCCTGGGATGCAGCCTTCTACCTGGACAGTCCTGGCTGTTGCAGCCCTCAGGGAAGGAACGCAGCAGATGGAAGCTTTCTCTCTGTCTCTCCCTCTCTGTCTCTGTAGCTCTGTCTTTGTGATAAAGAAGTCCATGTTTGGAAGCTCTGGATTTGGCAGGAGCTCCCCTTTGTACCTCACCACAGTCTGGCAGGCTCCCTGGCCCTGTCACCTTAGAGAGTGTCTGGTGCGTCCTATCAGGTTCTAAGACTCTGTTCAGAGGAGCACACATGCCCCGACTGGATAAAGAGAGGAAGCCTGCTGAGCCTAGGGGACAGGTGGGGACTTTCACCAAAGAGACCCCAGGCTGCCTGGCCTCCAGCAGGAAGTACTGCATGCTGGAGAGACCAGACATAGCAGGCAAGGAGCAGAACCCACCAGCCAGGGTGTCACAGCCCCTCGTTGTGGCCAGCAGAGTCTTCCTCCAGTTCCCTGCTGACAGGAGGAGAGAGCACATTGGCCTCAGGAGCTGAGGAGAGAGAGGTGCACCCCCAGGTGGGACCCTGCCCATGAGGGAGGGGTAGTCCTGTCTTCCCTGAGCACATGTGACTGTCCCCACTGCCCCGTGCTGCCCACAGAGGTGTCAGCCTCTCGCGTTTGCCTGTGGCACAGCCCTGGTGTTTGTGGAGCTTTGTGGACTAAACCGGGAGCTGAATTTCCTTGTCCCTATCATCTAACCTACAGGTACCTGCCAGTTTTGCACCCTTGGTATCTCTGCACTTCAGTGCAGGCCATGCCCCATGCTCCAGGAACCTTTGCAGGTGAAGAGTCAGTCACCATCAGTGCTCAGGGTCCACCAGGGGGTCAAGGGACCACCACCCCATGGCGCACCAAGACCACGTGACAACACACCAGATGGGATAGAAAAGCCAGCATGCATGGTGGAGGTAAGAAGACTGTTTTATTACACGTCCCCAAGAGGTATAGTTCACATTCTCCCTTCACAGACAGACCATGGTCCTCATGCAAATTCAAGGTGTCAAGGCCAGATGAAACTGACAATGGAATCCTGGCAAAAGTCACTAAAACACCCATATCTCCACAAACACTCAATCAGGAAATTGCAGGATTGACCATCTAGTAAATTGTATCTGCATAAGAGTTTTTTTTTTTTATTAATTACATTGCATTATGTGGCCCATTTTTCTATGCACTGGGATTCCCCCCACTCCTCCCCAAGCCTTCCCCGCATGGTGGATTGCTCCACCTTATTGCATTTCCATAGTTCAAATTCAGTTGAGATTCTTACATTGGAGGTATTTAGCAAGCATGTAGTCCAGCATCTTATTGTTCTGGTAAGTTCAATAGTTTCTTGGTGAGACCATCTCTGGTCTGAAGGTTGAACCAGCAGAGTATGATCCCAATCAAAAGCCCCAACATAATATTTACAACCAATCACAACATTATGACATTAATTGACATGGTATTGATTAACCAATATGTTAATAGGAAAATGCAGGTTCTCAACCACAACCTGTGACTTCTTCATGGACATTTCCATGTTGGTTTCTGTTCAACCGTGTTCTATACACCTTAAAATGGCTATGGATTGCCATTCAGCTGTCTCATGTTTATTTTAGTTTTAGTATTTAGCAGCATTAGGGTTTCTACATTGGAACAAAACTATACACTGGAAGAAAGTTATATGCATATATCATGTATGTAAGCATTAAAATGCTAACAGAAAACTATAGAAAAAACATTTTTCACAACAGTGGCTATTTCAAAACTCTGGGCAATAAATTTAATTCTCTCTAAAATAGATTTAAAAAATTTTTTTCTTCTCAAAAATAGATCATAAATGTCTACATTATATAAGAGCTAAATATATGAATATGTACTCCATAACCAATATGACTGAAATTGGAGTGCAATTCATCCCCATGATGAGTCCAAATGCTGGTCCCTTCTGATGGTTTTCGACCGTGGGGACCAGATAGATGACAACGAACTAATTAAATAAATAACTGGGTAGGGCTGCAGCTGCTGTCTCAGGGGAGGAGATCAAATGTGCCAATTTGTTGGAGTCTCGGGCCAGATGGAACTGGATAGAATGCCTGTCCCACCACACAGCCCTGAGAGTGCCCACAGCTCCCAGGAGTTCATGGCAGAGACGCTGATCTAGAAGAGTCTGGGTTGTTCTAGACTGCCGCCCAGCAGGCTTCTCCCCCGTCTCTCAGTGGCCCTTGGTGTCTCGACTGTTGTTGCTGCTGCTGCTGCTGCTGAAGAACATGTCCCCTGGACTCACCAACCTGGAAGCAGGAGAGACCCAGTCAGACCTGACTCGAAGCCTGTTATGTCCCCACGCATGGGTGGGCTAGGGGGACAGACTTCCTGGTGCCCTGGCCCTTGGTCCTGAACTCTGGTCCATAGCCATCCTGGGCCTGTCAGTGGGGGTCCCTGACTCTGGGCTTGACGTGGGGCCACTTGCCAGCAGGAGAGCCCATGCCCAATCCCGGACCCTCACCACTCAGCTCACGGCTCAAGGTGCGTCCTTGCCCAGCCCACATCCCTGATGGGAACTAAGGAGTCAGTGGTGACCACCACGCCGGATGTTCCAATGCTTACCCTTCCAGTGTCCTGGCAAATTCCATGAGCATAGCAACACTTGGAAAGTAGATAGAGATGTTTAGCTGGTGCCCTCCCCGCCCAAAAGGAGAGTCATGCCTGCATGTCCCACATGTGCACTTGCCACAAAACTGCAGATCCAGTGCCCATGCTGGAGGTGTTCCTGGGTGGAACCTTGCAGGAGGGGCCAAGGCGGCAGAGGTGGGAGTCAGGGGGCAGTATTGATGCTGGTGTAGCCAACCTGGTGAGGGGGTGTTGGAAAGTGCCTGGGTGACTGCAGAGCATGGCAGGATTGAGTGGCAGGTTTGGACATGCACACAATCCCATGTAATGATCTCCCAATGTGGATCTGGACAAGGCTTTAGAAAGGTGGGGATGACAAAAGGGAGTGCAGCTCAAGGGGCCCCCAGATGTCCCAGCCTGGAGACAGCCCTCTCCCAGCCCACCCTGAGGACCTGCACGCACCTGCCCTCTGGCCGGTGACCACTGGTCTCAGTGCAGCAGCTTAGCAAAGGAGGGCCCGGTCTCGCCCCCACACCCAGAGCTCTGGGTCATAGGCTTGGATCTGGAAAGACAAATGCTCCCTCAGAGGCTCCTCCCTGGCCCTTCTGATTTGTCCCCACATCCCATCTCCGGGCCCTGCAGCCCGGCTCCTGGGCCCTGCTCAAGCTGCCACAGCCTCAGCCACCTACCTCCTCACACTCCTCCAGGGTGACCCTGGCCTTCCAGCCCATGCAGCGCATGAACTGCAGGCGCAGTTTGTGGAAGAAGGGCCGCTGGGCGTCGTCCTTGCCATAGAGGAAGGAGAAGATGGCTTGCTTCGTCGTCCTCTTCATCCTCTTCCATGTCGTTCACCAGGTAGCTGGGGAAGAAAGTTCATCTCTCAGCATGGGCCCAGCAGAAAGGCCTGCGGCCAAGCTCAGCTTCTGGATGGGAGCCTGAGGGAACACTGTGGGGGGGATGGATGGCCACCCTCACTGCCCCTCTAGCTGGACATGAACTGGCACAGAATGCCTTCCACCTGGGCCCTGGGCACTGCATCCCTGCCCTCCCCACCCCTTCACCGTGATGCAGGTGCACACACCTCCCCAACTACACAGATGTACCCCCAAGTGCAGACACACCGTGTCCATCCACTCCCATGCACTCCTTCAACATGCAGCTTGTAGCTCCACATTCCCTGTCACACTCTCTGGCCCATGGCATGTACCAGCCAAGGCCTTGTACTGAGTGAACGATGTGCCAAAAAAGGGCAGAAGCCGAGCTGTCATCTTACACTTAGTGCCACATGAATGCCTAGAGATGTTGCAACTACGGCCAGGCCTGTAGAAGCCTATGGGCATTGTGAGATAACCCTGCCCCACGGGCCTGGGCCAAGCAGGTCAGGGATAAGAAAGTGTCACCCTAGAAGCCGGCTGGGCAGTAGCGCTGGGAGGCCAGAGAAGCAGAGGGAGGGGGTGGTGTTGGAGCTGACTCTGCTGTTGCAGGTGGGCGGAGGACTCAGGCCCGCTGGGGCCAGGGCAGAGAGTCGGGAAGCAGAATACTCACAGAGCTATGAAGAAATGGATGCGCCTGTACTGCCAGGAGAAGAGGCCGGCTCGGCTGAGGTAGGCGACGACCATGGCCAGCAGGTACTGAGGGAGAGAGGGGAGCCCGACACAAGTCATGACTTGATGAGAATCAGGACAGGGTGTTGGGGATTGGGCTGTTGCCACCCAGTGTAGCCTTCCAACTGCCAGGGGCCTGTGTGAGGGCAGCTGGGGTTCCCAGGACTCTGGAGGAGCAGGAAGCAGGGGACATGGACCCAGATCATCAGGGACGCCCACCAGAGTTGCAACATCCAGGCTGGCCTGACCTGGGGCCTGGCACAGAGGCAGCAGTCTCAGTGGGGAGCAGAGCTGCCACAGGCTCTGTCACACATGCAGGGCCAGTCAGGAAAAGGCAGGCACTGTGTGTGCGTGGTTGGTGGAGGCACGTCCAGGGGCAGATGACTGCAGGGGTGCTATGCCCTGTGTCCCCCAACCCAATCTATTTCCGTGTGTTGGGCCCGCTCACTTTGTCAGATATTCTTAGCTGCTTGTCCCAGGCCAGGAACCGCTTGACCACGGGATCCTCTGGGTAAAAGGACCAGCGTGTTAGGCGGAGAAGCAGGTGGGCCCTGGCCTTTTCTGGGGAGGTCTCAGGTCAGAGCCAAGGCTCCAGCAGCCATGCAGAGGCTGGGCGCATGTGGTTGGCAGGCAGGGAAGGGCTGTGGCTGCCACTGAGGAAGGGCTTGGTCCAGCATGGATGTGTGTGCTGGGCATGGGCACTTACCAGTGGCTGCCCATGTGCCATTGAGCCCTACTTGAGTCTCCATGGGGTGATCAGTGGGAGACACCCCGGCATAACAGTGACCCTGGCATCTCCCCAGCCCCACTGGTGGGCATGGGCAGCAAGAGCTGAGGTGTGTCAGAGAGCATGGCAGATCCAGGCTGTCCCTAGGCCCCCAGTCTCTCTCACTACACACTGTAGGCTGCATCCTGGTCCTCTAGGACCTCTCCCTATCCACCCAATGACCCCCCACCCACCACCCAATCTCATTCCCTACTGAGCAGCCTGTTGAAGACCTTGTGGTGCTCAGGCACCACCGTGGACACACGCTGCTTCTTCAGCCTCATCTTCAGCCTGAGAAGCCACTCCACAGCCCAGCTCTTTATGGGCCCTGTGCTTTGTCTGTGCCTCTGGCTGGAGTTCCGGGGCCAGGTGTCCTGCATCTCAGGTGTCACCTCCATCTCCGAGTCCGACTCCGAGTTTGAGAAGGCTGTGGACCAAGGCCTCTTTCTGCTGCAGGCAGAACTCTGGGGCTGGGAGCTGGTGTCCATGCGTGGGGCTGTGGGAAGGAATTGGCTCTGTCGTGATGGGCCATCTCTAGTTTTGGCCCCCACAGAATAACTGAAGCAGGCCATGCTCCCCAGCCCCAGCCTGGGGCCTCCTGCTGAGGCCGCCTGCTCCTTGACACATGGCACATTTGCCACCACCCCCAACACCCAACATCGCCCAGCCTGCCTCCTCCTCTTTTTCTGGAAGCTAGGACCACCAACCGTTTCTCAGTCTCAGCACTGCTGTGCCTAGCTCCCTGGGGTTGTGTCCTGGTGGGCATCCTGGTCCCCTCCTCCAGGCCTCTCCTCCAATCCCGGCCCCCTGAGACCTTCTTTGCCATCACACTTGTCCTCAGCTCCCTAGGACTGCTGCCACCCTCCTCCTCCCCAGCGGCCTTCTCAGTTCCCACTCCCTCGGGACCCCTCACCTGATGGTCCTGGGACTTCATCAGCCACCAGCACCTCTTGGGGACAGTCCTCGATCTGGGAGTCCGCTTCACAGCTGGCCATGGTCTTTCTCCAAGCCCTGGCTCCCTGTTGCGGACCCACACCCTGATCTCTCACAGTCCTTCCCGATCAAGCCTGGCTGGCTCAAGCGCACCGTGTATTCCTCAGCCTGGGAGTCAACACTGAAGCCCAGCTCAGGGAAGATGCAGTTAGCCAGTGCTGGCAGGTGCCACCGAGTGTGGCTCCTCCAATCAGGAGGGGCAGAATCTTCTGATGACATCTGTTATTCCACCTGGCAACCTGCTCTAATCATCGCAAGAGTAACTGCCATACCTGCCTGACACTTGACCCCGTGTGGACCATTCGTTTGGTTGACCCAGGACCCCATCTCTGACCACACTGTCCACAGCCACACTCCAGGCCTCTGGCCTCCCTACTCCTTCACAACAAGTTTGATAAAATGATTTTATTTTGATGTTGATTGTGTAGTTGAGATGGATCCATGTCCATGTGTACCACTGTCTCCCATGGGAAGGGTCGAGGAATAGGCTCACATGCATGACACCATCGTTTCTGATGTTCATTTTCTTCTCTGTGTCCTTGGGGAAAGGGAAGAAGAGGAGGTGAAGCCATACCCATCAGCCTAAGTGCATGAGTGCCTGAAAATGGAGGACAGCCACCCCATATGATCCCAGGCTCCCAAATGTGGATCAGGCTCTGATGGTACTGCTCAAGTGGCTTTGATAGTTCTGAAATGGTGTTGGTTTTGTTTCTGCAAGAATGAGGAAATTCTCCCAAGGTCCGCTGGCTGACATTGTCCGCCTTAGAGTGTCTGTTTGCCCAGATGCTTGATGTTCAAGCCTGGTTTGTAGAGTTGTGCGAGTTGTTCTGTCTCCCATCATCTACAAGGTATTAATGTCGTCTGCAGTCCTCGGAGAGCTGCCATATGCCCCAAGTGCATCTGGGCATGCTGTCCACTGCCCAGGCTTAGCAAGTGAGGAGAGTCAGTTCTCCAAAATGCATGAGATATAGTTTCTGCTGGTGTTTATTGGTCACATAGTTTATTGGTGAGATATGTTTCCTGTTGGCAAGAAACAGATGTGTGGTTTGTTTTGTTTGTTTTATCTAGTCTACTAATCTGTGACATTTGCTTGATGAGTTTGAGCCATTTGTATTCAGGATTATTAGGAATGGGTGGTAATTTGGTCGTGTCGTTTCAGCAATGGGTTGTTCATTGATTTAGTCTTCTGTTGTCCTTTTCCTGGGTGTTCTTGGTTTTGGTGGGTGCTATTCCTTTACTCTGTCAAGAGAACATTTTGAAGTATTCTGTGTAGTGTGGTTTGGAAGAGGCAAATTCTTTTTTTTTTTTTTTTTTTTTTCTTTACTGTGAAAGAATTTTATGTCATTTTCCAAGACAGAGGGAAATTTTGCTGGGTAAATCATCATGGGCTGACATCATGGGAATATGTTGCTGCATTCTCTTCTGGCCTATAGAATTTCCTGTGCGAGGTGGCCTGTGAGTTTAATTGGCATTGTTTTATATGTCAATTAATTTTTTTCACGTATAATTTAAGGATGTTTTCTAGATGTTCAATTGAGGAGAGCTTGCTTATCATGTTTCTTGATGCTGATCGCTTTTGGTTAAGCCTGTTGGGAGTTGTGTGCTGTTCCTGGATGTTGTTTCCTGGTTCTTTCACTGGATTAGGGAAACTTTCCCTATGATTTCATTGAAGACACGTTGAATCCCAGCTTCCCTTTCTTTTTTATTAAATTTATTCATTAATTACTTTGTTTTGTAAGTACATAGAATCTGGGATTCTCTCCCTACCTCCCCCCTTGGTGGGATCCTCCACCTTGTTGCATAACCATAGTTCAAGTTCAGTTGAAATTCCCTCTATGCAAGTATATGCCAAACATAGAGTCTAACATCTTATAGTCCAGACAAATCCAACTACTTATTGGGTAGACCCTCTCTGGTCTGAGGGCAGAGACAGCAGGGTATCATCCTGGTCAAATAAAAGCACTAACATACCATCTGCAACAATTAACATCGTTGTGGAATTAATTCACATGGTATTGAGCAGTCAAAATGTTAAAAATAAATGCGATTTCTTAACCACTTTCTGTGACCGCCCCATTCACAGTTCAACTCATTCAGGAATTTTCAGGATTTGATATGTAGTAGATTATATAAGAATAAGCAGTAAAAAAAATTCTTAAATGGAACAAAATTATATGTGTGTGTATATATATATATATATATATATATATAAGCTAACAGTCAGAATGTCAACAGAACTATACAAGCAACATTTCTACAATAGTTTCTGTTTCAGAACTATTGCAATAAATTTCACAAATTATTTCTAAAAATAGATTTTAAAAATATTTTCTTCAGAAAAATAGATCATAAAATGTAAGCATTATATAAGAGCTCCATACGGAATATGTACTCCATTAGAAACGTGACTGAAATTGGAGTGCAGTTCATGCAAATTATGAGTCTAAATACTTCCTCTTTCCAATGGTTTTTGACCATGGGGACCAGATAGATGAAAACAAACTAATTAAATAAATAACTGGGTAGGGCTGCAGCTGCTGTCTCAGGGGAGGAGATCAGCTGTGCCAATTTATTGGAGTCTTGGGCCAGATGGAACTGGACAGAATGCCTGTCCCACCACACAGCCCTGAGAGTGCCCATAGCTCCCAGGAGTTCTTGGCGGGGACACTGTTCTAGAAGAGTCTGGGTTGTTCTAGACTGCCGCCCAGCAGGCCTCTCCACCGTCTCGCAGTGGCCCTTGGTGTCTTGGTGTCTTGGCTGTTGCTGCTGCTGCTGCTGCTGAAGAACATGTCCCCTGGGCTCAACTACCTGGAAGCAGGAGAGACCCAGTCAGACCTGACTCACAGCCAGTTATGCCCCCCACGCATGGGTGGGCTAGGGGGACAGACTTCCTGGTGCCCTGGCCCTTGGTCCTGAACTCTGGTCCTCAGCCATCCTGGGCCTGTCAGTGGGGGTCCCTGACTCTGGGCTTGAGGTGGGGCCACTCGCCAGCAGGAGAGCCCATGCCCAATCCCGGATATTGGCGTGTAGTTCACTTTTGGTCTGTCTTTCTATTTGTCTGTTTTTTTTTTAATCCATTTTATTGTATTGTTGTTGACAATCTTTACATAGTTAACTATAGTTGAAGGAAAAACAAGAAAAAGGAAAAAAAACGTTCAGGGGGATAGGGAGGTGGGCAATGCTATTATGTCAATATTGTTTCCATCTTGTATCTGAGGTAGAGTGGGACACTGAGGGAGAAGCCCAACCTGGTTTCCCGCCCACCCCAAGTCCCGGATGTGGGGCATGCTCTGAGATATGTGCTCAAGTGGTGTTAATAGTTCTCCAGTTATGAGTCACTGCCAGTTTCGCTCGATGAGGTGGTCCACTGATTGATATGGTCCATCATGAAGTCTCCATTTGTCCCATATTTCGCTGCCAACATGTAGCTGAGATGAATGATTGTCCTATTCTATCTTCTGTCTTTTCTTGGTTAGAATTCTGAGTCCAGCAGTTCAAGTGGGGAGATCTCCAAGAATACTTTGAGGTATTCCCATATTAGTTTCTTGTATGTTCTAGCAAGCACAGGGCCCGGCACAGTCCATCACCCTGATCAGCTGGTGGTTGCAATTGCTGTGTTGGTTCTGTTTTCAGTCCCGAGTTGCACTGGAACCAATGGGTGTTGCAGTCCAGTCTGGTTCGGCCCTTACATCAACCAGTGGGAGCTGCAGCCTAGTTGGGGCGACCCACAATAACCCCCACCAGACCGTCCCCTACCCTGGTTTGCCAGTATGTGTAGCAGAAGACCAATCTGTCCCCCATCCCATTTGGCTCTGGCACTTGTCAATGGGTATTAAAGCTTAGTTCTATCTAACCAACTCAACCATCCAGCCCTCACAGATATTGTTGAGTGCCTCTCTATCTAGCCATCCCAGCCCCCATCCTAGTTTTCATGCCCTCCCACGGGAATAGTGACCCAAGAAGGGGGAACCCACTTTTTCCCTCCCAGGTTTCTCTGTCCCGGTTTATGCACTCTTTAGGTGGTCCTGTGATTTGACTCGACAGAATTAGTCCCCAGTGCCAGCTTCTGCCAGTTGATGCTGTGGCCCTGATCTAGTCCACATGCAGCGCACAGGTGTTGTAGCCTTGCTTAGTCATGTCTGTCTCTATCCCAGCCCACGCTCTCCAGTGGGAGTGGCTGTCCAGCGAGGGGACCAGCCCCTTAACCCCCCCGCCAGCTCTGCCCCTCCCTTCCTGGATCTCACGTGTGCTGCATGGGTGCTGCATTCATATCCAGTACAGGCAACCACGCCCTGGCATTCCATAATGTGTACTGGTTTTGTCGCAACCGAACCCGGCCCATTCCACACTCTGTTCTGGTGATCGGATTTGCCAGAGGATGACATGAACTGATTCAGCCTGGTCTGCTCCTGACCCATGCCGAATGCATGCCAGTGGGAAACTTTCCATGGCCTATTCTGGGCTGTTTCCAATCATGCTTCTTGCGCTTACCTGCAGGGACTGTGTCCTGCCAGAGGAGTTGCCCAGGCTCCTCCATCAGAACCCTTCCCAATGCCAGATTTTGCGCTTGCCAGGGGGTTCTTGAGCCAACCCTACTCAGGTCACCTCCTGTCCTAGCAGGAACAGTGGCTTTTCCTGGCTGGCTTTCACCCCATTCTGACTCTTGTTGGATGTTTCAGCCCAGCCATGGCTCGTGCATATCCACATACAGCTCACACATGGCTCAGAAGGGGATTGAGACCCAGCCTAGTCAGTCCCACATCTACCCTGGTTTTCCATAACACCAGAAGGTGCTGGGATCTGAACCGGCCTGGTGCACCCAATCGCAGCCCACACTAGTGCCTCGGGTGACTACAACTGTTTCCTAGATAGAATGCAGTCCCCATTCCAGCACATACACCCCATGGTGGGAACCTCATCCCAGCTCTGGCATCCCAGATTGGGACCGTTCCTAGCTGTAAATCACGCACCTGCATGTGGTTGCTCCGAGGACCATTAGGTGCCAGCCTGCTAGACAAGCCGGAGCTTATCTTTTACTTGATAGGTGTTCAAAGCTCAGCATTATTAAGGGATTGGAAGCTCTTCAAAGGAAGAGTTACTGGCATTGGGAATCTTTAGGATTGACTCAGATCCCAGAAACAGTGGGGTCACTCTAGAGCTATCTCAGCAGCGATTCAGACATCCAATACCCCAGAGCTACACGGCCGGGCGGCCAGCAGGCACAGCCTGGCGCCAAATGGCCCATGGCGGACTGGGTTCAGGATCCGAGCTAGACGTCCTCTCCCGCAGCCCTCGGCTCGCCTCTGGCAGCCAGAGGTTTAATCCTGCAGGCCCAAGGTTGCGCCCCTCCCCAATCTCGTTCACCACCCAATGAGGGTGGTGGGTGGGCCCCGGACATGTCCAGTCACGGAGGCCTCCCCCCTCGGCGTACTCACCCCAGAAGGAAGCAGGCCCCGCACCCAGGCATGTCCGGGCCCAGCCCGCCATGAGCCATGGGCACATGGCAGACTGGGTTCGGGATCCGAGCTAGACGTCCTCTCCCGCAGCCCTCGGCTCACCTCTGGCAGCCGGAGGTTTAATCCTGCAGGCCCAAGGTTGCGCCCCTCCACAATCCCGTTCACCACCCAATGAGGGTGGTGGGTGGGCCCCGGACATGTCCAGTCACAGAGGCCTCCCCCCTCGGCGTACTCACCCCAGAAGGGAGCAGGCCCCGCACCCAGGCATGTCCGGGCCCAGCCCGCCATGAGCCATGGGCACATGGCAGACTGGGTTCGGGATCCGAGCTAAACGTCCTCTCCCGCAGCCCTCGGCTCGCCTCTGGCAGCCGGAGGTTTAATCCTGCAGGCCCAAGGTTGCGGCCCTCCACATTCCAGTTCACCACCCAATGAGGGTGGTGGGTGGGCCCCGGACATGTCCAGTCACGGAGGCCTCCCCCCTCGGCGTACTCACCCCAGAAGGGAGCAGGCCCCGCACCCAGGCATGTCCGGGCCCAGCCCGCCATGAGCCATGGGCACATGGCGGACTGGGTTCGGGATCCGAACTAGACGTCCTCTCCCGCAGCCCTCGGCTCGCCTCTGGCAGCCGGAGGTTTAATCCTGCAGGCCCAAGGTTGCGCCCCTCCCCAATCCCGTTCACCACACAATGAGGGTGGTGGGTGGGCCCCGGAAATGTCCAGTCACGGAGGCCTCCCCCCTCGGCGTACTCACCCCAGAAGGGAGCAGGCCCCGCACCCAGGCATGTCCGGGCCCAGCCCGCCATGAGCCATGGGCACACGGCGGACTGGGTTCGGGATCCGAGCTAGACGTCCTCTCCCGCAGCCCTCGGTTCGCCTCTGGCAGCCGGAGGTTTAATCCT
The DNA here is from genome assembly GCF_030435755.1 of Ochotona princeps. Taxonomy (NCBI): domain Eukaryota; kingdom Metazoa; phylum Chordata; class Mammalia; order Lagomorpha; family Ochotonidae; genus Ochotona; species Ochotona princeps. Next base: position 127,297,338 of record NC_080833.1, read on the forward strand.
GCAGGCCCAAGGTTGCGCCCCTCCCCAATCCCGTTCACCACCCAATGAGGGTGGTGGGTGGGCCCCGGACATGTCCAGTCACGGAGGCCTCCCCCCTCGGCGTACTCACCCCAGAAGGGAGCAGGCCCCGCACCCAGGCATGTCCGGGCCCAGCCCGCCATGAGCCATGGGCACATGGCGGACTGGGTTCGGGATCCGAGCTAGACGTCCTCTCCCTCAGCCCTCGGCTCGCCTCTGGCAGCCGGAGGTTTAATCCTGCAGGCCCAAGGTTGCGCCCCTCCCCAATCCCGTTCACCACCCAATGAGGGTGGTGGGTGGGCCCCGGACATGTCCAGTCACGGAGGCCTCCCCCCTCGGCGTACTCACCCCAGGAGGGAGCAGGCCCCGCACCCAGGCATGTCCGGGCCCAGCCCGCCATGAGCCATGGGCACATGGCAGACTGGGTTCGGGATCCGAGCTAGACGTCCTCTCCCGTAGCCCTCGGCTCGCCTCTGGCAGCCGGAGGTTTAATCCTGCAGGCCCAAGGTTGCGCCCCTCCCCAATCCCGTTCACCACCCAATGAGGGTGGTGGGTGGGCCCCGGACATGTCCAGTCACAGAGGCCTCCCCCCTCGGCGTACTCACCCCAGAAGGGAGCAGGCCCCGCAGCCAGGCATGTCCGGGCCCAGCCCGCCATGAGCCATGGGCACATGGCGGACTGGGTTCGGGATCCGAACTAGACGTCCTCTCCCGCAGCCCTCGGCTCGCCTCTGGCAGCCGGAGGTTTAATCCTGCAGGCCCAAGGTTGCGCCCCTCCCCAATCCCGTTCACCACCCAATGAGGGTGGTGGGTGGGCCCCGGACATGTCCAGTCACGGAGGCCTCCCCCCTCGGCGTACTCACCCCAGAAGGGAGCAGGCCTCGCACCCAGGCATGTCCGGGCCCAGCCCGCCATGAGCCATGGGCACATGGCAGACTGGGTTCGGGATCCGAGCTAGACGTCCTCTCCCGCAGCCCTCGGCTCGCCTCTGGCAGCCGGAGGTTTAATCCTGCAGGCCCAAGGTTGCGCCCCTCCCCAATCCCGTTCACCACCCAATGAGGGTGGTGGGTGGGCCCCGGACATGTCCAGTCACGGAGGCCTCCCCCCTCGGCGTACTCACCCCAGAAGGGAGCAGGCCCTGCACCCAGGCATGTCCGGGCCCAGCCCGCCATGAGCCATGGGCACATGGCGGACTGGGTTCGGGATCCGAGCTAGACGTCCTCTCCCTCAGCCCTTGGCTCGCCTCTGGCAGCCGGAGGTTTAATCCTGCAGGCCCAAGGTTGCGCCCCTCCCCAATCCCGTTCACCACCCAATGAGGGTGGTGGGTGGGCCCCGGACATGTCCAGTCACGGAGGCCTCCCCCCTCGGCGTACTCACCCCAGAAGGGAGCAGTCCCCGCAGCCAGGCATGTCCGGGCCCAGCCCGCCATGAGCCATGGGCACATGGCGGACTGGGTTCGGGATCCGAGCTAGACGTCCTCTCCCGCAGCCCTCGGCTCGCCTCTGGCAGCCGGAGGTTTAATCCTGCAGGCCCAAGGTTGCGCCCCTCCCCAATCCCGTTCACCACCCAATGAGGGTGGTGGGTGGGCCCCGGACATGTCCAGTCACGGAGGCCTCCCCCCTCGGCGTACTCACCCCAGAAGGGAGCAGGCCCCGCACCCAGGCATGTCCGGGCCCAACCCGCCATGAGCCATGGGCACATGGCGGACTGGGTTCGGGATCCGAGCTAGATGTCATCTCCCGCAGCCCTCGGCTCGCCTCTGGCAGCCAGAGGTTTAATCCTGCAGGCCCAAGGTTGTGCCCCTCCCCAATCCCGTTCACCACCCAATGAGGGTGGTGGGTGGGCCCCGGACATGTCCAGTCACGGAGGCCTCCCCCCTCGGCGTACTCACCCCAGAAGGGAGCAGGCCCCGCACCCAGGCATGTCCGGGCCCAGCCCGCCATGAGCCATGGGCACATGGCGGACTGGGTTCGGGATCCGAGCTAGACGTCCTCTCCCGCAGCCCTCGGCTCGCCTCTGGCAGCCGGAGGTTTAATCCTGCAGGCCCAAGGTTGCGCCCCTCCCCAATCCCGTTCACCACCCAATGAGGGTGGTGGGTGGGCCCCGGACATGTCCAGTCACGGAGGCCTCCCCCGTCGGCGTACTCACCCCAGAAGGGAGCAGGCCCCGCACCCAGGCATGTCTGGGCCCAGTCCGCCATGAGCCATGGGCACATGGCGGACTGGGTTCGGGATCCGAGCTAGACGTCATCTCCCGCAGCCCTCGGCTCGCCTCTGGCAGCCGGAGGTTTAATCCTGCAGGCCCAAGGTTGCGCCCCTCCCCAATCCCGTTCACCACCCAATGAGGGTGGTGGGTGGGCCCCGGACATGTCCAGTCACGGAGGCCTCCCCCCTCGGCGTACTCACCCCAGAAGGGAGCAGGCCTCGCACCCAGGCATGTCCGGGCCCAGCCCGCCATGAGCCATGGGCACATGGCGGACTGGGTTCGGGATCCGAGCTAGACGTCCTCTCCCGCAGCCCTCGGCTCGCCTCTGGCAGCCGGAGGTTTAATCCTGCAGGCCCAAGGTTGCGCCCCTCCCCAATCCCGTTCACCACCCAATGAGGGTGGTGGGTGGGCCCCGGACATGTCCAGTCACGGAGGCCTCCCCCCTCGGCGTACTCACCCCAGAAGGGAGCAGGCCCCGCACCCAGGCATGTCCGGGCCCAGCCCGCCATGAGCCATGGGCACACGGCAGACTGGGTTCGGGATCCGAGCTAGACGTCCTCTCCCGCAGCCCTCGGCTCGCCTCTGGCAGCCGGAGGTTTAATCCTGCAGGCCCAAGGTTGCGCCCCTCCCCAATCCCGTTCACCACCCAATGAGGGTGGTGGGTGGGCCCCGGACAAGTCCAGGCACAGAGGCCTCCCCCCTCGGCGTACTCACCCCAGAAGGGAGCAGGCCCCGCACCCAGGCATGTCCAGGCCCAGCCCGCCATGCGCCATGGGCACATGGCAGACTGGGTTCGGGATCCGAGCTAGACGTCATCTCCCACAGCCCTCGGCTCGCCTCTGGCAGCCGGAGGTTTAATCCTGCAGGCCCAAGGTTGCGCCCCTCCCCAATCCCGTTCACCACCCAATGAGGGTGGTGGGTGGGCACCGGACATGTCCAGTCACAGAGGCCTCCCCCCTCGGCGTACTCACCCCAGAAGGGAGCAGGCCCCGCAGCCAGGCATGTCCGGGCCCAGCCCGCCATGAGCCATGGGCACATGGCGGACTGGGTTCGGGATCCGAACTAGACGTCCTCTCCCGCAGCCCTCGGCTCGCCTCTGGCAGCCGGAGGTTTAATCCTGCAGGCCCAAGGTTGCGCCCCTCCCCAATCCCGTTCACCACCCAATGAGGGTGGTGGGTGGGCCCCGGACATGTCCAGTCACGGAGGCCTCCCCCCTCAGCGTACTCACCCCAGAAGGGAGCAGGCCTCGCACCCAGGCATGTCCGGGCCCAGCCCGCCATGAGCAATGGGCACATGGCAGACTGGGTTCGGGCTCCGAGCTAGACGTCCTCTCCCGCAGCCCTCGGCTCGCCTCTGGCAGCCGGAGGTTTAATCCTGCAGGCCCAAGGTTGCACCCCTCCCCAATCCCGTTCACCACCCAATGAGGGTGGTGGGTGGGCCCCGGACATGTCCAGTCACACAGGCCTCCCCCCTCGGCGTACTCACCCCAGAAGGGAGCAGGCCCCGCACCCAGGCATGTTCAGGCCCAGCCCGCCATGAGCCATGGGCACATGGCGGACTGGGTTCGGGATCCGAGCTAGACGTCCTCTCCCGCAGCCCTCGGCTCGCCTCTGGCAGCCAGAGGTTTAATCCTGCAGGCCCAAGGTTGCGCCCCTCCCCAATCCCGTTCACCACCCAATGAGGGTGGTGGGTGGGCCCCGGACATGTCCAGTCACGGAGGCCTCCCCCCTCGGCGTACTCACCCCAGAAGGGAGCAGGCCCCGCACCCAGGCATGTCCGGGCCCAGCCCGCCATGCGCCATGGGCACATGGCGGACTGGGTTCGGGATCCGAGCTAGACGTCCTCTCCCGCAGCCCTCGGCTCGCCTCTGGCAGCCGGAGGTTTAATCCTGCAGGCCCAAGGTTGCGCCCCTCCCCAATCCCGTTCACCACCCAATGAGGGTGGTGGGTGGGCCCCGGGCATGTCCAGTCACGGAGGCCTCCCCACTCGGCGTACTCACCCCAGAAGGGAGCAGGCCCCACACCCAGGCATGTCCGGGCCCAGCCCGCCATGAGCCATGGGCACATGGCGGACTGGGTTCGGGATCCGAGCTAGATGTCATCTCCCGCAGCCCTCGGCTCGCCTCTGGCAGCCAGAGGTTTAATCCTGCAGGCCCAAGGTTGCGCCCCTCCCCAATCCCGTTCACCACCCAATGAGGGTGGTGGGTGGGCCCCGGACATGTCCAGTCACGGAGGCCTCCCCCCTCGGCGTACTCACCCCAGAAGGGAGCAGGCCCCGCAGCCAGGCATGTCCGGGCCCAGCCCGCCATGAGCCATGGGCACATGGCGGACTGGGTTCGGGATCCGAGCTAGACGTCCTCTCCCGCAGCCCTCGGCTCGCCTCTGGCAGCCGGAGGTTTAATCCTGCAGGCCCAAGGTTGCGCCCCTCCCCAATCCCGTTCACCACCCAATGAGGGTGGTGGGTGCGCCCCGGACATGTCCAGTCACGGAGGCCTCCCCCCTCGGCGTACTCACCCCAGAAGGGAGCAGTCCCCGCAGCCAGGCATGTCTGGGCCCAGCCCGCCATGAGCCATGGTTACATGGCGGACTGGGTTCGGGATCCGAGCTAGACGTCCTCTCCCACAGCCCTCGGCTCGCCTCTGGCAGCCGGAGGTTTAATCCTGCAGGCCCAAGGTTGCGCCCCTCCCCAATCCCGTTCACCACCCAATGAGGGTGGTGGGTGGGCCCCGGACATGTCCAGTCACGGAGGCGTCCCCCCTCGGCGTACTCACCCCAGAAGGGAGCAGGCCCCGCACCCAGGCATGTCTGGGCCCAGTCCGCCAGGAGCCATGGGCACATGGCGGACTGGGTTCGGGATCCGAGCTAGACGTCATCTCCCGCAGCCCTCGGCTCGCCTCTGGCAGCCGGAGGTTTAATCCTGCAGGCCCAAGGTTGCGCCCCTCCCCAATCCCGTTCACCACCCAATGAGGGTGGTGGGTGGGCCCCGGACATGTCCAGTCACGGAGGCCTCCCCCCTCGGCGTACTCACCCCAGAAGGGAGCAGGCCTCGCACCCAGGCATGTCCGGGCCCAGCCCGCCATGAGCCATGGGCACATGGCGGACTGGGTTCGGGATCCGAGCTAGACGTCCTCTCCCGCAGCCCTCGGCTCGCCTCTGGCAGCCGGAGGTTTAATCCTGCAGGCCCAAGGTTGCGCCCCTCCCCAATCCCGTTCACCACCCAATGAGGGTGGTGGGTGGGCCCCGGACATGTCCAGTCACACAGGCCTCCCCCCTCGGCGTACTCACCCCAGAAGGGAGCAGGCCCCGCAGCCAGGCATGTCCGGGCCCAGCCCGCCATGAGCCATGGGCACACGGCAGACTGGGTTCGGGATCCGAGCTAGACGTCATATCCCGCAGCCCTCGGCTCGCCTCTGGCAGCCGGAGGTTTAATCCTGCAGGCCCAAGGTTGCGCCCCTCCCCAATCCCGTTCACCACCCAATGAGGGTGGTGGGTGGGCCCCGGACATGTCCAGTCACGGAGGCCTCCCCCCTCGGCGTACTCACCCCAGAAGGGAGCAGGCCCCGCACCCAGGCATGTCCGGGCCCAGCCCGCCATGAGCCATGGGCACATGGTGGACTGGGTTCGGGATCCGAGCTAGAGGTCCTCTCCCGCAGCCCTCGGCTCGCCTCTGGCAGCCAGAGGTTTAATCCTGCAGGCCCAAGGTTGCGCCCCTCCCCAATCCCGTTCACCACCCAATGAGGGTGGTGGGTGGGCCCCGGACATGTCCAGTCACGGAGGCCTCCCCCCTCGGCATACTCACCCCAGAAGGGAGCAGGCCCCGCACCCAGGCATGTCCGGGCCCAGCCCGCCATGAGCCATGGGCACATGGCGGACTGGGTTCGGGATCCGAGCTAGACGTCCTCTCCCGCAGCCCTCGGCTCGCCTCTGACAGCCGGAGGTTTAATCCTGCAGGCCCAAGGTTGCGCCCCTCCCCAATCCCGTTCACCACCCAATGAGGGTGGTGGGTGGGCCCCGGACATGTCCAGTCACGGAGGCCTCCCCCCTCGGCGTACTCACCCCAGAAGGGAGCAGGCCCCGCACCCAGGCATGTCCGGGCCCAGCCCGCCATGAGCCATGGGCACATGGCGGACTGGGTTCGGGATCCGAGCTAGACGTCCTCTCCCGCAGCCCTCGGCTCGCCTCTGGCAGCCGGAGGTTTAATCCTGCAGGCCCAAGGTTGCGCCCCTCCCCAATCCCGTTCACCACCCAATGAGGGTGGTGGGTGGGCCCCGGACATGTCCAGTCACGGAGGCCTCCCCCCTCGGCGTACTCACCCCAGAAGGGAGCAGGCCCCGCACCCAGGCATGTCCGGGCCCAGCCCGCCATGAGCCATGGGCACATGGCGGACTGGGTTCGGGATCCAAGCTAGACGTCCTCTCCCTCAGCCCTCGGCTCGCCTCTGGCAGCCGGAGGTTTAATCCTGCAGGCCCAAGGTTGCGCCCCTCCCCAATCCCGTTCACCACCCAATGAGGGTGGTGGGTGGGCCCCGGACATGTCCAGTCACGGAGGCCTCCCCCCTCGGCGTACTCACCCCAGGAGGGAGCAGGCCCCGCACCCAGGCATGTCCGGGCCCAGCCCGCCATGAGCCATGGGCACATGGCAGACTGGGTTCGGGATCCGAGCTAGACGTCCTCTCCCGTAGCCCTCGGCTCGCCTCTGGCAGCCGGAGGTTTAATCCTGCAGGCCCAAGGTTGCGCCCCTCCCCAATCCCGTTCACCACCCAATGAGGGTGGTGGGTGGGCCCCGGACATGTCCAGTCACAGAGGCCTCCCCCCTCGGCGTACTCACCCCAGAAGGGAGCAGGCCCCGCAGCCAGGCATGTCCGGGCCCAGCCCGCCATGAGCCATGGGCACATGGCGGACTGGGTTCGGGATCCGAACTAGACGTCCTCTCCCGCAGCCCTCGGCTCGCCTCTGGCAGCCGGAGGTTTAATCCTGCAGGCCCAAGGTTGCGCCCCTCCCCAATCCCGTTCACCACCCAATGAGGGTGGTGGGTGGGCCCCGGACATGTCCAGTCACGGAGGCCTCCCCCCTCGGCGTACTCACCCCAGAAGGGAGCAGGCCTCGCACCCAGGCATGTCCGGGCCCAGCCCGCCATGAGCCATGGGCACATGGCAGACTGGGTTCGGGATCCGAGCTAGACGTCCTCTCCCGCAGCCCTCGGCTCGCCTCTGGCAGCCGGAGGTTTAATCCTGCAGGCCCAAGGTTGCGCCCCTCCCCAATCCCGTTCACCACCCAATGAGGGTGGTGGGTGGGCCCCGGACATGTCCAGTCACGGAGGCCTCCCCCCTCGGCGTACTCACCCCAGAAGGGAGCAGGCCCTGCACCCAGGCATGTCCGGGCCCAGCCCGCCATGAGCCATGGGCACATGGCGGACTGGGTTCGGGATCCGAGCTAGACGTCCTCTCCCTCAGCCCTTGGCTCGCCTCTGGCAGCCGGAGGTTTAATCCTGCAGGCCCAAGGTTGCGCCCCTCCCCAATCCCGTTCACCACCCAATGAGGGTGGTGGGTGGGCCCCGGACATGTCCAGTCACGGAGGCCTCCCCCCTCGGGGTACTCACCCCAGAAGGGAGCAGTCCCCGCAGCCAGGCATGTCCGGGCCCAGCCCGCCATGAGCCATGGGCACATGGCGGACTGGGTTCGGGATCCGAGCTAGACGTCCTCTCCCGCAGCCCTCGGCTCGCCTCTGGCAGCCGGAGGTTTAATCCTGCAGGCCCAAGGTTGCGCCCCTCCCCAATCCCGTTCACCACCCAATGAGGGTGGTGGGTGGGCCCCGGACATGTCCAGTCACGGAGGCCTCCCCCCTCGGCGTACTCACCCCAGAAGGGAGCAGGCCCCGCACCCAGGCATGTCCGGGCCCAACCCGCCATGAGCCATGGGCACATGGCGGACTGGGTTCGGGATCCGAGCTAGATGTCATCTCCCGCAGCCCTCGGCTCGCCTCTGGCAGCCAGAGGTTTAATCCTGCAGGCCCAAGGTTGTGCCCCTCCCCAATCCCGTTCACCACCCAATGAGGGTGGTGGGTGGGCCCCGGACATGTCCAGTCACGGAGGCCTCCCCCCTCGGCGTACTCACCCCAGAAGGGAGCAGGCCCCGCACCCAGGCATGTCCGGGCCCAGCCCGCCATGAGCCATGGGCACATGGCGGACTGGGTTCGGGATCCGAGCTAGACGTCCTCTCCCGCAGCCCTCGGCTCGCCTCTGGCAGCCGGAGGTTTAATCCTGCAGGCCCAAGGTTGCGCCCCTCCCCAATCCCGTTCACCACCCAATGAGGGTGGTGGGTGGGCCCCGGACATGTCCAGTCACGGAGGCCTCCCCCGTCGGCGTACTCACCCCAGAAGGGAGCAGGCCCCGCACCCAGGCATGTCTGGGCCCAGTCCGCCATGAGCCATGGGCACATGGCGGACTGGGTTCGGGATCCGAGCTAGACGTCATCTCCCGCAGCCCTCGGCTCGCCTCTGGCAGCCGGAGGTTTAATCCTGCAGGCCCAAGGTTGCGCCCCTCCCCAATCCCGTTCACCACCCAATGAGGGTGGTGGGTGGGCCCCGGACATGTCCAGTCACGGAGGCCTCCCCCCTCGGCGTACTCACCCCAGAAGGGAGCAGGCCTCGCACCCAGGCATGTCCGGGCCCAGCCCGCCATGAGCCATGGGCACATGGCGGACTGGGTTCGGGATCCGAGCTAGACGTCCTCTCCCGCAGCCCTCGGCTCGCCTCTGGCAGCCGGAGGTTTAATCCTGCAGGCCCAAGGTTGCGCCCCTCCCCAATCCCGTTCACCACCCAATGAGGGTGGTGGGTGGGCCCCGGACATGTCCAGTCACGGAGGCCTCCCCCCTCGGCGTACTCACCCCAGAAGGGAGCAGGCCCCGCAGCCAGGCATGTCCGGGCCCAGCCCGCCATGAGCCATGGGCACATGGCGGACTGGGTTCGGGATCCGAGCTAGACGTCATATCCCGCAGCCCTCGGCTCGCCTCTGGCAGCCGGAGGTTTAATCCTGCAGGCCCAAGGTTGCGCCCCTCCCCAATCCCGTTCACCACCCAATGAGGGTGGTGGGTGGGCACCGGACATGTCCAGTCACAGAGGCCTCCCCCCTCGGCGTACTCACCCCAGAAGGGAGCAGGCCCCGCAGCCAGGCATGTCCGGGCCCAGCCCGCCATGAGCCATGGGCACATGGCGGACTGGGTTCGGGATCCGAACTAGACGTCCTCTCCCGCAGCCCTCGGCTCGCCTCTGGCAGCCGGAGGTTTAATCCTGCAGGCCCAAGGTTGCGCCCCTCCCCAATCCCGTTCACCACCCAATGAGGGTGGTGGGTGGGCCCCGGACATGTCCAGTCACGGAGGCCTCCCCCCTCAGCGTACTCACCCCAGAAGGGAGCAGGCCTCGCACCCAGGCATGTCCGGGCCCAGCCCGCCATGAGCCATGGGCACATGGCAGACTGGGTTCGGGCTCCGAGCTAGACGTCCTCTCCCGCAGCCCTCGGCTCGCCTCTGGCAGCCGGAGGTTTAATCCTGCAGGCCCAAGGTTGCGCCCCTCCCCAATCCCGTTCACCACCCAATGAGGGTGGTGGGTGGGCCCCGGACATGTCCAGTCACGGAGGCCTCCACCCTCGGCGTACTCACCCCAGAAGGGAGCAGGCCCCGCACCCAGGCATGTCCGGGCCCAGCCCGCCATGCGCCATGGGCACATGGCGGACTGGGTTCGGGATCCGAGCTAGACGTCCTCTCCCGCAGCCCTCGGCTCGCCTCTGGCAGCCGGAGGTTTAATCCTGCAGGCCCAAGGTTGCGCCCCTCCCCAATCCCGTTCACCACCCAATGAGGGTGGTGGGTGGGCCCCGGGCATGTCCAGTCACGGAGGCCTCCCCACTCGGCGTACTCACCCCAGAAGGGAGCAGGCCCCACACCCAGGCATGTCCGGGCCCAGCCCGCCATGAGCCATGGGCACATGGCGGACTGGGTTCGGGATCCGAGCTAGATGTCATCTCCCGCAGCCCTCGGCTCGCCTCTGGCAGCCAGAGGTTTAATCCTGCAGGCCCAAGGTTGCGCCCCTCCCCAATCCCGTTCACCACCCAATGAGGGTGGTGGGTGGGCCCCGGACATGTCCAGTCACGGAGGCCTCCCCCCTCGGCGTACTCACCCCAGAAGGGAGCAGGCCCCGCAGCCAGGCATGTCCGGGCCCAGCCCGCCATGAGCCATGGGCACATGGCGGACTGGGTTCGGGATCCGAGCTAGACGTCCTCTCCCGCAGCCCTCGGCTCGCCTCTGGCAGCCGGAGGTTTAATCCTGCAGGCCCAAGGTTGCGCCCCTCCCCAATCCCGTTCACCACCCAATGAGGGTGGTGGGTGGGCCCCGGACATGTCCAGTCACACAGGCCTCCCCCCTCGGCGTACTCACCCCAGAAGGGAGCAGGCCCCGCAGCCAGGCATGTCTGGGCCCAGCCCGCCATGAGCCATGGTTACATGGCGGACTGGGTTCGGGATCCGAGCTAGACGTCCTCTCCCACAGCCCTCGGCTCGCCTCTGGCAGCCGGAGGTTTAATCCTGCAGGCCCAAGGTTGCGCCCCTCCCCAATCCCGTTCACCACCCAATGAGGGTGGTGGGTGGGCCCCGGACATGTCCAGTCACGGAGGCCTCCCCCCTCGGCATACTCACCCCAGAAGGGAGCAGGCCCCGCACCCAGGCATGTCCGGGCCCAGCCCGCCATGAGCCATGGGCACATGGCGGACTGGGTTCGGGATCCGAGCTAGACGTCCTCTCCCGCAGCCCTCGGCTCGCCTCTGACAGCCGGAGGTTTAATCCTGCAGGCCCAAGGTTGCGCCCCTCCCCAATCCCGTTCACCACCCAATGAGGGTGGTGGGTGGGCCCCGGACATGTCCAGTCACGGAGGCCTCCCCCCTCGGCGTACTCACCCCAGAAGGGAGCAGGCCCCGCACCCAGGCATGTCCGGGCCCAGCCCGCCATGAGCCATGGGCACATGGCGGACTGGGTTCGGGATCCGAGCTAGACGTCCTCTCCCGCAGCCCTCGGCTCGCCTCTGGCAGCCGGAGGTTTAATCCTGCAGGCCCAAGGTTGCGCCCCTCCCCAATCCCGTTCACCACCCAATGAGGGTGGTGGGTGGGCCCCGGACATGTCCAGTCACGGAGGCCTCCCCCCTCGGCGTACTCACCCCAGAAGGGAGCAGGCCCTGCATCCAGGCATGTCCGGGCCCAGCCCGCCATGAGCCATGGGCACATGGCGGACTGGGTTCGGGATCCGAGCTAGACATCCTCTCCTGCAGGCCTCAGCTCGCCTCTGGCAGCCGGAGGTTTAATCCTGCAGGCCCAAGGTTGCGCCCCTCCCCAATCCCGTTCACCCAATGAGGGTGGTGGGTGGGCCCCGGACATGTCCAGTCACGGAGGCCTCCCCCCTCGGCGTACTCACCCCAGAAGGGAGCAGGCCCCGCACCCAGGCATGTCCGGGCCCAGCCCGCCATGAGCCATGGGCACATGGCGGACTGGGTTCGGGATCCGAGCTAGACGTCCTCTCCCTCAGCCCTTGGCTCGCCCTTGGCAGCCGGAGGTTTAATCCTGCAGGCCCAAGGTTGCGCCCCTCCCCAATCCCGTTCACCACCCAATGAGGGTGGTGGGTGGGCCCCGGACATGTCCAGTCACACAGGCCTCCCCCCTCGGCGTACTCACCCCAGAAGGGAGCAGGCCCCGCAGCCAGGCATGTCCGGGCCCAGCCCGCCATGAGCCATGGGCACATGGCGGACTGGGTTCGGGATCCGAGCTAGACGTCCTCTCCCGCAGCCCTCGGCTCGCCTCTGGCAGCCGGAGGTTTAATCCTGCAGGCCCAAGGTTGCGCCCCTCCCCAATCCCGTTCACCACCCAATGAGGGTGGTGGGTGGGCCCCGGACATGTCCAGTCACGGAGGCCTCCCCCCTCGGCGTACTCACATCAGAAGGGAGCAGGCACCGCACCCAGGCATGTCCGGGCCCAGCCCGCCATGAGCCATGGGCACATGGCGGACTGGGTTCGGGATCCGAGCTAGACGTCCTCTCCCGCAGCCCTCGGCTCGCCTCTGGCAGCCAGAGGTTTAATCCTGCAGGCCCAAGGTTGCGCCCCTCCCCAATCCCGTTCACCACCCAATGAGGGTGGTGGGTGGGCCCTGGACATGTCCAGTCACGGAGGCCTCCCCCCTCAGCGTACTCACCCCAGAAGGGAGCAGGCCCCGCACCCAGGCATGTCCGGGCCCAGCCCGCCATGAGCTATTGGCACGTGGCGGACTGGGTTCGGGATCCGAGCTAGACGTCCTCTCCCACAGCCCTCGGCTCGCCTCTGGCAGCCGGAGGTTTAATCCTGCAGGCCCAAGGTTGCGCCCCTCCCCAATCCCGTTCACCACCCAATGAGGGTGGTGGGTGGGCCCCGGACATGTCCAGTCACGGAGACCTCTCCCCTCCGTGTACTCACCCCAGAAGGGAGCAGGCCCCGCACCCAGGCATGTCCGGGCCCAGCCCGCCATGAGCCATGGGCACATGGCGGACTGGGTTCGGGATCCGAGCTAGACGTCCTCTCCCGCAGCCCTCGGCTCGCCTCTGGCAGCCGGAGGTTTAATCCTGCAGGCCCAAGGTTGCGCCCCTCCCCAATCCCGTTCACCACCCAATGAGGGTGGTGGGTGGGCCCCGGACATGTCCAGTCACGGAGGCCTCCCCCCTCGGCGTACTCACCCCAGAAGGGAGCAGGCCCCTCACCCAGGCATGTCCGGGCCCAGCCCGCCATGAGCCATGGGCACATGGCGGACTGGGTTCGGGATCCGAGCTAGACGTCCTCTCCCGCAGCCCTCGGCTCGCCTCTGGCAGCCGGAGGTTTAATCCTGCAGGCCCAAGGTTGCGCCCCTCCCCAATCCCGTTCACCACCCAATGAGGGTGGTGGGTGGGCCCCGGACATGTCCAGTCACAGAGGCCTCCCCCCTCGGCGTACTCACCCCAGAAGGGAGCAGGCACCGCACCCAGGCATGTCTGGGATCAGCCCGCCATGAGCCATGGGCACATGGCGGACTGGGTTCGGGATCCGAGCTAGACGTCCTCTCCCACAGCCCTCGGCTCGCCTCTGGCAGCCGGAGTTTTAATCCTGCAGGCCCAAGGTTGCGCCCCTCCCCAATCCCGTTCACCACCCAATGAGGGTGGTGGGTGGGCCCCGGACATGTCCAGTCACAGAGGCCTCCCCCCTCGGCGTACTCACCCCAGAAGGGAGCAGGCCCCGCACCCAGGCATGTCCGGGCCCAGCCCGCCATGAGCCATGGGCACATGGCGGACTGGGTTCGGGATCCGAGCTAGACGTCCTCTCCCGCAGCCCTCGGCTCGCCTCTGGCAGCCGGAGGTTTAAACCTGCAGGCCCAAGGTTGCGCCCCTCCCCAATCCCGTTCACCACCCAATGAGGGTGGTGGGTGGGCCCCGGACACGTCCAGTCACGGAGGCCTCCCCCCTCGGCGTACTCACCCCAGAAGGAAGCAGGCCCCGCACCCAGGCATGTCCGGGCCCAGTCTGCCATGAGCCATGGGCACATGGCGGACTGGGTTCGGGATCCGAGCTAGACGTCCTCTCCCGCAGCCCTCGGCTCACCTCTGGCAGCCGGAGGTTTAATCCTGCAGGCCCAAGGTTGCGCCCCTCCCCAATCCCGTTCACCACCCAATGAGGGTGGTGGGTGGGCCCCGGACATGTCCAGTCACGGAGGCCTCCCCCCTCGGCGTACTCACCCCAAAAGGGAGCAGGCCCCGCAGCCAGGCATGTCCGGGCCCAGCCCGCCATGAGCCATGGGCACATGGCGGACTGGGTTCGGGATCCGAGCTAGACGTCCTCTCCCGCAGCCCTCGGCTCGCCTCTGGCAGCCGGAGGTTTAATCCTGCAGGCCCAAGGTTGCGCCCCTCCCCAATCCCGTTCACCACCCAATGAGGGTGGTGGGTGGGCCCCGGACATGTCCAGTCACGGAGGCCTCCACCCTCGGCGTACTCACCCCAGAAGGGAGCAGGCCCCGCATCCAGGCATGTCTGGGCCCAGCCCGCCATGAGCCATGGGCACATGGCGGACTGGGTTCGGGATCCGAGCTAGACGTCCTCTCCCGCAGCCCTCGGCTCGCCTCTGGCAGCCGGAGGTTTAATCCTGCAGGCCCAAGGTTGCGCCCCTCCCCAATCCCGTTCACCACCCAATGAGGGTGGTGGGTGGGCCCCGGACATGTCCAGTCACGGAGGCCTCTCCCCTCGGCGTACTCACCCCAGAAGGGAGCAGGCCCCGCACCCAGGCATGTCCGGGCCCAGCCCGGCATGAGCCATGGGCACATGGCGGACTGGGTTCGGGATCCGAGCTAGACGTCCTCTCCCGCAGCCCTCGGCTCGCCTCTGGCAGCCAGAGGTTTAATCCTGCAGGCCCAAGGTTGCGCCCCTCCCCAATCCCATTCACCACCCAATGAGGGTGGTGGGTGGGCCCCGGACATGTCCAGTCACGGAGGCCTCCCCCCTCAGCGTACTCACCCCAGAAGGAAGCAGGCCCCGCACCCAGGCTTGTCCGGGCCCAGCCCGCCATGAGCCATGGGCACATGGCGGACTGGGTTCGGGATCCGAGCTAGACGTCCTCTCCCGCAGCCCTCGGCTCGCCTCTGGCAGCCGGAGGTTTAATCCTGCAGGCCCAAGGTTGCGCCCCTCCCCAATCCCGTTCACCACCCAATGAGGGTGGTGGGTGGGCCCCGGACATGTCCAGTCACGGAGGCCTCCCCCCTCGGCGTACTCACCCCAGAAGGGAGCAGGCCCCTCACCCAGGCATGTCCGGGCCCAGCCCGCCATGAGCCATGGGCACATGGCGGACTGGGTTCGGGATCCGAGCTAGACGTCCTCTCCCGCAGCCCTCGGCTCGCCTCTGGCAGCCGGAGGTTTAATCCTGCAGGCCCAAGGTTGCGCCCCTCCCCAATCCCGTTCACCACCCAATGAGGGTGGTGGGTGGGCCCCGGACATGTCCAGTCACAGAGGCCTCCCCCCTCGGCGTACTCACCCCAGAAGGGAGCAGGCACCGCACCCAGGCATGTCTGGGACCAGCCCGCCATGAGCCATGGGCACATGGCGGACTGGGTTCGGGATCCGAGCTAGACGTCCTCTCCCGCAGCCCTCGGCTCGCCGCTGGCAGCCGGAGTTTTAATCCTGCAGGCCCAAGGTTGCGCCCCTCCCCAATCCCGTTCACCACCCAATGAGGGTGGTGGGTGGGCCCCGGACATGTCCAGTCACAGAGGCCTCCCCCCTCGGCGTACTCACCCCAGAAGGGAGCAGGCCCCGCAGCCAGGCATGTCCGGGCCCAGCCCGCCATGAGCCATGGGCACATGGCGGACTGGGTTCGGGATCCGAGCTAGACGTCCTCTCCCGCAGCCCTCGGCTCGCCTCTGGCAGCCAGAGGTTTAATCCTGCAGGCCCAAGGTTGCGCCCCTCCCCAATCCCGTTCACCACCCAATGAGGGTGGTGGGTGGGCCCCGGACTTGTCCAGTCACGGAGGCCTCCCCCCTCGGCGTACTCACCCCAGAAGGGAGCAGGCCCCGCACCCAGGCATGTCCGGGCCCAGCCCGCCATGAGCTATTGGCACGTGGCGGACTGGGTTCGGGATCCGAGCTAGACGTCCTCTCCCACAGCCCTCGGTTCGCCTCTGGCAGCCGGAGGTTTAATCCTGCAGGCCCAAGGTTGCGCCCCTCCCCAATCCCGTTCACCACCCAATGAGGTTGGTGGGTGGGCCCCGGACATGTCCAGTCACGGAGGCCTCTCCCCTCGGCGTACTCACCCCAGAAGGGAGCAGGCCCCGCAGCCAGGCATGTCCGGGCCCAGCCCGCCATGAGCCATGGGCACATGGCGGACTGGGTTCGGGATCCGAGCTAGACGTCCTCTCCCGCAGCCCTCGGCTCGCCTCTGGCAGCCGGAGGTTTAATCCTGCAGGCCCAAGGTTGCGCCCCTCCCCAATCCCGTTCACCACCCAATGAGGGTGGTGGGTGGGCCCCGGACATGTCCAGTCACACAGGCCTCCCCCCTCGGCGTACTCACCCCAGAAGGGAGCAGGCCCCGCAGCCAGGCATGTCCGGGCCCAGCCCGCCATGAGCCATGGGCACACGGCAGACTGGGTTCGGGATCCGAGCTAGACGTCATATCCCGCAGCCCTCGGCTCGCCTCTGGCAGCCGGAGGTTTAATCCTGCAGGCCCAAGGTTGCGCCCCTCCCCAATCCCGTTCACCACCCAATGAGGGTGGTGGGTGGGCCCCGGACATGTCCAGTCACGGAGGCCTCCCCCCTCGGCGTACTCACCCCAGAAGGGAGCAGGCCCCGCACCCAGGCATGTCCGGGCCCAGCCCGCCATGAGCCATGGGCACATGGTGGACTGGGTTCGGGATCCGAGCTAGAGGTCCTCTCCCGCAGCCCTCGGCTCGCCTCTGGCAGCCAGAGGTTTAATCCTGCAGGCCCAAGGTTGCGCCCCTCCCCAATCCCGTTCACCACCCAATGAGGGTGGTGGGTGGGCCCCGGACATGTCCAGTCACGGAGGCCTCCCCCCTCGGCATACTCACCCCAGAAGGGAGCAGGCCCCGCACCCAGGCATGTCCGGGCCCAGCCCGCCATGAGCCATGGGCACATGGCGGACTGGGTTCGGGATCCGAGCTAGACGTCCTCTCCCGCAGCCCTCGGCTCGCCTCTGACAGCCGGAGGTTTAATCCTGCAGGCCCAAGGTTGCGCCCCTCCCCAATCCCGTTCACCACCCAATGAGGGTGGTGGGTGGGCCCCGGACATGTCCAGTCACGGAGGCCTCCCCCCTCGGCGTACTCACCCCAGAAGGGAGCAGGCCCCGCACCCAGGCATGTCCGGGCCCAGCCCGCCATGAGCCATGGGCACATGGCGGACTGGGTTCGGGATCCGAGCTAGACGTCCTCTCCCGCAGCCCTCGGCTCGCCTCTGGCAGCCGGAGGTTTAATCCTGCAGGCCCAAGGTTGCGCCCCTCCCCAATCCCGTTCACCACCCAATGAGGGTGGTGGGTGGGCCCCGGACATGTCCAGTCACGGAGGCCTCCCCCCTCGGCGTACTCACCCCAGAAGGGAGCAGGCCCTGCATCCAGGCATGTCCGGGCCCAGCCCGCCATGAGCCATGGGCACATGGCGGACTGGGTTCGGGATCCGAGCTAGACATCCTCTCCTGCAGGCCTCAGCTCGCCTCTGGCAGCCGGAGGTTTAATCCTGCAGGCCCAAGGTTGCGCCCCTCCCCAATCCCGTTCACCCAATGAGGGTGGTGGGTGGGCCCCGGACATGTCCAGTCACGGAGGCCTCCCCCCTCGGCGTACTCACCCCAGAAGGGAGCAGGCCCCGCACCCAGGCATGTCCGGGCCCAGCCCGCCATGAGCCATGGGCACATGGCGGACTGGGTTCGGGATCCGAGCTAGACGTCCTCTCCCTCAGCCCTTGGCTCGCCCTTGGCAGCCGGAGGTTTAATCCTGCAGGCCCAAGGTTGCGCCCCTCCCCAATCCCGTTCACCACCCAATGAGGGTGGTGGGTGGGCCCCGGACATGTCCAGTCACACAGGCCTCCCCCCTCGGCGTACTCACCCCAGAAGGGAGCAGGCCCCGCAGCCAGGCATGTCCGGGCCCAGCCCGCCATGAGCCATGGGCACATGGCGGACTGGGTTCGGGATCCGAGCTAGACGTCCTCTCCCGCAGCCCTCGGCTCGCCTCTGGCAGCCGGAGGTTTAATCCTGCAGGCCCAAGGTTGCGCCCCTCCCCAATCCCGTTCACCACCCAATGAGGGTGGTGGGTGGGCCCCGGACATGTCCAGTCACGGAGGCCTCCCCCCTCGGCGTACTCACATCAGAAGGGAGCAGGCACCGCACCCAGGCATGTCCGGGCCCAGCCCGCCATGAGCCATGGGCACATGGCGGACTGGGTTCGGGATCCGAGCTAGACGTCCTCTCCCGCAGCCCTCGGCTCGCCTCTGGCAGCCGGAGGTTTAATCCTGCAGGCCCAAGGTTGCGCCCCTCCCCAATCCCGTTCACCACCCAATGAGGGTGGTGGGTGGGCCCTGGACATGTCCAGTCACGGAGGCCTCCCCCCTCAGCGTACTCACCCCAGAAGGGAGCAGGCCCCGCACCCAGGCATGTCCGGGCCCAGCCCGCCATGAGCTATTGGCACGTGGCGGACTGGGTTCGGGATCCGAGCTAGACGTCCTCTCCCACAGCCCTCGGCTCGCCTCTGGCAGCCGGAGGTTTAATCCTGCAGGCCCAAGGTTGCGCCCCTCCCCAATCCCGTTCACCACCCAATGAGGGTGGTGGGTGGGCCCCGGACATGTCCAGTCACGGAGACCTCTCCCCTCCGTGTACTCACCCCAGAAGGGAGCAGGCCCCGCACCCAGGCATGTCCGGGCCCAGCCCGCCATGAGCCATGGGCACATGGCGGACTGGGTTCGGGATCCGAGCTAGACGTCCTCTCCCGCAGCCCTCGGCTCGCCTCTGGCAGCCGGAGGTTTAATCCTGCAGGCCCAAGGTTGCGCCCCTCCCCAATCCCGTTCACCACCCAATGAGGGTGGTGGGTGGGCCCCGGACATGTCCAGTCACGGAGGCCTCCCCCCTCGGCGTACTCACCCCAGAAGGGAGCAGGCCCCTCACCCAGGCATGTCCGGGCCCAGCCCGCCATGAGCCATGGGCACATGGCGGACTGGGTTCGGGATCCGAGCTAGACGTCCTCTCCCGCAGCCCTCGGCTCGCCTCTGGCAGCCGGAGGTTTAATCCTGCAGGCCCAAGGTTGCGCCCCTCCCCAATCCCGTTCACCACCCAATGAGGGTGGTGGGTGGGCCCCGGACATGTCCAGTCACAGAGGCCTCCCCCCTCGGCGTACTCACCCCAGAAGGGAGCAGGCACCGCACCCAGGCATGTCTGGGATCAGCCCGCCATGAGCCATGGGCACATGGCGGACTGGGTTCGGGATCCGAGCTAGACGTCCTCTCCCACAGCCCTCGGCTCGCCTCTGGCAGCCGGAGTTTTAATCCTGCAGGCCCAAGGTTGCGCCCCTCCCCAATCCCGTTCACCACCCAATGAGGGTGGTGGGTGGGCCCCGGACATGTCCAGTCACAGAGGCCTCCCCCCTCGGCGTACTCACCCCAGAAGGGAGCAGGCCCCGCACCCAGGCATGTCCGGGCCCAGCCCGCCATGAGCCATGGGCACATGGCGGATTGGGTTCGGGATCCGAGCTAGACGTCCTCTCCCGCAGCCCTCGGCTCGCCTCTGGCAGCCGGAGGTTTAAACCTGCAGGCCCAAGGTTGCGCCCCTCCCCAATCCCGTTCACCACCCAATGAGGGTGGTGGGTGGGCCCCGGACACGTCCAGTCACGGAGGCCTCCCCCCTCGGCGTACTCACCCCAGAAGGAAGCAGGCCCCGCACCCAGGCATGTCCGGGCCCAGTCTGCCATGAGCCATGGGCACATGGCGGACTGGGTTCGGGATCCGAGCTAGACGTCCTCTCCCGCAGCCCTCGGCTCACCTCTGGCAGCCGGAGGTTTAATCCTGCAGGCCCAAGGTTGCGCCCCTCCCCAATCCCGTTCACCACCCAATGAGGGTGGTGGGTGGGCCCCGGACATGTCCAGTCACGGAGGCCTCCCCCCTCGGCGTACTCACCCCAAAAGGGAGCAGGCCCCGCAGCCAGGCATGTCCGGGCCCAGCCCGCCATGAGCCATGGGCACATGGCGGACTGGGTTCGGGATCCGAGCTAGACGTCCTCTCCCGCAGCCCTCGGCTCGCCTCTGGCAGCCGGAGGTTTAATCCTGCAGGCCCAAGGTTGCGCCCCTCCCCAATCCCGTTCACCACCCAATGAGGGTGGTGGGTGGGCCCCGGACATGTCCAGTCACGGAGGCCTCCACCCTCGGCGTACTCACCCCAGAAGGGAGCAGGCCCCGCATCCAGGCATGTCTGGGCCCAGCCCGCCATGAGCCATGGGCACATGGCGGACTGGGTTCGGGATCCGAGCTAGACGTCCTCTCCCGCAGCCCTCGGCTCGCCTCTGGCAGCCGGAGGTTTAATCCTGCAGGCCCAAGGTTGCGCCCCTCCCCAATCCCGTTCACCACCCAATGAGGGTGGTGGGTGGGCCCCGGACATGTCCAGTCACGGAGGCCTCTCCCCTCGGCGTACTCACCCCAGAAGGGAGCAGGCCCCGCACCCAGGCATGTCCGGGCCCAGCCCGGCATGAGCCATGGGCACATGGCGGACTGGGTTCGGGATCCGAGCTAGACGTCCTCTCCCGCAGCCCTCGGCTCGCCTCTGGCAACCAGAGGTTTAATCCTGCAGGCCCAAGGTTGCGCCCCTCCCCAATCCCATTCACCACCCAATGAGGGTGGTGGGTGGGCCCCGGACATGTCCAGTCACGGAGGCCTCCCCCCTCAGCGTACTCACCCCAGAAGGAAGCAGGCCCCGCACCCAGGCTTGTCCCGGCCTAGCCCGCCATGAGCCATGGGCACATGGCGGACTGGGTTCGGGATCCGAGCTAGACGTCCTCTCCCGCAGCCCTCGGCTCGCCTCTGGCAGCCGGAGGTTTAATCCTGCAGGCCCAAGGTTGCGCCCCTCCCCAATCCCGTTCACCACCCAATGAGGGTGGTGGGTGGGCCCCGGACATGTCCAGTCACGGAGGCCTCCCCCCTCGGCGTACTCACCCCAGAAGGGAGCAGGCCCCTCACCCAGGCATGTCCGGGCCCAGCCCGCCATGAGCCATGGGCACATGGCGGACTGGGTTCGGGATCCGAGCTAGACGTCCTCTCCCGCAGCCCTCGGCTCGCCTCTGGCAGCCGGAGGTTTAATCCTGCAGGCCCAAGGTTGCGCCCCTCCCCAATCCCGTTCACCACCCAATGAGGGTGGTGGGTGGGCCCCGGACATGTCCAGTCACAGAGGCCTCCCCCCCTCGGCGTACTCACCCCAGAAGGGAGCAGGCACCGCACCCAGGCATGTCTGGGACCAGCCCGCCATGAGCCATGGGCACATGGCGGACTGGGTTCGGGATCCGAGCTAGACGTCCTCTCCCGCAGCCCTCGGCTCGCCTCTGGCAGCCGGAGTTTTAATCCTGCAGGCCCAAGGTTGCGCCCCTCCCCAATCCCGTTCACCACCCAATGAGGGTGGTGGGTGGGCCCCGGACATGTCCAGTCACAGAGGCCTCCCCCCTCGGCGTACTCACCCCAGAAGGGAGCAGGCCCCGCAGCCAGGCATGTCCGGGCCCAGCCCGCCATGAGCCATGGGCACATGGCGGACTGGGTTCGGGATCCGAGCTAGACGTCCTCTCCCGCAGCCCTCGGCTCGCCTCTGGCAGCCAGAGGTTTAATCCTGCAGGCCCAAGGTTGCGCCCCTCCCCAATCCCGTTCACCACCCAATGAGGGTGGTGGGTGGGCCCCGGACTTGTCCAGTCACGGAGGCCTCCCCCCTCGGCGTACTCACCCCAGAAGGGAGCAGGCCCCGCACCCAGGCATGTCCGGGCCCAGCCCGCCATGAGCTATTGGCACGTGGCGGACTGGGTTCGGGATCCGAGCTAGACGTCCTCTCCCACAGCCCTCGGTTCGCCTCTGGCAGCCGGAGGTTTAATCCTGCAGGCCCAAGGTTGCGCCCCTCCCCAATCCCGTTCACCACCCAATGAGGTTGGTGGGTGGGCCCCGGACATGTCCAGTCACGGAGGCCTCTCCCCTCGGCGTACTCACCCCAGAAGGGAGCAGGCCCCTCACCCAGGCATGTCCGGGCCCAGCCCGCCATGAGCCATGGGCACATGGCGGACTGGGTTCGGGATCCGAGCTAGACGTCCTCTCCCGCAGCCCTCGGCTCGCCTCTGGCAGCCGGAGGTTTAATCCTGCAGGCCCAAGGTTGCGCCCCTCCCCAATCCCGTTCACCACCCAATGAGGGTGGTGGGTGGGCCCCGGACATGTCCAGTCACACAGGCCTCCCCCCTCGGCGTACTCACCCCAGAAGGAAGCAGGCCCCACACCCAGGCATGTCCGGGCCCAGTCTGCCATGAGCCATGGGCACATGGCGGACTGGGTTCGGGATCCGAGCTAGACGTCCTCTCCCGCAGCCCTCGGCTCGCCTCTGGCAGCCGGAGGTTTAATCCTGCAGGCCCAAGGTTGCGCCCCTCCCCAATCCCGTTCACCACCCAATGAGGGTGGTGGGTGGGCCCCGGACATGTCCAGTCACGGAGGCCTCCCCCCTCGGCGTACTCACCCCAGAAGGGAGCAGGCCCCTCACCCAGGCATGTCCGGGCCCAGCCCGCCATGAGCCATGGGCACATGGCGGACTGGGTTCGGGATCCGAGCTAGACGTCCTCTCCCGCAGCCCTCGGCTCGCCTCTGGCAGCCGGAGGTTTAATCCTGCAGGCCCAAGGTTGCGCCCCTCCCCAATCCCGTTCACCACCCAATGAGGGTGGTGGGTGGGCCCCGGACATGTCCAGTCACACAGGCCTCCCCCCTCGGCGTACTCACCCCAGAAGGAAGCAGGCCCCACACCCAGGCATGTCCGGGCCCAGTCTGCCATGAGCCATGGGCACATGGCGGACTGGGTTCGGGATCCGAGCTAGACGTCCTCTCCCGCAGCCCTCGGCTCGCCTCTGGCAGCCGGAGGTTTAATCCTGCAGGCCCAAGGTTGCGCCCCTCCCCAATCCCGTTCACCACCCAATGAGGGTGGTGGGTGGGCCCCGGACATGTCCAGTCACGGAGGCCTCCACCCTCGGCGTACTCACCCCAGAAGGGAGCAGGCCCCGCATCCAGGCATGTCTGGGCCCAGCCCGCCATGAGCCATGGGCACATGGCGGACTGGGTTCGGGATCCGAGCTAGACGTCCTCTCCCGCAGCCCTCGGCTCGCCTCTGGCAGCCGGAGGTTTAATCCTGCAGGCCCAAGGTTGCGCCCCTCCCCAATCCCGTTCACCACCCAATGAGGGTGGTGGGTGGGCCCCGGACATGTCCAGTCACGGAGGCCTCCCCCCTCGGCGTACTCACCCCAGAAGGGAGCAGGCCCCTCACCCAGGCATGTCCGGGCCCAGCCCGCCATGAGCCATGGGCACATGGCGGACTGGGTTCGGGATCCGAGCTAGACGTCCTCTCCCGCAGCCCTCGGCTCGCCTCTGGCAGCCGGAGGTTTAATCCTGCAGGCCCAAGGTTGCGCCCCTCCCCAATCCCGTTCACCACCCAATGAGGGTGGTGGGTGGGCCCCGGACATGTCCAGTCACAGAGGCCTCCCCCCTCGGCGTACTCACCCCAGAAGGGAGCAGGCACCGCACCCAGGCATGTCTGGGACCAGCCCGCCATGAGCCATGGGCACATGGCGGACTGGGTTCGGGATCCGAGCTAGACGTCCTCTCCCGCAGCCCTCGGCTCGCCGCTGGCAGCCGGAGTTTTAATCCTGCAGGCCCAAGGTTGCGCCCCTCCCAATCCCGTTCACCACCCAATGAGGGTGGTGGGTGGGCCCCGGACATGTCCAGTCACAGAGGCCTCCCCCCCTCGGCGTACTCACCCCCAGAAGGAGCAGGCCCCGCAGCCAGGCATGTCCGGGCCCAGCCCGCCATGAGCCATGGGCACATGGCGGACTGGTTCGGGATCCGAGCTAGACGTCCTCTCCCGCAGCCCTCGGCTCGCCTCTGGCAGCCAGAGGTTTAATCCTGCAGGCCCCAAGGTTGCGCCCCTCCCCAATCCCGTTCACCACCCAATGAGGGTGGTGGGTGGGCCCCGGACTTGTCCAGTCACGGAGGCCTCCCCCCTCGGCGTACTCACCCCAGAAGGGAGCAGGCCCCGCACCCAGGCATGTCCGGGCCCAGCCCGCCATGAGCTATTGGCACGTGGCGGACTGGGTTCGGGATCCGAGCTAGACGTCCTCTCCCACAGCCCTCGGTTCGCCTCTGGCAGCCGGAGGTTTAATCCTGCAGGCCCAAGGTTGCGCCCCTCCCCAATCCCGTTCACCACCCAATGAGGTTGGTGGGTGGGCCCCGGACATGTCCAGTCACGGAGGCCTCTCCCCTCGGCGTACTCACCCCAGAAGGGAGCAGGCCCCGCAGCCAGGCATGTCCGGGCCCAGCCCGCCATGAGCCATGGGCACATGGCGGACTGGGTTCGGGATCCGAGCTAGACGTCCTCTCCCGCAGCCCTCGGCTCGCCTCTGGCAGCCGGAGGTTTAATCCTGCAGGCCCAAGGTTGCGCCCCTCCCCAATCCCGTTCACCACCCAATGAGGGTGGTGGGTGGGCCCCGGACATGTCCAGTCACACAGGCCTCCCCCCTCGGCGTACTCACCCCAGAAGGAAGCAGGCCCCACACCCAGGCATGTCCGGGCCCAGTCTGCCATGAGCCATGGGCACATGGCGGACTGGGTTCGGGATCCGAGCTAGACGTCCTCTCCCGCAGCCCTCGGCTCGCCTCTGGCAGCCGGAGGTTTAATCCTGCAGGCCCAAGGTTGCGCCCCTCCCCAATCCCGTTCACCACCCAATGAGGGTGGTGGGTGGGCCCCGGACATGTCCAGTCACGGAGGCCTCCCCCCTCGGCGTACTCACCCCAGAAGGGAGCAGGCCCCTCACCCAGGCATGTCCGGGCCCAGCCCGCCATGAGCCATGGGCACATGGCGGACTGGGTTCGGGATCCGAGCTAGACGTCCTCTCCCGCAGCCCTCGGCTCGCCTCTGGCAGCCGGAGGTTTAATCCTGCAGGCCCAAGGTTGCGCCCCTCCCCAATCCCGTTCACCACCCAATGAGGGTGGTGGGTGGGCCCCGGACATGTCCAGTCACACAGGCCTCCCCCCTCGGCGTACTCACCCCAGAAGGAAGCAGGCCCCACACCCAGGCATGTCCGGGCCCAGTCTGCCATGAGCCATGGGCACATGGCGGACTGGGTTCGGGATCCGAGCTAGACGTCCTCTCCCGCAGCCCTCGGCTCGCCTCTGGCAGCCGGAGGTTTAATCCTGCAGGCCCAAGGTTGCGCCCCTCCCCAATCCCGTTCACCACCCAATGAGGGTGGTGGGTGGGCCCCGGACATGTCCAGTCACGGAGGCCTCCACCCTCGGCGTACTCACCCCAGAAGGGAGCAGGCCCCGCATCCAGGCATGTCTGGGCCCAGCCCGCCATGAGCCATGGGCACATGGCGGACTGGGTTCGGGATCCGAGCTAGACGTCCTCTCCCGCAGCCCTCGGCTCGCCTCTGGCAGCCGGAGGTTTAATCCTGCAGGCCCAAGGTTGCGCCCCTCCCCAATCCCGTTCACCACCCAATGAGGGTGGTGGGTGGGCCCCGGACATGTCCAGTCACGGAGGCCTCCCCCCTCGGCGTACTCACATCAGAAGGGAGCAGGCACCGCACCCAGGCATGTCCGGGCCCAGCCCGCCATGAGCCATGGGCACATGGCGGACTGGGTTCGGGATCCGAGCTAGACGTCCTCTCCCGCAGCCCTCGGCTCGCCTCTGGCAGCCGGAGGTTTAATCCTGCAGGCCCAAGGTTGCGCCCCTCCCCAATCCCGTTCACCACCCAATGAGGGTGGTGGGTGGGCCCTGGACATGTCCAGTCACGGAGGCCTCCCCCCTCAGCGTACTCACCCCAGAAGGGAGCAGGCCCCGCACCCAGGCATGTCCGGGCCCAGCCCGCCATGAGCCATGGGCACATGGCGGACTGGGTTCGGGATCCGAGCTAGACGTCCTCTCCCGCAGCCCTCGGCTCGCCTCTGGCAGCCGGAGGTTTAATCCTGCAGGCCCAAGGTTGCGCCCCTCCCCAATCCCGTTCACCACCCAATGAGGGTGGTGGGTGGGCCCTGGACATGTCCAGTCACGGAGGCCTCCCCCCTCAGCGTACTCACCCCAGAAGGGAGCAGGCCCCGCACCCAGGCATGTCCGGGCCCAGCCCGCCATGAGCTATTGGCACGTGGCGGACTGGGTTCGGGATCCGAGCTAGACGTCCTCTCCCACAGCCCTCGGCTCGCCTCTGGCAGCCGGAGGTTTAATCCTGCAGGCCCAAGGTTGCGCCCCTCCCCAATCCCGTTCACCACCCAATGAGGGTGGTGGGTGGGCCCCGGACATGTCCAGTCACGGAGACCTCTCCCCTCCGTGTACTCACCCCAGAAGGGAGCAGGCCCCGCACCCAGGCATGTCCGGGCCCAGCCCGCCATGAGCCATGGGCACATGGCGGACTGGGTTCGGGATCCGAGCTAGACGTCCTCTCCCGCAGCCCTCGGCTCGCCTCTGGCAGCCGGAGGTTTAATCCTGCAGGCCCAAGGTTGCGCCCCTCCCCAATCCCGTTCACCACCCAATGAGGGTGGTGGGTGGGCCCCGGACATGTCCAGTCACGGAGGCCTCCCCCCTCGGCGTACTCACCCCAGAAGGGAGCAGGCCCCTCACCCAGGCATGTCCGGGCCCAGCCCGCCATGAGCCATGGGCACATGGCGGACTGGGTTCGGGATCCGAGCTAGACGTCCTCTCCCACAGCCCTCGGCTCGCCTCTGGCAGCCGGAGTTTTAATCCTGCAGGCCCAAGGTTGCGCCCCTCCCCAATCCCGTTCACCACCCAATGAGGGTGGTGGGTGGGCCCCGGACATGTCCAGTCACAGAGGCCTCCCCCCTCGGCGTACTCACCCCAGAAGGGAGCAGGCCCCGCACCCAGGCATGTCCGGGCCCAGCCCGCCATGAGCCATGGGCACATGGCGGACTGGGTTCGGGATCCGAGCTAGACGTCCTCTCCCGCAGCCCTCGGCTCGCCTCTGGCAGCCGGAGGTTTAAACCTGCAGGCCCAAGGTTGCGCCCCTCCCCAATCCCGTTCACCACCCAATGAGGGTGGTGGGTGGGCCCCGGACACGTCCAGTCACGGAGGCCTCCCCCCTCGGCGTACTCACCCCAGAAGGAAGCAGGCCCCGCACCCAGGCATGTCCGGGCCCAGTCTGCCATGAGCCATGGGCACATGGCGGACTGGGTTCGGGATCCGAGCTAGACGTCCTCTCCCGCAGCCCTCGGCTCACCTCTGGCAGCCGGAGGTTTAATCCTGCAGGCCCAAGGTTGCGCCCCTCCCCAATCCCGTTCACCACCCAATGAGGGTGGTGGGTGGGCCCCGGACATGTCCAGTCACGGAGGCCTCCCCCCTCGGCGTACTCACCCCAAAAGGGAGCAGGCCCCTCACCCAGGCATGTCCGGGCCCAGCCCGCCATGAGCCATGGGCACATGGCGGACTGGGTTCGGGATCCGAGCTAGACGTCCTCTCCCGCAGCCCTCGGCTCGCCTCTGGCAGCCGGAGGTTTAATCCTGCAGGCCCAAGGTTGCGCCCCTCCCCAATCCCGTTCACCACCCAATGAGGGTGGTGGGTGGGCCCCGGACATGTCCAGTCACGGAGGCCTCCACCCTCGGCGTACTCACCCCAGAAGGGAGCAGGCCCCGCATCCAGGCATGTCTGGGCCCAGCCCGCCATGAGCCATGGGCACATGGCGGACTGGGTTCGGGATCCGAGCTAGACGTCCTCTCCCGCAGCCCTCGGCTCGCCTCTGGCAGCCGGAGGTTTAATCCTGCAGGCCCAAGGTTGCGCCCCTCCCCAATCCCGTTCACCACCCAATGAGGGTGGTGGGTGGGCCCCGGACATGTCCAGTCACGGAGGCCTCTCCCCTCGGCGTACTCACCCCAGAAGGGAGCAGGCCCCGCACCCAGGCATGTCCGGGCCCAGCCCGGCATGAGCCATGGGCACATGGCGGACTGGGTTCGGGATCCGAGCTAGACGTCCTCTCCCGCAGCCCTCGGCTCGCCTCTGGCAGCCAGAGGTTTAATCCTGCAGGCCCAAGGTTGCGCCCCTCCCCAATCCCATTCACCACCCAATGAGGGTGGTGGGTGGGCCCCGGACATGTCCAGTCACGGAGGCCTCCCCCCTCAGCGTACTCACCCCAGAAGGAAGCAGGCCCCGCACCCAGGCTTGTCCCGGCCTAGCCCGCCATGAGCCATGGGCACATGGCGGACTGGGTTCGGGATCCGAGCTAGACGTCCTCTCCCGCAGCCCTCGGCTCGCCTCTGGCAGCCGGAGGTTTAATCCTGCAGGCCCAAGGTTGCGCCCCTCCCCAATCCCGTTCACCACCCAATGAGGGTGGTGGGTGGGCCCCGGACATGTCCAGTCACGGAGGCCTCCCCCCTCGGCGTACTCACCCCAGAAGGGAGCAGGCCCCTCACCCAGGCATGTCCGGGCCCAGCCCGCCATGAGCCATGGGCACATGGCGGACTGGGTTCGGGATCCGAGCTAGACGTCCTCTCCCGCAGCCCTCGGCTCGCCTCTGGCAGCCGGAGGTTTAATCCTGCAGGCCCAAGGTTGCGCCCCTCCCCAATCCCGTTCACCACCCAATGAGGGTGGTGGGTGGGCCCCGGACATGTCCAGTCACGGAGGCCTCCCCCCTCGGCGTACTCACCCCAGAAGGGAGCAGGCACCGCACCCAGGCATGTCTGGGACCAGCCCGCCATGAGCCATGGGCACATGGCGGACTGGGTTCGGGATCCGAGCTAGACGTCCTCTCCCGCAGCCCTCGGCTCGCCGCTGGCAGCCGGAGTTTTAATCCTGCAGGCCCAAGGTTGCGCCCCTCCCCAATCCCGTTCACCACCCAATGAGGGTGGTGGGTGGGCCCCGGACATGTCCAGTCACAGAGGCCTCCCCCCTCGGCGTACTCACCCCAGAAGGGAGCAGGCCCCGCAGCCAGGCATGTCCGGGCCCAGCCCGCCATGAGCCATGGGCACATGGCGGACTGGGTTCGGGATCCGAGCTAGACGTCCTCTCCCGCAGCCCTCGGCTCGCCTCTGGCAGCCAGAGGTTTAATCCTGCAGGCCCAAGGTTGCGCCCCTCCCCAATCCCGTTCACCACCCAATGAGGGTGGTGGGTGGGCCCCGGACTTGTCCAGTCACGGAGGCCTCCCCCCTCGGCGTACTCACCCCAGAAGGGAGCAGGCCCCGCAGCCAGGCATGTCCGGGCCCAGCCCGCCATGAGCTATTGGCACGTGGCGGACTGGGTTCGGGATCCGAGCTAGACGTCCTCTCCCACAGCCCTCGGTTCGCCTCTGGCAGCCGGAGGTTTAATCCTGCAGGCCCAAGGTTGCGCCCCTCCCCAATCCCGTTCACCACCCAATGAGGGTGGTGGGTGGGCCCCGGACATGTCCAGTCACGGAGGCCTCTCCCCTCGGCGTACTCACCCCAGAAGGGAGCAGGCCCCGCAGCCAGGCATGTCCGGGCCCAGCCCGCCATGAGCCATGGGCACATGGCGGACTGGGTTCGGGATCCGAGCTAGACGTCCTCTCCCGCAGCCCTCGGCTCGCCTCTGGCAGCCGGAGGTTTAATCCTGCAGGCCCAAGGTTGCGCCCCTCCCCAATCCCGTTCACCACCCAATGAGGGTGGTGGGTGGGCCCCGGACATGTCCAGTCACACAGGCCTCCCCCCTCGGCGTACTCACCCCAGAAGGAAGCAGGCCCCACACCCAGGCATGTCCGGGCCCAGTCTGCCATGAGCCATGGGCACATGGCGGACTGGGTTCGGGATCCGAGCTAGACGTCCTCTCCCGCAGCCCTCGGCTCGCCTCTGGCAGCCGGAGGTTTAATCCTGCAGGCCCAAGGTTGCGCCCCTCCCCAATCCCGTTCACCACCCAATGAGGGTGGTGGGTGGGCCCCGGACATGTCCAGTCACGGAGGCCTCCCCCCTCGGCGTACTCACCCCAGAAGGGAGCAGGCCCCTCACCCAGGCATGTCCGGGCCCAGCCCGCCATGAGCCATGGGCACATGGCGGACTGGGTTCGGGATCCGAGCTAGACGTCCTCTCCCGCAGCCCTCGGCTCGCCTCTGGCAGCCGGAGGTTTAATCCTGCAGGCCCAAGGTTGCGCCCCTCCCCAATCCCGTTCACCACCCAATGAGGGTGGTGGGTGGTCCCCGGACATGTCCAGTCACACAGGCCTCCCCCCTCGGCGTACTCACCCCAGAAGGAAGCAGGCCCCACACCCAGGCATGTCCGGGCCCAGTCTGCCATGAGCCATGGGCACATGGCGGACTGGGTTCGGGATCCGAGCTAGACGTCCTCTCCCGCAGCCCTCGGCTCGCCTCTGGCAGCCGGAGGTTTAATCCTGCAGGCCCAAGGTTGCGCCCCTCCCCAATCCCGTTCACCACCCAATGAGGGTGGTGGGTGGGCCCCGGACATGTCCAGTCACGGAGGCCTCCACCCTCGGCGTACTCACCCCAGAAGGGAGCAGGCCCCGCATCCAGGCATGTCTGGGCCCAGCCCGCCATGAGCCATGGGCACATGGCGGACTGGGTTCGGGATCCGAGCTAGACGTCCTCTCCCGCAGCCCTCGGCTCGCCTCTTGCAGCCGGAGGTTTAATCCTGCAGGCCCAAGGTTGCGCCCCTCCCCAATCCCGTTCACCACCCAATGAGGGTGGTGGGTGGGCCCCGGACATGTCCAGTCACGGAGGCCTCCCCCCTCGGCGTACTCACCCCAGAAGGGAGCAGGCCCCGCAGCCAGGCATGTCCGGGCCCAGCCCGCCATGAGCCATGGGCACATGGCGGACTGGGTTCGGGATCCGAGCTAGACGTCCTCTCCCGCAGCCCTCGGCTCGCCTCTTGCAGCCGGAGGTTTAATCCTGCAGGCCCAAGGTTGCGCCCCTCCCCAATCCCGTTCACCACCCAATGAGGGTGGTGGGTGGGCCCCGGACATGTCCAGTCACGGAGGCCTCCCCCCTCGGCGTACTCACCCAAGAAGGAAGCAGGCCCCGCACCCAGGCATGTCCGGGCCCAGCCCGCCATGAGCCATGGGCACATGGCGGACTGGGTTCGGGATCCGAGCTAGACGTCCTCTCCCGCAGCCCTCGGCTCGCCTCTGGCAGCCAGAGGTTTAATCCTGCAGGCCCAAGGTTGCGCCCCTCCCCAATCCCGTTCACCACCCAATGAGGGTGGTGGGTGGGCCCCGGACATTTCCAGTCACGGAGGCCTCCCCCCTCGGCGTACTCACCCCAGAAGGAAGCAGGCCCCGCACCCAGGCATGTCCGGGCCCAGCCCGCCATGAGCCATGGGCACATGGCGGATTGGGTTCGGGATCTGAGCTAGACGTCCTCTCCCGCAGCCCTCGGCGTCTGTTGTTTTTTTATGCGACTTTGGACTTAAGGCAATAGTGGCTTCATGGAAAGTGTTGGGAAGAATTTCTCCTCTGTCTATTGTTTGGAAAAGCTTGTGGAGGACTGGGGCTAGTTCCTCTTGAAATGTTTGGTAGAAATCAGCAGTGGACCCAACTCATCCAGGACTTTTCTTGTTTGGGAGTGCTTTAAGTACTGATTCAATCTCAGTACATGTTATAGGTGTATTTAGATTGTTAAGTTCCTCTTGATTCACCTTGCTACATTGTATGTGTGCAAAACTCTATCCATGTCTACTAGCTCTTCTGATTTGTTCCCGTACAGTTGCTTATGATAGTTCATCATAATTCTCTGTCTGTCTGAGGTATCAGTTGTTATGTTTCCTTTCTGATATCTGATGCCATTGATGTGTATCTTCTCCATCCTTGTTTTGACTCGTTGTGCTAGTGGGGAGTGTATTTTGTTGATTTTCTCAGAGAACCAGCTCTTTGCTTCATTGATCTGATGAACCGTACTCTTGGTGTCTATTTGGTTTATTTCCTCCGTTAATTTGATGATTTATTTTTTCGCAGTGATCTTGGGATTGCTTGCTGTTGTTGGTCTAGTTTCTGACCTGCAAGGATAGCAGATGTACTTGATGCTTTTCCAGTTTCTGAATGTAAGCATGGATTGAGATGAGTTTTGCTCTTCACACTGCCTTGATTGTATCTCATAAGTTTTGATCTGTTCGATAGATGTCAACTAAGTCCCTTTGCTCAAGAGTTTGGGTGAGTTCTGTTGTTTCGATCCTGAGTTTTTGTTTTTATTTTTTTATCTGTCCATTGATGTTACTGGGTATTTAAGTCACCCACTCTAATTGTATTGGAGATTGTTTTGCCCTTGATGTTCATTAATGTTTGCTTCACATAGACGCTTTTGCATTTGGCGCATATGTATCTCTTCTGGTGATCTCTTCTTGCTGAATGGATTCTTTGATCATTCCAAGGTATCCGTCTTCATCTTTTTAATGTGTTTCGCATCGATGTCTACATCATCTGATATAAGAATGCCTATCCTCACATGTTTGTCCTTAGCATACACTTGAAATATCTTTTTCCATCCTTTCACTTTGAGTTTCCTCTGATCTTGGCTAGTGAGATGTGTCTCCTGGAAGCAGCAGCTAGATGGGTTTTGTTTTTTGATCCAGTCCTCTAATCTGTGACATTGAGTTGATGAGTTTAAGCCATTTACATTCAATGTTAATATGGCTAGGTGGCAATTTGGTTCTGAAGGCTTCCACTTTTGAAGGCTAAGTGCCAGCCCCACCCCCATCGGGAGATGCCAAATTGATTTTGTTCATGACTCAGGGACTGTGGAGTTATTGGTATAATTACAGCTCAAAATCCAGAGAGGGTTGTCCTGCACCCGAGCTGGATCAGACATCTACCAGTGTGTGCCATGAAGTTGCATTGAATGTCCTGCTCCCACAGAGAACTCTTGTGTGTTTCAGCAAATGTGGAGACCTAGCTAGTGCATGGTGCACCTACCATTCCTTTTGTAAGCCAGGTCGATGCTAGAGCCTATTCTAGTTTGGCACACACCAGATCCGTCCACATGCATGTTGAGGGAGACTGCAGTCCTGTCCAGTCCCGTTTGCCACCCCCCATTCTGGCTCTTGCACTCACCAGTGGGAACCATACCCTACCCAGGGCATCCTCTTAGCTTCCTGAGAACACCTGCTCCCAGCCATAGAGCTTCCCCATGCCAGTGGTTGCTCTGACACAGTCTGGCATAGACCATCACCCATCTTGGCCTTTACCAACAGATGCTGCAGCCTAACCAGGTTAGCCAGCCCAAGGCTCACTTCTCATGGTCAGTGGGGTTGGGTGCCCCCTAGCCTTGCCAAACTTTCTGCCATCCCCACCTTTCATGCTAGCAGATGCTATGATGGGCAATCCTGATGACACACATTCCATCTGGGATCCTGCATATACTAGTGTGACAAGATTTTCTCAGGCCCTGCCACATCCAACAGTTACCCCTCCACTAGAAATACTCAAAAATAAGTGGTTCAGCCTTGTCCGGACTGACCACTAGCCAGGCTTGCCTCATGTGCTCAGCATGAGAGCTAGAGCCCAGCTGGGAAGTTCCCCACATCCCCCCCACCAGGCCCACTCCCACACCCAGATCTCACTTGTTCCACAGGTTTCTAGCCCCTAGCCCTGCAGTCTGTACCCTCTGTCTTGTCCTTCGTGTGAGCTGATGCATGTTGTGGCCCAGACCACCCTACATTATTTTTCTCAATTTTCCTACAGGTGCTGCATCCTGGATGAGCTGGGTCTGTTCCCAGCCCGAGTTTCTATGAGTGCCAGCAGGTTCCATGGTCATGCTCAGCTCAACCCATGGCTCCCCTAACTCTTGAGCGAACCAGTGAGTATTGCAATTGCACAGGTGTGAGTCCACATACCCCGCACACATTCTTCCTCAGATATGTTTCTCTAGTGTGTTAGTATCATAACACAGCCTAACATCACCAGTCCATCTTCCTATCCTCAGAGGCAGGTACTATGCTCTTGCGGTGCCAGGTTGGGGCCATGGTATTTGTGCCTCAGCTGGCAGTAGCAATCAAGCATTTGTTGCTTGTAGGTTGTTCGTCTTTGATGGTGAGAATATCGTAGAATTTGGTGCTTGAAGCTCTCAGAGCTCGGTGGTCCCATTAAGCTTTCTCTTCATGCGTGAATGATCCAAAGCTTAGCGTCGGATTCAGGATTGGTTTTGTGTTTGGGGAATGCCCATCAAATCACTGTGTGTTGATGGGAGGGAGGGGGGTTCTGCTGCTCACAAGTGGCTCTCAATCTTGCCAGTTGTCGCCAGTTCCTTTTTGGAGAATCCAACTACCTCTGCCTTGTTGGCTACCATTCTGGTGGAGTTTCTCCTGGACCGCCTGCCAGAGATGGGCTCCAACGTGGAGCTCTCCAACCTGTACCTCAAGGTGTTCAAGTTGGTCTTTTGCTCCATCTCCCTGTTTGCAGCTGAAAATGAGCAAATGCTGAAGGTAAAGCTCCCCGAGCTAGGTGTCTGTATTCACGTCTGATTCTCACTCGGAGGGGATGCTGGGTGACTTGAGTATGTTGTGTCATTACTGCGTGTTTGCCACCTGAGGGCTGGATGTGGCAGCATTTTCTGGTCTCTAAACAGAGCTTAGGTTATCTGATGACTTAGGAGGAGAAACGTGGAAGGTTGGGTGAGCCTGTATGTTGAGATTAGCAGTGCTGCCGAGTAATCTCTCCCTGTGGATTCTCCAGGTCAAGCTGGAGCCACTGATATTTAAGCAAGTGACAGTGTGCAGGGCCGTGTGTTTACCTCTCCATTTGCAGTCAAGACCAGGAATCGGTTTGTGTTTGCTTCATGTTCTGAAGAAATGAAGAAGTTTGCATAGTTAGAGCTCATCACTTGAGTCTAGAATGCCCAAAACTTTTCCGCTGTTACGTGCTAAGAATAGCACGTGGCAGAACAAAAACAACCTTGTCAGAATTCATTTCCTCTTAAGGCATAGTGTTCAGCTGCCACAGAAAGCTGTATGCTGCCACTGTTTGCATCTGAAGAGAGCTTTTTTGAGGGGAAAGTGAGGGTGTAGACAGTGGGAGTGGGACTGTAGAGGTTGATGTTTGTAATAACAGACAAGGTAGGGCCCGGTCAATGCCGTAGTTTTTAAAGTCCTCGCCTAGCACGTGTCAGGATCCCATATGGTCACTGGTTTTAATCCCGGTGGCTCTGCTTCCCGTCCAGCTCCCTGCTTGTGGCCTGGGGGAGCAGTCAAGGATGGCCCAAAGCTTTGGGACCCTGCACCCGCGTGGGAGACCCGGAGGAGCAACTGGCTCCTGGCTTTGGATTGACTCAGCTCCGGCCGTTGTGGTCACTTAGGGAGTAAACCATCAGACAGAAGATGTTCCTTTCTGTTTGTCCGCCTTTCCAATAAAAATGAATAAATAAATCTTTTTAAAAAACAGACAAGGTAAAGATGCAGAAGACTTTATCATGATCTGTGGCCAGGTAGGTAGTACTGCAACCCCTTCAAGTGCTTTCATTGTTGCCAGCACTGGATGCGGTGAAGAAGACAGATTGGCCCCATAGGACACACCGAGAGGCTAGGGCATTGGAATATTGTGCCAAAATGAATGTCACAGAAAACAGTCTGTACTGTACTCCCACCGTACACAGGGCAGCGACTATGCACTGCCTGTCGTACGTGTGCCGAGAGGTGTCGTGTTATGCAGCCCGGCACACGTCAGAACTGCCACGTGAGGGAGGCCAAGTGAATGTGAGGCACAGGGGCGGCAGCAAGGACTTCCTTGGTCAGTTACCTGGCGCTCTTGGGTTGCCGTGGCAGCCTCCCTGCCTGCAGCCCACTAATCCTTTGTTCCCCCACAGCCTCATCTGTACAAGATCCTGAACAGCTCAATGGAGCTTGCGCAGACTGCCAAGGAGCTCTACAACTACTTCCTGCTGCTCCGGGTGCTCTTGCGCTCTATTGGTGGGGGTAGCCATGACCTCCTGTACCAGGAGTTCCTACCCCTCCTCCCAAACCTCCTGCAAGGTAAGGACATGGACAGTGTGGCTGTGTGTGGCCAGGTGTGTCTCTGTGTGGCTGTGCATGGCTGTGTGTGGCCACATGTGGCAGTTGGGTTCATCCCCTGTACTTGGCAAAGGTTATGGTTGGGGAGGCAGTGTGTGACCTTTCCCTGACCTTGCTCTGGGACACTGAGGGAGCCGTGTTCAGGCCTTTCGTCCTCAGAGTTGAACAGGTTTGGGGGAGTTATGACTTGGTTGTCTTTTTTTGGTGTGTGGGAAGCAGGTCTAGAAAGAAAATGTCTTCTAAGAGTTAGAAAACGTGGATCAGGGATACCTAGGTTGAGAAAAGGAAGGAAAAAACAGGCTGTTAGTATTTTCTAGTTAGTTTGTAATTTGCATGAACAGGAGCTTACAATTTCTGTGACTTGGAATTATGAGTTAATTTTCTTTTCAATATTGTTTCTGTAGTAGAGAGAGTTGAGGACTGCACGCCCCTGTGGGCCTCTGACTGCGGGCGGGGTTGAGGTGTGGAGGAAGGTGAGTAGGATATATGCTTCAGCTTTGTTTGCTCTGTCAGCAGGCAGGAGGGTAGGGGGCCTGCCTTTTGCTGTCCGACATCAGCACTGGAGGGCGAGGGACAAGAATGCTTTGAAAATACTCACTTGAAGGGCAGTTTGGGTCCATGCAGTGTTTGTGGGTGTGAACTGACTTGAAATTCTGTCCAAGGGGTTTTTCTTTCATGAGTACTTAGCTGTGAAAAGCTGCTTAGGAGATGCTGTGCTCAGGTGTGCCAGAAGTCCTCTGGGAAGGGTTTTGGGGCTCATGCATCCAGGCCTGATCTGTCTGCAGTCGTTCTGGCTGGACCACTCGGCATCTTCCCTGTATGCACACTGCCGTCCCCAGCCTGTCTCCCCTTCTGGCTGTGCTGGGGGTCCTCTCCCGGGAGCGTGACTCCAGGCCCCCTCATCATCATCCGGGATTGTGGCACCAGGCCCCCTCATCATCATCCTTTGTTGTCCTGGATCTGACCCCAGTGCTTTGTTGTGGCCTCCCGGTGAACTCTCAGCTCTTCTGCTGCAGCCAGTGCCACATGGGCATGCCCTGCTGGGTGCCCTGTTGGCTGTTGGCACTAAGAGGGGCAGCGGCAGGCAGGAATTCAGCAAACACTTGCTCATCTTCATTAATATGGGTGGGTTGGCTCCATGGTATGCAAAAGGGGAATTGAAAACCAATGTCCTGAGGCAGACCCAGGGCCCACAGTTAGGATGTGCACCCCTGTTGGAGCAGCTCCAGCTCCCGATGGCAGCTCCTGCTGAGGTGGCCTCCGGCAGGCAGCAGTGATGCTTCTGGTGGTTGGGTTCCTGCCCTGTGGTTCCTGGCTTTGGTCCAGTGCTGGCTGCTGAGGGAGGGACTCGGCACACGGCACACACACTGTCCTGCTGCTCCTAGTGAAGAACAAATGTTTCCTTCAGAGCATAGGTCTTAGCTGTGTTCTGTTGGGAGCCTGAATAAGGAAGGCTGTGAATTGTCAACGTGTAGCAGTCAGTGACTTCAGATGGCGCTTCTAAAGAGTGTAACAGGAGTTTTGGAAAATGACTTAAAATGTAGTTTAAGGTTTAAGGGCATCATGTTTAGATGAGATTTACTATGCTGAGTGTGAAATGTGGTTTTGCAGTCATTGCCTTCAGCCTGCTGTGGGCGCCAGCGGAGGGGTGGCAGGTGTGGGTACAGGGCTTGTCGCAGGGCACTGAGTCCTGCACACAGCACCTGCTCCTGATGTTTGTGATGAGAGGGGCCGACTGGGCTGTGCACGGGCTTGGCTAGGTGCTGGTGTTTGTGATGAGAGGGGCCAGCTGGGCTGTGCATGGGCTTGGCTAGGTGCTGGCCAGTCTCCGCCTCTCGTTGACAGGTCTGAACATGCTGTAGAGCGGCCTGCACAAGCAGCACATGAAGGACCTCTTCGTGGAGCTGTCTCACAGTGCCTGTGAGGCTGAGCTCTCTGCTGCCCTATCTGCCCATGCTGATGGATCCCCTGGTGTCCGCGTTCAATGGCTCTCAGACATTGGTCAGCCAAGGCTTGCGGACTCTGGAGCTGTGTGTGGACAACCTGCAGCCCGATTTCCTTCAGGACCACATTCAGCCCCTGCGCACTGAACTCATGCAGGTAAGTGTGCTGACCCCCAGTGCCAGCAGGGGGCGCCAGATGCTCGAGTTTCTGTTTTTTTTTTCCTGAGGATTTTGTCATCCTTGGAGTCTGTCTGCACTCATGTGGGCTTGTGCACCTTGAATTTGCTGTCCTGTAACATAGACAGCGATACCAGGGGTGTTGAACGGAAGCTCGTTTTGCAATTGCCTTGCTTTTTGACCACTCGCTGGCGCTGCAGTCTGCTCCCTGTGTGGCCGTGGATGGGGACCCTAAGATTGCAGTCCTATGGTAGTGAGGGAAGACAGAGAAGGAAAGGTGAGGTGCCTGCTGGCCCAGTCCTGGAGAAGGAGCAGCTGATGGTGGAGACAGTGTGAAGGCACAGATTTTGTTCAGAGGGTGTGATGTGCTCAGGCTCGAGGTTGCCATTCGTGTAGCTGCTGTGCCGACTCTTGCTTATGGGCCTTGGAGGCCTGAGCTGCTTGTCGGTCCCTGTAGGACACAGGACTCTGTCCAGGTAGGGGTCAGATGCCTGCTTACTGGGCAGGGACTTGGCTGCTGCAGATGCCAGGGGTCTCTAGGCTGCACTCCAGAGTGGCCAGGAGACTTTCCTGCACTGCTGACTCTCATCCCTGGGGCTCCCTCTGGGTCGCTTGGGGCGGGATGCTGGCTGACAGCCTGTCTCAAGGGCAGCATTGTGGGTACTGAAAGGCAGCTCAGGTGCTGGCCCAGGTGTGCGGGAGCAGCGTGGGGATGGCAGAGATGGCTGAGGCTCAGGACACCCAAGCAGAGGCAGGGTCAGCCACTGCAACCCGCCATCCTTGGGGCAATCTCTCCAGTCCTGTCAGCCTACCAGGACAGGATGTAGGCCCTGAAGTTGAGAACTCTCGTCCCAGCACCCCTGCTTCTAGGGACACGTGAGGCTCAGTCGGACTGGAGTGGCCTCAAGACTCCACCTTTGTAGCCGTAATTGAGGTTCTTTGAAGGAATGAGAGGATTGGGATTTTAAGAACTGAAATGGCATGTGGAGCATGACTGTCGCTGGGCCGAGACATTTGGCCTTGTCCTAGAGGTGTTTGGAGCTCATCGAGACTGTGACCTGCAGGAATGTCTGGCACTTAGGGTAACCCCGATCAAAAAGCGAGCTGAGTGTTGAGGGTGCAGTTCTGTGATGGAGGTGACGCTGGGTCCCATGCTTTCTGCTGTGGTGTTTGCCAACTGTATAGAGCCCTGTAGGCAGAAGGAAAAGCCCTTGAACTCTGTCCCTCACTGCCGTGGGTCTGCGCCCGAGAGGCTTCTGCGTGATTGTCCGACATCAGAGCTCTATACATGGCTGTAGCATGCACACTCCGTCTGTTTCACAGAAGCACCAGGCAACATTAGTGTGCATGCTTACGTGCTTTCAAAGTTGTATTCCCTGGAAGGATGACCAACTTTGGTGTCCCCTGAAAGAGGGAGCTGTTTGGGTGGGAGAGAGTCGCTATGCTGTGACTTGGAGTTTTGAGTTGTGACTGTGTGTGTGATTGTGCTCTCCTGTGCTGTAGAGCTCATTGAAATGAAGAGGAGGGGCCCAGCGGCATGGCCTAGCAGCTAAAGTCTTCGCCTTGAATGCCCCATATGGGCACCGGTTCTAATCCCAGCAGCTCCACTTCCCTTCCAGCTCCCTGCCTGTGGCCTGGGAAAGCAGTTGAGGATGGCCCAAAGCTTTGGGACCCTACACCTGCGTGGGAGACCCGCAAGAGGTTCCTGGTTCCCGGCTTTGGATCGGCGCTGCACCGGCCGTTGTGGCTCATTTGGGGAGTGAATCATTGGACGGAAGAGCTTCCTGTCTGTCTCTCCTCCTCTCTCTGTATATCTGACTTTGTAATAAAAATAAATAAATCTTAAAAAAAAAAAGAAATGAAGAGAAGAGTGTATGCAGCTGTGTTGGTTTTCCAAAAAGTAGTTAGGTTGACCTTACTCCCTTTCAAAGAGCTCAGGAAAGCCATTTCTCAGGCTGAACTTGGGGCCCAGACCGAAGTGTATGGCCTCAGGAAACTTGTCTTGTTACTAGAACCTTGATGAGTGTGACACAGAGTCTGGATGTATGTGTGTGTGTAAGAGAGAGAGAGAAACGGGCATTCTGTGTGTGGCATAGAATCTGGTTCAGTCCAGCAACTCTGTCCTCAGAGACTTCCAGGCTCAGCGAATCTCCTT
The DNA here is from genome assembly GCF_030435755.1 of Ochotona princeps. NCBI lineage: Eukaryota > Metazoa > Chordata > Mammalia > Lagomorpha > Ochotonidae > Ochotona > Ochotona princeps. The sequence goes on from NC_080833.1 coordinate 127,337,550, forward strand.
AGTCTCCCCTGGCCATCTTACCTGCTCATGGATCCTGCCACCCCATGTATCGTGACGGACTGGGGGTGCCATAGGAGGGATGCCTGATGTTAGATTGTTCTGTGTGTGGCTTCGTGTGAAACTTGTCAAAATTATGCTTTCAATACAAACTATAGTTTTGTGTACCTTTGTTGCAGGCCATTGAAACCGCTCTGGACTGCCTGAAGAGTGCCAACACAGAGCCCTACTACCGGCGGCAGGCATGGGAAGTGATCAAGTGTTTCCTGGTGGCCATGATGAGCCTGGAGGACAACAAGCATGCGCTGTACCAGCTCCTGGCCCACCCCAAGTGGGTTGCTGTCTGCTGCCTGAACTGGGCATCTCGCAGTGGGAATGTGTGCTAGGGAGGACCTCCTGGGTCCTCGGTGTTGGCTATGTGCCTCTTCAAGTCAGAAAGAGCATGCGTTTCTACCTAGGGATGCTTCTCTTGGCCTCCAGAATGTGGAGGAGAACTTGGGGTGCTTGGGAATTGGGATGATGCTGTTTACCATCTGCCTTGTTTGTTGCCTCCATGTGGGTTTATGGCTTGAGAGAGTGAGGCTCCCGACCCATTTGCCCTGAGTCCTTTGGTGGCCTCCATGCCTGATGCCTCTTTCTGCCACTGTGGCTCACTTCCCACATGGTCTGCAGTGGGTACGACCAAGAGCTGGACAGGCTCAGGCCAAGGTGGGCTTACTCTCAGTGTCACAGTATCGGCAACTATATCCTGCTTTGCTGAGCAGCCACTGGGCAAGAGTGGAAGTGGGAACCAGGAGGCTTCTTGGAGCACCTCAAGCCCAGGGGCATTTAAAGAGCACTGTCCCAGGTGGGGCAGTAGCTGAGATGGCTTTGTGGGTGGGTGAGTGAGGCAGGTGCCCACCCTCTTCACATCTAAAGGTGTTGTGTGTGGAAATGCCGAGTCCCAGTGGGTTTATCAGCTTCAGAAGCAAAACCGTGGCAGGGGGTAAGTGGGGTGAGATCTGAGAGGCTCTGTTGTTGAAGCTGTGGAAGTTGGAAGAAGCCTGCACCATTTTTGAAAGGTTTGGGTACTGTAGCTTGTCCTTTCTGAACATTCTGTTTTGGGTGTATTTGCCTGGGTGCAGGAACTGGCAGGAAATGCTTTAGGGTGGCTGGCCTGTGTGAGTCTGTTCTCGCTGTGGCTTTTCACTATACCTTCGGGGTATAGTGTTTTCATGCTTGCTGGATCGTTGATTGAAGTTACTTCTTAGAATTTTGGTTTATTTAACTATCAAAGATCAAAGCACTGGCTTTATTAAAATAGGGAATGATGACAAAAAGACTATGCCATGGCCCAAGCTCATACTAAGGACACGTGTGGGTGTTTGTGGCACTGGCCATAAAGGTTCATGATGAGACTCATTCACAATGTCAGGTGGTGCTGGAGTTCAGGTAGGGAGATGAACTTGCCCAGGCCTCGCTGTGTGGCTCCAGTGGCCCAGGGCTGGGTGTCTGATGGTGAGTTTCATTCTGTCTTCAGCTTCACAGAGAAGACCATCCCCAGTGTCATCATTTCCCATCGCTACAAGGCTCAGGACACGCCAGCTCAGAAGACATTTGAGCAGGCCCTGACCGGGGCCTTCATGTCGGCCGTCATCAGGGATCTGCAGCCCAGCACCCTGCCCTTTGTGGCCAGCCTTATTCGGCATTACACCATGGTGGCTGTGGCCCAGCAGTGTGGTGAGTGAGGACTGCTGCAGGGAGCAGCTCCAAGCAACCCATTGCCTCTGGGCTTGTGCATCCTGACTGCTCACAGTGCTGGTCAGAGTGTTTTGGTGGTGGATGTTGGGAAGATGGAAGGTCATTACCACATGTCAGCTGGGTAACGTTAGGCCCACTTGAATGCTTTGGCCCTTGTCTTTCTGAGAGATGGGGTTTGAGTACTTGTAGACGCTGCACTTCAAAGCCAGGTTGGCTTTTGATCTATTTCATGGTGTTCTACCTCTCCTGGGTGATCTCTTCTAAGCTTTGGCTTACTGTTTGTGCTGCTGGGCAACCACTACAAGACCCATTTCTGCTCTCTGGAACAGGCATTGCCACCTGCTGCCAGGCCACCCAAGCTCTTTGACGTAAAAGACCAATTCGGTTTGTCAGTTTTCATGATCAAATTAGTACAGATGATGCTCTTGTAAGTGACAGTCGTGGCCCTGCCAGTTGTCATCAGGGCCACGATCTGTGCATTTGTGCATTCTGATGTCTCCTGGCAGAGGAGCAGCAGTCAGACCACCTGCTCCTGGCTGTGTGCTCAGAGCTCCTCACACTTGAGACTGGCAGGCAGTGCGCAGAACTTGGTGCCTGCTCTCCTCCTCCTGAACAGTCTGTGCTATACGAATGAGCACTTGGCCAGGCTGGTGCTGGGTACCTGTGAGACACTTGGCCAGGCTGGTGCTGGGTACCTGGGAGACACTTGGCCAGGCTGGTGCTGGGTGCCTGGGAGACACTTGGCCAGACTGGTGCTGGGTACCTGTGAGGCACTTGGCCAGGCTGGTGCTGGGTACCTGTGAGGCGCTGCTTGCTGGTTGCTGCAGCTGCCTGGTCTCTGGGTGCACTCTCCATCATAGCTTGCTGTTGTTGCTACCACTGCCTGTTTGTTGCACAGAGCTGTGCAGAGCATAACTCAAGTCATTCCCATGTCATGTCCCTCATCTACTTCATGATAAACCTAAAATAGCTGGTTGGGATTCTTTTAAGCAAATTTGCTTTTAGAGTAACTAGAGATAATGGGAAACCAATATAGTGGGTAATGGAAAAACTTCAGAAAACTAGTCTTAGAATCAGGCCCTTTGTTTCTAAGTTAGTTGGCTGCACTGGGCTGCTCACTCCCAGGGAAAAGTGACATAGTTTTGCAGCTTGAGGGATGAGTGTTCATGCTATGTGCCGAATTCCGTCTCATGCCTTCCCCTCTCTTCTCAGGTCCATTCTTGCTGCCTTGCTACCAGGTGGGCAGCCATCCCAGCACTGCCATGTTTCACAGTGAAGAGAATGGGTCCACAGGGGTGGACCCTCCGGTTCTTATTGACGCCATAGCTATTTGCATGGCCTATAAGGAAAAGGAGCTGTGCAAAATCGGAGAGGTGGCCTTAGCCATGATCTTTGATGTCGCAAGCATCATCCTGGGCTCCAAGGAGAGGGTAAGGAAGGGTTGTCTTCTCATTTGAGGAGTGGTCCTTGGCCCCTGAAGCCGTTGTGGAGGTTGCAGGCCACTGCAGCCATGCACTTGAGTTTGCTGTCTCCCTCAGGCATGCCAGCTGCCTCTGTTCTCCTACATCGTGGAGCACTTGTGCGCGTGCTGTTACGAGCAGGCTTGGTATGCGAAGCTGTGTGGTGTTGTGTCCATCAAGTTCCTTATGGTGCGGCTTCCTCTCACCTGGGTTCTACAGAACCAGCAGATGTTCCTCAAAGCGCTCCTCTGTCATGATGGACCTGACTGGAGAGGTGGGTGACGAGCGCTCAGCGGAGGCTGCTCACCTGCAGGGCAGTTGGGCTGGTGGCTGTGCCAGCAGCTGCCTGGCAGGAGGGCTGGCTGAGACTCGGGTTTCATGACAGTGTCTTGTACAAGGACAGTGCAGAACTTGCTAGGGGTGGTCACAGGCCGAAGCACTCACTGGGGTGCAGCTGAAGAGGGAGAGTGAGGCACAGCCCTCATGTGTGCAGATGCGTCCTCCAAGTTGCATCCTTCATGAACCCACTTGCATTTGTAATTCACACCAGTAAAATATGACAGCACTACTGGCTTGACTACTAAGTGCCAGGGTCCTGCCTAGCGGATGTATTCTGACAAGCAGGAATTAACTTACCAGAAGAACTGAGTGGTTCTGCAGTAGTCTACCTAAAGCAGCTGCTGTGAGAGGCATGGTTCTCCCACCCCTATTTGCCCCTGGGACAGCAGGTGGCACGCAGGTGGGTGAGAGGCAGAGCATGTGGTGTGTAACACATGGCCTCAATGCCTTTGTCTTAAGATGGCCCTGACCTGCAGGTTTCCAATGGGGCCGTGGCCATGGCCAAGACCACCCTGGAACAGCTCCTGATGAGGTGTGCGACTCCCTTGAAGGACGGGGAGCGAGCCGAGGAGATCGTAGCGGCCAAGGAAAAGTCTTTCCACCACGTGACACATGATCTGGTGCGAGAAGTCACCTCTCCAAACTCCACCATGAGAAAGCAGGCTATGCATTCCCTGCAGGTATTGGCCTAGGTCACCGGGAAAAGTGTGACGGTGATCATGGAGCCCCACAAAGAGGTGAGATTTCTGGCACCTGGGTAACTGGGATGAACTTTGGAGGTGGCTTTTCATTTGAAAGTCTGGGGTGCTGCTCCATTGATCCTCCTGTGTCCTGTTCTGCCTACTCTCTTGCCTCCGCTGTGCGTGGAGTAGCTGATGCTGGCACCGGCTGGGAGCTTGTTGGGGCCAGGGCTGGGACAGTTTGCTGAGCCCCTGTAGCACAGTCTGGTGGTTGTATGGTAGTGTTGTTGTGTTTTCTTCATCTTTAGAGAAGTTTTGATGAGTCATGGGCATTAACCCGTCGCACAGGGCACATCCCGCCTTCCCGATGTTGTTCTCACAGCACTGGCTCTCAGACTGGTTGCTGGAAAGTGTTGTGTTGAGACACTGTGCTTTTGAGGGCAGCCAGTGAGTGGTGCGTCCTCCTTGGCTCTCCCAGGTGCTGCAGGACATGGTCCCACCCAAGAAGCACTTGCTGCTCCACCAGCCCACCAACGCACAGATCGGCCTCATGGAGGGCAACACATTTTGCACCATGTTGCAGCCTCAACTCTTCACCATGGACCTGAACGTGGTGGAGTATAAGGTGTTCACACAGAGGTAGGGGTGGGTGTGGGTGTGGAGGCGCGTGCATGGTGCTGCCGTGTGTCTGCTAGCCCGTCTTTGTGTGCGTTCAGAGAAGGCTCGGGAAATAATGCAGGTAACCAGCCCTGGCCTGGCCCTGGGCTCTGTGCAGATGTGTTGCTCCTAGATCTGGTGGAAGGGAGGCCGGGGACAGGAGAGGTGCAGCATAGTGTTGGTGGCCTTGGATCCTTGGAACCCTGTCAGCCTTCCAGGGGACCTGGCCTGGCTCTGATTTAGGATCCTCATTTGTCTTAGACAGCAGATCACTAGCCGCTGCTTTAATCAGTCTGATGTCTGGAGCCAGTATGTGGAGGCTGCTTGGACTTTCCTGGTGGGCTCCGGGGGTGCCCTGTGGTGTAGATGCTATTGGTTCTGATGCTGGAGTTGCAGGAGCTGAGCCTGATGCTTGTGTTGTCCGAGCCACCGAGTAGGTGAGCTGGGAAGCGTGGATGCGAGCTCAGCCTGCTGCTTTGCCTCCATCCAAATAACAATGCTGAAAACTTGCTCTTTTTTTTAACGATTTATTTTTATTTGAAAGGTAGAGCTACATAGAGGAGAGAGAGAATCTTCCTTCTGCTGGTTCACTCCCCCTGGCCACAATGGCTAGGAGCCAGGAGCCTTCTCCGGGTCTCCCACGTGGGTGCATGGGCCCAACAACTTGAGCCAGCCTTTGCTGCTTTTCGAGGCCATAAGCAGGGAGCTGGATCAGAAGTGGAGCAGCCAGGGTATAAACCAGTGCTCATATGGGATGCTGGCACCACAGGTGAAGGTTTAGCCTACTGTACCACAGTGCTGGTTCCCATGGCAAATGTTTGTCACCGTAGACGTTCCAGTGTGGTGATATTAGACAATGATGGACAGAAGTCAGACTGTGGAGGCAGTCGAGTTCCTGTATTCAGAGTCCTGTGGTGAGCTAGTGACCAGTGCCCATTTAAAAGTTTTGGGATATCAGTCACTTCTCTGTAGGAGTTGTCGGGGGAAGCTGAGGTGAAAGCAAGCAGGACGCCATGGTCCCCGCTGAGTCTGAGTTTCTGGTTAGGAAGCTGTCCTTCCTGGTCTTTAAATCCTGTGCTTTCTGCTTCAGCGTGCATGCTGTGGTCATGTGGTCCAGCTCTTGTTAGGGCCCTTGTGTCAGTGACATGCTTTTGGCTTAGGCAGGACCAAGAGCTCCTGGGAGATGGGCAGACAGCGTCCCTTGGCCTGTCTGGAGTCCAGTTGCGTTATAAGCTGCACCTCAGCTAAGGGCAGAAGCTGGCGGTGCTGACGGCCTGCGCCGCCGTGAGTGAGGAAGCTCTGTTCACCTGGATACTTGAGTGCTTCAGGATTGGGGTGAGTTGCTGTGTGTGTGTGGAAGATTGCTGTGCTGTGGTACTTGCAAGGTTAGCATGCCTTTACAGTATCAATGGGCTAAATGTCATCATTTTGTCTTCCAGCTGCTGAACTTGTGTGAGGCGGAAGACTCTGCTCTGACAAAGCTGCCTTGTTACAAAAGCCTCCCGTCGCTTGTACCCCTGCAAATCACAGCCCTGAGTGAGTTCATGTGTATCGGAGATGGGCAGCAGGTGTTGGAGGTGTGGGTTAAGCTGCTGCTGCCCGCAGTGCTCACGTCCCATATGAGCACCAGCTCTAGTCCTGGCTGCTCTGCTTCCAGTTTGGCTCCCTGATGTCCCTGGGAAAGTGCTTGGGCCCAACCATCCACGTGCAGGACTCGGATAAAGCTAGCTCTGCCCCAGCCGTTGCAGTCCAGGGGGAGTGAGTCAGTAGGTGGGTGATCTCTCCGTGATGCTGTCTTTCAAAGAAACAAATACATCTTTAAAAGAAAAACAGCTTTGCTGTTGCCACTATCTGATCCTTGTGATATTTGTGATCTTTAGGTGGGATCAACAAGTTGATTTGTTTCCTGAACTACATAATGGGATGTCAGGGGACTGTATGCATGAGTAGAATGTAAGAATTCTTTCTGTATAGTAGCTGTGTGTTCTGTAGTTGTGACTCAGGTGTTTAAGAGAACTGTCCTGTAGAGGCAGCATACAGAAAAGGGCCTGCAGCTCTTGTGCACCTGGTGGGTCCTGAAGTCTGCTGCTGCTGCTGCAACTTGAGTCACTACACGTAAGGATTGTGCAAAGTGTATACTGACAGTGTTTGGATGTGTTACCCAGAACAAGGTTTTTTTTTTTTTGGTAGATATTTTCTTCTTTTTTAAGATTTATTCATTTTATTACAGCCAGATATACACAGAGGAGGAGAGACAGAGAGGAAGATCCTCCGTCCGATGATTCACTCCCCAAGTGAGCCACAACAGGCCGATGCGCACCGATCCGATGCCGGGAATCCAGAACCTCCTCCGGGTCTCCCATGTGGGTGCAGTGTCACAATGCATTGGGCCGTCCTCCACTGCTTTCCCAGGCCACAAGCAGGGAGCTGAATGGGAAGTGGAGCTGCCGGGATTAGAACCGACACCCATATGGGATCCCGGGGCTTTCAAGGTGAGGACCTCAGCCGCTAGGCCACGCCGCCAGGCCCCAGAACAAGCTTTTTTAATTGACTCTTGCTTAATTATTATTGGACACTTAGTAAAATGTTGCCAGAATCCTCTCTGAGTGAGAGGTGAGTTTACTGAGAAGTCAATTGGTAAGATGAGACAAGGCGAGGCCAGGGACACTCCACTGGTGGGAAGTGCATGTGGAGGGCATGTCTGGGGACTCCCCGCCGTGCATCCCAGGGCCATTCACTGCCCTTAGTTAGCCTTTGTAGTGTGTCTCCTCTCCAAAGAATGTTTGTGCTTTCAGACACTTAGAGCTTAATCCCCAAATGTGATGGGGGCTGCCCGAGCAGACAGGGGTGGTGGGTAGAAGCTGTGTGTCAGTTCCCTGGACAGTGGCTCTGATGTGACTGCTGTGACTGAGGATAGCTTGGAGCAGAGCTTTTCCTCCTTTCAGAAGGTGTGAGGTTTCTCATGGCCTCCCCTTTCTTTGTTTTTAATTTGAAAGGTAGAAACAGAAAAATCTATCTGGTGGCTCACTTCTCAAATACTCCTAATGGCCAGACTGAAGCTGGCGGTCTGGGATTCAGTCCAGGGTTCCCAGTTGAGTGGTGGAGCACAACTCCTTGAGCCGCCACCACTGCCTGCCAGCTTAGGCGCTGGTGGGAAGGTGCAGATGCAAGCAGGGCTGGGACTGGAACCCAGACACTCCTCGGGGTCTCAGCTGCCAGTCTACACGTCCGCCTCCACCGCAGCCTTTGTGGTTGGCTGTTGACATCCCTCTTAGGTATTATCAGCCACTTTTCCTGGGAGCAGATAGTAAGAAAACGGGCGAGAGGTTCACATTATTGATCCTCTGAGAAATTGTTTAGGTATGTTTCTGGTTTTCATAATGAAATTGCGTTGATTTCTCTCTCCCAAGATGCACTCGCAGCCTGCAACTACCTTCCTCAGTCCAGAGGGAAGATCATCGCTGCACTCTTCAAAGCACTCAATTCCACCAACAGTGAGCTGCAGGAGGCCGGGGAAGCCTGCATGAGAAAGGTGGCTCTGTGTGTGTCTGTGTGTGTGTGTGTGTGTGTGTGTGCGCTCGTGTGCGTGCACACACCCATTGGTCTGCCAACAGTGAGCTGCAGGAGGCCAGGAAGCCAGCATGAGAAAGGTGGCTGTGTGTGTGTGTGTCTGTACACCCCGGCATGCTCACACAAGGTTGTAATAAGTCTCTTGCTTGTTTCATCGTCTGAGTTTTTTGAAATGTTATAAGTAAAGCCATCACACATTTCTGAAATACGTGAGTGGTATGCTAGTTTCCCAAGGAAAGGCAGACATGTGATGCCAGAGTCAACACAAAAGTTTCTCTCTGTATTGTCTGTCTCTTTGTAACTTTACTGTTTCACAGTTTCTAGAAGGTGTGACCATAGAAGTGGATCAGATTCACACCCACATGCGCCCTCTGTTGATGTGCCTATTTGTGGAATGCTACTTTTCATCCAACTTGGGTTTCTTTCTAAGTTTTTCTGGCTTTATTATGCTTTCTTTTCTTCTTCTGCTTTTTTTTTTAACCATTCTATGTCTAGATGTGTTATTTAGCCTCATTTCCTCCTGCCTCTGAACAGCCAACCAAGCAAAACTAGAAGAGCATTTGAAATGGTTGTGAAACGCCCCCTGAGAGGGTGTGGGATTTTTGGTGGAGAACAATGAGGGCCTCCTGGGTGTGTTAGTCCTGGGAATGGCCGCTGGTCTCACCACTCCCTGCCAGCTCTCACCAGCTTGTCAGGAACACAGCTGCTAGGTAGCTAGATGACTTCCACCAAATCAGAAGGCTCTCCTAAAGCTTGCCGGCAGTGATGTGGAGGCGGGGGCAGTTGTGGAGGGATTGGAGTTGGGCCCGGGGGTGTCACTCTAATCGCCCTGTGCACCATTTAAGGAGCCATGGCATCCAAAGGCAGAGGTGGGGCCTTGGCCTGATCACTCAGGCCCTGGGCCAGGCTGTGTTTAGCTGTCAAGCTCTGCTCATTTTTTTCTGGGTGACAAATGACACATAGACATTATTTTGAACCTGTTTGGAAGAATCCCTGCATATGATTGCTTACTAGAGAAACTGGAATTGCAGAGATGTTAAATTTATGACTTCCTGTACCCCTGGTGATCAAAGGTTTCAGCCGTCACCATGTTGAGGAGGGCCAGTTTGCAGAGGTGTGATCTGCTTACCTCAGGTCTGTGTGCACACATGTGTGCATGTGAGTGCACAGCCCTCCCTCCCAGCTAGTGTCACATAGACTGTGTCACTTCATAGGGTGACCCTGCTCGTTGGAGTGGCCTGTGTGTGGCATCCTCACGTGCCCCGGATGGGTTGCCCTCTTTTGGAGACAGTTGGGAAAGGGGTGGTTTTCGCCATTTGTGGAAGTGTCTTAACACTCACGTATAATCTTGAATTATTCCCCAAGAGATTCTGTGTGAGTGCGTTGGCATGCGGCAGGGTCTCACAGGTTCTCCCCTCCGATCACCCTCTGAAGCCCTCTTGCTGATGTGTGACCAAGGGGCAAGGTCCGCTGTGAGCCACTCTTCCTCTGTGGCTGTCGAGCTTCCGTTAAGTTCTGTGTCTCTGACTGTTGTGTCTTCACTGTCCTGTTAACCCCAATCATCTGACGGTGTCGGCGTGTCTGGAAGTTTCTCTGCAAATATCACAAATGGAAAAGCTGACTTTCCTACTCATCCTCAGGAAAGCATTCCAGAGTGCGGGAGGTGTTCCTTGTCTCCATTCTGTCAGTTTGAGGTGAGAACAACCGATTAGAGTCAGTTTATGATTTGCAATGTGAAGAACAGATTACCCTTTCTTTTCTTTTCTTTTTGACCTTTCTGTTGCCTTTTTTCATGCTGTAATTTTTGTTTTGGTTCAGCCTGCCATGGAAGGGGTAGAGGTGAGAATTTCAGTGGAAGTGCAAGAGGGGGTCATTGTCGTACTGGTTTTGCTGTGACTCGTTAGTTGTGCTGTGGTTCTGTACTGGACAGTGCGTCGTGCCTTTGAGTGCGGTGACCTGTTCGTCTGTCTGTTGCAGAGTCGTCCTAGTATCATTGCTGTGACTTGTCTGGGTGCCACGCATGTTTCCAGTCAGGGCACGGGAAGCCAGACCCAAAGTTTCCCCGTTTGCTCCATGTCAGGATGCCCCTCTCCCAAACCTCTTGCGATGTTCATAGTGTGAACTCAGCCAGCCAGCAGCCTCCCAAGAGGAAGCTCCCCAAAGAATGTATGAGCCCTGTTAGAACTGGGGAACCCTTGTATTTTCTGCCTTGGCTTAACACCTTGGCCCTTTTTTATAGCTCTCTTTGAAGTATGCACATGTGCACACACACACACACTGATGTAGGTACACCACAGTGCAGCCTTAGCTCTCTGGGCCTCCTTCCTCTGTGAAATGAGAACGATAATGTTGTTCCTTTCTGTCTTGAGTGCTGTGAAGTTGAAGGGAGTGATGTGATCAACAGCACTTGGGAACAGAAAAACCATGGTGTGAAGGAACCAAGCTAGAGGGCTGCACTGTTTCAACAGTGCTCCTTCATCTGAAGCCTTCAGTTCTGTAGAGGAGAACGCTGATGGTGGGAGAGGTGACCCAGAGCTGATTTTTCTTAGTTTGGTCTTAAGAGACCTTCTGAGAAGCATCCCCCAGGCCCAGGCTGCTGACCTCAGGCCCTTGGACCAGTGTTAATCATCCCCATTTCACCCTGTCTGGCCCTCATGCAGGGTGACCCCCGTCTTCCCCAAGGCCACATGGAGGTGATGGCAGAGGCAGGGCTGTGAACACAGCTTGTGAAGGTGGAGTGAGCTCCCAGCATTCCCTGCCAGGCCACCAGCTTCTCAGAGAACACATGTCTCCCATGATGTGGGGCCTCATTAGTCAGCCTTGTTTTTAGGCCTGACGGTGCTTTGGGCTACCATCAGTTGTCCATTCACTTTGATAATTTTCCAAGGGCAATACTTGAACATTATTTGAGGAGCTTTTCTCTGCTGGGTTTTGAAAGCCAAAGAAGTCTGTGTCCTGAGAACTTAATGAACCAGGAGGACCCCACGATGCCACAGCAAAATGGGGTGATCTCCATGCTCTCAGGCCCGACTGTCCCTGCCTGAGTGAGAGGGTCGGCATAGGTGCCACACACCACACCAGCCACCCTGTCGGTGTGTGTGAAGACCCCATGACAGAGGGACTCAGCAGGGCCCTGCCTCAGGACCCACACGGTGTAGTGTGAAGCAGGTACGCTGTGGCTTTGTCCATGTCCCCTCTGCTTCGTTGGCCAGTAAGGCTGTACTAGGAAGCAGTGACAGTGCCCTGTCTGGCCAGCAGCACCGATGGCCCTCTGCGGACTCTGGTTTTCTTTATCAGGAGATGAAGATCTGTTCGGCCATTATCAACCTTTTCCTCCTGATCCCAGCTGCGCTGCAGACCCTGGTGAAGCCTTTGTTAGAGGTTGTCATGAAAAGAGAGCGGGCCATGTTAATTGAGGTAGGCTTGTCCACAGCAATGCTTCCCAGCAATGCCTCCTCTCTGTTGCCAGAAGGCTGATTTTCATTCTGTGATGTCTGAAGTGCCCAAGCTGACAGCAAACCCATGCAGACACTGCCCTTGGGCTGCCAAGGCACTGCACCTGGGGAAGGGGTGTTCCTGGTGGATGGGGCAGTAGGCAGAGCTGGCCTCTAGGCCTGGGAAGAGCAGTGTGGGAACATAGTGCTCCCCACATGTGTTGCAGGTAGGCAGTCCTTTCCAAGAGCCCTTGATCAAGTTCCTGACTCAGCACCCTTCACAGACGGTGGAGCTGTTCATGATGGAAGCCACTCTGAATGACCCGCAGTGGAGCAGGATGTTCATGGTGAGGGCTGAGCTCCTCTGCCAGGTCTTTGGGCAGAGGAAATGCTCAGGTCCTAGGGTCACACTGGGTGGGTATGCTGCCAGGCCTTTAAGATCATAAAGTGCAATTGCCTTGAATAGCATTTCCGAAGGGTACCAGGTAGAGAGAGCTTTGGAAGGAGCCTTAGAATTCATGTTCTTCAACATTTTGTGTGTTGAATTAGTTTAAAGTGGCTTTCCTGTCTCTTCTGCTTGCAGAGTTTCTTGAAGCACAAGGATGCCAAGCCCCTGCGGGACGTGCTGGCTGCCAACCCCAACAGGTTCATCACACTGCTGCTGCCAGGCAGTGCACAGACAGCCATGCGCCCCGCCTGCCCAGCACCATGCGCCTGGACCTCCAGTTCCAGGCTATCAAGGTAGCTTCCTTGACAGGGCCCCGGGATCCCCAACATCTGCTCAAGACACAGTTCCTAGACTGTCTCTTCTCTGACAGATCATAAGCATCATAGTTAAGAATGACGACTCTTGGCTGGCCCATCAGCATTCTCTGGTGAGCCAGCTGCGTGGCGTCTGGATCAGTGAGGCCTTTCAGTAAAGACATTGCAAGGAGAACATGGCGGCCACCAACTGGAAGGAGCCAAAGCTGTTGGCCTATTGTCTGCTCAACTACTGCAAGTGGGTGCCCCTGTGATCTTGGCCTATGCATTGGCTGAGCTGCTCTGGGGCCTGGGATCTGTGGAAGGGGCTGGGCCGTAACCCTGGGCTGGTGGAGGGCTCTCAGAGGTGCTGCTGTGGATGAACTTGGCCACAGGCTACCCTGTCGTCTCGTCTTGATCCCTCAGACAGAACTATGGAGACATAGAACTGCTGTTCCAGTTGCTGTGAGCCTTCACTGGCCGTTTTCTCTGCAACATGACATTCCTAAAAGAGTATATGGAGGAAGAGATTCCCAAAAATTGTAGCATCGCCCAGAAATGTGCCCTGTTTTTTCGCTTTGTAGACTTCAACGACCCCAACTTTGGCGATGAGCTGAAGGCCAAGGTGAGCACCTGGGCAGCAGCGGGAGGCTGCAGGTGCTGGGGCAGAGTGGGGAGTGGGGGCTGGACCCTTTCCTGTCAGGCCCTGTCTGTCCTGCAGGGGGTAGGCATCCAGGTTGCTGAGGGGCAGAGCTCACAGTCGGTGGTGGTATCCTCGGCTCTGTTCTGACCTCACAGTGCCGTGTGGTCCAGCTGCTTAGCCTCCCCAGCTTACTCGGGGACTAAGCACCTTGGCCTTATTTCCGTCTATCTTCTCATTTTTTTGTAGGCTCTGCAGCATATCTTGAATCCGGCTTTCTTGTACAGCTTTGAGAAGGGGGAAGGAGAGCAGCTCTTGGGACCTCCTAACCCAGAGGGAGACAACCCAGAGAGCATCACCAGCGTGTTCATCACCAGGTGCTGCTTCTGGCGGGCTGCTGAGTGAGTGTGGCTTATCCAGACAGCTGCCCCTCCCTAAAGCTTTTATTCCTGATTGTGTTCTTAGAGGGACATTGCATTGCTGTGCTGACAGGTAGATTTCTCAGGACAGTCTCATGCTGTCAGGAATCACCCCTCTCTATTAGCAGATTGCAGTCACAAACAATATATCTTGGTAAAAATTTCAGTTACTGTGGGAAAACATTAAAATCTCTGCACAGCAGAACTTTGATGTTGTGTTGTTTCCAGCTCTACAACCAACTCTGCTGCAAGTCAGTGAAAATCCTCACCTGGTTCTGTTTCTTTGGGATCTGGGAAGCACAGTGGGTTGGGCGGGCTGTGTGAGGTCAGTGAGGTTCTGCATCTGTAAAGAAATGCTTGCAGTTATCGAGGGGGCTTGTTGGGTGGGCTTCTGCACTCGCTATCATGTTGTCTCGAGACGTGCTGTGTGCTCTTGGTGTCCCTCATCTATGTGTGTCTGAGTAGTCTCGGGACGGGGCTGCTCTCACACGTTTCACCTGGGATGAGGCTGGAGGACACAGTTGATAGGTCCCCAACCTCGCTGCCGCTTCCTTCCTGCCGTTTTTGATTCTACCCTGAGAGCTGAACCTGGGGATTTATTCTTGGTCCATGAGTTGATACTGGCCTTGCCTGTCTGCTGGGCTGGGGTCTCTGCTGTGGGACCAGTCAAGAGTGAGCATTTTGAGGGTATCAGATAGGCAGTTAAATCGCAGTGCAATGAAGGGCTGCTGAGAAGGAGCCGACCTGAGAAAAGGGACCTTTAGGGGTCCACGTGGGCCTAATAGAGAACACAGTTAGGAAGAAGACCCAGCCTGCTTTTCATAATCTGACAGATCAGTGGAAAGTTGATTGAGTTGAAGAACGGAGTAATCATACTTGAGTTAATACCGAGGTAGACCAGTCTTCCAAGCATGTGCACCTTTGCTGTTGAGTCCCTGAGATACAACCAGAATCTCTCATGCACTTGTTCCCATAGAAAACACAATGTTTTTATTTTAAAATCCTCCCCCCAAAAATCCCCCCCACTTTGGTCACATGTTCTGACCATAATGCAGGAAAATAAGAAACAGATTATTTTTTAAAAAGATTTATTTATTTTTATTACAAAGTCAGATATACAGAGAGGAGGAGAGATAAAGAGGAAGATCTTCCGTCTAATGATTCACTCCCAAGTGAGCCCAACGGCCGGTGCTGTGCCAATCTGGAGCCAGGAGCCAGGAACTTCCTCCAGGCCTCCCACACGGGTGCAGGATCCCAAAGCATTGGGCCGTCCTTGACTGCTTTCCCAGGCCACAAGCAGGGAGCTGGATGGGAAGTGGAGCTGCTGGGAGTAGAACTGGCTCCCATAATGGATCCCGATGCGTTCAAGGCGAGGACTCTAGCCACTAGGCCATGAATCTAGGCCCAAGAAATAGATTATTAAAGTTGACTAGGAAAACCATCTTAGCTATTCGGAAGTTAAGACATTTGGTTTTTTTTTTATTATTTCTTATTTTTAATTCATTAATTACATTGTATTATGTGACACAGTTTCATAGGTACTTGGGTTCTCCCCACCCCTCCCCAAACCCTCCCACCATGGTGGATTCCTCCACCTTGTTGCATAACCACAGCTCAAGTTCAGTTGAGATTCCCCCATTGCAAGCGTATACCAAACATAGAGTCCAGCATCTTATTGTCCAGTCAAGTTCAACGGCTTCTTAGGTATACCCTTTCTGGTCTGAAGACAGAGCCAGCAGAGTATCATCCCAGTCAATTGAAAGCTCCAACATACCATCAGCAAAAATTTACATCATTATGGAATTAATTGACATAGTGATGAGTAACCAATATATTAAAAGTAAATGCGAGATCCCAGCCACCTTCTGTGATCACCTCACCTATACTTCAATTTAGTTTATACACAACATATAACATTCAAAACATAACATGTTATACATAACATCATATCATCTTAAATTAAGGCAAACATGTGGTATTTAACCTTTTGGGATTGGCTCATTTCCCTTAGCATTATGGTTTCCAGTTTGGCCCATTTGGCCACAAAGAACTGCATTTTGTTTTTTTTAATAACTGAGTAATATTCCATGGAGTAGATGAACCATAGCTTTCTTATCCAATCCTCTGTTGATGCGCATTTTGGTTGCTTCCATGTTTTTGCAATTACTGATTGTGCTGCTATGTACATTTGGTTTTAAATCAGCTGAAATCAAAGAAGACCTAGAGCCCCTCTTACTGCATTGTGACTCCTAAACCTGTAGGGCTTTTTGGGATTTATATATATATTATAAATATATATATATCCAAACTATATCTATATATATACATACATACATATATATATATTAAATTGGAAAGTCAGAATTACAGAGGAGAGACAGAAGGGTCTTCAGTCCACTGGTTCACTCTCCAAGTGGCCACAATTGCTAGAGCTGAGCAGATCTGAAACCAGGAGCCAGGAGCTTCTTCTGGGTCTTCCATGTGGGTGCAGAGTCCCAAAGCTTTGGGCCATCCTCGGCTGCCTTCCCAGGCCATAAGCAAGGAGCTGAAAGGGAAGTGGGAAAGTCAGGACGCACACCAGCACCCACATGGAATCCTGGTGGATGCAAGGTGAGGACTCTAGCTACTAGGCTACCACGCTGGGCTCAGGGCTTTCTGAAAAAACACTGAAATGGTCCGACACAGTAGCCTAGTTGCTAAAGTCCTCGTCTTGCATGCCCAGGATCCCATGTGGGTGCCAGTTCGTATCTTGTATCACTGCATTGTGTTGACTTGGGCAGTGAGCCAGTGGATGGAAGATCTTTCTCTCTGTGGCCTTCACTTTGTAAAAATCTGACTTTCCAATAAAGATAAAATCTTAAAAAATAAAAACAACACACTGAAATGAGTGAGTGACTTTATGGTCCATGTATGTAAAAGAAGTAATGCTAATGTTGAGTCTCACTCCCTTAGCAATATGTAGGATTAACACGTCTGTGAGTGGAAGGGGAAAGTGGAAAGTGGACTGTGAGTGTGTGTGTAGCATCTGAACGTGGGTGAGCCTTGGTGGGGAAGGTAGTTCAGAACTGGAAGTGAGTTCCCTCCTTCTCATCTTGGCCGGCAGGTCCTCGACCCAGAGAAGCAGGCGGACATGCTGGACTCGCTGAGGATCTACCTGCTGTAGTACGCCACGCTGTTGGTGGAGCACGCCCCGCACCACATCCACGACAACAACAAGAACCGCAACAGCAAGCTGTGCCGCCTCATGACCTTCTCATGGCCCTGCCTGCTCTCCAAGGCCTGCGTGGATCCTGCCTGCAAGTACAGCGGACACTTGCTGCTAGCACACATCATTGCCAAGTTTGCAATACATAAGAAAATCGTCCTTCAGGTACCTGGCAAGGCTCCCCCACAGCCTCCCTTCCTGTGGCCATTGGAAATGTTCCCCTCTACCTGCCGTCTGGTGAGACCTAAAAGCACTGCTGCCGTGCGGTCCTGCATGGGATGGTCAGACTCGCAGGCCAAGTGGTGTTAACAGAGCTGGACGAAGGGGAGGAGGTGCTGTTGAGTGTGGGTGGAGTTCCAGCTGGAAGGGGAGGGTTGCTCCCACCCACTGTCAGTCACATGGTCATGGGTATGTTCTACCAGCCTCCCAATGCCTCGGTCCTCCCTTTTTTCCCATGCCCTGCCCTCTGCTGCCTTTTAGCCTGGCTTTGTTCTCCTGTCTCCCACTCGTCTGGCTGGAATTCTGGCTTCTGGTTCTGACTTGATTGTTTCTGTCCAGATCCCAGACCACTACTCCTTCTGGGACTCCTTCCTGAGCTGCCCTTTGGTGGTGGCTTTGACATCAGGCAGAACTGGGTTGAGTTTTGTTTCCTCCACTTGAGTGTCCTGTGCTCCTGAGCTAGTTACTCTCCATGTTAGACTCAGAAGCCCAGCATAGGATCTTCAAGAAGTTTCTGGAAATGGGAGGTATAGAAAGGTGGAACACAGTGGTGCAAAAATGCGTGGCACCAGGATGCACTTGCATCCATTTCATTCTTCTGCGGCCTGTGGATCAGTGAAGCGGTGCCTTGGCAGTTACTTCCTGCCCACTTTCTCTTGAGAGCTAGCAGGGTGCTGAATTCCAGACCTCAGGTAAACCCACTTGTCACCCTGCATCTCCAGGCCCACTGATGAGGACTGCTTTCCCCATGGCCCAGACACTGGCTTCCTGTCCCCTCGACCTTCGGTCAGGTCATGTTTATTGTTGTTGTGGCCCTATGTTAGGCCTTTGCTTCCGACGCAGACATTGTATTTGCTGTTGGTCCTTGACCCTAGCCTCTTTGACTCCATTTTCCTCACTGCAGCCAGAGGGAGGGGGTCCTGTGGCCGTTGTCATGTCTTGATGCTTAGGTTTAACATGAGAGTCCTGCTGAGGGCTGGGGCCACACGTGACATGGGCACGTAGCAGGTGTGAGAGTCAGCATGTCTATTGATATAAGCCAGGAGAGAGAAAGCAGTGAAGTTGTTTTCTATTAAGAGAATCCTGAAGATCTTATTAAAAACTGTGTCACAGAAAAACAGACATGTCTTGGTTTCAGGTGGTGGAAAAGAGTGGAAAAGACACTTGTTTCCTCCTCCATCAGAATTTCTGCTTCCTGTAGGTGTACCACCATCTGCTCAAGGCCCATGCCATGGAAGCACGCGCCATTGTCAGACAGGCGATGGCCATTTTGACGCCTGCAGTGCCTGCCCGGATGGAGGACGGACACCAGGTGCTGACCCACTGGACCCGGAAGATCATCGTGGAAGAGGGGCATACGGTTCCACAGCTCGTTCACATCCTACACTTGATAGTGCAGTACTTTAAGGAGTGTAGGGAGAGTCGTTGTCTGAGTGGCCTCTGGCAGTGACTTTGGATGTTTGCCTTTCTTTTCCTTCAGTGATCAGGTGGTCCTTCACCTGTTGGGAAAGCTGTCTGCCGCCCAGCATTTGGGTTGTGTGTGTTTGTGTGTGGAGATGCTGTAGGGTAGGGGCATTGCCCAGGGCTGTGCTTCTCACAATGCTCTGCCTCATCCCCATGCTTGCAAGCACCCTGGGGTGCTCACCCAGGGTGTATGCATTGGCTCCTTGGTCCATTCTGCCTCCCACCTTTCCTGCTTCTCTTCCCTGAGGGCAGCTGCTGCACAGTCTAGCTGTCCTCAGGGTTAGTGCTGGCCCCTCCGCATGAGCCTTTGCTTCCTCGTGGCTGCTTTGTGTGTTGCTCATCTGCACACGTGCCTGGCCTGTCCCCAACATCCCAGCCCAAGGAGTGTCCATCTCAGGGAGACACCTTGCACCCAGTGGTGGGGAAAAGAGCAGCTGCCATGGTGGGGGCTTGCTGAGCCCGTGCCTGTCCCTAGGTGTTCGGGCAGAGCCAGTCATTGCCGGGAGCTGACTGTCTTCTGTCCAAGCCCATTGACAAGCAGCACACAGACACCGTGGTGAATTTCCTCACCTGTGGCCTGTCAGGTACGAGCGTGGGCATCTGGGGCCAGGGCCCGAGAGCCGGCTCTGCCCCTTGTCTACCACAGCTCACTGTTTGACAAGTGTGCCGGTGCGTACCGTTGACACTGTGAGAGAGGCAGCTCTGCTCTCGGTGGCTCTGAGCCGGCTGTGTGTTGGTGCTGATGAAGGCGGTCGGGGTGGGGTATGGCTCCCGCCTGCAGCTGCTAAAGTGGCCCACACCTGGTGTTTCAGTCTTTATATTGTAGTCCTTCCTTCTCAGTGTGTGTTTCTGTGGAGTTGTTGAGAATCCACTACTGAAGTGCATTTGAATGTTTCAAACATTTAGTGAATTTTCCCCCAACTCTCTTGCTGTGGTGGGAAATCAGTGCTGGGTAGCAAATACTTTGAAACAGAACAGTGCACCTTGTTGGTGGGGTGATGCTGTTGAGGGCTCAGAAGTCCTGAACATCTGCTCCGGGTCCAGCCGGTGAGAAATGACTCACATCCAGGTGCATGCCATGGGCACAGAGTGAGAGGGAGAGGCCCGTGGGGGACAGGCAAGTGGCAGAATAGCACGGGTGGGCAGGCAAGGGCCTGGGCCTGGTCAGGAAACGGCATCCTTGGCCAAGCTGGTACGCAGTGAATGGGAACACATTGCAGGTGAATGACAACACCAACACGGCTGGGTCCCCTGGGGAGGTGCTGTCTCACCGATGTGTCAACCTCCCCAAGACCGCCTTGCGCCCAGACATGGGGTCCAAGTCTGAACTTAAGTGCAGTGGTCCGACAAGCTACTGATGACTGTGGTAGGTGCTGGCAGGCCACCATGTGGGCACTGTGGCCTGGCCTTGGGCTGGGTGCATGTGAATCCTGGCCTGGTGCTGAGGCCTGAAGTCTCCCACGTGCGCTGCCCATCGTGGCCTCTTCACGCGCCTGCTGCTGGGGAGCTGCTGGTCTCCCTGAGAATGGTGTCCAGCCTCCGCTCAGCAGCACCTCTTCATCTGGGCAGGTTTGCCCAGACGTGCCGGTTGGGACAAGCTCTTGAGTTGATTTCTGGAAACAACCTGTAACGTGAGCTTGAATTTGTCACATGGCTGTTTTAAAGTTGAATGTGTAATTGGTTGTGGATCACTGTGTCATGCTGGGAAGGGCTGGCCCCCATGCTGATCACTTAGCTGTCTTCTATTTTCTTTTCCTTTTTCTTTTAATGTTTGATTTATTATTTTCATTCAGAAGACATAAAAACGTATTTTTATACAGAAAAGACAAAGTTCTAACATCCGCTGATTCACGCCCCAAGTGGCCATAACGGCCTGAGCTAAGCTGAGCTGATCTGAAGCCGGGAGCTTCCCTCCAGATCCCCTCCAATGGGTACAAGGGCCCAAGCACGGGGGTCATCCTCCACTGCCTTTCCAGGTCATAAACAGAGAGCTGGGGAGGAAGTGGAGCAGCCAGGACATGAGCTAGTGGCCATATGAGATGCTGGTGCTGCAGGTCCTGTCTCAGCATTTCTATTAAAACTTTAAGCTCAGGGGTCCAGCACAGTAGCCTAGCAGGAAAAGTCCTCACCTTGAACATCTTCCCGATCTCATGGGTGCTGGTTCTAATCCTGGCAGCCCCACTTCCCATCCAGCTCACTGCTGGTGGCCTGGGAAAGCAGTCAAGGATGGCCCAAAGCCTTGGGACCCTGCATTCGCGTAGGAGACCTGGAAGAGGCTCCAGGCTCCTGGCTTCGGATCGGCACAGCGTCAGCCATTGTGGCCATTTGGGGAGTGAATCAATAGATGGAAGATCTTCCTCTCTGTATATCTGACTTCAATAAAAATAAAATAGATCTTAAAAAACAAAAAAACTTTATACTCGTTGCATTCTGGTGCTAGCAATACCCCCATTGTCTTGCTCTACGCATTTCATTATGTCACAGGTTCCATTTCTCTAGTTTTGTGATGGAATTTGTCATTTATGAGTGGTTGTTACTGGAGCTTGCAGAGGCTGACACACTTCCTGGCTTTGGGGAATGGTTGTCCAGTGTGGTCCACGGCCCTGAGGCTGCAGCATGGCCTCAAGTCCAGCAAGGTGGGTAGGCACTAAGGTATCTGCACACTGTCCCTGTGGCAGACTGGAATGGCTCCTGCCAGTGCAGGCCAGTGGGAAGCGCAACCCTGTGGCCAGTCTGCCCATCAGAGGTCTGATGCCGTCTTGAAGTGGTGGGCCATGCTGCCTTGATTCCTTCGCCTGGGAACCCAGCACACAGTCTGCCAGCCCTGCTCCCTGTGTTCTGGATTTCTGGTAGTGCCATCGTTTATTAGATTAACACCTTGATGCACAAGTTGAAACATCAAGTTGTGTTTTAACTCAAACCAGAACATAAACAGGAAGGGCTAGGTATTTGGCCCAGCAGTTAACTTGCCACTTGGGACACCTGCATCCCGTATTGGGTTACCTGGCTCGGCTCTTGGGTCCAGCTTCCAGGCTTCAGGCAATGACTCAAGTGCTGGGCACCTGCCACCCACATGGCAGACCCTGATGGAGTTCCAGCTGCCAGCTTTGTCTGGCCTAGTCCTGTCTGTTGTGGGCATTTTAGGGGGAATAAAGCAGTGAATAGGAGAGCTCACCTTTTCTTTCTGTTTTTCTCTGTCCTCAAATTGACATGAAAGGAAAACTTAATTTTAAAACAGTGTTGGTTTGCAGTGACTCAATTGGCAAATCCACCCCTTACAAATGTTGGGATCCTGTATGGGCACTCACATCTGGTCTACTCCCCATCCAGCTCCCTGCTTGTGGCCTGGGAAAGCAGCCAAGGACGCACAAAGCCTTGGGACCCTGCACCTGCGTGGGAGACTGGAAGATATTCATAGCTCCTTTTCGAATGACTTGGCACCAGCTGATGTGGCCCTTTAGGGAGTGAACCAGCAGATGTCAGATCTTTCTCTTTGTCTCTCCTTCTCTATGTAAATCTGCCTTTCCAATAAATAAATAAATCTTAAAACTAAAAGGAAATTTGTTACAGTAGCTTCCTTTTTAGTGCAGATCTTAGTGACTTTTAAAATAGTATCATTGAATATCTATAGTTTTAATGAGCTTTTTTAAAGATTTTTTTAAAGGTTTATTTTATTTTTATTGGAAGGTCAGATATACAGAGAGGAGGAGAGACAGAGAGCAAGACCTTTCGTCCGATGATTTACTCCTCAAGTGAGCGCAACAGCCGGTGCTATGCTGATCCGATGCCAGGACCCAGGAACTTCTGCCAGGTCTCCCACGCGGGTGCAGGGTCCCAAGGCTTTGGGCCGTCCTCGACTGCTTTCCCAGGCCACAAGCAGGCAGCTGGATGGGAAGTGGAGCTGCTGGGATTAGAACCAGGGCCCATATGGGATCCTGCTGCCTTCAAGATGAGGACTTTAGCCACTAGGCCACGCCACCAGGCCCAAGATTCATTTATTTTTATTTTAAAGTCAGATATATAGAGAGAGGAAGAGATACAAAGAGGAAGATCTCCCATCCGTTGATTATTTCCTAAGTGACCACATCGGCTGGAGCTGAGCCAATTTGAATCCAGGAGCCAGGCGCTCTTCCAGGTCTCCCTGTGGGTGCAGGGTCCCAAGGCTTGGGGCCGTCCTCAACTGCTTTCCCAGGCCACAAGCAGGGAGCTGGATGGGAAGCGGGACTGCCAGGATTAGAACTGGCACCCATATGGGATCCAGGCATGTTCAAGGTGAGAACTTCAGCCACTAGGCCACCATGCTGGGTTCTAATGAGCCTTTTAAAAGGGATTTTGATGTTTAAATGTTTAAAGCAAATTTATAACGGAAGCATTCTTAGGAGATCCTGTGTGGTTTCTACCTGTTTTATGCATATGATGCATTTTTTTTTCCATCTTTATAGTTACCTTCCAAAGACTTGTTATCTAGCTTTCTGTGTTTTCTTCCATTTGCTGCCCTGACTGTTCTGTGTCTCCCATTGTAGGAGCAGCCAAATCAGGTGAACTAGGGGAACGTTTGCATGGGGCTGGAGCTGCTGAGCTTCCTGCTGACAGTATTGCAGTCGTCTGCCATCCTCAGCAGCTTTAAGCCCCTGCAGCGCGGGATTGCTGCCTGCATGGTGTGCCATCTGCGAGCCGTGCACAGCCTCCTCTCATGCCTCATGAGCATCTTCCTGACAGAGCGGAGTACGTGCCCCTCCCGGGGAGGTCCCACTCCTGCACGCCCTCTCAGCCTTTCCCTTAAAGTGCCTTTGACCTAGGACTTTGCTCGGGGCTACAGTCACTGCTTTGTTGTTTTTTTACTTTGGAAATGCTTTGCTTTTCCCTTAAGATGTTAGAGATAACTGAGGTTACAGTGTCATAGCAGGTGTCTAACACCTGGGCATGTCAGAGCTTGATGTGCTGGAAGGCAGGGGGAGGGCAAGGTTGTGGGAGGCAGGCCAGCGGTGCGACCTGTTCTAGGGTCAGTTGGCACAAACCAGAGCTCGGTCACTAGCGTGAGGAGCCTTTCTTGCAGCACCCGGGTCCCCAACTGGTGTTGTAGGTACTTCCAGCGTGGCCTCCAAGTACGAAGAGCTCGAGTGTCTGTATGCGGCTGTTGGGAAGGTCATCTATGAAGGACTCACCAGCTACGAGAAGGCCGCCAGTGCTAACCCCTCGCAGCTCGTCGGTGAGTGGACGGGCGTCTACTGTGCTCCCTCAGAGAAGTCTGGGACGGGCTTGGTCTCAGGGTGCTGGGAGGAGCTGCTCAGGGTCTGTGTGGTGTTGGTGCCCCCGAGGCCCCCATCTCCTGGATGCTTCTCCCCAGTCTATCCTGTTCTCTCATCTTGGCTTCTGCTGTAGGCTTTGATTGAGAGCTGTCTCAACTCAATGTCCACTTGTGGTGGGGTGGGACCACTGCTGTCACTCCTGCCCATGGGCTCTCACAGGGGACTTGTCCCTATGTGTCTGTGACACTGACTGGTGCAGGTGGAACAGAAGTTGATTTTCTAGGTGTCTGGGGCTGCTGGACACATTGAACACCAGCTCGCCATAGTCAGCTTTGGCTGCGATCAGACTTTAGATTGCTTTTCTTTAATTTAATATCCATTGTGTAAAGACTAAAAGTCACCAGTATATAGACACTTGCAAAATAGTCCTTCTTTTGCAAATGCTTGCAAATTTGCGGAATTAGTGAGTTAGTTTGAGGTAGATGGTGTGTACTTCAAACTGACCGCTTGCTTTGAGATTCAGGTGCCAGATGAGTTTGCAAACATTGTGCCCCAGAGCTCTCTTCTGCAACCAGGCAGGCCTGGGGGGTAAGGAGTGCTTTTGTGACTGTAAGTGGGGTGCTCTAGATCCTTGCTTCCATCTTCCTCCTTGTTCGTTCTTCAAAGGACCCAGTTTTTGAAGAGCTGACCTCCACTGGCCCCATCTCCCTCCTTTGTGGAGGAGCAGCTGTGAGGTGAGCTGGGGCTGGGGAGTTGGCCATGGTTCTTCTCCCTGTGTTAGAGCCACAGCTGGCTTGGTGGAGCAGAACACAGCAGCCAGGAGCATCATGATGCAGCATGCTGGTGGCTGTCCTCACAGAGTCAGGCTGGCCGCACATGGAGTGGTGGGTTCGGATGAGGCCTCATGCAGGCCTGACTGGGCATGCCTGGGCTGGTGCACCTGTAGATGCAATTGATGGGCTCAGGTACTAAATTTCATCTGCAGGTCAAGGTCAGGATGACTGAAAATTCCAGCTGTGAAATATGCTGCCTGCCTGTTCATGTTCCAGCTTGAGCTTTGTTAATTTTCATTGATCTCATGGAATTTAAAAAAAATATTTTTATTAATCAGGTCAGTATTATAATTCAACTGCCTAATCCTCCATCTTGCAGCACCAACAGCCCATACAGGCACCAGTTTGTGTCCTGGCTGCTCCACTTTCTATCCAGCTCTTTGCTTCTGACCTGGGAAAACAGTGGTGTATGGTCCAAGGCCTTGGGATCCTGCACCTACATGGGATTCCCACAGAAGCTTCTGGCTCCTGGCTTCAGATAGGCTCCGCTCTGTCTGTTGTGGTCATTTGGGGGAGTGAACCAGTGGGTGGAAGAGCTTTCTCTGTCTCTCCTATCTGTAAATCTGCCTTTCTGATGGAAATTTAAAGAGAGAGGAAGGAAGGGTTTTTATTGGATGGTTCACTCTCCACATATGTACAAGAGACAGGATTGTTCCAGGCTGCAGTTAGGAGCCTGAACTCCATCCGGGTCCCTCATGTAGGTAGCAGTGGCTGAAGTACTTGAGCCATCACCTACTGCCTCCGAGGATTCACAGCAGCAGAACACTGACTCAGAAACAGAGGAAGGAAGGAACCCAGGCCTTCTGCTGGAGATGGGGGGGTCCCAAGTGTTGGCTTAGTGTGCTGTGCCACAGTACCCTCCCTCTCAGAACTTTTGTCATGTTCAGATAGGCTAGATAAGGAAAAACAGGTCTTCTTTCCCTCACTTCCAACTATGTCCTCAGATAAAAAGCCTCACTCAGGCCGGTTCGCTGTAGCATATAGAAAGCTGAATTTTAAACTGAAGGTAGTGTGAGGCCATTGTTTGGTGTGGCCGTGTTGGAAGAGGTACACATCAGGAATGGGCGTGCCATGCCTTATAGTAGGCAGGCGTGGTGTTGGCGTTTGGGTTTATCCGTACTTTATCCCTGTATGTACTACTGTGATAAGTAGTCCTGGATGCCAACTACATGTTCAGTGCCTTTTCCATCTGGACTAGGAACTGTTGCTATAAGTTTTGCACCTTGAAAAGTGGGACAGAAAAACTAGCATGGACTCTTGGTTCTTTTAGACACTTGTGTAATAGAGGAGCCTTTAATACCATAAATACAGCCTCGGTGTAGGACCTTTAGGACCATTTTTTTTCTTTGAAAAATATTCTCTTTTTTTTCTTCTTGAGATTTATTTATTTTTAAAAAGATTTATTTATTTTTATTACAATGTCAGATATACAAATAGGTGGAGAGACAAAGAGGAAAATCTTCTGTTCGATAATTCACTCCCTAAGTGACCGCAACAGTCAGCACTGCGCCAATCTGAAGCCAGGAACCAAAAACCTCCTCCGGGTCTCCCACATGGGTGCAGGGTCCCAAAGCTTTGGGCTGTCCTCAACTGCTTTCCCAGGCCACAAGCAGAGAGCTGGATGGGAAGTGGAGCTGCTGGGATTAGAACCAGCGCCCATATGGCATCCTGGCGCGTTCAAGGCGAGGACTTTAGCCACTAGGCCACAGCTCTGGGCCCTTGAGATTTATTTATTTGGAAGAGCTACAGAGAGAGAAGCAGAGAGAGATCGACCTCTTTTGGTCTCTGGTTTACTCTCCAAAAAAACCATCCTGGCCAGGGCTGTGCCAGAGTAAGGCCAGAACCCTGGAATCTCATGTAGGTCTTCCATGTGGGTGCAGAGACGCCAGCCTTCAGACCGTCCTCTGCTGTTTTTCCAGGGAGCTGCATCATAAGTTACATCCAGGGCTTAAACTAGTGCTCACGAATGCCAGTGTCGCAGGAGGTGACTTCATTCTGCCCCACAGTTCTGGCCCCCAAGCGGTTGACCTCTAAAGGGAGCCTTGTACATCTTACTGGCATAGCCCAGTTACCAGCGATGTTCCTCTTGTGCCTTGAGGCCCTCAGGAAGGTGACTTGGATAGAGAAGTGTGACACCGTGACATCACCTTAGCAGTGATCAGTGTAGCTGTGTTGGGTGTGGGTACACTGGACGTGGGCAAGGGAGGGGTCACTGTCAGGTGGGCAGCTTGGGATTTCATCATGCTCTTGGGATGGCATGTGGTTAAACTGTGGATTGCTTATTTCTGGGATTTTCTACATACTGTTCTCAGAACTTAGATAGCTAAAGCCTCTGGAAGAGAGCACAGAGAAGGGGACTGGGGACTTGCATGTTAGATTGCATCTTCCTGCTGGTCACCTGTTGCTGCTCTTCTGTGAGAGAATTGGCCTTTCCCCACCGCAGGGACTCTCATGATTCTCAAGTCCGCCTGCAGCAACAACCCGAGCTACATAGACAGGCTGATCTCGGTGTTCATGCGCTCCCTGCAGAAGATGGTGCGAGAGCATCTTAGTCCACAGACGGCGGCGGGGAGCACAGATGCAGCCTCAGGTGAGCACAGTGCGGGGCCTTGGTACTCAGCTGCCATGGCGTGAGCACTGGATGTGTCTGCTGTACTGCACTGAAGCACTGAGTCATGGGCTGCAGGCCCAGCTCGGGGCTCCAGGAATCTAGGTGCTGGCTGTTGCACACACTGCAGAACCCAAGCATCCTGAATGTGACCTGGGGAGGCCTGGACTGACCTCATTGGCCTTTGGGAGACACATGTTAGGGCCAAGTGTGGTGGCAAGAAAGTGCCAGGCTGCTGTGGCTACTGAGGGAGCGTTGGGGAAAGTGGGCAGAAGCCAACACGTGCAGTATGGCACTGCGCTGTTTAAAGACGCCTTGGGAACTTGGTCTCTTATCGACACGGGCAGGGATGAGCGAGCTGGTGATGCTGAGCCTGGAGCTGGTGAGGACACGCCTGGCCGTGATGAGCATGGAAATGCGCAAGAACTTCATCCAGGCCATCCTCACGTCGCTCATTGAGAAGTCACCTGACGCCAAGATCCTCCGTGCCGTGGTGAAGACCGTGGAAGAGTGGGTGAAGAGCAGCTCCCCGATGGCAGCCAACCAGGTGAAGGGTGGGCTGGGCATCAGTCTCTTGCTCTTGATTTGGAAACTTGGAAAGAAATCCTGTTGTCCTGTGCTGGCATTCCTGATGCCTTTTCTCCAAATGGATCTTTCTCATTGTGCTTGACAGGTTTTACATAGAAACCAGAGATTCTGTGGTCACTAATGTGGTTTTACCTGTGTTAAAATGCTTTTATGGTGGTGAAGGCATGCCACAACATGACAGTAACAAGAGGGGGCATAACTTAGTGGAATGTTTGCAGACTTCTGGTACAATTTTGTAGCCTAACTGTTTCTAGGAAAATGCTATTGGCATGTCTTAATTTTCAGCATCCAGTGATAAACCTTAACCATCTTTGATCTTTTTTTTCTTAAAAATTACCTTGTCTTACTGTACTTAAGTAGCAGAACAAATGCTTTTGTTCACATAGAAGTAACTGGCATTTTCTTTTCAAAATCCAATGTTACATAGACACCAGCGCTCCGGGAGAAGTCCATCTTGCTTGTGAAAATGATGACCTACATAGAAGGGACCTGGAGTTAAATGCCCAGTTTTTAGACCTTGTTAATTGTGTGTACAGGTAATTACCGCAGTTGGCCAAGGCTTTTGTGTGTTTTGGGCCATACGTAGACTTTGGCAAGCAGTGTACCGTGGCTTCACCCATGACCTCTGCCTGTATCTGTGGTCCTCTGCTGATGCTACAGAAGCTGACGGATGCATGTCCCGCGTTGTCGGTGGGCGCATCACTGCAGAGCTCCCTGAGCCTGCGGATGCTAACGTGCCACACACAGGACTTTGGTGCCACCCATTTCCTGATGGTTTGCGTGCGGCTTGGGGAGTCCGCTGTCTTGCCCACACTAACCTCTGGCTGTGGCTCTGGGTTTCAGGGACGAGACACTGTCAGGCAGCGAGTTGACTGCCAAGCTCAAGCCTGCTTTTCTTTCCGGGCTGCAATGTGCCCAGCCTCTCATCTGGACCAAGTTCTTTGAGGTTTTTGACAACTCGATGAAGCGTTGGGTCTATGAGTGTCTGCTCTATGTGACCTGCTCCCAGAACTGGGAGGCCATGGGAAACCACTCTTGGATCAAGCAGTGCATTGAGGTAAGGCAGACTTGGGTCAGCCAGAGGTTTGGAGGGGGGCCAGGAGGTGCTCGCAGTTGCTGAGGAATCTCCCAACCTAACCCTGCTTTATCTCTCTAGGGAGAAATAAAGACCTAGGGTCAGCTGGTTGCCTCAAGGCCTTTTGGCTGATTTAAACCCTTCCTCAGAAGCTGGAATCGCTTCTTAGTTTTTAGGCCAAGCTTCATTTCTCTTCAAACAAAATCTGTTTGAATTCGTGTACATACACTGGAAACCCCAGCCAACTCTCCTCAGCCTTGCATTGGGGGAGCACAGCCTGGTGGACCGTCTCGAATGGCACTGTCACACGTGAACCCCTGACTGTCACGACGTGTAGGACGTGCAGCCCTTGGCAGGGGTGGAGGTCTGTGGGGTGACATTTCAACGGGACGGACAGGCATTCTTCTTGCCTGCTAATTCTTGGCCTCTACCACACTTCATTCTTTAACTCCCTCATCAACATAAGCCCCAGGAGGCTTAGGTTTGCATGCTGAGCAAGTAATTCTTACCTGTTCTCCTGAGAGAAACCAGGTAACCACACTCCTGGTTTATTGTGTGTTTGTTTTTTTTTTTTTTTTAAGAGACAATCTTTCATCCACTGGTTCACTCCCCAAATGGCCGCCACAGCCAGGCTGAAACCAGGAGCCAGGAACTTGATCTGATTTTTCCCATCTGGGTGCAGGGGCTGAAGCGCTGCCACTGCCGTCTGAGGTGTGGCGTCCTTGGCTCTGCATGTACTTGAACAGGCCATTCGGGTCGACATGTGTCACGCACCCGTTCCTTGGCGTCATCATCACAGTGAACACCTGCCTGTTCTTGTCCTTCAGCTCTGAGAGGGCAGACAGTCTGGGGAGCTGAGCACTGGCCGTCCTGAGCCCTCAGCCCCTGGTGCCTTGGATTGCACGCATGGCTGGTGCCAGACCAGTGCCAGTAGAGGGCTTGTGGAACACTCGGGTAGAAAATGACTGACCAGTGGCATGTGCTGGTGGGGAGTGGCCTGGATACAGAGGGAGGTATAGTCAGGACACATAACCTCCTGAGGAGCTGCCCTGGGCCCTGAGGCTGTGTGGAGGGAGTCGGGAAGCCAGTTGTGAGGAAGACGGTGGGCGAGAACTGGAGAGGAGTGTGGGGAGGGTGCAGCTGTGATCTGGGCTGTCAGGAGGAAGCTGAAGAGAGTGCAGCAGAGGGGACAGGAAGCTGGCCCGCTGAGTTGGAAGCCTGAGCCAAGGGTAGTCAGAAGGATTGCCCAGATGCCACTCAACCTCTGGGAGAGCTGTAGATGGGAGCTGTGAGCTCCCTTGTCACCTGTGTGTGTATGGACCTGTTAGGGTGAGCTGTTCGATAGTAACTGTGTCCACACACCCTGGCATCTGGTGTCTGCCTTAGGCTCACCTTTGTCCCTGCCTCTGCAGCTCCTCCTGGCCATGTGTGAGAAAAGCATGCCCATTGGTACCAGCTGCCAGGGGGCCATGCTCCTGGCCATCACCAACGTCATCAACCTGGCCGACAGTCATGACCGAGCCTCGTTCGCCATGGACATGCACGTCAAGCAGGAGCCTCAGGAACGGGAGAACAGCGAGTCCAAAGAGGAGGTGAGGCCTGGCTCCGCAGGCAGGGGCAGGTGTCAGGGCGCTCTCTGCCTGGGGTGGAGCGTGTGGCCCGAGCTCAGTGAGGTCTCTGTGCTGCCCTGTGCTGCCCATGTGGGTGCAGCACTTCCACGGGCTGCTTGGGATAGAAAAGTTGTCCTTTTGTCATCATTCTGGACAGGAGGCGGCCTAGCTACCCAAGAGCCTGCTGAGCTCCTGTGAGGGCAGCCTGCAGCCCTTGGCTCTCTGGAGATCCAAGTCTTCATCCCAGCAGCTTTTGTCCTTTGTGAGGGAGGGCCTGGCAGAGTTATGCTGTGCAGGGGCCTCAGCCACAGTCACCCGGGGCAGCAGACGGGTCCCCGTTGCCCCTCGCTCTGTAAGGGTGTTTATGGCCTCTCCCGTGAGCAGGACACTGGCTTGTGTCAGTGAGAAATGAGAATTTTCTTCACTGTCACTCAGGACTGGACCGTTGATGCATAGATGTTCGTGTGTAGAGTGCACACAGCGCGGCAGCTTTGAGGAGAGTCTTACATGTTTCTATGGGCACACAGCAGTTGATGGCTGTGTTTGATGACCCAGTTGGCAGTGGCTTCCTGACATGTGCAGCGGAAATGAGGCTCCCAGCTCTCCCCAGCCGTGCTCTCAGCATGGCACAATGGTGTCCTCAGTCTGCTGTGCAAGGCAGCTTCAGGAGTGAGGGACTGTGTAGTTCCTCGTCATCTTTATTGTTTTCACTGTTCAAAGTTGGTGCTCTTTATTTTGCTCCCCATAACCCAAATACGAAATCAGAGTGCAAATGCCTTGATAATAATTTTTTTGAAAAAGTGCTACATCAGGTCTGGTTAGTCCTACTTTTATTTCAGAATTCAAGATTATGTAAACACTTGACAGATTTCCAGGAAACTTGCTGCGAGAAACCTATAAGAGTCGTGTTTTTTGTATTTCCTTGAATTCTTTAGCCTGTTGGCTTTTGTTTTATAGGATGTAGAGATAGATATTGAACTGGCTCCTGGAGATCAGACCAGCACGCCCAAAACCAAAGAACTTTCCAAAAAGGACATTGGGAACCAGCTGGATATGCTGACCAACAGACACGACAAGTTTCTTGATACCCTGTGGGAGGTGAAGGTCTGTGCGCATGACTGCAGGGATGGGGGGGAAGCCGCCAGTCTCCTCCCACCCCGTTCTGACCATTAAAGCAGGGAACTCCACAGCAGTGGGAACCTCTCCTTGTTTAGACCTCCAGCCCTCTCCTGTCTGCTCAAACCATCGCAGCCCTTCAGCCTTGAAGTGGATGTGTGCCATGTGGATTTGACACAGTTACTGTGTCTTATGTGGGGAAACAAGAGAAGCAGGTTGATTTGCCCATTTCTGTCCTTTAGAGGTCTTTACCAAGAACATAGTGAGATATGCTTGCGTGATTTGTCACGTGCAGTCAGGGAGAGGAGATTGAATAAATATGGTCAGTCAGGTGCTGTGTGGGAGCAGACTCTCCCAGTCCATCTGGTTTTGGGGTCTATGCTGCTGCCGCGTCCACACAGATAGAAACTTAGGGTCTACACTGCTGCCATATCTACACAGATAGGAACTCGGGGTCTAGACCACTGCCGTATCCACACAGATAGGAACTTAGGGTCTCTGCCATTGCTGCCAGAGTGTGATTCATTATGGGTGTTGTTGTTTCTGCTTAGAGGTTGAGAAGCCGTCAGGCTTCAGATCCTGAGACATGTTTGCAGAGTCTTAGAGAGGCAGCGATGATTCATCCCATGTCAGAGTTAGGGTTTCTGCTGTGGCCTAGTGGGTAAAGTTGCTGCCTGCCACGCCAGTATTCCATATGGATGTCCTGGTTGTTCTGCTTCCACTCCAGCTCCCTGCTAATGCACCTGGGAAAGCTTGGACCAACCCCTTCATCCCAGTTCAGCCCTGGCCATTGTGGTCATTCACAAGTGAGCCACCTAGGAGAGATAGATCTCTTTATGTCTCTACTCCTCTCTAGTTGTTACCTTATCAAATAAGCAAATATATATATATATATTTCTAATGTAATAAAGAAGTGGATTAGGAAACAAGTGGAGTGCTGTGGAGACAGGCAGCAGGGATGCGGAGTTGGAGAGGTCAGCATGGAGGTCGCTGCTTTGTCATTCCTGAGCCAGAGTTACGTCATGCTTTTCCCAGGGTGAGATGGGATTATGAAGCATCAGGGCTTCTGCCCCGTGGTTGTCATTCCTGGGCTCCTCTACCTTGGGAAGTGGTGGGCGTGTTGGACAGAATAGTCCCCTCCCCAGGGCGTGGCCTCTGTGTCCTAGTCTCTGCGGCCTGTCCCAGGCTCATGCATGGACAGACCACAGCACCCACATCCGTGTGCTCTGATCTCTGTACACCCGAATGAATCAGACGCGAGTGGAGAGCCGTGGAGTCCCCACTGGCAGCCTGAGCAGAATGATGCTTTGCCAGTCTCTGTGCCTTAAACAACAAGTCTTGGCCTCTGAACCAGAGGCAGGGTGAATCACAGCCATGTGCAGGAGCCAGGCCCCCTCCGCCACTGTCCCCCTTTGGCGCCAGCCTCGTGCCAGACACTAGAATCTCCTGTGCCTTGTGCTTTCCCTGTTTGAACTGTTTGTGTCCTTGGCTTCTGCATTTTGAGAGAAACAGGAACACAAGAGTGATTTCCCTTCTTGGGTTTGCTGGGCGAGAAATGAGAACATAATTGTGACACGCGTATCCTAGGCACTGGGCAGCCAGGATGCAAGCTGTTGCCTGATGCCCTGGAGCCAGGTCAGCTCCAGGCAGCACGGAGGTCTGGCTGTCACTGAGAAACCTTGGCAGGGGCCGCCTGTGGACAGTCACATGTGTGCGTCTCCTATCTGCCTGGATGTTCCATTCCAGTTCATTCCACTTGGTTCTGGCCTTTCCTGTCACGTTGTCCTGTCTTGTCCAGCTCCATTTGCAGACTATACTGGATGTATACTGATGGGCACATCAGATCGTATGCCTCTGGGTCCTGTGCTCACGTCTGCTTCAGCTCTCACATCTGCAGGGCCCTGCCCTGCTCGTGTCCGTGGCCCTCTTACTTGGGCTTTCAGGGTTGTCAGTTCTTCTGTTCTCTGTTGATGAGATCAGTAATATCAGGAGAAGTCCTGAAGACTCAAGCCCGTGCTGGGCCTGGCATAGTAACCTAGCAGTTAAAGTCCCCGTCTTGAGCATGCTGGGATTCTGTATGGGCACTGGTACATGTCCCGGCGGCCCCACTTCCCATCCAGTTCCCTGCTTGTGGCCTGGGAAAGCAGTCGAGGATGGCCCAAGGCCTTGGAACCCTGCACCCGTGAGGGACACTCTGGAGAAGCTCCTGGCTCCTGGCTTCAGATTGGCTCAGCTCCAGCCATTGTGGCCATTTGGGGAGTGAATCTACAGACAGAAGATCTTCTCTGTCTCTCTCTCTCTCTCTTTATATATATATATACACACACATACATATATATATCTGACTTTGCAAAAAAAATAAGTAAATCAAAAAAAAAAAAAAAAAAAAAAAGACTCAGGCATGTGTTAGGGGCCCTGAAGGGCCAAGGGGCTCATCTGTGTTTGGTGCCACATGCACTGTGGGATGGTGTTCACTCAGAAGTATGACTGCTTGAACATGGGGGTGCTTCTCATCAAGAGCGGGAGGGGACAAAAGGAGTGGGGTGCTCAGCCCAACTTTGCCCGCAGACCTGGGCACTGCTCAGTGCCTTTGTGCAGCTGTGTCACACCTCCACCACGCTAGCTGAGAAGACCTGGATCCAGCTGTTCCCCAGACTGTGGAAAATCCTCTCTGACAGACAGCAGCACGTGAGTGTGTTCTCAGCCCTGCTCTGGAGTCGAGGTGGAGTGTTTGGGAAGGATCCTGGCAGCATGCAGTCCGCAGTTTCAAAGGAGGAATCTACACTCTGTGATCTAGCAGTGAACCCTGAGAGCTGCGAGAGAGGCAGTGCCTGGCAGTGTTTGAGCTGACCCCTAAACCCACGTGTTATCTGGTTGCAGGCTCTGGCAGGGGAGATCAGCCCGTTCCTGTGCAGCGGCGGCCACCAGGTACAGCATGACTGTCAGCCCAGTGCGCTGAACTGCTTTGTGGAGGCTATGTCCCAGTGCGTGCCCCCAATCCCCATCAGGCTTTGCGTCCTCAAGTACCTGGGCAAGACGCACAACCTGTGGCTGCGGTCCACACTCATGCTGGAGCACCAGGCCTTCGAGAAGGGCCTGAGCCTGCAGATGAAGCCGAAGCAGACGGGCGAGTTCTATGAGCAGGAGTGCATCACGCCGCCCCAGCAGGTGTGTCGGTTGTATCTTCCTTGATGGGGGCATTGCACTTGGAACTCAGAACCATGGCATTGTCCTGTTGGACAGCCATGGTTCTGGGGTCACATGTGCTTAGGCCCATGGTGTGTGCTTTTCAGGAGATCCTGGATTCCCTTGCCGAGCTCTACTCCCTGCTGCAGGAGGACATGTGGGCTGGCCTGTGGCAGAAGCGCTGCAAGTACTCGGAGACGGCCACAGCCATCGCTTATGAGCAGCAGGGCTTCTTTGAAAGGTGTCCGTGGTGGGCGGGGCGGCAGGTGGTGCAGTCTCTGATGGCTGTTGAGTCACTTTCTCAACAGAGTGTCCTCGGCTCAGGGCTCACAGTTTGAAGCGTTCAAGTCCTGCCCTTAGGTGATGGCCCGAGATGGAGCTCCAGCCCTGCCAGTTGCGGGCATTTGCAGGGTAGACCAGCAGAAGAAAGATCTGAATCTGTATGCCTCTCCCTTTCATATAAATAAAACCAAATATGCAATAAATCCTGCACATAAAGGCTCTTTGGTTAAAGTCTCGGTTTTGGAGAAAGTTATATATGACAGTGAGCTGACCTGACCAGCTCTGCACATACCCTGGCCATGCTACAAGTCCTCACTGCCAGGGGAGAAGCATGCAAACCATCCCAAATTCTGTAGCCCTAGATGTTAGTGTGGCTTTTACCACCTGCGGCTGCTGTTTGGTTGGAACCAGAAGGGAGATTGCGTTTGGCCCCTGAGTGTGTGAATCCTCAGATCTGTCTGTTCCCTGAGCATGGGCCACTGTTGAAAACGTGGCACTCAGCAGCAGGACACAGCCTTGGACATACAGGCATGGCGCTGTGCCCCCACCCTGATGAAACCTGAAGAAGTGGTTCTGTCCCATGCCACATGGGGTCTCATGCAGAAGGGTGCAGGGGTCACGTGGTCTGAGAGAGGAGGTACTTCCAGCTCTGTAACCTCACTTGTCCCAAACAGTTGAGCCAAGGCAGTAAAAACAATCAGAAAACAGCTGCAGTTTCTCAGCAGTGGGTTGAGAGCATCTTGTGTTTTTAGGCACAGGAGTCATATGAAAAGGCAATGGATAAAGCCAAGAAGGAACACGAGCGGAGTAACACATCCCCGCCGTCTTCCCCGAGTACCAGCTCTGGGAGGACCACTGGATCCGGTGAGCTGCGGTCCACTGTGACAGTCGTGGGAGACCTTCTCAGAGGGGACTGCTCTCTGGCCGCACACAAGGAGCAGGAGTCAGCCACAGCTACAATGCTGCAGGCTCCTAGGCTCTCACTGGGGGTGGGCTGCTTGGGCTGCTGGAAGCAGGTGGGTCCCTGCAGTGGGATCTCTGCCCAGCACCCGTGCTGTGCCTGCTGTGTCTTCCCTAGGAGGGAAACAGGCTGTGTAACATCCTGTCCTCTCCCCCTTGGACTTGAGCCACCACATCCCCATCCAGGGGCCTGAATTCGCTTCTCACTGCAGCCCCCAGCTTAGGATGACCCTGTGAGGAAACGGGGTGGCTCTAGTGGGTGGGTTTCTGCTTGCCCACATGGAGACCCAGACTGTGTTCCAGTCTCTGGCTTCAGCCCCCCTTGGCATCACATGTGTCTGGGCAGTGAACCTGAGGGTAGAAAGTCCCCTCCGTCCAGTAAATGGAGAACCCCACCCAGCAACATGGCTGCACCTGTGAGTTGAGAACTGAGACCTTCTTTCCCTGACTACCTGAACTCACAGGTGCTCGAAAGAGTTGAACCAGTGGGAGGCCTTGACGGAGTATGGCCAGTCCAAAGGACACATCAACCCCTACCTGGTCCTGGAGTGCGCATGGCGTGTGTCCAACTGGACTGCCATGAAGGAGGCACTGGTGCAGGTGAGACACCCTCTCCCTGCCCCCTGGCGTGGAAGCAACAAGGCTGGGGTGGCCTGTGGCCACCTGCATTCCCTTGACTGCAGAGCCAGTGTCTGCTGGGAGTTTCTGTTCCTTCAGAGCAGGCCTAGACTGAGCTCTAGGAAGCAGACACCTGTCCTGAGTCTGACCCCCATAGACACCACGGTTGGGTCCTCGTTCAGTTATGATGCCCTGTGTTGCTGTGGTGGCCTGTCAGGTGGGGCCATCAGAGGAACAAGGTGGCAGAAACACTACTGGAACCCAGGCACAGGCTGGGCTCCCGGGAGCTGCAGGCAGTCGGCAGAAGCCTCTTGTGCGAGGTGAAGCGCCCTGTGCGTGTGACCCACCTGCTGAGAGGTCAGTGAGAGTGAGGTTCAGCTGTACTTTGCTTTCTTGTCAGTTTTCCCCAGGAATGAATGCATTGTGGGAGGCTGGGGCTCAGCGCATCCTTCTCAGTTACCGAGGCACTGACGCTGTGTGGGGGCGCTGGCATGACGTGACGCTGTTTTCTCTGAGGACCCCCAGCCTGCCTGGCATGCCTGCTCTGTTTTTCCATTCTTCTGCCCCTGGGTCCACCCAGCGTTTCCACATATCCAGGAGCACTCTTGGGCACTTCTGTTTCATCCCTGGGTGGGAGTTCCATCCAAGTTGTCTGAAGAATTCAGAGGAAGTACAGATACTTCTAAGATTGTCTTCTGGGATTTCTCCCAGTGCCTTTGCATCCAGGTGATTTCCCACTGCCTCCTTGTCGGCCCCTTCCTGGTCATCTGTGTGGTGCTGTCATTGTGGAGGTCAAGGGCAGGAAAGGCTGTCACCATCTCCTGCTTCAGTGGAGGGTGTACAAGTGGCTGAAGAGCAGTGACACACTGGGCCGGGGTGGGCTCCCTCACCTCGAGCCTCAGCAGTGACACACTGGGCCGGGGTGGGCTCCCTCACCTCGAGCCTCAGCAGTGACACACTGGGCCGGGGTGGGCTCCGTCAGCTCGAGCCTCAGCAGTGACACACTGGGCCGGGGTGGGCTCCCTCACCTCAAGCCTCAGGTGCTGGCTTGTGTTGCAGCGGCCATGCATAGTTCTTATGCAATGTAGAGTGCTGGGCAACAGAGATGTGGGACAGTGTTACCTGCAGGTGCAAAAGGGCCCAAGGCTGGACTTGCACCCCAGGGTCTGAGAGGGTGCCTGTTGGCCAAAGGCGGGTGGGGAAAGTGTGTGTGTCAGCGCTTCTCACTGTCCCTCAGGCTGACCAGTAAGCTGACCTGGCCGGCTCTGCACATACCCTGGTCACTGCCAGGGGAGAAGCATGCAAACAGTGTGCAGTCAGTGAGCCTCATGCTGCCTTGACTGGCAGTGGCTGTGTGCTGCTGTTGCTGTGTGGCTTGGCATGACTCCTTTGCTAGTGTCTTTCCATGAGGGGAAAGTGCAGGTGCTGCCTCTGTTCCTGGGGTCCTGGCAGGGACGGTGGTGATGAGCAGGATCCTGGGGCTGTTGAATCGCATCGCAGTGCCGCAGGGGACATACAGTTGGTGTGCGGTGATGCTGGCCCAGCCACTGGGGGAGGGGGTTGGAATGTCTGAGTATCCTCACTGTTGCAGTCAGGTAGTGGTTGGGGGGAGAGCGGGGTTGTGCTGTGTCAGAAACTCAACCTGTTCTATAATCTGTGGTTTTGGGGTCCCCTGTGCCCCCGAGGGTGCCACTGGAGGTGCTTTTCTTTTTTTTTTTCTTGAAAATACTCCTTTTATTAGTGAAAAAAACTTAGAAAGAAATGCACACACTGTGTGTTTGTATTGCAAGAACACAATGCAAGGTGCTGTTATGAAACTAAAGCACAAAAACTATGAAAACAATGTGCAAAAGATATGAGATGAAAAAGCAACAGCCTGGAAGCAAAGACCAAATCTTAACCAGAATCCCTTCTTTAAAATACAGATTTTTTTCCCCTATAAATTGTAATTAACAGAATGAATTTTCAGTGAGTGCAATAAAATTGCTTGAGTGTAACAATAACACGTACCAAACACAGCGTTTCTGTTTTTTTTGGGGGGGGGAATACATTATTTCTTTGCATTTTATTACATTTGATTATTATTATTATCATTTTATGATACAGTTCCATAAGCTCTAGGTATTTCCTTTATCCCAGCCCCAATTCAATCCCCCCCCGCTTAGTTCTTCTATATCATTACTAAAGTATAGTTCTTCATACACAGTCATATGTCCATCATTGTGGGCATGGACAGTGGCAGAGTCCAGCATCCTATTGTCAAGCTATAGTAAACAGTTTCATTGTAAGTCCATCTTTGTCTGGAAGTAGAAATGCATGCTGCATTGTATCCTCACATCTGGATATGTTAGTTTCCATTTCACAGTTACTGTACATTCCCTCAAATGAAAAGTCATAATACAAAATCAACAATACAAAGTTGGGCTGAGAGCCGTGGCCTAGTGGCTAAAGTCCTCTCCTTGAATGCGCCCCGAGATCCCATATGGGCACCAATTCTAATCCCAGCAGCTCCACTTCCCATCCAGCTCCCTGCTTGTGGCCTGGGAAAGCAGTCGAGGATGGCCCAAAGCCTTGGGACCCTGCACCCACGTGGGAGACCCGGAAGAGGTTCCAGGTTCCGGGCTTCGAATCGCTGCGCACCGGCTGTTGCAGCAGATGGAAGATCTTCCTCTCTGTTTGTCCTCCTCTCTGTATATCTGACTTTGTAATAAAATAAATAAATATTCAAAAAAACAATAGAAAGAAAAATACAAATTTACAATGCCATGAAGTCAAATAACACGTTACTAAATATGACAAGAACCATTACACAGTTACTACACATCCCCTTAAATGAGGAGCCACAAAACAAAATCAACATCAGGGAGAAAAAAATTAGCAACACCATGAAGTTCAATAATATGCTTCTAAATGACTATCATGTAGTTGAGGAAATGAAAGTCAAGAACCTTCTTGAAGAAAATGATGCTACTCTATGATCTATGAGTCATTGAATGATTTAATCAAAAGAAAATGTTTTAAAGAGATGAAACTAACCGAAAACATCAAATCCCATGCGA
Source organism: Ochotona princeps (assembly GCF_030435755.1). Lineage (NCBI taxonomy): Eukaryota > Metazoa > Chordata > Mammalia > Lagomorpha > Ochotonidae > Ochotona > Ochotona princeps. Next base: position 127,377,299 of record NC_080833.1, read on the forward strand.
TATAGTTTCCGCTGATTTTTTGTGGTTTAGTGTGTCTCTTCTAGATAACAAATAGATGAGTTTTGTTTATTAATCCAGTGCACTAATCTATGACGTTTGAGCTTAAGCCATTTACATTCAGAGTTTAATATACATGGGTGGTACTTTGGTCCTGTCCTTTTAGGAATGGGTGTTCATTGGTTTAGTGTTCTCTTGTCATTCTCCTGGGATGTTCTTCCCATTTGCCTTTGGTTTTGTTGGGTGCTATTCCTCTTCTCTGTCAAGAGAATATCTTGAAGTATCATTTGTATGGCAGGTTTAGAAGAGGCAAATTCTTTTAACTTTTCTTCACTGTGGAAGAATTTTATTTCATTTTCCAAGACAAAGAAAGCTTTGCTGAATATGTTATCCTAGGCCGACAATTTTTTCTTTTAGAATCTGGAATATGTGACTCCATTTTCTTCTTGCCTGTAGAGTTTCCTGTGAGAGGTGTCCTGTGAGTTTGATTGGCATTCCTTTATATGTCAGCTGATTTTTTTCATGTGCACATATAAGGATCTTTTCCTTATGTTCGATTAAAGAGAGCTTGAAGATCATGAGTCTTGGTGAAGATCTCTTTTGGTCAAGCCTGTCAGGAGTTCTGTGCCTCTCCTAGATGTTGTTTCCAAATTCTTTCTCTAGATTAGGGAAATTTTTCTTTATGATTTCATTAAGTATATTTGTAAAACCAGTTTCTCTTTCTGCACCTTCTGGGACTCCCATAACTTTTTTTTTTAAGATTTATTTATTTTGGGGAGTGGGAGGGTTGTCCTGGGACTCTGAGAAGTGGATCTGGACCTCCTCAGCGTGCCATGCGGCTGGAGTGGGGGAGGAGCTAGGAGCACCCGGGCGGAGGCCTGAGCGTCTCAACCCCTGGGCAGTCATGCTGCCCTGGCTGCTCGGGTTCCGCGCCACGATTCCAGCCTAGCACAGCCAGGCTTACCACCATGTACGTACGTACATGGGGTGAGTGGATTGTGGGCGGCTTCCTGATTTGCTGGAATCCTGGTTTGATGTCCCTCTTTTGGTATTGGGGGGGTTGTCCCGGGACTCTGAGAAGCAGATCTGGACCTCCTCAGTGCACCATGCGGCTGGAGTAGGGGAGGAGCTAGGAGGACCTGGGTGGAGGCCTGAGCGTATCAACACCTGGGCAGCCATGCTGCCCGGGGTGCTTGGGTTCCCCGACACGATTCCAGCCTAGCACAGCCTGGCTTACCACCACATACGTACGTACATTGGGTGAGCTGATTGCAGTCAGCCAGTGCGCCATTTGGTGCCAGGCTGTGCCTGCTGGCCGCCCAGCCAGGAAATTCTGGAATTTGATTTCTTTGATATGCTACATGAGTCGCTCCATGCTGAACCCACAGTTCTCTGAGAATGTGTATTAGTCCTTAAGATTCTCAATGGCAGTAAATCTTCCTCTGAAGAACCTGTAGTCACTTTATAGTGCAGATTACCAACACCAGTTCCTTCAAAAGCAAAATTCCGGGCTTGTCCAGCAGGATACCCCATTACCTGATAGGAGGAGGGATCAGCAGAGGGGTCACAGAAGGCAAGACCATGACATTGTCTGGCATTCGAGAACCATACTCGGGGCTAGAATGTGTCAGGTATGTGTGGACCAATCCCTGTGCAAACTCTGACCCCACTGGATGGTTTAGAAGGGCCGGTAGAGTCTATGCAGGAGGCATGACAGTCTATGGGGCGCACTGGGCTGACCCAGAGCAACCTCTGGCATACTTAACACTGGCTGGGAACAGGCCTGCTTGGGGAGCTTGGGGGAGGCCTTGGCTAGGTGGAGGTTACCACTAAAGGGCGCAGGAACTGGAAGGAGACTGAGTTCTGGTCGGGTCACAGTTGTAATCCCTTGGCACAAACAAGGATTCGGACTTGACGCACCATGCCGGGTTTGACCGCAACACAGTTTGGTGCTCTGGAGGACCAGGGTAGATGTAGGACGGACTCGGCTAGGTTTCAACACCAACTGAGCCATATATGAGCTATCTGTGGGTATGGTCGAGCCGTGGCTGGGCTGAAACTCAACAGCAGGAACCAGAATGGGTTGAAGAGCGGTGCTGGCCAAAGGACCTGCTGGTATGCGTGAAGCCTGACACCAGGAAGTGGTCTGATGGAGGAATCTGAACAGTTCCTCTGACAGGACACTGACCCTAGAAATAAACGCAGGAAGTATGGAGGTAAACAACCCAGAAGAGGCTTTGGAAAGTGACCCACTGGCATACATTTGGCTCGGGTTGGGGGCAGACCAGGCTGAGTCGGTTTACGTCATCCACTGGCAAATCTGAGCGCTGGAACTGTGTAGGGGCCTGGCCAGGTTTGTTTGCGATAAAAATAGTACAACACACCAAATGCCAAGGTGAAATGGCCTGTGCCAATAGGGAATGCAGCACCCAACCAGCACACCTCCCACTGGTTTAGGTGAGGGATGAGTGTGTGATGGGCAGAGCCAGGAAGAGCTGCAATACTCATTGGTTCCAATGGAGGTCAGGGCTGAGAATAGAACCAACCCGGGGGTTACAACCACCAGCTGATCGGAGTGATGGACTGTGGCGGGCACTGTGCTTAATAGTAGTGCATGTAGGAGCCTGGACTGGGAACACCTCAAAGTTTCTTTGGGGATTCCCCTGAACAAAATGGAGGAATCAAAACATTAACCGAGAAAAGATAGAAGATGGAGTAGATCAATCAACCACCTTAGCTATATGTTTTCAGCGAAAAACTGGACAAGGGGAAACTCTAAGATGGACTATGTCAATCAGTGGACTCTGCACCAGTCTCATCATACCTGGATTGTTGCGGATGATATGTTGGAGCTTCTAATTGATCGAGGTGACGCTCTGCTGGATCTGCCTTTAAGCCTGAGAGGGCCTCCCTAAGAGGCCGTTGAACTTGACTGGACAAGTGGGATGCTGGACTCTGTATGGTGTGAGCTTTTAATTAGGGAATCTCAACAGAACTTGAGCTGTGGTTATGCATCAAGGTGAAGGAACTCACCATGGGGGAAAGATTTGGGGTGAAGGGGGGAGAATCCAAGAACCTATGAAATTGTGTCATGTAATACAATGTAATTAATGAATAAATGAATAGAAAAAAAAGATTCATTTATTTTTTGTGGAAGGTCAGATATACAGAGAGGAAAACCTTCCATCCGATGATTCATTCCCCAAGTGACCACAATGGCTGCTGCTGCTGTGCCAGTCCGAACCTGGGAACCTGGAACATCTTCCAGGTCTCCCGCATGGGTGCAGGGTCCCAAGACTTTGGGCCATCCTCGACTGCTTTCCCAGGCCACAAGCAGGGAGCTGGATGGGAAGCGGAGCTGCCGGGATTAGAACTGGCGCCCATATGGGATCCCGGGGAGCATTCAAGGAGAGGACTTTAGCCACTAGGCCATGGCTCTGGGCCCATCCCATAACTCTTATATTTGACCTCTTAATAGTGTCTTTCATTTCTTGAATACTTTTTTTGGCCTGATTCAGCTCTGCTTCCAGCTTTTTGTTTGCTTCTCCCTGATGACAGGAAAATCTTCCAATTCTGAGATTCTTTCTTCTGCTTGCTTCATTCTATTTTGGAGACTCTCCACTTTTCTTTTAATTTGCTCTACTGTGTTCTTAATTTCTGATATGTCAGCCTTGATTTGCTTTATTGCTTCCTTAAATTCTTTGAACTGTTGTATGTGCTTCTCATTGTTGATCAGAAGCTTTGAAATGAATTTTATGAATTCTGTATCCCCCATTTTCTTGATGTCTTCCTCAGTTAACTCTGAGGTTGGCAAAAGGTTTTGCTCCTTTGCAAGGGAGTTTTCAGTACTATTCATTGTGCCTTTGTCTCTTCTTTTGCTCTTAGTCATTGTACTTCTGGTTAGCAGAGTCTTCTCCTTGGAGTAGGTTTCTAAGCTCTCTCACCCACAGGTCTACAGTTCGATTTTACTTATTGCAGTTAGTACACAACTCTTTGCTTGCAGCCAATTGTGCTACTCCCTCCAGCGAGTTCCAGGTCTGGGTTCTTGTCTTAGATTTCCACCAAGAACTCCGTAGCCCCAACTCCTGGCTCCCCACTTTCCACCTCCTGTGATACCATAGTGAGGTTGCACCATTGTCTCTGCAACCTTTCTCCTACTTTCAGTTGGAGCAGGTCCCAGGATTAGGGAGACACCAGGTATCCTATTTAGCTAGGTTGTTGGTGGCACTGATCTTGCTGGGACCTGTTGGACGTCTGGCCTGGGTGCCACACGGACCTATTTTGATTCATAGAATTCAAAGTCAGTATTATTTTGATTCATAGAATTCAAAGTCAGTATTATTTTCTGCAGTTCACGGAACTCAGTGAGTTCTTGCGAGCTCAGCACATGCGCAGTCCATTGTTGTCCCTTGCAGTCCTAACGTTTTTGCCACAGTGTACAAAATGGCACCTGACGTGCCCCTACTGGATTTCTTGATCTGCTGGCCATCAGATCTGAGGGCTACCCAGACCTGTCTTGGGTGGAACCTATAGGATGCCATGTTGTTGCAGTTTACCAAGTCAGAAACAAGTTCTCTCCCAGCTCAGCGTATACTTACTCCTTTCCCTTGCTTTTGCCTCTTTAGGCAAAATGGTGCCCAGTTCAGCTCTAGGAGGCTGACTGGGCTATGAAATCCATGCTGTTCTTGCACTTCCCATCTGTGGTCTGCTGCTCTGTCTCTGCTCCTGGTCAAATCAAACGGACCAGCAGGACGGACAGTTCTTTGTCTGGGTTCACCTCCCAATTTCCCAGTGAAAGTGCCTTCCCACCTGGTTGCTGGTGGAGTTCAGATCACTGTTAGCTGAATGCGGCTGGATTATCAGTGACTGCAACACCACACCCTTGTGTCCACTGCTTTCCTGTGTCTCACAATCTCTAGGTACCCCTCTGTTGCTGTTCTGTCCTTTCCTATCTCCTGGAATGTGTCTTCTCTGCTTCATCCTGATGAACTGTTTCTCCATCTGTTTAAAGGTGTCCTTACCCTGTTCCACCATCTTGATTCTCCCTGGCTAAGTGGCTTGGGGGTCTTCTTTCACCCACACGTCCTGGCATCTGTTCAGTCAGTGCTGTGTTTGAAAGCTTGAGTTTGTCATCACTTACATTTCTAAATGCTTTGAAAGAGAGTGGTAGGATATAGCCGTGTTAAGATGTTTCCTCCAGAAAGGGCTCTCAGAGGGGTCAGTGCTGTGGCACAGCAGACGAAAGCTGCCACCTGTGATGCTGGCAAGCCATATGAGTGCCTGTCCAGGCCTTGGCTGCTGTGCTGCCCACCCACCTCCCTACTAAGGGCTTGGGAAAGCAGCAGAAGATGGCTCAGGTGCTTGGTCCCTGCACCCACATAGGAGATCCAGCCTAGCCCCAGCCCTTGTGCCCATATATGGATGAATCCAGTGCAAACAAGATCTCTCCCGCGTCTTTCAAATAAACATTTTTTCAAGTTGAGAGTGAGTGGCTCTCGGGGCAGGAGTGAAGCCTGTGTGTGCACATGGCCCCATGCCCCAGGGACAGCAGCACTGGGGCCAGGCTTGTCACCTTCACAGCAGAGAACCAGCATCCAGGAGCCATCTCCTAGTGGATAACAATGCCTGGCTTTCACGTGACAGTAGTAAGTTCTTTAAACACCTGTGGTTCTTGTAAGCTTTAATTAGTTCCTGAACAAGCTTGATTAATTCCTCAGAGTAACACCGTGAGCTGGAAGCAATTCCGAATTATTCCAGTTCTTTTCATTCTGGAATCGGCGTGTTTCTGGTGCTTTATAAGCACACCAGCTCACTGGAGCAGAGTGATTCTGTTCACTTGGCCTTTCACTTTTCTTTTTGGGGAAACTACCTAATGGCTGGTGTGCCATTAGCAAGAGAAGGAGGAAGAGAAGGATAGGTAGCCTTACATAAGTCAGTCCACTAAGAAAGTCTGTGTTTAGAGCTTGTTTTGTTGTTGTTGTCATTGTTTTGTTTTTCCTCAATTTTTTTTTGTTTTCTTTTTTTTCTAATCTTCAATTTTCTTTTTAATATTGTTTACATAGTTGAGAGTGATGCATGCCCCTGTGGGCTTCTGATGAGGGCGTGAAGGTTCAGGTGTGGAGGAAGGTGAATGGGACACATGTGCGTCTTCGGAGGAGGATGGGGAGAGGGCTGCTCCTTGCTGGTTATGATACATCAGCCCCTGGGGATGGGAGACAGTCCTTTGCTGATGCCCTGGAGACACTGTTGTGGGGTAGAATATTCCAAGGGTGTTACTTCAGTGGTTATGAGAGCCCTGAGATGTTGTTAGTTTTGTTGCTCCCAAGTTGAGAAAATCTTTCCAAGGTCTGCTGGTTGACAGAGTCCACCTAGTGCATCCACAGACCCAGGAGCATGTCCAACCGTATTTCCCACGAGCTGATGGGTGCAGCCCAGCAAGCCTGCCACAGACCCAGTCTTCATGCATAGCAGTGGGTGCTGTGACCTAGTTGTGGTGACCCCTAAAGAGCCTGGTGCCTCTTTATTGCTTTGTATAATTGATGACAAAAAGAGGTCTCTATATTCTTTGACCCTTGCACCGATGAGTGGCCATCACTTCTTGTGTAACGTTTTTTATCTTAGGTGGAAGTAAGCTGCCCGAAAGAAATGGCTTGGAAAGTCAACATGTACCGAGGATACCTGGCCATCTGCCACCCTGAGGAGCAGCAGCTCAGCTTCATCGAGCGCCTGGTCGAGATGGCCAGCAGCCTGGCCATTCGTGAGTGGCGATGGCTGCCCCACGTCATGTCCCACGTACACACACCTCTTCTGCAGGTGAGTGTAGTGCTCCCCACCTGGTCCTTGCTCACATCCAGGCTCATGTCCAGGTTTGTGGCCTGAGCCTTTGTCTTGTCTTTACCTCGTAAGCTCATCCTCAGGAAAAAGAAGGTGGAGCCAAATGCAGAAAGTGCCAAGGCTGAGTCTCCATTGCAGCTTTCAGAAAGACAGTATGAGGCCGCGTGTGTGTAAGGATGTCGTGACCCTGCAGTCCTACTCCTTAGGTTTGGACCTAAGATAAAGTAAAGTGGAGCCACATAAACCTGTACAGGAATGTTTGTAGCACATCGGTCACAGCAGCCAAAATATGGAAGCAAGCTGGAGAAGTCGATGCCTCCACTCGATTTAGCCACAGGAGACCTGAATGCCACATCCACGCTGCAGCATGGTTACCTCAAGAGCATGCTCAGTGAGCCAGTCCTAGAAGGCCACACCTCTCGTGATCTCATTCTTGTGAAATGTCCACAAAAGGACTGGGACAAAGAACAGCAGCCATCAGGGGTCAGGCCTTGAGAATGGAGCATGGCTGCTGGTGGGGGCTCCTTGCGGGGACATGACAACTGTTGTTAGTGGTGATGGCTGCAAGGGCTGGGTAGGGAGTTCAGCACTGGGTATCTAGGGTTTAGGGAGAATAAAACAGACACACTCGTAAGTGGTGCCATTCAGATGGTGCTCGTGAGCCCTCAGAGTCTGCCAGAGCCAAGCTTTAGGGTTTGGACTGGATCGTGGGAAAGGAGGATGAGGCTGGTATTACACACTGGCAACCACAGCGCCATGCAGAGGAGGGAGGAAGAGGAGGAGCAATTTGGGGCTTTCCCATTAGCAAGCATTAGTGCCTGCGCTGTTCTCCATGGAGAAGGCTGCAAAATTGGATTCATGGAAGGCATCATGTTGGGGTGGAGAGCGTGTCATGCGCTGTTGTGACTTTGATGGCGCCACGAACTGAAGCGTGGCCTGAGTGGCGCCCGTGTGCATTGAGGGCGTTCACCTTGGTGTTACACTTGACAGTAGTCAGGTTTCTAGTAATGGTTTGCTTTTCTCCCCCAATTTCCTAGTGATGCTTACTGTGCAACCTCTCTTGTTGGCCACTAGGCAGCCCAGCAAATCATTGAACTGCAGGAAGCTGCTCAAATAAATGCTAGTCTGCAGCCGAGCAACCTGGGCAGGAACAACAGCCTGCACGACATGAAGACGGTGGTGAAGACTTGGAGGAACCGGCTGCCCATCGTGTCAGATGACTTGTCGCACTGGAGCAGCATCTTCATGTGGCGGCAGCACCATTACCAGGGTAAACCGACCTGGTCCGGCATGCATCCATCATGTAATTTCCCAGACGTCCCGCCCCACTGCTGTCATGTCTGTTCCCTTTTGTCTCCTTTGCCCAGGGTTTCTTTGGGCGGTGGGAGGTGGTGGGGGGACTGCCGGGTGGCAGTAGTCACGGGGAGGGCAGAGGACAGAGCTTCTCCCCGAGAGGATTTCTTCCAGGCACTGCCTGTGGCGTCCAGGGCATCGGCTCCTGGCGTTGAAGCTCTGGTCCTGGGGCCTCTCTGTGGTGGCCCCTGCTTTTCTGTCCTTCTGTCTGCTGGTGAAGCTGCCAGCCGGCCTTGGGTTAAGGGGGGCCTTCGTGGTTAGCCCGGTAGGCAGTGTCTTCATGGTTTGCTCCTGAGGTAAAAGCCGAAGAGAAGTCACCGAGGTAGCTGCCGAGCTCTCCCTCCCCTTGAGCTGTGTGTGTTTCATTTGTTATTTAGGCCTCCTCGTGGTGCACTTTGAACGTGTTTGACATGACTCATGCTTCATTTCTTCACCCTCTAGCTATTGTAACTGCTTATGGAAATAGTTCCCAGCATGATCCGTGTTCAAAGAACGCCATGCTTGGGGTTCACGCATCAGCTTCAGCCATCATCCAGTATGGAAAGATCGCCCAGAAACAAGGATTGGTCAATGTGGCTCTGGATATACTAAGTCGCATTCATACCATTCCAACCATTCCCATAGTGGACTGCTTCCAGAAGATTCGACAGCAAGTCAAGTGCTACCTGCAGCTGGCAGGAGTGATGGGCAAAAACGAGTGCATGCAGGTGACAGGACCCTGTCCTGACCCTCACATGGCGATCAGCCGGGGAGCCCCTGCCTCAGAGGATGGGGGTGGGTGGAGGACGGGAACCCACCTGGTTCAGAGGACAAGGGTGAGGACCGTCATCCTGCCTGGTGACGGCCTCAGCATGGCAGGAGGACAGTGGAGGGCAGCCGCTCCTGTGTCTCCCACACTTGCAGGCTGTTGTGGTACACACACAGTGATTGGGTCAGGCAAGCAACAACACGGAACTGTCAGGGGATCGGGTGGACTGGGCTGTGCTCAGAGGAATAGTAATAAAAACAGGAAAGCTGGCTTATGTCTCAGCTTCCGTTTGCTTCTCAGTGGTTCAGGGTAAAAACTGTGTCTACCAACAGATGGGGGAGTTGATGCTGTTATTCATTTACAGTGTACTTACTAAGGCACTGCAGGTGTTCTATGTTATGTCAGTGTTGGGAATTTTTTTTCCTATTCATTTCTTTCTCTTCTGAACAGGGCCTTGAAGTTATTGAGTCTACAAACTTAAAATACTTCACCAAAGAGATGACAGCCGAGTTTTACGCGCTGAAGGGGATGTTTTTGGCCCAGATCAACAAGTATGTGTGTGGCAATGGGGGGGACAATAGTAAAGGCCCTGCCTGGAGGGGGACTTGTCTCATTATGACACAAAGCCCATGTGGGGCCCATGGGGTCAGCTGGAGGTGGGCAGGAGGTGGAGACAGTGCAGGGCATGGCTGCCTAGGTGGTGTCCCTCTGTGGAGGTGGTGGCCTGTCATGGTGTGTGCTGCCTGCTGAGCTGCTGCTGGCCTGCATTCATGTCCTACGCCCCTGCCCTGGAGCACAGCTGATTGCCGTGTTAGCGCAGGAGCCACGTCCAGCCAGCATCAGGTTGTCGGAATCAGTGCTGTGTTGGCACACAGTTGCCCTCCCTGTGGACTGTTGCTGCTGGCTTGGGGCGGCAGAAGTTTTGTGATCCACAGAGCCCATCACAGAACAAGGTTGCCTATCCTGTTGGAGAGAAGTTGGCACCTTGTGGGGAGCAGCTGGAAATCAGATGTTCTTAGCAGGTGCTGCTGGCACACAGCACAGGTGCTGGAGCTCGCGTCACGTGTTCCCCAATACAGGAGGTGTTTTTTGTTTTGTGTGTGTTTGTTTTGTTTTCTAATTATTTATTTTTATTAGAAAGTCAGATTTACAGAGAAAAGGAGGTAGAAGCTCAAAGCTCCCGGCTGGGCCAATCCAGTCAGGAGCCAGGAGCTTCCAGCTTCTTCCAGGTCCTCCATATGGGTGTAGGGTCCCAAGGCCTTGGGTTGTCTGCCATTGCTTTTCCAGGCCATAACCAGGGAGCTTGTTGGAGTGGAGTGGCTGGGATATGAACTGGCGCCCATACGGGATGCTGGCATATGCGAGGCAAGGACTTGAGCCACTAGGCTGCCACTAGCCACCAGGTCCCAGGGATTGTGTGTTTACTTTGCCTTTAAATAAGGGGGCCATATTGTCAAGGTGAGGGTGTTGTGGTATTTTAAGACACTCCCTTTGGAAGTGCGTACTTAGGTGGGTTTGACTTGCTATGTTGTGTGGCCATCTCCACTGACAGGATCCAGAACATTTCCATCATCCTCGAAAGGCAGCTGTGTCTCAGCATTGTTCTGCAGAACTACTAGCCTGCTGGCGATTTGCTTGCTTAGGGCATTTCCTGTAGATAGCATCACCCAAGTGAACATCTCAGCCTGGCAGCTTCCAGTCGGGATGTTTGTGGGGCTTGTCCAAGTTGTGTCACACACAGGAAATGCTCCTTCCCGGAGCTGGGTGACTCTGCGTCGCTCATCTGTGTGTCCAACTACTGTATTAGCTGCACTTGGCATCTGCTAGGAACAGTGCTGCCAGGAGCATTCGTGTCGTTGGCTGGTGAGAGCATTTCCTGTTCTCTCTTGGACGGGACTGCTGGGTCACGGGAGGTATTGGAGGAGCGGCCAGAGCCTCCCATGGTGGTTGCACCAGCTTACGTTCTGGCCAGTGATGCTGGAGCTTTGCAGTTTTAACATTTCCTCACCAGTGCTTGCTTTCTTGCTGTTTGATTTGTAGCCCGTTCTAGTCTCCTTGCGATACTTGCTATGCAAATATTTTCTTTGTGTCTTCTTTTCACCTTCTTGATAGTGTCCTCTAGTACAACAGGTTTTAAATGTTGCTAATGTCCAATTTATATAATTTTTTGGCATCCACTTCTGGTGCCATCTAAGAATTTATGATCAGGACCAGAATTGAGGCATAGCTGGCTTGACTGCCTCCTGCGATGCCAGCATCCCAGGTGGGTGCCGCTTTTGTCCCGACTGCTCCGTTTTGGACCAGCCCCCTGCGGATGCAGGGAGGCAGCAGAAGATGACGCCAGTGTTTGGGCCGCTGTGTTCATGTGGGATATCCGGTTGAAGCTCCTGGCTTCTGCTTGGGTCAGCTTGGCCATTATTGCCATTTAGGGAGTGAATCAGTGGATGAAAGATTGATCTTTCTCTGTCTCTGCCTCTCCATCTCCTCTTTCTGTAACTACCTTTAAATAAATAAATATTGTAAAAATTGTGGTTTAAACTGACGTACCTATTTTGTCAATTTTACTGGTTGAGCTCTTACACTTAGGTCTTTGATCCTTTCTGAGCAGTTTGCATATGGTGTGGGATGCATGTCCCTGTGCGTTGAGTTGTCCTAGCATTTGATGAGTTCATTCGCCCTCCCTTGAGTGGCATCCTTGGTGAAGATCAGTTGACCAGGAGCAGTGGTTGCCTTGCAGTTAGGATGCCCCGTCCCGTACCCGAGTGCCTGGTTTAGTCAGTACCCAGCTCTGCTCCGGACGCTAGCTTGCTCCTGCTGTAGGACTTTGGAAGGCAGTGGCCGATGGTTCTAGTCATTGGGCCTCTGCCATCCACGTCAGAGACGTAGACTGAGTTCTGGTTTTCCAGCTTTAGCTCTCACATTGTGACCATTTTGAGATGAATTAGTAGATAGGAGCTCTTTTTACCAATACATTTCCAAAAAGTTTTTAAAAAGCCCATTGACTGTATATGGATCTATTTCTGGACTCTACCCATTGATCTGCTGTTGGAGTCTTTGGAGTCCCTTACGTTGTTAATTTTTATTTATTTGAGATCTTCTATCTACTGACTTACTTCCAAAATGACTGCCTCGGCCAAGGCTGGGCAAAGCTAAAGCCAGGGACCTGGATCTCAAACCTGGCCTCTCACACTGGCGGTGGAGGCTCTGGGCCTCTCACACTGGCAGTGGAGGCTCTGGGCTCTCACACTGGCAGTGGAGGCTCTGGGCTCTCACACTGGCAGTGGAGGCTCTGGGCTCTCACGTTGGCAATGGAGGCTCTGGGCTTTCACATTGGTGGTGAAGGCTCTGGGCTCTCATGTTGGTGGTAGAGGCTCTGGCCTCTCATTGGTGGAGGCTCTGGCCTCTCATTGGTGGTGGAGGCTCTGGCCTCCCATTTGATGGTGGAGGCACAAGTACTTGTGCTATTATTTGCTGCCTCCCAGGGTGCATGTTAGCAAGAAGCTGGAATGTGAACCAGCCAGGACTCAAACCTAGGCTTCCCCAGCAGTTCTGAACTGCTGTGCCTTACACCCATGCCTTATTTCCATACAGGTTTTCCATTTCTGCATAAAGAGGAGGCGGCCAGTTATAATTGTAATAGGAATTACATTCAATGTATATGTTAACCTAGGGGGTGTCTAGCCATTCGGTGATGCATCTTTCCATTAATTTAATTTCCACTGCTTTCAATATGTTTTAGAGTTGTAACTTCAAGTTCTGCACTTCATGATAAAGTTGTTCCTAAATGGTTTTTTTCCTTTTGATGATCCTGCAAATGGAATTATTTTGGTTTCATTTGCAGACAGCTCATTGATTTTTGTATAAAGATCTTAACAGGTTGCAATCTTATGGCTCCCTTTGTGGATTCTTGAGGGTTTTCTGCATGAAGACTCATGTCATCTACAAGCAGCATTTGACGTCATCTTTTCCAGTTAGGTGCTCTTTGTTTGTATTTCTGGCCCAGCTGTCCTGGGCACTGTGTTTGAGTGCTGTTGAATTGGCTGATGAGCTTCTTGCCTTTCCTGCGTCTTGGCGCAGAGCATTCAGTCCTCGCTGGTGAGTGTGCTGTCAGCTGGGAGCTGTGCTTTCTCTGGTGTTCAGTTTTGCCGGGCGGCTCTGTGTGTGTCAGGTCTCTGTGGACTTTTTTCCTTTGTCTTGTTAATGTGGTGTGTCACATGTCTTTTCTCCTGTAGGATGGACTCCCGGGTGGCACGGACACCCTTGGAGTTGGCCTGCTGCTGGCTGTGGCCGAGGGCCAGCTTCTATTGTTACATCATGTTTTTTGATGTCCTGGCCTTAGCTTGTCACATTGTTGGTGGGATAATAAAATGCTGTAACTGCTGTGGAAAACAGGCTGGCAGTTCCATATCAAAGCCAACGCAGCCAAAAGGCCAGGAGCGGCCACTTGAGCAGGCAGGGTTGAATTTACAGTGGGCAGCCTGTGCAAGCACATATGAGTTATGTACACAGTGGAAACATTGCAAAGGTGTGTTCAGTCCCTGCACTGACCTGGCTTGTGGGACGTGCAGTCCAGCTTCATGCAGAATGTGTCTCCCGGCAGGTCTGAGGAAGCCAACAAGGCCTTCTCAGCAGCCGTGCAGATGCTTGACGTGCTGGTGAAGGCGTGGGCCATGTGGGGCGCCTACCTAGAGAACATCTTCGTGAAGGAGCGCCAGCTGCATCTCGGGGTGTCTGCCATCACCTGTTACCTGCATGCCTGTCGCCATCAGAATGAGAGCAAGTCAAGGCAATACCTGGCCAAGGTGAGGCCACGGGTGTGCAGCCGCCGATTCATGCTGGGCATGAGGTTCGGTTCCAGCCTCATCCTGTCACTCTTGAGGTACCTTTCCAGCTGCTTGTAAGGCTGAGGTGCCAAAGGTCGCATTTCTCGGGGCTCCTGGGCTGAACCATGGGTCACTGCGGGTAGACCAGCACCCCAGAGGGCAGCTGGCGACCTGCAGTGAGCTGCTGTCCTTGCTGCTCATGGGGGGGTCTCCGCCCTGAGCCTTGGGCATACATAAAACTTAGAAGAATTCTTGCAGAACACATAAGAATAAGTTGTTATTTTCTATGTTGCTCACAACAGGCTTGGCTTTTTAGGATTCCTTAATTTAACATGAAAATTTGCAACATGCCTAAGCACCTGGTGGTTACAACCAGCCATAGACAAGCCAGCTGACATGGAAATGCTATCTAAACACTGCCACTGTTTCTGACATCAGTGGACCCCGGGGTACCAGCATGTGGCCTGCCTGGTGGTAGGGACCCCATCCTCTCAGATTCTTAGCAGAAACCTGTCTTGCTGGTTGAGGGCACACATATGGAAGATGCGCATGCTGGCAGTCCTGGTCCCCTGTCCCTTTCTTCCTGGTTGCCAAGGCCTGCCGCTCACTGGCAGACTGGCTCCATCACTAACTCTCGTCAAAGCCAAACCAAGGGGTTAGGGGAGCCCAGTGCAGTAGCTCACTCCTTTCCCTTTAAGCACTGGGATCCCATGTGCTTGAAGGGGATCCTGCATGGCTGTAGATGGGGGCCTGGGCACTCGGGCCATATTTCACTGCTTTCCCAAGTGTTCCAGCAGGGAGTAGAAATGGAGTTGGAGCAGTCAGGACTAGAACACTGCAATGTGGGGTGGCGGCATCAGTAGTAGGGGCTTAACCCACTGTGCTGCAGGGCCAGCATTGTGCTGACCAGTGGTGCCACCTCGCTGGAGTTCCCGTGTTGGAACACAGGCCCCTGGATTGAAGTTCTCAGAACAGCCATTCAACTCCAAGCCTTTCCTCCATTCTTCCTTTCCTAGGTGCTGTGGCTTTTGAGTTTTGATGATGACAAAAACACCCTGGCAGACACCATGGACAAGTATTGGATTGGGGTGCCTCCCATCCAGTGGCTGGCCTGGATCCCCCAGCTGCTTACCTGCCTGGTGGGCTCCGAGGGCAAGCTGCTTCTGAACCTCATCAGCCAGGTCTGTGGACCAGATCCAAGCTGTGTCTTTGCTTTGAGCTCTTTTTTTTTCCAGAAAGCAGATTTGAATACTCAAAGTGTTAAAAAATAAATCCAAGAGCTGGGAAGATTGAAGGTATTTAGAGCTCTGTTAATAGAGACCATACAGAAAAATAACTACAGAATGTGTCAGCGTTGAAGGGAAATACAAAGTATTGAAGGTGTGATTTGTCTCTTGCATGTGCTGCACGAGCTCTTGCCAGAGGAGGGTAAGACTGGCAGTGCTGTGTGGCAGAGCAGGATTCCACGGCTGACTGCTGCCCTGTGCCGGTGCACGTCCGAATCAGCCTGCAGTCAGCAGCTTTTGTACCTGGCACACAGCTCAGCCCTGGCATGGGGCTGAGGGATCTGGCGGGCCTGGCTCCCGAAGAGAGACTGTCCCATCTTCCTTGGAGAGCAGTTCCAGAGTGTGTGTGCCTGTGTAAAGGCCGAGGGACACCGCAGTGGGAACTGCGATGCCATCAGGACGGGTCCTGCCAGTGTGTTGGCCTCGGAGTCGCCAAGCAGCGCCTGACTGCCCCGCAGCACCACACACTCACCCAGAGTACAGCCAATGCCTGTGCTGGTAGCTTGCTGTGGTTCAGCTGTCAGGATGTGGAGTCCATCTGTTTCCTGTGCTCACTTCTCTCACGTCTCCTGGTGCACGTTCACTGGCTGCCCGGTAGTGGTGGGGAAGGATTGGGGATGTGTGGCCGTCTTCTCAGGCCCCACGTGGTCTCCCTTTACCCTCCTGTACAGGGCCATCACTGCTGATGGAACTACCAGTCAGCATAGCTCACGCCTGCAGGGAACTGTTTCTCATAGAAAGATGAGCTTGTCTGTGGCTTTTGTTTGCCTGAGGAATATCCAGGTACCTTCCTCAGGCATTTCTATCTCCAGTGAGGAGATGGAAAATTCTGCTGGGTTGATGAGATAGAAATGGTAGCCTGGCATGGGTCTCCAGGCTGTGTGTTGGGTTGTTGCTGCAGCACCTGCTTCCTTGTACAGGCAGACCTGGCAGCTGTTGGGGGGAGCAGTGCTGTTGACAGCCTGTGTCTCTGTGCAGATTGGACGTGTGTACCCCCAAGCCGTCTACTTCCCCATCCGGACCCTGTAGCTGACCCTGAAAATAGAGCAGCGGGAGCGCTATAAGAGCGGTAAGTCCTGGGAGCGGGCCTCCTGCACGGGGGCTGCTGGGGACACCCTGGCCCACGAGGGACACGGGGGTCGTGAGGGAGCCTCTGCCCTAACGTGTCAGGCTGCTCTTCCTCCACCCAAGCTACCGAGCCATGCCTAGAGAGCTGGATGGAGTCCGCCTGCCCCAGCGCTCTCAGTGCGTCCCTGTGGGCGCAGTGCAGTGCCTGTCGCTGTGCGTGCTGCTCAGGGTTAAGGAGCATCTTCAGCTGTGTGGTCAGTCAGCATTACCAGTTGTTTGTGAACAGTGACTTGAGACGCAGGCTTGGAGTCTGTGGAATGGCCCTAGAGTGTGTGCAGAACGACTTGTTTGGTGTCATCTACACATTGAACGCAGTGCCCGCCTGCTTCACAGGGCGTAGATGCCCACAAGCATGGCCTGCAGGTGCCTGTAGAGTGGGGTGGACTAGGGATGCATGGCCCATTTCAGACTCAGCCTAGGCTCTGCCTGGCCAGAGCCGTGAGCTAACGCTAGACTGACGGGCACTAAGGGTCTTATAGTGTGTTTCTCATGAAGAAAGTGACTTTTTCTCAAAGTATCTTTACTGTATGATTTGGCTCTTCTGGATGGAAAAAAATGTAGCCTTACTTAACTGCTCTGATCTTCAGCAGTCAAGAATTTTCCCAACATTTCATTTTTAAAATGACTTGAGGAGACTTGTTGTAGGAGGCTAAGAAGGTGCTCAGAGTGACCCCCTGCCCCTCCCCGGACTCGTCACTGTCCTCTGTGTCACATCTGCTTTCTTTCCATGAACTTAATCCTCTGGAGGCAGGTAGCAGACGGCTGCATCCTCCATCCCTGAGTCCCTCTGCGCACCTGTCCTTAACGCAGCCCCTGGGGCCAGGGCTGGTGATGACTCCCACACCGGCAGGGACCGGCGTTCCTTGGCCAGAGGCATCTGTGTAGCCCTGAGCTCCGGCGTGGGTCGGTTCTGTGCTGACATTGGCGTTGTGTGTGTTGCTCTCAGATTCTGGACAGCAGCAGCCAAGTTCAGAGGGTAACCAGTCCCATTCTGCATCAGATCCAGGGCCCATAAGAGCAACAGCACCAATGTGGCGCTGCAGCTGAATCATGCACATGCAGTGAGAGCTCCACCGCACCCTTCTGTCTCCCTGGAAGGCATTGTCGATCAGATGGTCTGGTTCCGAGAAAACTGGCACAAGGAGGTACGCTCTTGCCCGAGAACTGCGTGTATCCTTCTGTGTGCTCATATGGCCCTGTGCTCTTTGCATGACGCCTTGTTGAATTTAGCCTTAGACTAGGCAAGTCGTGTCTGCTAGAAGCAGGAGACAGAAGAAGGGGGCAAAACTGAGAAAGCCGGGTCTTGCTGTTAAACACTGACTCGGGTCACCGCTGTGGTCACAGTTACCTGAGCGGGCATGTGAACGCACTTTCCAATGGTGGGACTTGGTGTCCTGCGGGTCTTTGCAGCAGCTGGGCCACCTCCTTGCTGGCATTGTCTGGCTGCTGATAGAAAGTTGTATGCCGAGGCCCAGCTGTTTGTGTCCTTGGTTTGCCTGGCAGCCCCACGTACTAGTGGGCTGTGCGGTAATGTGAACCTCCAGGGTGTGCAGCACCCAACAATGAGACTTGGCCTCTTCTGGGTTCCGAGTGGGTCTAGAAAGAGCCCAGGTGGGGAGGGGCCGGCTACTGTCTGGGACAGAGGCTCCGCCTCCACGTGACTCCACCCCTTGTACCCCAGGTCCTCCCGCAGCTGCAGCAGGGCCTGGCCAAGTGCTACTCGGTGGCATTTGAGAAGAGCCGAGCTGTGTCTGATGCCAAAATCACCCCCTACACACTCAACTTCGTCAAGAAGCTGGTGAGCACATTTGGGGTGGGCCTGGAGAACGTGTCCAACATGTCCACTATGTTCTCCAGTGCCGCCTCTGAGTGTCTGGCCAGGCGGGCACAGGCCACTGCCCAGGACCCCGTCTTCCAGAAGCTCAAGGGCTAGTTCATGACCGGTGGGTCCTGCTGCCTGTTTCCTGGGATGGGGAGCATTTGTGTAGTTAGCAACTCGGTGGGTCATAACGGCTCTGTGTCCTGTGAGCCTCTGTGGGAAGGACCAGCTTCAGAACCCAGGCCACAAGCGTGCCTGAGCCCGCCTGCTGCTGCGTCTGCCACAGGAGGTGCCAGCTGGAAATGGGGCTCAGGAGCCAGCAGGGGCTCAGGCCCAGCTGCCCTCCCCTTCCTGGGACCCTGCCTTCGGTTGATTTGGAAGGGAGCATCAGAAGGTGAGGTGATGGGATTTAATGCTACAGGACCCGGAGCGGCCATGCATCCTGGTAGCAAACTGAGACGGTGTTTGTTTTCCTGCCTTGGTCATTAGTCGAGGCAGCGTGTTCCCCAGACCCCATGCGAGCTGAGTGCTGCGTCTGCCTGGTATTGTATGGCCCAAGTGTCTTGATATGTCACATTGGGGGATTCCTCCCCACCCAGGGCATGCACGTCTACACACACACACACACACACGAGTTATTACCATGTGAAAACATTTGTGCAGCACAGTTTCCCAGGGTTAAAACATTTCAGTTTAATTACTGCTTTTGTAACCTTGTTTAAACATCTTTAAAACTCTTTTCTTGCTGATGGGTTATTCCTTGGAATAGGGGTGGTTCCCATCTGTAGAAAACATGTTGTTTTAAGATTTAGTATTTGTTTTGAAAGTCAGAGTTAGGGAGAGACAGAGATCCTCCACCTGTTGCTTCACCCCTCAGATAGCCACAATGGTCACGTTGGCCAGGGCTAGACCAGGCACTTCATCTAAGTCTCCTGTGTGGGTGAACGGGCCCAGGGACTTGCTACCCTCTGCTGCTTTTCACAGGGCTTTAGCAGGGAAGTGGATCAGTGGTGGAACAGCTGAGACTCAAACTGGAACCCGTACGAGATGCCAACCTCAGAGGCAGCAGATTTACCCCATATACCACAACATTGACCCAGATAGTGTATCTTTTAAAAAGACTCACTGTGTTTTCTTAACACAGTTAAGAACATCTGCTAAATAGGTTGAAGTAATACAAAGTGGAAATTCCCCTTAGCCACAAGAGACTCCAGTGTCAAGGAGGCTCCACCTGCCAGCCTCATGTTCCCCAGAACTGGGCTCCAGAGTGGACATTGACCACAGTCACCCCAAGAGCTTCAGCCTGGGTGGGGAGCTGGGGGCATGCAAGCACACAGGGCTATATGTGCCCTGTGGCTTCTCTTGATAAGCCCAGTAGCCTGCAGGAGGGAGGAGGGCCTGGGCCTGTGGGCGTCGCCTCTGAAACAAACACTGAGCAAATGAGGGTGCAGGAGGTGAGGGCACTGGATGGGGTGCTGGAGGGACACGGGAACCCCCATGGTGGTCTCATGGCTGCCGCATTTCCTGAATGTCACACACTTGTCCCTCCGGGGTCCCTACAGTGGTCAGGAGCATCCCGACTCTTGACCCCTTACTGTGCATTGGGGAGAGAGTCGACTGAGGTTTTTAATTGAAGATGCATTTTAATATTGACTTCTCTCTTACAGATTTTGACTTCAGTGTTCCGGGTTCCATGAAGCTTCATAATCTGATCTCTGAGTTGAAAAAGTAGATCAAGATCCTGGAGGCCAAAACCAAGCAGCTTCCCAAATTCTTCCTCATAGAAGAAAAGGGCCGCTTCCTGAGCAATTTCTCAGCACAGACAGACAGCTGAGGTGGAAATTCCAGGGGAGTTCTTGATGCCCAAGCCAACGCATTATTACATCAAGATCATGTGGTGAGTGAGCTGGTGGGTTGGGCAAGGCTGTGGGGGCAGAGCTCGAGTAAGCCACATGCACGTGTCAGACGTCGGATGCCTAAGGCGGAGGTGGTTGGGGAGCTACAGTGTCTCCAAGGGTCTGCTCTCACCACTGGCTCAGCTATCTTGAGTGAAGCTTGAGTGTGCATTCCACGGCACCCCTGCTGAATCGCCTTAGGCTGGGGTAAGAAAGTTCTTCCGTCTGGAACAGAAGGTACTGCTGGGGAGCCACTAGGCGCGCATGCTGCTTGCGTGTTGTGCCCCACAGTCTGGGACGGTTGTCTTGGTGTTCTCTCTGGGTCAGGTGCAGCCCCACCTTGCTCTCCTTGCTCTATATTCAGAGCTTAGGACCTTCTGCCCCTGACATGGCCAGTTCTGCCAAGTTATAAAATGTGGTCCTGCTGTGGCTGCCTTGTCTGGGAGACCAGCTGACCCAACAGGCTGAACGCTGCAGCGGCTGCCCAGAGAAAGGGAGGCTTTCATTGTCTGCCTGCCCCGGCAGGTTTATGCCCAGGGTGGAAATCTTGCAGAAGCACAACCCGGCAGCCAGGAGGCTGTACATCCGTGGGCACAACGGCAAGATCTCCCTATACCTGGTCATGCACGACGCCTGCCTCAGAGTCGAGGCAAAAGGAGTGTGTGCTGCAGCTGCTGCGCCGGCTGAACCCCTGCCTGGAGAAGAGGAAAGAGACCACCAAGAGGCACCTGTTTTTCACAGGTACGTGAGCCATGTGCTGGCTGCAGCTGCACCTGCGTTAGTGTTGGGGTGTGGGGCAGGCCTCTGGTAGTCCTTGCTCAGGAGCAAGCTGCTCTACAGGGGACTGGGGTTCCCAGCTGCCCACTGTGCACTGGGGGCCATACCCATGTGCCTGTCACCCTGCTCCTCTGGCCCCTATCTGGGGACTGTACCTCCTGGACTGCATATCCACAGTCCTGAGTGCCTGGGGGGCCAGGTGCGGGGCTTAGGAACGTGGGAGGCAGACAACACTGTCATATGGCACAAGTAGCTGATGAGTGACAACCCTGAGTGGAGTTGCCAGGGACCAGGCTGGCAGTGACCAACTGCTGTTTGTATGGGTTATTGCTGGGACGTGTCAGCCTATGTGACCTAAGAGCTCTGACCTTTAAATTGACAGACTGATAAAACAGCCCTGGTTTAGCTGATGCCACCTTTGTTCATGGTAGTCAGGTTTGCCTGTGTGGGCTACACTGACACCATCCTCCGGTGCAGGGGTCGCCGTGGCTGGAGGCCCACAAGGGCAGGTGGCAGTGGGGCCCCGCCTCACAGGCAAGAAAATTCCTGCTTTCTCCAGCTTTTCTTTGGCAGATGGCATAATACCTTCACCTGATGACTCAGTGTCATTTACCCCGCAAACAGCCCTGGGGGTAGGTACTGTCACCCCATTTATAAATGAAGAACTGAAGTTCACCCAAGTCTAGGAACATTGGCCAAGGGATGTCCCTGGGAAGGCAGGCTCAGGAGGTGGGGGCAGGCGCCTCACCCCAAGGCTGGACTGTGCCAGGTGTGCTTGCCATTGTGGGTGAAGCAGAATGGGAATGGGCTGTGAGTCCCGTGCGGGGATGCTGGGTAGTTCTCGGGGCCACCCTGGTTCTCCTTACCTGTGCCATAGAACCCGAGTAAAATGTACCCTGCTTTCCAAAGCTGGAGAGCATCACGGTGGACGTTGCTGTAGGGGAGACCAATCACAGCTCTGAGCAGGAGGCAGGGACTGTGGCCCGTGGTGGGAGGGCGTTGACAGCTCTTCGTGCCTTGAGCCGGCCTTGTCTGAACACAGGCGATGCAGCTGTCTGCTGAGGGTGCGGGGCTGTGACTAGGGGACCCCACGAGCTGTACCCCTCGACACATGCAGGTGCCTGGCAGTCGGAGGCGGTACTGACCTGTGGCTTCTCTCCGCAGTGCCCCGGGTCGTGGCTGTGTCCCCGCAGATGCGCCTTGTCGAGGACAACCCCTCCTCGCTGTCACTCATGGAGATCTACAAGCAGTGCTGTGCCAAGAAGGGCATCGAGCATGACAAGCCCATCTCCCGCTACTACCACCGGCTGGCCACTGTGCAGGCGCGGGGCACCCAGGCCAGCCATCAGGTACCACTGGGCCTGAAGCCAGCGGGTGTGGCTGTGGGCACCCACTGCTTTAGTCACTGCTCCCCCGCGAGCTGGCAGGTGTTACAATGGCTGAATGCTTGGGTCGCCTGGAAGTGCTCCAGCTGGGGCACATCTGTCCTGTGCTCTGGAATAGAGTGAGAGAGTGTATGATGGGCTCACTGCAGCCAGGCACGTCTGGACAGAGGGGCCTTGGCCTCCAGGCTCTGCAGACCAGCTGAGTCGCTGCCACGTGGTCCTCGGTATACCCCGAGAGGAAGCAACCACAGAGAATGAGCCCCACATTACCTGGGGTCCACTTCCCTTCATCTGGGTCCCGGGGGCTGTCTCCCTGCCACAGCACTGCCTGGGTGTGCTGTGCTCCCCATGTTCTGATTAGGACTTGGGGCAGACTCCTGTGTGGCTTGGGCCATGACCTGGTCGTGGTGACCCAAGGGTTTGCGGGAGTCCTCAGGAGGCTGCAGTGCACACTGCCTGCACAGCCCTCTTTGGTTCCGCTGACAGAGCGCAGGGCTCCATAGTGTGAGGCGTGCCAGGGGCAGCGAGGCCAGTCAGGGTGTCCCGGCAATGTTGGCACCTCGGGCCTCCTCCTGCTCTTCATTAGGCTGTCATTCCCTGGTGTTGCTACATCCTCGACCCGCAGAGAGCTTCCGCATCACGTCAGGAAGACATGGCCTGAGGCCGGCCACTCCCTGGTGCTCTCTCCTGAGCCAGACGTGGAAGTGCTCCTGGTAGTGCCAGGGCTGCCAGGGCTGCCTCTCCTCAGAGGAAGGAGGAGTGCATCAGGATCCATTTCTTCTTTGAAATGACCTGCTGCATGGATATGCACACTGGGTCAGTCCCCTAGGCAACTAGAGATGAGTCATGGCTGATGCTGCCGGTGTGTGAGTCCGTGTTTTCATTTCCCTTGGACATGGGTCCAGGAGTGGAGTTCATGGTGACTCTGAGCATCTTCTGAGGACGGCGTGCTAGGTGGGAGGAGCTGGCCTGCCAGTCACGTGGGAGCAGTCATGAGAGGCCTGGCCTGTGCTTCCTGCCTGGCTGTGCGTTTCCTTTGGAAAATGTTCATGCAAACCTTCTACTCATCTTTAATTTGGATGGTTTGTCTTGGCAGTTCCAAGAATTCTTGATAGACCTGACTGCCAGGAATTGTGTATTGGCCATGTTTTCCTGATTTGTTAGCGTGACTAACAGAGCCAGGCAGGTCTGTGCGTCAGAGTGCTCTCTGAATCTGCCGCTCTGTTCTTTGGCTTTCCTGGGTGTGTGCTGTGAAGGCCCAGCATGGTCTGTTTAGTGGCAGAGTTAGCCTGCACCTGTTGTGTGTGGGAGATGGGGCTTCTGCCTGGGTGGGCAGTGTGCAGCCAGGGAGTAAATTCAGGGTCTTAGCAGGTGTCCATGGGCACAGGTGTGGCTGCTCTAGGAGTGGATGGGGTGTTCTCTGCTGTCTTGAGGCGCTTTGCTCTCCGTGTGTGGGAGAGGAAAGCAGCGGGAAGTGAGTTACTGATGGCCACAATCCTGTGGTGGTGTGCAACCAGCTGGTTGTGTAGACCTTGAGCCCTTTCTGATTGGCTGGCTGGGGGCCCAGCTAACTGCGCAAGCTCCTGTGAGGCTTGCTAAGCCTGTGGTGCTGGCCAGCCACACAGGTCCCCGGGTGGAGCTCAGCTTTGGGTCTGTCTGCCTCCTCGCAGCTCAGGCAGCGTTTGTGTCTCACAGCTTGGCTTGGAGACAGAGCTGTTGGTGTTGGTCAAAGGCTTTCCTGGCTGCTCCTGTCAGATGAGGCCCCCCCCATGCAGCCCAGGCTTGGGGTGCCCTGAGAGAGGTTGGGGAGCTCTCGTGTGCTCCTGTGGGCTCAGGCAGCGGCAGCATGCCACCGGCACTTGCAGGGGCTGCAAGGCTGTGCGTGTTGCAGGTCCTCCGAGACATCCTCAAGGAGGTGCAGAGCAACATGGTGCTGCACAGCATGCTCAAGGAGTGGGCGCTGCACACCTTCCCCAACGCCACCGACTGCTGGACCTTCCACAAGATGTTCACCATCCAGCTCGCGCTCATCGGCTTTGCCGAGTTCGTCCTGCACCTCAACAGACTCAACCCCGAGATGCTGCAGATCGCTCAGGTGAGTGGCCCGTGCGGCCGGCTCTGCCCCTGCCACAGCTGCGTCCTATGGCCGGCACCTCTGAGACATCTCTCTGGCACGTTAGGACACCGGAAAGCTCAAAGTTGCCTACTTCTGATTTGACATCAATGACGCGACGGGGGACCTAGACACCAACCACCCTGTCCCTTTCCACCTCTCCCCCAACGCCTCCGAGTTCCTGACCACCATCGGGGTGTCTGGCCCGCTGACTGCCTCCATGATCGCCGTGGCACGGTGCTGCGCCCAGCCCAACTTCAAGGTGAGTCATGGCAGCACCGTTATTGAGCGGGCGTGGGCTGCGGGGCCTACGGTGCCAGTGGGAGGCAGGCGCAGGCTGGGGCTGGACTCTGGGCATCTGCTCCTTAGGCAGATTGAAATGCTCACAGAGTAAAGAGATCTAGAAGTTTCTGCCAGGTTGTTG
Source organism: Ochotona princeps (assembly GCF_030435755.1). NCBI lineage: Eukaryota > Metazoa > Chordata > Mammalia > Lagomorpha > Ochotonidae > Ochotona > Ochotona princeps. Next base: position 127,401,881 of record NC_080833.1, read on the forward strand.
TCCCCAGTGCTTGCTGCTGCATGTCTGTGGGCCGTAGGGAGCCACACAGGGACCTGAGGTATACAGTGCAAGGCCAGGTGCCCTGGATGCCCCGGTTAGCATGGGGCTGCCCACACGCTGTTTGCCTGGCACTACCCTGGCTGCTCTCATCACACTCCCTGACTCGCAGAGCCAGTGCTGAGGCTAGGGGTGGGCTGCCTCTTTATGTGTGGCAGGACACAGGCTGGGGTTCGAGTCTCATTCCTCATGGTCGGAGGCCCGTACTCTGGAGACAGTTATCTGTGTATTCCCATGACCCACTTCCAGGGAGGCATCGACATCCAGAAAAGGCATCAGAAACCAGTGGTTCTCCAGAAAGTTTCTTGACAGTCTTCAACCAACGCTCCTTTAAAAAAAAAAAAAAAAAAAGATTTATTTATTTTTGTTTGAAAGGCAGATTTACAAAGAGAGGGAGAGAGAGAGACCCTTCACCACTGGTTCACTCCTCAAGTGGCCACAACAGCCAGAGCTAAGCCAATCCAAAGCCAGGAGCCAAGAGCCTCTTCCAGGTCTCCCACACAGGTGCAGGGTCCCAAGGCTTGGCGCTGTCATCTGCTGCTTTCCCACGCCACAGGCAGGGAAGGATTGGAATTGAAGCAGCCAGGGCAGGAGCAGATGCCAGTATGAGATGCCAGCACTGCCGGCAGGGGATTAGCAGGCTATATCACCATGCCAGCCCGCTTTAAATCCTTTTAAAGTTTTATTTATTTTTATTGGGAAAGGCAAAGGGTGACAGGCAGAGAGTGAGTCTCCCATCCACCAGTGTATGCTTCAGATGTCACTGGGGTCTGGTACTGGCCTGGCTCAAGCCAGGAGCCCGGAGCTCAGACTGGGCTGCCTTGACAGACACCCAGCCAGCAGCTGCTGCCCAGGGCTCCCGAGCGAGCAGTCCAGTGCAGGCCGTGGGCATCCCGCGCAGTGCCCTGCCATGCCGAGCATCCCCCTCAGAGCCCTTGGCTTCATGGAAGGCTCTGCGTTGCATGCGGCCTGGCTCTGCAGTGACAGGCCTGCCGGAGCGGGTCAGGTACCTGCACCGTCGTGCACAAAACACACGTAGCCTCGAATTGCATTTTCCGTGAGCGTCATCACGTGACACTGTGCTTGTGGAAGTGGCTGTTGGGCAGTGCACAGGAGGCCCCACGGTGAGGGGCTGGTGCTGTTGGGGTCACCTGCTGCCCGTCCTGCCCCGGCAGTGGGGGGCCCCTCTGGATGCTCCCTGGCTCCGCCTGGGCCATGTCGTGTCTCCCTCCTCCAGGTGGACGGCATTCTCAAGACGGTGCTCCACGATGAGATCATCACATGGCACAAGAAGACACAGGAGGACAGCTCGTCGCCGCTGTCGGCCGCAGGGCAGCCCGAGAATATGGACAGCCAGCAGCTGGTCTCCCTGGTGCAGAAGGCCATCACAGCAGTCATGACCCACCTGCACAACCTGGCCCAGTTCGAGGGCAGGGAGAGCAAGTGAACACCCTGGTGGCCGCTGCCAATAGCCTGGACAACCTGTGTCGCATGGACTCTGCCTGGCACCCATGGCTGTGACCACCCCGGCTCCCAGGCTGCTGTGGCTGACTGGATGTTCAGGAGCCCTCGCCTGCTCACTTGCTCCCCTGAAGCCATGAGGGGTGGAGCTGCAGGGTCACAGCACCATGTCCTGAGGAGTGACGGGGCCGTGGCCGCCCCGAGGAGTGGGGCTTCCCCATCTGGAACTGCTTTGTGGCTCTTTTTATGGTGTTTCCTCCCCATGTGGGATTGCAGGTTGCACATATGTGTGTTTTAAAATCCTCTTGAGAAATAACGGCCGCAGTGGCCCTGCAACAGCCCCAGGAAACCACCATGGCATCTGGCAGCAGGGCGTGGGGAGGACAGCCTGCTGGCTATTGGGCGGAGCTGGCCTTGGGCTCGCATGTGTCAGCGTGGACCAGCGGCGCTGTGCTGTCCATGGGCAGCACTTCCTTCCCTGTTGTGGACTTATTCAACCCAGTGGAGCCCATGCCAGCCCCGGCCACGGGCCACCGGCCGCCTGCGCGGCTCTTGGCTGTTTCGTAGGCACTGTCAGTGTGCCTCATGGACCACTTTCCTCCCTAATTTAAAAAAAAAAGAAGAGAAGTTTGTCAACTTTAGTCCTTCTGTTAACTTCACGTTTTTATAAATCTTGAGCATCAAGAATGTTCTATCTAAATTTGTACAGTGTGATTTTTTTAGAATAAATATTTTATAAAAGGGTCTGCCATGTCTTATTTGGGAGGGTCCCCTCTGCTGCAGCTTGCTCAGCTCTGCAGCTGCAGTGGTGTCCCCCAGGGTTCCCCCGAGGGACACTTCGTGATGCAAGGAAGAGCGGTGCAGAGCAGCTGGCGGGCAGGGCACCTCGTGCATGTCTGGTCCTGACGTGGGGACAGTCCCCAAGCACTCTTGAGTGGCAGCAGGTGGATGGACTGGAGTTTGAGAGGTCTGGCCTGGTGGGCCGTGCTGGGCTTCTATGAGGAGGCCAGCCCTGTGGTTGGCTGTAGGGCGCTCAGCTGGGCCACCACACCCAGAGCAGCAGTCCCTGCCTTCCCCTGAACCCTGGCTGTCCCAGGCTTCAGGGCTCAAAGGCCGCAAGCAGGGAAGTGGAGCTGGATGGGAACCAAGGTGCCGGGATTAGAACCGGTGCCCATATGGGATCACAGCACATTCAAGGTGAGGACTTTTGCCACTAGGCTACTGCACCTGGACCATAGAATACATTTATTTATTTATTTATTTACTTACTTATTTTTATTGCAAAGTCAGATATACAGAGAGGTGGAGAGAGAGAGGAAGATTTTCTGTCCGATGATTCACTCCCCAAGTGACCATATGATGACTTGATGACTCTGAGGTTGACACAGACGTCGCCTTGCAGGGAGGCAGCAGTGGTATTCACCGTGCCTCTCTCTGCTGCTCTTGGTCGTCGCTGTTCTGCTTAGCAGCTTCCTCTCCTTAGGGCAGGTTTCCAGGCTGTGTTGCCCACTGGCAAACAGGTTGATTTTACAGATTGCACCTGCCCCAGGTTTGAGGGTATCTATAATCAGTTTCCACATCTGTAGACTGTCCAGTTTTCCTTCAGTTTGTTAATTGGTTTCTAGTTCTTGCATTGCAAATGGAAAAAGCATTGTATGAGCTCAGCATTTAAAAATACATTATTAGTACTTGTTTTCTAGCTTTAATGTAGGCTGCACAGGTTCTGGAGAATATTTCATGGGCTTTTTTAAAAAGAATTATGTATTTTTATTGGAAAGTCCGATATACAGAAGAGAGACAGAGAGGAAGATCTTCAGTCTGCTGATTCACTTCCCAAGAGACTGTAATGGCCGGTGCTGTGCTGATCCGAAGCCAGGAGCCCGGAACCTCCTCCAGCTCTCCCACACGGGTGCAGGGAACCAAGGCTTTGGGCTGTCCTCGACTACTTTCTCAGGGAGCTGGATGGGAAGTGGGACTGCTGAGATTAGAACTGGTGTGTATGGGATCCCAGCTTGTTTAAGGTGAGGACTTTAGCCACTAGGCCATGGCGCTGGGCCCTCCATAGGCTCTTGAGAGAAATGGTTCCAATTGGCCCCCACTCACAGTGGTTTAATTTGTGGCTGACGGTATGACGGGTTGGAAGCCACAGGTGTGCAGTCCTGAGGACTCCCCTTTCCCTGCTGCAGGCAGTCAGTGTAATACTCGCTTGAGACACTGGGGGGCAGCAGCAAGGCACAGCTCCTGATCAGCCCTGGAGCGAGCGTCCATGACTGGTGCCCTGCAAGGATTATAGCCTGGGTGTAGTTATTGCTCCCTGCAGTTCTGTCCTGTAGACTCTGTAGTTTTTTAAATTTTAAAGTATTTATTCAAAAGTCAGATATACAGAGATGAGAAGAGACAAACAGGAAGATCTTCCATCCACTGATTCACTCCCAAGTGCAGCTAGAGCTGAGCCGATCTGAAGCCAGGAGCCCGGAACCTCTTCCAGGTCTCCCACGTGGGTGCAGGGTGCCAAGGCTTTGGGCCGTACTCCACTGCTTTCCCAGGCTACAAGCAGGGAGCTGGATGGGAAGTAGAGCAGCCAGAACTCGAACCAGTGCCCATAATGGATGCCAATGCAGGATTAGTGTGCTGTACCATCATGCCAGCACCCCCTCCCAGTTGTAAATGTTGTCACCAGTGACTTTTTATGTTGTATATTAATATGTAGGTACCTGGGGCCCGGTGCGTTGACCTAGTGGCTAAAGTCCTCACCTTTAGAGTGCCAGAATCCCATATGGACACTGGTTCTAATCCCAGCGGCCCCACTTCCCATCCAGCTCCCTGCTTGTATCCTGGGAAAGCACCAGAGGACGGTCCAAAGAGAGAGCTCCCTTCTCTCCTCCTCTCTGTATATCTGACTTTGCAATAAAAAGAAACCTTTAAAACATATGTGGGTAGCTATTTTTGTGCGTTTGTCTTTTAAGCCACGTAGAATATCACTGGTGGGGCCCGGCAGCGTGGCCTAGTGGCTAAAGTCCTCCCCTTGAATGCCCCGGAATCCCATATGGGCACCGGTTCTAATCCCAGCAGCTCCACTTCCCATCAAGCTCCCTGCTTGTGGCCTGGGAAAGCAGTGGAGGACGGCCCAAAGGTTTGGGACCCTGCACCCGCGTGGGAGACCCGGAAGAGGTTCCAGGTTCCCGGCATTGGATCTGCGCGCACTGGCCCATTGCGGATCACTTGGGGAGTGAAACATCGCATGGAAGATCTTCCTCTCTGTCTCTCCTCCTCTCTGTATATCTGGCTTTTCAATAATAATAAAATCTTTAAAAAATTATAAAAATAAAAACATACCACTGGTGGATTTAGAAGCCAAAGCTGCCCTGACTTGAGAGTCTGCGCTGCTGCTGCTGAACCTTCGCCAGGAAAGGACGCTTTCATGCGTGTTGGGGTCACCGACCGCGTGCCCTCACCTCCCCGCGGCTCGCTCTGCGGAGCAGCTCCAGCGGAAGTGAACTGCCCCAGGTTTTACTTCCCTGGGAATGTCTTCATTGTTCCCTCACCTTGGCAGACAGTGTTTCCAGGTGCAGGATTCTCAGCCAGCCTTTCTGAGCACTGCCGCGGCCCTAGGGCTTCTGGTGGGATACCCGCGTGGGCGCTCCTGATGGGACACCCACTTGGACGCACCTGGCGGGACACCCGCGTGGACGCTCACTGCGGCTCCTCCTGTGTGCTGCTCTGGGCGCTCTCTGCCCCAGCACTTTGACTAGAATGCCTCCTGCTGGGGCCTCTGCCTTCCCCTGGGCTTCTGCCTCCCTCCTGCAGCTGGGGATCTGTGCTCGCTCCCACTGGCACGCTGGTGTCTTCATACCCTCCTGCCCCTTGCTCTCTCGCTTCGCCCGCCTTCGACAGCACACGCATTGGTCACATCGGCATCCCAGGAGTCCTGCCCGGCCCTGGCCATTCTTCCCTCACTGTGCTTCTTGCTCTGAATTCTGGATGAACTGTCTTTAGGCTCAACAATTCCTTTCTTCTGCCCTCCATGGAATGTTTCAGCCCCAGGATTTCTGGTTGACTATTGTCACCTATTCACCATGTTTTGCCATCTCCTCTAGTTGGTTTTCCATATTTCCTTTTGGTTCTTTTCACATTTTTAAGATGTACAAAAAAATGGCAGATAAAATTACATATCATGTACAACATTGTTGTTCATTACAGAATAACTGGTTATTATGGAATAACTGAACCTAGGTAACCTAAGGCTTATTCACAGGTCTTCCAGCCACTGGTGCACTCGCTAAATGGCTCCAACGGTCGGCTCTGGGCCAGGTTGAAGCCAGGAGCTTCATCTGGGTCTGTCACGTGGGTAAAGGGGCCCAAGCGCGTGAGCCCCCTCCACTGCTTTCCCAGGCCCATCAGCAGGGAGCTGGATTGGAAGTGGAACAGCTAGGACTCAAAGCAGCGCTGTCGGTGGCATTTTGGTTCTGGCAATGAGTGGACTTTGCTTTCTTATTCCCTTGTGTGTCCTGTGACCTTCTGTGGAGGAGCTGCTGCATCTTCTAGTCAGCCCAGTGTGAAGACTTGAGCTCCGGGCCCAGAAGCCAGGGCTGAGGCAGAGCTGGGCAAGCACCGCGCCTGGGATGCCAGCCCTCCTGAGTGCTGTTCCTGCAACCTGCAGGAGCGCTCACTCCCTCCTCCCCAGGTCATCTTTGTAAACAAATACAAAGGCCTTGTTTCCAGTTCTCTCAGATAGGCTACAGCTCTGGAAAGGGCCTTGGTTTTCTTTTTTTTTTGTTTTTTAAGATTTATTTATTACAAAGTTAGATATACAGAGAGGAGGAGAGACAGAGAGGAAGATCTTCCGTCGGATGGTTCACTCCGCAAGTGAGCTGCAACAGCTGGTGCGTGATCCGAAGCCGGGAACCTGGAACCTCTTCCAGTTCTACCATGTGGGTGCAAAGTCCCAAGGCTTTGGGCAGTCCTCGACTGCTTTCCCAGGCCACAAGGCAGGACGAAGGACTCACCTTGCCACCCCGCCGTAGTCCAGGCCTTCTTCCCCCAGGAATTTCACCATCAGGCGTTTTTTCAAGTCTTTTGGTCGCATCTTCATTATCTGGCAATAAGACTCCTGTGTAAAGAAGACAAAGTCTCAAAGGACAATAATCCTTCCAGAAGCTCTGGATAATGGGGGCCCCGTTATGAAAGAGAAGCATCTGATACAAGGTGAGCCTTGTCAGGCTCCTGGGCTTATCTGCCATCTAGCACATTCCCGCACCCTTGCCTCGAGACAACAGAACAGTTCCAGCAGCACCAGGCCTGAAGGACCCGGAGCTGCCTTCGGCACAACCACCAAGGCCCAAGGACAGCCGTGCCCTGCTTGCTAGCACTGTCTCCCCGTCGGTTCATCGCGCTGTGCATGACAGACAGCTCAAGTCTCATAACCAAACTGAGGATGCCAGTCAAGAATAAATGCTAACAGAATCCCGGGGCCTGTTTTGGTGTGGAACCTGGGACGCCCAGCACATTTCCAGTGAGTCAAAAAGGGAGGCAAGGTTTCAGGGGCACAGAGAGCAGCATGCCTGGGACTGGCACAGCTCCTGCCAGCCCACACTGCCACAGACACAGCGTCCCAAGGGCAAGCTGCTCAAGTGTCTGCAGGTGTTTCCAGTGGCCAGGCAGGTAAGATTCCAAGTTTCACATTTACCAGAGGCCACATTCTACCCACATGGGATGAGGAGAAAGGATTTGCCAGCAAACTCCCAATTATTCAGCTCCTATCAGAGTCTGCTCAATGGGCCACACTACATTTGGCTGGCTTCTCCCACACCACTGTGGCAGCACCTGCAGAGCCCGGGCCACCTCCTGAGCACCCATCTGCAGACTCCACCCACGTCTCCACCAAGGAGGGCAGGTCATGGCCCCACACAGCAGGGGTTTGATTTTCTGGTCTTCTTTTCTTGAGGGAATTCCTGGGGGGGTCCCCGTTGCCACAGGGATGCTGTGTAAGGGTCTGAGGCCTTCCGGGGAACCACCTGCTTGTTGATGGCTCCTGGGCAGGAAGTGTCCTGACTGGAGGACACATGGGCAGATTGTCGGAACGCACACCCCACACAGCGCAGAGCAGGCGGTTCCCGCTGTGAGCTGGTGCCTGTTTCCACAACCCCTGGCATTGTGTCCCTTCCAGGTGACCGCAGGAGGAGCTGCACAGGCCCTGGCCAAGACTCACACTATTTCATTGTGTCATAAAACCAACACCTCAACTGCCAAACGGAAAGGGGTTCAGAGGACAACACCATGCATAATGGAGTCCACGCCCATCGGCCCAGGCCTCTCTGCAGGGCTGAGCCCATGTCCACGTTCCCACACTCCACTCCATACCTCAAATATTTCTTCTCTGGAAACTTCGATGCGGCAATGACCAGCTTGGGGCTGCTGAAGCGAGAGCTCGTGTCTGAGGACTTTGAGCTTCTGGACGAGGTCACGCTCATATATCTGGGCTGGAAGCTCCTCATCTTCTCCTGAGCCTTCGCTGGGCAAGCGGAGCGGCTGGCTGGGCTCCTTGAGTTGGCACTGGTGACTAGAGAAGGGGCATGGCAAGGTCACCTCACAAGCAGTGGCCCAGGAGCGGCCAGCAGCACCCTGGGCCACAGCGGCCAGGGAGCGAGCTCATTACCCAAGCGGGGTGTTCCCTCTGAGGACAGAATCACCAGGCCTGATGGACCAAAATGGCTGACGGCCCCGTGAGCACAGACCTGGAGCTGGGGCACATTCACAGAGATGCTCTGTGTCTACCTAACACTTTGCACAGTCATTATTGCTACACATCAAGGTGGAAATGGCCGTCACCTGTCCTGCACCTGTTAGGTCAGGCAAGATGGGCCAAAGCACTGGGAAACGTACCTTGGCTGTGGAGATGAAGTGCAGTCGATGGGAGGCAGGGAGAAGGATCAAGAGCAGAGGGAGGCAGCAGGATGCTGGCGGCCACCCTCGTCCTGCTCACCAGGAGCCTCCCGAGCCCGCTCCCTGGGCACCAACCCACCGTAAAGCAAAAGGATGGAGCGGAGTGACAGAGGGCGGGGCATCTGTTCTGCTCACATCAGCCCAGTTAGAGGAGCTGCATGAGATGTTTCCTTCAGAGGTCAAGCTCATTCCCAGCTCTGAGTTACCTGGGATTGGCAGGAGCAGCGTTGACTATGGCCAGGCCTTCTAGAAGGTGCTCTACAGACACTAAGGAGAACCTTCCCTCTCAGTCTACAGCCATGCCTCTCTTCACATGCTGCTGGGGAAGCTGCCTAACACCATCACCTAACACTGTGAATTTCAAATGGCTACATCATCTGGCCTCAGCACTACTAAGTTTAACACAGTATTTTGAATTATTGAGCCAGGGTAGCGTCGTGGTGTAACATGCTAAGCCTCTACCTGCATTGCTGGTATCCCACATGGGCACCACTTCGAGTCCTGGCTGCTCCACTTCTGATCCAGCCCCCTGTTTACGGCCTAGGATAGCAGCAGAGGGTGGACTAAGTGCTGGGTCCCTGCACCCACTTGGAAGATCTCAAGGAAACTTCTGGCTCCTATCCTCAGATCAGCCCAGCTCCAGCTGCTGTGGTCACCTGGAGAGTGAACCATGCATAGATCTCTCTGTGTCTCCCTCTCTCTAACTGCCTTTCAAATAGAAATAAATACATCTTTTAAAAAGGCTGAAATATACAACTGAGCTTCAAATAAGAGGTTTCTTTTTTTTGGCTCATGTTTCTTGTCCAACTTCAATACGGAGAAGAAAGAAAAACATTAGCACAGAAAACCACTGAACTGTAAAGGAAAAAATTTAAAAAGTCTTACTTCATGATGTGGTGTAACCTTGGGTCTGTAAACTGAGTTGTTCGGTTATTATGGTCTACAAAATATATTCTTCCTGAAACCGTACTTCTCACTTCCCACCCTGGAGGCAGTGGTCCGAGTTCATCACAATTCACACTGTTAAGGTCTCTAACAAAACAAAACACAAGACACAGAGAGGGCTGTCCAACCGAGCACGTAGGAAGAACATCTCGATGAGGTGCCTGGGGCCCCAGAGGTCCCCAGCGAGGCTGCAGGGCCCAGGCCTGCGTGACAGAGAGGAACAGCCTACAGACCACAACAGGACTTTCCAAGCTGGTGACCAAGGGCAGGGAACAGAGTCTCTCCAGCAACACACACTATAGGAAAGAGTCCGAATCGTGACAAGTGTCTGCATGCTATGAGAAACTGCCTGGAGGCAGACAGCAGCTGAACGCGCAGTCTTCCCATTTCTGGAGAGCGCAAGGCCCAGGAGGGAAGGATTAGCAGGCACTCAAACACTCCTGGTGCTTGGCAGCCGCACCAGCACAAGGTGGTCGCATTTTGGAGCTGGCTTTTTGTTGAGTATTTTCATCCTGGTCAGATGGCCACGCTGTGTTTCTGATCAAGAAGCTTCCCACCGGCACAGAGGCCCACCCTTTCCAGGCCCAGTGGGTCGTGCAAACACATCATTTGTTCACTCGTTTGTTTTCATTCATTTATTCATCCATCTGCAGGTAATATGTCCACTCTAATCATAGACACTGAATTGTAAATACAGCATACACTGGGAAGTCCACACAGACACGAGGCCAATTCTCAAATGAAACCAATTACAACTAAAAATAAAATGAGCCTTACTAAATGCTAGCCTGGGGGAGTGGGACAAGCAAAACAAAAGGCAACTTCTCTTTGTTATGGAGTGGGGCAGGAGTCTGTCTGAGCTGAGCTCAGCTAGAGGCCTTGGAGAGAAAGCTGTGTCCCCCCCCCCCCCCGCAAGGGCCTCCAAGGCACTAGGCAACAGGTACCTTGAAGTAGAAGAGAGAATGGAATTTCCACGTTGCTTCTTCAGCTCAGTAGTATGGAAAACTTCAAGCATTTACAGTAATGAGACCAGGTGATCACCGTCAACAACTACCATCTCATGGTCAACCTTGCTACAGACGTCCCTCCAAGCCCACCCCGGCCCCAATTTAGCAGAAGCAAATCCCAGACATCCAAGTATTTTGTTCACTCGTGTTTTTAGTTTCAAATGTGAGTGTTCACGCCAGTTCCTTTCAGAAACCCCACCTTGGTATCGGGTCGTGCCACGTGCTGACTCCAGTCTGTGTGTGCAAAAAGTAAACCTGCCCTTGCACTGTGGTCCTTTGTTCTGCACAAGAAATTAGGGGAGACAATGAAACAAGTTCAATGTCATGATCCTCTGGTGACCATCACACAGATACTAAGCGTCTTTCAATGTTCTTTAAAGCCATAAAGAAGAGCAGGAAAAAGCTGCGGCTCACCTCAGCCCGTCTCTATGGGGTCTGAGCCCCATCTCAGGAACCAAGCACGTCTCAGTTGCCCGTGCCCTAGCCCCACCAGCCACCACCTTGGTAGGGATGCCTCAGGCACAGCCGCCAGCTGGGATGAAGCTCGTCCTTGGCTCTCCCTGCTGGGACCATCAGCCCTGCCTAGGCTGTCATAGTTCTCTCTGTGGCTCACCCCAAGCCCCATGCTGCACCCCCTGACAGATGCCTGCCGCGGTGCCCACCACTGCAATTCTCTTTGATGTTCACTTCTTTTGGAATATAGGAGATCTCATGAAATCCCGGCAAGTGCTGAGCACTCAAGGGTGGGTCATCGGTCACCATCTGCTGCCTGCCGCCACCGCACCAACCTCGGCAGTAGAGGTGTGCGCTACCACCATGGCTTAGTCAGACACACGTGCTCTGAGAGCAAGCAGAGGGCATTCGCTCACTGTAGCCTTCGGGCAGCGTTGGGGACTGGTGGCCGTGCGGCCGTTCTGGGGCGTCTGGAGCGATCCTCGCACCTCAGGTTTGCAGTTGCTGTGCCTGAAGTCTTTGATCTTGTCCTGGGGACTCCACGAACCTGTAGTTTCCTCCACCAGCAGCAGCCGCGGGGCCATCTGTGTACGGGGCTGGCTCCTCCGTGAAGCAGCTGAGTGGCCTCCCAGGCCCCGAGGCTTCGTACATGGTTCTGGGAGGGAGAAGCCCAGTAGGCAATGGAGCACTGTGTGAGGACCGAGGCTGCCAGCTTGCGCCTACATCTTCCATCCCCAAGGACGTCCCAGTTAGACACGTGTGGCCACAGGACACCAGACACAAGGGCCAGCGGTCTCACTCTTGGCCAGGGCTCAGTGATGACAGGAAACCCACCCTGCCCCCAATAGAAGCCTGGGAGATGACACTGCATTGTTCTTGATTTAAACCCCAAAACTCCATTTCCCCTTGTATTTTACTCTCTAATACGACTCCTGGTTATTTAAAATACTACTGTGACTTCAGGTGCTTTCAAAATGTGAAGGCAATTGCCTCTAAATGGCTATTTTCTCTTGTAAGCAAATATTTTATTAAAAATAAAATCTCTTACATTAAAAAATGCTAAATCCACACCCAGGATGAGGGGCTAACATCACCACTGTTCCAGCTCCTCCCATCCGCCGGCTTATCTGGAGGGCAATCCCAACGCCTGATCATCTCAGTGTAATATTTGAGAATAAGGATCTAAAGTAGAAGGACTTTCGCTACTGTCTTCACTAAAACAACGCATGATCATCTTTCAAAGTCCCCGAGTGGCGGTCGGTGTTTGAGCCAGTTCGAGAGTCTCATCAGCCAGGCCCCGCATGTGAAGCCTGTATGCTGCTCTTGGCAGCCATGTCTCTCATGCCACCTAGAGCAACTCCAGGTCCTGCAGAGGATCTGAGGTCAGTGGGTCAAGTGTCCTAGGGGTGCCCCATTCCGAGTGTTGCTTACAGCATCTGCTGGCAGTTGTGGGACCTATTCCTCATCCCTGAATTCCCAGGATGCCTGGGAAGGTGAGCTCATCTCTGCTGGGAGTGGTGCCTCTGCCGGAAATCCACAGGGACTAACACCTGTGACCCACTCAGTAAGGGGTGGCCTATGGGCTGTCCCCCAAGTGTCACTGTGAACTCCCAGATTTTTAACCAATTTGGGATGCTACAAGTGGCTGGAGTTATAATCCATATGGCTATGTAAATGATCCCATTCTTGGCCTCCTCTGGGCTCCCTCCCAGTGGCCTTCACAGCTCCTACTACAGGCCAGCAGCACATTTGCAGGCCTACGGAGTGACCCAGGCTGGCCCTAAGGCAGCAGAGCCCGGCCCTCACACCGCCATGGTCATACCTACCCTTCATTCTCCAACAGTCCCCTGCAGTCTACCACGGACCCGCCAGGGCCTATCCTGTCTCGAGTCTGTAAAGTGACTAAAACAGAAAAGAATAGCTTGTGTTAAAATCCAGTGATGTTTCTGCAACTGTAATACAGTGAGCTGTTGTACATTCGCAATTGATGGGCAGAATCAAATAAGAAGGAACATGTTCTCAAGCATACACACACCCCCACCTTTCTCTCCCCCTCCTTCCCTCCCTTCCCCCGAGGCTTTTAAAGGGCACCACCACGGATGGGTAAATCGGGACATGCTTTTCGAATGTATAAGGGGTGGGGTGGGGGGAATCCCTGAGCCTGTGGAACTGTATAATTAAAAAAAAAGTGTGGAGGACAGGGTGTTGTGTTTCTTACACTCTCCATAAATAAAAGTCTCAGTGGCCTTGTCTCTTAAGTAGACTTTGACTTATAGCTTAACAAAGATATGGGAAACACTTTTTTTTTGGGGGGGGGACACTTTTAAGATCTGCAAAGTCTAGATGAGAATCAAAATATTAATTCTCTATCATAAACAACAATAGATATAAAGTTGAATTCCATTGCCCACTCTCCTGCCGAAACGCTCCTGCACAAAAGCAAAAAGAAACCACACTGGCTTCTGGGACGCAGCCTTGCTGCTCCTTTAGCGTGGGTCCAGTCTAGTTAAGAGAAGGCCTAGAGGTCATGGAGCCTGTCATTCCAGTGGATGCTGAGACGCTGCTGCCCTTGACTCCTCACAAAGCTACAGTTAACACTGAGTACCCTCAAACACTAATGAAAGGGGTCTAAGCCACTGAGCAGGCAGTTCCTCTACACAGCTGCCTCTAGTCCGCTGGCAAAAGCAACGCATTTTAGGTTTTCATTCTAAGCAATGCAGCCCCCTGACTGCAGATGGGGCTACGTGCAATTCTCCACAAATTGTCTGTGCTTTTTATCTGTGAGACAGGTCTCCCAGAAGAAACTGTGCCCAACTCCTGCCTATGTGGCCACCATCCTGAGATGAACTACCCTACAATAAGTGTTTATGATGACACTGGAAACAACCCCCTATCTTTCTGCGTCGGTGTCACATTAACTCCACTTTCAACGACAGGAGGAAGGGAGAGAAAATAAGGACCGCCCAGAAGGGCAGAGATGGCCCACAAGTGCGCCGTCACCATCTTCAGGACTTGGGGCCTCTCGGTGACCAAGAACCCAACGTTAAGTTCTCTGAAAGCATCTTTGTATACAGATGGGAAAGTTCTTACCCACTATTTGGCCATGGACTGCATCAGTATCTGAGGGATTTAGTTTGCATAGATCCAAACGCTGGTCTGCAAACATATAATTCAAAACTTTACCCAAGGAAAGGTAGCTAAGGAGGGAGGCAGGAATTCTGCATTCGGCATTCAACAACAACCAATGCCCCAGAAGCTTCCTTTGGTTGCACTGAGAGGCAGACAAGCAACACGCCATTACATCCGGTGTCTTTCAACCTGCTGACGGCGTTGGAGAGCAACCGCACACAGCCCAGGAAGCCAGCTCCCTGCTTCTTGTGGATTTTCTTGTGGTTCCACACACTGATGGTTATAGAATCTGTCTTCCCAACGTACCTGCAAAGAACAGATTCCGCTGACTCATGGGACTTCTCAACGAGGATTTCTCACAGACATCTTAGCTGACATGACTTTGGGAGCCTTACAAAATAACACTGGCCCCGAGTGTCACGTGAGGAGACAGTCCATAAATACATATCCACCAGCTCCAGTGGGCTGGCGGTGAGGATGACATGCAGTATGTAACAGCAAGTGTACACAACCATGTAGTAGTCACAATCCCATAAAGCAGATTTACTATACATTAACAGCTCCATAGGATGGTGACACAGTCAGGAATCTCTACCTGTCAGGCTTAATAAACACTACTGGTTGGGACTAGCACAGTGGAATAGCAAACTGATTTTCTTCCTCCAGTGCCAGCATTCCATGAGTGCCACTTTGTGTCTTCCAGCTGTTCCACTTCCAATCCAATTGCCTGCTTATGGCCTAGGAAAGCAGTAGAGGCTGGCCCAAGTCCTTGGGGTCCCAGCAGTCACATGGGAGACTCAGAAGAAGCTGCTGGTTTCAGACTGGCTCAGCTCTGACCACTGCAACCCTATGGGAAGTGAACCAGCAGATGAAAGAACTCTCTGTCTGTCCCTTTTTCTCTCTCCCTAAATCTGCCTTTCAAATACAAATTAATAAAAACTACAAGGTTTGGTGGCGGCTGTGGGGGGTGCCCCTGTCGGGTCGGACCCAATGCTGGGGGCTCACGCCAAAGACACTGCTGCAAGGCAATGAACGAGTCCTCGACCTCTCCCAGGACCCAAGAGAGCTCTTTCCTCAGGGTAAGTGCACCATGAGGGAACTTGGGAACTGGGTTAAAATTCCTAGCTCCATCCAGCTGCTAATATCTGGCAGCTGGGTGAGTTTGGGAGGGATTCGGGCCCTGGGTTTGGGGGCAAGTGCCACTCGTCACAGTGTGGCGGCTGTGGGGGTGCCCCTGCTGGGTCGGACCCAATGCTGGGGGCTCACGCCAAAGACACTGCCGCAAGGCAGTGAACAAGTCCTCGGCCTCACACAGGATGGCCAGTGCAACATGTGGTGCCAGGCTTTGCCTGCTGGCCACCCGGCGGCCTCCTCTGGGGTTTTTAAAGATATGTTTGCTGCCTGGGGACACCCATGACTAAGTCTAATTTTAGTGTAGGTAAGTAGTGAATCCTGGGTGATTCCCAGTGACAGGGTCATGGAAATTATAGGCATGCGTGGGGACTGAGACCTGGTGGTTTGGAGAGAAGTACCCAGGAGACAATTACGGTTAGTCAGATACACCAACCCAATTTGGAATACAGAAATGGCCTGTTTGCCTAGAACATCACTGATCGTCACACACCAGCCCACACCAATACTATGGATGGGGGCCTCTTTGGCAGTGATGGGTACCATTACCCAACTGTTTGGTGGAGTGGTGGAGTGGTGGAATGGTCACATTTGGCAGGGTCAAGACTGTATCCAGCATGCGAGAGAACTTGGTCTGGGGGTAGACTCTATGGGGTTGTGTGGGCCCAATCCTGTGGAAATACAAGTTCCCCTAGTTGGACACCCTAACAGGGTTGAGGTTCCCACCAAGGGGCATGTGTGCTGGAATGGGGGCTGTGTTCTATCTAGGAAACAGTTGTAGTCACCCTAGGCACTAGTGTGGGCTGGGATTGGATGCACCAGGCCAGTTCAGACCCCAACACCATCTGGTGTCATGGAGAACTTGACTTGACAGAATTAGTCTGATATGGGACTGACTAGGCTGGGTCTCAACCCCCTACTGAGCCATGTGTGAGCTGTATGTGGGAATGGACGAGCCATGGCTGGGCTGAAACATCCAACAAGAACCAGAATGGGGTGAAAGCCAGCCAGGAAAAGCCACTGTTCCTGCTAGGACAAGAGGTGAACTGAGTAGGGTTGGCTCAAAGACCCCTGGTATGCGCAAAATCTGCCATTGGGAGGGGTTCTGATGGAGGAGCCTGGGCAACTCCTTTGGCAGGACACAGTCCCTGCAGGTAAGCGCAAGAAGCATGATAGGAAACAGCCCAGAATAAGCCATGGAAAGTTTCCCACTGGCACACATTCGGCATGGGTCAGGGGCAGACCAGGCTGAATCAGTTCATGTCATCCACTGGCAAATCCGAACACCAGAACAGAGTGTGGGTTGAGCCGGGTTTGGTTGCGACAAAACCAGTACACATTATGGAATGCCAGGGTGAGGTTGCCTGTACTGGATATGAATGCAGCACCCAACCAGCCAAACATGAGATCCAGGAAGGGAGGGACAGAGCTGGCAGGGGGATTAAGGGGATGGTCCCCTCGCCGGACAGCTACTCCCACTGGAGAGCGTGAGCTGGGATTGGGACAGACCAGACTAAGCAAAGCTGCAACACATGTGCGCTGCATGTGGACTACATCAGGGAAAAGCCAGGCTGAGCTGATTATTCCTGTGTGTGCAAGCATAAATTAGAGCGGGTGAGGGATGTTTTGGTTTGGCTGCAGCATCAGCTGGCAGAAGCTGGCACTGGGGACTAATTCTGTCAAGTCAAACCACAGAACCACCTAAAGAGTGCATAAACCGGGACTGAGAGAGACCTGGGAGGGAAAAAGTGGGTTCCCCCCCTCCTGGGTCACTAGTCCCACAGGAGGGCATGAAAACTAGGATGGGGGCTGAGGTGGCTAGACAGAGAGGCACTCAACAACATCCGTGAGGGCTGGATGGTTGAGTTGGTTAGATGGAACTAAGCTTTAATACCCATTGACAAGTACAAGAGCCAAATGGGATGGGGGACAGACTGGTGTACTGCTACGCATAGTGGCAAACCAGAGTAGGGGGTGGGCCTGATAGGGGTTATTGTGGGTTGCCCTGACTAGGCTGCAGCTCCCACTGGTTGATGTAAGGGCCGAGTATGTGCTGGGCAGAACCAGACTGGACTGCAACACCCATTGGTTCCAGTGCAACTCGGGACTGAAAACAGAACCAACCCAGCAATTGAAACCACCAGCTGATCGGGGTGATGGACTGTGCCGGGCCCTGTGCTTGCTAGAACATACAAGAATCTGGTCTGGGAATACCTCAAGGTTTCTTTGGAGATCTCCCCAATCGAACTGCTGGACTCAGAACTCTAACCAAGAAAAGACAGAAGACAGAACAGGTCAATCATTCATCTCAGCTATATTTTGGCAGCGAAATATGGGGCAAACAGAGACTTTATGATGGACCATATCAATCAGTGGACGACCTCATCGAGCGAAACTGGCAGCGATTCATAACTGGAGAACTATTAAAACCACTTGAGCAAATATCTCAGAGCATGCCCCACATCCGGGACTTGGGGTGGGCGGGAAACCGGGTAGGGCTTCTCCCTCAATATCCCCCTTTACCTCAGATACATGATGGAAACAATATGGACATAATAGTATTACCCACTTCCCTATACCCCTGAACCTTTTTTTTTTAACTGCAATTAACTATGTAAAGATTGTCAACAACAATGCATAAGGAAGGAGAAGGGTGTTGGGGATGCAGGCAGGAGGGAAGAAGTAGGTGAGAAGTATCACTAATCAAAATCTGTATGGTGATATATGTGATTTTTGTCCATTTTATGTATATTAACAAAAAAGTGTTCAAAAGATAGGATTTTTGAGTCCCAGCACAATGGCTCAATTTGCAAATCCTGCCTTTGGAAACGCTGGGCTCCCATATGAGCACCGGTTCATATCCTGGCTGCTTCACTTCCCATCCAACTTCCTGCTGTGGCCTAGGAAAGCAGCGGAAGATGGCCCAAACTTTTGGCACCCTGCACCCATGTGGGAGACTCAGAGAAAACTCCTGGTTTCTGGCTTTGGATCAGCTCAACTCTGAAAATTGTGGTCATTTGGGGAGTGAAACAACAGATGGAATATCTTTCTCTGTGTTTCTTCTTCTCTCTGCTAATCTGGTTTTCCAATCTTAAAAATGTAATTTTTTTAAAATAATGGGAATTTTTAAATGAAACTTCTGAGCTTTGACTTGGAGAATGGTCCAACATTTATGCCATGATGTATGGGTAATTTTTTGAAGTACCCATGAACGCTGAAGACAACAGTCTTGTAAGAAGATATCCCTTGGATCAACTTGGTATTTATACTCTCTGCTAAATGCAGCTTGCTTTTTTCATTCATTGTATCATCAGTCCATTCACCTAAATGTTGCTCATTGCAGGTTGTAGCTTGTGATCTCATTAGAAACTCAGAACTAGTTGTCTTCCCTTTATTGTTTTTGTTCTCCAGTTTGCTAACTGTACCATGTCTAATATCCTGATTTGTGTTGTTAACAAATTTCTGATATTGCTCAACTTTACAACTATATAGGAAATTTAGTAAAGGCTGTGCTAGTCATGTCAAAGGCACTTAGCAAATATTTGTTGAATTAATCAGTAATGGGAGTTGGGTCTTAACGTGTGTAGCATTGGTGGAAGCTTCTGTATTACTTTGCACCTAGTAGATTGCTATCTACTAAGCACTGGCTGATACATTCAATGGAAAAATACAATATGAGTCTGCGGCTTGCCTTTTTTCTTGTCCTCTGTCTTAAATTTGAGGTGTATGTGATTTTTTTTTTTTCTGGAACGTAAATTTGAAATCTAGGAAAAAAAAAAACAACTACAAGGTTCAAGAGTTCATCGAAATGTAACAGCATGTAGGGGACCTGAGCTACAGTGCTTTTATTTGCCCCTCAGATAAAATGACCAAAAGCTTGAAAAGTATGAGAATCACAGCTAAAAAACCAAACCTTAGCAATCTATGAAAACGCCGCATGCAAAACCTGATCCTGTACTTAGGCAACAAAAACATTGCTTTGGCAATTCATTTTTGTAACCAATAAAGCTAGCAACCCTCCTCTTTTCTTTTAGTGCTTCTCTTGCAAAAGTAAGAGGTTCCCTTCCCCACCTCGGCCCAAATGACTCGGAGAACATTCAACTCACAGATCATAATGCTGGTTCCACTTGGGGTCCAACGTGTTCTTCACAGTGTCGGTTGAGTGGCACTGGCCAGACCCGTCCACGACGACCTTTGCAAAGGGGTTGGGGAGCCCTGCAGGAGATAGGATGATGCTGTGGATCCTTCAGGCAAAGATGACCCATGTGCTTTCTATCCTCTCAGTGAAGGGTTAGTCAACTGGCAAAGTAAGCAATTTCCACTTTACTTTCTATGTGTGACTAGCCAGGATGCCTTCACATTCAGCTATTGAGAGATCAGCAAACTATGAAATTGGGTTACCTTCAAACTTCTGTTCTGGATGATTACTAAGTGGAGGCTAACTGCACGAGGGAGAGAAGTCTGGAACTGTTCTTAGGTAGAAGTTATGCTAGTGCCCTAGATTCCTGCTACAGGTGGTCTCACCGCTGCAAGGAGGTGTTCCCTGAGTCTAACAGGAAACACTCCTCAGTGCTAGAGTAGGGATCAGACAGGTTTATGGGATCTGACAGGAGGCAAGGTGCAGAGCCTGTGAGACGGATCTGGAGGGGAGCCACCACTCTGGGGCTTCCCAGCTACCAAGCCGGAGCCTCGGAGCCCAAGCTTCCGGCTGTGCATGTGTGAATCCCACCACACCGGAGCTGAGCAGCCTTCCTGGGAGACCAGAGGTGGGCGCAGACTCAAGGCTGCAGGCACCACCTTGTTTCTTAAGCAACAATTCCTTCCTTCAAAAAGGGATTCTGTATGACAGAGCTTTCACACCGTGGCTTACTTTCTAAAATGTGATCAACACCTTCAGTCAAATGCAGCAATTTGATAGAAAACTATCTCCATTTGTATTTGAATTAAGAACACTTCACCCAGCAAAATGCAGCATCCCATGCTGGAGGGGAGGCAGAGAAAACTGTGTGTGGCTGGCCACGGAGTGACACAAGCTGTTGGCATGATTTATCACTTCTGTGTGTGGAGGAGGCAGCCCTGAGGCTGCATGCCCCAGGAGAGGACATTGGTCAAACCAGGGATGGCCACTCGGTAACGAGCAAGACTTGGAGAATACACACAGCTTTACAAAAAAGTCCTGGGGACACTGCCCATAGGAACCAAGTGGGAGGATACTGAAAACTCGGCCCATGGCAGCAGACCGTACACGTCAGTCTGGGAGGAACAAATGCATCCTGTTTGTGCCCTAACTGAAGAGGAATGAGGTGTACCAACAATCAATAGGGTAGACATCCCAACTGGCCCAGCTCACTGGGGCACTGGAGTGCAACAGGTGCCCTGCTGATGGGTCCCCAACTGCTGCACAAGGAGCAGCTGGTTTCAACAGGCGGATCACCCCCCACAAGCTCCAAGACAAACAAGAAGTAATGATGTGGCCCAGTAAGGAGCAAGGTCACAGCCAGTTTTCTGGGCTCCCCAGGGCATTGTGCGGACCTCCTGCAGGGCCAGAGTGCAGCCTCGGCTCATCAGTGAAGGTTTTGAAAAAGCCAAAGCTTTAGCAACAGAATACTCAGCTCCCCCCTTCTCCTGTCAGGGCTGCTCCAGCCCACCCTCTCTCAACACCAATTTGGGGAGAGAGAGTTCTGATGGACAATCACCAGGCATCAAATGCACAGGCCTCATTTGGCACCTTCTGATTTGTTTCCTAATGGTAGAAAAAAATTAAAACAGCTAAAGAGCTCCTGTTTTTCTTTAGATAACAATGTAAAAAAAACCAGCAAAGACAAGGCTAGATACCCAGACCCCCTCCAGGGAGGTTAATAAACTGTCTCCAACTCAATGAAGCTGATGTTGAGTTCATTGGATTCTTTTCAACAATCTTTTGAAAGCCCCCTGTATAACTAAGTATCAATCAACTAAGCTTATTTTCCCCTTTAAACAGTATTTCCTGAAGGATTCCTGTGGGAAAAATAGGGAGTGAAGATGAAAAAAAAAAAATCAAACAGGAACTAAACTTACTTCACTGGCACTATGGAACTCTGTTAAAGTTCCTTTTAAGAGATGTATGTTTAGGTAATACCCAAAAACAGAACCGGAGGAAGGGCAGGCACTGTGGCACAGTGCACTCGGCACCTGCTTGGGACGCTGGCAAACCGGAGAGCTTGGCTTCAGTACCAGCTACTCCACACTGCCAACCCAGCTTCCTGTCGGCACCAACAGCCCAAGGACTTGGGTGCTGGCCACCCACAGGAGACCTAGATGGGGTTCCTGGCTTTGGTCTGACACGGACCTTGCTGTTGCAGCCGTCCGGCCAATGAATCAGCAAACACGAGGCATCTTTTTACTGTTTGTCCCTACCTCTGTCATTCTTTCAAACAAACAAATATTTTTTTAAAGTACTAAAACAAAGTATTTGGGAGAGTGTAACAGATAAAATGAAACTGGTCATAACGTGTAACAACTGAAATGAGTAACACCGGGCAAGAGGTCTAGGGCTGCCATTAAACCCCTATTCTTTCTCTTGTTAGATGTGTGAATTTGTCTACAATATGCAGTGGACATATACACATGCTCAATTGCAAATGTGCACAACATAAAGTGTCAAAAAGACAGCCGAGACAAAAGAAAACCATGACAGTTAAGTGAGGAGCTCATGGTTTTGGACAAAAACCAATGGCAGCTCATTTTTCCGGTGGCACCCAGGTGAGTGACCCCAGGCCTGCAGCCCCCCAGCAGCATCACACACTCTCGTACCTCTGGCTGAGCACATTACCTGGGCCGGCTTCTCCTGAAGAAACTGGACTTCTCCGCCCTGAAGAAAGGTAAGAAATCGCGGGATGATATGTTCCAGGAACGTAGAGCACTGAGGTGACAATGTCACATTCTACCAGCAGAGAGGAAAGGAAAACCTTTTAAGTGTTTGTGTACTTATTTTTACTTCAAATTCATGGATGACCTCAAAACAGTGTAGAAACAATTCTGTGAAGGCCACAGTGATCCCCAGATTCTGTGCCGATATCGCTTCAGCTCCATCAGGATGACTGCAGCTTCGGAAATCCAGTTTAACAGCCCAGGGAAGGCAATCAAATGCAGAGCAGAAGATGAAAGATTTGAGGTGGCCTCATCACAGAAGGTCATCTTCCAAGAGGAGTCTCTGGAAAGTACTTGAGAGCATTGAGGTGCCCCAGACATGCAGGGAAACGCACGCCACGCCGGGGCTCTGTGCAGAGAGCAGGGCCAGGATGCAGCCGCATGCCCACCAGCTCTACACTACAACACACCTTCTCCCCACACAGACTATGGGTCACAGCAGAGCATGACCAAGGTACTCGGCCCGTGCCACCCACGGGAGACTCC
Organism: Ochotona princeps; assembly: GCF_030435755.1. Taxonomy (NCBI): domain Eukaryota; kingdom Metazoa; phylum Chordata; class Mammalia; order Lagomorpha; family Ochotonidae; genus Ochotona; species Ochotona princeps. The sequence goes on from NC_080833.1 coordinate 127,424,401, forward strand.
CCCAGGAGTCCCAGCCCAGCTCTGGCCACTGCTGTTATGTAGGGAAGCAACTTAGAGATGGAAAACTCTGTCCTTCCCTCTATCTGCTTATCAAATCAGTACCTGACTCGATCTCACTAGCATTTACCCAATAATTCAAAAGCCCATACAGAGGCTAGGAAACATTTTATCTGTTGAACCTAATCTTATTCTCTGGGTAAGGCCTTATTATTCCCATAACAAAAACAAGAAATACAACTTTCTCATCTCTTTAGGACACTAACCAGCACCCCAATAAACCTTAAAGCTGTGCAGAATATGAGAATGCATTTTCTCAGTTGTGGAACAAGGAACTGAGCCAGACAGTGACTTCCTATGGAAGACATACCCACTGTGGAGCCCACACTCACTGTGGAGCTCTCTGCCTGGGTGCACTTCCTGACGGGCAAGCTGCATCCAGGTAGGGCCAAAGCTGCAAGCTGAGACAACAAACCACACAACCAAGGTAGCCCAATCGGCCAGAGTGGGCAGGGCAGAGGGCAACGGGCTGCTTCCCTGTAAGGCCCCTTGGAGTGGCAGGGGTCTGGACTGCATGAAGGACATCAGGGTAACACTTTCCAGAGTCTGACTTCAGGAAGGAGAGACCACCCAAGACACTAGAAGTGGAGCATGGTTACCATAATGGAGTTCAAGTCCAGGCAGAGGGCAAAGACCTACCTCACACCCTCACACCAGCCACCACTCCCATGTACCTAGGAGGACCATGATGCCAGCCCCCACAAAGCCACAGTTGGGCATCTGCTGAGCATGGAAGTTGAATTCCCCCAACAAGTTACAGGGACGCCGGAAACCTTGTGCTTTCCAGAGATTCTCCTAGCCAAAATGAGCTCTACCCAAGCTCAAGGAGCTCACTGAACGACCTACTACAACAGCTGTTATCAACACTGTTACAGAGAACAGAACAGAGAGTCCTGTGGCTGGTACTGGAGTGCAGGGAGTTAAGCTGCCACCTGCGATCCCAGCATCTTGTATGGGCACCAACTAGTGTCCTCGCTGTTCCCCTTCTGATCCAGCCCCTTGCTAAGGCACCTGGGAGAACAGCAGAAACTGGCCTAAATGATCGGACCCTTGCTACTTACATGGGAGACCTGGAAGCAGATCCTGGCTTCGGCCTGGCCCAGCCTTGGCTACTGAGGCCTTTAGGCGAATGGACCAGGGGATGAAAGATATATCACCCACTGTGTCTAACTCTACCTTTCAAATAAGCACATAAATTTTAAAATGCGGGCCCAGCACAATAGTATGGTGCTTCAAGTCCTCACCTTGCATGCGCTGGGATCCCATATGGATGCTGGTTTGTGTCCCAGCAGCCCTGCTTCCCATCCAGCTCCCTGCTTGTGATCTGGTAGAGCAGTCAAGGACAGCCCAGAGCCTTGGAACTCTGAACCCATGTGGGAGACCCGGAAGAGCTCCTGGCTCCTGCTTCGGATTGGCTCAGCTCCAGTTGTTACGGCCGCTTGGGGAGTGAACCATCGGACAGAAGATCTTCTTCTCTGTCTCTCCTCCTCTCTGTATATCTGTCTTTCCAATAAAAATAAATAAATCTTTAAAAAAAAGAATCTTAAAATGCATTTATGGACATAGAGTCCCTATCACATCTCATTAAGAATGTCCTCAGCATAAACCAAACTTAACTGACATACAGACAAACAGGCACCATGACCTACAGCCAACAGAAAACTACAGACAGCCCAAATGCTGAAACCACCACGAACACCATCAACAGGGCAGGACCTGAATTATGAACAGACAAGGAATTTACAGAGAAGTAAAATTCATGTGGAATCAAATAGAAATTTGTTTTTTTAAAGATTTATTTATTTTTATTACAAAGTCAGATATACAGAGATGAGGAGAGATAGAGAGGAAGATCTTCCATCTGATGACTTACTCCCCAAGTGAGCCGCAATGGCCAGTGCTGCTTGGATCCGAAGCCAGGAGCCTCCTCCAGGTCTCCCACACAGGTGCAGGGTCCCAGGGCTCTCGGCCATCCTCGGCTGCCTTCCCAGACCACAAGCAGGGAGCTGGATGGGAAGTAGGGCTTCAGGGACTACAACCAGTGCCCATAAGGGACCCTGATGCATTCAAGGCGAGGACTTTGGCCACCAAGCCATTGCACCAGGCCCAAATAGAAATTTGATCACTAAAAATCAAAAATAAACTAAAAGGGGCTGGAACAGTAGCCTAGTGGCTAAGTCCTCGCCTTATGTGTTTTGGTATCCCATATGAACTCCAGTTCTAGTCCCGGTGGCCCCACTTCCCAGCCAGCTCCCTGCTTGTGGTGTGAGAAAGCAGGCGAGGATGGTCCAAAGCCTTAGAACCCTGCACCCACGTGGAAGACCTTGGAAGAGGCTCCTGGCTCTGGATCAGCTCAGCTCCAGCTATTGCGGCCACTTGGGGTGTGAATCATCAGATGGAGGATCTTCCTGTCTCTCCTCCTCTCTGTATATCTGATTTTCCAATAAAAATAAATAAATAAATCTTCAAAAAAATTAAACCCCAGCAGATAAGTAGCCAGTACAACAGAGAAGCAGCCAGTGGGGCCAGTGCTGTGGCATAGTGTGCTAAGCCACAGCCTGCAGCACCGGGATCCTATAAGAGTAGCAGTTCAATCCACTTCCAATCCAGCTCTTTACTGATGCATTTGGGAAAGCAACGGAAAACGCCCTGAATACTTGGGGTCCTGCACCCACGTGAGAGACAAATAAGACACCCTTGGTTTTGGTCTGACACAGCTCGAGCTGGTGCAGCCATTTAGGGAGTGAAGCAGCAGATGGAAGATGTCCTCTGTCTCTGCTTTTTCCATGTAAGTCTCTTTTTCACATAAATAAATATTAACAACAACAACAAACAGTAGCTGGTGCGACTGCCTACTGATCCAGAGGATGACCCAGTCTATAAGAGCAAGCAGGAAAAGAATGAAGCAAGCCCAGTTTTGAGGGACCTGGGAGAGAACAGAACACCACACAATGTGAGGCCCCAAAAGAAGGCACTGTGCAGGAGGAAGGTCACCCAAGGCCTGAGTAGCGCAGCCGCACTCGGCCTGACGCAGGATCCACAACCCGCCCACTGAGCGTGCTTGGCAAGGCCACCACTTGGCCAGCAGGGTGTTAAGACAACCACTAGAGTCGGGATTCCCTAACACTAGTGTGGAGAGGACAGATAAGCCTATGTACTAACTTGCAAATTTCAATTTTGAATACAACAGGAAATAAAATGCAAAAATGTGTAACTCTGGAGTTGTTACGTAAAAAACAGACCCACACGGCAGCTGCAGGAATACACAGCAATATGTGCTGGCTTCAACATGAGAAACATAAAGTACCTTGAAGCTCATACCTCAAAATTCTCGCTAACTTCTTGCATCATTTTTAACTTTGTTTCAACAGCTCTAAAAGACAAAACAAAGCATCAGGCAATGGAAACCAATTAAGGATGTTCATGAAGTGACTAGATTCAAGCGGCTTGGGAGAAGCAATCAGATCTTATCAGTTTTGCTGTCACGGCCCAACAGAAGGCACTGAGCTAGTTCCCTACACCCGGTCACACATCCACACGCAGACACACAGTAAACACACTGACACGGACGGACACACACACACATACACGTTCACATGCCTCTTTGGGGATCCAGCCTATTTTGCTCATCATTTTGCTTCTGCGTGAAGTAGGACAAACAAGGATCACACCCATGCAAGCAGCTCCAGCCCCACGGCTGCTGACTGCGGTGAAGGAGCCATGGCAGAGCACTGCTCTGGGCAGGGAGGACCCACTCACGTGTGTTCACATCCATGAGAGCTGCCACGAACTGGAGGTATTTCTTCATCAGCATGGTTTGGTCAACCATGGTGGCCCCTAGTGTCACGTCAAACGCCATCTTGCTTTTGGGCTGGTTTACACCTCACGAGACAGGTCTTGGGTCCATCAAGTTCAAAGTCACCCAGCCTATGAAAAGGAGCAGAGGGTTAACCAACTGATCAAGGACACCAACTCACAATCATGGGGAAAATCCTCCCTAAATGTTTCTATCCATAAACCCAGAATATGACATGATCCCATCTGCTTCTCCGAGCATCCAGGTCATGTGAACCCTCCTCACCTACTACTTTCTTGGCTTGACTCTTAGAAAAGCAAACACTGTCCTTTCATAGTTTTCCCTTCCTACCCCTAAGCCGGGGGTAGGCATACACTTGCTTGTAGAAAGCCAGATGGTAAGTAAGCATTTTGGTCTCTGTGGCCAGGGGTCTGACACCACTCAGCTTTCTCATCAGTTACAAAGCAGAAGCAGCCAATTAGCGATCAGGCAAAGGTGATTGCGATGAAGCTTTGCCCAGCGACGCTTCATGAACCTCGCGTCATTCTCATCCATCACATAACACAATTTTTCTTTTGACTTTTGCCAAACCATTAAAATTGTCAAAACCATTTCCAGTTCACGAGGTTGTCTGAAAACAGGCATCAAGTGGGGGGTTGGTCCCACTGTACTCCAGCAATCTCTGCCCCAGGTGGTCTGGGATTCTCAAACTTCACTGTGCATTAAAACTCCCAGGTGTCAGGGTTAGCTGGTGGTGTAGACGGCGGGTTAAGCTATCGCCGGCAACACGGGCACTCCCTATGAGTAATGGTCTGAGTCCTGGCTGTTGCACTACTGACCCAGCTCCTGGCTGGTGATCAGGGAAAACAGTGGACAATGGTGTGAGTGTTTGGGTCCGTGCACTGGCACGGGAGACCGGGCCAGAATTCTAACACCTCTGGCATGGGCCTGGCACAGCCCTAGCCACTGTGGCCATCTGGGGAGTGACCCAAGCCACAGAAGGAAGACCTGTCTCTTCCCCTCTTTCTATACCTTTCAAATTAATAAGTAAGTCTTTAAGATCTATTTCTTTTTGCTTGAAAGACAGATTCACACGGAGAAGGAGAGAAGGCAAGATCTTCCATCCACTGGCTTACTCCCCAAATGGCCACAAACCACTGGAGCTGAGCTGATCCAAAGCCAGGAGCCAGGGGCTTCCTACAGGTCTCCCACATGACTGTGGGGTCCCAGGTACTTGGGCTGTCCTCCACTGCTTCCTCACGTCATACACAGAGCTGGATGGGAAGTGGGGCAGCCAGAGCATGAACTGGCATCTATATGAGATGCTGGCACTTGAAGGTGGAAGATTAGCCTGTTGAACCATGGCACCAGCCCCAGAACAGATAAATCTTTTATTTTAAAAGAAAAATTACCAGGTGCCAAAGGTGAACTGGCAACCATCACTTGGGAAACAGGTTATTTACAGCTTGCACAGAACTGCGTTCTCAGAAAACACCCCTTGAAATGAGCCAAGGTTTCCAAAGGCATCTCAGCCACCACATGGAGGGCTGCCGCAGCAAGCTCACACACAGTTGGGGATCTGGTTTCTGCCCTGTAAGCTGGTGGGCAGGACGAAAGCTGCCACCCAAGATGCGGGCACCCTAGATGGGTGTCCGTGCTGCTCCACTTCCCATCCGGCTCCAGTGCAGGTGCCCTCAAGGGCTGGGCCGTCAACCCACAGGAGACAGGGATGAAGCTTCTGCCTTCAGCCTGGCCCAGTGCTGGCTCTTGTAGTCATCTGGAGGTGAGACAGGTGTGAACCAGCAGATGGAAGATCTCAATCTCTCTCTCTTAGACTTTCAAATAAATACATTTCTTAAAAAAAAAAAAATAGCGGTGCACATAAAGTGTATCCCCCCCCCAAGCCATTTTCCTTATACAATTCACTCTGCATTAAACAGGCTTGGTTCTCCATCTTCAATACAATCCGCCATTACCACAGATCTCGCACTACGGGGTCCACACCTTCACAGCTGACCGGACACACAAGGCAAGAGGGACACGCGGACACCTGCCAGCTCCTTCAGGCCGCCCTAGGCACGCTCGCGGGGTGCGAGGTGGGGCGGAGGAGGCTCACTTTTTGGCGAATCACACAGAGGATCCCGTCAGGCAGCAACGGAACTGGCATTAAGGCCAATGCACCCAAGGACTCGGCCAGCCCTGCTGAGGCGGGAGGGACTGAACCCCAACACCCCAGGCCCACACCCCCCAGCTGGAGGGTGCCCAAGATCCAGGGCAGGACCCCAAGGAAACGGGATCCAAGAAAACCCAGGACCTAAGAAAAATCCCTTTTGTCCAGCCTTTAAAAAAAAAATCCTTGGTGAGGGCTCGCAAACCCTCCTTCACGGAAGTCCTCCATTTCCCGGGGACCCCCGTCAGGCACGCTCCGCTTCCCGCGGGGATCCTGACAAACCCACGCGCCCTTCGAGAAGCGGCTCCCAGGGCCCCTGAGGCCGAGGGCCCACGTCCGGCTGCCCACGGGCCCGGGAGGAAAAGGCCGGAGCCCGGCGCCCCAGCGCCCTGGGTCCCCCGGCCGCCCAGCTGAAGCTAACCTGAGGCGGCGCCGCCGGGCCGCAAGGGGCGCTGTGCTCACCAGTGCCCCGCCTCAGTGCGCGCCGGGGCCTGGGAGCCCGGAGCCGGGCCGGGCCCAGGAAGGTGTCACCGACCCCGACCAGTGGTCGTCCTGGAGCTGTCCTGGGGCAAACGCCTCCTCCTCCAGGTCGCCTTCTTTTGTGGCCTTGCCCACCCGGAGCTCTTCCGCGAACTGCCTCCCTCCTTAGGCTGTGCTACAGCGGGCGCCGAGGGACAATCTCGACACCTCCTCGCCCCGCGCGTGCTTGCCCCAGTGGCCCCGGTTGCCCCCGCTTGTCTCCGGGCTTCCTCTCAGCTCAATCCCCTGCAGCAGATGGGTATCAACAGGCACCTTAACCGTGAGGGGTTGAAGTGAGCTGCTCCTGGTTGTGGGGAATTGGGGGCCTGATCTCCATGCTTCGCCTGCTGGCACCTGCCTGGACTCCCCTTAGGCCCATGCCATCGCCCCTAACCCACCAGAATTCTCCCACTCCCTTCCCCCAAAGATGGCATTTCACACTGGACAGTTAGGAGAGATGCCTACAGATACCTCACAGCACCAACCCCGTCCAGGGTGAACCTTGGCTTCTAGCCTGGGTTCCTGGCCTGAGAGGAATCAAGCAAGTCCTAGTAGGTTCTTATGCTACCTAGAAGAAGCTACCTGGAAATAGAATTCTCACTCTCCCCTCCTCCCCGACCCCCCCCCCCAAAAAAGAAGGAAGTTCAGATTTGGAAAACACATAAAAAAATCCAAGGGTTGGTGGTTTGTAGCCTCCGTTAGGGCTAGAGAGGGAACAAGGCAAAGCAAGGCAACAAGGGAGCAGTGGGAACGTCCTTGCAGGGGCAGCTGGTCCAGAAGCGACCCCCACCCTGCCGTCCACTCACGGCAGGTGCCCAATACCTACCCCGCAGGGGGCTCTGGGCCAGTGCACTCCACCTACATCTCAGGGGGCTCCGGGCCACTACCCACCACAGGGGGCTCCTGGCACTGCCCACCACCTACCGCGAAAGGGGCTCCTGGCAGTGCCCATCACCTGCACTTCAGGAGGCTCTGGACAGGGACCACCACAAGACCCCACAACGAGCTCTGGGCCTCTCTTAGGGGCGGCGTCTGCACCTCCGAGGCTCAGCTGGGGCAGGCGGTGCTCCCAGGGCCCTGTCCACCTGCAGGGGACTCACCGTCCACTACCATCCCGCGCCGTGCGCTCCTGGTTCCCTCTCGGACTTCGGCCGGTGGGGGCCAGGCAGCCGGCGAATTAGCCACTCAGTCCCGCAGAAGCTCTCGGGACTCATCCAAGCAAGCAAAGCCCGGGACATGGAGCCTGCAACACCACAGGGACAGCACAGGAAGCCTGGGCAGTGCGGCTGTGCCATGCACGCATGCACACGTGCAACGCTTTGGGGGCCTGCACATGCGCCATGGAGCACCGGAAGCTGCCTCCCAGGGCCCACTTTAGGGCCCAGGGCAAGTCCCAGGACTACATTTCCCAAAAGGCAATGCGCCACCCCAGAAGCAGCCACTAAAATGGCTGTCCCTGACTTGACCTTTAAGGATGCTCATGCTGCAAGTGCTGGCCTTGGTGGGGAGTATTCCCATCCAGATGCCTGCTAGAGTTCCTGGAAAGGTGGCCGAGGAAGGAAGAAGTGGTGGGACCCCAGCCGCTCACGTCCCAAACAGAAAGACTGGCGTCTGGCTCTAAACAGGTCCAGACATGGTGGCTGTGGAACTTTGGGGACCAAAGGAGGAGGTGACTTTCCTTGTCCTTATCATCTAACCCACAGGCACCTGCCAGGTTTGCACCCTTGGTATTTCTGCACTCCAGTGCAGGCAACGCCTCCCGCTCCAAGGCCCTTTCAGGTGAAGCCTCAGTCACCATTTGTGCTCAGGGCCAGCAAGGGAGTCAAGGGACCACCACCCCATGGTGCACCAAGACCACGTGACAGCACACCAGATGGAACAGAAAAGCCAGCATGCATGGTGGAGGAAAGAAGACTGTTTTATTACATGTCCCCAAGAGGTATAGTTCACATTCTCCAGCATCACCTCCCAGTAAGCCCTCCTCTGCACCGGCTCCAGCTGCTGCCACTCCTCCTGTGTGCAGCCCACGGCCACATGCTTGACCAACATGGGCCCCTGCAACAGCAGTGAGACGCCAAGTGGGACATGTGCGCAGAGTACCCTGGTGCCCGCTCTGCCTCGGGGCTCTGTCCTGTGCCACACACGACAGCCAGACCCAGCCCAGCCCACAGGACCCAATGGCGACAAACACCCACCATGATCCCCCACCAGACTCCTTGACCTCCACCCTTGTGCTCTTCACGGTCAGGGGCCACAATGCACACGGCCAGCCCACCAGCTGCTCGACTGCCCCTGTCACCTCATTTTTCTATATTTTTTCAAATAAAAGTAGAAAGGCAGAGTCACAGGGAAGACACACAACTAGATACAGAGAATCACCTGTTGATTCTCTCCCTGAATGGCCACAATGGCCAGAGCTGAGCCATGTTCTGCTGCTCTCCCAGACCATAAGCAGGGAGCTGGATCAAATGTGGAACAGCTGGGACTTGAACCAGCACATGCTTGGGATTCTGGCCAAAAACAGGAATCTACTCCAGCAAAAGAAATCACAGAAGCGGTCATTTAAAACAGAACCGTGGGGACCCAGCGGCATGGCCTAGTGGATAAAGTCCTTGCCTTGAAGGCACCAGGATCACATATGGGTGCCGGTTCTAATCCCAGCAGCTCCACTTCCCATCCAGCTCCCTGCTTATGGCCTGGGAAAGCAGTTGAGGATGGCCCAACGCTTTGGGAACCTGCACCCACGTGGGAGGTCCGGAGGAGGTTCCAGGTTCTTGGCTTTGGGTCGGCGCAGTGCCGGCTGTTGCGATCACTTGGGGAGTGAACCATCGGACGGACGATCTTCCTCTCTGTCTCTCCTCGATATCTGACTTTGTATTAAAAAGAAAAAATTAAAACAGAACCGTGGACTGCTCTGTGCACTCTGCACGTGGAAATCAAAGAAACAAGAGGGACCCAGGAAAGCAGCTCCTGCTGAGCTGGGACACACTGCAGCAGCACACCAGCAACCCCACAGCCACCACATCCCACAGCCAGGTTCCCACTGACAACCCCACAGGGACAAACCGGAAGCAGCACACTGGAGCCCAACCTCTCCCTCAGCACAGTGCAAGTGAATGGCCGAAAAAGCCCAAGTAACATGCAGAACTGCCAGGCTGACTTAGGGGGAAAAAAGGCAAGATGTAACAATGTGCTACCTACAGAAGCACACTTTTGAAAAGGAAGGTGCAGGGGTCAGTAGTGCAACAAGCTAACCCTCTTCCTACACACGGGCATCCCATATGGACACTGGTGGGAGTCCTGGCTGCCCCACTGCAGACCCATCTCCATGCTGCTGGCCTGGGAAGGTGGTGGAGAATGGCCCAAGTGCTTGGCCCCTGCACACACGTGGGAGACCTGCAAGAAATGCCTGGCTTGGCTTAGGAGCAGCTCAGCTGTAGCAGCTGCAGCCTTTTGTGGGGTTTAACCAGCAGATGGAAGAGCTCCCTGTCTTGGGTCAGCTCTGGCATGTGGGAGTGAATCTGAACACAGAAGGTATTCTCCTCCCTCTGTCAGTCCACCTTCCAAATAGATGCAAAGAAATAATGAAGAAAGATGTGAGGGCCCGTCACAGTAGCCTAGCGGCTGAAGTCCTCACCTTGCACACACTGGGATCCCATATGGGCACTGGTTCATGCCTCAGCCGACCTGCTTCCCATCCAGCTCCCTGCCTGTGGCCTGGGAAAGCAGTCGAGGACGGCCCAAAGCCTTGGGACCCTATACCTGCACAGGAGACCCGGGAGAAGCGCCTAGCTCCTGGCTTCAGATTGTCTCAGGTCTGGCCATTGTGGCCACTTCGGGAGTGAATCATCGGATGGAACTCCTCCTCTCTTTAAAGCTAACTTTCCAATAAATATAAATAAATCTTAAAATTAAAGAGACGTGAAGATGCAAAGAGGTAACAAGTGAAAGGTGAACGGGCTGTGCCAGTCAGCCTGGATGTTCCATGAAGATGGCAGTCCTGGCCGGCCCAGGGCACAGCCTGGGGAGGTCACCAACTACAGTGGTGGGTAAGCCAGTCAGGAGGACATTACTAAGAGGCAGCGATGGAGAGATCTTCCACCGTCCAGTTCACTCCACAAATGCCAGCAATGGCTGCAGTTGGACCAGGCTCAAGCCAGGAGCTTCTTCTGGATTTTCCATGTGGGCAACATGGACCAAGTACTTGAGCCATCCTCTGCTGCTTTCCCAGGCCACTCGCAGAAAGCTGGGTCAGGGAGAGAATCAAGATGGCAGAATAGGGTAAGGACATGTTTAAATGGACAGAGAAACACTTCATCAGGATGAAGCAGAGAGGACACATTCCAGGAAATAGGAGAGGACAGAACAGTAGCAGGGGGGTACCTAGAGACTGTGAGACACAGGAAAGCAGCAGACACAACGGTGTGGTGTTGCAGTGACTGATACTCCAGCCACATTCAGCAAACCATGATCTGAACTCCACCAGCAGCTGGAACTCCACCAGCAACCAGGTGGGAAGGGACTTTGGGAGCTTGGGAGGTGAGCCCACACTAAGAACTGTCCGTCCTGCTGGTCTGTTTGATTTGAGCAGGAGCAGAGACAGAGCAGCACATCCCAGATGGGCAGTGCAAGACAGGGTGGATTTCGCAGCCCAGTCAGCCTCCTAGATCTGAACTGGGCACCATTTTGCCTAAGGAGGCAAACGGGAAGGACTGAGCATAAACTGAGCTGGGAGTGAACTCTTCCTTGACTCAGGTAATTGCAGCAACACAGCATTCCACAGGTTCCACCTAAAACACGTCTGGGTAGCCCTCAGACTTGACGGCCAGCAGATCAAGAACTCTAGTAGGGGCATGACAGGCACCATTTTGCACACTGTGGCAAAAGCTTTAGGACTGCAGGGATAGCAGGGACAACAATGAACCGTCTATGGCATCATACGGGTCTAAATAAGTCCGTGTGGCACCCAGACCTAATATCCAACAGGTCTGGCAAGATCACCACCGACAACAACCTAGCTATATAGGATACCTGGTGTCTCCCTAATCCTGGGACCTGCTCCAGCTGAAAGTGGGAGTAGATTGTACAGATAAAGGTGCAGCCTCAGCATATCACAGGAGGAGAGTGGGGAGCCAGGAGTTGGGGCTACAGAGACCATGGTGGAAATCTAAGATAGGAACCCAGACCTGGAACCTGCTGGAGGGAGTGGCAAAACTGGCTATAAGCAAAGAGCTGTGTACCAACAGAAACAAGTAAAATCGAACTGTAGACTTGTGGGTGACACAGCTTAGAAACCTGCCCCAAGCAGAAGAATCTGATAACTAGAAGCACAGTGACCAAGAGCAAAAGAAGAGACAAAGGCACAATAAATATTACTGAACTCCCTGCAAAGGAGCAAAACCCTATGCCAACCTCAGAGTTAACTGAGGAAGACATCAAGAAATTACGGGAGACACAGAATTGAGAAAAATCATTTTAAAGCTTCTGATCAACAATGAGAAGCACATACAAGAGTTCAAAGAATTGGGCCCGGCGGCATGGCCTAGCGGCTAAAGTCCTCACCTTGAAGGCACCAGGATCCCATAGGGGTGCCGGTTCTAATCCCAGCAGCTCCACTTCCCATCCAGCTCCCTGCTTGTGGTCTGGGAAAGCAGTCGAGGACGGCCCAATGCATTGGGACCGTGCACCCACTTGGGAGACCTGGAGGAGGCTCCTGGTTCCCGGCATTGGATCGGCGTGCACCTGCCCGTTGCAGCTCACTTCGGGAGTGAATCATCAGATGGAAGATCTTCCCCTCTGTCTTTCCTCCTCTCTGTATATCTGACTTTGTAATAAAAATAAATCTTAAAAAAAAAAAGAAACAGATCCTTAATATGTGCATACGTATGCATGTGTGTGTATATATTGCATCATATTAGAATATATTTAGATGAAAACTAGCTTATTATGTCCTCAATCTGTGTCTGACTACAATAGCTAAATACTTCTGAAAATAAAACTACCACTGATTGTCACAGTCCAAAATAGAGTCTTCATTTGCCCAGTGTTTCGCTGCCCAACATATAGCTGAGGTGGTTGACTGATTCGTTCTGTCCTCAGTCTTTTCTTGGCTAGAGTTCTGAGTCCAGCAGTTTGATTGGGGAGATCTCCAAAGAAACTTTGAGGTATTCCCAGATCAGATTCTTGTATGTTCTAGTAAGCACTGGATGACAATCAGTGGATTCTTCAAAGACCTCACCGAGCTGGGAGTGGCGAGATTGGCAGCGATCCATAACTGGAGAACTATTGAAACCACTTGAGCAAGTATCTCAGAGCATGCCCCACATCTGGGACTTTGGGTGTGTGGGAAACTGGGTGGGGCTTCTCGCTCAATATCCCCCTTTGTCTCAGAAACATGAAGGAAAAAATATGGACATAAAAGTCTTACCCACTTCCCTATAGCCCCTGAATCTTTATACCGAATTAACTATGTGAAGATTTTCAACAATATAAAAAAAAATAAAACTACCAAACCCAATATGGAATGAGAACATAGAGACTTCTACTTCTTGGATGAAAGTGTTAATTGTAAAGGTGACGGGACTCTTATAAATCTGGAATCTCCAAAGAGACACCTGCACCCTGTTATGAGAAAAAGGTCCTGTTTCCTGAAACACCAGGAAGCAGCTAGGAAATATAAAGGATCTTGGAGTTTTAGGATTTATGGGAAAGACAGCTACCTTTAAGACATGCTGTTTTTTCTTTATTGTTAATTATTTTGCATTATGTGACAGTTTCATAGGCTCTGGGAATCCCCCCATCCCTCTCCCTCCCCTCCCCCTGGTGGATTCCTCCACCTTGATGCAGTATTACAGTTCAAATTCAATCAAGATTCTTTCATTGCAAACATATACCAAGCATAGAGTCTAGCTACTTATTGTCCAGATGGGTTGAACAGTTTCTTGGGGAGACCTTTTCTGGTCTGAAGTTTGAGCTGGCAGAATATCATCATAGTCAATTAAGAGTCCCAATATAACATCAACAGCAATTTGCAATGTTATGGAATTGACATGGCTTTGAGTAACCAGTGTATTAAAAAAAAAAGAAAAAAAAAAAAAAAGGAAAACAAGTCCTAGCCACAACCTATGATTAGCTCATTGACATTTCAATTTTAGTTCATATACAGGACCGGCTGCTCTATACCTTAAAATGGCCATAAGGCACCATTCAGCTGTTTCGTGTCCATTTCATCTTAGTATTTAGCCAGTTGTTGTGTTGAAGTAAAATTTTGCTGATCTTGGCAGATTTTAGGATAATCCAGACTGGCTTGTAACTCTAACAAGATATATGTCAACATTTTAGGTGCAGAACATTTTTTTTTGGGGGGGGGGCGGGGGTGTGCAGGAAAATCCTCAACACCATGGTGAGGAGTAACTAATCTTTGTGACCCACCCAGCGAGGCATGAGCCAGTCCATGCCAGCTCTTTCCTGTCAGATTTCAAGCTCTACTTTCTGTTGTTTATTTATTTTAGGTTTTTTTTTTTTTTTTTTTTTTTAGTTTGTAGGATTGTTTGCTGTGAGGGGTTTTCGAAGCGATCCCAATGGTCATTGCGAGGGAGGGGGGGTCCAGAGGTGGAGCCAGGCTTGGACCAGAGAAAGCTCTCCTCCCTGGTCCCAAAGGACGTTTATTGTTCTTCTGTTTCTGCAGACCACTCAGGGCTTCTGGTTGTCTTTCCAATGACGTTGGTTTCTGCACAGTAGTGTTTGGACTTCTTCCATCAACCCTGACAAAACTAAGCAGAGCCTGAACCACACCATCTCTTTCCTTCACGCAGATGAGGCTAACTGTCACCATGATTTTCTAGCAAAACATTCCTGTTCTCGAGTCCAGCCATCTCAACCCAAAGGAACTCCACGTGACATTATTAATGGCCATTATGTATCCACAGTATCAGAGCTGCCAAAAAAAGTTTCATTCAGGACAACTGGCCTTTTCTTAATCCAGCACACTTATTGAACATAAATTCACATTGTAGACCTATAGGTAATACATCTTAGAAATCTGCACTAAGAAGAAGAATTTACAAACCAGAATGTCAATGACAATATATAAAAGAAGAGACAGATGCACTAAGGTTAGCACTGAAGACAATCCCGGGCAGAAACAAAAACCTCAATCCCCCCTCAGAGTTAATTGAGGAAATGCTGAAAAAATGGGGACACTGAATTCAGAAACCCCATTTCAAAGCTTCTGAATAACAATGAAATGCATCAACCCAAGCTCAAGGAACTTAAGCAACATGTTACACAGCAAATAACAGCAATGAATCAAATCAAAGATGATATATCAGAAATTAAGAATGCTGTGCAGAAAATTAAAAGTACAGTGGAGAGTCACAAAAATACAATGAATGAAATAGAAGAAAGAATTTCAGAATTGGATGATATTTCCTGTCACCATAAAGAAATAAACAAACAAAGAAACAAAGATAAGTTAGAAGCAGAACTGGGCTGAGCTAAAAAGTATCCAAAAATTAAAAGACACAATTAAAAGGCCCAACATAAGAATGATGGGAGTTCCAGAAGGTACTGAAAGAGAAGCTGAAATGAAAAGTGTATTCAATAAAATGATACACTTAAACTTCTCCAATCTGGAGACAGAATTACAAAACATTTCACAAAAGAACAAACCCAAATGCCAAACAAGCATATGAAAAAATGCTCAAGTTCCCTGGCAATAAGGGAAATCCAAATGAAGACAACGAGGAGGTACCACCTAACTCCAGTAAGGATGGCACACATACATAATACCACCAACACTTGCTGGCGTGGATGTGGGGAAAAGGGAACCCTTCTCCACTGCTGGTGGGACTGCAGACTTGTACAGCCTCTATGGGAATCAGTTTGGCGAATACTCAAACAACTGAAAATCAGCATACTATATGATCCAGCAATAGCACTCCTAGGAATATATCCAAAAGATCTCCTATACAAGAAACCAACATGCACGCCTAAGACATGCTGTTTTACTACTGTCCACATTGACGTAGGATCAGGATTTCAAGCCCATGCATTGTAAATTTCTAGTATCTGCTTTCTGCTTTGTGTCACCAAAAGCCCCTAATCATGTGTTTGCCAATGTCATGTAGATTTTGATTTTTCCACAGATACTTTCTATTAAAAAAAATCACAATTATTTTATTCAATGTGCTTCTTGTCCATGGCAGGATGTGGCTCTCAACTAGAAGTTAAATAAAACTCCTTTCACTAACCTGGGAGTCTCACAAAAATATTTTTGAAGTCTTACACTTGGAGCATTTAGTTTTTAAAAATTAAAAAGTTTGACTTACTTTCATTATATTTCACGACAGAAAGAGAGGGTTCTTCCACCCATTGGTTCACTCTCCAAATGCCTGTAACAGCCAAGTCAAAGCCAGAAGCTCAGAACTCCATTTGGGTCCATCACAGGGCTGACAGGGATAAATGTACAGGAGTCATCATTTACACTCTCCAAGGATGCACATTAGCAGGAAACAGGGTGGGAAATACAGAAGCCTGCAACATGAGGAGGCACTTCAATATGAGATGTGGGCATCCCAAGTGGATTTATTTGTTGGATTACAAACACATTCCAGCTGTGTAAGTTTCAGCGAGGAAGATGTCCATTAGCCTACCTAATCAATTCCAGGTCTGCTTCATTTTAACGTCCTTACTATTTACTACATATACTAGGTGACTTTGAATTTTTCCACTAGTCTTTTCTTTTTTTTTTAAGATTTTTTTTTTTTTCATGGCAAAGTCACATACACAGAGATGAGGAGAGGCAGAGACGAAGATCTTCCATCCAATGAGTCATTCCCTAAGTGACTGCAATAATCAGTGCTGCGGCAATCTGAAGCCAGGAGCTAAGAATTTCCTCCAGGACTCCCAAACAGATGCAGGGTCCTAAGGTTTTGCTCACTCCTTGAATGATTTCCCAGGCTACAAGCAGGGAGTAGGATGGGAAGTGGAGCTGCTAGGATTAGAACTGGTGAACATATAGGGTACCAGTGTGCCAACATTGAGGACTTTATCTGTTAGGCCACCGCACTGGGACATCCACAAGTCTATAAATAAAGTTTTAAGTATCTGAGAAAGAGCAGGGTTAAATGATTGCCAAGGGGAGACTGAGTGGGGCTTCTCCCTTTATCTTCCTCCCCATTTAACCCAGATACAGTCAAAGAAGAGAATGTGGAAATAATAGCTTTAGCCACTGTCCTGTAGCCCTTGAACCTTTTTACCCTAATGAACTATGTCAAGATTGTCAACAATAGAATTAAACAAAGCCCAAAGAGTTTTGGTTAGCTTTAGGAGTTTGATTTGTGTTTGAGCTAGGGATGCACTTAGGAGTAGTAGTAGAAATTGAGCCATCATTTGGTCTAGGGGTATGATCAGGTAAAGTCTAGGGCTTGGCTTAGAGTTCCAGAAAGGGCTGGCCTCAGGAAAGATTTGTTTCAAGAACCCGGCTGATTCAGGATGAAGGGAATCTTTCGTGTTGTGTTTGGGTGTGGTGTGATACTTGGAGCTATGACTCTGCTTGGCATTATGTTGAGCTTGAAAGTTCATATTTAGATTATGAGTTAGATTGTTTTAAATATCTTGGGATTACGATTGGTGTAGGACTATGGTTAGGGCGGTAGTAGAGATGGACAAAGATTAAGGTTAGTATTTGAGACAGAGTTAAGTCAAAGCAGAGGTCAATGAGAGTAGCGCTAGGTGTAAGATTAGAATTAGGGCTACTTTGACAGGAAAAGTTGAGACTAACCCTGCCTGTAACACTGACTCAGTCTCTTGACTTTTGATAGCTATAATCAGCAGACAGGGTATAGGCCTAATCCTAAACCTGACGTTGACCCTAGTCATAAATTCAAGCTACAGTAGCCATAACTCTTTTGTTTTTAAGAATTGTGACGTTTTATTGGAAAGTAAGATCTACAGCACTTACCCAACCATATTTCAAAGCCTAGCACGAATGCTAATTACAACCTAGAGCACACCCAAAGCCAGACAGTATGATCTCCATCCCTTGCCATCATCCTAACCTGCATGCTGATAACAGCTTTAGCTCTAGCTCTAGCCCCAGTCCTAAAAGTGATCCTAGCCCTAAACCCAACCAAATCCATAGTCCCAACACCGACTCCAACCCTGATATACATGGAGCTGTCACTGTCATACTAAGCCTAGCCCTAACACTGAACCCAATCCCACCAACATTTCTAAACCTAAATCGCAATGCTAATTTGAATCATCACCCTCATTAGAACACTAAGCCTAACCAAATCCAACTGTAGCCAAAACCTTCACCACAAGATTTGGACCTAACACTAGATTTGGACCTCACCTTAATCCTACAAGAACTATAGCTCTAGCATTAGCCCACACCCTAACATGAACTCTAGCTCTAAGCATAATCATTCGGCCATTGACTAGAACCTCACCATAATACTCAAATTCACACAAAACAACCTCTTCATCCTCAATGTAGCCACAGCTTTCATCCTAACCTGAAGTGGAACCCCAACTGTGTTCTGATTCCACACAGTCCTTTCCACAGTCCTAACAATAACCTTCAAACTAGCACTCACACCAAGCCTGAACCGGATATGGAACCCAAACTCTCTATCTGGCATGAATCCAAACACTATTCTTTACCTAATACTAATCCTCACACAAATCCTACTTCATGCCACATACAAAACTTAAGTCTGGACCTAATCTTATTGGTAAGTTGAACGTTAACCCTATTCCTAACCCTAACCCTAACCCTAACCCTAACCATTGGGATAACCAGAACTCAAATCTCAAAACCTAACAGTAACCTCACTACTAGACTTGACCTTTACCATTAGACAGCTAGCCCTCACCTTAATCCCACCTCAGCACAATCCTAGTTCTCTTCCTACAAGTAACCCAAATCAGAAGCCTCAATTGAACCTTAACACTCAACCTCGCCCTAACCTGAAATCTAAGCTTTGACATCACTGCAACCAGAAGCCTAGATAGCATTATAACCCTGATTTCAAGACTGTAGCCAACCATGGTATTGATCCCAACCATCTCCTGCAAGTGATCTCTTTTACACTATGGTGACCCAGTTACATGACACTCGACTGCACTAGGGAAAATTCACTGAGAGCCATGACAGGAAATGTCATGGAGTCTGCCTGTGGAAATCAGCTTGACTTGGCTCTTCCACATTACATAGGTTTTACCACACACTACCTTGAATGGAGAACTAGGATTCGAATGGCTCCTTGAAGAGACACAAGGATTCTCATCAACAGAAAATGGAAATGCTTTCCTATCCTAGTACCAGTGTTGAAAAGGCCCTAGGCTTCACTACATTTTCAGCGGATTGGCAAACTCACACTCAAGGGAAACCCAACCCCACACACTCACGCTCTGCTGGCTTCCATGGAGTCTGCATGTCTTCTCTGCTAGGGCCTGTGGCGAGAAGGAACAAAGAAAGCAGAGCTTGAACCACTCACCATCTTTCTCCACCCTGCAGAGGAGGCTGCCTGTCACCATGGCTTTTCTAGAATGCTGAGCCTACAGGATTCCGGGCTGCTATGACCAGGCAGCTGCTGATTGGACAGCTTGGAGGGCCACACAGCCCTGTGAGGTCTTAGAGATTGTAGACAATCAGAATGCTCCCTGTCATCAGGACTGCCACAGGGAGTGACGTGAGTGAAGCAAGAGTGATGCCCGAGCGTGTGCTGGACAGAATCAGGCTGGACTGCAACACCCATTGGTTCCAGTGGAAGAGAGGCCTGGAAACACAACCAACTCAGGTAACATCAAGCAGAGGCTGAACCACTCTATCTTTCTCCACTATGCAGAGTAGGCTAACTGTCTCCATGGCTTTTCTAACAAAACAGTGCTGTTTTCGAGTCCTACCATCTCTACCCAGAAGAATTTCACGTGAAATTATTAATGGCCATCAGGTATCCACAGTATTGGAACTGCCAAAAAAAAACCAGTCATTTAGGACAAGTGGTAATTTCGTAATCCAGGACACTGATTGAACATAAGAATCAAGTTGTAGACGTATAGGTAATACATCTTAGAAAACTTCATTAAGAGGAAGAATCTGAGAACCAGAATGGCAATGACAATAAGTAAAAGAAGAGACAGAGGCACTAAGAATGGTACTGAAGACAATCCAGGGCAGAAACAAATACCTCAAACCCTCAGAGTTAACTGATGAAAATACTAAAAAAATGGGGACACAGAATTCAGAAAACCTGTTTCAAAGCTTCTGAACAACAATGAGAAACACCAACCCGAGCTCAAGGAACTTAAGCAACATGTTACACAGCAAATAGCAGCAATGAGTCAAATCAAAGATGATACATCAGAAATTAAGAATAATGTGCAGAAAATTAAAAGTACAGTGGAGAGTCACAAAAATACAATGAATGAAGCAGAAGAAAGAATTTCAGAATTGTAAGATATTTCCTGTCACCATAAAGAAACAAACAAAGAAATAAACAAATAAAAGCTAGAAGCAGAGCTGGGCTAAGCTAAAAAGTATCCAAGAATTAAAAGATACAATTAAAACCCGCAACATAATAATGATGGGGGTTCCAGAAGGTACAGAAAGAGAAGCTGAAATGAAAAGTGTATTCAATAAAATGATACACGTAAACTTCTCCAATCTGGAGACAGAATTACAAAACTATATACAGGAGGGCCACAGAACTCCCCACAGAATCGGTCAAAAGCATAATTCAACACTAAACATGATAATCAAGCTTTCTTCATTGAACAAAATAAAAATCCTTAAATGCAATGTGAAAAAAACTTGAGTGTCATACAGAGGAATGCCCAATCAAACTCAGAGCTGTCCTCTTAGAGGAAACACTACAGTCCAGAAGAGAATGCAGTGACATATCAAAATTGAAAACTGTTGGCCCAGAATAATTTATCCTGCAAAGATCTTCTTCATCTTTCAAAATGAAATAAAATTTCTCCATAAGAAAGAAAAAAACTCCAAGATTTGCCTCTTATAAATGATACTTGAAGATGTTCTCATGAAAGAAAAAACAAATAGCAACTACAAAAACCAAACCAAACATGTAGAACATCCCACTAAAAGTCTTTCCAAACCTAAAGCAAAGAACAACCCATTGCTAAAATGACAGGACCAAACTGACACCTATCCAGGACACTGAATGTAAATGGATTAAACTCCTCAAACACCACAGATTAGAGGACTGGATCAAAAAACAAAACCCTGCTATCTCCTGCTTACAAGAGACACATTTCATCAGCAAAGATCAGAAGAAACTTAAAGGATAGAAAAAGATATTCCAAGTGAATGGTAAGGAAAAATGTGTAGGTATAGCCATTCTTATATCAGATGATATAGACATTGATGTGAAAGAATTTGAAGAGATGAAGAATAATACCACAAAATGATTCAAGGATCCATTCAGCAAAAAGAAGTTATCAAAATAAATGTATCTATGCCAAATACCAAAGTGTCTAGCCATGTGAAACAAATATTAACAGGTTTACAAGCAGAAATACTCCAATATAATCATTGCTTTGCATCCTGGCTGCTCACTTCCCTCCCAGCTTCCTGCAAAAGCAGTAGAGGGGGGCTTCATGCCTTGGAACCCAGCAGCTGCATGGGAAACCTGGAAGACATTCCTGGCTCCTAGTGTAACTTAAGCTCAACTTTGGCTGATCTGGTCATTGTGCACACTTGAGGAGTGAACCAGTACATGGAAGATCTTTCTTTCCATCTCTTCTTCTCTGTGTAAATCTGACTTGCCAATCAAAATCAATTAGAAAATAAGTTTATCAAATTGTAACTTAAGAATGTAGTTATGAGCCGATTTAGAGTTATCAAGATTTCACTCCAATTCACACATTATAGCACAGTCAGAGTGGGCTGCTTTCAGGAATTGCCTTCCCAAGATTAAATGTAATTGTGACATTGAAAAACATACTAAATGTCACCGGGGTGGTAGAGTTACAGGACAGTCAATTTAATTTGTGCATCAGTTGCAAATTAAGTAATACTTTTATACTACAATGTAAGTATGACTGTCAAATTAAATACTGCCTGGTGGACATGACTAACAGCCTATCTGCCCATGACCTGAGGCAAGGCTTCCACCCACTTGTGCAGAAGGTGACCTGTGACATGATTGGAGGGTCTAAAGGGATAGACGTGCCTTTGACTCAATTACAGTGTCATTGTTGGGTGGGAGGTCTCTCAGGGACTGTGTGGATGATCCCTCTGAGGAGACCAGGACCTGAGGTGTGACAACCACAGTGAGAAAGATCGGGACACAGGGATTGCAAGGCAAGGGAAGCAATGCACAATTTATTGAACTCAATATAACAGGTTACCTAGGCAACCAAGGAAAGCCCCTCTAAGGATAGCCAACAGGAAAATAAAATAACAATCACCTTAGCAGCAAAGGAGTAAACATGGTTTTCAGGAACAGATTCTAACAATCAAACCAATCAACTGCAGAAGGGAATAAGATCAGCTACAAACAACTAATGAGAAAGGAGGCACGGGAGGTGCTGCTCATTCCCAGCCATGCTTGGCCAGCAAGGCAGCCACAGGCCTACACAACAAGTCTGCTTCCTGCTAGCACTCTCGTATGAGTTCTGGGATCCTGGGGCATCTGATGAACTGGTCCAGAGGTCCACTTCCACAGATTGCCCTTCTGCCTTCTCCTTTCCTTGTCCATAAAAGTTGTGCTCGCTTTACAATAAATGGAAATGCCTTCAAACTGTCCCCACTGGTTCTTGCAGCTGGAGAACACTGATGCCTCACCCCCTCAGTGTTCTTGGGGCCAGTCGGCAGGAAAACGCACAAGACTCAAATGCAATAAAAACAGATTCCAAAATGGACAAGGAATTAAAGCGATATTTCTCAGCATGATTCATCATTAGGAAAATGAAAATGGCAACTACAATGAGATACCACTTCATACACATTGCAGTGTCCTTCATTCAAAAATGTTCACAAGGAAAAACGGAATTAGGCATTGCTGATCTAAGTGTAAAATGATGACACTGGTATTACAAATGGTACTCAAGGATTGCCTGTGGTGCTAACCATCTCACAAACTGAGGAACCAGTACAGAGTATTCCCCTGGAAGACGCAGGGAGCATGTCAGTGTTTCCATTCTCTGTCCCTGCTTCCTTTGAAAGCTGTCAATATCTGTGGATTGAACTGTGGCCTTATGGGCTGAGCTTCCCTTATGGGTACAGTTCATGTCCTGTGTGTTCCACTTTCAATCTGGCCTCTTGCTTTTGCCCTGGGAGAGCATTAAGGATGGCTCAAGGCCTTGGGCATCTGCACCCATGTGGTAGATCCAAAATAGGCTCCTAGCTTTGGACTGACTTAGCTCTTGCCATTGCTGCCAAGTGGAGAATAAAATTACACATGGAAGAGCTCTCTCTCTCCTTTTTCTGAAACCTTGCATTTGAAATAAAAATCAAAGAGAATGCAACAGGGACCCAGCCCTATGATTTAGCAAATAAAGTCACTTGCATCCCACATGGACATTGGTTCATATCCTGGATGCTCCACTTCTGACCCAACTCCGTGACAACAGGCCTGGAAAGGAAGTGGAGGATGGCTCAAGCACTTGGGTTCCTGTAATCAAGTTGCAGACCTGGACAATATTTCTGGCTCATGCTTCAGACTTGCTCATCTCTGCTCATTCTGGTTCAGAAGTAAACCAGCACACGGGAGATGTCTCTTCATTTCTCTCTCTGTGTCTTAGTAGATTTGCCATCCAAATTAATACATCTTTCAAAAAAACAAAAGCCCAAAAAATCTAAGCCCTTGCAATAGCAAAACCACCCTTCAGCAGGACATGGCATGGTGGCATAGCAGCCTAAGCTACCACCTACGTCATTTCTTTCCCTACAGGTGAGAAACTAGCTCTAAGACAATGTGAGTCTAACATTTCCTTCCTGTGCACTTCTTTCTTCTGTGATTTTCTAGGACTTGGTTTGACTCTCTAAGCCAATGTGAATTGGAAACAGTGGCAGATGACTCAAGCACTTGGGTGGGACACTCAGATGGACACTCAGATGGACCTCCTGCTTCTTCTGTGCCATGATCCAGCCCTGACCACTGTGACCACTGGGAGAATCAATCAGCAGATAGCAGACATGTCTGTCTCTATCCTTCTTTTTCTGCAAGTCAGTCTTTAAAATACATAAATAGGATGATCAATAAACACAGCTTCAAACTTGGCAAATTCTTAGTTTCCATTCGAATCATGTAATAATAATCATGCCTTGGCTATGCAATTAAAAGCCTCAAGGGAAAGTTTGAATCAGCTCTGATAGCTCCAATATCATAGTTGAGACAATTTTGCCTTCTTTCTCTCATACTTGTTTTTTCATTTTAGTTTAAAAACCATCATAAAGTTCTTAAATACAACGTTAAACAAGGTGAGAAGTAAACAAACAACTTACTGAAGGTGTGTGTGTGTTCTCTAGCCTTGGAAGCATGAAGCGGGCTGCAGGGCTGCACCTGCAAGAGAAGGTGGGCAGAGGGAGTGATGAGTTTTTCTTGCTTGTTCTCAGTCTCCTTAGTGATTCTTACTAAGTAATGTCAAGGCAGGAAGCAGACACAATGCCTGGAGAAACAAAAGCAATCAGCTTCCATGGGCAAGAGTAGTGCTTCACAAGCACCAGGAAAGCTTCCTGGAAGCAGTATCAGCAATACAATAACTGGCAGTGATGAAACTCAAGATATCATTAGGTTAGTGAAAACAACTGCTACTTATTTACAAATGTTGCTGAACATGGCGCCGTAGCATAGTAGCTAAAAGTCCTCAACTTGCATGTGTTAGGATCCCATATGGGTGCTGATTCATATCCTGACTGCTACATTTTTATTCCAGCACCTGCTTGTGTCCTGTGAAAGCAGAGAAGGATGGCAAAACACTTCGGGACCTTGCACCCATATGGAGACTTAGAAGAAACTCATTGCTCCTTAAATAGATTGGCTGACTTGTAGCTGTTGGGGCTACTTGGAGGGTGAGCCAGGTGATAGAAGAGCTTTCATTCGGTCTCTTCTCTATGTAAATTTGTTTTTCCAATGAAAATTACAATATAAAAATAAATAATGATATGACTGCCAAGTGCTAACTTATTTTTCCACAACTATCATTACTATTGTTCAAATTACAAAATATCATAGAAAATATATCATATTGTCACTACAATATATGCTACAGAGAAAGAATTGGGTGCTATAAAGTATTTCTCTATTTCTACAGTGAGCTGCATAGGACTTCAAGAAAGGACTTCCATTGGAACACCTCTTGCTGTTAAGACTAACATCAGTAGAAGGCAAACATCTTTCAATCAGAGCAAATTTGTCTACACCTATATATGGAAAAAGTGATATATAATATATTTATATTCTATACAGCTTTCTAGTAATTGTTCCAAATGAAAGTTCTTAAAATTTCAATGACACTTTCCCGTTCCTAATCCCACAATGACACTTGACTTAATGATTTTATTTGCCTTATCAGTGCCCAGCCAGTGGTGGCTGCTACTTGGCAAGGTGATCACACAGGCATATAGTTAGCACCACATGAAGAAAAGAGAGTCAAACCAAGTCCTAGAAAATCACAAAAGAAAGAAGTGCACAGGAAGGAAATGTTAGACTCCAATCCTTCTACCCTACCAATACCTCAAACATCATCAGAATTCATCCACAATTTGTAACAAAAGAATATTTCCCATATGTAAAACACTTGCCAGGAATCAGCATATGAGAAGTAAAGGCAAGAAAAATGTTGCCATCAGTACAAAAACAAAAGCAAAGGCCAGCTAGTGGTATAATATGTAAAGCTGCCAACTACAACACCAGCATCCCATATGGAGTCAGCTGTTCCACTTCCACCCAGCTCTCAGTTAAACTCCTGGGAAAAGCAGTGGGAGATCATCCAAGTGCCTGGAATCTGAGTAGCCACTTGGAAGACCTGGAAGAAGCTGCAGGCTCCAGGACTCAGCTTGGTCTAGGACTGGTCATCTTGTCCATTGGGGAGTGATCCAGTGGAAAGAAGATCTCTGCCTCTTTTACTTTGTAACTCTCACTTGAAAATAAGCCAATGCATACTTTTTTTTCATAAACATTTATTTTCTTTTTATTGGGATGTCAGATATAGAGGAGAGACAGAGGAAGATCTTCCATCCTATGATTCACTCCCCAAGTGAGTGCAATGGCCAGTGCTATGCCAAACCGAGCCAGGATCCTGGAGCTTCTCCCAGGTCTCCCACAAGGGTGTAGAGTCCCAAGGCCTTGGGCTGTCCTCTACAGCCTTCGCAAGCCAGAAGAAGAGAAAAATATCTTCCATTTAATGATTCACTTCCTAGATGACAGCACTTGTTGGGCCAAGCAACGGCAAAGGAATTAGAACTTATTCTGGGAATCCCACCAGGATCCTGGGACCCCAGCACTCTGGACTCCTTGGACTACCTTCCCAGATGTATTAGTGAAGAGCAGAATTTTAACTGAAGTAGCCAGACCTTGACATGCTACCAATATGCAGGTAGCAGGTTGATTTGCTGTGCTACCACATTGCCAAAGAAACAAATTTTAGGCAATCAAAACCATCAAATCTGTGCCTGAAATGCTAGCCTAACAACTAAAGTACATGTGTTGCACATGCCATGATGCCATATGGTTACTGGTTCAAATCCCAGTGGCCCAACTTCCCATCCAGCTCTCTTCTTGTGGCCTGGGAGAGCAGTCAAGGATACCCCAAAGCCTTGGGACACTGCATTTGCATGACAGACTTGGAAAAAGGTCAAGGCTCCTGCTCAATGGCTCAACTCTGGCCACTGCTACAGCTTGGACAGTAAATAACTGAACCCAAGATCTTCCTCTCCATCTCTACTCCTCTCTGTATATCTGATTTTCCAAAAAAAAAAAAAGAAGAAATTTTTCAAAAAAACAACTCAAACACTAGACAAAATCAGGACTTAGTCACCTCCTAGGTCAGAGGTAAGAGACCAACACCTGAACTGACAAAGACATTCAGTTATACAGCTTAGAGTTTTACTGAAACTTGGCAGAAAATAAAGTTGTCAAGAATTTTCTATTCTTTCTGAGACCATTGAATAAACTCCCGCTTCAGGCAACAGAACAAAGATGTAACATACAAATAAGTACGCATCATTCCTGCAGAAGTGGGCAAACTGCAAATCAAAGCACTAGCACATGACAGACAATGAGCTCTGGGAAGCAGCCTGCTTACACTTCACAGGGAGATCCACACTCAGCAGCTTACTCAGGTTCCCAGGCCCTGTGGATCACTCTCACTGAGGACACAGTGCCCATAGGGCTCACTGCACTGACTGAGGGAATCCTAAGCAGCCAGCAATGTGACAGTGTGGCCTGAAAACTCCTCACAGCCTGCAGTGTCACCTCCAGCTTCTTAAATCTCTTTTGAAACAGCACACTGAAGCCAAGTGGTGCTGTGACCACTGAGATTTTCTCTGTGCACTTGTAACACCAGATGTGTTATGCTACTAAATACAAATTTAACACCAACAATGAAATCCTTAACAACTCAATTCTTTCTTCATCTACAGGTAGTAGAGGCCTCAGAGTCAAGGCTCAAACTACACACAGGTGCAGATTAATGTCAGTAGATAGCAGGTGTTAGCTATTCTGATCTTTTATCTCCTTTAAGAAGTTATCAAGGAACCCCACCCAGACCTATCTCCTTAACATTAGCTTGTCTTGGTTCTGGGTGGGCATGTTAGAATCAGGGCTACTCTTTTGTCTCCATAAATCCCATCACCTTAAGATCCTTGTGCCATATACTGAGCACAAAACAATATTTTTTTATTCAACCAAATACACTCACAAATTGGTAAGTGCTCTTGTCACCAGAATTGCTCCTTCACCAAAATTCTCTGTGGGTACAAACACTCATATGAGTTGACAATTTTATTGAAGTAAAATGAAACTTCTCGGTACCCCAAGCACATTGTCCTGGCATTTACTCAGGCCTTTGCAAAGGTTTTACTCCCTAGCTAAGAAAGGCTGAGACAAACAGGAGTTCAATCATTTCTGCACTGACCCTAAAATATCAGCTTTGAATTAGACCCAAGAAAAACAGAAATCTCGAATTCTGAGAAAGAGAGAGAGACAGAAAATCCATCCAACATGAAGGTCAACCTGTCCCTGGGCACTGGCCCCCTCCTCACTGCACAATTTGGAAAGATGGGAGTCCTAAGGTTCAAGGTCAGGGCTGCAGAGTGGGACAACAAGGTCCTCCTCCAGTCCCCTCCCGCCCTGGGGCCTGAGGAGATGCGCTCACACACTCACCACTTCCCAGTTCCTGAGGAGTCCAGTGTCCTCCTGAGGGCTCCTCAGGGCAGGGAGTTCCCAGGGCAGCACTGGCTCAGCTCCCTAAGCCTCTCTAAGGAGCAGAACCAGCCAAGCACGAATGGTGGCACCTCAACACATCAGCCTGCCTTCTGCAGCAGGGTTTCAAGGCCGCGTGTAATTGGACTGCTTGCACAGGCATCATACTGTGAACAGCCAATGAGAAAGACACTGAGCTTAAGGGTGGACACCTGGATTTTAGGAGGGAGGGAAAGGGGTAGGGCTTCACATCAGATCTGAGATAAGGTTCCTATATTGCAGTTTGAGCTTCCCGTCAGTAGGGGTCGCTTTCACCTGCTGGCCTCTTTCCTTGTCTCTAGTTCTAGATCCTGTTAAAGTCTGGAATCCTAAAAATGGGTAACAACCCAAAAAAAATGAATTACAATTTACTGAATGTTCAATAAGTTTTGGGACTTTCTTCTTTGTGTTGGTTTTTTGACGTTGGTTCATTTGACTTCTCTTTCAACATTTTTTTTTTAATTTTTTTTTTTGAAAGATTTATTCATTTTATTACAGCCAGATATATACAGAGGAGAGACAGAGAGGAAGATCTTCCGTCCGATGATTCACTCCCCAAGTGAGCCGCAACGGGCTGATGCGCGCCGATCCCGAAGCCGGGAACCCGGAACCTCTTCCGGGTCTCCCACGCGGGTGCAGTGTCCCAATGCATTGGGCCGTCCTCAACTGCTTTCCCAGGCCACAAGCAGGGAGCTGGATGGGAAGTGGAGCTGCCGGGATTAGAACCGGCGCCCATATGGGATCCCGGGGCTTTCAAGGCGAGGACTTTAGCCGCTAGGCCACGCCGCCGGGCCCCTTTCAACATTTTTACTTGTTATTTAAAAGGCGGATATTCAGAAAGGTAGACAGAGAGGAATATCTTCCATTGCACGGTTCACTGCCCAAGGGCCAACAAACGCTTGTGCTGAGCCAATCCAAATCCAGGAGACAGGAGCTTCCTCCGGGTCTGCCATGCGGGTGCAGTGTCCCAGATTTTTGGGCCATCCTGGATTGCATTCCCAGGCTACAACAGGGAGCTGGATCAGATTAGAATTGGTGTCCATATGGGATCCCAGTGAGTTCAAGGTTGGAACTTTAACCACTACACTATCGCAACGGGCCCCACTTCCCATCCAGCTCCCTTCCTGTGGCAGTCAAGCACAGCCAAAAGCTTTGGGACCCTGCAACCTCATGGGAGATTCTCCCAGCTTCTGGTTTTGGTTTGGCTCAGCTCCAGCCATTGCAGTTGCTTAGGGAGTGCATCATTGGACACAAGATCTTCCTCTCTGTTTCTTCTCCTCTTTGTATATCTGCCTTTCCACATAAATAAATAAATCTTTTTTAAAAAATGACTGAGACGGGCCCGGAGGCATGGCCTAGAGGCTAAAGCCCTCGCCTTAAAAGCCCCAGGATCCCATATGGGCGCCGGTTCTAATCCCAGTAGCTCCACTTCCCATCTAGCTCCCTGCTTGTGGCCTGGGAAAGCAGTTGAGGACGGCCCAACGTCCCAATGCATTGGGACCCTGCACCCGTGTGGGAGACCTGGAAGAGATTCCAGGTTCCTGGCTCCCCGCTTCGGATCGGCATAGCACCGGCCTGTTGCGGCTCACTTGGGGAGTGAATCATCGGACGGAAGATCTTCCTCTCTGTCTCTCCTCTTCTCTGTATATCTGACTCTGTAATAAAAATAAATAAATCAAAAAAAAAAATTGACTGAGACGGGCCCAGAGGCGTGGCCAAGTAGATAAAGTACTCGCCTTGAATGTCCCGGGATCCCATATGGACGCTGGTTCTAATCCCAGCAGCTCCACTTCCCATCCAGCTCCCTGCTTGTGGCCTAGGAAGGCAGTCAGGGATGGCCCAAACATTTGGGATCCTGCACCCACATGAGAGACCTGGAAGAGGTTCCTGGATCCCGGCTTCGGATCAGCACAGCACTGGCCGTTGCGGCTCACTTGGAGAGTGAATCATCGGATGGAAGAGGTGCTCTGTGTCTCTCCTCTCTGTATGTCTGACTTTGTAATAAAAATCAATCAATCTTTAAAAAAAATTACTGAGACACACAGCAGATCATTATCCATCTCTTCAGTCACTCTAAATGGCCTTAACAGCTGCAGCAGCGCCTTTGAAAGTCAGGAGCCAGGAGCTATTCCAATTTCAGTATGTGGGTACAAGGTCCCAAGGACTGTGGTCATCCTTTAAAGGAATCACATAATGTCAGCAATGAAACCTTCTTGTGAATACAGAGAATAGTGTTTTAAACCTTTGTCTTGACAGAATATCAACACAGACAACACAACATTCAAATGAGTTTCAGAGCAATGCTGTGGCAGGCAACAATTTTCATTAAAAAAAATTTTATTTTGATTTGAAAAGACAGCTTTACAGAGAGAAAGAGAGCCCACAATGAGCAGAACTGAACTGAACTGAAGCCAGTGCTTACTTGCGTCTCCTGTGTAGATGCAGGGTATCAAATACTTGGGCATCCAAACCCTTGGGAGTTTCCACCCTCCTGGGAGACCCAGAAGAAACTCGGGGCTCCTGGCTTCGGATCAGCTAAACTCTGGCCATTGTGGCCACCTGGAGAGTGAATCAGTGCTCAGAAGATCTGCCTCTCTGTCTCTCGTCCTCTTTGTATATCTCACTTTACAATAAAAACCAATACATCTCAAAAAAATTAATGCACTTCAGAAAAGTGGAAAAAAAAAGCTTCGGGCATTGGCCACTGCTTTTCTAGGCCATAAGCATAGAGTCAGATCAGACATGGAGAAGCTGGGACATGAACAAGTGCCTACATGGATTCTGGCAAGGGAAAGGTAGATGAATAGCCTGTTTAACCAAGGTACCTGGCCAATGGCAGGCAAGCAGTCTTAAACAAACAATTGCATCAGTACTAGACGAAGGTGATGATTTACTAGTGTATGACTAAGTTAACATTTAATAAGAATATATGATTTTGTCTTCATGAATGCCTTTATTTTATAAGCTTTCTTTTAAATTTTGTATTCTTGATTTTTAGGTAATATTAGTATAGGTTTAGAGAAAATTGGCTTTGCATATACGTAAACTGCCTTTCACTCTGTAACCACATAGCCTGCCAACCGTGGAGTTCCTGGCTTCAGCCAGGTGACCGCAGGTTTGAATGAACAATGGCTTGCTGAGAATGTTTTCATAAAGTAAAATCATAATTTTTTTAGAATTTTTTTCTAATCACTCTTTAATCAAAGTGTGGTAATAAAACAACTGGATGTTGTGTAAAAGTGCGATGCTTCCTATAAAATAAAGAAGGCAACTATTCTGAGTTGTCTATTATGAGTATCACACTGTAGTGGTCTGTATCTCACCTTCTCCTCTTTTGTGCCAATCATGCACCCTTCCTGAACTCTGAAATTCGCTGCAGCTGGTCTCCAGCAAGAATTAGGACTAGAGGTAAAACTACGGTGATAGTTACGGTTATGGTTACACATATGGTTATGGCTATGATTATCGCAAGAATTAGGGTTATCTTTAGGAGTTTGATTTGTGTTTCAACTGGGGATGCTCTTAGTAGGGTCATTTGGTCTAGTGGTATTGTTAGGTAAAGCTTAGGAGTTGCCTTAAAGTTATATACAGGGTTGTCTTTAGGGAACATTTGTTGCAGGAATACGGCTAGGTTTATGATCAAGGGAATCTTTAGTGTTGCCTTTAAATCCGGTGTTACAGTTGGGTCTATGAGTATGGTTGGCATTATGTTAGTTTAACGCTCACATTTCAGTCAGATTGTATTAAAATTCTGGAAATAGGATTTGGCTAGGATTATGGTTAGAGCTAGTAGTATGCATGGGCAAGAATTAGGGTTAGTATTTGGCACAGGGTTAGGTAAAAGCATAGGTCTATGACAGGTGTTTGCATTAGGTTAAGATTGATTAGTTCTATAGTAAGGGCTAACACTAGCAATAGAAATAAGGATAGAGATTTGATTGGCAATATTGTTAGGATTACAGTTGCATTTAAGGAAACTTGTAGTTTTAGGAAAGTGCTAGTATTAAACTTTGGGTGAGTGCTGCCTGGTCTCTAGGATTAAGATTGGTGTTAGCATTAGGGCTGGGGTTAAGGCAAATGCAAATGTTGAGATTAAGATCAAAATTACAGGCCAGGCAGTGTGAACTTTCCTTTAACACCCCAGGATCCCATACTGGCATCGGTTCTAATCCTGGCAGCTCCACTTCCCATCCAGCTCACTGCTTGTGGCCTGGGAAAGCAATCGAGGACCGCTCAAGGCTTTGGGACCCTGCACCCACGTGGTAGACCCAGAAGAGTTTCCTAGTTTCTGGCTTTAGATCAGCACAGCACCAGCTGTTGCTGTCACTTGGGGAGTGAATCATCGGATGGAAAATCTTCCTCTCTCTCTCTCCTCCTCTAAATTAGACTTTGGAATAAAAAACAATTAATAAATCTTTTTAATAAAGGTTAACATTAGAGTTAGGAGCAGAGTGATAATGGGCATTAAGTTTAGGGTTACGGTTAGTGTTAGTGTTAGGGCTGTGACTTGGTATTATTCTTAGGGATAGGGTAGGATTAGGTTTTGGGTTAGGATGAAGACTAGGATTAGAGTTAGGACTATGGGTATGATTGGTGTTCATGTTATGGTTAATGTTAGGGATAGTTCAATGGTTATACAGAAAGGTTAGCATAAGGATTCAGGCAAAGGTCAGTGAAAGGGTGTGGAGCTAGAATTAGAGCTAGGGCTAGGCTACAGTTGGGATGAGAGCTACAATAGGGTTAAGTTGGTTATACATTTAATGATAGGATGTGGACAGGGATTAAGATTCGGGCTAGGACTAAATTTCGAATTATAAATCAACTTAGTGTTAGCTATAGGTGTATGGTTAGTGCTCGCAGTAGGGCTAGATGAGAGTTAAGATGAGGGTTGTGGCTAACCCTAAACATAGACAGTAGCAATCTCAAGAACTAACCCTAGCCCTAACTCAAATCCCAACGTCAAATTTTAATCTAATCCACAGTCTCCTTCAGCCCCAACCCTAAATCTAGTACTAACTTTAGCATTACTCCTAATCCTAACCTTTGCCTTAATGCTAACTCAGTCTGTTGACATTTTATATGTGTAGCCATCAGTCAAGCTGAAGGCTGAGTCCTAACACTAATGATGGCCCTACTCTTAAATTCAACCTGAACTAGCTGTAAGTCATTTAAAAAAATTACTCCTTTTCCTTTCAAAGTCAGATATGCAGAGAGCAGGAGACAGAGAGGAAAATCTTCCATCTGAAGATTCACTCCCCAAGATGTTGCAATGGCCAGAGCCGCACCAATCTGAAGCCAGGAGCCTCTTACAAGACATGGGCAGGTTCCCAAAGTTTTGGGCCATCCTAGACTGCCTCGCCAGGCCACAAACTAGGAGCTGGATGGGAACCGGGGCTCCTGTGGTGAGAACTAGAACCCATATGTGAACTAAGCACCCTTAAGGCCAGAAGTTTAACTGCTAGGCTATTGTGCCAGACCCACCATAATTCACACACAGACACTAACCATAACTCTAACCATTGCTATGACCATGCCCCTAACCCTATTCAGAAGAGGATTAAAACATCAAGAAATAATCCCAGCCCTAACTCTAACCCCAAATTTAAACTTAATCCTGAACTTAAATCTCCTTCCTAACCACATGCTGATACTAGCTCTAGCTCCAACATAATTGTGATCCTTATCCTAAATCCAACCAAAATGCAATACTAACACTAACTCTAACCCTGACACAGATGTAGCCATCACTGTAATACTAAGCCTAAGACTAATACTGAACCTTACCCTAGCTGTATTTCTAAACGTAACCTTAATGATGACTGCAATCATCACCCTCATTATATATGAATCCTAAATCCAACTGTAGCCAAAATTCAATCATAAGTCTAACACTAGATTTCAACCTAATCTTAATCCTAGAACTTTAGCACTAGCATTAGCCCACACCCTAACATGAACACTAGCTCTAAGCATAATAATTCTAGCATTGACTCTAACATCACCATAATACTAAAATTAACATAAAAAAACTTCTTAGTCCTCAATGTAGACACAGCTTTAATCCTAATCTTAATTGTAACCCCAACTCTATTCTAATGCCACACAGTCCTTAACCCAATCCTGATCATAACCCTCAATCTAGCATTAATGAAAACTAAGTTTGAACCTGAAATATAAGCCAAACACTATATCTAGCATTAATCCAAACACTAATGTACTCTAATAGTAACCATGATGCAAATCCGACTTCATGCAACATACAAAACTAGCTCTGTACCTAATCCTATTTGTAAATTTAAACCGAACACTAACCATAAGGCTAAATATAGCTCAAATCTCAATCCTAACAATAACCTCAGTACTAAACCTAACCTTTAGCATTAGCCCTAGCCCTAATACTAATTACATCCAAACTTAATCCTAGTTCTATTCCTAAATGATAACCCAAATCATAGACCTAAATGGAACCCTAACACTAACATTTGCCCTAACCCGAAATCTGGGCTTTGACCTAATCACTACCATGTCTTGCATATAATGATAACCCCTGTTCCAAGTCCTACACTGAACCGCAACATGAAAACTAACCTTGTCTCTGAAGGGACATCTTTTACACTATGGTGCGCCCGTTTCATGACACTGTATTTGAGCAGGGAAAACTCACTGAGAGCAATGCCAGGAAATGGCATGTGATCTGCCTACACAAATCAGCTTGACTTGGCTCTTGGACATTCCATACATTTTTCCAAACACTGCCTTTAGTGGAGATCAGTTTAGCTCCTTGAAGAGACACAAGTATTCTCATCAATAGAAAACTGAAATGCTTTGATAGTACCAGTGTTGAAAAAGGCCCTAGGCTTCACAACATTTTCAAAGGATTTGCAAGCTCACACTCAAGGGAAACCCAACCCCACACACTCACACTCTGCTGGCTTCCATGGAGTCTGCACGTCCTCTCTCTGCCAGGGTCTGTGGGGAAGAACGATGAAAGAAAGCAGAGCTTGAACCACTCACCATCTTTCTCCACCCGGCAGAGGAGGCTGTCTGTCTCCATGGCTTTTCTAGAATGCTGATGCTGCAGGATTCTGGGCTGCTATGACCAGGCAGCTGCTGATTGGACACCTTGTATGGCCACACAGCCCTGTGAGGTCTTAGAGATGCAGCCAATCAGAATATTCCCTGCCATCAGGACAGCCACAGGAAGTTATGAGTGAAGCAAGAATGAGACCTCAGACCAAAGTTCACTTTCAGAGCATTAATAATTCATTTGGTCATAGCCCTCCAAAGTTTTTCTGTGGTCACCTTCTTGTAGGTCCAAGTCATCTGTCCATTGGCCTGCTACCTCACTGGGATCTGGAGCTTGATACAATGCTTGGCAGTTGTTAGAATCCTATGCATGTTAAACTTCCATAACCATTCACTCATACACTTCTTTTGGAACTTCTCTTCATGCTCCACACCCATGTGTTATGTTTTGTCATGGGTGCTTTTTGTAAGTATGTTGGAAAGAATACTTACAAATCTTACATACATACATCTTCTTTTTGATGCATTTCTTTTTTAGGTAGTCACCCTTCCTAGACTCACCACCTGCCAGCCCCTCCTTTTCTGATGAAATAGCATTTTGTGTTGGTTCTTGGTGCCTTTGTATCATTGTATGAAGTGTTATACTTCCTCCTTTGGATCCAGTCACCATGAGAATTGGGTAATTTAGAGTTTGAATTATGTAGGGTTTTTCACAGTGTTTATTTATATATTTATGCTCCAGATAGATGCTTAGACTTGTGTTTTCTGTTTCTTGGCTGTTACCATGACCACATTTTCATTGTAAACCTGGAGTCTGGTCAGAAGAAGATGCAACCATTTTGTATCCAATCTCAGTGGTACCATTTTCAATAATGCTGTGTTCCTTGTGTTGTATGTTGTAGGCTTGTATGTGACAATCTGGATGAGATTAAGAAAGTTATGTTTTAAAAGTATTGTTCTATTCAATGTATTTTCTGTATGGGTGGGGGAATGGATTGAAGAATTTATTTATTTGTTTTTGGTTCAAAAGAGATGTTTAGATTCTTGTTTTCCATTCATTGGGTCTGGTCCTCTTGCCAATTTGTGGAAGTTGGCTTGGATTTTGTACAATATGCTTTGATTTATTGGCTGATTGATTAATAAATTGATTGTTTTATCTGTAGTTGCTTCATAATGGAATCTCAGGTCTAATGTTTGTTTGTTGATTGTTTCCTTGTTCACATTAACACTGAAGCATGGAGTGTGGTCATGAGACGATGTATCCCAGGGCCCGGTGGTGTGGCCTAGTGGCTAAAGTCCTCACCTTGAATGCCCCGGGATCCCATACAGGTGCCGGTTCTAGTCCAAGCAGCTCCACTTCCCATCCAGTTCCCTGATTGTGGTCTGGGATAGCGGTAGAGGATGGCCCAAGGACAGATCCCCAGCCAGAGCTTATATGTGTGTTGTCATGTGGTTGTCAGCTATGTTCCAGGATAAGAAGCCCAACCAGGACTTGAATGGGGGTTGGAACGTCAGTCTGACCCAAAATAATATCTACAGGTCTCTTCCTTCCAAACCATGAAGTTTCAATCTCCTTGCTTACTTGCAAGTACAGTGGCCCTGTCATTGGGTGTCACTCAGGATACATTCCTCACCCTACAGGTAATGTGGCATTATCCATGAATATGGCTAGGTAGTAATTCCACGCCCTCAAAAGCCCAGAGCTTGTCGTTGAGGTGCCAGTTGGTGCATTGGCTGCCAACAAGCCCAGGACCTTCAATCTACCTAGCATCACTGCATGCAGAGCTATTATCCCCAGCAGGAAGTCAGGGCTGGCATGGGTAACCCAAGCCACAGCCACAAGGCTGGGAGACACAGACACCCATGCCGGGCCACTGCTCAGATTTTCCTGGACTTCCATTTTGTTCATTTCTATATATTTTGATTATTTAAGTTATTTTCTAATGACTCTTCTTCCATATCACATATTTTACTGTATTTTTCATCAAAAGATAATGTTTTACACAACTTTGGAGGGCCATGACCAAATGAATTATCAAAACTCTGAAAGTGAGCTCTGGCCTTGGCCCTCACTCTTGCTTCACTCACATAACTCCATGTGGCTGTCCTGATGACAGGGAATATCCTGATTGGCTGCATCTTTTTTATCTCATAGGGATCCATGGCCATACAAGCTGTCAAATCAGCAGCTGCTTGTTCACAACAGCCCAGAATCCTGCAGCATCAGCATTCTAGAAAAGACATGGAGACAGACAGCCTTCTCTGCATGGTGGAGAAAGATGGTGAGTGGTTCAAGCTCTGCTTTCTTTCATCATTCTTCCCCACAGACCCTGGCAGAGAGACATTCGGCAGGGAGACATTCAGCCTTCATGGAAGTGTACAGACTGTGAGTGTGTGGGATTGGTTTGAAAATGTTGTGAAGCCTAGGGCCTTTTTCAACACTGGTACTATCAAAGCATTTTACTTTTCCATCAATGAGAATACTTGGCTCTACAAGGAGCCAAACTAATAGTAGTTCTCCACTAAATGTAGTGTTTAGAAAAGCATTTGGAATGTACAACAGTCAAGTTGATTTCTGAGTTATTATTATCAGAAATCGCTGCTTAGGGCCACCCTTAAATAAGGTCAGCCTTTGTGTAGGGGAGAGATAATTTTCTCTGTATTCCCAGTAATAGTAACCATAAACACTAGGGCAAGAGTGGGACAGAGACCTGAAGGTTTGAATGAGAGCACCCATAAGAACTATTAGAGCCAGACTGATCCACCAAACAAACCAAGGCCCAGAAGCTCGAGAGGCCTAGTAGGGAGATAGTGGGCACCTCCTACGTAGTTTCTTTTAGGATCCCCACAATCAAGCTTTCAGTCTCTGGAAGATAAACATCAAATGACAGAGGACAGAACAAGTCCATCGACCACCTCAGCTGTGTGTTGACAATGAAAAAATCGGGCAACTGAAGACTATATGATGGACAATGTCAATCGGTGGATTCTCCAACGACCGCATCGTGCCTATAGTGGTGAGACTAGCAACAATACAGTTCTATAGAACTATCAAAACCACTTTGCTGGCTCTGCCTTTGGACCAGAGATGGTCTCTCCAAGAAACTGATGGACATTTTTGGACAATGGGATGTGGGTCTTCTTGCCTGGTGGATGCGCGCAGTGGGGGAATCCCGGCTGAATTTGATCCGTGGTGGTGCAACAAGGTTGAGGAATACATTGTGGTGGTGGTGGGGGAGAATCTCAGGGCCTATAGAACCATGACACATAATGCAATGTAATAAAAAAAAAACCCAAAACCAAAAAACCAAAAATGTAATATGGCAACGGGGTGGGACAGTCCACCGAGGGGGGAGGGTACAGGGAGGAGTTGGGCAAAAAATAAAAAATGAATAAATTATTTTTTAAAAAAAGGAAAAAATACAATCATAAAAATAAATAAATAAATAAATAAATAAATAAATAAATAAATTTATTTAGGGCCAGGCACACTAGAGCACTAGCTCAAGTC
This sequence comes from Ochotona princeps, assembly GCF_030435755.1. Classification (NCBI taxonomy): domain Eukaryota; kingdom Metazoa; phylum Chordata; class Mammalia; order Lagomorpha; family Ochotonidae; genus Ochotona; species Ochotona princeps. The sequence goes on from NC_080833.1 coordinate 127,462,917, forward strand.
CTTACCTTATATGCACCAGGATTACATATGGGCACTGCTTTGTATCCTAGCTGCTCACTTCCCTCCCAGATTCCTGGGAAGCCAGTGGAGGGGGGGTTTAAGGCCTTGGAACCCAGCAGCTCTGTGGGAAACCTGAAAGAACTTCCTGGCTCCTGGCATAACTTAAACTCAACTCTGGCAGCTCTGGCCATTGTGCACACTTGAGGATGGAAGATGAAAGATGTTTCTTTCCATCTCTCCTTCCCTGTGTAAATCTCACTTCCTAATCAAAACCAATTAGAAAGTAAGTTTATCAAATTGTAACTTAGAATGGTGTTATGAGCCAATTTACAGTTATCAAGAATTCACTCCAATTCACACATTATAGCACATTCAGAGTGGGCTGCTTTCACGAATTGCCATTACAAAGTTAAACATAATTGTGACATTAAAAAACATACTAAATGTCACTGGCTGGTAGAGTTACAGGACAGTCAATTTAATTTGTGCATCAGTTGCAAATTAAGTAATACTTTCATACTACAATGTAAGTATGATTGTCAAGTTAAATACTGCCTGGTGGGTGTAACTAACATTCTATCTGCCCATGATCTGAGGCAAGGCTTCCACCCACGTGTGCAGAAGGTGACCTGTGACATGATTGGAGGGTCTGAAGGGACAGACGTGCCTTCAACTGAATTACAGTGTCATTGTTGGGGGGGAGGCCTGTCAGGGACTGTGTGGATGATCCCTCTGAGGAGACCAGGACATGAGGTGTGACAACCACACTGAGAAAGATCGGGACACAGGGGATGCAAGGCAAGGGAAGCAATGCACAATTTATTGAACTCAATATAACAGGTTACCTAGGCAACCAAGGAAAGCCCCTCTAAGGATAGCCAACAGGAAAATAAAATAACAATCACCTTAGCAGCAAAGGAGTAAACATGGTTTTCAGGAACAGATTCTAACAATCAAACCAATCAACTGCAGAAGGGAATAAGATCAGCTACAAACAACTAATGAGAAAGGAGGCACGGGAGGTGCTGCTCATTCCCAGCCATGCTTGGCCAGCAAGGCAGCCACAGGCCTACACAACAAGTCTGCTTCCTGCTAGCACTCTCGTATGAGTTCTGGGATCCTGGGGCATCTGATGAACTGGTCCAGAGGTCCACTTCCACAGATTGCCCTTCTGCCTTCTCCTTTCCTTGTTCATAAAAGTTGTGCTCGCTTTACAATAAATGGAAATGCCTTCAAACTGTCCCCACTGGTTCTTGCAGCTGGAGAACACTGATGCCTCACCCCCTCAGTGTTCTTGGGGCCAGTCGGCAGGAAAACGCACAAGACTCAAATGCAATAAAAACAGATTCCAAAATGGACAAGGAATTAAAGCGATATTTCTCAGCATGATTCATCATTAGGAAAATGAAAATGGCAACCGCAATGAGATACCACTTCATACACATTGCAGTGTCCTTCATTCAAAAATGTTCACATGGAAAAACGGAATTAGGCATTGCTGATCTAAGTGTAAAATGATGAAACTGGTATTACAAATGGTACTCAAGGATTGCCTGTGGTGTTAGCCATCTCACAAACTGAGGAACCAGTACAGAGTATTCCCCTGGAAGACGCAGGGAGCATGTCAGTGGTTTAATGGTCTGTCTCTGATTCCTTTGAAAGCTGTCAATATCTGTGGATTGAACTGTGGCCTTATGGGCTGAGCTTCCCTTATGGGTACAGTTCATGTCCTGTGTGTTCCACTTTCAAGCTGGCCTCCTGCTTTTGCCCTGGGAGAGCAATATGGATGGCTGAAGGCTTGGGCACCTGCACCCATGTGGTAGATCCAAAATAGGCTCCTAGCTTTGGATTGACTTAGCTCTTGCCATTGCTGCCAAGTGGAGAATAAAATTACACATGGAAGAGCTCTCTCTCTCTTTTTTCTGAAACCTTGCATTTGAAATAAAAATCAAAGAGAATGCAACAGGGACCCAGCCCTATGGTTTAGCAAATATAGACACTTGCATCCCACATGGACATTGGTTCATATCCTGGATGCTCCACTTCTGACCCAACTCCCTGACAACAGGCCTGGAAAGGAAGTGGAGGATGGCTCAAGCACTTGGGTTCCTGTAATCAAGTTGCAGACCTGGACAATATTCCTGCCTCATGGCTTCAGACTTGCTCATCTCTGCTCATTTTGGTTATTTGAGAAGCAAACCAGCACGTAAGAGATGTCTCTTCATCTCTTTCTCTTTGTCTCTCTCTCTCTCTCTCACTCTCTTTTAGTAGACCTGCCTTCAAATTAATACATCTTTCAAAAAACAAAAGCCCAAAAAATCTAAGCCCTTGCAATAGCAAAACCACCCTTCAGCAGGACATGGCATTGTGGCATAGCAGCCTAAGCTACCATCTATGTCAATTCCAATCCAGTTCTAAGTCCATATTAATTGGAGGCAGTGGCAGATGACTCAAGCACTTGGGTGGGAGACTCATCTGGGACACTCAGATGGACCGCCTGGTTCTTCTCTAACATGATCCAGCCCTGAACACTGTGACCACTGGGAGAATCAATCAGCAGATAGCAGACATGTCTGTCTCTGTCTCTATCCTTCTCTTTCTCCAAGTTAGTCTTTAAAATACATAAATAGGATGATCAATAAACACAGCTTCAAACTTGGCAAATTCTTAGTTTCCATATGAATCACGTAATAGTAATCATGTCTTGGCTATGCAATTAAAAACCTCAAGGGAAAGTTTGAATCAGCTTTGACAGCTCCAATATCATAGTTAAGACAATTTTGCCTTATTTCTCTCATACTTGTTTTTTCATTTTAGTTTAAAAACCATCATAAAGTTCTTAAATACAATGTTAAACAAGGTGAGAAGTAAACAAACAACTTACTGAAGGTGTGTGTGTGTTCTCTAGCCTTGGAAGCATGAAGCGGGCTGCAGGGCTACAACCTGCAAGAGAAGGTGGGCAGAGGGAGTGATGAGTTTTTCTTGCTTGTTCCCAGTCTCCTTAATGATTCTTACTAAGTAATGTCAAGGCAGGAAGCAGACACAATGCCTGGAGAAAGAAATAAGAGTAGTGCTTCACAAGTGCCAGGAAATTTTCTGGAATGAGTATCAACAATACAATAACTTGCAGGGATGAAACTCAAGATATCATTGGGTTAATGCAAACAACTACTACTTATTTACAAATGTTGTTGAACATGGCGCCGTAGCATAGTGGCTAAAAGTCTTCACCCTGCATGTGTTAGGATCCCATATGGATGCTGATTCATATCCCAACTACTACATTTTTATTCCCACAAGCTGCTTGTGTCCTGGGAAAGCAGTGCAGAATAGCAAAATACTTTGAGACCCTACACCCACTTGTGAGACTTGGAAGAAGCTCCTGGCTCCTGCCATTGATTGGCTCTCTTCTGGCTACTTAGGCTACTTGGAGGTTGAGGCAGGTGATTGAAGCGTTTTCGTTCTGTCTCTCCTCTCTGTAAATCTGACTTTCCAATGAAATGAAATAATAATGCTGTGACTGCTAAACACTATCTTATTTTTTTCTACAACTGTGATTACTACTGTCAAAATTACAAAAGGAGAATGAAGATGTCGGAACAGAGCAAGGACACATTTAAATGGAAAGAAAAATATTTAATCAGTATGAAGCAGAGAGGACATATGTCAGGAAATAGGAAAGGACAGAACAACAGCAGAGGGGTACCTGGAGACTGACAGACACAGGAAAGCAGCGGGCACAGCAGTGTGGTGTTGCAGTGATTGATACTCCAGCACGGCAATATGAACTCCACCAGCAGCCAGAACTTCACCAGCAACCAGGTGGGAAGGGACTTTTATTGGGAGCTCGGGAGGTGAACCCAGACAAAGACCTGTCCATCATGCTGGTCCGTTTGATTTGACCAGGAGCAGAGACAGAGCATCAGATCTCAGATGGGCAGTGCAAGAATAGAGTGGATTTCATAGCCCAGTCAGCCCCCTAGAGCTGAACTGGGTGCCATTTTGCGTAAGGGGGAAAGGGCAAGGGAAAGGACTGTGCATGTGCTAAGCTGGGAGTAAACTCATTTCTGACTCAGTGAACTGCAACAACGTGGTATTCTATGGGTTCCACCCGGAGCAGGTCTGGGTAGCCCTCGGATCTGGCAGCCAGCAAATCAAGAACTGTAGTGGTGGTACGTCAGGCACCTTTTTGTACACTGCGGCAATAACTTTAGGATTGCAGGGGACAACAGTGAACTGCGCATGTGCTGAGCTCAGGAGAACTTCCTGATGTCAATGGACTGCACGGGTCAAGCAGGAAAATAATACTGACTGTGGCATCATGCTGGCCAAAATAGGTCCGTATGGCATCCAGACCTAATGTCCAACAGGTTCCAACAAGATTAGTGCCACCAACAACCAAATTACAGAGGACACCTGGAGTCTCTAATCCTGGACCTGCTCCAACCGGAAGTGGGAGAAAGGTTGCAGAGACAACAGTGTTGCAGCCTCAGCTCTGTATCACAGGAGGTGGAGAGTGGTGAGCCAAGAGCTGGGGTGTGGAGAAAACAGTGGAAATCTGACATAAGAACCCAGACCTGGAACTCCCTGGAGGTTGTGGCACAAGTCGTTGCAAACAAAAAGTTGTGTATAAACCACAATATGTAAAATCGCAGTGTAGACCTGTGGGTGACACAGTTAGAAACCTGCCCCAAGGAGAAGACTCTGCTAACCAGAAGTACAATGATCAAGAGCAAAAGAAGAGACAAAGGCACAATGAATATTACTGAAAACTTCCCTGCAAAGGAGCAAAACCCTATAACAACCTCAGAGTTAACTGAGGAAGACATCGAGAAAATGGGGCACATAGAATCCATAAGACTCATTTTAAATATTCTGATCAAAAATGAGAAGCTCATGCAAGAGTTAAAGGAATTTAAGGAAGCAATAAAGCCAATCAAGGCTGGTATATCAGAAATTAAGAACACAGAAGAGCAAATTAAAAGTACAGTGGAGAGTCTTCAAACTAGAATGAAGCAAGCAGAAGAAAGAATCTCAGAATTGGAAAATATTTCCATTCACCGGGGGAAGCAAACAAACAGCTGGAAGCAGAGCTGAATCAGGCCAAAAAAAGTATTCAAGAATTGAAAGGCACTATTAAGAGGCCAAATATAAGAGCTACGGGAGTCCCAGAAGGTACAGAAAGAGAAACTGAGTTTGCAAATGTATTTAATGAAATAATAAAGGAAAATTTCCCTAATCTGGACAAAGAATTGGGAGGCAAGATCCAGGAGGGGCACAGAACTCCCAACAGGCTTGATCAAAAGCGATCTTCACCAAGACACATGGTCATCAAGCTCTCTTCAATCGAACATAAGGAAAAGATCCTTAAATGTGCATGTGAAAAAAACCAATTGACATATAAAGGAATGCCAATTAAGCTCACAGGAGACCTGTCACAGGAAACTCTACAGGCAAGAAGAAAATGGAGTGACATATTCCAGATTCTAAAAGAAAAAAATTGTCGGCCTAGGATAACATATCCAACAAAGCTTTCTTTTGTCTTTGAAAATGGAATAAAATTCTTCCCCAGTAAAGAAAGGCTAAAAGAATTTGCCCCTACCAAACCTGCCCTACAAATGAAACTTCAAGATGTTCTCTTGACAGAGAAAAGGAATAGCACCTACCAAAACCAAAGGCAAACGGGAAGAACATCCCAGTAAAATGACAACAGAAGAATAAACCAATGAACAACCCACTGCGAAAATGACAGGACCAAAGTAACACCCATGTATATTAAACTCTGAATGTAAATGGCTTAATCTCAATCAAACGACATAGATTAGTAGACTGGATTAAAAAACAAAACCCATCTGCTTATTGTCTGGAGGAGACACACTTCAACAAAGATCAGTGGAAACTATATCGCATGGGTTTTATTGTTTTCTGTTGGTTTCATCTCTTCAAAACACTTTCTTCTGATTAAATCATTCAGTGACTCATAGATCATACAGTGGCATCATTTTCTTCAAGAAGGTTCTTGATTTTCATTTCTTCAGCTACACATTAGTCATTTAATAGCATGTTATTTAACTTTTTGGAGTTGTTAATTTCTTTTTTCTCCCTGATGTTGATTTTGTTTTGTGGCTCTTCATTTAAGGGGATGTATAGTAGCTGTGTAATGGACACTGTCATATCTAGTAACATGTCATTTAACGTCATGGCATTGTAAGTTTCTATTTTTCTTTCTATTGTTGATTTTGTATCATGACTTTTCATTTAAGGGGATGTACAGTTGTGTAATGGAGACTGTCATATCTAGTAACATGTCATTTAACTTCATGGCATTGTAAATTTCCTCTTTTCTTTCTATTGTTGATTTTGAAACATGACTTTTTATTTAAGGGGATGTACAGTAGCTGTGAAATGGAGATTAACATCCAGATGTGAGGATGCAGTGTGGTATGCATTTCTGTTTCCAGACAAAGATGGACTTACAATGAAACTGTTTACTATATCATAACAATAGGATTCTGGACTCTCTGCCATTGTCCATGCCCGCAATGATGGACATATGACTGTGTATGAAGAACTATATGTTAGTAATGATATAGAGGAACTAGGTGGGGGGGAGGGAATTGTGGAGGAGATAAGGGAATATATAGCTGTATCACAAAATGATAGCAATAATAATAAAATGTATATTAAAAAACAAATTACAAAATATCATTAAAAATATCATATTTTGGGCCCGGCAGCGTGGCCTAGCGGCTAAAAGTCCTCGCCTTGAACGACCCGGGATCCCATAGGGGCGCCGGTTCTAATCCCGGCTGCTCCACTTCCTGTCCTGCTCCCTGCTTGTGGCCTGGGAAAGCAGTCGAGGACGGCCCAAAGCTTTGGGACCCTGCACCCGCGTGGGAGACCTGGAAGAGATTCCTGGTTCGCGGCTTCGGATCGGCGTGCACCGGCCAGTTGTGGCTCACTTGGGGAGTGAAACATCGGATGGAAGATCTTCCTCTCTGTCTCTCCTCCTCTCTGTATATCCGGCTTTCCAATAATAATAAAATCTTTAAAAAAATATATCATATTTTTACTAAAATATATGGTACAATGAAAGAATTGGGTAGTATAAGGTATTTCTTTATTTCTACAGTGAGCTGCATAGGACTTCAGGAAAGAACTTCCATTGGAACACTTCTTGCTGTTAACACTAACCTCAGTAGAAGGCAAACATCTTTCAATTAAAGCAAATTTGTCTACACCTATATATGGAAAAAATGATATAATGTATATTTACATTCTATATAGCTTTCTAGTAATTGTTCCAAATGAAAGCTCTTAAAACTTCAATGACACTTTCTCCCTCATAATCCCACAATGACACTTGACTTTATTTTATTTGCCTTAACCCATAGGATATCCATAAATATGACAGCAACACAGTTTGAAAAGAGTTTTTACTGGGGTCCCAGCACCCTAACTTAGCTGCTAAAGTCTTTGCCTTGCATGCACAAGGATCCAATATGGGTGCTGCTTCATGTTCTGGAAGCTCCACTTCCCATCCAACTCCCTGCATGAGGCCTGGGAAAGCAGCAAGGGACAGCCTAAAGCCTTGGGACACTGCGCCCATGTGGGAGACCCAGAAGAGGCTCCAGGCTCCTGGCTTGAGCTCACCATAGCTCTGGTACTGGGGTCACTTGGGGTGTGAATCATTGGATGGGAGATCAAGTAACAGAATATATATATATATGTATATATATGAAATATTTTATATGTGCATGTAAAAAAAATCAATTGACATATAAAGGAATGCCAAGTAAACTCACAGGAGACCTCTCTCAGAAAACTCTACAGGCCAGAAGAGAATGGAGTCACATATTCCTGTTTCTAAAAGCAAAAAGATGTCAGCCCACGATAGCATACCCAGAACAGCTTTCCTTTGTCTTTTAAAATGAGATAAAATTCTTCACAGTAAAGAAAAGTTAAAAGAATTTATCTCTTCCAAACTTGCCCTACAAATGATACTTAAAGATGTTCTCTCAACAGAGAAGAGGAATAGTACCAACCAAAACCAAAGACAAATGTAAACAACATCCAAGTCAAATAACAACAGAAGATTAAATCAATTAACAACCCATTGTGACACTAACAGGACCAAATTGCCACCCATTGTTTTAACCTTAAATGTAAATGGCTTAAGCTCATCAATCAAACATCATGTCATAGATTAGTAGACTGGATTAAAAAAAAATAAAACCTAGCGATTTATTGGCTACAGGAACACATCTCACTAAGAAAGATGAGTGGAAAATCTATCAAATAGGTTGAGAATTTTGTTAGTTTTATCTTTTCAAAACACTTTCTTTCTCATTAATTTAATCAATGACTCATAGATCATATAGTAACATCACTTTCTTCAAGACAGTTCATGATTTTCCTTTCTTCAGCAACACTTTAGTCATTCAGTAGCATGTTATTTAACTTTGTGGTGGTGTTGATTCATTTTTTCCTTCCTGTTGCTGATTTTGTCGTGTAGCTTTTCATTTAATGGGATGCACAGTAACTGTGTAATGGAGACTCTCATATTTAGTAACATGTTATTTACCTTCAAGACATTGTAAATTTCTATATTCTTCCTGTTATTGATTTTGTATTGTGGCTTCTCATTTAAGAAGACATATAGGGCCCGGCGTCATGGCCTAGCGGCTAAAGTCCTCGCCTTGAATGACCCGGGATCCCATATGAGCGCCGGTTCTAATCCCGGCAGCTCCACTTCCCATCCAGCTCCCTGCTTGTGGCCTGGAAAAGCAGTCGAGGACGGCCCAATGCATTGGAACACTGCACCCGCGTGGGAGACCCGGAAGAGGTTCCGGGTTCCCAGCTTCGGACTGGCGCGTACCGGCCCATGGGGACTCATTTGGGGAGTGAATCATCGGATGGAAGATCTTCCTTTCTGTCTCTCCTCATCTGTATATCTGACTTTGTAATAAAAATTTAAAAAATCTTTAACAAAAAAAGAAGACATATAATAACTGTGTAATGCAGATGATCATATCCGGATGTGAGGATACAATGCAGTATGCATCTCTACTTCAAAACAAAGATGAACTCCCAATGAGAATGTTTACTATATCTTGACTATACGATGCTGGACTCTCTGCCATTGTCCATGCCTGAAATGATGGACATATGTCTGTTTATGAAGAATCACACTACAGTAATGATATAGGGGAACTCAGCACAGAAGGAATTTGGGAGGGAGTAAGGAAAATCCCAGAGCTTATGGTACTGTATCAGAAAATGAAAATAATCATAAAAAAATAAAATTTTTGAAAATGTAAAAAAAGAGAAAAAAAATGAATGAAAGAAGACAGAAAGAGAACTGAAAAACTATTGGCCTAATAAACCAGAAATAGGAAGGAGACACAAGCTGATAAAATATAAAATCAGAGAAGAAAAAGGAAATATTACAATTGATACTGCAGAAATACAAAGAGTAATTAGGAATTATTGCAAACCATTAGATGCAAGCAAATTAGAAAATCGAGTAGAAATGCAAAGACTTCTGGATGCACACAATTTACCAAGTCTGAGGTTAAAACACAAAAAATCACATTAGGCAACCAACCAAGACTGAGGTGAAATCAGTAACAAAGAGCCTACTCACAACATGAAACATGGGACCACGTGGAATCCCTGCTAAATTATACCACATTTATAAGAGAGAAAGAACCCTAATACTTCTTAAACTTTTCTAAACAATGGAAAGGGCAAAAATCTTTCCAAACTTATTTTGAGGCCAGATTACCTTAAAACCAAAATCAAAGAAAAGTACAGTGAAAAAAAAGAGAATTATTGACCAATGTCTATAATAAATTGAAATGAAAAAGTCTGCAGAAAATACTAGCACATCAAATCCAGCCACACATCAAAGAGATTATGTATCCAGGCCATGCGGGATTTATCCACGGATAAATATTTTCCAAAACAGAAGAAAAATTAGGCAAGTAGTGTCATTTGACATATCCACCCAAATCGCTTTGATGAAAGCCTTCAGAGAAGCTTCTATTTAAGCATATATCTAACAGAAGATATGAGGGTGCCTCAAAAAGTACATGGAAAAATATAATTAAAATATTGATTTTGAGATCCTTGCATAATTTTTCACCGTACATGCTTTCCATGTGAAAACTCATGTGCATGGACTTAAAAATATTTTTTGACCAAATAAACTAATTTTTTGAAAAAAATTCAATTAAAAGAACTTCACAGAGACACTTCTGCAAGTGATATTTTTACTGGTACAATGGGTATTGTGCTTCTTTTTTCCTCTATTTTATGTTAATTTTGTGATAAAATTTCACAGGCTGTAGCATTTTCCCTACCCTAGCACTGCAAAATTGTATCCTATGCAGAATCACCACCAGAGGTCTAAAACACTACACCACAAAAGTAGCCCAAAGGGATAACTTTTGTCACTCATTACAGAAAAAAATTAATCCCATGTAACGTTAGTGTCTGACCAAATTTAAAAAGAAAAATAATTAGCTTTCTAATCCCATTCTTAAAAAGACAAACCCATTATATCATCTTTCTCTTCCAGCTCTTGGACGTGAAACGTGTTTAGTGTGGCTTGGAGTTAGACACACTTAAAACACTTGACATTTTTGAAATAATTTATTGCATCAAAAATCATCTTCATAGACCTCATCAGAAAACTTACAAGTTAAACTCATGGTTTCTTAATTATGATCACTACCACCATCAACTTCCAGTTATTTTTATTTTCAAAAAAGCTGACCATAGCAGGAAAATTTCTGCTTGATATCAACACAACCCAGATTGCCTGCTCTGAATGCAAACACCACGCCTGATTCAATCACAGCTGCCTGCACAAGGTCACCTGGGACATCACTGAAATGTGAAGTTCAAGCAGATTTTCAGCTAGGTTGGATACTTACATTTGACACATAGCTTCCAACTATTCAGAATCATTTCATTGATTTGAAATGCAGAGAACTTATATCTGGTGGTTCATACTCCCCACACACAAGAGCCAAGATGAGTCAAGCCAACACTAGAAATGAAGAATTCTATCCATGCTCCCACAGGGATGGTAAGAAACCCAGGTAGCTGGGCTATTTCTGCTGTCTATCCAGGAACAGTACAATGAAGCTGCTAATTGCAAGTACACAGATCCTGAACTGGCACTCTTGATAGAAAATACACAAATCAAAGATGCATGGTGTCTATGTGTACATTATTATCTTTACCAATAGAGTCTTTCTCTATAGTTTGCTATTATCAAGTATGAAATATCTTTGCGTGACAAACTTTGTGAAACTCCCATTAATGTTCCTGCTATTATGTCATTGTTCCCTATTATTTTTCATTTGAATTTGACTTGATGGGGTTAAACCAGGACTTGTCTGCAAAAAAAAAAAAAAAAAAAAAAAAAAAAAAAAAAAAAAAAAAAAAAAACAAAGAAAAGAAAAGAAAATAGAGGTATCTAAATACCCGGCTAAACTTGCTGTGCTGCCATACCTGCCTCATTAGATCTCAGTTTTAACTTAACCTAATAAGGTTAAGAATTTGGGTGGTGAACCAGCTTCTGAGAGTACTCTCTCTCCGCGCTCCCTCCCCTTGACTCTAAAACAAAACCATACAAAAAGATGCCACCAGCATTCTGTGGCTAAGCATCCACCTGCAGTTCTGGCATCTCCTATGGTGCTGCTTTGGGTTTGGCTGCTACACTTACAATCCAGCTCTCCACTCATGGCTAGGAAAGCAACAAAGGATGGTCTAAGTCCTTGGGTCCCTCTACTCATGTCAGAGGGCTGGGAGAAATCCCAAGCTCCTAACTAGGACCAGCCCACCTTCAGCTAATGAGGACACTTAGGGATTGACCCACCAGATGGAAGATACCTCTCTATCTCTACTTCTTTCTCTGTAAAGCTGTCTTTCAAATAAAAATAAAATTCGAAAGAAGGTTTATTTAAAAAAAAAAAAAAGGAAAGAAAAGCGTCCTCTCTGGATTTCTCCCTGGTATTTTAATACTTCCAGTCCAAAGTCACTACAAATGTGCTGCTTCTATATAGATTCATCCACAGTGCACACAGCATATGGTGAAGATGGGATCCAGGTGTCCTCATGCTCAATAAGAACCCCATAACCCTTGCAGGCCCTGGGCCCACTCCTCTCACACCACTCAGCAGAGCATGGTTATGGCAACAGGTAACTGAGGACAGAAAAAGTGGTGATGCCATCTTTGCTGGGACTCAGCAGGAGGTGGAGGTCTGTGTTCTCAGCTGCAATTGCCTGGAGAGCAGTTCCCACTTGACCTGGTCATGATGGGGGAGGGAGGAACCAGTTCTAGGTTCAAATAACACCGAGTCTCCCTGCCGTGATCAAACCTTCATTTTTCCTCAAATATGTCTGTCTTCATTTGCTGTGTCTCGGCACCATTTTGAGAATCTTCACAAGAACTTTTTTTTTTCTTTTTTTTAAACTTTAGCCACCCTCCTGATGAGATTTTAATGTCTTCCTGATTTAGTTTGATGGGCGAGTACGTATCCAGAAATTAACCATTACTAATAAGTTTATAATCTGCGTTAGTCGTCCCTAGTGATCCATTGCCATTTTTTTGTCAGTGAAGATTTATTTTATCTATATGGAAGGCAGAGTTACAGAGAAAGAGGGAGAGTTAGAGAGATCTTCCATCTGCTTATCCCTCTCCAAGTGACCACAATGGCTAAAGCAGGACCAGGTGGAAGCCAGGAGCCAGTGGCTTCTTCAGTTCCCTGACATCAATACAGGGACTCAAGCGCTGGGGCATCCTCTGTATTCCCACATAGATAAAATAAACCTTCAGGTTTCTTCACTACTAAATTTTACCAAAGTAACACCAATGATTATAGAATGATTGTAAAAATTGGAAAGGGAGAAAACAATTCCAAACTTATCCTAGGCCTAACAATAGTTAGATTTCAAAACTAGACTGAATCAGCAGTTGGCAGATCTTATCCTACATCTGACACTGTTTGCAATTGAAAAACACAATGGAATGGCTCAGTAAAAATTCAATCTCCATTGTAGCATAGTTGGTCTTCTGTAGATTTATTTCTTAATGCTTCTTCTGAAATAACCTTTCATATCCCAGAAATCCTACTAAACATATCCTACACCAGTATACCTGATAAAAATAAAGGTAAACAAAAGGAAGAAAATCAAAGGCACAGAAATAGGAATGAAGATACAATTCTTTTTGCTTTACATGTTGTTTCCCCTGATTTTCTTAAGAGTGAAACCTAATGAATGCATTCAGCCATCAGAAAGAATAAAATATTGTATTTGTTGCAAGATAGATGAAACCGGTTATGATAAGACTTAGAATGGTGATTATTCCAGGTTGGGAAGAGTGAGGCCTGGGGACAGGAAGGAGGTGGAACAGGTAGCAAAGAAAGTGAGACAGAAGGAACAAGATCCAGGGTTCCATCCCAGCGTGGGGTGACTACAGTTCACAATACGATAAGTTTATGCAGGAAATAGGAATGGGGGAACCCTGTGCTGTTGAAACAAAACCTGGGCACCTGGTTTACTCAGCGTATGCTATATATGTACTCAAATACTGCACTGTACCTTATGTTAGCATTCAAGTACATGCCGATCAAAATTCACTCTAATTTGTTTAAACTCAGAATCATCCTCTCAAACAGTGAGCCATCTCTATACAATTATTGTTTTAAAATTGATAACTGTAGATTTTTAAATATTTATTTACTTATTAGCAATTCAGATTTACAGAGATAAGGAGACAGAGAGAAGGATCTTTCACCCACTGGTTCACTACCCAACTGACCTTAAGAGTCTGAACTGAAATGATCTGAAGCCAGAAGCCAGAAGGCAAGAGCTTCTTCAGGGTCTTGCATGCAGACGCAGGGTCCCAAGACTTTGGGCTGTCTTCTACTGCTTTCCCAGGTCACAGGCAGGGAGCAGGATAAAAAGTGGAATACCCAGGACAAATGAACTAGCAAACATATAGGATCCTGGCTCACGCAAGGTCAAGACTTTAGCCACTATGCTACCATACCAGGCCCTTTTTAATTCTTTCAAAAGAATTTATTATTTGCTTAAATGTGAGAATCACAGTACAAGAGTTAAAAACAAACAGACTGAGATCTTCCCTCCACTTGTTTACTAACCAGTGGCGACAATAATTAGCAAGGTCCAGCCAAAACCAGGAGCCTGGAATTCCATTCAGATCCTCCTCAGGGCTGCAGGCATCCAAGGAACTGGGGCATTTTATGTTATCTTCTAAGCACAGCAGCAGGAAGCTAGCTCAGAAAGGGAACATCAGAGCATAACTGGTCCTTATATGCAATGCTGGCACTGCATGCAGCAATGTAACATGTTATCTTACAACATCCACCCCAAGGATTATTTAAATACTCAAAACCTGGAACTGGCATGGTAGCCTAACAGGTAGCATCCTGGCACCCACAGAGATCCCATATAAGCACCAGTTCTAATCTTAGCTGCTCCACTTCCCATCCAGCTCCCTTCTTGTGGCCTGGGAAAGCAGTGGAGGACAGCCCAGTACCTTGGCACCCTGTACCCACGTGGGAGACCAGGAAGACACTCCCAGATACTGGCTTCAGATTGGCTGAGCTCTGGCTGTGCTCCAGGTGTTGAGGCCACTTGAGGAGTAAAACAGAAGGCAGAAGATCTTTCTGTATCTGCTTCTCTCTGTATATCTGTCATTCAAACAAAAATAAATACATCTTTAAAATAGGTAGATAATTAAGAATTAAATAAATAAATAAACACATAAACAAATACAACTCTGTAATCAAACCACAGGGTGGCTTTTCTCATTGAACCTCTTGCTCACCTTGTATATGAAAAAAGTGATACACTCTTTTGTTCAAATGTGCCTATGCACTTGAAAGGAAGAATGATGGAAAAACAGATGCATTGTGCACAGTTTTTGAATGCTTTTAACAGCTGTGGCTGTGTCAGACTGACTCTGGGTCCAACAAGGCCCCTTTCGTGTCACATGTGGATGCGAGACACTCAAATACTTATGCCACCACCAGCTGCTTCTCAGATGCTTTAGCAGGAAGCTGGATTAAAAGGGTGGAGCAGAGACTTGTGCTGAAGCCTAGTGTTAAAGTCCTCACCTTGCACACGCCCCTGATTCCATATGGGCACTGGTTCATGTCGTGGTGGCCCCACTTTCCATTCAGCTCCCTGCTTGTGGCCTGAAAGGCAGTCGAGGACAACACAAAGCAATGGGACCCTGCACTCGCATGGGAGATCCAGAATAAGCCCCTGGCTCAGCACTAACTATGATGGCCACTTGGGGAGTGACTAAGCCGACAGATCATCTCTGTTTCTCCTGCTGTCTGTGCCTCTGACTTTCCAAGAGAAATAAATAAACACTGAAAATCAGACAGGGAGGAGTAGCCAGGCTTGAATCAAGTGCACTGAAACAAGATGCATTCATTCCACCTCATCCAAACCATCCTCCTCGTTACACTGTTTGATCCATTTTAATACTGGCAAGGTATTCAACCACATATGAACCCAGTTGGATTCCTGGCTGCTCTACTTCCGATCCAAACTTAACTCAGCAGAAGATGGCTCACGTGCTTGGGGATCTGTACCCATACAGCAGTACCAAATGATGGCCCTGACCCCTGGCTTCAGCAAAGCCCACATTAAGCCATGGTGGCCATTTGAATGGTGTCCACCAGTGAATGCAGGCACACTCTTTACCACACTCCACTTTATCTAAGCTTTCCTTTCAATTAAATCTTTTTTTATTGATTATTTTGCATTATGTGACAGTTTCATCTTTCCTTCCAATTAAATCTTAAAGAGCAAGCAAGTAAGAAAGAAAAACATGACTTACTATGAGATGTCATACTACCGAAGCAGTGACTGGAACAGGGCATAAGATGCATCTTGGGTTTCTCTAGGTTTCTGCTTTTTCTGCCATCTTAGTATTTATGCCACGTGTGCTGAGCCTGAAAAGTCACCAGATTACATGTGTATTAATTCAGAGTTATGGCTGCCTGTTCCTGTCCCCGAGTGTACCTCAGTACACTTAGAAGAGAGGAGCTGACCACCTCTTCTCACTGAAGGCTCCAAGGGCACCTCTGGATCAATGAGAGCAAACACTGTCAAGGAAAGTCCTGCCCTCTCTGTCTCATCCTTCCTCTCCACCCACCCCTCCCACACTCTCTCTCCTCTTATACCCCCGTTTCTCCCCACCCTCATTTCTTCCTTCTTACCCACCTCTTTCTGTTCCTCCCTTTTCCCTTCTCCCTCCTCCCCTTGCCTCCCCCTGACACACATAACACCTTCCTGATTTTTGTCCCCACACAACCCACTGGCCCCACCTCAGGCCTCCACCTACCCCGGGACACAAGAGTATACAAGAATATCCAGCAGCTCTGTATCCAGCCCTCCTGCAAAAAGAATACTCTGTCAGAAATGAGAGTGTGTGCAGTCAAGATTTCCAGAATGAGCAGTAGAGGAGACTTCCCTGGAAAATCCCAGAAACCCAAGGAGCTCACCCGACTGTCACAGGTAACAGCCTCACCTGAGAGGCCTGGCGCTGGCTGCAATGGGTTTTTCCCAGGGTGGCCAGCAACACTGAGGGTGGCTCCTCATGGCATGCCCAGGGACTGTGCAGGAAGGGTTCTGCAATATGTATCAGGGGCCAAGCTTCTGGCTTTATTTTCGAGTTTCAGTGCCTGGCACAGGCAACCCCTACCATGGGTGTGGTGGCACACTAGATGCTGCTGCATGCTGCCACATCCCAGCACCCAGTTCCTGTCAGCCACCCCCACATTTGGAAGCCATAGAAGCATGAGATGGTCCAAATGCTTGGGTCCCTGCCACCCATGGGGAAGACCCACATGGAGATTTGGCACCCTGGCTTTGGTGTGGCCCAGTGTGGCCTATGGAAGCCACTTACAGGGAGAGAGCCAGTGGGTGGAAGAACTTACATACCCCCTCTGCCCCATTCTGTTGTGTTTCAATACATAAACACATCATACATAAATATATAACTAAGTAAACAAATACACACCTGTATTCATTCATACTCATGCAAACACACAATGCCTAACTACATGTGTACATATATAATAAACCCACAATACATACACATAATGAATATACCTACATGAATGCATGTGTGCACACACGTAACCATTTGTTGATCGCATAAACAGCTACACATAAACACATATACCTATGTAAATTTCTATTTCATTCTTAACCAAATACATGTAAATATATATGTAAATACAGGCATAAGTATATTCATATACAAATACCTAAACACATTCATTCATACATACATATATACTTACATAAAGACATATACACTTACACTCATAAACATACATATATATAATTACACACACACCTTTATAAGCACACATATATATACTTAAACACATATACACACCCCAATTTCTTGCCCTAGTTCCCTTTCCCGATCCCATTTCCCCTTGACTCTCTCTTCCCCACCTCTCTCTCTCCCACCTCCTCCTCCCTCCTTTCCCTGAGCCCCTAAGTCTCCCTCTTTTCCTGTGCCCCTCACACACCCACGTTCCTTCTCTGTTATCTCAACACATGAATACACAAAATATACACCTATATAAACTCATACACGGCTACATTCACATTCACAATTACATACATACCTTTTTAATATATAAGCACCTAGATTCACATACACACAATTACGTAAATATATTCCTCTATACTATATACACATATATATAACACCTACATTCACACACACATATGTGCAAATATCCCATTCCTTGCCCAGGGTCCTTACCTTTCCACACCCCGTCTCCCCTTGTCTCTGCTTCCCCATCTCCCTCTCTCACCCTTCTTCCTCCCTCCTCTCCCCCCCCATTTCCCCTCTATACCCGCACCGCTCACACAACCCGTCCTACTTCACTGTTAGTGTGAGTGTAGGCTAGTGCAACCATTATGGACATCAGCATGGAGACTGCTAAGACAACTGAAAATCATCTACCTATGACTCAGCTATCCCACTCCTGGGAATATATTCAAGGAAATGAAATCTGCATATGAGAATGTGACCTGTAATCCTGTTTGTACTATAGTAACACAATTTACAATAGCAAAAACATGCCCATTAAAAGAGGAAAACAAAAAAATCCTGTGTTAAAGTTACTCTATGGAATACTACTCAACCGTGGAAAGGAATGAAATTCTACCTTTTGCAACAAAAGGGTCACAGCTAGAGATCATATGCTCAATGACACAACTCACTCCCCTACTTCCCCCCAAAAATCCTATGTTCTCTCTGATGTAAGGCAACTTTCATGCAAAATACAAAATCAGTATACACACATTCAAACAGAGAAATTATATATGGGAGACTAACATAACAAGCAGAGAAGATATATTGCAGTATGCATCTCTATTTTCAAATAAAATAACTCCTAACAAAACTGTTAAATACAGCTTGACAATAGGATGCTGACCTTGGACCACTGTCAACAGCTACAATATCACGATACACTTAAACAGCACGATTACAGGGTTGCACCTGTTGCTGAAGGAATATACTATGCTAACAACATGGGGAGAAACAGTGAAAGGGAAGGACAATCCTGAGGGTAAAAAAGGAAATCCATGAGCCTATGAAATTCTATCATTAAAAATAAAATTTAGAGCCCGGTGTGGTGGCCTAGTGGCTAAAGTCCTTGCCTTGAACATGCCGGGATTCCATATGGGTGCCGGTTCTAATCCCAGCAGCTCAACTTCCCATCCAGCTCCCTGCTTGTGGCCTGGGAAAGCAGTCAAGGATGGCCCAACGCTTTGGGTTCCTGCACCCGCATGGGAGACCTGGAGGAATTTCCTGGCATCTGGCTTTGGATCGGCACTGCACTGGCCACTGAGGTAACTTAGGGTGTGAATCATCGGATAAAAGATCTTCCTCTCTTTCTCTCCTCCTCTCTGTATATCTGATTGTGCAATAAAAATAAAACAAATCTTTACAAAAATTTAAAATTTTTAGAATAAGTAAAAAAGTACCTACTTAACTACCTGCACACACACAATCAATCACCTGGAGTCTGGATGTCTCTTGGCTGACACTGGGACAAGGTTACCTGCCTATCCTTCATCTAAGTTGAAGCTGCACACAGCCACAGCAGGTGCACACAATCAGAGCTATCTCTACACAGGCAGACACACACCACAACTCCACCATCTCCTGACACCAAGCATGAAATAGTAGAAGCCATCTTCATGTCAAGATTTCACATGTCCTTTAATTATTCCAAGAGGACTTTGAAACTAAGGTAATGGCCCCCCTTTAATCACTTACCACATATATTACGTCAAGGTTCTCACTTGCCATGTACATGTCAAAGTTCTGCCTTCATCAGCACCATATCTTGATCCCTGTCTCCATCTTTACCATGAACAACACAAGTAATTTAAAAAGCAATTTTATCTAAAATACTCCCCTCAAATTAATACATATTTTCAAAAGAGGAGATTTCATTCTGTCTCAACCACAGAATAAGGAGAATGTCAGCCCAAGTTTGACAAATTATTGAATCAAAGAGAAAATGCTTGAATAACAAGTTAGCAAGTGTCAAGGATGGTTTAAACAGACATCAGTATTCATTTTCCAAGCAGGCACAAAATGTCACTAACGTGTATGAATAATGTATAAGCAAAGGAAATATCAAAATAAAGTAATGTCACATTAAATAGAAATCTTCTGACATCCTTCAAGATATCAGTGCTATAAAACAATAATGAAGACTTTCTCTTAAAAATGGGAATTGGACCTGGAGGAGTAGCATAGCAGCTAAAGTCCTCACCTTGAATGAAACAGGATCCAGTTTGTGCATTGGTTCTCATCCAGTCAGCCCCTCTTCCCATCCAGCTCCAAGCTTGTGGCATGGGAAAGCAGTTGAGGGGGCCCGGCGGCGTGGCCTTGTGGCTAAAGTCTTCACCTTCAAAGCTCCAGTATCCCATATGGGCACCGGTTCTAATCCCGGCAGCTCCATTTCCCATCCAGTTCCCTGCTTGTGGCCTGGGAAAGCAGTTGAGGACGGCCCAATTTATTGGGTCACTGCACCTGCATGGGAGACCCGGAAGTGGTTACAGGTTCCCGGCTTTGGATTGGCGTACACTGGCCCATTGCAGCTCACTTGGGGAATGAATCATTGGACGGAAGATCTTCCTCTCTGTCTCTCCTCCTCTGTGTATATCTGGCTGTAATAAAATAAATAAATCTTTTAAAAAAATGGAAAGCAGTTGAGGATGGCCCATAGCCTTGGGACCCTACATCCACGCGGGAGACCTGGAAGAAGCTCCTGACTACTGGCTTCAGATCTGCTCATCTCCAGCCATTGCAGTCACTCAGGGAGCAATTCATTGCATGGAACATCTTCCTCTCTGTCTCTCCTCGTATATGTTTATGTATATGTATATGTATATGTATATGTATATGTATATGTATATGTATATGTATACATACACACACATATATATATACACACATGAATGACTGCCATAAAAATAAATAAATCTTTTCAAAAATGGGAACCAAGTGAAATGTACATAGAAATAATGTTTTTGGTACTTCGTGTAAATTTCTAAACTTCATTAACAGAAAATCCAGAAATTTTTAGGTTAATCCATGTGTTGCCAATGCCACTGAAATGAGGATTAAGCTACAGAAGAAGCCCTTACACTGGGGACTTACAGGAGTTACCAGAGGCAAGCCTAACACTATTCAATCATGCACACATATGTATGTGTATTTTCTCATTCAAGCCAATCTGAGTGTCAGGCAGTTCTGCTTACTCTAATTCTCAACATACAGAAAGAAAAAAACATCACACTGACACAAAATGTGGCATAAGTTTCCTCAGCTGATGCAGCTCAGTTTAAGCCAGGTGCCAGAATAATCATAAATCCCAGCCTCCAGAAAAGCACCTGGACAAGAGCTCTCTACAACTCAATCTACAAGCAGGAAATCCTCACGCTGGAATGCACAGACCCCTACAAGTGTGGACAGAGCTGGGCATTGCAACCTGGAGCCACATGCACACTTACTGCTGTTTTTCCCAACACTCCCACCCATTGTGGAGCTTGGTATCTCTTTGCTTTCTGGGCTGTGAGGTTCCCAAAAACAGGGCCTTGTCTGTGTCATGACAAGACAAACACGCAAGACAGCAAGCTGCAAATGGACACGGATCCTAAATTAGTGAGT
Source organism: Ochotona princeps (assembly GCF_030435755.1). Classification (NCBI taxonomy): domain Eukaryota; kingdom Metazoa; phylum Chordata; class Mammalia; order Lagomorpha; family Ochotonidae; genus Ochotona; species Ochotona princeps. Next base: position 127,484,188 of record NC_080833.1, read on the forward strand.
GGATGGCTGAAAAAGCAGCTTCTCCTCTCAGGTCACTACTTTCCCACGCCCCACCAACAACCACACAATCAACTAGTCATGTGCTGGTCTGTGTCCCTGGGGGGATTGGCAAGGTCCTGGACACCCATATGCCAGTAGTCATATAGCATCAACCCAACCAACCACAGTAAACACCCAAATTGCACCTCAACTGTCATCCCACACCAGGTCAATCTAAGATTCAGAATCTTGGGCTGGCATGGGTAACAGGTTAAACCACTGCCAGAAATCTCAGCATCTCACATGGATTACTACAGTTCAAGTCCCAGTGGTCCCATGTCCAATCCAGCTCCTTGATAATACACCTTGGAGAGCGGCCCAGGACCTGGGGTCCATGCATCCACATGATGAAGCTCCCAGCTCCTGGTTCTGGCCTGACCAGACTGAGCCATTGGAGGAAGTGAAGCAGAGGAGAGATGACTGCTCTCTCTACATCTCCATTTCTCTCTTTATGTAACTCCATATTTCAAACAAACAAAATAAATCCTTCATCAAAAGAAAAGAATATTGAAAAACTGGAAAAGTGCGTCAAGAAGGAAAGCTCTGGGAGTGCACCTGCCCTGACCCCCACCATCTGGGTTGGACTCTGAATCCTGGATCCTCAGTTGAAAAATGGGAAAATAATTCATTTTACTCCCACCAAAGAGTGAATATTAATGAGCTAGTATGTGTACAGTTCTCACAACAGTGTATGCTACACAGTAAGTGCTCAACAAATGCCAGCTACTAAGCAAAATGTGACTCCAAGAGTATTAAAACTTCTCAGGAAAATGACTGGTAAAACTGGGAGTAGGAAGTATTTATATGCATATATTTCTTTTCCTCTAATAGCACTCACTGTACTATCAAATATACACTTATAGATAGATATTTTCTCTTACAGAAGTCACAAATAAATCAGTTCAATCAAACCCAAAATGAAAATATTTATCACCATGATGGACAATCACTTAGTGAACTTTTTTTATTGTAAACAAGGGCCTGTACTAGTTTATATTTTTGTGTATATTTGAAGGAATTGCAGGGCAGTGGCAGAGACAGAGAGGGAAATCTTCCATGGGCTAGTTCAATTCCCAAATGAACACAACTTCCAGGGCTGGGTCAGGATGAAGGCAGGCACCAGGAGCTTTATCCAGATCTTCCGAATGGGCAACAGAAGCCCAAACACTCAAGTCACCTTCCACTGCTATCTCAGGCACATAAGCGGGGAGCTGAATTGAAATAGAGCATCCAAGACAAAAACTGGTGCTTGAACATGATGTCAGTGTCACAGACAATGATTTAACAATGTCACATTGTTGGTCCAGATTTGTAAAAATATGATCAGGGGCCCAGTACAGTAGCATAGCAGCTATTTGTCTTTCATTTCACATGCCAGGATCCCATGTGGATTCTGATTTGTGTTCCAGCCACTTTGTTTCCCATCCAGCTCCCTGATTGTGGCCTCAGAAATCAGTCAAGGATGGCCTTGAGACTCTGCACTCATGTGGGAGACCTAGAAGAAGGTCTTGGTTCCTGACTTTGCATGGACTCAATTCCAACCATTGAAGTCACTGGGGAGGGGATCATTCGATGGAAGATCTTCCTCTCTGTGTATCTCGCTTTCCAATTAAAATAAATTATTTGTAAATATATGATCAGATGTAAAATACTTATCAAATTATTCAGAATATCTAAAACATGAGGTCAAAAGCACAAACTTCTTTCTAATAGAGAAATATAAATGAATTTCTTCTACAGCCTTACAAAGAAGCATATATAGTATACAATATTCAACAGCAGATTATAATGTTAAATAGAATTATCAATATTTCTTAAAGCTTTGCTTTCATACAAAATTAATATTCCTGGGGCCCAGTGCAGCAGCCTAGCAGCTAAAGCCCTTCCTTGAACATACTCGGATTCCATACGGGTGTTATTTCTAATCCCAATGACCCTGCTTCTCATTCAGCTCCCTGATTCTGACTCAGGAAAGCAGTTGAGGATGGCCCAAAGCCTTGGAACCCTGCACCCACCCGCCTGGGAGACCCAGAATATTCATGGGACAGAAGATCTTCCTGTCTCTCCTCCTCTCTGTACATCTGACTTTGCAATAAAAACAAATCTCTTAAAAAATTAATGCTCCTAAGTGTATTTTCTAGGTCAGCCTACATTTTCATGAATTTCAGTAAAATAAGTAGAACAAGTCCCATTCAAACCATGATCCTCTTTCCAAAACCGATTCAAGTCTCTATCCTGAAAGACCTACCAGCCTAGTGTTTCCTTCCTTCTGTTGTCACTTGCTCCCTTCTGACCACATTGGTTGGCTGGAATGTTAAGGAAAGCCTCTATCACAAGGGACAGAAATGGCACATATGCTAAAGGTGCAATTAAAATATGGTATGCAAAATGAAGAAGGAAAATAAAATTAGCTTAGTGAAATATGCAAAATGAAGTAGAGTCACCAACAGCAAGTACATTTACATCAGGCATTCCAAAGAAAATCGTCTACAAATCAAAGGAAAGCAAGCATTTCTTTCTACCCACAGCCTAGCTGAGCACATGGCTGGTGCACGGCAAGGCACATCTTAGTGGTGCTAAGCGAGTGTGGGATTTGTATGTTAGTTGGCTCCCTAAACTTTGGATGGAAATGGTCTCTCTCCAAGTGACTATGAGGTAGACCTCAGAAAGATCTAAAAATCCAGAGAAGAGGTCAATGAAGTACAGCCCATGGGTCAAATCTAGCCACTGCTTATTTTGTAAATAAAGCCTTATGAGAAATTTGCAATGGTCAATTAAGCATAAATTATTTGTGGTCACTTCCATGCTGCAAAGCAGCCAGCAGAGACAATGAGTTGTGAAAGGATCTCTATGACTTCAATACCTAAAATAATTACATAGCCCTTTCTAAAATAAATAGAACCCTGATAAATTGATCTATGCCATCACATAATCTTTCATCACATCTTTCATCCCTTCACTCTTGGGAACTCAAGAAGGAAGACAATGACTGAAGGCTACCAGAAGGTGATACTTTAACACCACCATGGGAAGTCCACTGATGCTTGACTGACACTTCTCCCTTCTCCCTCCACACACTCACCTGTAGCTCTTGCAGTCTTCCTCATCATTCTCCAAGCTGACCAGATCACTGGAACATGCTACACTGTCCAGCAGGCTGAGGTACTCTAGGTCTGGAGTCACGTCTTTCAGCACACACTCCCAATCACTGATGTGACAACAGTCAATGATCTTCATCCAGGAAGCAGGAAAAGGCCTAGAAAGAAGCATGGACCATCAGCCTCACAGTGACAAGTCTACGCTCCCCGCTGCTCAGACAAGATGACACAGTAAGGGTCAAAATCAACTTAATTTGTAGCAAGCCTACTTTTTCATCACATGTCAGAAACTCTACTGAGGTTTTCTCTGGAAAAGCAGGATAAGTCCAGATCGCTTGCAAGAGGATTAGTACACTTAAAGATTTATAACAATTTCTTTAGGCATTTTTTAAAAAGATAAACATAGATTCTGCATATTAAGATATGTTATTATAATCTGCAGGGCTTATTACTTTCCTAGTAATGCAAACAATAGATAACTGTCTTTTTCTTTTTTTAAAAAAGATTTATTTATTTAATTACAAAGTCAGATATACAGAGAGGAGGAGAGACAGAGAGGAAGATCTTCCCGTCTGATGATTCACACCCCAAGTGAGCACAATGGTAGGTGCTGTGCTGATCCAAACCAGGAACCTGGAACCTCTTCCGGGTCTCTCACGTGGGTGCAGGGTCCCAAAGCTTTGGGTTGTCCTCGACTGCTTTCCCAGGCCACAAGCAGGGAGCTGGATGGGAAGTGGGGCTGCTGGAATTAGAACCAGTGCCCAAATGGGATCCCGGTGCATTCAAGGTGAAGACTTTAGCCACTAGGCCACACCACTGGGCCCAAAAATAGCTTATTTTCAAATGCCACATTAAAAAAAAATATGCATTCAAAGAACTCCAGAACAACCATAAGAACAAATCAAGCAAACCAGTCAAGAAATGGGCAAAGGGAGAATCAAGATGTCGAAACGGGGTTAGGACATGTTTAAATGGATGGAGAAGCACTTGATCAGGATGAAGCAGAGAAAAAAACATTCCAGAGGACAGAACAACAGCAGAAGGGTATCTGGAGACTGACAGACACAGGAAAGCAGCAGACACAATGGTGTGGTTCTGTAGTGACTGATAATCCAGCTGCATTCAGCTAATGGTGACCTGAACTCGACCAGCAGCCGGAACTCCACCAGCAACCAGGTGGAAAAGGATTTTCACTGAGAGCTCCAGAGGTGAACCCAGACAAAGAACTGCCCATCCTGCTGGTCTGTTTGATTTCACCAGGAGCAGAGACAGAGCAGCAGGTACTAGAAGGGCATTGCGGGAATGAGGTGAACTTCACAGCCAAGTCAGCTCCCTAGCACCGAATTGGGCACCATTTTACATAAGAAGGCAAAGATTAGGGAAAGGGCTGAGCATATACTGAGCTGGGAGTGAACATATTTCTGACTCAGTAAACTGTAGCAACATAGCATCCTATAGGTTCCACCAAAGACAGTTCCGGGTAGGCCTCAGACATGACAGCCAGCCGACCAACAACTGAAGTAGTGGTAAGTCAGGCACCATTTTGTACAGTGCAGCAAAAGTTTTAGGACTGCAGGGGATAACAGTGAACTGCACTTGTCCTGAGCTCACCAGAACTCATTGAGCTCAATGTATTGCACTAATTCCACGGGAAAATAACACCAAGTATGACATCCGAGCAGCTAAAGTCCTCGCCTTGAACGTCCCGGGATCCCATATGGATGCCGGTTCTAATCCCAGAAGCTCTACGTCCCATCCAGTTCCCTGCTTGTGGCCTGGGAAAGCAGTCAAGGATGGCCCAAAGCTTTGGGACCCTGTGCCCGCGTGGGAGACCTGGAAGAGGTTCCTGGTTCCCGGCTTCAGACCTGCGTGCACCGGCCCGTTGCGGCACACTTGGGGAGTGAATCATCGGATGGAAGATCTTCCTCTCTGTATCTCTCCTCATCTCTGTATATCTGATTTTGCAATAAAAATAAATAAATCTTAAAAAAATAGGTTGTCTGGCACTCAGAATTAATGCCCAAAAGGTTCCAGCAAGATCAGCATCACCAACAACTAGCTATATAGGACACCTGGTATCTCCCTAATCCTGGGACATGCTCCAACCGGAAGTGGGAGAAAGGCTGTACAGACAATGGTGCAGCCTCAGCACAATATTATAGCTGGTGGAGACTGGTGAGCACCAGCTGGGGCTACAGAGACCATGGGGTAAATCTAACACAAAAACCCAGATGTGGAACTCAGTGGAGGGAGTGGCACAATTGGCTGCATGCAAAGAGCCATGTACCAACTGCAATAAGTAAAATTAAACTGTAGACCTTTCATGACACACGTTGGAAACCTGCACCAAGGAGAAGACTCTGCTAACCAGAAGTACAATGACCAAGAGCAAACAAAGGTACATTGAATATTGCTGAAGACTCCCCTCCAAAGGATCAAAAGGCTTTGCCAATCTCAAAGCTAATTAAGGAAGACAACCAGAAAATGGGGGATACAGAATTTGAAACACTTGTTATAAAGCTGCTTCTCAACAAAAAGAAGCACGCAAAGCAGGCATTCAAGGAATTTAAGGAATATGTCACACTGGAAATCAATCAAATAAAAGCTGATACATTAGAAATGAAGAATATAGAGAAGCAAATTAAAAGTGTAGTGGAGAGTCTCCAAAATAAAATGAAGCAAGCAGAAGAAATAATCTCACAATTGCAAGATATTTCCTGTCACTGGGGGAAACAAACAAAAGCTGGAAGCAGAACTGGATCAGATCAAAACATGTATTCAAGAATTGAAAGACACTACTAACAGACCTAATGTAAGAATTATAGGATTACCAGAAGATGCAGAAAGGAAAGCTGGGATTCATGGTGTATTCAATGAAATAATAAGCAAAAATTTCCCCAATCTAGTGAAAGAATCCGGAAATGACATCCAGGAGGGTCACAGAACTCCCAACAGGGTAGGGCAAACATAATCTTCACCAGAACACATGATAATCAAGCTCTCTCAAATCAATTAGTAGTAAAAGATTCTTGAATTTAAGTTCACATTAAAAAAAATTGACATATAAAGAAATGACAAACTCAGAGGAGACCTCTCACAGGAAACTCTACATGCAAGAATGTCTTTGAAAATGAAATCAGGGCCCAGCCTCATGGCCTAGCGGCTAAAGTCCTCGCCTTGAACACCCCGGGATCCCATGTGGGCGCCGATTCTAGTCCCGGAGGCTCTCCTTCCCATCCAGCTTCCTGCTTGTGGCCTGGGAAAGCAGTCGAGGATAGCCCAATGCTTTGGGACCCTGCACCCACGTGGGAGACCTGGAAAAGATTCCTGGTTCCCGGCATTGGATTGGCGTGCACCGGCCCAGTGCGGCTCACTTGGGGAGTGAAACATTGGATGGAAGATCTTCCTCTCTGTCTCTCCTCCTCTCTGTATATCCAGCTTTCCAATAATAATAAAATCTTTAAAAAAAAAAAAAAGAAAAGAAAATGAAATCAAATTCTTCCACAGTAAAGTTAAAAGAATATACCTCTTGCAAACCTGACCTATAAACGATATTTAAAGATGTTCTCTTGACAGAGAAGGGGAATAGCACCCAGTAAAACCAAACACAAATGTGAAGAACATCCCAGTAAAATGATAACACAAGACTAAATCAATGAACAACCCATTCCTAAAATGACAGGATCAAATTACCACCCATACGCATTAATCCTGAAGCTCAATCATATATCACAGAATAGTAGACTGGATTAAAAAACAAACCCTGGCTGGTGGCATGGCCTAACAGCTGAAGTCCTCGCCTTGAACGCACCGGGATCCCACATGGGCGCCGGTTCTAATCCCAGCAGCTCCTCTTCCCAATCCAGCTCCCTGCTTGTGGCCTGGGAAAGCAGTTGAGGACAACCCAAAGCTTTGGGACCCTGCATCCATGTTGGAGACCTGGAAGAGGTTCCTGGTTCCCGGCTTTGGATTGACGCAGCACCGGCCATTGCAGCTCACTTGGGGAGTGAATCAGCGGACAGGAAGATGTCTCTCCTCCTCTCTGTATATCTGACAGTAATAAAATAAATAAATCTTAAAAAAAAAAAAGCAACAGCAGTGAGACACCAAGTGGGACATGTGCGCAGAGTACCCTGGTGCCCGCTCTGCCTCGGGGCTCTGTCCTGTGCCACACACGACAGCCAGAGCCAGCCCAGCCCAGCCCCCACAGCCCATGGGCAACAAACACCCACCATGATCTCCCACCAGACTCCTTGACCTCCACCATTGTACTCTTCATGGCCAGGGGCCACAGTGCACACAGCCAGCCCACCAGCTGCTGGACTGCCCCTGTCACCTCATTTTTCTAGTTTTTTTCAAATAAAAGTGGAAAGGCAGAGTCACAGGGAAGACACACAACTAGATACAGAGATAGATATAGAGAATCACCTGTTGATTCTCTCCCTGAATGGCCACAACGGCCAGACCTGGGCCGTGTTCTGCTGCTCTCTCAGAGCATAAGCAGGGAGCTGGATCAAATGTGGAACAGCTGGGACTTGAACCAGCACATGTCTGGGATTCCGGCCAACAACAGGAATTTACTCCAGCAAAAGAAATCACACAAGTGGTCATTTAAAACAGAACCGTGGCGGCCCAGTGGCATGGTATAGTGAATAAAGTCCTCGCCTTGAAAGCCCCGGGATCCCATATGGGCGCTGGTTCTAATCCCGGCAGCTCCACTTCCCATCCAGCTCCCTGCTTATGGCCTGGAAAAGCAGTTGAGGATGGCCCAACGCTTTGGAAACCTGCACCCACGTGGGAGGTCCGGAGGAGGTTCCAGGTTCTTGGCTTTGGATCGGCGCAGCACCGGCTGTTGCGCTTACTTGGGAGTGAATCATCAGACGGACGATCTTCCTCTCTGTCTCTCCTCTCTGTATATCTGACTTTGTATTAAAAAAAATAATAAAACAGAACCGTGGACTGCTCTGTGCACTCTGCACGTGGAAATAAAAGAAACAAGAGGGACACAGGAAAGCAGCTCCTGCTGAGCTGGGACACACTGCAGCAGCATACCAGCAACCCCACAGCCACCACATCCTACAGCCAGGTTCCCACTGACAACCCCACAGGGACAAACTGGAAGCAGCACACTGGAGCCCAACCTCTCCGTCAGCACAGTGCAAGTGAATGGCCGAAAAAGCTCAATCAACAAGCAGAACTGCCAGACTGACTTAGGGGGAAAAAAGGCAAGATGTAACAATGTGCTACCTAGAAAAGCACACTTTCCAAAAGGAAGGTGCACGGGTCAGTAATGCAACAAGCTAACCCTCTGCCTACACACGGGCTTCCCATATGGACACTGGTGGGAGTCCTGGCTGCCCCACTGCAGACCCATTCCATGCTGTTGGCCTGGGAAGGTGGTGGAGAATGGCCCAAGTGCTTGGCCCCTGCACACACGTGGGAGACCTGGAAGAAACGCCTGGCTTGGCTTAGGAGCAGCTCAGCTGTAGCAGCTGCAGCCATTTGTGGGGTTTAACCAGCAGATGGAAGAGCTCCCTGTCTTGGGTCAGCTCTGGCATGTGGGAGTGAATCTGAACACAGAAGGTATTCTCCTCCCTCTGTCAGTCCACCTTCCAAATAGACGCAAAGAAATAATGAAGAGAGATGTGAGGGCCCGGCACAGTGGCCTAGCGGCTGAAGTCCTCACCTTGCACACACTGGGATCCCATATAGGCACTGATTCATGCCCCAGCCAACCTGCTTCCCATCCAGCTCCCTGCCTGTGGCCTGGGAAAGCAGTCGAGGATGGCCCAAAGCCTTGGGACCCTGCACCTGCACAGGAGACCCGGAAGAAGCGCCTAGCTCCTGGCTTCAGATTGTCTCAGGTCTGGCCATTGTGGCCACTTTGGGAGTGAATCATCGGATGGAACTCCTCCTCTCTTTAAAGCTAACTTTCCAATAAAAAATTTAAAAAAATTAAATAAATGTTAAAAATTAAAGTGATGTGAAGATGCAAAGAGGTAGCAACTGAATGGCTGTGCCAGTCAGCCCGGATGTTCCATGAAGATGCCAGTCCTGGCCGGCCCAGGGCCCAGCCTGGGGAGGTCACCAACTATAGTGGTGGGTGAGCCAGTCAGGAGGACATTACTGAGAGGCAGCGATGGAGAGATCTTCCACCATCCAGTTCACTCCACAAATGCCAGCAATGGCTGCAGTTGGACCAGGCTCAAGCCAGGAGCTTCTTCTGGATTTTCCATGTGGGCAACAGGGGCCAAGTCCTTGAGCCATCCTCTGCTGCTTTCCCAGGCCCCTCGCAGAAAGCTGGGTCAGGGAGAGAATCAAGATGGCAGAATTGGGTAAGGACATGTTTAAATGGACGGAGAAACACTTCATCAGGATGAAGCAGAGAGGACACATTCCAGGAAATAGGAGAGGACAGAACAGCAGAAGGGGGTACCTAGAGACTGTGAGACACAGGAAAGCAGCAGACACAACGGTGTGGTGTTGCAGTGACTGATACTCCAGCCGCATTCAGCAAACCGTGATCTGAACTCCACCAGCAGCTGGAACTCCACCAGCAACCAGGTGGGAAGGGACTTTGACTGGGAGCTTGGGAGGTGAGCCCATACTAAGAACTGTCCATCTTGCTGGTCTGTTTGATTTGAGCAGGAGCAGAGACAGAGCAGCAGATCCCAGATGGGCAGTGCGAGAACAGGGTGGATTTTGCAGCAGTCAGCCTCCTAGATCTGAACTGGGCACCATTTTGCCTAAGGAGGCAAAGGGGAAGGACTGAGCATAAACTGAGCTGGGAGTGAACTCTTTTTTGACTCAGATAATTGCAGCAACGCAGCATTCCACAGGTTCCACCTAAAACACGTCTGGGTAGCCCTCAGACTTGATGGCCAGCAGATCAAGAACTCTAGTAGGGGCATCTCAGGCACCATTTTGCACACTGTGGCAAAAGCTTTAGGACTGCAGGGACAACAATGAACTGCACATGTGCTGAGCTCACGAGATCACGCCGAGTTCAGTAGACTGCCCTGGTCCCACAGGAAAATAATACCGTCTATGGCATCGTACGGGTCCAAATAAGTCCGTGTGGCACCCAGACCTAATATCCAACAGGTCTGGCAAGATCAGCACCAACAACAACCTAGCTATGTAGGATACCTGGTGTCTCCCTAATCCTGGGACCTGCTCCAACTGAAAGTGGGAGTAGATTGTACAGATAACGGTGCAGCCTCAGCATGATATCACAGGAGGTGGAGAGTGGGGAGCCAGGAGATGGGGCTACAGAGACCATGGTGGAAATCTAAGATAGGAACCCAGACCTGGAACCAGCTGGAGGGAGTGGCACAATTGGCTATAAGCAAAGAGCTGTGTACCAACAGAAACAAGTAAAATCGAACTGTAGACTTTGGGTGACATAGCTTAGAAACCTGTCCCAAGCAGAAGAATCTGATAACTAGAAGTACAGCATCCAGGGAAGATGGCCATCCATAGAGAGCTGGTGTAGGGCAGTGTGGGGACAGAGGGGAACCGAACCAGCAGAGAAACAAACCATGAGACACAGAATTGTGGGGATAGGTGTAGGAAGGTCACTGGAGTTCGCTGAAGTTAGAAGATCTACGCAGCGTGGAGAGATAACCATAAAAAGAAAAAAAGAAGAGACAGCACGCCGGGAGAATTTTGGTGAGTCGCGATCCCAGCCAGGGGGAAGGCAGCGGAATCTCAGCCATTCCTGGGAGGACAAAGGCGGTTGGAAGGACAGGCATCCACACCCACAGGGGCACAGACCACTGGAGTGCAAGAGACCCTAAAGGAGGCTGCTGGATTGAACAAAGGGGGCATCATCCCACGAAGATTAGCAGGGGGGGTTGCCCAGAAACTTGCCTCCCAGCAGGTCAGCAGCTTTGAGAGAGTGCAGAGGAGACTGGAGCTGCGCTCTGGGTCCTGGTTACAGTAATCCCCAATTCAACTGCAAGAGACTAACTGCAAGAGACTCCAGTGGAAACTGTTGCTGGGTTCAGCCTGAGCACTAGGAGCGGGGCAACACTCGGCAGAGCCTCCCTGGACAGAGGTGCAGGCTGGTGGGAGCAAGGCTACATGACTCCCACGGCTCTGCTCCTAATGGCAGAACACCTTTGAGAAAGTGTAAAAAAAAAAAAAAAAAAAAAAAAAAAAAAAAGGAGAAAGAACAGCCTTGTAAAGGAGGCAGGGCAGGACTGTGAACTTGAGCAGATCCCCTGCTGTACTCAGCTCAGCAGGAGACCCCGAAGCAAAGCCGGTTCTGCAGAACCGCAGGGCAAGTTCTCCCAGTGGACCTGTGGCCTGAGGTGGCGCAGGAGCCCCAGCTACACGTGGCTCCCGCCCCGAGCCCAGGAGGTGGGACCAGCTCTGTAGACCTGTGGCCTGAGGTGGTGCAGAGGCCCCTACTACATGCGGCCATGGCCCCAGGCCCCGCCTCGAGCCCAAGAGGCAAGACGAGACTCTGCGGACCTGTGTCCTGAGGTGGTCCAGGGGCCCCAGCTACACGTGGCTCCCGCGCTAAGCCCAAGAGGTGGGACGCGGCTCTATAGACCTGTGGCCTGAGGTGACGCAGAGACCCCGAGCTCAAGAGGCAAGACCAGTGTCTGCGGACCTGTGGCCTGAGGTGGTCCAGGGGCCCCAGCTACAAGTGGCTCCCGCCCCTAGCCCAAGAGGTGGGACGCGGCTCTATAGACCTGTGGCCTGAGGTGGCGCAGAGACCCCGAGCCCAAGAGGCAAGACCAGTCTCTGCGGACCTGTGGCCTGAGGTGGTGCAGGGGCCCCAGCTACACACGGCTCCCGCCCCATGCCCGAGGTGGGACGTGGCTTTGTAGACCTGTGGCCTGAGGTAGCGCAGGGGCCCCAGCTACACGTGGCTCCCGCCCCAAGCCCAAGAGGCGGGGCCCGGCTCTGTAGACCTGTGGCTTGAGGTGGTGCAGAGACCCTGAGCCCAAGAGGCAAGACGAGTCTCTGCGGACCTGTGGCCTGAGGTGGCGCAGAGACCCCGAGCCCAAGAGGCAAGACGAGACTCTGTGGACCTGTGGCCTGAGGTGGCACATAGGCCCTAAGCCCAAGAGGCAAGATGAGGCTCTGCAGACCTGTGGCCTGAGGTGGCGCAGGGGCCCCAGCTACACACGGCTCCCTCCCCAAGCCCAAGAGGTGGGACAAGGCTCTGTAGACCTGTGGCCTGAGGTGGCGCAGAGCGCCTGAGCCTAAGAGGCAAAACACAGCTCAGCAGAGTCAACAAACTCAGATGGAGGCGTGGATCAGTGTGTCTTCCAGTGGGGCAACGACTTTGAGTGGGAGCTGCAGGGGGAAGACCTGGCACTAGGGCTGGGACATACAGCCTCCTGACCCAGCTTGGGGCTGTGGTCCACAAACTCCGAACAACAAGCAGCTGGAACCCCCTGCTGTGCTTAGCTAGAGCCCCAGAATCAGTGGCACCACCCAACAGATCTCCTGAACCAGGAAGAAACACAGACAAGCAGGGCCACAGCAGGGGGTTTCCCAACAGGGGAATACATCTATGATGGTATAGTTGGGTGTGGAACAGCGAGCTCTACATCTACCCAGAGCAAAGAGAAGAAGCCCAAGGATACAAACTATATCACTTACACGCTATCCACATTGGCACACACCCAACCAAATAGCTACAACGGAGACAAGTGACAGAGCTATAAACCCAGGCACAAACAAAGCCAATCAACACCCACCTCACCATCATCTGCTGTCCCCAATAGAGTAAGAAGAAGTATACTTAGGCCAACACTCCATACAGCAGTTGCTGGGTCACACTTCCTATAAGCTACAGCACCGAGGGCAACGGCTCCGGACAAGCAAGTCAGAGGCTAAAATCCCAAAATGGCAAGAAACAACAACACAATGAGAAGTATCAGAAAAGGTAATGACTCAGAAGAAAGATCAAGCATTTCCCCCCAAAACAACCAAAAACTAATCTCAACACCTGAGATGCAAGATGATGACATAGAGGAATTACCAGAGAAGGAATTTAAGAAACTAGTGATGAGATTCATCAGAGACAGCGAGAAGCGCTGGGAAGAGTCCAAGGTATTCGAAAACCATGTCATTGCAGAAATAATCAAGTCAAAAAGGGAATCCTCGATATAGAACACAAAACTGAAAGCGTAACCAACAGAATGAACACAGCAGAGGACAGAATATCAGAATTGGAAGACATTCAGAATGAAAGGCAGCAGTTCATCAAACAGTTGGAGACAAATCTGGAGAAAGCCAATAGGTCCATACAGGAAATGAAAGACAACCTCAAAAAATCAAATATTAGAATAATAGGCCTTCCAGAGGGAGTGGAAAAGGAGATAGGCTTGCAATGGGTGTTCAATGAAATAATACAGGAGAGTTTCCAGAATACCGGAAATATAAATCCAGCACAAATCCAGGAAGGTCAAAGAACCCCCAATAGATTCGACCCAAAGAGATCCTCACCCAGACATGTGGTGCTCAAACTGCCTTCAAGCGAATACAAGGAAACAATTCTAAGACAAGTAAGAAAAAAGGACAAGATTACTTTCAGAGGAAGGCAAATCAGAATCACAGCAGATCTCTCAGAAGAAACACTCTAGGCAAGAAGAGAGTGGGGTAAAACCTTTCAAATCCTGAAACAAAACAACTGCCAACCGAGAATAATGTACCCGGCAAAACTCTCATTTGTATTTGAGAATGAAATTAAATATTTCAACACCAAAGAGAAACTAGAAGAATACACCAGCACGAAACCAGCTCTAGACAACCTCCTCAGGAAGGTGCTAAACCCAGAGAGAAAAAATGAAAACCAAAATCAAAGATGGCAAATGGGAAGACCTCCCCACTAAAATCCATAAGAGGATAGTCAACCAGGCAGAGATTCTAATAGTAGCAAATACACACTTGCACACTTACACATACTCATGGCAGCCCAAAATCAATTTCTCTCAATATTATCTCTAAACACAAATGGCGTAAACTCACCAATCAAAAGACACAGATTAACAGACTGGATCCTGAAACAGAACCCAACAATCTGTTGCCTACAAGAGACACATCTAACCAGAAAAGCCTCTAAGAAACTGAAAGTAAAGGGATGGAAAAAGATATTTCATGCCAATGGACGAGAAAAAAGGTTGGGGTAGCTATTCTAATTTCAGATGATATAGACTTCAAGCTGACAGACATCAAAAAGGACAGGGAAGGTCGCTATTTATTGGTGAAGGGACTGATACATCAGGAAGTAATCACCATTGTGAATATATATGCACCAAATTCAAACGCACCTAGCTACGTGAAGCAATTACTTACGGACTTAAGAGGAGACACTGATATGCACACAACAATAGTGGGTGACCTTAATACCCCGCTAACAACAATAGACAGATCAACAAAACACAAACTCAACAAAGAAACAACAGAGCTCATACAAACAATAGAACAACTGGACTTGGTAGACATTTATAGAACTTTTTACCCCAAGGCCACAGATTATACATTTTTTTCAGCAGTACATGGCACCTTCTCCAGGATTGACCACATGATAGGACACAAAGCAAACCTAAATAACTTCAAAAAGATAGGAATCATACAATGTACCCTCTCAGACCACCATGGAATGAAATTGGAAATCAGCAATTCAAAATGCCCCAGGAAATACAGAAACTCTTGGAGGCTGAACAATATGCTATTAAACGAACAAAGGATCAGAGAAGAAATTAAAGATGAGATAAAAAAATTTATGGAAACCAATGAAAACTCTTGACACAACATCCCAAATCTTATGGAACACGGCCAAAGCAGTGCTGCGGGGTAAATTCATCGCAATTGGAGCCCATGTCAAGGCCCAAGAGAGGCGTCAAATACAGGAACTAAGCACACACCTCCAGGATTTGGAAAAACAGCAACAGAAGAGCCCCACACACAATAGGAATCAAGAAATAATCAAAACAAGGGAGGAAATTAATCAGATAGAAACAAAAAACACTATACACAAAATCAATGAATCAAAAAGCTGGTTCTTTGAGAAGATAAACAAAATAGACACCCCACTGGCCCGACTGACAAAGAAAAAACAAGAGAAAGCAAGAATTAACAGCATCAAAGATGAAAAAGGCAACATAACAACAGACATTGCAACCATTAAGAACATAATCAGAAATTACTACAAAGCACTGTACTCCAACAAATCAGAAGACCACCAGGAAATGGAAAAGTTCTTAGACTTATACAGCTTGCCAAAACTTAGCCCAGAGGCAACAAACGACCTGAACAAACCCATAACTGAAGCAGAGATTGAATCAGTGATTAAAGATCTCCCAACAAAGAAAAGCCCAGGCCCAGATGGCTTCACTACAGAATTCTACATAACATTCTGAACAGAACTGACCCCAATCCTCTACAAACTCTTCAATACAATAGAAAAAGAGGCAACTCTTCCAAACTCATTCTATGAAGCCAACATTACCTTAATCCCAAAACCCGACAGAGACCCAACTGAGAAGGAAAACTACAGACCTATTTCTCTGATGAACATTGATGCTAAGATTCTCAACAAAATCCTAGCCAACAGAATTCAAAAAATCATCCGACAGATCATTCATCCAGATCAAGTAGGATTCATCCCTGGAATGCATGGATGGTTCAACATCCGGAAATCCATAAATGTGATACAACACATACAAAAATTGCAAATAAGAACCACATGATAGTATCAATAGATGCAGAAAAAGCTTTCGACAAAATCCAACACAATTTCCTGTAAAAACCCTAACCAAGGTAGGCATAGATGGAAAAATCCACAACATAATCAAAGCAATATATGAAAAGCACAATGCCAGCATCATACTGAATGGAGAAAAACTGCAACCCTTCCCACTGAGATCTGGAACAAGACAGGGATGTCCACTTCCCACTACTATTCAACATAGTCCTAGAGGTACTCGCTGAGGCCATAAGACAAGAAAAAGAAATCAAAGGAATCCAAATGGGTATCGAAGAAGTCAAGCTCTCACTATATGCAGATGATATGATTCTTTATGTAGAAGAGCCAAGAGACTCAATACAGAGACTGCTAGATCTTATACGAGAGTTTGGAAGAGTGGCAGGATACAAAATTAATGAACGAAAATCAACAGCAATAGTGTATGCAAATAGCCCAAAGATGGGAAAAGACCTAACCAGCAAGATACCGTCCAAAATACCTGGGAAAAGTATGAAATATCTGGGAATAAATATAACCAACAATGTAGGAGACCTATTTGAAGAAAACTACAAACTGCTTAAAAAAAATTGAACAAGACCTCAAAAGATGGAGTAACATCCCATGCTCCTGGATAGGTAAAATCAATATCATTAAAATGTCTATACTGCCAAAAGCAACATACACATTCAATGCAATCCCAATCAAATTGCCCAAAACATTCTTCATGGAAGTGGAAACAATGATCCAATGGTTCATCTGGAAGCACAAAAAACACGGATAGCTAGAACCATCCTGAAGAATAGGAAGTTAGCAGGGGGAATCATAGTTCCGAACCTCTGGACATACTATAGGGCAGTGGTTATCAAAACAGCCTGGTACTGGCACAAAGATAGAGAGGAATATCAATGGAGCAGAATAGAAACACCAGATGGGAACCCACACAAATACAGCCAAATAATCTTTGACAAAAAGAAAAACGACAACCCAGGCAAATGGGAAGGTCTGTTCAATAAATGCTGTTGGGACAAACTGGTTGTTAGCCTGCAGAAACAAAAAGATAGATCCACATCTCTCACCATACACTAAGATCAAATCTAAATGGATAAAAGATCTAAACCTACATCCAGAAACCTTCAAACTTCTGAAAGAAAATGTTGGAAATACTCTGCAAGATCTAGGGGTAGGTCCCTACTTCCAAAAAAGGACTTCAAAAGCAATAGAAATCAAGACCAGAATAAACAATTGGGACCTCATCAAACTAAGAAGCTTCTGTACAGCAAAGGAAACAATCAATAAAGTAAAAAAGCAGCCCACAGAATGGGAGAAGATCTTTGCGCACTACGTAGGTGATAGAGGGCTAATCTCTAGAATATACAAAGAACTACGAAACAGCCAAAACACCAAAGCAAACAAGCCACTCAAGAAATGGGCACGGGAAATGGGCAGACACTTCACAAAGGAGCAAACCCAAATGGCAAGTAAACATATGAAAAAATGCTCAAGTTCCCTGGCAATAAGGGAAATCCAAATTAAAACTTCAATGAGGTACCACCTAACGCCAGTAAGACTAGCCCACATGAATAAAAGCACCAACAACACTTGTTGGTGAGGTTGCGGGGAAAAGGGATCCCTACTCCACTGCTAGTGGGGCTGCAGGCTGGTACAGCCTCTATGGAAATCAGTATGGAGAACATTCAAATAACTCAAATTCAACATACCGTATGATCCGGCAATAGCACTCCTAGGAATATATCCAGAACACTTGTTTTATGAGAAACCAACATGCACTCCTATGTTCATAGCAGCACAATCAGTAATGGCAAAAACATGGAAGCAAACAAAATGCCCATCAAAAGAGGATTGGATAAGAAAGCTATGGTTCATATACTCCATGGAATACTACTCAGCTATTTAAAAAAAAAAACAAAATGCAGTTCTTTGTGGCCAAATGGGCCAAACTGGAAACCATAATGCTAAGGGAAATGAGCCAATCCCAAAAGGTTAAATACCACATGTTTGCCTTAATATAAGATGACACGATGTTATGTATAACATGTTATGTTAGGTTTGTTTTATGTTGTGTATAAACTAAAACTGAAATGTCAATGAGGTGGTCACAGAAGGTGGTTAAGAACTCGCATTTACTTTTACCATATTGGTTACTCATTACTATGTCAATTAATTCCATAATGATGTAAATTTTCGCTGATGGTATGTTGGAGCTTTCCATTGACTGGGATGATAGTCTGCTGGCTCTGTCTTCAGACCAGAGAGGGTATACCTAAGAAGCCGTTGAACTTGACGGGACAATAAGATGCTGGACTCTATGTTTGGTATATGCTTGCAATGGGGGAATCTCAACTGAACTTGAGCTGTGGTTATGCAACAAGGTGGAGGAATCCACCATGGTGGGAGGGTTTGGGGAGGGGTGGGGAGAATCCAAGTACCTATGAAGCTGTGTCACATAATACAATGTAATTAATGAATTTAAAATAAAAAAGAAAGAAAAGAAAAAAAAAGAAAAAGAAAAAGAAGAAAAAAAAAAAAAAAAAAGAAAAGAAGTACAGTGTCCAAGAGCAAAGGAAGAGCAAAGGCACCATAAATATTACTGAACTCCCTGGAAAGGAGCAAAACCCTATGCCAACCTCCGAGTTAACTGAGGAAGACATCGAGAAATAGGGCAGATATAGAATTGAGAAAAATCATTTTAAAGCTTCTGATCAACAATGAGAAGCACATACAAGAGTTCAAAGAATTGGGCCCGGCAGCATGGCCTAGCAGCTAAAGTCCTCGCCTTGAAGTCACCAGGATCACATTGGGGCGCCGGTTCTAATCCCAGCAGCTCCACTTCCCATCCAGCTCCCTGCTTGTGGCCTGGAAAAGCAGTTGAGGATGGCCAATGCATTGGGACCCTGCACCCGTGTGGGAGACCTGGAAGAGGTTCCTGGTTCCCGGCTTCAGACTGGCGCAGCATCGGCCCGTTCCAGATCACTTGGGGAGTGAATCATCGGACGGAAGATCTTCCTCTCTGTCTCTCCTCCTCTGTGTATATCTGGCTGTAATAAAATAAATAAATCTTTTAAAAAAATGGAAAGCAGTTGAGGATGGCCCATAGCCTTGGGACCCTACACCCAGGTGGGAGACCTGGAAGAAGCTCCTGACTACTGGCTTTGGATCTGCTCATCTCCAGCCATTGCAGTCACTCAGGGAGCAATTCATTGCATGGAACATCTTCTTCTCTGTCTCTCCTCGTATATGTATATGCATATGTATATGTATATGTATATGTATATGTATACACACATAAATATATATATATATATGAATGACTGCCATAAAAATAAATAAATCTTTTCAAAAATGAGAACCAAGTGAAATGTACATAGAAATAATGTTTTTGGTACTTGGTGTAAATTTCTAAAGTTCATTAACAGAAAATCCAGAAATTTTAGGTTAATCCATGTGTTGCCAATGCCACTGAAATGAGTATTAAGCTACAGAAGAAACCCTTACACTGGGGACTTACAGGAGTTACCAGAGGCAAGCCTAACACTATTCAATCATGCACACATATGTATGTGTATTTTCTCATTCAAGTCAATCTGAGTGTCAGGCAGTTCTGCTTACTCTAATTCTCAACATACAGAAAGAAAAAAACATCACACTGACACAAAACGTGGCATAAGTGTCCTCAGCTGATGCAGCTCAGTTTAAGCCAGGTGCCAGAATAATCATAAATCCCAGCCTCCAGAAAAGCACCTGGACAAGAGCTCTCTACAACTCAATCTACAAGCAGGAAATCCTCACGCTGGAATGCACAGACCCCTACAAGTGTGGATTGAGCTGGGCATTGCAACCTGGAGCCACATGCACACTTACTGCTGTTTTTCCCAACACTCCCACCCATTGTGGAGCATGGTATTTTTTTGCTTTCTGGGCTGTGAGGTTCCCAAAAACAGGGGCCTTGTCTGTGTCATGACAAGACAAACATGCAAGACAGCAAGCTGCAAATGGACACGGATCCTAAATTAGTGAGTGGATGGCTGAAAAAGCAGCTTCTCCTCTCAGGTCACTACTTTCCCACGCCCCACCAACAACCACACAATCAACTAGTCATGTGATGGTCTGTGTCCCTGGGGGGATTGGCAAGGTCCTGGACACCCATATGCCAGTAGTCATATAGCATCAACCCAACCAACCATAGTAAACACCCAAATTACACCTCAACTGTCATCCCACACCAGGTCAATCTAAGATTCAGAATCCTGGACTGGCGTTATGGGTAACAGGTTAAACCACCACCAGAAATCTCAGCATCTCACATGGATTACTACAGTTCAAGTCCCAGTGGTCCCATTTCCAATCCAGCTCCTTGATAATACACCTTGGAAAGCAACAGAGGGCGGACCAGTGCCTGGGGTCCATGCATCCACATGATGAAGCTTCCAGCTCCTGATTCTGGCCTGACCAGACTGAGCCATTCGGGGAAGTGAAGCAGAGGAGGGATGACTGCTCTCTCTACATCTCCCTTTCTCTCTTTATGTAACTCCATACTTCAAGCAAGCAAAATAAATCCTTCATCAAAAGAAAAGAATATTGAAAAACTGGAAAAGTGCGTCAAGAAGGAAAGCTCTGGGAGTGCACCTGCCCTGACCCCCACCATCTGGGTTGGACTCTGAATCCTGGATCCTCAGTTGAAAAATGGGAAAATAATTCATTGTACTCCCACCAAAGAGTGAATGTTAATGAGCTAATATGTGTAGAGTTCTCACAACAGTGCATGCTACACAGTAAGTGCTCAACAAATGCCAGCTACTAAGCAAAATGTGACTCCAAGAGTATTAAAACTTCTCAGGAAAATGACTGGTAAAACTGGGAGTAGGAAGCATTTATATGCATATATCTCTTTTCCTCTAACAGCACTCACTGTACTATCAAATATACACTTATAGATAGATATTTTCTCTAACAGAAGTCACATACAAATCAGTTCTATCAAACCCAAAATGAAAATATTTATCGCCATGATGGACAATCACTTAGTGAACTTTTTTATTGTTAACAAGGGCCTGTACTAGTTTATGCTTTTGTGTATATTTGAAGGAATTGCAGGGCCGGGGCAGAGACAGAGAGGGGAAATCTTCCATGGGCTAGTTCAACTCCCAAATGAACACACCTTCCAGGGCGGGGTCAGGATGAAGGCAGGCACCAGCAGCTTTATCCAGATCTTCCAAATGGGCTACAGAAGCCCAAACACTGAGGTCACCTTCCACTGCTATCTCAGGCACATAAGCGGGGAGCTGAATTGAAATAGAGCATCCAAGACAAAAACTGGTGCCTGAACATGATGTCAGTGTCACAAACAATGATTTAACAATGTCACATTGTTGGTCCAGATTTGTAAAAATATGATCAGGGGCCCAGTACAGTAGCATAGCAGCTAATGTTTTCCCTTTTACATGCCAGGATACCATGTGGATTCTGATTTCTGCCCCAGCCACTCTGTTTCCCATCCAGCTCCCTGATTGTGGCCTCAGAAATCAGTGAAGGATGGCCTTGAGACTCTGCACTCATGTGGGAGACCTGGAAGAACGTCTTGGTTCCTGGCTTTGCATGGACTCAATTCCAACCATTGAAGTCACTTGGGGAGTGAAACTTCGGATGGAAGATCTTCCCCTCTCTGTGTATCTAACTTTCCAATTAAAATAAATTATTTAAATATATGATCAGTATTATATAAATACTTATCAAATTATTCAGAATATCTAAAACATGAGGTCAAAAGCACAAACTTCTTTCTAATAGAGAAATATAAATGAATTTCTTCTACAGCCTTACAAAGAAGCATATATAGTATACAATCTTCAACAGAAGACTATAATGTTAAATAGAATTATCAGTATTTCTTAAAACTTTGCTTTCATACAAAATTAATATTCCGGGGGCCCAGTGCAGTGGCCTAGCAACTAAAGCCCTTCCTTGAACATACGCGAATTCCATATGGGTGCTATTTCTAATCCCAATGACCCTGCTTCTCATCCAGCTCCCTGATTCTGACTCAGGAAAGCAGTTGAGGATGGCCCAAAGCCTTGGGACCCTACACCCACCCACCTGGGACACCCGGAAGATTCATGGGATGGAAGATAGAAGATCTCTCCTCTTCTCTATATATCTGACTTTGCAATAAAAACAAATCTCTTAAAAAATTAATGCTCCTAAGTGTATTTTCTAGGTCAGCCTACATTTTCATGAATTTCAGTAAAATAAGTAGAACAAGTCCCATTCAAACCATGATCCTCTTTCCCAAACCCATCCAAGTCTCTATCCTGAAAGACCTACCAGCCTAGTGCTTCCCGTCCGATGATTCACACCTCAAGTGAGTGCAATGGTAGGTGCTGCGCTGATCAGAAGTCACGAACCTGGAACCTCTCCCAGATCTCCCACGTGGGTGGCAGGGTCCCAAAGGTTTGGGCCATCCTCAACTGCTTTCCCAGGCCACAAGCAGGGAGCTGGATGGGAAGTGGAGCTGCTGGGATTGAACCAGAGCCCATATGGGATCCCGGTGCATTCAAGGCGAGGACATAAGCCACTAGGCCACACCACCGGGCCCAACAATAACTCATTTTCAAATACTACATTAAAAAATTATATGCATTCAAAGAACTCCAGAACAACCATAGGAACAAATCAAGCAAACCAGTCAATAAATGGGAAAAGGGAGAATCAAGATGTCAAAATAGGGTTAGGACATGTTTAAATGGACAGAGAAGCACTTGATCAGGATGAAGCAGAGAAAAAAACATTCCAGAGGACAGAACAACAGCAGAAGGGTATCTGGAGACTGACAGACACAGGAAAGCAGCAGACACAATGGTGTGGTGCTGCAGTGACTGATAATCCAGCGGCATTCAGCTAACGGTGACCTGAACTCGACCAGCAGCCGGATCTCCACCAGCAACCAGGGGGAAACGATTTTCACTGAGAGCTCCAGAGGTGAACCCAGACAAAGAACTGCCCATCCTGCTGGTCTGTTTGATTTCACCAGGAGCAGAGACAGAGCAGCAGGTCCTAGAAGGGCACTATTGGGACAGAGTGAACTTCACAGTCAAGTCAGCTCCCTAGAGCCAAATTGGGTACCATTTTACATAAGAAGACAAAGATTAGGGAAAAGGCTGAGCATATGCTGAGCTGGGAGTGAACATATTTCTGACTCAGTAAACTGCAACAACATAGCATCCTATAATGACAGCCAGCCAATCAAGAACTGAAGTAGTGGTAAGTCAGGCACCATTTTGTACAGTGCGGCAAAAGTTTTAGGACTGCAGGGGTAACAGTGAACTGCACTTGTCCTGAACTCACCAGAACTCACAGAGCTCAATGTATTGCACTAGTTCCACAGGAAAATAACACCAAGTATGACATTGCATGGGTCAAAATAGGTTGTCTGGTGCTCAGAATTAATGCACAATAGGTTCCAGCAAGATCAGCATCACCAACAACTAGCTATGAAGGACACCTGGTGTCTCCCTAATCCTGGGACCTGCTCCAACCGGACGTAGGAGAAAGGCTGTATAGACTGGTGCAGCCTCAGCACAATATCAAAACAGGCAGAGACTGCTGAGCCAGGAGCAGGGGCTTCAGAGACCATGGGGGAAATCTAACATAAGAACCCAGATGTGGAACTCAATGGAGGGAGTGGCACAATTGGCTGCATGCAAAGAGCCATGTACCAACTGCAGTAAGTAAAATTAAACTGTAGACCTTTGATGACACACCTTGGAAACCTGCACCAAGGAGAAGACTCTGCTAGCCAGAAGTACAATGACCAAGAGCAAACAAAGGCACATTGAATATTGCTGAAGACTCCCCTCCAAAGGAGCAAAAGCCTTTGCCTATGTCAAAGTTAATTAAGGAAGACATCCAGAAAATGGGGGATACAGAATTTGAAACACTTGTTATAAAGCTGCTTCTCAACAACAAGAAGCACGCAAAGCATGCATTCAAGGAATTTAATGCATATGTCACACTGGAAATCAATCAAATAAAAGCTGATACAGTAGAAATGAAGAATATAGTGCAGCAAATTAAAAGTACAGTGGAGAGTC
Source organism: Ochotona princeps (assembly GCF_030435755.1). Taxonomy (NCBI): domain Eukaryota; kingdom Metazoa; phylum Chordata; class Mammalia; order Lagomorpha; family Ochotonidae; genus Ochotona; species Ochotona princeps. The sequence continues at coordinate 127,508,142 of NC_080833.1, forward strand.
TCCAAAACAGAATGAAGCAAGCAGAAGAAAGAATCTCACAATTGCAAGATATTTCCTGTCACTGGGGGAAACAAACAAAAGCTGGAAGCAGAACTGGATCAGGTCAAAACATGTATTCAAGAATTGAAAGACACTACTAACAGACCTAATGTAAGAATTATACGATTCCCAGAAGATGCAGGAAGAAAACCTGGGATTAATGGTGTATTCAATGAAATAATAAGCAAAAATTTCCCCAATCTAGTGAAAGAATCCGGAAACAACATCCAGGAGGGTCACAGAACTCCCAACAGGGTGGGCCAAACACAATCTTCACCATGACACATGATAATCAAGCTCTGTTCAATCAAACAGTAGTAAAAGATCCTTGAATTTAAGTTCATGTTAAAAAAATCAATTGACATGTAAAGGAATGACAAACTCACAGGAGACCTCTCACAGGAACATCTACAGGCAAGAAGAGAATGGAGCGACATATTCCAGCTTCTAAAAGCAAATAACTGTTAGCTTACAATAACATATCCAGCAAAGCTTTCTTTTGTCTTTGAAAATGAAATCAAATTCTTCCACAGTAAAATGGGACACCGCAGGAAGACCACAGGGCTTCCCTCCATGTCAGGGGGGCTTTGGGGAGGAGCGCGAGCTGTGAGTGGGGCGGACAGCCCACAAGGCCCTGCGGGAGTGTACATAGGCTTCATCCGGCTTTCTAGGGGTCCCAGCGCTTGATTTCCTTGAGACTTGTGAACCTGACTATGCTGAAGGGTACCTGTTGATTTTACTTTTTGAAGGGATTTTAAAACAGTAGAGCTAGCAATGACACCTTGCATTTCAGTTCCTCACCGCTCACAGGTTTCTTTTGTATATACTTCTTAGAATGGTCATTTCTTTTAAATGGTTTAATTTGTACAGCACAGGAATGTTATTGTAGTAGTATGTAACTATTACCTAATAATGAGTTTTTTGTTTTGTTTTTTTTTTTTTAAAGATTTTATTATTATTGGAAAACTGGATATACAGAGAGGAGGAGAGACAGAGAGGAAGATCTTCCATCCGATGTTTCACTCCACAAGTGAGCCGCAACTGGCCGGTACGCGCCAATCCGAAGCCACGAACCAGGAACCTCTTCTGGGTCTCCCACACAGGTGCAGTGTCCCAACGCATTGGGCCATCCTCAACTGCTTTCCCAGGCCACAAGCAGGGAGCTGGATGGGAAGTGGAGCTGCTGGGATTAGAACCGGCGCCCATATGGGATCACGGGGCTTTCAAGGCGAGGACTTTAGCTGCTAGGCCACGCCGCCGGGCCCTTAATATTGAGTTTTTGCAAAAAAAAATGAATGCGCATATGTAATTGAAACATTTCAGATCACATGAAAACGCTGATGTAACATTTAAATATCACAGCATTAAAAAGAAAAAATTAATAAACCAATCCTTTGTATCTAGTGCCATAATGGGGTGCCATCAAGAGGCCGAGCTCCGGGCTGGGCACTGGGTCAGTTCCTGACCTGCGTCCTGCTGGCCTCGTTCGTCTACAGGAGCCGTGGCCTGGCTGGATCTCCGAGACCAGGCCTCTGTTGGTGCTGACGCCTCACGTGGCCAGGCCTCCAGCGGGCACCTGCTCTCCTCAAGCGAGTGGCCCAGGGCAGTGGTTGGAAAACTTACTAAGTGTAGCTTTGGCCTCTCTTAGGAAAAGAAGAGTTGTAGCTATAGGTGTCCTAGGGGGAAAGTTATTTTTTTAAGTCCTGTTCCTTAATGCTGCAAATGATCAGTATTTATAAAGTAACTGATTTTGCACCATTTTTCTTACTGTGACCACGGCAGAACAATGTCTCCTAGACTCTGATCTATAAAGTTGTCCCAATGGAGTCTGTTCATCTTAGTGCTACAGAGATCACAACTAACAACTTACCAGTCCGAGTTCACCAGGTTGAACTCAGCATGGCTGTAGCTGATTAAGAAATTTATATAATTACTCTTTGCTCGCCTCTCACTAATTGACGATTGATCAGCCAGTAAAAGGGGCCTCCCAATCAAAGTTTGAGTAGGTTTTAAGTCTCCTCTAAAAACACCAGGTAGGAAAACAGCTCCCAAAGTATCAGCATATTTAATTCACTCACTCAAACAGCATTCTTCACTAGCATTGGTTTTCCCAAAGTTATCTTGGTCAGGAGAACCTGGGATGTTTATTAGGAAGACACACCGTGGCTCTGCCAGGGTGCTGAGGCTGGCATGGGCTGTGCTGTGCCCCCTGGCTGATGGCGGGAGGGTCCTTACCAAACCAGCTGTTAGAACCTCAGGAGGCACAGCAGCTTCCATGCTGGTGGCTGTGTCAGCGCCAGGCCTTCCCTGCAGAGGCAGCAGGGCAGCCATGCTCTATCAAAACGTGGAAGCATCCAAGTTGAACAGCTGCATTTGATGGTAGGATCATTTAAGATACTCATATACCAAAACTAAGAAACTGAAAGTGGCTTCTTTGTGTTATGCAGATTTCATTTTCAATATGGCAGTTACCTAAGATGATTTTAACCCTTTGAGAAAGTGTGTGGAGGTGTATACAGTTGTGAGCAATGCCATGAACGCACTTCCTTTCTCCTGAGTTAAAGTGAATTTCTGAGAATATCTGGCTGGCCCTGTAATTTAAATTAAAATAAAGTTTTGGAGAAACAGAAAAAAAAAGAATATACCTCTTGCAAACCTGCCCTTTAAAGGATATTTAAAGATGTTCTCTTGACAGAGAAGAGGAATAGCACCCAGTAAAACCAAACGCAAATGTGAAGAACATCCCAGTAAAACGGTAACACAAGACTAAATCAATGAACAACTCATTCCTAAAATAACAGGATCAAATTATCACCCATGCACATTAGTCCTGAAGCTCAATCATACATCACAAAACAGTAGACTGGATTAAAAAACAAAACCCGGGCGCGGCAGCGTGGCCTAGCGGCTAAAGTCCTCGCCTTGAATGCACCAGGATCCCATATGGGTGCCGGTTCTAATCCCAGCAGCTCCTCTTCCCATCCAGCTCCCTGCTTGTGGCCTGGGAAAGCAGTTGAGGATGGCCCAAAGCTTTGGGAACCTGCACCCATGTGGGACACCCAGAAGAGGTTCCTGGTTCCGGGCTTTGGATTGACACAGCACCAGCCCGTTGCGCTCACTTGGGGAGTGAATCATTAGATGGAAGATCTCCTCTCTGTCTTTCCTCCTGTCTATATATCTGACTTTCTAATAAAAATAAATAAATCTTTTAAAAAAAAAGCTTTCACACAAACAGCTAAGTGGCAGGCTCTCAGATATTAAGCCACAGTGAGAGGGAGACTGGAGGGAGAACCCTGAAGACCTTGTCACCTTGTTGCAGGGTCCTCAGTAGCATTGGGGTTGGGCTCTGAGGCTCAGCAGCACTGCACCAGTCACATGATGCTCAACACACACAGAAAAAAAAAAGCATATACAAAAACAAATCCCATCTATTTGTTGCCTACAGGAGACACACTTCACCAACAAAACTATATCTCATGGATTTTAATGTTTTTGTTGTTAGTTTCATCTCTTCAAATATTTTCATGGGTAAGGGGCCACCTGGGCAGTCACCCTGCCTGCTGGAAGGGTAGGGTTTTGGGGCACCTTTTACAGCCTTGGACCTTCCTCCTCCCATCCAGGGCCCTCCTCCCCGGCCAGGAGCCTCCACCCCAGCCCAGGCCCTCAGCAGTGACTATCGCAGGCCAATGACCCCCCATCCTGGCCTGGTGACCCTCCACCCCAGCCCGGGACCTCAAACTGAAGCAGGCCAGTGACCCCCCCACACCCCGGCCGGGAGTCCTCTACCTGAGCCCGGGCCCTCACACTGACGACCACAGCCTCAACTCACCTCTGCTTCCGTGCGACCGCTCGGCTTGAAGTCCTGGTGCTGACTGGTCCACGAGAGTGACCCAGATGCCTGCGTGACCCCTGCGTATGTGTGACCCCGGCGCCAACGTGAGGACGTCACCTACGTGACCCCAGCATGCCGTCTTCCACTTCGGCCAGAACAGACCTGGGGCGCGCAAAACTGTGAGTTAATGGAGAGTTGAGCTTCCTCTCTAGCTGTCCTCTTCTCTGAATTTTCAATAAAAATAAAATAAACATTTATGAAAAAAAAAGAGCTCGGGCCTGGCGGCATGGCCTAACAGCTAATGTTCTAGCCTTGAGTGCGCCTGGATCCCATATGGACGCCGGCTCTAATCCCGGCAGCCCCACTTCCCATCCAGCTCTCTGCTTGTGGCCTGGGAAAGCAGTAGAGGACGGCCCTAGCTTTGGGACCCTGCGCCTGTGTGGGTGACCCAGAAGAGGTTCCTGGTTCCTAGCTTCGGATCGGCGGGCACCAGCCAGTTGTGCCTCACTTGGGGAGTGATTCATCAGACGGAAGATGTTCCTCTCTTTCCTCCTCTCTGTATATCTGACAGTAATAAAACAAATAAATCTTAAAAAAAAAAAAAAAGCAACAGCAGTAAGATGCCAAGTGGGACATGTGCGCAGAGTACCCTGGTGCCCGCTCTGCCTCGGGGCTCTGTCCTGTGCCACACACGACAGCCAGAGCCAGCCCAGCCCACAGGACCCAAGGGCGACAAACACCCACCATGATCCCCCACCAGACTCCTTGACCTCCACCCTTGTGCTCTTCACGGTCAGGGGCCACAATGCACACAGCCAGCCCACCAGCTGCTGGACTGCCCCTGTCACCTCATTTTTCTAGATTTTTTCAAATAAAAGTGGAAAGGCAGAGTCACAGGGAAGACACACAACTAGATACAGAGATAGATATAGAGAATCACCTGTTGATTCTCTCCCTGAATGGCCACAACGGCCAGACCTGGGCCGTGTTCTGCTGCTCTCCCAGACAATAAGCAGGGAGCTGGATCAAATGTGGAACAGCTGGGACTTGAACCAGCACACGTCTGGGATTTCGGCCAACAACAGGAATTTACTCCAGCATAAAAAAATCACACAAGTGGTCATTTAAAACAGAACCGTGGGGGCCCAGAGGCATGGTATAGTGGATAAAGTCCTTGCCTTGAACGCCCCAGGATCCCATAAGGCGCCGATTCTAATCCTGGAAGCTCCACTTCCCATCCAGCTCCCTGCTTATGGCCTGGGAGAGCAGTTGAGGACGGCCCAACGCTTTGGGAACCTGCACCCACGTGGGAGGTCCGGAGGAGGTTCCAGGTTCTTGGCTTTGGATTGGCACAGCACCAGCTGTTGGGCTCACTTGGGGAGTGAACCATCGGACGGACGATCTTCCTCTCTGTCTCTCCTCGATATCTGACTTTGTATTAAAAAGAAAAAATTAAAACAGAACCGTGGACTGCTCTGTGCACTCTGCACGTGGAAATCAAAGAAACAAGAGGGACCCAGGAAAGCAGCTCCTGCTGAGCTGGGACACACTGCAGCAGCACACCAGCAACCCCACAGCCACCACATCCCACAGCCAGGTTCCCACTGACAACCCCAGAGGGACACACCGGAAGCAGCACACTGGAGCCCAACCTCTCCCTCAGCACAGTGCAAGTGAATGGCCGAAAAAGCTGAATCAACAAGCAGAACTGCCAGACTGACTTAGGGGGAAAAAAGGCAAGATGTAACAATGTGCTATCTACAAAAGCACACTTTTCTTTTCTTTTTTTTATTAATTATTATGTATTATGTGACAGTTTCATAGGCTCTGGGAATCCCTCCACCCCTCCCCTATGCCCCTCCCCCCTGGTGGATTCCTCCACCTTGATGCAGTATTACAGTTCAAATTCAATCAAGATTCTTTCCTTGCAAACATATACCAAGCATAGAGTCCAGCTACTTATTGTCCAGATGGGTTGAACAGTTTCTTGGGGAGACCATTTCTGGTCCAAAGTTAGAGCTGGTAGACTATCATCCCAGTCAATTAAGAGTCCCAATATAACATTAACAGCAATTTGTAACATTATGGAATTGACATGGTTTTGCATAACCAGTATGTTAAAAAAAAACAAAAAACAAGTTCTTAACCACAACCTATGATTTGCTCATTGACATTTCAATTTTAATTTGTATACAGGACCGCTGCTATATACCTTAAAATGGCTATAAGATACCATTCAGCTGTGTTGTGTCTATTTCATTTTAGTATTTAGCCATTTGTTGTGTTGAAGTATAATTTTACTGATCTTGGCAGATTTTAGGATAATCTAGACTGGCTTGTAACTCTAACAAAACATTTGTCAACAATTAAGGTGCAGAACATTTTTTTTTTTTGGAGGGGGTGTGCAGGAAAGTTCCCAACACCACGGTGAAGAGTGACTAATCTTCGTGTCCCACCCAGCGAGGCATGAGCAAATACATGCCAGCTCTTTCCTGTCAGATTCCAAGCTCTACTTTTTGTTGTTTGTCTATTTATTTTAGGTTTTTTTAGTTTGTATGATTGTTTGTTTGCTATGAGGGGTTTTCGGAGCGATCTTGATATTCATTGCAAGGGAGGGTGGGGGTCCAGAGGTGGAGCCAGGCTTGGACTAGAGAAAGCTCTCCTCCCTGGTCCCGAAGGACGTTTATTGTTCTTCTGTTTCTGCGGACCGCTCAGGGCTTCTGGTTGTCTTTCCGATGACGTTGGTTTCTGCACGGTAGTGTTTGGACTTCTTCCATCCCCAGCGAAAGCTCCGGTTGGGGGAGGGTGACCTCAGAGTACTCGGCCTCCAAGGGCATCCAATTCCCTGTGGCCTCCTTGGCAGTTGAGATATAGTCTTTGTTGCTCGTATTAATAGTTTGTGGTGAAGGTCTGGGAGTCTTCATGGTTGGGATCCAGGCTTTCTCCTTGCCACCTGCTCCACCCTGGAGTGCCCCCCTGCTCCACGCACATGACTTCCTGAAAAGAGGTTGTCAGGATCACACCCGATTCCCCCCTCATGCATTGGTATAGTAGTTTTACTATTGTTTAGTGCCGCTTTGAATCTGTTGTCTATGAATTACCAGATTTGATCATGATAGGCTATATCGTACTTTTTCCTCACTCTTTTTATGGTCCTGAAAGGCTTCCCTGCACTCCCCCCCATTACGGATTAACATAGCATATTGAGGGTATAGTAGGTTTTACAGTTTTTCGATGTAGATCTTAAGTATTCTGACATTAATTGTTGGTTTATAGATTATATCGCATTATCTTATTGTATTGGATACAGGTTGTTAGAGATTGCAATAATATTACAATATACAGATACTATCTTTCAGGTTGTCATCTTTTCATCTCAAATTAAGGCAAACGTGGTATTTAACATTTTGGGATTGGCTCATTTTTCTTAGCATGATGGATTCCAGTCGGCCCATTTGTCCACAAAAAACTGCATTTCATATTTTTTAATAGCTGAGTAGTATTCCATAGAGTAGATGAACCATAGCTTCCTTATCCAGTCTTCTATTGCTGGGCATTTTGGTTGCTTCTTTCAAAAGGAAGGTGCAGGGGTCAGTAGTGCAACAAGCTAACCCTCTGCCTACACACGGGCATCCCATATGGACACTGGTGGGAGTCCTGGCTGCCCCACTGCAGACCCATCTCCATGCTGCTGGCCTGGGAAGGTGGTGGAGAATGGCCCAAGTGCTTGGCCCCTGCACACACGTGGGAGACCTGGAAGAAACACCTGGCTTCTGGCTTAGGAGCAGCTCAGCTGTAGCAGCTGCAGCCATTTGTGGGGTTTAACCAGCAGATGGAAGAGCTCCCTGTCTTGGGTCAGCTCTGGCATGTGGGAGTGAATCTGAACACAGAAGGTATTCTCCTCCCTCTGTCAGTCCACCTTCCAAATAGACGCAAAGAAATAATGAAGAGAGATGTGAGGGCCCGGCACAGTAGCCTAGCGGCTGAAGTCCTCACCTTGCACACACTGGGATCCCATATGGGCACTGGTTCATGCCCCAGCCGACCTGCTTCCCATCCAGCTCCCTGCCTGTGGCCTGGGAAAGCAGTTGAGGATGGCCCAAAGCCTTGGGACCCTGCACCTGCACGGGAGACCCGGGAGAAGCGCCTAGCTCCTGGCTTCAGATTGTCTCAGGTCTGGCCATTGTGGCCACTCGGGAGTGAATCATCGGATGGAACTCCTCCTCTCTTTAAAGCTAACTTTCCAATAAAAAAATTAAAAAATTAAAAAACGTTGAAAATTAAAGTGATGTGAAGATGCAAAGAGGTAGCAACTGAAAGGTGAACAGGCTGTGCCAGTCAGCCCGGATGTTCCATGAAGATGGCAGTCCTAGCCGGCCCAGGGCCCAGCCTGGGGAGGTCACCAACTACAGTGGTGGGTGAGCCACCACATTACTGAGAGGCAGCGATGGAGCGATCTTCCACCATCCAGTTCACTCCACAAATGCCAGCAATGGCTGCAGTTGGACCAGGCTCAAGCAAGGAGCTTCTTCTGCATTTTCAATGTGGGCAACAGGGGCCAAGTCCTTGAGCCATCCTCTGCTGCTTTCCCAGTCCCCTCGCAGAAAGCTGGGTCAGGGAGAGAATCAAGATGGCAGAATTGGGTAAGGACATGTTTAAACGGACGGAGAAACACTTCATCAGGATGAAGCAGAGAGGACACATTCCAGGAAATAGGAGAGGACAGCACAGCAGCAGGTTGGTACCTAGACACAGGAAAGCAGCAGACACAACGGTGTGGTGTTGCAGTGACTGATACTCCAGCCACATTCAGTAAACTGTGATCTGAACTCCACCAGCAGCTGGAACTCCACCAGCAACCAGGTGGGAAAGAACTTTGACTCGGAGCTAGGGAGGTGAGCCCATACTAAGAACTGTCTGTCCTGCTAGTCTGTTTGATTTGAGCAGGAGCAGAGACAGAGCAGCAGATCCCAGATGGGCAGTGCGAGAACAGGGTGGATTTCGCAGCCCAGTCAGCCTCCTAGATCTGAACTGGGCACCATTTTGCCTAAGGAGGCAAAGGGGGAAGGACTGAGCATAAACTGAGCTGGGAGTGAACTCTTTTTTGACTCAGATAATTGCAGCAACGCAGCATTCCACAGGTTCCACCTAAAACACGTCTGGGTAGCCCTCAGACTTGATGGCCAGCAGATCAAGAACTCTAGTAGGGGCATCTCAGGCACCATTTTGCACACTGTGGCAAACGCTTTAACTGCAAGGACAACAATGAACTGCGCATGTGCTGAGCTCACGAGAACACATCGAGTTCAGTAGACTGCCCTGGTCCCACAGGAAAATAATACCGTCTATGGCATCATATGGGTCCAAATAAGTCCATGTGGCATCCAGACCTAATATCCAACAGGTCTGGCAAGATCACCACCGACAACAACCTAGCTATATAGGATACCTGGTGTCTCCCTAATCCTGGGACCTGCTCCAACTGAAAGTGGGAGTAGATTGTACAGATAACGGTGCAGCCTCAGCACGATATCACAGGAGGTGGAGAGTGGGGAGCCAGGAGCTGGGGTTACAGAGATCATGGTGGAAATCTAAGATAGGAACCCAGACCTGGAACCAGCTGGAGGGAGTGGCACAATTGGCTATAAGCAAAGAGCTGTGTACCAACAGAAACAAGTAAAATCAAACTGTAGACTTTGGGTGACATAGCTTAGAAACCTGTCCCAAGCAGAAGAATCTGATAACTAGAAGTACAGTGTCCAAGAGCAAAAGAAGAGACAAAGGCACAATAAATATTACTGAACTCCCTGCAAAGGAGCAAAACCCTATGCCAACCTTCGAGTTAACTGAGGAAGACATCGAGAAAATAGGGGAGACACAGAATTGAGAAAAATCATTTTAAAGCTTCTGTACAACAACGAGAAGCACATACAAGAGCTCAAACAATTGGGCCCGGCAGCATGGCCTAGCGGCTAAAGTCCTCGCCTTGAAGGCACCAGCATCCCATATGGGCGCCGGTTCTAATCCCAGCAGCTCCACTTCCCATCCAGCTCCCTGCTTGTGGTCTGGGAAAGCAGTCAAGGATGGCCCAATGCATTGGGACCCTGCACCCACATGGGAGACCTGGAAGAGGTTCCTGGTTCCTGACTTCGGATCAGCGCAGCGGCCCGTTGCAGCTCACTTGGGGAGTAAATCATCAGATAGAAGATCGTCCCCTCTGTCTTTTCTCCTCTCTGTATATCTGACTTTGTAATAAAAATAAATCTTTAAAGAAAGAGAAAGAAATAGATCCTTAATATGTGCATACGTATGCATATGTGTGTGTATATATTACATCATATTAGAATATATTTAGATGAAAACTAGCTTATTATGTCCTCAATCTGTGTCTGACTACAATAGCTAAATACTTCTGAAAATAAAACTACCACTGATTGTCACAGTCCAAAATAGAGTCTTCATTTGCCCAGTATTTCGCTGCCCAACATATAGCTGAGGTTGTTGATTGTTTTGTTCTGTCCTCAGTCTTTTCTTGGCTAGAGTTCTGAGTCCAGCAGTTTGATTGGGGAGATCTCCAAAGAAACTCTGAGGTATTCCCAGATCAGATTCTTGTATGTTCTAGTAAGCATCGGATGACAATCAGTGGATTCTTCAAAGACCTCATCGAGCTGGGGGTGGCGAGATTGGCAGTGATCCATAACTGGAGAACTATTGAAACCACTTGAGAGCAAGTATCTCAGAGCAGGCCCACATCCGGAACTTTGGGCATGTGGGAAACTGGGTGGGGCTTCTCCCTCAATATCCCCCTTTGCCTCAGATACATGAAGGAAACAATATGGACATAAAAGTCTTACCCACTTCCCTAAGGCCCTGAACCTTTATATCGTAATTAACTATGTGAAGATTTTCAACAATATAAAAAAAATAAAACTACCAAACCCAATATGGAATGAGAACATAGAGACTTCTATTTCTTGGATGAAAGTGTTAATTGTAAAGGTGACTGGACTCCTAGAAATCTGGAATCTCCAAAGGGACATATGCACCCTGTTATGAGAAAAAGGTCCTGCTTCCTTTAAGGCATGCTGTTTTACTACTGTCCACATTGAAGTAGGATCAGGATTTCAAGCCTATGCATTGTAAATTTTCAGTATCTGCTTTCTGCTTTGTGTCACCAAAAGCCCCTAATCATGTCTTTGCCCAATGTCATGTAGATTTTGATTTTTCCAGATACTTTCTATAAAAACTCCACACTTATTTTGTTCAATGTGCTTCTTGTCCATGGCAGGATGTGGCTCTCAACTAGAAGTTAAATAAAACTCCTTTCACTAACCTGGGAGTCTCACAAAAAAATATTTTTGAAGTCTTACACTTGGAGCATTTATTTTTTAAAAATTAAAAAGATTGACTTACTTTCATTATATTTCAGGACAGAAAGAGAGGATTCTTCCACCTATTGGTTCACTCTCCAAATGCCTGTAACAGCCAAGTCAAAGCCAGAAGCTCAGAACTCCATTTGGGTCCATCACAGGGCTGACAGGGATAAATGTACAGGAGTCATCATTTACACTCTCCAAGGATGCACATTAGCAGGAAACAGGGTGGGAAATGCAGAAACCTGCAACATGAGGAGGCACTTCAATGAGATGTGGGCATCCCAAGTGGATTTATTTGTTGGATTACAAACACATTCCAGCTGTGTAAGTTGCAGCAAGGAAGAAGTCCATTAGCCTACCTGATCAATTCCAGGTCTGCTTCATTTTAACATCCTTACTATTTACTACATATACTAGGTGACTTTGAATTTTTCCACTAGTCTTTTCTTTTTTTTTTAAGATTTTTTTTTTTTTCATGGCAAAGTCACATATATAGAGATGAGGAGAGGCAGAGACGAAGATCTTACGTTCAATGAGTCATTCCCTAAGTGACTGCAATAGCCAGTGCTGCGCCAATCTGAAGCCAGGAGCTAGGAACTTCCTCCAGGACTCCCAAACAGATGCAGGGTCCTAAGGTTTTGCTCAGTCCTTGAATGATTTCCCAGGCTACAAGCAGGGAGTAGGATGGGAAGTAGAGCTGCTAGGATTAGAACTGGTGAACATATAGGGTACCGGTGTGCCCACAGTGAGGACTTAATCTCTTAGGCCACCGCACTGGGACATCCACAAGTCTATAAATAAAAACTTTTAAGTATCTGAGAAAGAGCAGGGTTAAATGATTGCCAAGGGGAGACTGAGTGGGGCTTCTCCCTTTATCTCCCTCCCCATTTACCCCCACATACAGTCAAAGAAGAGAATGTGGAAATAATAGCCTTACCCACTGTCCTGTAGCCCTTGGACATTTTTACCCTAATGAACAATATCAAGATTGTCAAAAATAGAATTAAACAAAGCCCAAAGAGTTTTGGTTAGCTTTAGGAGTTTGATTTGTGTTTGAGCTAGGGATGCACTTAGTACTAGTAGTAGAAATCGGGTCATCATTTGGTCTAGGGGTATGATCAGGTAAAGTCAAGGGCTTGGCTTAGAGTTACAGAAAGGGCTGGCCTCAGGGAAGATTTGTTTCAGGAACTCGGCTGGTTCAGGATGAAGGGAAGCTTTAGTGTTGTGTTTGGGTCTGGTGTGACACTTGGAGCTATGACTCTGCTTGGCATTATGTTGAGCCTGAACGTTCATATTTCAGTTAGATTGTTTTAAAAATCTTGGGATTATGATTGGTGTAGGACTATGGTTAGGGTGAGCAGTAGTAGAGATGGACAAGGATTAAGGTTAGTATTTGGGACAGGGTTAAGTCAAAGCAGAGGTCGATGAGAGTAGCGCTAGGTGTAAGATTAGAATTAGGGTTACTTTTACAGGAAGAGTTGAGACTAACTCTGGCTGTAACGCTGACTCAGTCTCTTGACTTTTCATAGCTGTAATCAGCACACAGGCTATAAGCCTAATCCTAAACCTGACGTTGACCCTAGTCATAAATTCAAGCTACAGTAGCCATAACTCTTTTGTTTTTAAGAATTGTGACGTTTTATTGGAAAGTAAGATCTACAGCACTTACCCAACCCCTATTTCAAAGCCTAGCACAAATACTAATTACAACCTAGAGCACACCCAAAGCCAGACAGGATGATCTCCAACCCTTGCCATCATCCTAACCCTCATGCTGATACTAGCTTTAGCTCTTGCTCTAGCCCCAGTCCTAAAAGTGATCCTAGCCCTAAACACAACCAAATCCCTAGGCCCAACACCAACTCCAACCCTGACACACCTTGAGCCCTCACTGTCATACTAAACCTAGCCCTAACACTGAATCCAATCCCACCAACATTTCTAAACTTAAACCGCAATGCTAATTTGAATCATCACCCTCATTAGTACACTAAACCTAACTAAATCCAACTGTAGCCAAAACCTTCACCACAAGATTTGGACCCAACACTACATTTGGACCTCACCTTAATTCTAGAAGAACTGTAGCACTAGCATTAGCCCATACCCTAACATGAACTCTAGCTCTAAGCACAATCATTCGGACATTGAATAGAACCTCACCATAATACTCAAATTCACACAAAACAACCTCTTCATCCTCAATGTAGCCACAGCTTTCATCCTAACCTCAAGTGGAACCCTAACTGTATTCTGATTCCACAGGGTGCTTTCCACAGTCCTAACAATAACCATCAAACTAGCACTAACTCACACCAAGCCTGAACCGGAAATGGAACTCAAACTCTCTATCTGGCATGAATCCAAACACTATTCTTTACCTAATACTAATCCTCACACAAATCCTACTTCATGCCACATACAAAACCTAAGTCTGGAGCTAATCTTATTTGTAAGTTGAACCTTAACCCTAATCCTAACCCTAACCCTAACTATTGGGATAACCAGAACTCAAATCTCAAAACCTAACAGTAACCTCACTACTAGACTTGACCTTTAGCATTAGACAGCTAGCCCTCACCTTAATTCCACCTCAGCATAATCCTAATTCTATTCCTACTAGTAACCCAAATCAGAAGCCTCAATTGAACCTTAACACTCAACCTCGCCCTAACCTGAAATCTAGGCTTTGACATCACGGCAAACAGATGCCTAGATAGCATTATAACCCTGATTCCAACCCTGTAGCCAACCATGGTATTGATCCCAACCATCTCCCTGAAGTGATCTCTTTTACACTATGCTGAACCAGTTACATGATACTGGACTGCGCTAGGGAAAATTCACTGAGAGCCATGTCAGTAAATGTCATGTAATGTCTGCCTGTGGAAATCAGCTTGACTTGGCTCTTCTACAATCCAAATGCTTTTCCACACACTAACTCTCATGGAGAACTAGGATTAGATTGGCTCCTTGAAAAGACACAAGGATTCTCATTGACGGAAAATGGAAATGCTTTCATAGTACCAGTGTTGAAAAGGCCCTAGGCTTCACTACATTTTCAGCGGATTTCCAAACTCACACTCAAGGGAAACCCAACCACACACACTCATGCTCTGCTGGCTTCCATGGAGTCTACACGTCCTCTCTGCTAGGGCCTGTGGTGAGAAGGAACAAAGAAAGTAGATCTTGAGCCACTCACCATCTTTCTCCACCCCGCAGAGGAGACTGCCTGTCACCATGGCTCTTCTAGAATGCTGAGCCTACAGGATTCTGGGCTGCTATGACCAGGCAGCTGCTGATTGGACAGCTTATAGGGCCACACAGTCCTGTGAGGTCTTAGAGATGCAGCCAATCAGAATGCTCCCTGTCATGATGCCAGCCACAGGGAGTGACGTGAGTGAAGCAAGAGTGATGGCCGAGCCTGTGCTGGGCAGCATCAGGCTGGACTGCAACACCCATTGGTTCCAGGGGAAGACAGGCCTGGAAACACAACCAACCCAGGCAACATTAAGCAGAGGCTGAACCACACTGTCTTTCTCCACTACGCAGAGTAGTCTAACTCTCTCCATGGCTTTTCTAACAAAACAGCACTGTTTTCGTGTTCTATCACCACCAAGAAGAATTCCACGTGAAATTATTAATGGCCACCATGCATACACACTATCGGAACTGCCAAAAAAACAGTCATTCAGGACAAGTGGCAATTTCGTAATCCATGGCATTGATTGAACATAAAAATCAACTTGTAGACCTATAGGTTATACATCTTAGAAATCTGCACTAAGAAGAAGAATCTGTGAACCAGAATGGCAATGACAATAAGTAAAAGAAGAGACAGAGGCCCTAAGAATGGTACTGAAGACAATCCAGGACAGAAACAAATCCTCAACCACCCTCAGAGTTAACGGAGGAAGATACTGACAAAATGGAGACACAGAATTCAGAAAACCCATTTCAAAGCTTCTGAACAAAAATTTTTAGCACCAACAAGAGCTCAAGGAGCTTAAGCAACATGTTACACAGCAAATAGCAGCAATTAATCAAATCTAAGATGATATATCCGAAATTAAGAATACTGTGCAGCCTATTAAAAGTACAGTGCAGAGTCACAAAAATACTATGAATGAAGCAGAAGAAAGAATTTCAGAATTGTAAGATATTTCCTGTTACCATAAAGAAACAAACAAATAAAGAAAGAAAAGCTAGAAGCAGAGCTGGGGAAAGCTATAAAGTATTCAAGATTAAAAGATACAATTAAAAGGCCCAACATAAGAATGATGGGAGTTCCAGAAGGTACAGAAACAGAAGCTGAAATGAAAAGTGTATTCAATAAAATGATACACGTAACTTCTCCAATCTGGAGACAGAATTACAAAACTATATACAGGAGGGCCACAGAACTCCTCACAGAATTGGTCAAAAGCAAAATTCAACACAAAACATGACAATCAAGCTTTCTTCATTGAACAAAAGGAAAAATCCTTAAATGCACATGTGAAAAAAACTTGACTGACATACAGAGGAAGCCCAATAAAAGTCACAGCTGTCCTCTTAGAGGAAACACTACAGGCCAGAAGAGAATGCAGTGACATATCAAAATTGAAAACTGTTGGCCCAGAATAATTTATCCTGAAAAGATCTTCTTTGTCTTTCAAAACGAAATAAAATTTCTCTGTAAGAAAGAAAAACTCCAAGATTTGCCTCTTATAAACCTGACGAATAAATGATACTTTAAGATGTTCTCATGAAAGAAAAAACAAATAGCAACTACAAAAACCAAAGCAAACATGTAGAACATCCCACTAAAAGTCTTACTGAACCTAAAGCAAAGAACAACTCATTGCTAAAATGACAGGACCAAACTGCCACCTATCCACAACACTGAACGTAAACAGATTAAACTCCTCAAACACCACAGATTAGAGGAGTGGATCAAAAAATAAAACCCTGCTATCTCCTGCTTACAAGAAACACATCTCATCAGCAAAGATCAGAAGAAACTGAAACTGAAAGGATAGAAAAAGATATTCCAAGTGAATGGTAAGGAAAAATGTGTAGGTGTAGCCATTCTTATATCAGATAATATAGACATTGATGTGAAAGCATTTACAGAGATGAAGAATGACACCACAAAATGACTCAAGAATCCATTCAGCAAAAAGAGATCACCAAAATTAATGTATCTATGCCAAATGCCAAAGCATCTAGCTATGTGAAACAAATATTAACAGGTCTACAGGCAGAAACAGATTCCAATACAATCATTGCAAGGGACCACAATAAACCATTAACATCAACCAACAGATCAAAGAAAATGACAAAGAAACACGAAACTAACCCAAACTCTAGAGAAAATGGAATTACTTCATAATTTCATTCTAAAAACAGAGAATGCACTTTTTTTCATCAGTACATGGAACCATCTCCAGAATTGGCCATGTTATAAATAGGCCACAAAACAAGCATTAGTAATTGAAAGCTAAAATAGAAACCATACCATGCATCTTCTCAGATCATCGTGGAGTGAAGCTAGCGACCAAGAAGTCAAAACACCAACAAAGACTTACAAACACATGGAGACTGAATAACATGTTACTAAATGAGTAATGGATTAGAGAAGAAATCAAGGGGGAAATTAAAAATTGTTGCAAATAAATGAAGGGGATGATACAACATATCAAAATGTATGGGACACATTCAAGCCTTATTTAAAAGGAAAGTTCATGTCAATTAGTGCTTATGTTAAGAAACTAGAAAAGCACAAAGTAAATGAACTAAGCTTGCAGTTGAAGAAACAGAAAAGCAACAACAAAAGCAATCGCAAGATTAGACCAAAAAAAGAAACAATCAAAATAAGGGAGGAAATAAACAAATACAAACAGACAACTGCACATAATATCAATGAATCAAGGAACTGGTTCTCTGTGAAAACAAACTAGACTCTGCACCAGCCCAAATAATTAAAAACACAAGGGAGAAGATACCCATCAATAGCATCAGAGGTGAGAAACGAAATATGACCATACATACCTGGGACACAGAGAGAATTATTAGGAACTATTGCAAGCAACAAAAAATCTGAAGAGTTAGAAGAGATGGAGAGTTATTTGGACACGTACAATCCACCAAAAGTGCATCAGGAAGCAATTAACAATCTAAATAGACCAATAACATGCAGTGATATTGAACGTGTAATTAAAGCCCTCCCAACCAAGAAAAGTCCTGGGCCAGATGGCTTTACTGCTCAATTCTACCGAACATTTCAAGAGGAACTTACCCCAATCCTACACAAGCTTTTTCAAACTACAGAGAGGCAATCCTTCCAAACTCTTTCTATGAAGCCAGTATCACCTAATACCAAAGCCAGATAGAGAAACAACATAAAATCAATATCCTTGGTGAACAAAGATGCAAAGATTCTCAAGAAAATGCTAGCCAACAGGATCCAACAGTACATCAGGCAGATCATTCACCCGGCCCAGGTGGAAATCACCTTAGGCAGGCAGGGATGGGTCAACATTTGCAAATCAATAAATGTGATACATCACATAAACACAATGAAAATAAAAACCATATGATCATCTCATGTGTTTTGATTTCAGTTTCATTTCTTCTAAATGCTTTCCTTTCTCTTGTCAAACCATTACTGGCTCATGGATTACAGAGTGGCATCACTTCACCAAAGAGTCTTATGTTTTCTTGTTGTCCCCCATGCATTGGTTACTCAGTGGCACATTGTTTGACAGTGCTGTAATTTTGTTGTTGTTCCAGTTCATGTTGGTTGTTGACCTTATTTCATGGCTTCCCATTGATGGGAATATATAGTGATGGAGTAGTACAAACTACCATATCCAGATGTGGGCATACAATGCCATATGCATCTGCTGCCAAATCAGAGATGCAATCCCAATGAAGATGTCAGAAATGTATAGACAATGGGATGCTGGATGGACATTGTCTGTAGGAGCAAAGATGGGGCACACTTAAATAACACACTGATGGAATCATGACTCTTTATGAAGGACTATATTATCATAACATGCAGAGAAAAAACTGTCGGGGTGGGAATCCCAGTCACTACCAAAGTGTATCATGAAAATCAAATATTCAAAACACAATTCTAAATAAATAAATAAATAAATGAATTTATGGCCTGGCACAGTAGAGCAGTAGCTAAAGTCTTTGCCTTACATTCACCAGGATTACTTATGGGCACTGGTTTGTATCCTGGCTGCTCACTTCCCTCCCAGATTCCTGGGAAAGCAGTAGAGGGGGGCTTCATGCCTTGGAACCCAGCAGCTGCCTGGAAAACCTGGAAGACATTCCAGGCTCCTGCCATAACTGAAATTCAACTCTGGCTGCTCTGGCCACTGTGCACACGTGAGAAGTGAACCAGTAGATGAAAGATCTTTCCATCTCTCCATCTCTGTGTAAATCTGACTTTCCAATCAAAATCAATTAGAAAGTAAGTTTATCAAATTGTAACTTAAGAATGTAGTTATGAGCTGATTTGTACTTACAAAGACTTCACTCCAATTCACACATTATAGCACATTCAGAGTGGGCTGCTTTCAGTAATTGCTTTCCCAACATTAAACAGAATTGTCACATTGAAAAACATGCTAAATGTCACTGGCTAGTAGAGTTACAGGACAATCTCAACTTAATTTCATTTATGTATCAGTTCCAAATTAAGTAATACTTTTATACTACAATGTAAGTATGATTGTCAAATTAAATACTGCCTGGTGGACATGACTAACAGCCTATCTGCCCATGGCCTGAGGCAAGGCTTCCACCCATGTGTGCAGAAGGTGACCTGTGACATGACTGGAGGGTCTAAAGGGATAAACATGACTTCTACTCAATTACAGTGTCATTGTTGGGTGGGAGGCCTGTCAGGGACTGTGTGGATGATCCCTCTGAGGAGACAAGGACAAGAGGTGTGACAACCACACTGAGAAAGATCGGGACACAGGGGATGCAAGGCAAGAGAAGCAATGCACAATTTATTGAACTCAACATAACAGATTACCTAGGCAACCAAAGAAAGCCCCTCTAAGGATAGCCAACAGGAAAATAAAATAATCACCTTAGCAGCAAAGGCGTAAACATGGTTTCCAGGAACAGATTCTAACAATTAAACCAATCAACTGCAGAATGGGATAAGATCAGCTACAAACTAATGATAAAGGAGGCACAGGGAGGTGCTGCTCATTCCCAGCCATGCTTGGCCAGCAAGGCAGCCACAGTCCTATACAACAAGTTTACTTCCTGCTAGCACTCTCGTATGAGTTCTGGGATCCTTGGGCATCTGATGAACTGGTTCAGAGGTCCACTTCCACAGATTGCCCTTCGGCCTTCTCCTTTCCTTGTCCATAAAAGCTGTGCTTGCTTTACAATAAATGGACATGCCTTCAAACTGTCCCCACTGGTTCTTGCAGCTGGAGAACACTGATGCCTCAACCCTTCAGTGGTTTTGGGGCCAGTTGGCAGGAAAACCCACAGGACTCAAATGCAATAAAAACAGATTCCAAAATGGACAAGGAATTAAAGCGATATTTCTCAGCATGATTCATCATTAGGTGAATGGAAATGGCAACCACAATGTGACAACATTTCATGTTCATTGCAATGTCCTTTATTCAAAAATGCTCACAAAGAGAAATGGAAATTAGGTTTGAGTTAAGTGGAAACTGATGAAACTAGTATTACAAATGGTACTCAAGAATTGCCTGTGGTGTTAACCATTTCACAAACTGCAGCCCAGTACAGAGTATCCCCTGGAAGACGCAGGGAGCATGTCAGTGTTTTCATGGTCTGTCCCTGCTTCCTTTGAAAGCTGTCAGTATCTGTGGATTGAACTGTGGCCTGATGGGCTGAGCTTCCCTTATGGGTACAGTCCATGTCCTGTGTGTTCCACTTTCAATTCAGTCTCCTGCTTTTACCCTGGGAGAGCATTAAGGATGGCTCAAGGCCTTGGGCACCTGCACCCTTGTGGCAGATCTAAAAAAGGCTCCTGATTTGGAAACTCCCTGACAACAGGCCTGTAAATGAAGTGGAGGATGGTTCAAGCACTTGGTTCCTGTAATCAACTTGCAGACCTGGACAATATTCCTGGTTCATGGCTTCAGACTTGCTCATCTCTGCTCAATCTGGTTATTTGAGAAGCAAACCAGCACATGAGAGATGT
Source organism: Ochotona princeps (assembly GCF_030435755.1). Classification (NCBI taxonomy): domain Eukaryota; kingdom Metazoa; phylum Chordata; class Mammalia; order Lagomorpha; family Ochotonidae; genus Ochotona; species Ochotona princeps. The sequence continues at coordinate 127,528,585 of NC_080833.1, forward strand.
CTCTTCATCTCTCTCTCTCTCTCTCTCTCCTTCTCTCTCTCTCCCTCTTTCTCTCTCCCTCTTTCTTAGTACACCTAGCTTTCAAATTAATTAATCTTTCAAAAAAAACAAAAGCCCAAAAAACTAAGCCCTTGCAATAGCAAAGCCACCCTTCAGTAGGACATGGCATTGTGGCATAGCAGACTAAGCTACCATCTATGTCATTTCGAATCCGGTTCTAAGTCCATATGAATTGGAGGCAGTGGCAGATGACTCAAGCACTTGGGTGGGAGACTCATCTGGGACACTCAGATGGACCTCCTGTTTCTTCTGTAACATGATCCAGCCCTGACCACTGTGACCACTGGGAGAATCAATCAGCAGATAGCAGACATATCTGTCTCTGTCTCTCTCCTTTTCTTTTCTTTCTGCATGTCAGTCTTTAACAATATATGATGATCAATAAACACAAGTTCAAACTTGGCACATTCTTAGTTTCCATACGAATCACGTAATAGTAATCATGTCTTGGCTATGCTATTAAAAACCTCAAGGGAAAGTTTCAATCAGCTCTGACAATAACAATAACATAGTTATTTTAGTTTTAAAACCATCATAAAGTTCCTAAAACGAAATGTAAAACAAGGTGAGAAGTAAACAAACAACTTACTGAAGGTGTGTGTGTGTTCTCCAGCCTTAGAAGCATGAAGCGGGCTGCAGGGCTACACCTGCAAGAAGAGAAGGTGGGCAGAGGGAGCGATGAGTTTTTCTTGATTGTTCCCAGTTTCCTTAGTGATTCTTACTATGCTAAGTAATGTCAAAGCGGGAAGCAGACACAATGCCAGGAGAAACAAAGGAAATCGGTTTCCATGGGCAAGAGTAGTGCTTCACAAGTGCCAGGAAAGTTTCCTGGAAGCAGTATCAACAATTCAATAACTGGCAGTGATGAAACTCAAGATATCATTAGGTTAATAAAAACAAGTACTACTTATTTACAAATGTTGCTGAACATGGCGCCGTAGCATAGTTGCTAAAAGTCCTCAACTTGCATGTGTTAGGATCCCATATGGGTGCTGATTCATATCCTGACTGCTATATTTTTATTCTAGCACCTGCTTGTGTCCTGGGGAAGCAGAGAAGGATGGCAAATTACTTTGGGACCTTGCACCCACTTGGGAGACTTAGAAGAAATTTGTTGCTCCTGATATAGATTGGCTGACTTCTAGCTGTTGGGGCTACTTGTAGTGTGAGCCAGGTGATATAAGAGCTTTCGTTCTGTCTCTGCCCTCTGTAAATTTGATTTTCCAATGAAAATTACATAATAACAACAATGAAGTGACTGTCAAGTGGTAACTTATTTTTCGACAACTATCGTTACTATTGTTCAAATTACAAAATATCATAGAAAAATATGATATTGTTACTAAAATATATGCTACTGAGAAAGAATGGAGTGGTATAAAGTATTTCTCTATTTCTACAATGAGCTGCATAGGACTCCAGGTAAGGACTTCCATTGGAACATTTCTTACTGTTAACACTAACATCAGTAGAAGGCAAACAGCTTTCAATCAGAGCAAATTTGTCTACACCTATATATGGAAAAATGATATAATACATATTTATATTCTATACAGCTTTCTAGTAATTGTTCCAAATGAAAGTTCTTAAAATTTCAATGACACTTTCCCATTCCGAATCCCACAATGACACTTGACTTTATGATTTTATTTGCCTTATCAGTGCCCAGCCAGTGGTGGCTGCTACTTGGCAAGGTGATCACACAGGTATATTAACTAACACCATATGAAGAAAAGAGAGTCAAATCATGTCCTAGAAAATCACAAAAGAAAGAAGTGCACAGGAAGGAAATGTTAGACTCCAATCCTTCTACCCTACAAATACCTCATACACCATCAGAGTTCATCCACAATTTGTAACAAAAGAATATTTCCCATATGTAAAACACTTGCCAGGAATCAGCATATGAGAAGTAAAGGCAAGAAAAACGTTGCCATCAGTACAAAAGCAAAAGCAAAGGCCAGCATTGTGGTATAATATGTAAAGCTGCCAACTACAACACCAGCATCCCATATGGAGTCAGCTGTTCCACTTCCAACCCAGCTCTCAGTTAAACTCCTGGGAAAAGCAGTGGGAGATCATCCAAGTGCCTGGAATCTGATTAGCCACTTGGAAGACCTGGAAGAAGCTGCAGGCACCAGGACTCATCTTAGTCTAGGACTGGTCATCTTGTCCATTGGGGAGTGAGTCAGTGGAAAGATCGCTGTCTTTTTTACTTTGTAACTCTCACTTGAAAATAAGCCAATGCATACTTTTTTTTTCTTAAAGATTTATTTTTTTTTACATTTCTTTTTTTTTATTCATTAATTACATTGTATTATGTGACACAGTTTCATAGGTACTGGGATTCTCCCCACCCCTCCCCAAGCCCTCCCACCATGGTGGATACCTCCACCTTGTTGCATAACCACAGTTCAAGTTCAGTTGAGATTCCCTCATTGCAAGCATATACCAAACATAGAGTCCAGCATCTTATTGTCCAGTCAAGTTCAACTCGCTTTTATTTTTAACATATTGGTTACTCATTACTATGTCAATTAATTCCATGATGATGTTTATTTTTGCTGATGGTATGTTGGAGCTTTTAATTGATCGGGATGATACTCTGCTGGCTCTTCAAACCAGAGGGTATACCTAAGATTTATTTTATTTTTATTGGAACGTCAGATATACAGAGAGGAGAGACAGAGAGAAAGAACTTTCATCTGATGATTCACTCCCCAAGTGAGTGCAACGGCCAGTGCTATGCCAAACCGAGCCAGGATCCAGGAGCTTCTCCCAGGTCACCCACAAGAGTGTAGAGTCCCAAGGCCTTGGACTGTTCTCGACCGCCTTCCCAAAGCAGAAGCAGGGAGCTAGATGGAAAGTGGAGCTGCCGGGAACAGAACCGGCGCCCATGTGGGATCCAATGCTTTCAGGGAAGGACTTTAGCCATAAGACCTCTAAAATACATATTTATAAAGTATATTTATTTATTGGGAAGGCAGATAGAGAGCAAGATATCTTCCATTTACTGATTCACTTCCTATATGACAGTGCTTGTTGGGCCAGGCAAAAGTAAAGGAATTAGAGCTTATTCTGGAAATCCCACATGGAACCTTGGACCCCAGCACTCTGGACTCCTTGGGCTACTTTCCCAGATGTATTATTGAGGAGCAGAATTGTAACTGATGCAGCCAGATCTTGAACTGGTACCCATATGCAGGTAGCACCTTGATTTGCTGTGCTACAACATTACCAAGAAACAAATTTTAGGCAGTCAAAAACAGCAAACCTATGCCTGGAATGGTAGCCTAACGACTAAAATACATGCGTTGCACATGCCATGATTCCATATGGGCACTGGTTCTAATCCAATGGCCCAACTTTCCATCCAGCTCTCTTCCTGTCGCCTGGGATAGCAGTCAAGGATACCCCAAAGCCTTGGGACACAGCATTTGCATGACAGACCTGGGAAAGGCTCAAGGCTCCTGCTCAAAGGCTCAGCTCTGGCCATTGCTACAGCTTGGAAAGTCAATCACCAAACGCAAGATCTTACTCTCTATCTCTACTCCTCTCTGTATATCTGATTTTCAAAAAAAAAAAAAAAAATCAAACACCAGACAGAACAAGGACTTAGTCACCGCTGGGGCCAGAGTTAAGAGACCTAGACCTGAATCGTCAAAGGCATTCAGTTATAGAGCTTACAGTTTTATCGAAACTTGACAAAAAAATAGAGTTGTCAAGAATTTTCGGACGGTCTTGGACTGTGCACTAGCAAAATCGTGCAAGAATCAGGCCTGGGATCATCTTAGATGACGTTTCTTTGGAGATCCTTCAAACTGAACTGCTGATCTTAGAACCCCAACCATGAAGAGACTATCAGCCAGTGAACTCTGAATAGGTTTCATTGCGATTGGAACTGCGAGATTGGCAGCAACCAGAATTGATGGACTATCAAAACTGCGCAGGACCCTCGGAGCGGGCCTCCCATTGGGGATCTGGGATGGGTGGGAGGTTGGGTGGGGTTTTTCCCTTTGTTTCTCCTCTGACCCCAGATACAGGGAAAGATGACAAATATTAGAGGACTCGCAAGATGGCCGACATAGGAGGAAGACTGTGAGAGAGCTCACAGACAGAGAGGGCTAGAACGCGACAAAAGCGTAAGTGGAGCAGCATAGAACTACAGGGAGAAGAACGTGAAGTTCCCTGGACAGTGTGGAGCCCAAAAAATCCACACAACTCGGAAGAGCAACCAGGGAAAAACAAAGCAAAGGACAGGGAAGACGACTTTCCGCTCCTGACCTGCTGAGTCACCTCTGAGTGCAGACGCTGAAAGCCGCCGACCCACCTAAAGACCGACCCGCAGACGCTGTGGCCGGGAGGACCGGGGGTGATTGGGACCCGCTGGCATCTGCTCACCCTTGTCACCAGGACTCGCCAGGACCTGCCCCGCTGCGGACACCAGGACCCTGAATCACCGGGACCCGCTGGCATCTGCCCACCCTGGTCGCCAACCCCCGGGACCTGCACCAGCCGCAGCCTCCAGGCTCCATCGCGACCCACGGAGACCAGTAACGGACGCAGCAGTCGGGAGACGCACCGGCGGCCAGGATTCCCACCAGAGGAAGAGGCAGACTGCAAGAACCTGAGGTTTGAGTGAGTTGGGTGGGGACAGTGGTGGGTTGGAGGCTTCGGGAGTTGGCCCCCCAGGGGCACGGACAGAGCCTGAACACAATTGGTGCTCGTCTCCCCGCCCCTCCTCCCCCCAGACTCCAGCCTCTAGAGACACAGGGCGAGTGCCTTGAAACTGCCAAAACTGTGTCTGGGAGAAAGGCAAAAGGCACACTGGATACTCCCCTGTGCCTTTGCGGTCTGGCACTCAGCTGGGCGGTGCTATCCCACAGGAACCCAAGCACGCCTCTGGGCTGGGCAGTTCCCTGCTAGCGCCGGGGCGGTCGGTCCCCTGCAAGTGCTGGGGTGGGCGTACCTGCGCAGGAGGCGTTTCCAAAGAGCACCTGGAACACCCCACGCCCTATAGTCCCTTGCTCCGAGCCCTGTGATCCAGTGCACAGGGGGCGCGCACAGAGAGTGCCTTCACTCCCCCACACCCTGTGGTAGCATACCTGTAGGGGACGAGCTGAGAGTGCGCTTTGAATCCGCTGGGCCCTGGAAGTGGCGCCCTGAGGTCCAGTGTTCTGGAGACGCACCAAAAGTGCCTTGAAAATTCCCACACCCTGCTACTCCACGCCTGCAGACTCCGATCTCTACAGGATAGTGCTTGGAGACCCCTCAGCACACTGGTGCCTAGGTCTCTCAAAAAAGAAACACTAACACAATGGGAAGAAATACCAGAAAAGGTAATGATCCAGATGAGAGTGCCAACACCCTACCAATAAAGGATCAAAAGCCAATGTCTATTTCGGAGATGCGAGATGAAGACATAGAAGATCTACCAGACAAGGAATTCAAAAAAATAATGTTAAAATATGTCAGAGACAATGAGAAGAATTGGGAGGACTTCAAGGAATTCAAGAACCACATAGCCTCAGAAATACAACAAATGAAAAGTAAAATCCTTGACTTAGAGCACAAAATTGAGAGCCTAACCAACAGAACAAATACAGCAGAAGAGAGGATCTCTGAAACGGAAGACACACAAAACGAACACACACAGTTCATTAAACAGCTGGAGACAAGTCTGAATAAAGCCAATAAGACCATACAAGAAATGAAAGACAACCTCAGAAAATCAAATATTAGGATTATTGGCCTTCCTGAAGGAGCGGAAAAAGAATCAGGAATGCAAATGGTGCGCGACGAAATTATACAGGAAAACTTTCAAAACACTTGGAACATGAATCCAGCTCAAATCCAGGACGGTCAGAGGACTCCCAGCAGATATGATCCAAAGCGATCTTCACCCAGACATATGGTGCTCAAGTTCCACTCCAACGAAGACAAAGAAAGAATCCTGAGACAAGTACGAAGCAGAGAAAAGATCACATACCGGGGAAAACCAATCAGGATCACGGCTGACTTTTCTGAAGAGACCTTACAAGCAAGAAGAGAATGGACAAAGATCTTCCAAATCCTGAATCAGAACAACTGTCAACCAAGACTATTGTACCCAGCAAAGATCTCATTCGTATTTGAGAACGAAATCAAATACTTCCACAGCAAAGAAAAATTAGAAGAATATGCCAGCACAAAACCAGCTCTACAAAATCTCCTTAGAAATGCACTAATTCCAGAAAAAAAGGAGGTGAATCATAAGCAAAGATGGCAAACAGGAAGGTCTCCCCACTAAAGTCCACACAAGGAAGGGCAATAACACAGATATCAACACCCACAAAAACAAGTATGGCAGGGCAAAATCACAACCTCTCAATTTTAACTCTCAACACAAATGGCCTGAACTCACCAATCAAAAGGCATAGATTAGCAGAATGGATTATCAAACAGCACCCAACTATCTGTTGCCTACAAGCGACACATCTAACCAGAAGAGATTCGAAGAAGGTGAAAGTGAAAGGTTGGAAACAGATATTTCATGCCAATGGACGAGAAAAAAAGGCTGGGGTAGCTGTCTTAATTTCAGATGATGTGGACTTCAATCTGACACACATCAAAAAGGACAGGGAAGGACATTATATATTGGTGAAGGGACTGATCCATCAGGAAGTAATTACCATTGTGAACATATATGCACCAAATTCAAACGCACCTAGCTACGTGAAGCAATTACTCACGGACTTAAGGGGAGACATAGATATGCACACAATAATAGTGGGTGATCTTAACACCCCACTAACAACAACAGACAGATCAACAAAACAAAAACTCAACAAAGAAACAACAGAACTCATACAAACAATAGAACAACTGGACTTGGTTGACATTTATAGAATTTTTTACCCTAAGGCCACAGATTATACATTTTTTTCAGCAGTGCATGGCACCTTCTCCAGGATCGACCACATGATAGGACACAAAGCAAACCTAAATAACTTCAAAAAGATAGGAATCATACCATGTACCCTCTCAGACCACCACGGAATGAAGCTGGAAATCAGCAATTCAAAATGCCCCAGGAAATACAGAAACTCTTGGAGGCTGAACAATATGCTACTAAACGAACAATGGATCAGAGAAGAAATTAAAGATGAGATCAAAAAATTTATGGAAACCAATGAAAACTCTGACACAACATTCCAAAATTTGTGGGACACTGCCAAAGCAGTGCTACGGGGTAAACTCATCGCAATTGGAGCTCATGTCAAGGCCCAAGAGAGGCGCCAAATACAGGAACTAAACACACACCTCCAGGAACTGGAAAAACAACAGCAGAAGAGCCCCACACACAATAGGAAACAAGAAATCATCAAAACAAGGGAGGAAATCAACCAGATAGAAATAAAAAAAAACCATACACAAAATCAATGAATCAAAAAGCTGTTTTTTTGAGAAGATAAACAAGATAGACACTCCACTGGCCCGACTGACAAAAAAAAACAAGAGAAGGCAAGAATTACCAGCATCAAAGATGAAAAAGGCAACATAACAACAGACACCGCATCCATTAAGGCCATAATTAGAAATTACTACAAAGCACTGTACTCCAACAAATCAGAAGATCACCAAGAAATGGAAAAGTTCTTAGACTTCTACCACTTGCCAAAACTTAGCCCAGAGGCAACAAACGACCTGAACAAACCCATAACTGAAGCAGAGATTGAATCAGTGATTAAAGACCTCCCAACAAGGAAAAGCCCAGGCCCAGACGGCTTCACTCCAGAATTCCACAAAACATTCCGAACAGAGCTGACCACAATCCTCTACAAACTCTTCAAAACAATAGAAAAAGAGACAACCCTTCCAAACTCATTCTATGAAGCCAACATTACCTTAATCCCAAAACCGGGCAGAGATCCTACAGAGAAAGAAAACTACAGACCTATCTCTTTGATGAACATTGATGCTAAGATTCTCAACAAAATCCTAGCCAACAGAATTCAAAAACACATCAGACAGATCATTCATCCAGATCAAGTAGGATTCATCCCTGGAATGCAGGGATGGTTCAACATTCGAAAATCTATAAATGTGATACACCACATCCAAAAACTGAAAAACAAGAATCACATGATAGTATCAATAGATGCAGAAAAAGCTTTCGACAAAATCCAACATCACTTCCTACTAAAAACCCTAACCAAGGTAGGCATAGATGGAAAAATCCACAACGTAATTAAAGCCATATATGAAAAACCCAACGCCAGCATCATACTGAATGGAGAAAAGCTGGAACCCTTCCCACTGAGATCTGGAACAAGACAGGGATGTCCACTTTCTCCACTACTATTCAACATAGTCCTAGAGGTACTCGCTGAAGCCATAAAACAAGAAAAAGAAGTCAGAGGAATCCAAATGGGAAACGAAGAAGTCAAGCTCTCACTATACGCAGATGATATGATTCTTTATGTAGAAGAGCCAAGAGACTCAATACAGAGACTGCTAGAACTTGTACGAGAGTTTGGTAGAGTGGCAGGGTACAAAATTAATGAACAAAAATCAACAGCCATAGTGTATGCGAACAGCCCCAAGATGGAAAAAGACTTAACCAGCAAGATACCATTCAAAATAACAGAGAAAAGTATGAAATATCTGGGAATAAATCTAACCAAAAATGTAGAAGACTTATTTGAAGAAAACTACAAACTGCTTAAAAAAGAAATTGAACAAGACCTGAAAAGATGGAGTAACATCCCATGCTCCTGGATAGGTAAAATCAATATCATTAAAATGTCTATACTGCCAAAAGCAATATATACATTCAACGCAATCCCAATCAAATTGCCCAAAACATTCTTCATGGAAGTGGAAACAATGATCCAATGGTTCATCTGGAAGCACAAAAAACCACGGATAGCTAGAACTATCCTGAAGAACAGGAAGTTAGCAGGGGGAATCACAGTTCCGGACCTCTGGACATACTATAGGGCAGTGGTTATCAAAACAGCCTGGTACTGGCACAAAGATAGAGAGGAATATCAATGGAGCAGATTAGAAACGCCAGAAGGAAACCCACACAGATACAGCCAAATAATCTTTGACAAAAAGACAAACGACAACCCAGGCAAATGGGAAGGTCTGTTCAATAAATGCTGTTGGGACAACTAGTTGTTAGCCTGCAGAAACAAAAAAATAGATCCACATCTCTCACCATACACTAAGATCAGATCTAAATGGATAACAGATCTAAACCTACATCCAGAAACCTTCAAACTTTTGGAAGAAAATGTTGGAAACACACTGGAACACTTAGGGTTAGGCCCTCACTTCCTAAAAAAGACTCCAGATGCAGTAGAAATCAAGACCAAAATAAACAATTGGGACCTCATCAAACTAAGAAGCTTCTGTACAGCTAGAGAAACAATCAACAAAGTAAAAAGGCAACCCACAGAATGGGAGAAGATCTTCGCACACGACATAGGTGATAGAGGGCTGATCTCCAGTATATACAAAGAGCTACAAAACAACCAAAATGTCAAAACAAACAACCCACTCAAGAAATGGGCACGGGAAATGGGCAGACACTTCACAAAGGAACAAACCCAAATGGCAAATAAACATATGAAAAAATGCTCAAGTTCCCTGGCAATAAGGGAAATCCAAATTAAAACTTCAATGAGGTACCACCTAACGCCAGTAAGACTAGCCCACATGAATAAAAGCACCAACGACACTTGTTGGCGAGGTTGCGGGGAAAAGGGAACCCTACTCCACTGCTGGTGGGGCTGCAGGCTGGTACAGCCTCTATGGAAATCAGTATGGAGAATATTCAAACAACTCAAATTCAACATACCGTATGATCCAGCAATAGCACTCCTAGGAATATATCCAGAACACTTGTTCTATGAGAAACCAACATGCACTCCTATGTTCATAGCAGCACAATCAGTAATTGCAAAAACATGGAAACAACCAAAATGCCCATCAACAGAGGATTGGATAAGAAAGCTATGGTACATCTACTCCATGGAATACTACTCAGCTATTAAAAAAAACAAAATGCAGTTCTTTGTGGCCAAATGGGCCAAACTGGAAACCATAATGCTAAGGGAAATGAGCCAATCCCAAAAGGTTAAATACCACATGTTTGCCTTAATTTAAGATGATATGATGTTATGTATAACATGTTATGTTTTGAATGTTATATGTTGTGTATAAACTAAAATTGAAGTATAGGTGAGGTGGTCACAGAAGGTGGCTGGGAACCCGCATTTACTTTTAACATAGTGGTTACTCATTACTATGTCAATTAATTCCATAATGATGTAAATTTTCGCTGATGGTATGTTGGAGCTTTCAATTGACTGGGATGATACTCTGCTGGCTCTGTCATCAGACCAGAGAGGGTATACCTAAGAAGCCGTTGAACTTGACGGGACAGTAAGATGCTGGATTCTATGTTTGGTAGACTCTTGCAATGGGGAAATCTCAACTGAACTTGAGCTGTGGTTATGCAACAAGGTGGAGGAATCCACCATGGTGGGAGGGTTTGGGGAGGGGTGGGAAGAATCCCAGTACCTATGAAACTGTGTCACATAATACAATGTAATTACTGAAGTTAAATAATAAATAATTAAAAAAATAAAATAAATAAAAAAAATGACAAATATTAGTGTGGAAACAATGGTACTACCCACTTTCACCCTGTAGCCCTGGACCCTTTGTACCCTAATCAACCAAGTAAGATTATTATTAAACAATAATTTTTAAAAAAAGAAATTTCTATTCTTTCTGAGACCATTGAATATACTCCGGTTCCATTCAACAGAACAAAGATGTAGCATCCAAATCAGGACACATCATTCCTACAGAAGTGGGCAAACTGCAAATCAAAGTACTAGGACATGACAGACAATGAGCTCTGGGAAGCAGCCTGCTTACACTTCACAGGGAGATCCACACTCAGCAGCTTACTCAGGTTCCCAGGCCCTGTGGATCACTCTCACTGTGGACACTGTGCCAAGAGGACACACTGCACTGACTGAGGGAATCCTAAGCAGCCAGCAATGTGACAGTGTGGCATGAGAACCCCTCACAGTCTGCAGTGTCACCTCCAGTTTCTTAGTTCCCTTTTGAAACAGCACACTCAAACCCAGTGATGCTTGGGGCCACTGAGATTTTCTCTTAGCAATTCTAACACCAGATGTGCTATGCTGCTATATACAAATTTAACACCAACAACGAAATCCTAAACAACTCAATTCTTTCTTCATCTACTGGCAATAGAGGCCTCAGAGTCAAGGCACAAACTATATACACATGTGCAGGTTAATGTCAGTGGACAGCAGGTGTTAGGTCTCTCTGATCTTTTACCCCCTTTAAGAAGTTATCTGGGAACCCCACCCAGACGTATCTCCTTAACCTTAGCTTATCTTGGTTCTGGGTGGGCATGTTATATAGAATAAGGGCTACTCTTTTGTCTCAGGAAATCCCCATCACCTTAAAATACTTGTGCCATATACTGAGCACAAACACAATATTTTTTATTCAACCAAATACACTCACAAATTGATAAGTGCTCCTGCCACCAGAATTGCTCCTTCACCATAATTCTTTGTGGGTACATAAACACTCCTATGACTTGACAATTTTATTGATTCAAAATGAAACTCCTGGGTACCCAAAGCACATTGTCCGAGCGTTTACTCAGGCCTTTGCAAAGGTTTTACTCCCTAGCTAGGAAAGGCTGAGACAAACAAGAGTTCAATCATTTCTGCACTGATCCTTAAATATCAGCTTTGATTTAGGGCAAAGGAAAACAGAAATCTCAATTTCCAAGAGAGAGAGACAGAGAGAGACAGAGAGACAGACAGAAAATCAGACCAACGTGAAGGTCAACCTGTCCCTGGGCACTCTCCCCTCCTCACTGCACAATTTGGAAAGATGGGAGTCTTAAGGTTCAAGGTCAGGGCTGTAGAGTCGGACAACAAGGTCCCCTTCCCATCCACTCCCGCCCTGGGGCCTGAGGAGATGTGCTCATAGGCTCACCACTTCCCAGCTCCTGAGGAGTCCAGTGTCCTCCAGAGGGCTCCTGTGGGGCAGGGAGTTCAAAGGGCAGCACTGGCTCAGCTCCCTGGGCCTCTCTCAGGAGCAGAACCAGCCAAGCAGGAATGGTGGCACCTCAACACATCAGCCAGCCTTCTTCAGCAGGGTTTCAAGGCCGCTTGCAGAGAAGTCATACTGTGCGCAGCCAATGAGAAAGACACTGGGCTTAAGCATAGACACCTGGAGGGGGAAGAGGGGAGGGGCTTCACATCAGATCTGAGATAAGGTTCCTATATTGCAGTTTGAGCTTTCCCTCAGTAGGGGTCGCTTTCACCTGCTGGCCTCTTTCCTTGTCTTGCTAGTTCTAGATCCTGTTAAAGTCTAGAATCCTAAAAATGGGTGACAACCCCAAAAATGAATTACAATTTGCTGAATGTTCAATAGGTTTTGGGACTTTCTTCTTTGTGTTGTTTTTTTTTTTCAGCTCTTTTTTTAAAAGATTTATTCATTTTTTTTTTATTACAGCCAGATATACACAGAGGAGGAGAGACAAAGATCTTCTGTCCGATGATTCACTCCCCAAGTGAGCTGCAACGGGCCGATGCGCACCGATCCGAAGTCGGGAACCAGGAACCTCTTCCGGGTCTCCCACAGGGGTGCAGTGTCCCAATGCAGTTGACGCTCAATTGCTTTCCCAGGCCACAAGCAGGGAGCTGGCTGGGAAGTGGAGCTGCCGGGATTAGAACGGGTGCCCATATGGGATCCCGGGGCTTTCAAGGCAAGGACTTTAGCTGCTAGGCCACGCCGCCGGGCCCTTGTGTTGGTTTTTTTAATATTGGTTCATTTGACTGTTTTCTTTCAATATTTTTTTTTTATTTTTATTTAAAAGGCAGATGTGCAGAAAGGTAGACAGACAGAGAGGAAGATATTCCATGGCATGGTTCACTCCCTAAGGGGCAACAAAGGCTTGTGCTGAGTCAATCTGAACCCAGGAGCCAGGAGTTTCCTCTGGGTCTCCCATAAGGGTGCAGGGTCCCAAAGGTTTGTGCCTTCCTGCATTGCATTCCCAGGCCACAATAGGGAGCTGGATTAGATCAGAATTGGTGTCCAGATGGGATCCCAGTGAGTTCAAGGTTGGGACTTTAACCACTATGCTATCGCCTCGGGCCCTGCTTCCCATCCAGCTCCCTTCTTGTGGCCTGGGAAAGCAGTCAAGCACAGCCCCAAGGTTTGCGACAATGCACCCACATGGGAGATTCTCCTGGCTTCAGGTTTTGGTTTGGCTCAGCTCCAGCCATTGCAGCTGCTTAGGGAGTGAATCATTGGACACAAGATCTTCCTCTCTGTTTCTTCTCCTCTCTGCATATCTGCCTTTCCAAAAAATAAATAAACCTTTTTTTAAAAAAATGACTGAGACACACAGCAGAACATTTTCCATCTCTTCAGTCACTCAAATTGGCCTTAATAGCAGCGGCAGAGCCATTGAAAGTCAGGAGCCAGGAGCTATTCCAGCTTCAGTATGAGGGTGCAGGGTCCCAAGGACTGTGGTCATCCTTTAAAGGAGTCACATAATGACAGCAATGAAACCTTCCTTGTGAAACACAGAAAATAGTGTTTTAAACCTTTGTCTTGACCGAATAACAACACAAAGACAACACAACATTCAAATGAGTTTTAGAGCAATGCTGTGGCAGGCAACATTTTCATAAACAAAAATTATTTCACTTTAATTTGAAAAGGCAGCTTTATAGAGAGAAGGAGAGGCCACAATGAGCAGAACTGAACTGAACTTACTTGGGTCTCCTGTGTAGGTGCAGAGTATCAAATATTTGGGCCATGCAAAGCCTTGGGAGCCTCCACCCTCCTGGGAGACCAAAAGAGACTCTGGGCTCCTGGCTTTGGATCACCTCAACTTTGACCATTGTGGGCACTTGGGGTGTGAATCATTGCTCAGAAGATCTTCCTCTCTGTCTCTCCTCCTCTTTGTATATCTGACTTTACAATAAAAACCAATACACTTTAAACAACATGAACCCACTTCAGAAAAGTAAAAAAACAAAACAAAACAAAAAAACTTAGGCCACTGGCCACTGCTTTTCTAGGCTATAAGCATGGAGTCAGATCAGACATGGAGAAGCTGGGACATGAACAAGTGCCTACACAGATTCTGGCACTGGAAAGGTAGATGAATAGCCTGTTTAACCAAGGTACCTGGCCAATGGCAGGCAAGCAATTCTTAAGCAAACAATTGCATAAGTACTAGATGAAGGTGATGATTTACTAGTGTATGACTAAGTTAACATTTAATACAAATCTATGATATATGTTATCATAAATTACTTGATTTGATAAACTTTCTTATAAGTTTTGTATTCTTGACTTTTACGTAATGTTAGTATAAGTTTAGAGAAAATTGGCTTTGCATATATGTAAATCGTCTTTCACTCTGTAACCGCAGGTCCTACCAACACTGGAGTTCCTGGCTTCAGCCAGGTGACCGCAGGTTGGATTGAGCAATGGCTTGCTGAGAATATTTTCATAAAGTAATGTGAAAATTTTTTAGAATTCTTTTGGTAATCATTCTTTAATCAAAATGTGGTAATAAAACAAATGGATATTGTGTAAAACCTTCTGATGCTTCCTACAAAATGAAGAAGGAAACTATTCTGAGTTGTCTATTATAAGTATCACACTGTAGTGCTTTGTGTCTCACCTGCTCTTCTTTCGTGCCAATCATGCACCCTTCCTGAGCTCTGAAATTCGCTGCAGCTGGTCTCCAGCAAGAATTAGGACTACAGGTAAAACTATGATGATAGTTATGGTTATGGTCACATATATGGTTATGGCTATGGCTATGATTATTGTAAGAATTAGGGTTATCTTTAGGAGTTTTATTTGTGTTTGAACTGGGGATGCTCTTAGTAGGGTCATTTGGTCTAGTGGTATTGTTAGGTAAAGCATAGGGCTTAGCTTAAAGTTATACACAGGGTTGTCTTTAGGGAAGGTTTGTATCAGGAATAGGGCTAGGTTCATGATTAAGGGAATCTTTAGTGTTGCCTTTAAATCTGGTGTTACAGTTGGGTCTATGACTATGGCTGGCATTATGTTTAGTTTAATGCTCACATTTCAGTTAGATTGTATTAAAATTCTGGAAATAGCATTTGACTAGGATTATGATTAGAGCTGCTAGTATGGATGGGCATGAATTAGAGTTAGTTTTTGGCATAGGGTTAAGGAAAAGCATAGGACTATGACAGGTATTTGTATTAGGTTAAGATAGATTAGGGCTAGTTCTATAGTAAGAGTTAACACTAGTATTAGAAATAAGGATAGAGATTTGATTGGCAATATTGTTAGGATTACAGTTACGATTAAGGAAACTTGTAGTGTCAGGAAAGGGCTAGTATTAAACTTGGGTGAGTGCTGCCATTGCCTCTAGGATTAAGATTGGTGTTAGCATTAGGGCTGGGGTTAAGGCAAATGCAAATGCTGAGATTAAGATTAAAATTACAGGCCAGGCAGCATGAACTAGCAACTAATGTCCTTGCCTTGAACACCCCAGGATCCCATATGGGCATTGGTTCTAATCCTGGCAGCTCCACTTCCCATACAGCTCACTGCTTGTGACCTGGGAAAGCAGTCAAGGACGGCTGAAGGCTTTGGGACCCTGCACCCAAGTGGGAGAACTGGAAGAGTTTCCTGGTTTCCGGCTTTGGATCAGCACAGCACCGACTGTTGCTGTCACTTGGGGAGTGAATCATCACATGGAAAATCTTACTCTGTCTCTCCTCCTCTCATTACATCAGACTTTGTAATCAAATAAATAAATAAATCTTTTTAAAAAGGTTAAAATTAGAGTTAGGAGTAGAGTGATAATGGGCATTAAGTTTAGGGTTAAGGTTAGTGTTAGTGTCAGGGCTGTGACTTGGTATTACTCTTAGGGTGGGGTTGGGATTAGGTTTTGGGTTAGGATGAAGAGTAGGAGTAGAGTTACGACTATGAGTATGATTGGTGTTCATGTTATGGTGATAGATTAGTATTAGGTATAGATAGTTTTGATTAATGATAAATGTAGTGTTTAGGTTATATTTCAGGTTCAAACTTAGTTTTCATTAATGCTTGATTGAGTGTTATTGTTAGGATTGGGGTAAGGACTGTGTAGCGTTAGAATAGAGTTTGGTTTACAATTAAAACAATTAATGTTAAGGTTAAACCTGTGTCTACATTGAGGATTAAGAAGTTTTTTATGTTAAGTTTAGTATTACGGTGAGATTAGAGTCAATGCTAGAATTTTTATATTTAGAGCTAGAGTTCTTGTTAGGGTGTGGGCTAATGCTAGTGCTAAAGTTCTTCTAGGATTAAGGTTAGGTCCAAATGTAGTGTTAGGTTTATGAATGAGGTTTTGGCTACAGTTGGATTTAGGATTCATGTTATAATTAGGGTGATGATTCCAGTTATCATTAGTGTTAAGTTTAGAAATACAGCTAGGGTAAGGTTCAGTATTAAGGCTAGGCTTAGTATTACAGTGATGGCTCCATCTGTGTCAGGGTTGGAGTCAGTGTTAGGACTAGGGATTTGGTTGGGTTTAGGGCTAGGATCACTTTATGGATTGGGGCTAGAGCAAGAGCTAGTATCAGCATGAGGGTTAGGATGATGGCAAGGGTTGGAGATAATCCTTTTTGGTTTAGGCTGTGTTCTAGGTTGTAATTGGTTTTAGGGCTAGGCTTTGAAATAGGGGTTGGGTAAGTGATGTAAATATTACGTTCCAATAAAAAGTAATAATTCTTAAAAACAAACAAATTAAGGCTAGTTCAGCTTGAATTTATGACTAGGGTCAATGTCAGGTTTAGGATTAGGCCTATAGCTTGGCTGTTGATTACATGTATAAAAAGTGAAGAGACTGAGTTAGCATTATACACAGATCATGCTAAGGTTGGTACTAGGTTTGGAGTAAGGGCTGGAAGGAGATTTATGATTAGAATCAAGTTTAAGGTTGGGGTTAGAGTTAGGGCTATGGTTATTTCTTGAGATTTTAAACCTCTTCTGAATAGGGTTAGGGGCATGTTCATACCTTGGGTTAAGGTTATGTTAGTATCTGAGTTGCATTATGGTGGGTCTGGCACAATATCCTAGCAGTTAAACTTCCTGCCTTACAGGTGCCGAGATCACATATGGGTTCTAGTTCTAATCCCAGAAGCCTCATTTTCCATCCAGCTCCTGGCTTGTCTCCTAGGAAAACAGTCTAGGATCGCCCAAAGGTTTGTGAACCTGCACATGTCTTGTAAGAGGCTCCTGGCTTCAGATTGTTGCGGCTCTGGCCATTGTGACATCTTGGGGAGTGAATCATCAGATGGAAGATTTTCCTCTCTGTCTCTCCTGCTCTCTCTATATCTGCCAATGAAATAAAAAGGAGTACTTTTTAAAATGAGTTACAGCTAGATCAGTTTGAATGTAAGAGTAGGGCCATCATTAGTGTTAGGATTCAGGCTACAGCTTGGGTGATGACAACAACTGTAAAAAATCAACAGACTGAGTTAGCATTATTCTCAGGGTTAGGATAAGCAGTTGCAAAATTTGGTGCTAGGGTCAGGGTTGGGGCTGGAAGGAGACTGTGGATTAGGATAAAGTTAAAGGTTGGGATTTGAGTTAGGGCTAGGCTTAGTTCTTGAGATTGCTACTGTCTGTGCTCAGGGTTAGCCACAGCCCTCATCTTAACTCTCCTCTAGCCCTACTGCAAACACTAACCATAACCCTATAGCTAACACCAAGCTGCCTTCTAATTCTAAATCTAGGCCTGATTCTAAAATTAGTCCTAATCCTTGTCCACATCCTATCATTAAATCTATAATAAACTGTAAATCGCTGTCACTATGTAACTACATGTGCTGCCTTCTGTGGAGTTCCTGGCTTCAGCTGAGTGACAACAGGTTTGAATGAGCAATGGCTTCCTGAGAATGTTTTCATAAAGAAAAATAATATTTTTTAGAATTGCTTTTGAGAGCTCAGCTCGGTGGCCTAGTGGCTAAATTCCTTGCCTTGAATGTGCCAGGATCATATATGGGTGCTGCTTCTAATCCTGGCTGCTCCACTTCTCATCCAGCTCCTGCTTGTTGCCTGGGGAAGCAGTTGAAGATGGCCCAAATCCTTGGGGCCCTGCAACCGTGTAGGAGAACTGGAGGAGGTACCTGACGCATGGCTTCGGTTCAGCACAGCACCATCTGTTGTGCTCACTTGGGGAGTGAATCTTCATTACAAAATTGTTTTTGTAATCATTCTTTCAATCAAAGGGTGCAAATAAAATAACTGGATATTTATAAAAGCTTATGATGCTTAATAAGAAACAAAAAAGGCAAATGTTCTGAGTTGTCTCTAATTTGCACCACAATGTAGTGGCCTGTGTCTCTCCTTGTCTTCCTTCCTGCCCATTCATGCAACCTTCCTGAGCTCTGAAATGGGCTTTAGATGGTTTCCAGCAAGAAATAAGACTAGGGTTATAATTATGGTAAAGGTAATGGTTATGGTTATATACATAGCTATGAGTTTATTTATTGAATGAGTTAAGAGTTTGATTTGTGTTTGAGCTAGAGATTCTCTTAGTGGTAGAAATAGGGTCACCATTCAGTTACGGGCAATGTTAGGTAAAGTATAGAGCCTGGCTTACAATTATACAAAGGGTTGGCCATCGGGCAGGGTTGATTTAG
This sequence comes from Ochotona princeps, assembly GCF_030435755.1. Taxonomy (NCBI): domain Eukaryota; kingdom Metazoa; phylum Chordata; class Mammalia; order Lagomorpha; family Ochotonidae; genus Ochotona; species Ochotona princeps. The sequence goes on from NC_080833.1 coordinate 127,547,385, forward strand.
GTTTGGAGCTAGGTTAAGGATTAATAGAATCTTTAGTGTTGTGTTTAGGTCTGGGGTTTCAATTAGGGCTATGACTAGTTGGCACTATGTTTAGCTTTGATGCTCATATTTCAGTTAGATTTTTTTTTATTGTGTGAATAGGATTTGACAAGGTTTATGATTAGGGCTGGTAGTATGGATGGACAAGGATTAAGGTTAGTGTTTGGCACAGGGTTAAGTCAAAGCATAGATCTATGCTAAGTATTAATGTTGGGGTTAAGATTAGAATTAGGGCTAGGTTTATAGTAAAAGTTAAGACTAGTGTTAGGATTATGACTAGAGATTCGATTGGCATTAGGGTTAGCATTACAGTTAAGGTTAAGGAAATCTGCAGTGTTAGGAATGGGCTAGTATCAAAGTTTGGGTGAGTGCTACATTGTCACTAGGTTTAAGACTGGTGTTAGCATTTGGCCTAGCGTGAAGGCAAGTGCTAAGGTTGAAGTTAAGGTTAGAACTAGAGGGCTCGGAAGCATGGACTAGTGGCTAAAGTCCTCGCCTTGAATGCACTTGGGATCCCACATGGGTGCCAGTTCCAATCCCGGCAGCTCCACTTCCCATCCAGCTCCCAGCTTGTGGCCTGGGAAAGCAGTCAAGGATGGCCCAAAGCCTTGAGACCCTGCACCCATGTGGGAGACCCGAAAGAGGTTCCTGGCTCCCGGCTTTGGATCAGCACAGCACCGGCCGTTGCGGCTCACTTGGGGAGTGAATCATGGGACGGAAGATGTTCATGTCTGTCTGTCCTCCTCCTCTCTGTATGTCTGACTTTGTAATAAAAAAAAAAGAACTAGAGTTAGGAGTAGAGTGATAATGGATATTAGCTTTAGGGTTAAGGTTAGTGTTAGTGTTACGGCTATGACTTGATGCTACTCTTAGGGTAGAGTAGGGTTAGGTTTTCAGTTAGGAGGAAAAGTAGGACTACAGTTACAACTATGGCTATGATTGGTGCTCATGTTATGGTTAACATTAGGGAGACCTCAATGGTTATACAGATAGGATAACATTAGAACTAGGGCAATAGTTAGTAAAAGGATTTAGAGCTATGATTAGTGTTAGGGCTAGGACTGCAGTTGGTTGAAACTCAGTGTGAGGGTTCAGGTTAGAGCTAAGGTTAATGTCAGGGGAAGTGTCAGGTTTAGGACAGGAAGAGGGCCATGATCTAAGACTTATTTGGTATTATGGTTAGAGCTTTAATTCAAGGTAAACCCATCTTTAGGATTAGGGCAGGGCTAAAGTTAGCATTAGGGCATAATTATTAGGGTTAGATTTAGAATATGAGCTTTGGATAGTGCTGGGGTCAGAGATACAGTAGGATTCATTATAGGATTAAGGTTAGAACTTGGGCGAGGGGTAGGACTCTACTTCGAATCAGGGTTAGATTTAGAATTGGGAATTAGTTTAGGGTTAACGATAGGGTTATGGTTAGTGCTCACATTAGGGCTAGATGAGAGTTAAGATTTGGTTGTCATTAATGCTAAACCAAAATTATAATAATCTCAAGAAATAACCCAAGCTCTATCTCAAACCCCAGCCTTAAACTTGACCCTAACCCTCAATCTCCTTCCACATCTACCTCTAAACCTACAACCAACCTTAGCATTATTCCTAAGCCTAACCCTGACTGTAATGCTAACTCAGTCTCTTGACTTTTACAGCTGTAATCATCAGCCACACTGTAGGCCGAATCCTAACACTGAAGTTGACCCTTGTCAAAAATTCAATCTGAACTTGCCCTAATTCATTTTTTATATAATTTCTTTCTGTACATTTCAAAGTCAGATATACAGAAAGCAGGAGAGACAGAGAGGAAAATTTTCCATCTGATGATTCACTCCCCAAACAGCCCTAACTGCCATAGCCATAGCAATCTGAAGCCAGGAGCACAGAGCCTCTCACAGGTCTTCCACATGGGTGCAGGAACCCAAAGCTTTGGGCCATACCAGATTGCTTTCCCAGAACACAATCACGGTGCTGATGGGAAGCGGCCCTTCTGCAATTAGAACTGGAACCAAATGTGATCTCGGCACATGGAAGGCAAGAACTTTTACTGCTAGGCTATTGTGCCAGACCCAGCATAATTCTTACTCAGCTACTAACAAGAACCCTAACTCTTGCTATGACCGTGATCCTAATCTTACTAAGTATAAATCAAGTCTTAATCGTAACACTAATCCTGGAATAACTACTCTTACTCCGAATCTCGCTCCAGCACTAATATTAACATAATTCAAACCCAGGCATTAACCTAACCCTACACCTAGACATAGCCCTTACCCAGACCCCATCTAATAGCCTAGCACTAATACTAATTACACCCTACAGCACACCCTAAGCCAGAAATGATGATTATCCCAAATTCTTGCCATCATTCTAACCCTAATTCCGACACTAGCTCTAGCTCTAGGCCCAATCATACATGTTATTCTAACCCTAAACTAGGCATAATACATAGCCCTCAGCCTGACTCCAACCCTGACACAGATGTAGACATAACTAAGCCCATTATTAATACTGAACCTTACCCTAGCTGTATTTCTAAACCTAACCCTAATGCTAACCCGAATCTTTACCCTAATGCTAAGCCAAATCAATGCCCTAATTATAACACAAAACCTAAATCCAAATGTAGCCAAACCTTAATCATAAACCTAACACTAGATTGTGTTCTAACCTTAACCCTAGCAGAACTTTAGCGCTAGCATTAGCCCTCCCCAGTATTAACTCTAGCTCTAAGCTCTAAGCAGAGTAATCCTACCATGGACTGTAACCTAACCATCAAACTAAACACAAAACAGCATCTTAACCCTAAATGTAGCCAAGCTTTAATCCTCACATTCATTGTAACCCTAACTGTATTCTAAAGCCACATAGTCCTTACACCAATCCTAACAATAACCTTCAATCCAACACTAATGAAAACTAACTATGAACCAGAAATACAGCAAGACTCTGTATCTGCCACTAATCCAAACATTAATCTATCCCCCCAAAAAAATCCTAATGCGAATCCTGCTTAATGCAACATACAAAACATAGGGTCTGTACCTAATTCTATTTGTAAGTTTACCCAAAACCCTAACCACTGGGCTAACAATAAGTCATATCTCAATCCTAAAAGTTATGTCACTACTAAACCTAACCTTTAGCATTAGTTCTAACCCTAACCCTAATTACATCTAAACTTATTCCTAGATCTATTCCTAATAACTTACATAGGCCTAATATAACCTTGGAAAGAAAATCAGTCCTAACCTTAAATCTAGGCTTTGACATAAACACTATCATATCTCTAGATAAAATTATAACCCTGATTCTAACTCTACACCTAACCACAACTTTGAACCTCACCTGGTCCTTGTACTGACCCCTTTTGCACTATGGGGACCCAGTTGCATGACACTGGACTGCACTAGAGAAAATTCACTGAGAGTCATGACAGGAAATGTCATGTAATGTCTGCCTATGGAAATCAGCTTGACTTGGCTCTTCTACAATCCAAATGCTTTTCCACACACTACATTTAATGGGGAGCTAGGATCCGTTGGGCTCATCGGAGAGGCACAAGCATTCTGACTGACAGAAAAGTGAAATGCTTTCACACTACCAGTGCTGAAAAGGCCCAAGGCTTCACTACATTTTCAGCGGATTTCCAAACTCACACTCAGGGGAAACCCAACCACACACACTCACGCTCTGCTGGCTTCCATGGAGCCTGAAAATCCTCATTTCCAGGGCCTGTGGGGAAGAAAGACCAGAGAAAGCAGATCTTGAGCCACTCACCCATTTTTCTCCACCATGCAGAGGAGGCTGTCCCCATGGCTCTTCTAGAATGCTGAGGCTACAGGATTCTGGGCTGCTATGACCAGGCAGCTGCTGATTGGACAGCTTATAGGGCCACACAGTCCTGTGAGGTCTTAGAGATGCAGCCAATCAGAATGCTCCCTGTCATCAGAACAGCCACAGAGGTTATGTGAGTGAAGCAAGAGTGATGGCCGAGCCTGTGCTGGGCAGCATCAGGCTGGACTGCAACACCCATTGGTTCCAGTGGAAGTCGGGACTGAAAACAGAACCAACCCAAGAACTGCAACAACCAGCTGAGCGGGCTGATGGGCTGTGCCGGGCCCTGCACTTGCTAGTACATTCAAGAAACTGGACTGGGAATACCTCACACAAAATTTCTTTGGACACCTCCCCAATCAAAATGGTGGACTCAGAATCCTAACCAAGAAAAGACAGAAGACAGAACAAGTCAATCACCCACCTCAGCCATGTATTGGCAGTGAAAACCTGGGCACACGCAGACTCGGAGATGGACTGTGTCAATCAGTGTATGCTTCAAAGACCTCATCGTACTTGCAGTTGCAAGATTGGCAGCAATTCATGACTGTTGAACTCTCTAAACCACTTGAGAAAAAACAAACAAACAAAACACCCACTTGAGCAGGACCCTCTGAGCATGCCCCACATCAGGGACCTGGGGTCCGGTGGAGACTGGGTGCGACTTCTCCCTTTATCTCCCTCCCCATTTACCCCCACATACAGCCAAAGAAGAGAATGTGGAAATAATAGCCTTACCCACTGTCCTGTCGCCCTTGAACCTTTTCACTCTAATGAACTATGTCAAGATTGTCAAAAATAGAATTAAACAAAGCCCAAAGGAGTTTTGGTTAGCTTTAGGAGTTTGATTTGTGTTTGAGCTAGGGATGCACTTAGTACTAGTAGTAGAAATCAGGTCATCATTTGGTCTAGGGGTATGATCAGGTAAAGTCTAGGGCTTGGCTTAGAGTTACAGAAAGGGCTGGCCTCAGGGAAGATTTGTTTCAGGAACCCGGCTGGTTCAGGATGAAGGGAATCTTTAGTGTTGTGTTTGGGTCTGGTGTGACACTTGGAGCTATGACTCTGCTTGGCATTATGTTGAGCTTGAACGTTCATATTTAGATTATGAGTTACATTTTTTCAAAAATCTTGGGATTATGATTGGTGTAGGACTATGGTTAGGGTGAGCAGTAGAGATGGACAAGGATTAAGGTTAGTGTTTGGCACAGGGTTAAGTCAAAGCATAGATCTATGCTAAGTATTAATGTTGGGGTTAAGATTAGAATTAGGGCTAGTTTTATAGTAAAAGTTAAGACTAGCGTTAGGATTATGGCTAGAGATTCGATTGGCATTAGGGTTAGCATTACAGTTAAGGTTAAGGAAATCTGCAGTGTTAGGAATGGGCTAGTATCAAAGTTTGGGTGAGTGCTACATTGTCACTAGGTTGAAGACTGGTGTTAGCATTCGGCCTAGGGTAAAGGCAAGTGCTAAGGTTGAAGTTAAGGTTAGAACTAGAGGGCTCGGAAGCATGGACTAGTGGCTAAAGTCCTCGCCTTGAATGCACTCGGGATCCCACATGGGTGCCAGTTCCAATCCCGGCAGCTCCACTTCCCATCCAGCTCCCAGCTTGTGGCCTGGGAAAGCAGTCAAGGATGGCCCAAAGCCTTGAGACCCTGCACCCATGTGGGAGACCCGAAAGAGGTTCCTGGCTCCCGGCTTTGGATCAGCACAGCACCGGCCGTTGTGGCTCACTTGGGGAGTGAATCATGGGACGGAAGATGTTCATGTCTGTCTGTCCTCCTCCTCTCTGTATGTCTGACTTTGTAATAAAAAAAAAAAGAACTAGAGTTAGGAGTAGAGTGATGATGGATATTAGTTTTAGGGTTAAGGTTAGTGTTAGTATTACGGCTATGACTTGATGTTACTCTTAGGGTAGAGTAGGGTTAGGTTTTCAGTTAGGAGGAAAAGTAGGACTACAGTTACAACTATGGCTATGATTGGTGCTCATGTTATGGTTAACATTAGGGAGACCTCAATGGTTATACAGATAGGATAACATTAGAACTAGGGCAATAGTTAGTAAAAGGATTTAGAGCTATGATTAGTGTTAGGGCTAGGACTGCAGTTGGTTGAAACTCAGTGTGAGGGTTCAGGTTAGAGCTAAGTTTAATGTCAGGGGAAGTGTCAGGTTTAGGACAGGAAGAGGGCCATGATCTAAGACTTATTTGGTATTATGGTTAGAGCTTTAATTCAAGGTAAACCCATCTTTAGGATTAGGGCAGGGCTAAAGTTTGCATCAGGGCATAATTATTAGGGTTAGATTTACAATTTGAGCTTTGGATAGTGCTGGGGTCAGAGATACAGTAGGATTCATTATAGGATTAAGGTTAGAACTTGGGCGAGGGGTAGGACTCGACTTCGAATCAGGGTTAGATTTAGAATTGGGAATTAGTTTAGGGTTAACGATAGGGTTATGGTTAGTGCTCACATTAGGGCTAGATGAGAGTTAAGATTTGGTTGTCATTAATCCTAAACCAAAATTATAATAATCTCAAGAAATAACCCAAGCTCTATCTCAAACCCCAGCCTTAAACTTGACCCTAACCCTCAATCTCCTTCCACACCTACCTCTAAACCTAGAACCAACCTTAGCATTATTCCTAAGCCTAACCCTGACTGTAATGCTAACTCAGTCTCTTGACTTTTACAGCTGTAATCATCAGCCACGCTGTAGGCAGAATCCTAACACTGAAGTTGACCCTTGTCAAAAATTCAATCTGAACTTGCCCTAATTCATTTTTTATATAATTTCTTTCTTTACATTTCAAAGTCAGATATACAGAAAGCAGGAGAGACAGAGAGGAAAATTTTCCATCTCATGATTCACTCCCCAAGCACCCATAACTGCCATAGCCATAGCAATCTGAAGCCAGGAGCACAGAGCCTCTCACAGATCTTCCACATGGGTGCAGGAACCCAAAGCTTTGGGCCATACCAGATTGCTTTCCCAGAACACAATCACGGTGCTGATGGGAAGTGGCCCTTCTGCAATTAGAACTGGCACCAAATGTGATCTCGGCACATGGAAGGCAAGAACTTTTACTGCTAGGCTATTGTGCCAGACCCAGCATAATTCTTACTCAGCTACTAACAAGAACCCTAACTCTTGCTATGACCATGATCCTAATCTTACTAAGTATAAATCAAGCCTTAATCGTAGCACTAATCCTGGAATAACTCTACTCTTACTCTGAATCTCGCTCCAGCACTAATATTAACATAATTCAAACCCAGGCATTAACCTAACCCTACACCCAGACATAGCCCTTACCCAGACCCCATCTAATAGCCTAGCACTAATACTAATTACACCCTACAGCACACCCTAAGCCAGAAATGATGATTATCCCTAATCCTTGCCATCATTCTAACCCTAATTCCGACACTAGCTCTAGCTCTAGTCCCAATCATACATGTTATTCTAATCCTAAACTAGGCATAATGCATAGCCCTCAGCCTGACTCCAACCCTGACACGGATGTAGACATAACTAAGCCTATTATTAATACTGAACCTTACCCTAGCTGTATTTCTAAACCTAACCCTAATGCTAACCCGAATCTTTACCCGAATGCTAAGCCAAAACATTACACTAATTATAACACAAAACCTAAATCCAAATGTAGCCAAACCTTAATCATAAACCTAACACTAGATTGTGTCCTAACCTTAACCCTAGCAGAACTTTAGCGCTAGCATTAGCCCTCCCCAGTATTAACTCTAGCTCTAAGCTCTAAGCAGAGTAATCGTACCATGGACTCTAACCTAACCATCAAACTAAACACAAAACAGCATCTTAACCCTAAATGTAGCCAAGCTTTAATCCTCACATTCATTGTAACCCTAACTGTATTCTAAAGCCACATAGTCCTTACACCAATCCTAACAATAACCTTCAATCCAACACTAATGAAAACTAAGTATGAACCAGGAATACAGCAAGACTCTGTATCTGCCACTAATCCAAACATTAATCTATCCCCCCCAAAAAATCCTAATGCGAATCCTGCTTAATGCAACATACAAAACATAGGGTCTGTACCTAATTCTATTTGTAAGTTTACCCAAAACCCTAACCACTGGGCTAACAATAAGTCATATCTCAATCCTAAAAGTTATGTCACTACTAAACCTAACCTTTAGCATTAGTTCTAACCCTAACCCTAATTACATCTAAACTTATTCCTAGATCTATTCCTAATAACTTACATAGGCCTAATATAACCTTGGAAAGAAAATCAGTCCTAACCTTAAATCTAGGCTTTGACATAAACACTATCATATCTCTAGATAAAATTATAACCCTGATTCTAACCCTACACCTAACCACAACATCGAACCTCACCTGGTCCTTGTACTGACCCCTTTTGCACTATGGGGACCCAGTTGCATGACACTGGACTGCACTAGAGAAAATTCACTGAGAGTCATGACAGGAAATGTCATGTAATGTCTGCCTATGGAAATCAGCTTGACTTGGCTCTTCTACAATCCAAATGCTTTTCCACACACTACATTTAATGGGGAGCTAGGATCCGTTGGGCTCATCGGAGAGGCACAAGCATTCTGACTGACAGAAAAGTGAAATGCTTTCACACTACCAGTGCTGAAAAGGCCCCAGGCTTCACTACATTTTCAGCGGATTTCCAAACTCACACTCAAGGGAAACCCAACCACACACACTCACGCTCTGCTGGCTTCCATGGAGCCTGAAAATCCTCATTTCCAGGGCCTGTGGGGAAGAAAGACCAGAGAAAGCAGATCTTGAGCCACTCACCCATTTTTCTCCACCATGCAGAGGAGGCTGTCCCCATGGCTCTTCTAGAATGCTGAGGCTACAGGATTCTGGGCTGCTATGACCAGGCAGCTGCTGATTGGACAGCTTATAGGGCCACACAGTCCTGTGAGGTCTTAGAGATGCAGCCAATCAGAATGCTCCCTGTCATCAGAACAGCCACAGAAGTTATGTGAGTGAAGCAAGAGTGATGGCCGAGCCTGTGCTGGGCAGCATCAGGCTGGACTGCAACACCCATTGGTTCCAGTGGAAGTCGGGACTGAAAACAGAACCAACCCAAGAACTGCAACAACCAGCTGAGCGGGCTGATGGGCTGTGCCGGGCCCTGCACTTGCTAGTACATTCAAGAAACTGGACTGGGAATACCTCACACAAAATTTCTTTGGACACCTCCCCAATCAAAATGGTGGACTCAGAATCCTAACCAAGAAAAGACAGAAGACAGAACAAGTCAATCACCCACCTCAGCCATGTATTGGCAGTGAAAACCTGGGCACACGCAGACTCGGAGATGGACTGTGTCAATCAGTGTATGCTTCAAAGACCTCATCGTACTTGCAGTTGCAAGATTGGCAGCAATTCATGACTGTTGAACTCTCTAAACCACTTGAGAAAAAACAAACAAACAAAACACCCACTTGAGCAGGACCCTCTGAGCATGCCCCACATCAGGGACCTGGGGTCCGGTGGAGACTGGGTGCGACTTCTCCCTTTATCTCCCTCCCCATTTACCCCCACATACAGTCAAAGAAGAGAATGTGGAAATAATAGCCTTACCCACTGTCCTGTCGCCCTTGAACCTTTTCACTCTAATGAACTATGTCAAGATTGTCAAAAATAGAATTAAACAAAGCCCAAAGGAGTTTTGGTTAGCTTTAGGAGTTTGATTTGTGTTTGAGCTAGGGATGCACTTAGTACTAGTAGTAGAAATCAGGTCATCATTTGGTCTAGGGGTATGATCAGGTAAAGTCTAGGGCTTGGCTTAGAGTTACAGAAAGGGCTGGCCTCAGGGAAGATTTGTTTCAGGAACTCGGCTGGTTCAGGATGAAGGGAATCTTTAGTGTTGTGTTTGGGTCTGGTGTGACACTTGGAGCTATGACTCTGCTTGGCATTATGTTGAGCTTGAACGTTCATATTTAGATGATGAGTTACATCGTTTTAAAAATCTTGGGATTATGATTGGTGTAGGACTATGGTTAGGGTAAGCAGTAGAGATGGACAAGGATTAAGGTTAGTGTTTGGCACAGGGTTAAGTCAAAGCATAGATCTATGATAAGTATTAATGTTGGGGTTAAGATTAGAATCAGGGCTAGTTTTATAGTCAAAGTTAAGACTAGCGTTAGGATTATGGCTAGAGATTCGATTGGCATTAGGGTTAGCATTACAGTTAAGGTTAAGGAAATCTGCAGTGTTAGGAATGGGCTAGTATCAAAGTTTGGGTGAGTGCTACATTGTCACTAGGTTGAAGACTGGTGTTAGCATTCGGCCTAGGGTGAAGGCAAGTGCTAAGGTTGAAGTTAAGGTTGGAACTAGAGGGCTCGGAAGCATGGACTAGTGGCTAAAGTCCTCGCCTTGAATGCACTCGGGATCCCACATGGGTGCCAGTTCCAATCCCGGCAGCTCCACTTCCCATCCAGCTCCCAGCTTGTGGCCTGGGAAAGCAGTCAAGGATGGCCCAAAGCCTTGAGACCCTGCACCCATGTGGGAGACCCGAAAGAGGTTCCTGGCTCCCGGCTTTGGATCAGCACAGCACCGGCCGTTGTGGCTCACTTGGGGAGTGAATCATGGGACGGAAGATGTTCATGTCTGTCTGTCCTCCTCCTCTCTGTATGTCTGACTTTGTAATAAAAAAAAAAAGAACTAGAGTTAGGAGTAGAGTGATAATGGATATTAGTTTTAGGGTTAAGGTTAGTGTTAGTATTACGGCTATGACTTGATGTTACTCTTAGGGTAGAGTAGGGTTAGGTTTTCAGTTAGGAGGAAAAGTAGGACTACAGTTACAACTATGGCTATGATTGGTGCTCATGTTATGGTTAACATTAGGGAGACCTCAATGGTTATACAGATAGGATAACATTAGAACTAGGGCAATAGTTAGTAAAAGGATTTAGAGCTATGATTAGTGTTAGGGCTAGGACTGCAGTCGGTTGAAACTCAGTGTGAGGGTTCAGGTTAGAGCTAAGGTTAATGTCAGGGGAAGTGTCAGGTTTAGGACAGGAAGAGGGCCATGATCTAAGACTTATTTGGTATTATGGTTAGAGCTTTAATTCAAGGTAAACCCATCTTTAGGATTAGGGCAGGGCTAAAGTTTGCATCAGGGCATAATTATTAGGGTTAGATTTAGAATTTGAGCTTTGGATAGTGCTGGGGTCAGAGATACAGTAGGATTCATTATAGGATTAAGGTTAGAACTTGGGCGAGGGGTAGGACTCGACTTCGAATCAGGGTTAGATTTAGAATTGGGAATTAGTTTAGGGTTAACGATAGGGTTATGGTTAGTGCTCACATTAGGGCTAGATGAGAGTTAAGATTTGGTTGTCATTAATCCTAAACCAAAATTATAATAATCTCAAGAAATAACCCAAGCTCTATCTCAAACCCCAGCCTTAAACTTGACCCTAACCCTCAATCTCCTTCCACACCTACCTCTAAACCTAGAACCAACCTTAGCATTATTCCTAAGCCTAACCCTGACTGTAATGCTAACTCAGTCTCTTGACTTTTACAGCTGTAATCATCAGCCACGCTGTAGGCAGAATCCTAACACTAAAGTTGACCCTTGCCAAAAATTCAATCTGAACTTGCCATAATTCATTTTTTATATAATTTCTTTCTGTACATTTCAAAGTCAGATATACAGAAAGCAGGAGAGACAGAGAGGAAAAGTTTCCATCTCATGATTCACTCCCCAAGCAGCCATAACTGCCATAGCCATAGCAATCTGAAGCCAGGAGCACAGAGCCTCTCACAGGTCTTCCACATGGGTGCAGGAACCCAAAGCTTTGGGCCATACCAGATTGCTTTCCCAGAACACAATCACGGTGCTGATGGGAAGTGGCCCTTCTGCAATTAGAACTGGCACCAAATGTGATCTCGGCACATGGAAGGCAAGAACTTTTACTGCTAGGCTATTGTGCCAGACCCAGCATAATTCTTACTCAGCTACTAACAAGAACCCTAACTCTTGCTATGACCGTGATCCTAATCTTACTAAGTATAAATCAAGTCTTAATCGTAACACTAATCCTGGAATAACTCTACTCTTACTCCGAATCTCGCTCCAGCACTAATATTAACATAATTCAAACCCAGGCATTAACCTAACCCTACACCTAGACATAGCCCTTACCCAGACCCCATCTAATAGCCTAGCACTAATACTAATTACACCCTACAGCACACCCTAAGCCAGAAATGATGATTATCCCTAATCCTTGCCATCATTCTAACCCTAATTCCGACACTAGCTTTAGCTCTAGGCCCAATCATACATGTTATTCTAATCCTAAACTAGGCATAATGCATAGCCCTCAGCCTGACTCCAACCCTGACACAGATGTAGACATAACTAAGCCTATTATTAATACTGAACCTTACCCTAGCTGTATTTCTAAACCTAACCCTAATGCTAACCCGAATCTTTACCCTAATGCTAAGCCAAATCAATGCCCTAATTATAACACAAAACCTAAATCCAAATGTAGCCAAACCTTAATCATAAACCTAACACTAGATTGTGTCCTAACCTTAACCCTAGCAGAACTTTAGCGCTAGCATTAGCCCTCCCCAGTATTAACTCTAGCTCTAAGCTCTAAGCAGAGTAATCCTACCATGGACTCTAACCTAACCATCAAACTAAACACAAAACAGCATCTTAACCCTAAATGTAGCCAAGCTTTAATCCTCACATTCATTGTAACCCTAACTGTATTCTAAAGCCACATAGTCCTTACACCAATCCTAACAATAACCTTCAATCCAACACTAATGAAAACTAACTATGAACCAGAAATACAGCAAGACTCTGTATCTGCCACTAATCCAAACATTAATCTATCCCCCCAAAAAAATCCTAATGCGAATCCTGCTTAATGCAACATACAAAACATAGGGTCTGTACCTAATTCTATTTGTAAGTTTACCCAAAACCCTAACCACTGGGCTAACAATAAGTCATATCTCAATCCTAAAAGTTATGTCACTACTAAACCTAACCTTTAGCATTAGTTCTAACCCTAACCCTAATTACATCTAAACTTATTCCTAGATCTATTCCTAATAACTTACATAGGCCTAATATAACCTTGGAAAGAAAATCAGTCCTAACCTTAAATCTAGGCTTTGACATAAACACTCTCATATCTCTAGATAAAATTATAACCCTGATTCTAACCCTACACCTAACCACAACATCGAACCTCACCTGGTCCTTGTACTGACCCCTTTTGCACTATGGGGACCAAGCTGCATGACACTGGACTGCACTAGAGAAAATTCACTGAGAGTCATGACAGGAAATGTCATGTAATGTCTTCCTATGGAAATCAGCTTGACTTGGCTCTTCTACAATCCAAATGCTTTTCCACACACTACATTTAATGGGGAGCTAGGATCCGTTGGGCTCATCGGAGAGGCACAAGCATTCTGACTGACAGAAAAGTGAAATGCTTTCACACTACCAGTGCTGAAAAGGCCCCAGGCTTCACTACATTTTCAGCGGATTTCCAAACTCACACTCAAGGGAAACCCAACCACACACACTCACGCTCTGCTGGCTTCCATGGAGCCTGAAAATCCTCATTTCCAGGGCCTGTGGGGAAGAAAGACCAGAGAAAGCAGATCTTGAGCCACTCACCCATTTTTCTCCACCATGCAGAGGAGGCTGTCCCCATGGCTCTTCTAGAATGCTGAGGCTACAGGATTCTGGGCTGCTATGACCAGGCAGCTGCTGATTGGACAGCTTATAGGGCCACACAGTCCTGTGAGGTCTTAGAGATGCAGCCAATCAGAATGCTCCCTGTCATCAGAACAGCCACAGAAGTTATGTGAGTGAAGCAAGAGTGATGGCCGAGCCTGTGCTGGGCAGCATCAGGCTGGACTGCAACACCCATTGGTTCCAGTGGAAGTCGGGACTGAAAACAGAACCAACCCAAGAACTGCAACAACCAGCTGAGCGGGCTGATGGGCTGTGCCGGGCCCTGCACTTGCTAGTACATTCAAGAAACTGGACTGGGAATACCTCACACAAAATTTCTTTGGACACCTCCCCAATCAAAATGGTGGACTCAGAATCCTAACCAAGAAAAGACAGAAGACAGAACAAGTCAATCACCCACCTCAGCCATGTATTGGCAGTGAAAACCTGGGCACACGCAGACTCGGAGATGGACTGTGTCAATCAGTGTATGCTTCAAAGACCTCATCGTACTTGCAGTTGCAAGATTGGCAGCAATTCATGACTGTTGAACTCTAAACCACTTGAGAAAAAACAAACAAACAAAACACCCACTTGAGCAGGACCCTCTGAGCATGCCCCACATCAGGGACCTGGGGTCCGGTGGAGACTGGGTGCGACTTCTCCCTTTATCTCCCTCCCCATTTACCCCCACATACAGTCAAAGAAGAGAATGTGGAAATAATAGCCTTACCCACTGTCCTGTCGCCCTTGAACCTTTTCACTCTAATGAACTATGTCAAGATTGTCAAAAATAGAATTAAACAAAGCCAAAAGGAGTTTTGGTTAGCTTTAGGAGTTTGATTTGTGTTTGAGCTAGGGATGCACTTAGTACTAGTAGTAGAAATCAGGTCATCATTTGGTCTAGGGGTATGATCAGGTAAAGTTTAGGGCTTGGCTTAGAGTTACAGAAAGGGCTGGCCTCAGGGAAGATTTGTTTCAGGAACTCGGCTGGTTCAGGATGAAGGGAATCTTTAGTGTTGTGTTTGGGTCTGGTGTGACACTTGGAGCTATGACTCTGTTTGGCATTATGTTGAGCTTGAACGTTCATATTTAGATGATGAGTTACATTGTTTTAAAAATCTTGGGATTATGATTGGTGTAGGACTATGGTTAGGGTGAGCAGTAGAGATGGACAAGGATTAAGGTTAGTGTTTGGCACAGGGTTAAGTCAAAGCATAGATCTATGATAAGTATTAATGTTGGGGTTAAGATTAGAATTAGGGCTAGTTTTATAGTCAAAGTTAAGACTAGCGTTAGGATTATGGCTAGAGATTCGATTGGCATTAGGGTTAGCATTACAGTTAAGGTTAAGGAAATCTGCAGTGTTAGGAATGGGCTAGTATCAAAGTTTGGGTGAGTGCTACATTGTCACTAGGTTGAAGACTGGTGTTAGCATTCGGCCTAGGGTGAAGGCAAGTGCTAAGGTTGAAGTTAAGGTTAGAACTAGAGGGCTCGGAAGCATGGACTAGTGGCTAAAGTCCTCGCCTTGAATGCACTCGGGATCCCACATGGGTGCCAGTTCCAATCCCGGCAGCTCCACTTCCCATCCAGCTCCCAGCTTGTGGCCTGGGAAAGCAGTCAAGGATGGCCCAAAGCCTTGAGACCCTGCACCCATGTGGGAGACCCGAAAGAGGTTCCTGGCTCCCGGCTTTGGATCAGCACAGCACCGGCCGTTGTGGCTCACTTGGGGAGTGGATCATGGGACGGAAGATGTTCATGTCTGTCTGTCCTCCTCCTCTCTGTATGTCTGACTTTGTAATTAAAAAAAAAAAGAACTAGAGTTAGGAGTAGAGTGATAATGGATATTAGTTTTAGGGTTAAGGTTAGTGTTAGTATTACGGCTATGACTTGATGTTACTCTTAGGGTAGAGTAGGGTTAGGTTTTCAGTTAGGAGGAAAAGTAGGACTACAGTTACAACTATGGCTATGATTGGTGCTCATGTTATGGTTAACATTAGGGAGACCTCAATGGTTATACAGATAGGATAACATTAGAACTAGGGCAATAGTTAGTAAAAGGATTTAGAGCTATGATTAGTGTTAGGGCTAGGACTGCAGTCGGTTGAAACTCAGTGTGAGGGTTCAGGTTAGAGCTAAGGTTAATGTCAGGGGAAGTGTCAGGTTTAGGACAGGAAGAGGGCCATGATCTAAGACTTATTTGGTATTATGGTTAGAGCTTTAATTCAAGGTAAGCCCATCTTTAGGATTAGGGCAGGGCTAAAGTTTGCATCAGGGCATAATTATTAGGGTTAGATTTAGAATTTGAGCTTTGGATAGTGCTGGGGTCAGAGATACAGTAGGATTCATTATAGGATTAAGGTTAGAACTTGGGCGAGGGGTAGGACTCGACTTCGAATCAGGGTTAGATTTAGAATTGGGAATTAGTTTAGGGTTAACGATAGGGTTATGGTTAGTGCTCACATTAGGGCTAGATGAGAGTTAAGATTTGGTTGTCATTAATCCTAAACCAAAATTATAATAATCTCAAGAAATAACCCAAGCTCTATCTCAAACCCCAGCCTTAAACTTGACCCTAACCCTCAATCTCCTTCCACACCTACCTCTAAACCTAGAACCAACCTTAGCATTATTCCTAAGCCTAACCCTGACTGTAATGCTAACTCAGTCTCTTGACTTTTACAGCTGTAATCATCAGCCACGCTGTAGGCAGAATCCTAACACTGAAGTTGACCCTTGTCAAAAATTCAATCTGAACTTGCCATAATTCATTTTTTATATAATTTCTTTCTTTACATTTCAAAGTCAGATATACAGAAAGCAGGAGAAACAGAGAGGAAAAGTTTCCATCTCATGATTCACTCCCCAAGCAGCCATAACTGCCATAGCCATAGCAATCTGAAGCCAGGAGCACAGAGCCTCTCACAGGTCTTCCACATGGGTGCAGGAACCCAAAGCTTTGGGCCATACCAGATTGCTTTCCCAGAACACAATCACGGTGCTGATGGGAAGTGGCCCTTCTGCAATTAGAACTGGCACCAAATGTGATCTCGGCACATGGAAGGCAAGAACTTTTACTGCTAGGCTATTGTGCCAGACCCAGCATAATTCTTACGCAGCTACTAACAAGAACCCTAACTCTTGCTATGACCATGATCCTAATCTTACTAAGTATAAATCAAGTCTTAATCGTAACACTAATCCTGGAATAACTCTACTCTTACTCCGAATCTCGCTCCAGCACTAATATTAACATAATTCAAACCCAGGCATTAACCTAACCCTACACCTAGACATAGCCCTTACCCAGACCCCATCTAATAGCCTAGCACTAATACTAATTACACCCTACAGCACACCCTAAGCCAGAAATGATGATTATCCCTAATCCTTGCCATCATTCTAACCCTAATTCCGACACTAGCTCTAGCTCTAGGCCCAATCATACATGTTATTCTAATCCTAAACTAGGCATAATGCATAGCCCTCAGCCTGACTCCAACCCTGACACAGATGTAGACATAACTAAGCCTATTATTAATACTGAACCTTACCCTAGCTGTATTTCTAAACCTAACCCTAATGCTAACCCGAATCTTTACCCTAATGCTAAGCCAAATCAATGCCCTAATTATAACACAAAACCTATATCCAAATGTAGCCAAACCTTAATCATAAACCTAACACTAGATTGTGTCCTAACCTTAACCCTAGCAGAACTTTAGCGCTAGCATTAGCCCTCCCCAGTATTAACTCTAGCTCTAAGCTCTAAGCAGAGTAATCCTACCATGGACTCTAACCTAACCATCAAACTAAACACAAAACAGCATCTTAACCCTAAATGTAGCCAAGCTTTAATCCTCACATTCATTGTAACCCTAACTGTATTCTAAAGCCACATAGTCCTTACACCAATCCTAACAATAACCTTCAATCCAACACTAATGAAAACTAAGTATGAACCAGAAATACAGCAAGACTCTGTACCTGCCACTAATCCAAACATTAATCTATCCCCCCAAAAAAATCCTAATGCGAATCCTGCTTAATGCAACATACAAAACATAGGGTCTGTACCTAATTCTATTTGTAAGTTTACCCAAAACCCTAACCACTGGGCTAACAATAAGTCATATCTCAATCCTAAAAGTTATGTCACTACTAAACCTAACCTTTAGCATTAGTTCTAACCCTAACCCTAATTACATCTAAACTTATTCCTAGATCTATTCCTAATAACTTACATAGGCCTAATATAACCTTGGAAAGAAAATCAGTCCTAACCTTAAATCTAGGCTTTGACATAAACACTCTCATATCTCTAGATAAAATTATAACCCTGATTCTAACCCTACACCTAACCACAACATCGAACCTCACCTGGTCCTTGTACTGACCCCTTTTGCACTATGGGGACCAAGCTGCATGACACTGGACTGCACTAGAGAAAATTCACTGAGAGTCATGACAGGAAATGTCATGTAATGTCTGCCTATGGAAATCAGCTTGACTTGGCTCTTCTACAATCCAAATGCTTTTCCACACACTACATTTAATGGGGAGCTAGGATCCGTTGGGCTCATCGGAGAGGCACAAGCATTCTGACTGACAGAAAAGTGAAATGCTTTCACACTACCAGTGCTGAAAAGGCCCCAGGCTTCACTACATTTTCAGCGGATTTCCAAACTCACACTCAAGGGAAACCCAACCACACACACTCACGCTCTGCTGGCTTCCATGGAGCCTGAAAATCCTCATTTCCAGGGCCTGTGGGGAAGAAAGACCAGAGAAAGCAGATCTTGAGCCACTCACCCATTTTTCTCCACCATGCAGAGGAGGCTGTCCCCATGGCTCTTCTAGAATGCTGAGGCTACAGGATTCTGGGCTGCTATGACCAGGCAGCTGCTGATTGGACAGCTTATAGGGCCACACAGTCCTGTGAGGTCTTAGAGATGCAGCCAATCAGAATGCTCCCTGTCATCAGAACAGCCACAGAAGTTATGTGAGTGAAGCAAGAGTGATGGCCGAGCCTGTGCTGGGCAGCATCAGGCTGGACTGCAACACCCATTGGTTCCAGTGGAAGTCGGGACTGAAAACAGAACCAACCCAAGAACTGCAACAACCAGCTGAGCGGGCTGATGGGCTGTGCCGGGCCCTGCACTTGCTAGTACATTCAAGAAACTGGACTGGGAATACCTCACACAAAATTTCTTTGGACACCTCCCCAATCAAAATGGTGGACTCAGAATCCTAACCAAGAAAAGACAGAAGACAGAACAAGTCAATCACCCACCTCAGCCATGTATTGGCAGTGAAAACCTGGGCACACGCAGACTCGGAGATGGACTGTGTCAATCAGTGTATGCTTCAAAGACCTCATCGTACTTGCAGTTGCAAGATTGGCAGCAATTCATGACTGTTGAACTCTCTAAACCACTTGAGAAAAAACAAACAAACAAAACACCCACTTGAGCAGGACCCTCTGAGCATGCCCCACATCAGGGACCTGGGGTCCGGTGGAGACTGGGTGCGACTTCTCCCTTTATCTCCCTCCCCATTTACCCCCACATACAGTCAAAGAAGAGAATGTGGAAATAATAGCCTTACCCACTGTCCTGTCGCCCTTGAACCTTTTCACTCTAATGAACTATGTCAAGATTGTCAAAAATAGAATTAAACAAAGCCCAAAGGAGTTTTGGTTAGCTTTAGGAGTTTGATTTGTGTTTGAGCTAGGGATGCACTTAGTACTAGTAGTAGAAATCAGGTCATCATTTGGTCTAGGGGTATGATCAGGTAAAGTCTAGGGCTTGGCTTAGAGTTACAGAAAGGGCTGGCCTCAGGGAAGATTTGTTTCAGGAACTCGGCTGGTTCAGGATGAAGGGAATCTTTAGTGTTGTGTTTGGGTCTGGTGTGACACTTGGAGCTATGACTCTGCTTGGCATTATGTTGAGCTTGAACGTTCATATTTAGATGATGAGTTACATTGTTTTAAAAATCTTGGGATTATGATTGGTGTAGGACTATGGTTAGGGTGAGCAGTAGAGATGGACAAGGATTAAGGTTAGTGTTTGGCACAGGGTTAAGTCAAAGCATAGATCTATGATAAGTATTAATGTTGGGGTTAAGATTAGAATTAGGGCTAGTTTTATAGTCAAAGTTAAGACTAGCGTTAGGATTATGGCTAGAGATTTGATTGGCATTAGGGTTAGCATTACAGTTAAGGTTAAGGAAATCTGCAGTGTTAGGAATGGGCTAGTATCAAAGTTTGGGTGAGTGCTACATTGTCACTAGGTTGAAGACTGGTGTTAGCATTCGGCCTAGGGTGAAGGCAAGTGCTAAGGTTGAAGTTAAGGTTAGAACTAGAGGGCTCGGAAGCATGGACTAGTGGCTAAAGTCCTCGCCTTGAATGCACTCGGGATCCCACATGGGTGCCAGTTCCAATCCCGGCAGCTCCACTTCCCATCCAGCTCCCAGCTTGTGGCCTGGGAAAGCAGTCAAGGATGGCCCAAAGCCTTGAGACCCTGCACCCATGTGGGAGACCCGAAAGAGGTTCCTGGCTCCCGGCTTTGGATCAGCACAGCACCGGCCGTTGTGGCTCACTTGGGGAGTGGATCATGGGACGGAAGATGTTCATGTCTGTCTGTCCTCCTCCTCTCTGTATGTCTGACTTTGTAATAAAAAAAAAAGAACTAGAGTTAGGAGTAGAGTGATAATGGATATTAGTTTTAGGGTTAAGGTTAGTGTTAGTATTACGGCTATGACTTGATGTTACTCTTAGGGTAGAGTAGGGTTAGGTTTTCAGTTAGGAGGAAAAGTAGGACTACAGTTACAACTATGGCTATGATTGGTGCTCATGTTATGGTTAACATTAGGGAGACCTCAATGGTTATACAGATAGGATAACATTAGAACTAGGGCAATAGTTAGTAAAAGGATTTAGAGCTATGATTAGTGTTAGGGCTAGGACTGCAGTCGGTTGAAACTCAGTGTGAGGGTTCAGGTTAGAGCTAAGGTTAATGTCAGGGGAAGTGTCAGGTTTAGGACAGGAAGAGGGCCATGATCTAAGACTTATTTGGTATTATGGTTAGAGCTTTAATTCAAGGTAAACCCATCTTTAGGATTAGGGCAGGGCTAAAGTTTGCATCAGGGCATAATTATTAGGGTTAGATTTAGAATTTGAGCTTTGGATAGTGCTGGGGTCAGAGATACAGTAGGATTCATTATAGGATTAAGGTTAGAACTTGGGCGAGGGGTAGGACTCGACTTCGAATCAGGGTTAGATTTAGAATTGGGAATTAGTTTAGGGTTAACGATAGGGTTATGGTTAGTGCTCACATTAGGGCTAGATGAGAGTTAAGATTTGGTTGTCATTAATCCTAAACCAAAATTATAATAATCTCAAGAAATAACCCAAGCTCTATCTCAAACCCCAGCCTTAAACTTGACCCTAACCCTCAATCTCCTTCCACACCTACCTCTAAACCTAGAACCAACCTTAGCATTATTCCTAAGCCTAACCCTGACTGTAATGCTAACTCAGTCTCTTGACTTTTACAGCTGTAATCATCAGCCACGCTGTAGGCAGAATCCTAACACTGAAGTTGACCCTTGTCAAAAATTCAATCTGAACTTGCCCTAATTCATTTTTTATATAATTTCTTTCTTTACATTTCAAAGTCAGATATACAGAAAGCAGGAGAGACAGAGAGGAAAAGTTTCCATCTCATGATTCACTCCCCAAGCAGCCATAACTGCCATAGCCATAGCAATCTGAAGCCAGGAGCACAGAGCCTCTCACAGGTCTTCCACATGGGTGCAGGAACCCAAAGCTTTGGGCCATACCAGATTGCTTTCCCAGAACACAATCACGGTGCTGATGGGAAGTGGCCCTTCTGCAATCAGAACTGGCACCAAATGTGATCTCGGCACATGGAAGGCAAGAACTTTTACTGCTAGGCTATTGTGCCAGACCCAGCATAATTCTTACTCAGCTACTAACAAGAACCCTAACTCTTGCTATGACCATGATCCTAATCTTACTAAGTATAAATCAAGTCTTAATCGTAACACTAATCCTGGAATAACTCTACTCTTACTCCGAATCTCGCTCCAGCACTAATATTAACATAATTCAAACCCAGGCATTAACCTAACCCTACACCTAGACATAGCCCTTACCCAGACCCCATCTAATAGCCTAGCACTAATACTAATTACACCCTACAGCACACCCTAAGCCAGAAATGATGATTATCCCTAATCCTTGCCATCATTCTAACCCTAATTCCGACACTAGCTCTAGCTCTAGGCCCAATCATACATGTTATTCTAATCCTAAACTAGGCATAATGCATAGCCCTCAGCCTGACTCCAACCCTGACACAGATGTAGACATAACTAAGCCTATTATTAATACTGAACCTTACCCTAGCTGTATTTCTAAACCTAACCCTAATGCTAACCCGAATCTTTACCCTAATGCTAAGCCAAATCAATGCCCTAATTATAACACAAAACCTAAATCCAAATGTAGCCAAACCTTAATCATAAACCTAACACTAGATTGTGTCCTAACCTTAACCCTAGCAGAACTTTAGCGCTAGCATTAGCCCTCCCCAGTATTAACTCTAGCTCTAAGCTCTAAGCAGAGTAATCCTACCATGGACTCTAACCTAACCATCAAACTAAACACAAAACAGCATCTTAACCCGAAATGTAGCCAAGCTTTAATCCTCACATTCATTGTAACCCTAACTGTATTCTAAAGCCACATAGTCCTTACACCAATCCTAACAATAACCTTCAATCCAACACTAATGAAAACTAACTATGAACCAGAAATACAGCAAGACTCTGTATCTGCCACTAATCCAAACATTAATCTATCCCCCCAAAAAAATCCTAATGCGAATCCTGCTTAATGCAACATACAAAACATAGGGTCTGTACCTAATTCTATTTGTAAGTTTACCCAAAACCCTAACCACTGGGCTAACAATAAGTCATATCTCAATCCTAAAAGTTATGTCACTACTAAACCTAACCTTTAGCATTAGTTCTAACCCTAACCCTAATTACATCTAAACTTATTCCTAGATCTATTCCTAATAACTTACATAGGCCTAATATAACCTTGGAAAGAAAATCAGTCCTAACCTTAAATCTAGGCTTTGACATAAACACTATCATATCTCTAGATAAAATTATAACCCTGATTCTAACCCTACACCTAACCACAACATCGAACCTCACCTGGTCCTTGTACTGACCCCTTTTGCACTATGGGGACCCAGTTGCATGACACTGGACTGCACTAGAGAAAATTCACTGAGAGTCATGACAGGAAATGTCATGTAATGTCTGCCTATGGAAATCAGCTTGACTTGGCTCTTCTACAATCCAAATGCTTTTCCACATACTACATTTAATGGGGAGCTAGGATCCGTTGGGCTCATCGGAGAGGCACAAGCATTCTGACTGACAGAAAAGTGAAATGCTTTCACACTACCAGTGCTGAAAAGGCCCCAGGCTTCACTACATTTTCAGCGGATTTCCAAACTCACACTCAAGGGAAACCCAACCACACACACTCACGCTCTGCTGGCTTCCATGGAGCCTGAAAATCCTCATTTCCAGGGCCTGTGGGGAAGAAAGACCAGAGAAAGCAGATCTTGAGCCACTCACCCATTTTTCTCCACCATGCAGAGGAGGCTGTCCCCATGGCTCTTCTAGAATGCTGAGGCTACAGGATTCTGGGCTGCTATGACCAGGCAGCTGCTGATTGGACAGCTTATAGGGCCACACAGTCCTGTGAGGTCTTAGAGATGCAGCCAATCAGAATGCTCCCTGTCATCAGAACAGCCACAGAAGTTATGTGAGTGAAGCAAGAGTGATGGCCGAGCCTGTGCTGGGCAGCATCAGGCTGGACTGCAACACCCATTGGTTCCAGTGGAAGTCGGGACTGAAAACAGAACCAACCCAAGAACTGCAACAACCAGCTGAGCGGGCTGATGGGCTGTGCCGGGCCCTGCACTTGCTAGTACATTCAAGAAACTGGACTGGGAATACCTCACACAAAATTTCTTTGGACACCTCCCCAATCAAAATGGTGGACTCAGAATCCTAACCAAGAAAAGACAGAAGACAGAACAAGTCAATCACCCACCTCAGCCATGTATTGGCAGTGAAAACCTGGGCACACGCAGACTCGGAGATGGACTGTGTCAATCAGTGTATGCTTCAAAGACCTCATCGTACTTGCAGTTGCAAGATTGGCAGCAATTCATGACTGTTGAACTCTCTAAACCACTTGAGAAAAAACAAACAAACAAAACACCCACTTGAGCAGGACCCTCTGAGCATGCCCCACATCAGGGACCTGGGGTCCGGTGGAGACTGGGTGCGACTTCTCCCTTTATCTCCCTCCCCATTTACCCCCACATACAGTCAAAGAAGAGAATGTGGAAATAATAGCCTTACCCACTGTCCTGTCGCCCTTGAACCTTTTCACTCTAATGAACTATGTCAAGATTGTCAAAAATAGAATTAAACAAAGCCCAAAGGAGTTTTGGTTAGCTTTAGGAGTTTGATTTGTGTTTGAGCTAGGGATGCACTTAGTACTAGTAGTAGAAATCAGGTCATCATTTGGTCTAGGGGTATGATCAGGTAAAGTCTAGGGCTTGGCTTAGAGTTACAGAAAGGGCTGGCCTCAGGGAAGATTTGTTTCAGGAACTCGGCTGGTTCAGGATGAAGGGAATCTTTAGTGTTGTGTTTGGGTCTGGTGTGACACTTGGAGCTATGACTCTGCTTGGCATTATGTTGAGCTTGAACGTTCATATTTAGATGATGAGTTACATTGTTTTAAAAATCTTGGGATTATGATTGGTGTAGGACTATGGTTAGGGTGAGCAGTAGAGATGGACAAGGATTAAGGTTAGTGTTTGGCACAGGGTTAAGTCAAAGCATAGATTTATGATAAGTATTAATGTTGGGGTTAAGATTAGAATTAGGGCTAGTTTTATAGTCAAAGTTAAGACTAGCGTTAGGATTATGGCTAGAGATTTGATTGGCATTAGGGTTAGCATTACAGTTAAGGTTAAGGAAATCTGCAGTGTTAGGAATGGGATAGTATCAAAGTTTGGGTGAGTGCTACATTGTCACTAGGTTGAAGACTGGTGTTAGCATTCGGCCTAGGGTGAAGGCAAGTGCTAAGGTTGAAGTTAAGGTTAGAACTAGAGGGCTCGGAAGCATGGACTAGTGGCTAAAGTCCTCGCCTTGAATGCACTCGGGATCCCACATGGGTGCCAGTTCCAATCCCGGCAGCTCCACTTCCCATCCAGCTCCCAGCTTGTGGCCTGGGAAAGCAGTCAAGGATGGCCCAAAGCCTTGAGACCCTGCACCCATGTGGGAGACCCGAAAGAGGTTCCTGGCTCCCGGCTTTGGATCAGCACAGCACCGGCCGTTGTGGCTCACTTGGGGAGTGGATCATGGGACGGAAGATGTTCATGTCTGTCTGTCCTCCTCCTCTCTGTATGTCTGACTTTGTAATAAAAAAAAAAGAACTAGAGTTAGGAGTAGAGTGATAATGGATATTAGTTTTAGGGTTAAGGTTAGTGTTAGTATTACGGCTATGACTTGATGTTACTCTTAGGGTAGAGTAGGGTTAGGTTTTCAGTTAGGAGGAAAAGTAGGATTACAGTTACAACTATGGCTATGATTGGTGCTCATGTTATGGTTAACATTAGGGAGACCTCAATGGTTATACAGATAGGATAACATTAGAACTAGGGCAATAGTTAGTAAAAGGATTTAGAGCTATGATTAGTGTTAGGGCTAGGACTGCAGTCGGTTGAAACTCAGTGTGAGGGTTCAGGTTAGAGCTAAGTTTAATGTCAGGGGAAGTGTCAGGTTTAGGACAGGAAGAGGGCCATGATCTAAGACTTATTTGGTATTATGGTTAGAGCTTTAATTCAAGGTAAACCCATCTTTAGGATTAGGGCAGGGCTAAAGTTTGCATCAGGGCATAATTATTAGGGTTAGATTTAGAATTTGAGCTTTGGATAGTGCTGGGGTCAGAGATACAGTAGGATTCATTATAGGATTAAGGTTAGAACTTGGGCGAGGGGTAGGACTCGACTTCGAATCAGGGTTAGATTTAGAATTGGGAATTAGTTTAGGGTTAACGATAGGGTTATGGTTAGTGCTCACATTAGGGCTAGATGAGAGTTAAGATTTGGTTGTCATTAATCCTAAACCAAAATTATAATAATCTCAAGAAATAACCCAAGCTCTATCTCAAACCCCAGCCTTAAACTTGACCCTAACCCTCAATCTCCTTCCACACCTACCTCTAAACCTAGAACCAACCTTAGCATTATTCCTAAGCCTAACCCTGACTGTAATGCTAACTCAGTCTCTTGACTTTTGCAGCTGTAATCATCAGCCACGCTGTAGGCAGAATCCTAACACTGAAGTTGACCCTTGTCAAAAATTCAATCTGAACTTGCCCTAATTCATTTTTTATATAATTTCTTTCTTTACATTTCAAAGTCAGATATACAGAAAGCAGGAGAAACAGAGAGGAAAAGTTTCCATCTCATGATTCACTCCCCAAGCAGCCATAACTGCCATAGCCATAGCAATCTGAAGCCAGGAGCACAGAGCCTCTCACAGGTCTTCCACATGGGTGCAGGAACCCAAAGCTTTGGGCCATACCAGATTGCTTTCCCAGAACACAATCACGGTGCTGATGGGAAGTGGCCCTTCTGCAATCAGAACTGGCACCAAATGTGATCTCGGCACATGGAAGGCAAGAACTTTTACTGCTAGGCTATTGTGCCAGACCCAGCATAATTCTTACTCAGCTACTAACAAGAACCCTAACTCTTGCTATGACCATGATCCTAATCTTACTAAGTATAAATCAAGCCTTAATCGTAACACTAATCCTGGAATAACTCTTTTCTTATTCCGAATCTCGCTCCAGCACTAATATTAACATAATTCAAACCCAGGCATTAACCTAACCCTACACCCAGACATAGCCCTTACCCAGACCCTATCTAACAGCCTAGCACTAATACTAATTACACCCTACAGCACACCCTAAGCCAGAAATGATGATTATCCCTAATCCTTGCCATCATTCTAACCCTAATTCCGACACTAGCTCTAGCTCTAGGCCCAATCATACATGTTATTCTAACCCTAAACTAGGCATAATGCATAGCCCTCACCCTTACTCCAACCCCGACACAGATGTAGACATAACTAAGCCTATCGTTAATACTGAACCTTACCCTAGCTGTATTTCTAAACCTAACCCTAATGCTAACCCGAATCTTTACCCTAATGCTAAGCCAAATCAATGCCCTAATTATAACACAAAACCTAAATCCAAATGTAGCCAAACCTTAATCATAAACCTAACACTAGATTGTGTCCTAACCTTAACCCTAGCAGAACTTTAGCGCTAGCATTAGCCCTCCCCAGTATTAACTCTAGCTCTAAGCTCTAAGCAGAGTAATCCTACCATGGACTCTAACCTAACCATCAAACTAAACACAAAACAGCATCTTAACCCGAAATGTAGCCAAGCTTTAATCCTCACATTCATTGTAACCCTAACTGTATTCTAAAGCCACATAGTCCTTACACCAATCCTAACAATAACCTTCAATCCAACACTAATGAAAACTAACTATGAACCAGAAATACAGCAAGACTCTGTATCTGCCACTAATCCAAACATTAATCTATCCCCCCAAAAAAATCCTAATGCGAATCCTGCTTAATGCAACATACAAAACATAGGGTCTGTACCTAATTCTATTTGTAAGTTTACCCAAAACCCTAACCACTGGGCTAACAATAAGTCATATCTCAATCCTAAAAGTTATGTCACTACTAAACCTAACCTTTAGCATTAGTTCTAACCCTAACCCTAATTACATCTAAACTTATTCCTAGATCTATTCCTAATAACTTACATAGGCCTAATATAACCTTGGAAAGAAAATCAGTCCTAACCTTAAATCTAGGCTTTGACATAAACACTATCATATCTCTAGATAAAATTATAACCCTGATTCTAACCCTACACCTAACCACAACATCGAACCTCACCTGGTCCTTGTACTGACCCCTTTTGCACTATGGGGACCCAGTTGCATGACACTGGACTGCACTAGAGAAAATTCACTGAGAGTCATGACAGGAAATGTCATGTAATGTCTGCCTATGGAAATCAGCTTGACTTGGCTCTTCTACAATCCAAATGCTTTTCCACACACTACATTTAATGGGGAGCTAGGATCCGTTGGGCTCATCGGAGAGGCACAAGCATTCTGACTGACAGAAAAGTGAAATGCTTTCACACTACCAGTGCTGAAAAGGCCCCAGGCTTCACTACATTTTCAGCGGATTTCCAAACTCACACTCAAGGGAAACCCAACCACACACACTCACGCTCTGCTGGCTTCCATGGAGCCTGAAAATCCTCATTTCCAGGGCCTGTGGGGAAGAAAGACCAGAGAAAGCAGATCTTGAGCCACTCACCCATTTTTCTCCACCATGCAGAGGAGGCTGTCCCCATGGCTCTTCTAGAATGCTGAGGCTACAGGATTCTGGGCTGCTATGACCAGGCAGCTGCTGATTGGACAGCTTATAGGGCCACACAGTCCTGTGAGGTCTTAGAGATGCAGCCAATCAGAATGCTCCCTGTCATCAGAACAGCCACAGAAGTTATGTGAGTGAAGCAAGAGTGATGGCCGAGCCTGTGCTGGGCAGCATCAGGCTGGACTGCAACACCCATTGGTTCCAGTGGAAGTCGGGACTGAAAACAGAACCAACCCAAGAACTGCAACAACCAGCTGAGCGGGCTGATGGGCTGTGCCGGGCCCTGCACTTGCTAGTACATTCAAGAAACTGGACTGGGAATACCTCACACAAAATTTCTTTGGACACCTCCCCAATCAAAATGGTGGACTCAGAATCCTAACCAAGAAAAGACAGAAGACAGAACAAGTCAATCACCCACCTCAGCCATGTATTGGCAGTGAAAACCTGGGCACACGCAGACTCGGAGATGGACTGTGTCAATCAGTGTATGCTTCAAAGACCTCATCGTACTTGCAGTTGCAAGATTGGCAGCAATTCATGACTGTTGAACTCTCTAAACCACTTGAGAAAAAACAAACAAACAAAACACCCACTTGAGCAGGACCCTCTGAGCATGCCCCACATCAGGGACCTGGGGTCCGGTGGAGACTGGGTGCGACTTCTCCCTTTATCTCCCTCCCCATTTACCCCCACATACAGTCAAAGAAGAGAATGTGGAAATAATAGCCTTACCCACTGTCCTGTCGCCCTTGAACCTTTTCACTCTAATGAACTATGTCAAGATTGTCAAAAATAGAATTAAACAAAGCCCAAAGGAGTTTTGGTTAGCTTTAGGAGTTTGATTTGTGTTTGAGCTAGGGATGCACTTAGTACTAGTAGTAGAAATCAGGTCATCATTTGGTCTAGGGGTATGATCAGGTAAAGTCTAGGGCTTGGCTTAGAGTTACAGAAAGGGCTGGCCTCAGGGAAGATTTGTTTCAGGAACTCGGCTGGTTCAGGATGAAGGGAATCTTTAGTGTTGTGTTTGGGTCTGGTGTGACACTTGGAGCTATGACTCTGCTTGGCATTATGTTGAGCTTGAACGTTCATATTTAGATGATGAGTTACATTGTTTTAAAAATCTTGGGATTATGATTGGTGTAGGACTATGGTTAGGGTGAGCAGTAGAGATGGACAAGGATTAAGGTTAGTGTTTGGCACAGGGTTAAGTCAAAGCATAGATCTATGATAAGTATTAATGTTGGGGTTAAGATTAGAATTAGGGCTAGTTTTATAGTCAAAGTTAAGACTAGCGTTAGGATTATGGCTAGAGATTTGATTGGCATTAGGGTTAGCATTACAGTTAAGGTTAAGGAAATCTGCAGTGTTAGGAATGGGCTAGTATCAAAGTTTGGGTGAGTGCTACATTGTCACTAGGTTGAAGACTGGTGTTAGCATTCGGCCTAGGGTGAAGGCAAGTGCTAAGGTTGAAGTTAAGGTTAGAACTAGAGGGCTCGGAAGCATGGACTAGTGGCTAAAGTCCTCGCCTTGAATGCACTCGGGATCCCACATGGGTGCCAGTTCCAATCCCGGCAGCTCCACTTCCCATCCAGCTCCCAGCTTGTGGCCTGGGAAAGCAGTCAAGGATGGCCCAAAGCCTTGAGACCCTGCACCCATGTGGGAGACCCGAAAGAGGTTCCTGGCTCCCGGCTTTGGATCAGCACAGCACCGGCCGTTGTGGCTCACTTGGGGAGTGGATCATGGGACGGAAGATGTTCATGTCTGTCTGTCCTCCTCCTCTCTGTATGTCTGACTTTGTAATAAAAAAAAAAGAACTAGAGTTAGGAGTAGAGTGATAATGGATATTAGTTTTAGGGCTAAGGTTAGTGTTAGTATTACGGCTATGACTTGATGTTACTCTTAGGGTAGAGTAGGGTTAGGTTTTCAGTTAGGAGGAAAAGTAGGACTACAGTTACAACTATGGCTATGATTGGTGCTCATGTTATGGTTAACATTAGGGAGACCTCAATGGTTATACAGATAGGATAACATTAGAACTAGGGCAATAGTTAGTAAAAGGATTTAGAGCTATGATTAGTGTTAGGGCTAGGACTGCAGTCGGTTGAAACTCAGTGTGAGGGTTCAGGTTAGAGCTAAGTTTAATGTCAGGGGAAGTGTCAGGTTTAGGACAGGAAGAGGGCCATGATCTAAGACTTATTTGGTATTATGGTTAGAGCTTTAATTCAAGGTAAACCCATCTTTAGGATTAGGGCAGGGCTAAAGTTTGCATCAGGGCATAATTATTAGGGTTAGATTTAGAATTTGAGCTTTGGATAGTGCTGGGGTCAGAGATACAGTAGGATTCATTATAGGATTAAGGTTAGAACTTGGGCGAGGGGTAGGACTCGACTTCGAATCAGGGTTAGATTTAGAATTGGGAATTAGTTTAGGGTTAACGATAGGGTTATGGTCAGTGCTCACATTAGGGCTAGATGAGAGTTAAGATTTGGTTGTCATTAATCCTAAACCAAAATTATAATAATCTCAAGAAATAACCCAAGCTCTATCTCAAACCCCAGCCTTAAACTTGACCCTAACCCTCAATCTCCTTCCACACCTACCTCTAAACCTAGAACCAACCTTAGCATTATTCCTAAGCCTAACCCTGACTGTAATGCTAACTCAGTCTCTTGACTTTTACAGCTGTAATCATCAGCCACGCTGTAGGCAGAATCCTAACACTAAAGTTGACCCTTGCCAAAAATTCAATCTGAACTTGCCCTAATTCATTTTTTATATAATTTCTTTCTTTACATTTCAAAGTCAGATATACAGAAAGCAGGAGAGACAGAGAGGAAAAGTTTCCATCTCATGATTCACTCCCCAAGCAGCCATAACTGCCATAGCCATAGCAATCTGAAGCCAGGAGCACAGAGCCTCTCACAGGTCTTCCACATGGGTGCAGGAACCCAAAGCTTTGGGCCATACCAGATTGCTTTCCCAGAACACAATCACGGTGCTGATGGGAAGTGGCCCTTCTGCAATCAGAACTGGCACCAAATGTGATCTCGGCACATGGAAGGCAAGAACTTTTACTGCTAGGCTATTGTGCCAGACCCAGCATAATTCTTACTCAGCTACTAACAAGAACCCTAACTCTTGCTATGACCATGATCCTAATCTTACTAAGTATAAATCAAGTCTTAATCGTAACACTAATCCTGGAATAACTCTACTCTTACTCCGAATCTCGCTCCAGCACTAATATTAACATAATTCAAACCCAGGCATTAACCTAACCCTACACCTAGACATAGCCCTTACCAAGACCCCATCTAATAGCCTAGCACTAATACTAATTACACCCTACAGCACACCCTAAGCCAGAAATGATGATTATCCCTAATCCTTGCCATCATTCTAACCCTAATTCCGACACTAGCTCTAGCTCTAGGCCCAATCATACATGTTATTCTAATCCTAAACTAGGCATAATGCATAGCCCTCACCCTTACTCCAACCCTGACACAGATGTAGACATAACTAAGCCTATTATTAATACTGAACCTTACCCTAGCTGTATTTCTAAACCTAACCCTAATGCTAACCCGAATCTTTACCCTAATGCTAAGCCAAATCAATGCCCTAATTATAACACAAAACCTAAATCCAAATGTAGCCAAACCTTAATCATAAACCTAACACTAGATTGTGTCCTAACCTTAACCCTAGCAGAACTTTAGCGCTAGCATTAGCCCTCCCCAGTATTAACTCTAGCTCTAAGCTCTAAGCAGAGTAATCCTACCATGGACTCTAACCTAACCATCAAACTAAACACAAAACAGCATCTTAACCCTAAATGTAGCCAAGCTTTAATCCTCACATTCATTGTAACCCTAACTGTATTCTAAAGCCACATAGTCCTTACACCAATCCTAACAATAACCTTCAATCCAACACTAATGAAAACTAACTATGAACCAGAAATACAGCAAGACTCTGTATCTGCCACTAATCCAAACATTAATCTATCCCCCCAAAAAAATCCTAATGCGAATCCTGCTTAATGCAACATACAAAACATAGGGTCTGTACCTAATTCTATTTGTAAGTTTACCCAAAACCCTAACCACTGGGCTAACAATAAGTCATATCTCAATCCTAAAAGTTATGTCACTACTAAACCTAACCTTTAGCATTAGTTCTAACCCTAACCCTAATTACATCTAAACTTATTCCTAGATCTATTCCTAATAACTTACATAGGCCTAATATAACCTTGGAAAGAAAATCAGTCCTAACCTTAAATCTAGGCTTTGACATAAACACTATCATATCTCTAGATAAAATTATAACCCTGATTCTAACCCTACACCTAACCACAACATCGAACCTCACCTGGTCCTTGTACTGACCCCTTTTGCACTATGGGGACCCAGTTGCATGACACTGGACTGCACTAGAGAAAATTCACTGAGAGTCATGACAGGAAATGTCATGTAATGTCTGCCTATGGAAATCAGCTTGACTTGGCTCTTCTACAATCCAAATGCTTTTCCACACACTACATTTAATGGGGAGCTAGGATCCGTTGGGCTCATCGGAGAGGCACAAGCATTCTGACTGACAGAAAAGTGAAATGCTTTCACACTACCAGTGCTGAAAAGGCCCCAGGCTTCACTACATTTTCAGCGGATTTCCAAACTCACACTCAAGGGAAACCCAACCACACACACTCACGCTCTGCTGGCTTCCATGGAGCCTGAAAATCCTCATTTCCAGGGCCTGTGGGGAAGAAAGACCAGAGAAAGCAGATCTTGAGCCACTCACCCATTTTTCTCCACCATGCAGAGGAGGCTGTCCCCATGGCTCTTCTAGAATGCTGAGGCTACAGGATTCTGGGCTGCTATGACCAGGCAGCTGCCGATTGGACAGCTTATAGGGCCACACAGTCCTGTGAGGTCTTAGAGATGCAGCCAATCAGAATGCTCCCTGTCATCAGAACAGCCACAGAAGTTATGTGAGTGAAGCAAGAGTGATGGCCGAGCCTGTGCTGGGCAGCATCAGGCTGGACTGCAACACCCATTGGTTCCAGTGGAAGTCGGGACTGAAAACAGAACCAACCCAAGAACTGCAACAACCAGCTGAGCGGGCTGATGGGCTGTGCCGGGCCCTGCACTTGCTAGTACATTCAAGAAACTGGACTGGGAATACCTCACACAAAATTTCTTTGGACACCTCCCCAATCAAAATGGTGGACTCAGAATCCTAACCAAGAAAAGACAGAAGACAGAACAAGTCAATCACCCACCTCAGCCATGTATTGGCAGTGAAAACCTGGGCACACGCAGACTCGGAGATGGACTGTGTCAATCAGTGTATGCTTCAAAGACCTCATCGTACTTGCAGTTGCAAGATTGGCAGCAATTCATGACTGTTGAACTCTCTAAACCACTTGAGAAAAAACAAACAAACAAAACACCCACTTGAGCAGGACCCTCTGAGCATGCCCCACATCAGGGACCTGGGGTCCGGTGGAGACTGGGTGCGACTTCTCCCTTTATCTCCCTCCCCATTTACCCCCACATACAGTCAAAGAAGAGAATGTGGAAATAATAGCCTTACCCACTGTCCTGTCGCCCTTGAACCTTTTCACTCTAATGAACTATGTCAAGATTGTCAAAAATAGAATTAAACAAAGCCCAAAGGAGTTTTGGTTAGCTTTAGGAGTTTGATTTGTGTTTGAGCTAGGGATGCACTTAGTACTAGTAGTAGAAATCAGGTCATCATTTGGTCTAGGGGTATGATCAGGTAAAGTCTAGGGCTTGGCTTAGAGTTACAGAAAGGGCTGGCCTCAGGGAAGATTTGTTTCAGGAACTCGGCTGGTTCAGGATGAAGGGAATCTTTAGTGTTGTGTTTGGGTCTGGTGTGACACTTGGAGCTATGACTCTGCTTGGCATTATGTTGAGCTTGAACGTTCATATTTAGATGATGAGTTACATTGTTTTAAAAATCTTGGGATTATGATTGGTGTAGGACTATGGTTAGGGTGAGCAGTAGAGATGGACAAGGATTAAGGTTAGTGTTTGGCACAGGGTTAAGTCAAAGCATAGATCTATGATAAGTATTAATGTTGGGGTTAAGATTAGAATTAGGGCTAGTTTTATAGTCAAAGTTAAGACTAGCGTTAGGATTATGGCTAGAGATTTGATTGGCATTAGGGTTAGCATTACAGTTAAGGTTAAGGAAATCTGCAGTGTTAGGAATGGGCTAGTATCAAAGTTTGGGTGAGTGCTACATTGTCACTAGGTTGAAGACTGGTGTTAGCATTCGGCCTAGGGTGAAGGCAAGTGCTAAGGTTGAAGTTAAGGTTAGAACTAGAGGGCTCGGAAGCATGGACTAGTGGCTAAAGTCCTCGCCTTGAATGCACTCGGGATCCCACATGGGTGCCAGTTCCAATCCCGGCAGCTCCACTTCCCATCCAGCTCCCAGCTTGTGGCCTGGGAAAGCAGTCAAGGATGGCCCAAAGCCTTGAGACCCTGCACCCATGTGGGAGACCCGAAAGAGGTTCCTGGCTCCCGGCTTTGGATCAGCACAGCACCGGCCGTTGTGGCTCACTTGGGGAGTGGATCATGGGACGGAAGATGTTCATGTCTGTCTGTCCTCCTCCTCTCTGTATGTCTGACTTTGTAATAAAAAAAAAAAAAGAACTAGAGTTAGGAGTAGAGTGATAATGGATATTAGTTTTAGGGCTAAGGTTAGTGTTAGTATTACGGCTATGACTTGATGTTACTCTTAGGGTAGAGTAGGGTTAGGTTTTCAGTTAGGAGGAAAAGTAGGACTACAGTTACAACTATGGCTATGATTGGTGCTCATGTTATGGTTAACATTAGGGAGACCTCAATGGTTATACAGATAGGATAACATTAGAACTAGGGCAATAGTTAGTAAAAGGATTTAGAGCTATGATTAGTGTTAGGGCTAGGACTGCAGTTGGTTGAAACTCAGTGTGAGGGTTCAGGTTAGAGCTAAGTTTAATGTCAGGGGAAGTGTCAGGTTTAGGACAGGAAGAGGGCCATGATCTAAGACTTATTTGGTATTATGGTTAGAGCTTTAATTCAAGGTAAACCCATCTTTAGGATTAGGGCAGGGCTAAAGTTTGCATCAGGGCATAATTATTAGGGTTAGATTTAGAATTTGAGCTTTGGATAGTGCTGGGGTCAGAGATACAGTAGGATTCATTATAGGATTAAGGTTAGAACTTGGGCGAGGGGTAGGACTCGACTTCGAATCAGGGTTAGATTTAGAATTGGGAATTAGTTTAGGGTTAACGATAGGGTTATGGTCAGTGCTCACATTAGGGCTAGATGAGAGTTAAGATTTGGTTGTCATTAATCCTAAACCAAAATTATAATAATCTCAAGAAATAACCCAAGCTCTATCTCAAACCCCAGCCTTAAACTTGACCCTAACCCTCAATCTCCTTCCACACCTACCTCTAAACCTAGAACCAACCTTAGCATTATTCCTAAGCCTAACCCTGACTGTAATGCTAACTCAGTCTCTTGACTTTTACAGCTGTAATCATCAGCCACGCTGTAGGCAGAATCCTAACACTAAAGTTGACCCTTGCCAAAAATTCAATCTGAACTTGCCCTAATTCATTTTTTATATAATTTCTTTCTTTACATTTCAAAGTCAGATATACAGAAAGCAGGAGAGACAGAGAGGAAAAGTTTCCATCTCATGATTCACTCCCCAAGCAGCCATAACTGCCATAGCCATAGCAATCTGAAGCCAGGAGCACAGAGCCTCTCACAGGTCTTCCACATGGGTGCAGGAACCCAAAGCTTTGGGCCATACCAGATTGCTTTCTCAGAACACAATCACGGTGCTGATGGGAAGTGGCCCTTCTGCAATCAGAACTGGCACCAAATGTGATCTCGGCACATGGAAGGCAAGAACTTTTACTGCTAGGCTATTGTGCCAGACCCAGCATAATTCTTACTCAGCTACTAACAAGAACCCTAACTCTTGCTATGACCATGATCCTAATCTTACTAAGTATAAATCAAGTCTTAATCGTAACACTAATCCTGGAATAACTCTACTCTTACTCCGAATCTCGCTCCAGCACTAATATTAACATAATTCAAACCCAGGCATTAACCTAACCCTACACCTAGACATAGCCCTTACCAAGACCCCATCTAATAGCCTAGCACTAATACTAATTACACCCTACAGCACACCCTAAGCCAGAAATGATGATTATCCCTAATCCTTGCCATCATTCTAACCCTAATTCCGACACTAGCTCTAGCTCTAGGCCCAATCATACATGTTATTCTAATCCTAAACTAGGCATAATGCATAGCCCTCACCCTTACTCCAACCCTGACACAGATGTAGACATAACTAAGCCTATTATTAATACTGAACCTTACCCTAGCTGTATTTCTAAACCTAACCCTAATGCTAACCCGAATCTTTACCCTAATGCTAAGCCAAATCAATGCCCTAATTATAACACAAAACCTAAATCCAAATGTAGCCAAACCTTAATCATAAACCTAACACTAGATTGTGTCCTAACCTTAACCCTAGCAGAACTTTAGCGCTAGCATTAGCCCTCCCCAGTATTAACTCTAGCTCTAAGCTCTAAGCAGAGTAATCCTACCATGGACTCTAACCTAACCATCAAACTAAACACAAAACAGCATCTTAACCCGAAATGTAGCCAAGCTTTAATCCTCACATTCATTGTAACCCTAACTGTATTCTAAAGCCACATAGTCCTTACACCAATCCTAACAATAACCTTCAATCCAACACTAATGAAAACTAACTATGAACCAGAAATACAGCAAGACTCTGTATCTGCCACTAATCCAAACATTAATCTATCCCCCCAAAAAAATCCTAATGCGAATCCTGCTTAATGCAACATACAAAACATAGGGTCTGTACCTAATTCTATTTGTAAGTTTACCCAAAACCCTAACCACTGGGCTAACAATAAGTCATATCTCAATCCTAAAAGTTATGTCACTACTAAACCTAACCTTTAGCATTAGTTCTAACCCTAACCCTAATTACATCTAAACTTATTCCTAGATCTAT
The DNA here is from genome assembly GCF_030435755.1 of Ochotona princeps. Classification (NCBI taxonomy): domain Eukaryota; kingdom Metazoa; phylum Chordata; class Mammalia; order Lagomorpha; family Ochotonidae; genus Ochotona; species Ochotona princeps. The sequence goes on from NC_080833.1 coordinate 127,584,728, forward strand.
TCCTAATAACTTACATAGGCCTAATATAACCTTGGAAAGAAAATCAGTCCTAACCTTAAATCTAGGCTTTGACATAAACACTATCATATCTCTAGATAAAATTATAACCCTGATTCTAACCCTACACCTAACCACAACATCGAACCTCACCTGGTCCTTGTACTGACCCCTTTTGCACTATGGGGACCCAGTTGCATGACACTGGACTGCACTAGAGAAAATTCACTGAGAGTCATGACAGGAAATGTCATGTAATGTCTGCCTATGGAAATCAGCTTGACTTGGCTCTTCTACAATCCAAATGCTTTTCCACACACTACATTTAATGGGGAGCTAGGATCCGTTGGGCTCATCGGAGAGGCACAAGCATTCTGACTGACAGAAAAGTGAAATGCTTTCACACTACCAGTGCTGAAAAGGCCCCAGGCTTCACTACATTTTCAGCGGATTTCCAAACTCACACTCAAGGGAAACCCAACCACACACACTCACGCTCTGCTGGCTTCCATGGAGCCTGAAAATCCTCATTTCCAGGGCCTGTGGGGAAGAAAGACCAGAGAAAGCAGATCTTGAGCCACTCACCCATTTTTCTCCACCATGCAGAGGAGGCTGTCCCCATGGCTCTTCTAGAATGCTGAGGCTACAGGATTCTGGGCTGCTATGACCAGGCAGCTGCCGATTGGACAGCTTATAGGGCCACACAGTCCTGTGAGGTCTTAGAGATGCAGCCAATCAGAATGCTCCCTGTCATCAGAACAGCCACAGAAGTTATGTGAGTGAAGCAAGAGTGATGGCCGAGCCTGTGCTGGGCAGCATCAGGCTGGACTGCAACACCCATTGGTTCCAGTGGAAGTCGGGACTGAAAACAGAACCAACCCAAGAACTGCAACAACCAGCTGAGCGGGCTGATGGGCTGTGCCGGGCCCTGCACTTGCTAGTACATTCAAGAAACTGGACTGGGAATACCTCACACAAAATTTCTTTGGACACCTCCCCAATCAAAATGGTGGACTCAGAATCCTAACCAAGAAAAGACAGAAGACAGAACAAGTCAATCACCCACCTCAGCCATGTATTGGCAGTGAAAACCTGGGCACACGCAGACTCGGAGATGGACTGTGTCAATCAGTGTATGCTTCAAAGACCTCATCGTACTTGCAGTTGCAAGATTGGCAGCAATTCATGACTGTTGAACTCTCTAAACCACTTGAGAAAAAACAAACAAACAAAACACCCACTTGAGCAGGACCCTCTGAGCATGCCCCACATCAGGGACCTGGGGTCCGGTGGAGACTGGGTGCGACTTCTCCCTTTATCTCCCTCCCCATTTACCCCCACATACAGTCAAAGAAGAGAATGTGGAAATAATAGCCTTACCCACTGTCCTGTCGCCCTTGAACCTTTTCACTCTAATGAACTATGTCAAGATTGTCAAAAATAGAATTAAACAAAGCCCAAAGGAGTTTTGGTTAGCTTTAGGAGTTTGATTTGTGTTTGAGCTAGGGATGCACTTAGTACTAGTAGTAGAAATCAGGTCATCATTTGGTCTAGGGGTATGATCAGGTAAAGTCTAGGGCTTGGCTTAGAGTTACAGAAAGGGCTGGCCTCAGGGAAGATTTGTTTCAGGAACCCGGCTGGTTCAGGATGAAGGGAATCTTTAGTGTTGTGTTTGGGTCTGGTGTGACACTTGGAGCTATGACTCTGCTTGGCATTATGTTGAGCTTGAACATTCATATTTAGATGATGAGTTACATTGTTTTAAAAATCTTGGGATTATGATTGGTGTAGGACTATGCTTAGTGTGAGCAGTAGAGATGGACAAGGATTAAGGTTAGTGTTTGGCACAGGGTTAAGTCAAAGCATAGATCTATGATAAGTATTAATGTTGGGGTTAAGATTAGAATTAGGGCTAGTTTTATAGTCAAAGTTAAGACTAGCGTTAGGATTATGGCTAGAGATTTGATTGGCATTAGGGTTAGCATTACAGTTAAGGTTAAGGAAATCTGCAGTGTTAGGAATGGGCTAGTATCAAAGTTTGGGTGAGTGCTACATTGTCACTAGGTTGAAGACTGGTGTTAGCATTCGGCCTAGGGTGAAGGCAAGTGCTAAGGTTGAAGTTAAGGTTAGAACTAGAGGGCTCGGAAGCATGGACTAGTGGCTAAAGTCCTCGCCTTGAATGCACTCGGGATCCCACATGGGTGCCAGTTCCAATCCCGGCAGCTCCACTTCCCATCCAGCTCCCAGCTTGTGGCCTGGGAAAGCAGTCAAGGATGGCCCAAAGCCTTGAGACCCTGCACCCATGTGGGAGACCCGAAAGAGGTTCCTGGCTCCCGGCTTTGGATCAGCACAGCACCGGCCGTTGTGGCTCACTTGGGGAGTGGATCATGGGACGGAAGATGTTCATGTCTGTCTGTCCTCCTCCTCTCTGTATGTCTGACTTTGTAATAAAAAAAAAAGAACTAGAGTTAGGAGTAGAGTGATAATGGATATTAGTTTTAGGGTTAAGGTTAGTGTTAGTATTACGGCTATGACTTGATGTTACTCTTAGGGTAGAGTAGGGTTAGGTTTTCAGTTAGGAGGAAAAGTAGGACTACAGTTACAACTATGGCTATGATTGGTGCTCATGTTATGGTTAACATTAGGGAGACCTCAATGGTTATACAGATAGGATAACATTAGAACTAGGGCAATAGTTAGTAAAAGGATTTAGAGCTATGATTAGTGTTAGGGCTAGGACTGCAGTCGGTTGAAACTCAGTGTGAGGGTTCAGGTTAGAGCTAAGTTTAATGTCAGGGGAAGTGTCAGGTTTAGGACAGGAAGAGGGCCATGATCTAAGACTTATTTGGTATTATGGTTAGAGCTTTAATTCAAGGTAAACCCATCTTTAGGATTAGGGCAGGGCTAACGTTTGCATCAGGGCATAATTATTAGGGTTAGATTTAGAATTTGAGCTTTGGATAGTGCTGGGGTCAGAGATACAGTAGGATTCATTATAGGATTAAGGTTAGAACTTGGGCGAGGGGTAGGACTCGACTTCGAATCAGGGTTAGATTTAGAATTGGGAATTAGTTTAGGGTTAACGATAGGGTTATGGTTAGTGCTCACATTAGGGCTAGATGAGAGTTAAGATTTGGTTGTCATTAATCCTAAACCAAAATTATAATAATCTCAAGAAATAACCCAAGCTCTATCTCAAACCCCAGCCTTAAACTTGACCCTAACCCTCAATCTCCTTCCACACCTACCTCTAAACCTAGAACCAACCTTAGCATTATTCCTAAGCCTAACCCTGACTGTAATGCTAACTCAGTCTCTTGACTTTTACAGCTGTAATCATCAGCCACGCTGTAGGCAGAATCCTAACACTGAAGTTGACCCTTGTCAAAAATTCAATCTGAACTTGCCCTAATTCATTTTTTATATAATTTCTTTCTTTACATTTCAAAGTCAGATATACAGAAAGCAGGAGAGACAGAGAGGAAAAGTTTCCATCAGATGATTCACTCCCCAAGCAGCCATAACTGCCACAGCCATAGCAATCTGAAGCCAGGAGCACAGAGCCTCTCACAGGTCTTCCACATGGGTGCAGGAACCCAAAGCTTTGGGCCATACCAGATTGCTTTCCCAGAACACAATCACGGTGCTGATGGGAAGCGGCCCTTCTGCAATTAGAACTGGCACCAAATGTGATCTCGGCACATGGAAGGCAAGAACTTTTACTGCTAGGCTACTGTGCCAGACCCAGCATAATTCTTACTCAGCTACTAACAAGAACCCTAACTCTTGCTATGACCATGATCCTAATCTTACTAAGTATAAATCAAGTCTTAATCGTAACACTAATCCTGGAATAACTCTACTCTTACTCCGAATCTCGCTCCAGCACTAATATTAACATAATTCAAACCCAGGCATTAACCTAACCCTACACCTAGACATAGCCCTTACCAAGACCCCATCTAATAGCCTAGCACTAATACTAATTACACCCTACAGCACACCCTAAGCCAGAAATGATGATTATCCCTAATCCTTGCCATCATTCTAACCCTAATTCCGACACTAGCTCTAGCTCTAGGCCCAATCATACATGTTATTCTAATCCTAAACTAGGCATAATGCATAGCCCTCACCCTGACTCCAACCCTGACACAGATGTAGACATAACTAAGCCCATTATTAATACTGAACCTTACCCTAGCTGTATTTCTAAACCTAACCCTAATGCTAACCCGAATCTTTACCCTAATGCTAAGCCAAATCAATGCCCTAATTATAACACAAAACCTAAATCCAAATGTAGCCAAACCTTAATCATAAACCTAACACTAGATTGTGTTCTAACCTTAACCCTAGCAGAACTTTAGCGCTAGCATTAGCCCTCCCCAGTATTAACTCTAGCTCTAAGCTCTAAGCAGAGTAATCCTACCATGGACTCTAACCTAACCATCAAACTAAACACAAAACAGCATCTTAACCCTAAATGTAGCCAAGCTTTAATCCTCACATTCATTGTAACCCTAACTGTATTCTAAAGCCACATAGTCCTTACACCAATCCTAACAATAACCTTCAATCCAACACTAATGAAAACTAACTATGAACCAGAAATACAGCAAGACTCTGTATCTGCCACTAATCCAAACATTAATCTATCCCCCCAAAAAAATCCTAATGCGAATCCTGCTTAATGCAACATACAAAACATAGGGTCTGTACCTAATTCTATTTGTAAGTTTACCCAAAACCCTAACCACTGGGCTAACAATAAGTCATATCTCAATCCTAAAAGTTATGTCACTACTAAACCTAACCTTTAGCATTAGTTCTAACCCTAACCCTAATTACATCTAAACTTATTCCTAGATCTATTCCTAATAACTTACATAGGCCTAATATAACCTTGGAAAGAAAATCAGTCCTAACCTTAAATCTAGGCTTTGACATAAACACTATCATATCTCTAGATAAAATTATAACCCTGATTCTAACTCTACACCTAACCACAACATCGAACCTCACCTGGTCCTTGTACTGACCCCTTTTGCACTATGGGGACCCAGTTGCATGACACTGGACTGCACTAGAGAAAATTCACTGAGAGTCATGACAGGAAATGTCATGTAATGTCTGCCTATGGAAATCAGCTTGACTTGGCTCTTCTACAATCCAAATGCTTTTCCACACACTACATTTAATGGGGAGCTAGGATCCGTTGGGCTCATCGGAGAGGCACAAGCATTCTGACTGACAGAAAAGTGAAATGCTTTCACACTACCAGTGCTGAAAAGGCCCCAGGCTTCACTACATTTTCAGCGGATTTCCAAACTCACACTCAGGGGAAACCCAACCACACACACTCACGCTCTGCTGGCTTCCATGGAGCCTGAAAATCCTCATTTCCGGGGCCTGTGGGGAAGAAAGACCAGAGAAAGCAGATCTTGAGCCACTCACCCATTTTTCTCCACCATGCAGAGGAGGCTGTCCCCATGGCTCTTCTAGAATGCTGAGGCTACAGGATTCTGGGCTGCTATGACCAGGCAGCTGCTGATTGGACAGCTTATAGGGCCACACAGTCCTGTGAGGTCTTAGAGATGCAGCCAATCAGAATGCTCCCTGTCATCAGAACAGCCACAGAAGTTATGTGAGTGAAGCAAGAGTGATGGCCGAGCCTGTGCTGGGCAGCATCAGGCTGGACTGCAACACCCATTGGTTCCAGTGGAAGTCGGGACTGAAAACAGAACCAACCCAGGAACTGCAACAACCAGCTGAGCGGGCTGATGGGCTGTGCCGGGCCCTGCACTTGCTAGTACATTCAAGAAACTGGACTGGGAATACCTCACACAAAATTTCTTTGGACACCTCCCCAATCAAAATGGTGGACTCAGAATCCTAACCAAGAAAAGACAGAAGACAGAACAAGTCAATCACCCACCTCAGCCATGTATTGGCAGTGAAAACCTGGGCACACGCAGACTCGAAGATGGACTGTGTCAATCAGTGTATGCTTCAAAGACCTCATCGTACTTGCAGTTGCAAGATTGGCAGCAATTCATGACTGTTGAACTCTCTAAACCACTTGAGAAAAAACAAACAAACAAAACACCCACTTGAGCAGGACCCTCTGAGCATGCCCCACATCAGGGACCTGGGGTCCGGTGGAGACTGGGTGCGACTTCTCCCTTTATCTCCCTCCCCATTTACCCCCACATACAGTCAAAGAAGAGAATGTGGAAATAATAGCCTTACCCACTGTCCTGTCGCCCTTGAACCTTTTCACTCTAATGAACTATGTCAAGATTGTCAAAAATAGAATTAAACAAAGCCCAAAGGAGTTTTGGTTAGCTTTAGGAGTTTGATTTGTGTTTGAGCTAGGGATGCACTTAGTACTAGTAGTAGAAATCAGGTCATCATTTGGTCTAGGGGTATGATCAGGTAAAGTCTAGGGCTTGGCTTAGAGTTACAGAAAGGGCTGGCCTCAGGGAAGATTTGTTTCAGGAACTCGGCTGGTTCAGGATGAAGGGAATCTTTAGTGTTGTGTTTGGGTCTGGTGTGACACTTGGAGCTATGACTCTGCTTGGCATTATGTTGAGCTTGAACGTTCATATTTAGATGATGAGTTACATTGTTTCAAAAATCTTGGGATTATGATTGGTGTAGGACTATGGTTAGGGTGAGCAGTAGAGATGGACACGGATTAAGGTTAGTGTTTGGCACAGGGTTAAGTCAAAGCATAGATCTATGATAAGTATTAATGTTGGGGTTAAGATTAGAATTAGGGCTAGTTTTATAGTCAAAGTTAAGACTAGCGTTAGGATTATGGCTAGAGATTTGATTGGCATTAGGGTTAGCATTACAGTTAAGGTTAAGGAAATCTGCAGTGTTAGGAATGGGCTAGTATCAAAGTTTGGGTGAGTGCTACATTGTCACTAGGTTGAAGACTGGTGTTAGCATTCGGCCTAGGGTGAAGGCAAGTGCTAAGGTTGAAGTTAAGGTTAGAACTAGAGGGCTCGGAAGCATGGACTAGTGGCTAAAGTCCTCGCCTTGAATGCACTCGGGATCCCACATGGGTGCCAGTTCCAATCCCGGCAGCTCCACTTCCCATCCAGCTCCCAGCTTGTGGCCTGGGAAAGCAGTCAAGGATGGCCCAAAGCCTTGAGACCCTGCACCCATGTGGGAGACCCGAAAGAGGTTCCTGGCTCCCGGCTTTGGATCAGCACAGCACCGGCCGTTGTGGCTCACTTGGGGAGTGGATCATGGGACGGAAGATGTTCATGTCTGTCTGTCCTCCTCCTCTCTGTATGTCTGACTTTGTAATAAAAAAAAAAGAACTAGAGTTAGGAGTAGAGTGATAATGGATATTAGTTTTAGGGTTAAGGTTAGTGTTAGTATTACGGCTATGACTTGATGTTACTCTTAGGGTAGAGTAGGGTTAGGTTTTCAGTTAGGAGGAAAAGTAGGACTACAGTTACAACTATGGCTATGATTGGTGCTCATGTTATGGTTAACATTAGGGAGACCTCAATGGTTATACAGATAGGATAACATTAGAACTAGGGCAATAGTTAGTAAAAGGATTTAGAGCTATGATTAGTGTTAGGGCTAGGACTGCAGTCGGTTGAAACTCAGTGTGAGGGTTCAGGTTAGAGCTAAGTTTAATGTCAGGGGAAGTGTCAGGTTTAGGACAGGAAGAGGGCCATGATCTAAGACTTATTTGGTATTATGGTTAGAGCTTTAATTCAAGGTAAACCCATCTTTAGGATTAGGGCAGGGCTAACGTTTGCATCAGGGCATAATTATTAGGGTTAGATTTAGAATTTGAGCTTTGGATAGTGCTGGGGTCAGAGATACAGTAGGATTCATTATAGGATTAAGGTTAGAACTTGGGCGAGGGGTAGGACTCGACTTCGAATCAGGGTTAGATTTAGAATTGGGAATTAGTTTAGGGTTAACGATAGGGTTATGGTTAGTGCTCACATTAGGGCTAGATGAGAGTTAAGATTTGGTTGTCATTAATCCTAAACCAAAATTATAATAATCTCAAGAAATAACCCAAGCTCTATCTCAAACCCCAGCCTTAAACTTGACCCTAACCCTCAATCTCCTTCCACACCTACCTCTAAACCTAGAACCAACCTTAGCATTATTCCTAAGCCTAACCCTGACTGTAATGCTAACTCAGTCTCTTGACTTTTACAGCTGTAATCATCAGCCACGCTGTAGGCCGAATCCTAACACTGAAGTTGACCCTTGTCAAAAATTCAATCTGAACTTGCCCTAATTCATTTTTTATATAATTTCTTTCTTTACATTTCAAAGTCAGATATACAGAAAGCAGGAGAGACAGAGAGGAAAAGTTTCCATCAGATGATTCACTCCCCAAGCAGCCATAACTGCCACAGCCATAGCAATCTGAAGCCAGGAGCACAGAGCCTCTCACAGGTCTTCCACATGGGTGCAGGAACCCAAAGCTTTGGGCCATACCAGATTGCTTTCCCAGAACACAATCACGGTGCTGATGGGAAGCGGCCCTTCTGCAATTAGAACTGGCACCAAATGTGATCTCGGCACATGGAAGGCAAGAACTTTTACTGCTAGGCTACTGTGCCAGACCCAGCATAATTCTTACTCAGCTACTAACAAGAACCCTAACTCTTGCTATGACCATGATCCTAATCTTACTAAGTATAAATCAAGTCTTAATCGTAACACTAATCCTGGAATAACTCTACTCTTACTCCGAATCTCGCTCCAGCACTAATATTAACATAATTCAAACCCAGGCATTAACCTAACCCTACACCTAGACATAGCCCTTACCAAGACCCCATCTAATAGCCTAGCACTAATACTAATTACACCCTACAGCACACCCTAAGCCAGAAATGATGATTATCCCTAATCCTTGCCATCATTCTAACCCTAATTCCGACACTAGCTCTAGCTCTAGGCCCAATCATACATGTTATTCTAATCCTAAACTAGGCATAATGCATAGCCCTCACCCTGACTCCAACCCTGACACAGATGTAGACATAACTAAGCCCATTATTAATACTGAACCTTACCCTAGCTGTATTTCTAAACCTAACCCTAATGCTAACCCGAATCTTTACCCTAATGCTAAGCCAAATCAATGCCCTAATTATAACACAAAACCTAAATCCAAATGTAGCCAAACCTTAATCATAAACCTAACACTAGATTGTGTTCTAACCTTAACCCTAGCAGAACTTTAGCGCTAGCATTAGCCCTCCCCAGTATTAACTCTAGCTCTAAGCTCTAAGCAGAGTAATCCTACCATGGACTCTAACCTAACCATCAAACTAAACACAAAACAGCATCTTAACCCTAAATGTAGCCAAGCTTTAATCCTCACATTCATTGTAACCCTAACTGTATTCTAAAGCCACATAGTCCTTACACCAATCCTAACAATAACCTTCAATCCAACACTAATGAAAACTAACTATGAACCAGAAATACAGCAAGACTCTGTATCTGCCACTAATCCAAACATTAATCTATCCCCCCAAAAAAATCCTAATGCGAATCCTGCTTAATGCAACATACAAAACATAGGGTCTGTACCTAATTCTATTTGTAAGTTTACCCAAAACCCTAACCACTGGGCTAACAATAAGTCATATCTCAATCCTAAAAGTTATGTCACTACTAAACCTAACCTTTAGCATTAGTTCTAACCCTAACCCTAATTACATCTAAACTTATTCCTAGATCTATTCCTAATAACTTACATAGGCCTAATATAACCTTGGAAAGAAAATCAGTCCTAACCTTAAATCTAGGCTTTGACATAAACACTATCATATCTCTAGATAAAATTATAACCCTGATTCTAACTCTACACCTAACCACAACATCGAACCTCACCTGGTCCTTGTACTGACCCCTTTTGCACTATGGGGACCCAGTTGCATGACACTGGACTGCACTAGAGAAAATTCACTGAGAGTCATGACAGGAAATGTCATGTAATGTCTGCCTATGGAAATCAGCTTGACTTGGCTCTTCTACAATCCAAATGCTTTTCCACACACTACATTTAATGGGGAGCTAGGATCCGTTGGGCTCATCGGAGAGGCACAAGCATTCTGACTGACAGAAAAGTGAAATGCTTTCACACTACCAGTGCTGAAAAGGCCCCAGGCTTCACTACATTTTCAGCGGATTTCCAAACTCACACTCAGGGGAAACCCAACCACACACACTCACGCTCTGCTGGCTTCCATGGAGCCTGAAAATCCTCATTTCCGGGGCCTGTGGGGAAGAAAGACCAGAGAAAGCAGATCTTGAGCCACTCACCCATTTTTCTCCACCATGCAGAGGAGGCTGTCCCCATGGCTCTTCTAGAATGCTGAGGCTACAGGATTCTGGGCTGCTATGACCAGGCAGCTGCTGATTGGACAGCTTATAGGGCCACACAGTCCTGTGAGGTCTTAGAGATGCAGCCAATCAGAATGCTCCCTGTCATCAGAACAGCCACAGAAGTTATGTGAGTGAAGCAAGAGTGATGGCCGAGCCTGTGCTGGGCAGCATCAGGCTGGACTGCAACACCCATTGGTTCCAGTGGAAGTCGGGACTGAAAACAGAACCAACCCAGGAACTGCAACAACCAGCTGAGCGGGCTGATGGGCTGTGCCGGGCCCTGCACTTGCTAGTACATTCAAGAAACTGGACTGGGAATACCTCACACAAAATTTCTTTGGACACCTCCCCAATCAAAATGGTGGACTCAGAATCCTAACCAAGAAAAGACAGAAGACAGAACAAGTCAATCACCCACCTCAGCCATGTATTGGCAGTGAAAACCTGGGCACACGCAGACTCGAAGATGGACTGTGTCAATCAGTGTATGCTTCAAAGACCTCATCGTACTTGCAGTTGCAAGATTGGCAGCAATTCATGACTGTTGAACTCTCTAAACCACTTGAGAAAAAACAAACAAACAAAACACCCACTTGAGCAGGACCCTCTGAGCATGCCCCACATCAGGGACCTGGGGTCCGGTGGAGACTGGGTGCGACTTCTCCCTTTATCTCCCTCCCCATTTACCCCCACATACAGTCAAAGAAGAGAATGTGGAAATAATAGCCTTACCCACTGTCCTGTCGCCCTTGAACCTTTTCACTCTAATGAACTATGTCAAGATTGTCAAAAATAGAATTAAACAAAGCCCAAAGGAGTTTTGGTTAGCTTTAGGAGTTTGATTTGTGTTTGAGCTAGGGATGCACTTAGTACTAGTAGTAGAAATCAGGTCATCATTTGGTCTAGGGGTATGATCAGGTAAAGTCTAGGGCTTGGCTTAGAGTTACAGAAAGGGCTGGCCTCAGGGAAGATTTGTTTCAGGAACTCGGCTGGTTCAGGATGAAGGGAATCTTTAGTGTTGTGTTTGGGTCTGGTGTGACACTTGGAGCTATGACTCTGCTTGGCATTATGTTGAGCTTGAACGTTCATATTTAGATGATGAGTTACATTGTTTCAAAAATCTTGGGATTATGATTGGTGTAGGACTATGGTTAGGGTGAGCAGTAGAGATGGACACGGATTAAGGTTAGTGTTTGGCACAGGGTTAAGTCAAAGCATAGATCTATGATAAGTATTAATGTTGGGGTTAAGATTAGAATTAGGGCTAGTTTTATAGTCAAAGTTAAGACTAGCGTTAGGATTATGGCTAGAGATTTGATTGGCATTAGGGTTAGCATTACAGTTAAGGTTAAGGAAATCTGCAGTGTTAGGAATGGGCTAGTATCAAAGTTTGGGTGAGTGCTACATTGTCACTAGGTTGAAGACTGGTGTTAGCATTCGGCCTAGGGTGAAGGCAAGTGCTAAGGTTGAAGTTAAGGTTAGAACTAGAGGGCTCGGAAGCATGGACTAGTGGCTAAAGTCCTCGCCTTGAATGCACTCGGGATCCCACATGGGTGCCAGTTCCAATCCCGGCAGCTCCACTTCCCATCCAGCTCCCAGCTTGTGGCCTGGGAAAGCAGTCAAGGATGGCCCAAAGCCTTGAGACCCTGCACCCATGTGGGAGACCCGAAAGAGGTTCCTGGCTCCCGGCTTTGGATCAGCACAGCACCGGCCGTTGTGGCTCACTTGGGGAGTGGATCATGGGACGGAAGATGTTCATGTCTGTCTGTCCTCCTCCTCTATGTCTGACTTTGTAATAAAAAAAAAAGAACTAGAGTTAGGAGTAGAGTGATAATGGATATTAGTTTTAGGGTTAAGGTTAGTGTTAGTATTACGGCTATGACTTGATGTTACTCTTAGGGTAGAGTAGGGTTAGGTTTTCAGTTAGGAGGAAAAGTAGGACTACAGTTACAACTATGGCTATGATTGGTGCTCATGTTATGGTTAACATTAGGGAGACCTCAATGGTTATACAGATAGGATAACATTAGAACTAGGGCAATAGTTAGTAAAAGGATTTAGAGCTATGATTAGTGTTAGGGCTAGGACTGCAGTCGGTTGAAACTCAGTGTGAGGGTTCAGGTTAGAGCTAAGGTTAATGTCAGGGGAAGTGTCAGGTTTAGGACAGGAAGAGGGCCATGATCTAAGACTTATTTGGTATTATGGTTAGAGCTTTAATTCAAGGTAAACCCATCTTTAGGATTAGGGCAGGGCTAAAGTTTGCATCAGGGCATAATTATTAGGGTTAGATTTAGAATTTGAGCTTTGGATAGTGCTGGGGTCAGAGATACAGTAGGATTCATTATAGGATTAAGGTTAGAACTTGGGCGAGGGGTAGGACTCGACTTCGAATCAGGGTTAGATTTAGAATTGGGAATTAGTTTAGGGTTAACGATAGGGTTATGGTTAGTGCTCACATTAGGGCTAGATGAGAGTTAAGATTTGGTTGTCATTAATCCTAAACCAAAATTATAATAATCTCAAGAAATAACCCAAGCTCTATCTCAAACCCCAGCCTTAAACTTGACCCTAACCCTCAATCTCCTTCCACACCTACCTCTAAACCTAGAACCAACCTTAGCATTATTCCTAAGCCTAACCCTGACTGTAATGCTAACTCAGTCTCTTGACTTTTACAGCTGTAATCATCAGCCACGCTGTAGGCAGAATCCTAACACTGAAGTTGACCCTTGTCAAAAATTCAATCTGAACTTGCCCTAATTCATTTTTTATATAATTTCTTTCTTTACATTTCAAAGTCAGATATACAGAAAGCAGGAGAGACAGAGAGGAAAAGTTTCCATCTCATGATTCACTCCCCAAGCAGCCATAACTGCCATAGCCATAGCAATCTGAAGCCAGGAGCACAGAGCCTCTCACAGGTCTTCCACATGGGTGCAGGAACCCAAAGCTTTGGGCCATACCAGATTGCTTTTCCAGAACACAATCACGGTGCTGATGGGAAGTGGCCCTTCTACAATTAGAACTGGCACCAAATGTGATCTCGGCACATGGAAGGCAAGAACTTTTACTGCTAGGCTATTGTGCCAGACCCAGCATAATTCTTACTCAGCTACTAACAAGAACCCTAACTCTTGCTATGACCATGATCCTAATCTTACTAAGTATAAATCAAGCCTTAATCGTAACACTAATCCTGGAATAACTCTTTTCTTATTCCGAATCTCGCTCCAGCACTAATATTAACATAATTCAAACCCAGGCATTAACCTAACCCTACACCCAGACATAGCCCTTACCCAGACCCTATCTAACAGCCTAGCACTATTACTAATTACACCCTACAGCACACCCTAAGCCAGAAATGATGATTATCCCTAATCCTTGCCATCATTCTAACCCTAATTCCGACACTAGCTCTAGCTCTAGGCCCAATCATACATGTTATTCTAACCCTAAACTAGGCATAATGCATAGCCCTCACCCTTACTCCAACCCCGACACAGATGTAGACATAACTAAGCCTATCGTTAATACTGAACCTTACCCTAGCTGTATTTCTAAACCTAACCCTAATGCTAACCCGAATCTTTACCCTAATGCTAAGCCAAAGCATTACCCTAATTATAACACAAAACCTAAATCCAAATGTAGCCAAACCTTAATCATAAACCTAACACTAGATTGTGTCCTAACCTTAACCCTAGCAGAACTTTAGCGCTAGCATTAGCCCTCCCCCAGTATTAACTCTAGCTCTAAGCTCTAAGCAGAGTAATCCTACCATGGACTCTAACCTAACCATCAAACTAAACACAAAACAGCATCTTAACCCTAAATGTAGCCAAGCTTTAATCCTCACATTCATTGTAACCCTAACTGTATTCTAAAGCCACATAGTCCTTACACCAATCCTAACAATAACCTTCAATCCAACACTAATGAAAACTAACTATGAACCAGAAATACAGCAAGACTCTGTATCTGCCACTAATCCAAACATTAATCTATCCCCCCAAAAAAATCCTAATGCGAATCCTGCTTAATGCAACATACAAAACATAGGGTCTGTACCTAATTCTATTTGTAAGTTTACCCAAAACCCTAACCACTGGGCTAACAATAAGTCATATCTCAATCCTAAAAGTTATGTCACTACTAAACCTAACCTTTAGCATTAGTTCTAACCCTAACCCTAATTACATCTAAACTTATTCCTAGATCTATTCCTAATAACTTACATAGGCCTAATATAACCTTGGAAAGAAAATCAGTCCTAACCTTAAATCTAGGCTTTGACATAAACACTATCATATCTCTAGATAAAATTATAACCCTGATTCTAACTCTACACCTAACCACAACATCGAACCTCACCTGGTCCTTGTACTGACCCCTTTTGCACTATGGGGACCCAGTTGCATGACACTGGACTGCACTAGAGAAATTTCACTGAGAGTCATGACAGGAAATGTCATGTAATGTCTGCCTATGGAAATCAGCTTGACTTGGCTCTTCTACAATCCAAATGCTTTTCCACACACTACATTTAATGGGGAGCTAGGATCCGTTGGGCTCATCGGAGAGGCACAAGCATTCTGACTGACAGAAAAGTGAAATGCTTTCACACTACCAGTGCTGAAAAGGCCCCAGGCTTCACTACATTTTCAGCGGATTTCCAAACTCACACTCAGGGGAAACCCAACCACACACACTCACGCTCTGCTGGCTTCCATGGAGCCTGAAAATCCTCATTTCCAGGGCCTGTGGGGAAGAAAGACCAGAGAAAGCAGATCTTGAGCCACTCACCCATTTTTCTCCACCATGCAGAGGAGGCTGTCCCCATGGCTCTTCTAGAATGCTGAGGCTACAGGATTCTGGGCTGCTATGACCAGGCAGCTGCTGATTGGACAGCTTATAGGGCCACACAGTCCTGTGAGGTCTTAGAGATGCAGCCAATCAGAATGCTCCCTGTCATCAGAACAGCCACAGAAGTTATGTGAGTGAAGCAAGAGTGATGGCCGAGCCTGTGCTGGGCAGCATCAGGCTGGACTGCAACACCCATTGGTTCCAGTGGAAGTCGGGACTGAAAACAGAACCAACCCAGGAACTGCAACAACCAGCTGAGCGGGCTGATGGGCTGTGCCGGGCCCTGCACTTGCTAGTACATTCAAGAAACTGGACTGGGAATACCTCACACAAAATTTCTTTGGACACCTCCCCAATCAAAATGGTGGACTCAGAATCCTAACCAAGAAAAGACAGAAGACAGAACAAGTCAATCACCCACCTCAGCCATGTATTGGCAGTGAAAACCTGGGCACACGCAGACTCGAAGATGGACTGTGTCAATCAGTGTATGCTTCAAAGACCTCATCGTACTTGCAGTTGCAAGATTGGCAGCAATTCATGACTGTTGAACTCTCTAAACCACTTGAGAAAAAACAAACAAACAAAACACCCACTTGAGCAGGACCCTCTGAGCATGCCCCACATCAGGGACCTGGGGTCCGGTGGAGACTGGGTGCGACTTCTCCCTTTATCTCCCTCCCCATTTACCCCCACATACAGTCAAAGAAGAGAATGTGGAAATAATAGCCTTACCCACTGTCCTGTCGCCCTTGAACCTTTTCACTCTAATGAACTATGTCAAGATTGTCAAAAATAGAATTAAACAAAGCCCAAAGGAGTTTTGGTTAGCTTTAGGAGTTTGATTTGTGTTTGAGCTAGGGATGCACTTAGTACTAGTAGTAGAAATCAGGTCATCATTTGGTCTAGGGGTATGATCAGGTAAAGTCTAGGGCTTGGCTTAGAGTTACAGAAAGGGCTGGCCTCAGGGAAGATTTGTTTCAGGAACTCGGCTGGTTCAGGATGAAGGGAATCTTTAGTGTTGTGTTTGGGTCTGGTGTGACACTTGGAGCTATGACTCTGCTTGGCATTATGTTGAGCTTGAACGTTCATATTTAGATGATGAGTTACATTGTTTCAAAAATCTTGGGATTATGATTGGTGTAGGACTATGGTTAGGGTGAGCAGTAGAGATGGACAAGGATTAAGGTTAGTGTTTGGCACAGGGTTAAGTCAAAGCATAGATCTATGATAAGTATTAATGTTGGGGTTAAGATTAGAATTAGGGCTAGTTTTATAGTCAAAGTTAAGACTAGCGTTAGGATTATGGCTAGAGATTTGATTGGCATTAGGGTTAGCATTACAGTTAAGGTTAAGGAAATCTGCAGTGTTAGGAATGGGCTAGTATCAAAGTTTGGGTGAGTGCTACATTGTCACTAGGTTGAAGACTGGTGTTAGCATTCGGCCTAGGGTGAAGGCAAGTGCTAAGGTTGAAGTTAAGGTTAGAACTAGAGGGCTCGGAAGCATGGACTAGTGGCTAAAGTCCTCGCCTTGAATGCACTCGGGATCCCACATGGGTGCCAGTTCCAATCCCGGCAGCTCCACTTCCCATCCAGCTCCCAGCTTGTGGCCTGGGAAAGCAGTCAAGGATGGCCCAAAGCCTTGAGACCCTGCACCCACGTGGGAGACCCGAAAGAGGTTCCTGGCTCCCGGCTTTGGATCAGCACAGCACCGGCCGTTGTGGCTCACTTGGGGAGTGGATCATGGGACGGAAGATGTTCATATCTGTCTGTCCTCCTCCTCTATGTCTGACTTTGTAATAAAAAAAAAGAACTAGAGTTAGGAGTAGAGTGATAATGGATATTAGTTTTAGGGTTAAGGTTAGTGTTAGTATTACGGCTATGACTTGATGTTACTCTTAGGGTAGAGTAGGGTTAGGTTTTCAGTTAGGAGGAAAAGTAGGACTACAGTTATAACTATGGCTATGATTGGTGCTCATGTTATGGTTAACATTAGGGAGACCTCAATGGTTATACAGATAGGATAACATTAGAACTAGGGCAATAGTTAGTAAAAGGATTTAGAGCTATGATTAGTGTTAGGGCTAGGACTGCAGTTGGTTGAAACTCAGTGTGAGGGTTCAGGTTAGAGCTAAGTTTAATGTCAGGGGAAGTGTCAGGTTTAGGACAGGAAGAGGGCCATGATCTAAGACTTATTTGGTATTATGGTTAGAGCTTTAATTCAAGGTAAACCCATCTTTAGGATTAGGGCAGGGCTAAAGTTTGCATCAGGGCATAATTATTAGGGTTAGATTTAGAATTTGAGCTTTGGATAGTGCTGGGGTCAGAGATACAGTAGGATTCATTATAGGATTAAGGTTAGAACTTGGGCGAGGGGTAGGACTCGACTTCGAATCAGGGTTAGATTTAGAATTGGGAATTAGTTTAGGGTTAACGATAGGGTTATGGTTAGTGCTCACATTAGGGCTAGATGAGAGTTAAGATTTGGTTGTCATTAATCCTAAACCAAAATTATAATAATCTCAAGAAATAACCCAAGCTCTATCTCAAACCCCAGCCTTAAACTTGACCCTAACCCTCAATCTCCTTCCACACCTACCTCTAAACCTAGAACCAACCTTAGCATTATTCCTAAGCCTAACCCTGACTGTAATGCTAACTCAGTCTCTTGACTTTTACAGCTGTAATCATCAGCCACGCTGTAGGCAGAATCCTAACACTGAAGTTGACCCTTGTCAAAAATTCAATCTGAACTTGCCCTAATTCATTTTTTATATAATTTCTTTCTTTACATTTCAAAGTCAGATATACAGAAAGCAGGAGAGACAGAGAGGAAAAGTTTCCATCTGATGATTCACTCCCCAAGCAGCCATAACTGCCACAGCCATAGCAATCTGAAGCCAGGAGCACAGAGCCTCTCACAGGTCTTCCACATGGGTGCAGGAACCCAAAGCTTTGGGCCATACCAGATTGCTTTCCCAGAACACAATCACGGTGCTGATGGGAAGCGGCCCTTCTGCAATTAGAACTGGCACCAAATGTGATCTCGGCACATGGAAGGCAAGAACTTTTACTGCTAGGCTATTGTGCCAGACCCAGCATAATTCTTACTCAGCTACTAACAAGAACCCTAACTCTTGCTATGACCATGATCCTAATCTTACTAAGTATAAATCAAGTCTTAATCGTAACACTAATCCTGGAATAACTCTACTCTTACTCCGAATCTCGCTCCAGCACTAATATTAACATAATTCAAACCCAGGCATTAACCTAACCCTACACCTAGACATAGCCCTTACCAAGACCCCATCTAATAGCCTAGCACTAATACTAATTACACCCTACAGCACACCCTAAGCCAGAAATGATGATTATCCCTAATCCTTGCCATCATTCTAACCCTAATTCCGACACTAGCTCTAGCTCTAGGCCCAATCATACATGTTATTCTAATCCTAAACTAGGCATAATGCATAGCCCTCAGCCTGACTCCAACCCTGACACAGATGTAGACATAACTAAGCCCATTATTAATACTGAACCTTACCCTAGCTGTATTTCTAAACCTAACCCTAATGCTAACCCGAATCTTTACCCTAATGCTAAGCCAAATCAATGCCCTAATTATAACACAAAACCTAAATCCAAATGTAGCCAAACCTTAATCATAAACCTAACACTAGATTGTGTCCTAACCTTAACCCTAGCAGAACTTTAGCGCTAGCATTAGCCCTCCCCAGTATTAACTCTAGCTCTAAGCTCTAAGCAGAGTAATCCTACCATGGACTCTAACCTAACCATCAAACTAAACACAAAACAGCATCTTAACCCTAAATGTAGCCAAGCTTTAATCCTCACATTCATTGTAACCCTAACTGTATTCTAAAGCCACATAGTCCTTACACCAATCCTAACAATAACCTTCAATCCAACACTAATGAAAACTAACTATGAACCAGAAATACAGCAAGACTCTGTATCTGCCACTAATCCAAACATTAATCTATCCCCCCAAAAAAATCCTAATGCGAATCCTGCTTAATGCAACATACAAAACATAGGGTCTGTACCTAATTCTATTTGTAAGTTTACCCAAAACCCTAACCACTGGGCTAACAATAAGTCATATCTCAATCCTAAAAGTTATGTCACTACTAAACCTAACCTTTAGCATTAGTTCTAACCCTAACCCTAATTACATCTAAACTTATTCCTAGATCTATTCCCAATAACTTATATAGGCCTAATATAACCTTGGAAAGAAAATCAGTCCTAACCTTAAATCTAGGCTTTGACATAAACACTATCATATCTCTAGATAAAATTATAACCCTGATTCTAACTCTACACCTAACCACAACATCGAACCTCACCTGGTCCTTGTACTGACCCCTTTTGCACTATGGGGACCCAGTTGCATGACACTGGACTGCACTAGAGAAATTTCACTGAGAGTCATGACAGGAAATGTCATGTAATGTCTGCCTATGGAAATCAGCTTGACTTGGCTCTTCTACAATCCAAATGCTTTTCCACACACTACATTTAATGGGGAGCTAGGATCCGTTGGGCTCATCGGAGAGGCACAAGCATTCTGACTGACAGAAAAGTGAAATGCTTTCACACTACCAGTGCTGAAAAGGCCCCAGGCTTCACTACATTTTCAGCGGATTTCCAAACTCACACTCAGGGGAAACCCAACCACACACACTCACGCTCTGCTGGCTTCCATGGAGCCTGAAAATCCTCATTTCCAGGGCCTGTGGGGAAGAAAGACCAGAGAAAGCAGATCTTGAGCCACTCACCCATTTTTCTCCACCATGCAGAGGAGGCTGTCCCCATGGCTCTTCTAGAATGCTGAGGCTACAGGATTCTGGGCTGCTATGACCAGGCAGCTGCTGATTGGACAGCTTATAGGGCCACACAGTCCTGTGAGGTCTTAGAGATGCAGCCAATCAGAATGCTCCCTGTCATCAGAACAGCCACAGAAGTTATGTGAGTGAAGCAAGAGTGATGGCCGAGCCTGTGCTGGGCAGCATCAGGCTGGACTGCAACACCCATTGGTTCCAGTGGAAGTCGGGACTGAAAACAGAACCAACCCAAGAACTGCAACAACCAGCTGAGCGGGCTGATGGGCTGTGCCGGGCCCTGCACTTGCTAGTACATTCAAGAAATTGGACTGGGAATACCTCACACAAAATTTCTTTGGACACCTCCCCAATCAAAATGGTGGACTCAGAATCCTAACCAAGAAAAGACAGAAGACAGAACAAGTCAATCACCCACCTCAGCCATGTATTGGCAGTGAAAACCTGGGCACACGCAGACTCGGAGATGGACTGTGTCAATCAGTGTATGCTTCAAAGACCTCATCGTACTTGCAGTTGCAAGATTGGCAGCAATTCATGACTGTTGAACTCTCTAAACCACTTGAGAAAAAACAAACAAACAAAACACCCACTTGAGCAGGACCCTCTGAGCATGCCCCACATCAGGGACCTGGGGTCCGGTGGAGACTGGGTGCGACTTCTCCCTTTATCTCCCTCCCCATTTACCCCCACATACAGTCAAAGAAGAGAATGTGGAAATAATAGCCTTACCCACTGTCCTGTCGCCCTTGAACCTTTTCACTCTAATGAACTATGTCAAGATTGTCAAAAATAGAATTAAACAAAGCCCAAAGGAGTTTTGGTTAGCTTTAGGAGTTTGATTTGTGTTTGAGCTAGGGATGCACTTAGTACTAGTAGTAGAAATCAGGTCATCATTTGGTCTAGGGGTATGATCAGGTAAAGTCTAGGGCTTGGCTTAGAGTTACAGAAAGGGCTGGCCTCAGGGAAGATTTGTTTCAGGAACTCGGCTGGTTCAGGATGAAGGGAATCTTTAGTGTTGTGTTTGGGTCTGGTGTGACACTTGGAGCTATGACTCTGCTTGGCATTATGTTGAGCTTGAACGTTCATATTTAGATGATGAGTTACATTGTTTCAAAAATCTTGGGATTATGATTGGTGTAGGACTATGCTTAGTGTGAGCAGTAGAGATGGACAAGGATTAAGGTTAGTGTTTGGCACAGGGTTAAGTCAAAGCATAGATCTATGATAAGTATTAATGTTGGGGTTAAGATTAGAATTAGGGCTAGTTTTATAGTCAAAGTTAAGACTAGCGTTAGGATTATGGCTAGAGATTTGATTGGCATTAGGGTTAGCATTACAGTTAAGGTTAAGGAAATCTGCAGTGTTAGGAATGGGCTAGTATCAAAGTTTGGGTGAGTGCTACATTGCCACTAGGTTGAAGACTGGTGTTAGCATTCGGCCTAGGGTGAAGGCAAGTGCTAAGGTTGAAGTTAAGGTTAGAACTAGAGGGCTCGGAAGCATGGACTAGTGGCTAAAGTCCTCGCCTTGAATGCACTCGGGATCCCACATGGGTGCCAGTTCCAATCCCGGCAGCTCCACTTCCCATCCAGCTCCCAGCTTGTGGCCTGGGAAAGCAGTCAAGGATGGCCCAAAGCCTTGAGACCCTGCACCCATGTGGGAGACCCGAAAGAGGTTCCTGGCTCCCGGCTTTGGATCAGCACAGCACCGGCCGTTGTGGCTCACTTGGGGAGTGGATCATGGGACGGAAGATGTTCATGTCTGTCTGTCCTCCTCCTCTCTGTATGTCTGACTTTGTAATAAAAAAAAAAAGAACTAGAGTTAGGAGTAGAGTGATAATGGATATTAGTTTTAGGGTTAAGGTTAGTGTTAGTATTACGGCTATGACTTGATGTTACTCTTAGGGTAGAGTAGGGTTAGGTTTTCAGTTAGGAGGAAAAGTAGGACTACAGTTACAACTATGGCTATGATTGGTGCTCATGTTATGGTTAACATTAGGGAGACCTCAATGGTTATACAGATAGGATAACATTAGAACTAGGGCAATAGTTAGTAAAAGGATTTAGAGCTATGATTAGTGTTAGGGCTAGGACTGCAGTTGGTTGAAACTCAGTGTGAGGGTTCAGGTTAGAGCTAAGTTTAATGTCAGGGGAAGTGTCAGGTTTAGGACAGGAAGAGGGCCATGATCTAAGACTTATTTGGTATTATGGTTAGAGCTTTAATTCAAGGTAAACCCATCTTTAGGATTAGGGCAGGGCTAAAGTTTGCATCAGGGCATAATTATTAGGGTTAGATTTAGAATTTGAGCTTTGGATAGTGCTGGGGTCAGAGATACAGTAGGATTCATTATAGGATTAAGGTTAGAACTTGGGCGAGGGGTAGGACTCGACTTCGAATCAGGGTTAGATTTAGAATTGGGAATTAGTTTAGGGTTAACGATAGGGTTATGGTTAGTGCTCACATTAGGGCTAGATGAGAGTTAAGATTTGGTTGTCATTAATGCTAAACCAAAATTATAATAATCTCAAGAAATAACCCAAGCTCTATCTCAAACCCCAGCCTTAAACTTGACCCTAACCCTCAATCTCCTTCCACACCTACCTCTAAACCTAGAACCAACCTTAGCATTATTCCTAAGCCTAACCCTGACTGTAATGCTAACTCAGTCTCTTGACTTTTACAGCTGTAATCATCAGCCACGCTGTAGGCAGAATCCTAACACTGAAGTTGACCCTTGTCAAAAATTCAATCTGAACTTGCCCTAATTCATTTTTTATATAATTTCTTTCTTTACATTTCAAAGTCAGATATACAGAAAGCAGGAGAGACAGAGAGGAAAAGTTTCCATCTGATGATTCACTCCCCAAGCAGCCATAACTGCCACAGCCATAGCAATCTGAAGCCAGGAGCACAGAGCCTCTCACAGGTCTTCCACATGGGTGCAGGAACCCAAAGCTTTGGGCCATACCAGATTGCTTTCCCAGAACACAATCACGGTGCTGATGGGAAGTGGCCCTTCTGCAATCAGAACTGGCACCAAATGTGATCTCGGCACATGGAAGGCAAGAACTTTTACTGCTAGGCTATTGTGCCAGACCCAGCATAATTCTTACTCAGCTACTAACAAGAACCCTAACTCTTGCTATGACCATGATCCTAATCTTACTAAGTATAAATCAAGCCTTAATCGTAACACTAATCCTGGAATAACTCTTTTCTTATTCCGAATCTCGCTCCAGCACTAATATTAACATAATTCAAACCCAGGCATTAACCTAACCCTACACCCAGACATAGCCCTTACCCAGACCCTATCTAACAGCCTAGCACTAATACTAATTACACCCTACAGCACACCCTAAGCCAGAAATGATGATTATCCCTAATCCTTGCCATCATTCTAACCCTAATTCCGACACTAGCTCTAGCTCTAGGCCCAATCATACATGTTATTCTAACCCTAAACTAGGCATAATGCATAGCCCTCACCCTTACTCCAACCCCGACACAGATGTAGACATAACTAAGCCTATCGTTAATACTGAACCTTACCCTAGCTGTATTTCTAAACCTAACCCTAATGCTAACCCGAATCTTTACCCTAATGCTAAGCCAAAGCATTACCCTAATTATAACACAAAACCTAAATCCAAATGTAGCCAAACCTTAATCATAAACCTAACACTAGATTGTGTCCTAACCTTAACCCTAGCAGAACTTTAGCGCTAGCATTAGCCCTCCCCCAGTATTAACTCTAGCTCTAAGCTCTAAGCAGAGTAATCCTACCATGGACTCTAACCTAACCATCAAACTAAACACAAAACAGCATCTTAACCCTAAATGTAGCCAAGCTTTAATCCTCACATTCATTGTAACCCTAACTGTATTCTAAAGCCACATAGTCCTTACACCAATCCTAACAATAACCTTCAATCCAACACTAATGAAAACTAAGTATGAACCAGAAATACAGCAAGACTCTGTATCTGCCACTAATCCAAACATTAATCTATCCCCCCCAAAAAAATCCTAATGCGAATCCTGCTTAATGCAACATACAAAACATAGGTCTGTATCTAATTCTATTTGTAAGTTTACCCAAAACCCTAACCACTGGGCTAACAATAAGTCATATCTCAATCCTAAAAGTTATGTCACTACTAAACCTAACCTTTAGCATTAGTTCTAACCCTAACCCTAATTACATCTAAACTTATTCCTAGATCTATTCCTAATAACTTACATAGGCCTAATATAACCTTGAAAAGAAAATCAGTCCTAACCTTAAATCTAGGCTTTGACATAAACACTATCATATCTCTAGATAAAATCATAACCCTGATTCTAACCCTACACCTAACCACAACATCGAACCTCACCTGGTCCTTGTACTGACCCCTTTTGCACTATGGTGACCCAGTTGCACGACACTGGACTGCACTAGAGAAATTTCACTTAGAGCCATGACAGGAAATGTCATGTAATGTCTGCCTATGGAAATCAGCTTGACTTGGCTCTTCTACAATCCAAATGCTTTTCCACACACTACATTTAATGGGGAGCTAGGATCCGTTGGGCTCATCGGAGAGGCACAAGCATTCTGACTGACAGAAAAGTGAAATGCTTTCACACTACCAGTGTTGAAAAGGCCCTAGGCTTCACAACATTTTCAGCGGATTTCCAAACTCACACTCAAGGGAAACCCAACCACACACACTCACGCTCTGCTGGCTTCCATGGAGCCTGAAAATCCTCATTTCCAGGGCCTGTGGGGAAGAAAGACCAGAGAAAGCAGATCTTGAGCCACTCACCCATTTTTCTCCACCATGCAGAGGAGGCTGTCCCCATGGCTCTTCTAGAATGCTGAGGCTACAGGATTCTGGGCTGCTATGACCAGGCAGCTGCTGATTGGACAGCTTATAGGGCCACACAGTCCTGTGAGGTCTTAGAGATGCAGCCAATCAGAATGCTCCCTGTCATCAGAACAGCCACAGAAGTTATGTGAGTGAAGCAAGAGTGATGGCCGAGCCTGTGCTGGGCAGCATCAGGCTGGACTGCAACACCCATTGGTTCCAGTGGAAGTCGGGACTGAAAACAGAACCAACCCAGGAACTGCAACAACCAGCTGAGCGGGCTGATGGGCTGTGCCGGGCACTGCACTTGCTAGTACATTCAAGAACCTGGATTGGGAATACCTCACACAAAATTTCTAGGCAAACGCAGTCTCGAAGATGGACTGTGTCAATCAGTGTATGTTCAAAGACCTCATCATACTTACAGTAGCAAGTTTGGCAGCAATTCATGACTGTTGAACTCTCTAAACCACTTGAGAAAAAACAAACAAACAAAACACCCACTTGAGCAGGACCCTCACATCATGCCCCACATCAGGGACCTGGGGTCCGGTGGAGACTGGGTGCGACTTCTCCCTTTATCTCTCTCCCCTTTTACCCCCACATACAGTCAAAGAAGGGAATGTGGAAATAATAGCCTTACCCACTGTCCTGTAGCCCTTGAACCTTTTCACTCTAATGAACTATGTCAAAATTGTCAAAAATAGAATTAATAATATAAAAGAAAAAAGCAGTAAGGTTTAGCTTTAGGAGTTTTATTTGTGTTTGAGCTAGGGATGCACTTAGTACTAGTAGTAGAAATCAGGTCATCATTTGGTCTAGGGGTATGATCAGGTAAAGTCTAGGGCTTGGCTTAGAGTTACAGAAAGGGTTGGCTTCAGGGAAGATTTGTTTCAGGAACCCAGCTGGTTCAGGATGAAGGGAATCTTTAGTGTTGTGTTTGGGTCTGGTGTGACACTTGGAGCTATGACTCTGCTTGGCCTTATGTTGAGCTTGACCGCTCATATTTCAGTTAGGTTGTTTTAAAATCTTGGGATTACGATTGGCATAGAATTATGGTTAGGGCGAGGAGTAGAGATAGACAAGGATTAAGGTTAGTATTTGGGACAGGGTTAAGTCAAAGCAGAGGTCAATGAGAGCAGCTCTAGGTTTCACATTAGAATTAGGGCTAGTTTTACAGGAAGAGTTGAGACTAACCCTGGCTGTAACGCTGACTCAGTCTCTTGACTTTTGATAGCTGTAATCAGCAGCCAGACTATAGGCAGAACTGTAAACCTAAAGTTGACCCTCGTCATAAATTGAAGCGAAAGTAGCCATAACTCTTTTGTTTTTAAGAATTATTACTGTATATTTGAAAGTAAGATATACAGCACTTACCCAACCCCTATTTCAAAGCCTTGCATGAATACTAATTACAACCTAGAGCACACCTGAAGCCTTAAAGAATTATCTGCAACCCTGGCCATCATCCTAACCCGCATGCTGATACTAGCTCTAGCCCCAATCCTAAAAGTGATTCTAGCCCTAACCCAACCAAATCCCTGTCCTAACACCAACTCCCACCCTGACAAAGATGGAGCCATCACTGTAATACTAAGCCTAGCCCTAACACTGAACCCAATCCAAGGAACATTTCTGTAGGAGCAAAGTTGGGCACACTTAAATAATACACTGATGGAATCACGACTCCTTATGAAGGTGTATATTATCATAATATCCTGGGAAAATACTGTCGGGCTTGGGAGTCACAGTTTCTATGTAATTGTACCATTTTAAAAAATGAAAATAAAAGTATAAATAAGTAAATAAATAAATATATTTAGGGCCTGGCACAGTAGAGCAATAGCTAAAGTCTTTCCCTTACATGCACCAGGATTACTTATGGGCACTGGTTGGTATCCTGGCTGCTCAATTCCCTCCCAGCTTCCTGGGAAAGCAGTAGAGGGGGATTCATGCCTTGGAACCCAGCAGCTGCCTGGAAAACCTAGAAGACATTCCAGGCTCCTGCCATAACTTAAATTCAACTCTGGCTGCTCTAGCCATTGTGCACACTTCAGGAATGAACCAGTAGATGGAAGATCTTTCTTTCCATCTCTCCTTCTCTGAGTAAATCTGACTTTCCAATCAATATCAATTCAAAATAAGTTTATCAAATTGCAGCTTAAGAATGTAGTTATAAGCAGATTTGCAATTATCAAGATTTCACTCCAATTCACACATTATAGCACATTCAGAGTGGGCTGCTTTCAGGAATTGCCTTCCCAACATTAAACATAATTGTGACATTGAAAAACATGCTAAATGTCACAGGGTGGTAGACTTACAAGACAATCTCAATTTCATTTATGCATCAGTTGCAAATTAAGTAATACTTTTACACTACAATGTAAGTATGATTGCCAAATTAAATACTGCCTGGTGGACATGACTAACAGCCTATCTGCCCATGACCTGAGGCAAGGCTTCCACCCATGTGTGCAGAAGATGACCTGTGACATGACTGGAGGGTCTAAAGGGATAAACATAATTTCTACTCAATTACAGTGTCATTGTTGGGTGGGAGGCCTGTCAGGGACTGTGTGGATGATCCCTCTGAGGAGACCAGGACATGAGGTGTGACAACCACACTGAGAAAGATCGGGACACAGGGGATGCAAGGCAAGGGAAGCAATGCACAATTGATTGAACTCAACATAACAGATTACCTAGGCAACCAAGGAAAGCCCCTCTAAGGATAGCCAACAGGAAAATAAAATAATCACCTTAGCAGCAAAGGAGTAAACATGGTTTTCAGGAACAGATTCTAACAATCAAACCAATCAACTGCAGAAGGGGATAAGATCAGCAACAAACAACTAATAAGAAAGGAGGCACAGGGAGGAGCTGCTCATTCCCAGGCATGCTTGGCCAGCAAGGCAGCCACAGGCCTACACAACAAGTCTGCTTCCTGCTAGCACTCTCGTATGAGTTCTGGGATCCTTGGGCATCTGATGAACTGGTTCAGAAGTCCACTTCCACAGATTGCCCTTTGGACTTCTCCTTTTCTTGTCCATAAAAGTTGTGCTCACTTTACAATAAATGGACATGCCTTCAAACTGTCCCCACTGGTTCTTGCAGCTGGAGAACACTGATGCCTCAACCCTTCAGTGGTTTTGGGGCCAGTTGGCAGGAAAACCCACAAGACTTAAATGCAATAAAAACAGATTCCAAAACAGACAAGGAATTAAAGAGATATTTCTCAGCATGATTCATCATTAGGTGAATGAAAATGGCAACTACAATGAGATACCACTTCATATCCATTGCAATGTCCTTTATTCAAAAATGTTCACAAAGAGAAGTGGAAATTAGGTATTGATGTAAGTGGAAACTGATGAAACTAGTATTACAAATGGTACTCAAGGATTGCCTGTGGTGTTAACCATCTCACAAACTGCAGCCAAGTACAGAGTATCCTGTGGAAGACGCAGGGAGCATCTCAGTGTTTCCATGGTCTGTCCCTGCTTCCTTTGAAAGCTGTCAGTATCTGTGCACTGAACTGTGGCCTGATGGGCTGAGCTTCCCTTATGGGTACAGTCCATTTCCTGTGTGTTCCATTTTCAATTCAGTCTCCTGCTTTTGCCCTGGAGAGCATTATGGATGGCTCAAGGCCTTGGGCACCTGCACCCTTGTGGCAGAACTAAAAAAGGCTCCTAGCTTTGGATAGGTTTAGCTCTTGCCATTGCTGCCAAGTGGAGAATAAAGTCACACATGGAAGAGCTCTCTCTCCTTTTCCTGAAACCTTGCATTTGAAATAAAAATCAAAGAGATTTGCAACAGGGACCCAGCCCTATGGTTTAGCAAATAAGGCCACCACATCCCACATGGACATTGATTCATATTCTGGATGTTCCACTACCTGATGCAACTCCCTGACAACAGGCCTGTAAATGAAGTGGAGGATGGCTCAAGCACTTGGTTTCTGTAATCAAGTTGCAGACATGGACAATATTCCTGGCTCATGGCTTCAGACTTGCTCATCTCTGATCATTCTGGTTATTTGAGAAGCAAACCAGCACATGAGAGATGTCTCTTCATCTCTCTCTCTCTCTCTCCTTCTCTTTCTCTCTCTGTTTCTCTCTCTCCCTTTCTTAGTACACCTAGCTTTCAAATTAATTAATCTTTCAAAAAAACAAACCCCCAAAAAACTAAGCCCTTGCAATAGCAAAGCCACCCTTCCGTAGGACATGGCATTGTGGCATAGCAGCCTAAGCTACAATCTATGTCATTTTCAATCCAGTTCTAAGTCCATATGAATTGGAGGCAGTGGCAGATGACTCAAGCACTTGGGTGGGAGACTCATCTGGGACACTCAGATGGACCTCCTGCTTCTTCTGTGACATGGTCCAGCCCTGACCACTGTGACCACTGGGAGAATCAATCAGCAGATAGCAGACATGTCTGTCTCTGTCTCTTTCCTCTTTCTGCATGTCAGTCTTTAACAATATATGATGATCAATAAACACAAGTTCAAACTTGGCAAATTTTTAGTTTCCATTCGAATCACGTAATAGCAATCATGTCTTGGCTATGCTATTAAAAACCTCAAGGGAAAGTTTCAATCAGCTCTGACAATTCCAATATCGTAGTTAAGACAATTTTGTCTTCTTTCTCTCATATTTGTTTTTTCATTTTAGTTTTAAAACCATCATAAAGTTCCTAAAACGAAATGTAAAACAAGGTGAGAAGTAAACAAACAACTTACTGAAGGTGTGTGTGTGTTCTCCAGCCTTAGAAGCATGAAGCGGGCTGCAGGGCTACACCTGCAAGAAGAGAAGGTGGGCAGAGGGAGCGATGAGTTTTTCTTGATTGTTCCCAGTTTCCTTAGTGATTCTTACTATGCTAAGTAATGTCAATGCAGGAAGCAGACACAATGCCTGGAGAAACAAAGGAAATCGGTTTCTATGGGCAAGAGTGGTGCTTCACAAGTGCCAGGAAAGCTTCCTGGAAGCAGTATCAACAAATCAATAACTGGCAGTGATGAAACTCAAGATATCATTAGGTTAATAAAAACAACTACTACTTATTTATTAATGTTGCTGAACATGGCGCCGTAGCATAGTGGCTAAAAGTCCTCAACTTGCATGTGTTAGGAGCCCATATGGGTGCTGATACATATCCTGACTGCTACGTTTTTATTCCAGCACCTGCTTGTGTCCTGTGAAAGCAGAGAAGGATGGCAAATTACCTTGGGATCCAGCACCCGCTTGGGAGACTTAGAAATCCGTTGCTCCTGATACAGATTGGCTGACTTCTAGCTGTTGGGGCTCCTTGGAGTGTGAGCCAAGTGACAGAAGAGCTTTCATTCTGTCTCTGCTCTCTGTAAATTTGATTTTCCAATGAAAATTACATAATAATAACAAATAATGATATGACTGCCAAGTGCTAACTTATTTTTCGACAACTATCGTTACTATTGTTCAAATTACAAAATATAAAAAAAATCATACTGTCCCTAAAACATATGCTACTGAGAAAGAATGGGGTGGTATAAAGTATTTCTCTATTTCTACAATGAGCTGCATAGGACTCCAGGTAAGGACTTCCATTGGAACACTTCTTGCTGTTAACACTAACATCAGTAGAAGGCAAACAGCTTTCAATCAGAGCAAATTTGTCTACACCTATATATGGAAAAATGATATAATATATATTTATATTCTATACAGCTTTCTAGTAATTGTTCCAAATGAAAGTTCTTAAAATTTCAATGACACTTTCCCATTCCGAATCCCACAATGACACTTGACTTTATGATTTTATTTGCCTTATCAGTGCCCAGCCAGTGGTGGCTGCTACTTGGCAAGGTGATCACACAGGTACATTAACTAACACCATATGAAGAAAAGAGAGTCAAACCAAGTCCTAGAAAATCACAAAAGAAAGAAGTGCACAGGAAGGAAATGTTAGACTCCAATCCTTCTACCCTACAAATACCTCATACACCATCAGAATTCATCCACAATTTGTAACAAAAGAATATTTCCCATATGTAAAACACTTGTCAGGAATCAGCATATGAGAAGTAAAGGCAAGAAAAACGTTGCCATCAGTACAAAAGCAAAAGCAAAGGCCTGCATTGTGGTATAATATGTAAAGCTGCCAACTGCAACACCAGCATCCCATATGGAGTCAGCTGTTCCACTTCCAACCCAGCTCTCAGTTAAACTCCTGGGAAAAGCAGTGGGAGATCATCCAAGTGCCTGGAATCTGATTAGCCACTTGGAAGACCTGGAAGAAGCTGCAGGCTCCAGGACTCATCTTAGTCTAGGACTGGTCATCTTGTCCATTGGGGAGTGAGTCAGTGGAAAGATCGCTGTCTTTTTTACTTTGTAACTCTCACTTGAAAATAAGCCATAAGCCAATGCATACTTTTTTTTTTCTTAAAGATTTATTTTTTTTTACATTTCTTTTTTTTTATTCATTAATTACATTGTATTATGTGACACAGTTTCATAGGTACTGGGATTCTCCCACCCCTCCCCAAACCCTCCCACCATGGTGGATGCCTCCACCTTGTTGCATAACCACAGTTCAAGTTCAGTTGAGATTCCCTCATTGCAAGCATATACCAAACATAGAGTCCAGCATCTTATTGTCCAGTCAAGTTCAACTCGCTTTTATTTTTAACATATTGGTTACTAATTACTATGTCAATTAATTCCATAATGATGTTTATTTTTTGCTGATGGTATGTTGGAGCTTTTAATTGATCGGGATGATACTCTGCTGGCTCTTCAAACCAGAGAGGGTATACCTAAGATTTATTTTATTTTTATTGGAACGTCAGATATACAGAGAGGAGAGACAGAGAGAAAGAACTTCCATCCGATGACTCACTCCCCAAGTGAGTGCAACGGCCGGTGCTATGCCACACCGAGCCAGGATCCAGGAGCTTCTCCCAGGTCACCCACAAGAGTGTAGAGTCCCAAGGACTTAGACTGTTCTCGACCGCCTTCCCAAAGCAGAAGCAGGGAGCTGGATGGGAAGTGAAGCTGCCGGGAACAGAACCGGCGCCCATGTGGGATCCAATGCTTTCAGGGAAGGACTTTAGCCATAAGACCTCTAAAATACATATTTATAAAGTATATTTATTTATTGGGAAGGCAGATAGAGAGCAAGATATCTTTCATTTACTGATTCACTTCCTATATGACAGTGCTTGTTGGGCCAGGCAAAAGTAAAGGAATTAGAGCTTATTCTGGAAATCCCACATGGAACCTTGGACCCCAGCACTCTGGACTCCTTGGACTACTTTCCCAGATGTATTATTGAGGAGCAGAATTGTAACTAATGCAGCCAGATCTTGAACTGATACCCATATGCAGGTAGCACCTTGATTTGCTGTGCTACAACATTACCAAGAAACAAATTTTAGGCAGTCAAAAACAGCAAACCTATGCCTGGAATGGTAGCCTAATGACTAAAATACATGCGTTGCACATGCCATGATTCCATATGGGCACTGGTTCTGATCCAATGGCCCAACTTTCCATCCAGCTCTCTTCCTGTCGCCTGGGATAGCAGTCAAGGATACCCCAAAGCCTTAGGACACTGCATTTGCATGACAGACCTGGGAAAGGCTCAAGGCTCCTGCTCAAAGGCTCAGCTCTGGCCATTGCTACAGCTTGGAAAGTCAATCACCAAACGCAAGATCTTACTCTCTATCTTTACTCCTCTCTGTAGATCTGATTTTCAAAAAAAAAAGAAAAAAAAAACTCAAACACTAACAAAACCAGGATTTAGTCACCTCCTGGGACAGAGTTAAAGAGACCTAGACCTGAACTGACAAAGGCTTTCAGTTATAGAGCTTACAGTTTTATTGAAACTTGGCAGAAAATAAAGTTGTCAAGAATTTTTGGACAGTGTTGGACTGTGCACTAGCAAAATCGTGCAAGAATCAGGCCTGGGATCATCTTAGATGACGTTTCTTTGGAGGTCCCTCGAACTGAACTGCTGATCTTAGAACCCCAACCATAAAGAGACTATCATCCAGTGAACTCTGAATAGGTTTCATTGCGATTAGAACTGCGAGATTGGCAGCAATCCAGAACTGATGGACTATCAAAACTGTTTGCGCAGGACCCTCGGAGCAGGCCTCCCATTGGGGATCTGGGATGGGTGGGAGGTTGGGTGGGGTTTTTCCCTTTGTTTCTCCCCTGACCCCAGATACAGGGAAAAATGATAATATTAGTGTGGAAACGATGGTACTACCCACTTTCACCCTGTAGCCCTGGACCCTTTGTACTCTAATCAACCAAGTAAGATTATTATTAAACAATAATTTTTTTAAAAAAAGAATATTCTATTCTTTCTGAGACCATTGAATAAACTCAGGTTCCATTCAATAGAACAAAGATGTAGCATCCAAATCAGGACACATCATTCCTACAGAAGTGGGAAAACTGCAAATCAAAGCACTAGGACATAACAGACAATGAGCTCTGGGAAGCAGCCTGCTTACACTTCACAGGGAGATCCACACTCAGCAGCTTACTCAGGTTCCCAGGCCCTGTGGATCACTCTCACTGAGGACACTGTGCCCAGAGGACACACTGCACTGATTGAGGGAATCCTAAGCAGCTAGCAATGTGACAGTGTGGACCTGGGAACTCCTCACAATCTGCAGTGTCACCTCCAGCTTCTTAGTTCCCTTTTGAAACAGCACACTCAAACCCAGTGATGCTTGGGGCCACTGGGATTTTCTCTTAGCACTTCTACCACCAGATGTGCTATGCTGCTATATACAAATTTAACACCAACAACGAAATCCTAAACAACTCAATTCTTTCTTCATCTATTAGCAATAGAGGCCTCAGAGTAAAGGCACAAACTATATACACAGGTGCAGATTAATGTCAGTGGAGAGCAGGTGTTAGGTCTCTCTGATCTTTTACCCCCTTTAAGAAGTTATCTGGGAACCCCACCCAGACGTATCTCCTTAACCTTAGCTTATCTTGGTTCTGGGTGGGCATGTTATATAGAATAAGGGCTACTCTTTTGTCTCAGGAAATCCCCATCACCTTAAAATACTTGTGCCATATACTGAGCACAAAAACAGTATTTTTTTATTCAACCAAATACACTCACAAATTGATAAGTGCTCCTGCCACCAGAATTGCTCCTTCACCATAATTCTTTGTGGGTACATAAACACCTATGAGTTGACAATTTTATTGATGCAAAATGAAACTCCTCGGTACCCCAAGCACATTGTCCGAGCGTTTACTCAGGCCTTTGCAAAGGTTTTACTCCCTAGCTAGGAAAGGCTGAGACAAACAAGAGTTCAATCACTTCTGCAATGATCCTTAAATATCAGCTTTGAATTAGACCAAAGGAAAACAGAAATCTCAATTTCCCAGAGAGACAGAGAGAGAGAGAGAGAGAGAGAGAGAGATAGAGACAGACAGAAAATCAGACCAACGTGAAGATCAACCTGTCCCTGGGCACTCTCCCCTCCTCACTGCACAATTTGGAAAGATGGGAGTCCTAAGGTTCAAGGTCAGGGCTGTAGAGTGGGACAAGTTCCCCATCCTGTCCCCTCCCGCCCTGGGGCCTGAGGAGATGCGCTCACACACTCACCACTTCCCAGCTCCTGAGGAGTTCAGTGTCCTCCAGAGGGCTCCTGTGGGGCAGGGAGTTCAAAGGGCAGCACTGGCTCAGCTCCCTGGGCCTCTCTCAAGAGCAGAACCAGCCAAGCAGGAATGGTGGCACTCGAACACATCAGCCAGCCTTCTTCTGAAGCAGGGTTTCAAGGCCGCTTGCAGAGAAGTCATACTGTGCACAGCCAATGAGAAAGACACTGGGCTTAAGGGTGGACACCTGGAGGGGGAAGAGGGGAGGGGCTTCACATCAGATCTGAGATAAGGTTCCTATATTGCAGTTTGAGCTTTCCCTCAGTAGGGGTCGCTTTCACCTGCTGGCCTCTTTCCTTGTCTCTATAGTTCTAGATCCTGTTAAAGTCTAGAATCCTAAAAATGGGTGACAACCCCAAAAATGAATTACAATTTGCTGAATGTTCAATAGGTTTTGGGACTTTCTTCTTTGTGTTGGTTTTTAAACGTTGGTTCATTTGACCTTTTTCTTTCAATATTTTAAATTTTTATTTAAAAGGCAGATATGCAGAAAGATAGACACACAGAGAGGAAGATATTCCATGGCATGGTTCACTCCCCAAGGGGCCACAAAGGCTTGTGCTGAGTCAATCTGAACCCAGGAGCCAGGAGTTTCCTCCGGGTCTCCCATAAGGGTGCAGGGTCCCAAAGGTTTCGGCCTTCCTGCATTGCATTCCCAGGCTACAACAGGGAGCTGGATCAGATCAGAATTGGTGTCCAGATGGGATCCCAGTGAGTTCAAGGCTGGGACTTTAACCACTATGCTATCGTATCGGGCCCCGCTTCCCATCCAGCTCCCTTCTCGTGGCCTGGGAAAGCAGTCGAAGAAGGCCCAAAGCTTTGGGACCCTGCGCCCGCATGGGAGATTCTCCAGATTCTGGTTTTGGTTTGGCTCAGCTCCAGCCACTGCAGTTGCTTAGGGAATGAATCATTGGACACAAGATCTTCCTCTCTGTTTCTTCTCTCTGCATAACTGCCTTTCCACATAAATAACTAAATCTGTTTTTCAAAAAATGACTGAGACACACAGCAGATCATTATCCATCTCTTCAGTCACTCAAATTGGCCTTAATAGCAGCGGCAGAGCCATTGAAAGTCAGGAGCCAGGAGCTATTCCAATTTCAGTATGTGGGTGCAGGGTCCCAAGGACTGTGGTCATCCTTTAAAGGAGTCACATAATGACAGCAATGAAACCTTCCTTGTGAAACACAGAAAATAGTGTTTTAAACCTTTGTCTTGACCGAATATCAACACAAAGACAACACAACATTCAAATGAGTTTTAGAGCAATGCTGTGGCAGGCAACATTTTCATAAACAAAAATTATTTCACTTTAATTTGAAAAGGCAGCTTTATAGAGAGAAGGAGAGGCCACAATGAGCAGAACTGAACTGGACTTACTTGGGTCTCCTGTGTAGGTGCAGAGTATCAAATACTTGGGCCATGCAAAGCCTTGGGAGCCTCCACCCTCCTGAGAGACCAAAAGAAACTCTGGGCTCCTGGCTTTGGATCACCTCAACTTTGACCATTGTGGGCACTTGGGGTGTGAATCAGTGCTCAGAAGATCTTCCTCTCTGTCTCTCCTCCTCTTTGTATATCTGACTTTACAATAAAAACCAATACATCTAAAAAAAACAAATTAACCCACTTCAGAAAAGTAAAAACAAAACAAATCAAAAAAAAAAAAAAAAAAAAAAAACTTAGGCTATTGGCCACTGCTTTTCTAGGCCATAAGCAAGGACTCAGATCAGACATGGAGAAGCTGGGACATGAACAAGTGCCTACACAGATTCTGGCACTGGAAAGGTAGATGAATAGCCTGTTTAACCAAGGTACCTGGCCAATGGCAGGCAAGCAATTCTTAAGCAAACAATTACATCAGTACTAGATGAAGGTGATGATTTACTAGTGTATGACTAAGTTAACATTTAATAAGAATCTATGATATATATTATCATAACTTACTTGATTTGATAAACTTTCTTATAAATTTTGTATTCTTGACTTTTAGGTAATACTAGTATAAGTTTTGAGAAAAATGGCTTTGCATATACGTAAATTGCCTTTCATTCTGTAACTGCATGTCCTGCCAACACTGGAGTTCCTGGCTTCAGGCAGGAGACTGCACGTTGGAATGAGCAATGGTTTGCTGAGAATATTTTCATAAAGTAAAATGAAAATTTTTTAGAATTCTTTTGGTAATCATTCCTTAATCAAACTGTGGTAATAAAACAACTGGATATTGTGTAAAAGTGTGATGCCTGCTATAAAATAAAGAAGGCAACTATTCTGAGTTGTCTGTTATAAGTATCACACTGTAGTGCTTTGTGTCTCACCTGCTCTTCTTTCGTGCCAATCATGCACCCTTCCTGAACTCTGAAATTCGCTGCAGCTGGTCTCCAGCAAGAATTAGGACTACAGGTAAAACTATGATGATAGTTATGGTTATGGTCATGGTCACATATATGGTTATGGCTATGGCTATGATTATTGTAAGAATTAGGGTTATCTTTAGGAGTTTTATTTGTGTTTGAACTGGGGATGCTCTTAGTAGGGTCATTTGGTCTAGTGGTACTGTTAGGTAAAGCTTAAGGCTTGCCTTAAAGTTATACACAGGGTTGTCTTTAGGGAAGGTTTGTATCAAGAATAGGGCTAGGTTCATGATTAAGGGAATCTTCAGTGTTGCCTTTAAATCTGGTGTTACAGTTGGAACTATAGTTGGCATTATGTTTAGTTTAATGCTCACATTTCAGTTAGATTGTATTAAAATTCTGGAAATAGCATTTGGGTAGGATTATGGTTAGAGCTAGTAGTATGGATGGGCAAGAATTAGGGTTAGTTTTTGTCATAGGGTTAAGTAAAAGCATAGGTCTATGACAGGTATTTGCATTAGGTTAAGATTGATTAGGGCTAGTTCTATAGTAACAGTTAACACTAGTATTAGAAATAAGGATAGAGATTTGATTGGCAATATTGTTAGGATTACAGTTACGATTAAGGAAACTTGTAGTGTCAGGAAAGGGCTAGTATTAAACTTGGGTGAGTGCTGCCATTGCCTCTAGGATTAAGATTGGTGTTAGCATTAGGGCTGGGGTTAAGGCAAATGCAAATGCTGAGATTAAGATTAAAATTACAGGCTAGGCAGCATGAACTAGCAGCTAATGTCCTTGCCTTGAACACCCCAGGATCCCATATGGGCATCAGTTCTAATCCCGGCAGCTCCACTTCCCATACAGCTCACTGCTTGTGACCTGGGAAAGCAGTCGAGGACGGCTGAAGGCTTTCGGACCCTGCACCCACGAGGGAGAACCGGAAGAGCTTCCTGGTTTCCGGCTTTGGTTCAACACAGCACCGGCTGTTGCTGTCACTTGGGGAGTGAATCATCGCATGGAAAATCTTCCTCCCTCTTTCTCCTTCTCTCACTACATCAGACTTTGTAATCAAATAAATAAATAAATCTTTTTTAAAAAGGTTAAAATTAGAGTTAGAAGTAGAGTGATAATGGGCATTAAGTTTAGGGTTAAGGTTAGTGTTAGTGTCAGGGCTGTGACTTGGTATTACTCTTAGGGTGGGGTTGGGATTAGGTTTTGGGTTAGGATGAAAAGTAGGAGTAGAGTTAGGACTATGGGTATGATTGGTGTTCATGTTATGGTTAATGTTATGGATACTTCAATGGTTATACAGAAAGGTTAGCATAAGGATTCAGGCAAAGGTCAGGGTAAGGATTTGGAGCTAGAATTAGAGCTAGGGCTATGGCTACAGTTGGGATGAGAGCTGCAATAGGGTTACTGTTGGTTATAGATTGAATGATAGGATGTGCACAAGAATTAAGATTAGGACTAGGACTAGATTCGGATTACGTCTAAATTTCGAATTGGAAATCAGCTTAGTGTTAGCTATAGGGTTATGGTTAGTGCTCGCAGTAGGTCTAGATGAGAGTTAAGATGAGGGGTGCGGCTAACCCTGAGCATAGACAGTAACAGTCTCAAGAACTAACCCTCGCCCTAACTCAAACCCCAACCTCAAACTTTAATATAATCCACAGTCTGCTTCCAGCCCCAACCCTAAATCTAGCACTAATGTTAGCATTACTCTTAATCCTAACCTTGACCCTAATGCTAACTCAGGCTGCTGACATTTTGTATCTGTAGCCATCAGTTAAGCTGTAGGCTGAATTGTAACACTAACATTGACTCTATTCTTAAATACAACCTGAACTAGCCATAATACATTCAAAAAAATTACTCCTTTTTATTTCAAAGTCAGATATAGAGAGAGCAGGAGACAGAGAGGAAAATCTTCCATCTGATGATTCACTCCCCATGATGTCACAATGGCTAGGGCCGCACCAATCTGAACCCAGGAGCCAAGAGCATCTTACAAGATATGGGCAGGTTCCCAAACCTTTGGGTCATCCTAAACTGCCTCACCAGGCCACAAACTAGGAGCTGGATGGAAAGCGGGGCTCCTGTGATGAGAACGGGAACCCATATGTCATCTCAGACCCTGTAAGGCAAGAACTTTAACTGCTGGGCTATTGTGCCGGACCCAGCATAATTCACACACAGATACTAACCGTAACACTAACCATTGCAATGACCATACCCCTAATCCTATTCAGAAGAGGTTTAAACCTCAAGAAATAATCCCAGCCCTAACTCTAACAAAACAAAACTTAATCCTAACCATACTTCTCCTTCTTAATCCTCATGCTGATACTAGCTCTTGCTCTAGCCCCAATCCATAAAGTGATCC
This sequence comes from Ochotona princeps, assembly GCF_030435755.1. Taxonomy (NCBI): domain Eukaryota; kingdom Metazoa; phylum Chordata; class Mammalia; order Lagomorpha; family Ochotonidae; genus Ochotona; species Ochotona princeps. Next base: position 127,624,114 of record NC_080833.1, read on the forward strand.
TAGCCCTAAACCCAACCAAATCCCTAGTCCTAACACTGACTCCAACCCTGACACAGATGGAGCCATCACTATAATACTAAGCCTAGCCTTAATACTGAACCTTACCCTAGCTGTATTTCCAAACTTAACACTAATGATAACTGGAATCATACCCTAATTATAACATGAATCCTAAATCCAACTGTAGCCAAAACCTCAGTCATAAACCTAACACTAGATTTGGACCTCACCTTAATCCTAGAAGAACTTTAGCACTAGCATTAGCCCACACCCTAACATGAACTCTAGCTCTAAACATAAAAATTCTAGCATTGACTCTAATCTCACCATAATACTAAACTTAACATAAAAAACTTATTAATCCTCAATGTAGACACAGGTTTAACCTTAACATTAATTGGAAACCAAACTCTATTCTAACACCACACAGTCCTTACCCCAATCCTAACAATAACACTCAATCAAGCATTAGTGAAAACTAAGTTTGAACCTAAAATATAACCCAAACATTATATCTAGCATTAATCCAAACACTAATGTACCCTAGCAGTTATCCTAATGCAATTCCTACTTCATGCAACATACAAAACTAGTGCTGTACCTAATCCTATTTGTAAGTTTAAACCTAACACTAACCATAAGGCTAAATATAGCTCAAATCTCAATTGTAACAGTAACTTCAATACCCAATCTAACCTTTAGCATTAACCCTAGCCCTAACCCAAATTACATGGTAGTCTTAACCCTAGTTCTATTCCTAATGATAACCCAAGTCATAGGCCTAAATGGAACCCTAACACTAACATTTGCCTAATCATAAATCTAGGCTTTAACCTAATCACTACCATATCAATAGATATAATGATAACCCCTGATCCTAACCCTACACTGAACCACAACATTAAGACTAACCATGTCCCTGAAGAGACATCCTTTACACTATGGTGTGCCTGTTTCACAACACTGTATTTGAGCAGGGAAAACTCACTGAGGGCAATAGCAGGAAGGGGATGTGATCTGCGTACACAAATCAGCTTGACTTGGCTCCTGTACATTCCATATATTTTTTCCAACACTACCTTTAGTGGGGATCAGTTTAGTTCCTTGAAGAGACACAAGTATTCGCATCGATGGAAAAGTGAAATGCTTTGATAGTACCTGTGTTGAAAAGGCCCTAAGCTTCACTACATTTTCAACGAATTTGCAAACTCACAATCAAGGGAAACCCAGCCCCACACACTCACGCTCTGCTGGCTTCCATGGAGTCTGAATGTCTCCCTGCCAGGGCCTATAGAGAAGAAAGATGAAAGAAAGCAGAGCTTGAGCCACTCACCAACTTTCTCCACCACACAGAGGAGGCTGTCTGTCTCCATGGCTTTTCTAGAATGCTGATGCTGCAGGATTCTGGGCTGTTATGACTAGGCAGCTGCTGATTGGACACCTTGTATGGCCATGGATCCCTATGAGACAAAATAGATGCAGCCAATCAGAATGCTCCCTGTCACCAGGACAGCCACATGCACTTATGTGAGTGAAGCAAGAGTGAGAGCCCAGGCTGGAGCTCACTTTCAGAGCTTTGATAATTCATTTGGTCATAGCCCTCCAAAGTTGTTGTGTGGTCACCTTATTGTTGGACCAAGTCATCTGTCCATGGGCCTGCTACCTCACTGTAATCTGGAGCTTGATACAATGATTGGCAGTTGTTATAATCCTATGCATGTTAAACTTCCATAACCATTCACTCATACACTTCTTTTGGAACTTCTCTTCATGCTCCCCACCCATGTGTTATGTTTTGTCATGGGTGATATTAACAAGTATGTTGGAAAGAATACTTACAAAACTTACATACATACATCTTCTTTTTGATGCATTTGTTTTTTAGGTAGTCACTCTTCTTAGACTCACCCCCTGCCTGCCCCTCCTTTTCTGATGGAATAGCATTTTGTGTTTGTTCTTGGTGCCTTTGTATCATTGTGTCAATTGTTATTCTTCCTCCTTTGGATGCAGTCACCATGAGAATTGAGTAATTTAGAGTTTGAATTATGTAGGGTATTTTTCGCAGTGTGTAGTTATATATTTATGCTCCAAATAGATGCTTAGACCTGTGTTTTCTGTTTGTTGGTTGTTTCCATGACCACATTTTCATTGTAAACCTGGAGCCTGCTCAGGATAACATGCAATCATTTTGTATCCAATCCCAGTGGTACCATTTTCAATAATGCTGTGTTCCTTGTGTTGTATGTTGTACGGTTATATGTGACAATCTGGATGAGATTAAGAAAGTAATGTTTTAAAAGTATTATTCTATTCAATGTATTTTCTGTATGTGAGTAGGAATTAATTTAAGAATATATGTATTTGTTTTTGGTTCAAAAGAGATGTTTAGATTCTTGCTTTCCATTTACTGGGTCTAGTCCTCTTGCCAATTTGTGGACGTTGGCTTGGATTTTGTAGAATATGCTTTGATTTATTGGTTGATTGATTGATGAATTGATTATTTCATCTGTAGTTGCTTCATAGTGGAATCTCAGGTCTAATGTTTCTGTTTGTTGATTGCTTCCTTGTCCACATTTACACTGAAGCATGGAGTGTGGTGATGAGAAGATGCAACCCAGGGCCCGGCAGCATGGCCAAGTGGCTAAAGTCCTCGCCTTGAATGACCCGGGATCCCATATAGGCCCCAGTTCTAGTCCCGCAGCTCCACTTCCCATCCAGCTCCCTACTTGTGGTATGGGAAAGCGGTAGAGGACGGCCCAAGGACAGATCCCCAGCCAGAGCTTATATGTGTGTTGTCATGTGGTTATAAGCTACATTCCATGCTAATAAGCCCAACCTGGGACTTCAATGCGGGTTGGAACGTCAGTCTAACCGAAAAAAATATCTACAGGTCTCTTCCTTCCAAACCACAAAGTTTCAATCTCCTCGCTTACCTGCAAGTACTGTGGCCCTGTCATTGGGTGTCACTCAGGATACATTCCTCACCCTACAGGTACTGTGGCATTATCCATGGATATGGCTAGGTAGTAATTCCACGCCCCCAAAAGCCCAGAGCTTGTAGTTGAGTGGCTAGCAGGTAGATCCTGGTGCCAGTTGGTGCATTGGCTGTCAACAAGCCCAGGACCTTCAACCTACCTAGCATCACTGCATGCAGAGCTATTATCCCCAGTAGGAAGTCAGGGCTGGCATGGGTAACCCAAGCAACAGCAAAAAGGCTGGGGGACATAGACACCCATGCTGGGTCACGGCTCAGATTTTTCTGGACTTCCATTTTGTTCATTTCTATATATTTTGGTTATTTAAATTATTTTCCAATGACTCTTCTACTATATCACATATTTTACTATATTTTTCATCAAAAAGATAATGTTTTACACAAGTGAATTATCAAAACTCTGAAAGTGAGCTTTGGCCTTGGCCCTCACTCTTGCTTCACTCACATAACTGCATGTGGCTGTCCTGGTGACAGGGAGCATTCTGATTGACTGCATCTATTTTGTCTCATATGGATCCATGGCCATACAAGGTGTCCAATCAGCAGCTGCTTGGTCATAATGGTGCAGGGTGCGAGTGAAATAATACCAACATGTCTAAGGCTTATTAAGGAGTCTTTATTAACCAAGCTTGGTGATAATACAGCACCATAGCAAATCACAAGTCCATACCAACCAAACCAATCATAATCCAGCCAATCATAATCCCAAAAGAAACAAACTGTCATCATCCTTAAGTCCATCCATTAAGCTGAAGACCTATGTCCCAGCTTCCCCAGCAATATAAGTTATCCTAAGAGACATGCAACGAATAACCGGGACACACTTACAACGAACCTGGACACACTTACAAAGCTGCAGACATTCACCTTTTCCTGGCTTTTCTGCCCACATTCTACTACTGTTTGGCCTCACCGCTCTAGGAACTCCAGAAAGTACACAAAGTAGAAACAACATTATTATAACCATTGCCTCTTCTAAGCAGCACACAGGGACCATACTCAGGGGATTACCTATCCTGGGTCAGCCAAGAGTCGAGGCGTCAGAGTAATGGAAGCACCTGGCTGGAAAGAGTGAGAGCCCCTGCTTCATGGGCCTTTTAAAGGGGCTTGTGAGGGGAGTGTTTACACACAACACAATACCTACCATCCCCTCTGAGTTGATAGGTAAGTCACAGGTGGCCAGGAGGCAATACCTAAGTGTTTTGGGCTAAGGAGTTGATTAGTGCTCGTTAGGATGCACAGGAACAGGAACTTGGCTGGTTGCTAAAAATACCTAGACTAATTGAACTTCCAATAACCTGGCTCATTTAGTCCTCACCTTGAATAAAACAGGATCCCATGTGTGTGTTGGTTCTAATCCTCTCAGCCCCTCTTCCCATCCATCTCCATGTTTGTGGCATGGGAAAGCAGTTGAGGATTGCCCATAGCCTTGGGACCCTACACCCAGTGGGAGACCTGGAAGAAGCTGCTGACTACTGGCTTTGGATCTGCTCATCTCCAGCCATTGAGTCACTCAGGGAGCAATTCATTGCATGGAACATCTTTCTCTCTGTTTCTCCTGTTATATGTATTTGTGTGTGTGTGTGTGTGTATATATATATATTACATATATATATATGTATATGTATATACACATGCATATATATATGAATGACTGCCATAAAAAATAAATCCTTTCAAAAATGGAAACCAAGTGAAATGTACATAGAAATAATGTTTTTGGTACTTGGTGTAAGTTTCTAAAGTTCATTAACAGGAAATCCAGAAATTTTTAGGTTAATCCATGTGTCGTCAATGCCACTGAAATGAGTATCAAGCTACAGAAGCAACCCTTACACTGGGGACTTACAGGAGTTAAGAGGAAAGCCTAACACTGTTCAAGCATGAATACATATGTATGTGTATTTTCTCATTCAAGCCAATCTGAGTGTCAGGCAGTTCTGCTTAATCTAATTCTCAATAAACAGAAAGAAAAAAACATCACACTGACATAAAACATGGCATAAGTTTCCTCAGTTGATGCAGCTCAGTTTAAGCCAGGTGCCAGAATAATCATAAATCCCAGCCTCCAGAAAGCACCCTGGACAAGAGCTCTCTACAACTCAATCTACATGCAGGAAGTCCTCATGCTGGAACGCACAGACCCCTACAAGTGTGGAAAGAGCTGGGCATTGCAACCTGGAGCCACATGCACACTTACTGTTGCTTCTCCCAACACCCCCAGCCATTGTGGAGCTTGGTATCTCTTTGCTTTCTGGGCTGTGAAGCTCCCAAAAACAGTGGCCTTGTCTGTGTCACAACAAGACAAACATGCAAGACAGCAAGCTGCAAATGGACACGGTTCCTAAGTTAGTGAATGGATAGCTGAAAAAGCAGCTTCTCCTCTCAGGTCACTACTTTCCCACGCCCCACCAACAACCACACAATCAACTAGTCATGTGATGGTCTGTGTCCCTGTGGGGATTGGCAAGGTCCTGGACACCCATATGCCAGTAGTCATATAGCATCAACTCAACCAACCACAGTAAACACCCAAATTACACTTCAATCGTCATCCCACCCAAATTACACTTCAATCGTCATCCCACACCAGGTCAATCTAAGATTCAGAATCTTGGGCTAGCATTATGGGTAACAGGTTAAACCACCACCAGAAATCTCAGCATCTCACATGGATTACTACAGTTCAAGTCCCAGTGGTCCCATGTCCAATCCAGCTCCCTGCTAATACACCTTGGAAAGCAACAGAGGGCAGCCCAGTGCCTGGGGTACATGTATCCACATGATGAAGCTCCTGGCTTCTGCTTCTGGCCTGACCAGACTGAGCCATTGGGGGAAGTAAAACAGAAGAGGGATGACTGCTCTCTCTACATCTCCATTTCTCTCTTTATGTAACTCCATATTTCAAACAAGCAAAATAAATCCATCAAAAGAAAAGAATATTGAAAAACTGGAAAAGTGCGTCAAGAAGGAAAGCTCTGGGAGTGAACCTACCCCCACACCCACCATCTGGGTTGGACTCTGAATCCTGGATCCTCAGTTGAAAAATGGGAAAATAATTCATTGTACCCCCACGAAAGAGTGAATGTTAATGAGCTAATATGTATAGTGTACAGTTCTCACAACAGTGCATGCTACACAGTAAATACTCAACAAATGACAGCTACTAAGAAAAATGTGACTCCAAGAGTATTAAAACTTCTCAAGAAAATGGTAAAACTGGGAGTAGGAAGTATTTATATGCATATACCTCTTTTCCTCTAATAGCACTCACTGTACTATCAAATATACAGTTATAGACAGATATTTTCTCTAACAGAAGTCACACACAAATAAGTTCTATCAAACCCAAAATGAAAATATTCACCACCATGATGGACAATCACTTAGTGAATTTTTTATTGTAAACAAGGGCCTGCATTATTTTATATTTTTGTGTATATTTGAAGGAATTTCAGGGCAGAGCAGAGACAGAGGGAAATCTTCCATGGGCTAGTTCAACTCCCAAATGAACACACCTTCCAGGGCTGGGCCAGAATGAAGGCAGGCACCAGGAACTTTATCCAGATCTTCCAAATGGGCAACAGAAGCCCAAACACTCAGGTCACCTTCCACTGCTATCTCAACCACAAAAGCAAAGAGTTGAATTGAAATAGAGCATCCAAGACAAAAACTGGTGCCTGAACATAATGTCAGTGTCACAGACAATGATTTAACAATGTCACATTGTTGGTCCAGATTTATAAAAATATGATCAGGGGCCCAGCACAATAGCCTAGCAGCTAATGTTTTCCCTTTTACACGCCAGGATCCCATGTGGATTCTGATTTGTGTCCCAGCCACCCTGTTTCCCATCCAGCTCCCTGATTGTGGCCTCAGAAATCAGTCAAGGATGGCTTTGAGACTCTGCACTCATGTGGGAGACCTGGAAGAAGGTCCTGGTTCCTGGCTTTGCATGGTCTCAATTCCAACCATTTAAGTCACTTGGGGAGTAAATCATGAATTATCGGATGGAAGATCTTCCCCTCTCTGTGTATCTCACTTTCCCATTAAAATAAATTATTTTAAATATATGACAGATGTAAAGTACTTATCAAATTACTCAGAGTATCTAAAACATGAGGTCAAAAGCACAAACTTCTTTCTAATAGAGAAATATAAATGGATTTCTTCTACACCCTTACAAAGAAGCATATATAGTATACAATCTCAACAGCAGACTAGTTGTACTCTATAATATTAAATAGAATTACCAGTATTTCTTATAGCTTTGCTTTCATACCAAATTAATATTCCGGGGGCCCAGTGCAGTGGCCTAGCAACTAAAGCCCTTCCTTGAACACACTCGAATTCCATATGGGTGTTATTTCTAATCCCAGTGACCCTGCTTCTCATCCAGCTCCCTGATTCTGACTCAGGAAAGCAGTTGAGGATGGCCCAAAGCCTTGGGACCATGCAACCCCACCTGATAGACCCAGAAGATTCATGGGATGGAAGGTCTTCCTGTCTCTCCTCCTCTCTGTATATCTGACTTTGCAATAAAAACAAATCTCTTAACAAATTAGTACTCCCAAGTATATTTTCTAGGTCAGCCTACATTTTCATGAATTTCAGTAAAATATATTGAACAAGTGCCATTCAAACCATTATCCTCTTTCCAAAACCCATCTATGTCTCTATCCTGAAAGACCTACCAGCCTAGTGCTTCCTTCTTTCTGTTCTCACTTGCTCCCTTCCAGCCACACTGGTTGGCTGAAATGTTAAGGAAAGCCTCTATCATAAGGGACAGAAATGCCACATATATGAAAGGTACAATTAAAATATGGTATTCAAAATGAAGAAGGAAAATAAAATTACTTAGTGAAATATACAAAATGAAGTACAGTCACCAAGAGCAAGTGCATTTACATCAGGCATTCCAAAGAAAATGGTCTACAAATCAAAGGAAAGCAAGCATTTCTTTCTATTCAAAGCCTACCTGAGCACTTGGCTGGTGCACAGCAAGGCACATCTTAGTTGTGCTAAGTGTGTGTGGGATTTGTATGTTAGCTGGCTCCCTAAACTTTGGATGGAAATGGTCTCTCTTCAAGTGACAATGAGGTAGACCTCAGAAAGATCTAACAATCCAGAGCAGAGGTCAATGAACTACAGCCCATGGATCAAATCTAGCCACTGCTTACTTTGTAAATAAAGCCTTATGAGAAATTTGCAATGGTCAATTAAGCACAAATTATTTATGGTTACTTCTATGCTGCAAAGCAGCCAGCAGGGACAATGAGTTGTGAAAGGATCTCTTTGACTTCAATACCTAAAATAATTGCATAGCCCTTTCTAAAATAAATAAAACACTGATAAATTGATCTAGGCCATCACATAATCTTTCACGACATCTTTCATCCCTTCACTCTTGGGAACTCAAGAAGGAAGACAATGACTGAAGGCTACCAGAAGGTGATACTTTAACACCACCATGGGAAGTCCACTGATGCTTAACCAACACTTCTCCCTTCTCCCTCCACACACTCACCTGTAGCTCTTGCAGTCTTCCTCGTCATTCTCCAAGCTGACCAGATCACTGGAACATGCTACACTGTCCAGCAGGCTGAGGTACTCTAGGTCTGGAGTCACGTCTTCCAGCACACACTCCCAATCACTGATGGTGGCAACAGTCAATGATCTTCATCCAGGAAGCAGGAAAAGGCCTAGAAAGAAGCATGGACCATCAGCCTCAGGATGACAAGTCTACGCTCCCCACTGCTCAGACAAGATGACACAGTAAGGGTCAAAATCAACTTAATTTGTAGTAAGCCTACTTTTTCATCACAAGTCAGAAACTCTACTGAAGTTTTCTCTGGAAAAGCAGGAATAAGTCCAGATCACTTGCAAGAGGATTAACACACTTAAAGATTTATCACAATTTCTTCTTTAGCTCTTTTTTTAAAAGATAAACAGAATCTGCATATTAAAATATGTTATTATAATCTGCAGGGCTTATTACTTTCCTAGTAATTAAAACAATAGCTTATTGTCTTTTTCCTTTTTTAGAAAAAGATTTATTTATTTTATTACAGTCAGATATACAGAGAGGGGGAGAGACAGAGAGGAAGATCTTCCCGTCCGATGATTCATTCCCCACGTGAGCACAATGGCCGCTGCTGCGCTGATCCAAAGCTGGAAACCAGGAACCTTCTCCAGGTCTCCCACATGGGTGCAGGGTCCCAAAGCTTTGGGCCATGCTCAACTGTTTTCCCAGGCCACAAGCAGGGAGCTGGATGGGAAGTGGGGATGCCAGGATTAGAACCGGCGCCTATATGAGATCCTGGTGCATTCAAGGCGAGGGCTTTAGCTGCTAGGCCACACCACTGGGCCCAACAATAGCTTATTTTCAAATACCACATTAAAAAATATATATGCATTCAAAGAACTCCAGAACAACCATAAGAACAAATCAAACAAACCAGTCAAGAAATGGGCAAAGGGAGAATCAAAATGTCGAAATAGGGTTAAGACATGTTGAAATGGACGGAGAAGCACTTGATCAGGATGAAGCAGAGAAAAACATTCCAGAGGACAGAACAACAGCAGAAGGGTACCTGGAGACTGACAGACACAGGAAAGCAGCAGACACAATGGTGTGGTGCTGTAGTGACTGATAATCCAGCTGCATTCAGCTAATGGTGACCTGAACTTGACCAGCAGCCGAACTCCACCAGCAACCAGGTGTTAAAGGATTTTCACTGAGAGCTCCGGAGGTGAACCCAGACAAAGAACTGCCCATCCTGCTGGTCTGTTTGATTTCACCAGGAGCAGAGACAGAGCAGCAGGTCCTAGAAGGGCATTGCGGGAACAGTATGAACTTCACAGCCAAGTCAGCTCCCTAGCGCCGAATTGGGCACCATTTTGCATAAGAAGGCAAACATTAGGGAAAGGCCTAAGCATATGCTGAGCTGGGAGTGAACATATTTCTGACTCAGTAAACTGCAGCAACATAGCATCCTATAGGTTCCACCAAAGACAGATCCAGGTAGGCCTCAGACATGACAGCCAGCAGAGCAAGAACTGTAGTGGTTTTCCGTCAGGCACCATTTTGCGCAGTACGGCAAAAGTTTTAGGACTGCAGGGGATAACAGTGAACTGCACTTGTCCTGAGCTCACCAGAACTCATAGAGCTCAATGTACTGCACTAGTTCCACAGGAAAATAACACCAAGTATGACATCGCATGGGTCAAAATAGGTTGTCTGGCACTCAGAATTAACACACAATAGGTTCCAGCAAGATCAGCATCACCAACAACTAGCTATATAGAACACCTGGTGTCTCCCTAATCCTGGGACTTGCTCCAAACAGAAGTGGGAGAAAGGTTGTAGAGACAATGGTGCAGCCTCAGCACAATATCAAAGCTGGTGGAGACTGGTGAGCAGGATCTGGGGCTACAGAGACCATGGGGGAAATCTAACGCAAAAACCCAGATGTGGAACTCAATGGAGGGAGTGGCACAATTGGCTGCATGCAAAGAGCCATGTACCAACTGCAGTAAGTAAAATTAAACTGTAGACCTTTGGTGACACACCTTGGAAACCTGCACCAAGGAGAAGACCCTGCTAACCAGAAGTACAATGACCAAGAGCAAACAAAGGTACGTTGAATATTGCTGAAGACTCTCCTCCAAAGGAGCAAAGGCTTTGCCAATCTCAAAGTTAATTAAGGAAGACATCCAGAAAATTAGAGATACAGAATTTGAAACACTTGTTATAAAGCTGCTTCTCAACAACAAGAAGCACTCAAAGCATGCATTCAAGGAATTTAAGGAATTATGTCACACTGGAAATCAATCAAACAAAAGCTGACACATTAGAAATGAAGAATATAGTGCAGCATATTAAAAGTACAGTGGGTAGTCTCCAAAATAGAATGAAGCAAGCAGAAAAAAGAATCTCACAATTGCAAGATATTTCCTGTCACTGGGGGAAACAAACAAAAGCTGGAAGCAGAACTGGATCAGGTCAAAGACACATGTATTCAAGAATTGAAAGACACTACTAACAGACCTAATGTAAGAATTATACGATTCCCAGAAGATGCAGAAAGAAAAGCTGGGATTCATGGTGTATTCAATGAAATAATAAGCAAAAATTTCCCCAATCTAGTGAAAGAATCAGGAAACAACATCCAGGAGGGTCACAGAACTCCCAACAGTGTGGGCCAAACACAATCTTCACCACAACACATGATAATCCAGCTCTCTTCAATCCAACAGTAGTAAAAGATCCTTGAATTTAAGTTCACATTAAAAAAAAATCAATTGACATATAAAGGAATAACAAACTCACAGGAGACCTCTCACAGGAACCTCTACAGGCAAGAATAGAATGGAGTGACATATTACAGATTTTAAAAGCAAAAAATTGTCAGCTTACGATAACATATCCAGCAAAGCTTTCGTCTTTGAAAATCAAAATCAAATTCTTCCACAGTAAAGTTAAAACAATATACCTTTTGCAAACCTGACCTATAAACGATATTTAAAGATGTTCTCTTGACAGAGAAGAGGAATAGCACCCAATAAAACCAAACACAAATGTGAAGACCATCCCATTAAAATGATAACACAAGACTAAATCAATGAACAACTCATTCCTAAAATAACAGGATCAAATTATCACCCACGCACATTAATCCTGAAGCTCAATCATACGTCACAGAATGTAGAGTGGATTAAAAACAAAACTTGGGCCCAGCAGCGTGGCCTAGCGGCTAAAGTCCTCACCTTGAATGCACCGGGATCCCATATGGGCTCTGGTTCTAATCCTGTCAGCTGCTCTTTCCATCCAGCTTCCTGCTTGTGGCCTGGGAAAGCAGTCAAGGATGGCCCAAAGCTTTGGGACCCTGCCACTCACGTGGGAGACCTGGAAGAGGTTCCTGGTTCCCAGCTTTGGATCAGTGCAGCACCTGCCGTTGCGCTCACTTGGGGAGTGAATCATCGGACGGGAAGATCTTCCTCTCTGTCTCTCCTCCTCTCTGTATATCTGACTTTATAATAAAAATAAATAAATCTTTTAAAAAAGAAGCTTTCACACAAACAGGTAAATGGCAGGCTCTCAGATATCAAGCCACAGTGGGAGGGAGACCTGAGGGAGAACCCTGAAGACCTTGTCGCCTTGTTGAAGGGTTGTCAGTAGCACTGGCGTTGGGCTCTGAGGCTCAGCAGCACTGCACCAGTCACATGATGCTCAACACACACAGAAAAAAAAAACATATAAAAAAACAAATCCCATCTATTTGTTGCCTACAGGAGACACACTTCACTAACAAAACTATATCTCATGGATTTTAACGTTTCTGTTGTTGGTTTCATTTCTTCAAAACATTTTCTTGGGTAAGGGGCCGCTTGGACAGTCACCCCGCCTGCTGGAAGGGTAGGGTTTTGGGGCACCTTTTACAGCCTTGGACCTTCCTCCTCCCATCCAGGGCCCTCCACCCCGGCCAGGAGCCCTCCACCCCAGCCCGGACCCTCACACTGACTATCCGTGCCGGGAGCCCTCCACCCTAGCCCAATGACCCCATGCCCTCACACTGACTATCCCGGCAGGAGCCCTCCACCCCAGTCCAGTGACCCTATGCCCTCAGCACCGACTATCCCGGCAGGAGCCCTCCAGCTCGGCCTGGTGTCCTTCCACCCCGGCCAGGTGACCTCACGCCCTCACACTGACTACCCTGGCCTGGTGACCCTCCACCTCAGCCTGGGACCTCAGCACCAACTATCCCGGCCACGAGTCCTCCACCCCGGCCCGGGTCCTCACACTGACTGCCCCACCCGGTGACCCCATGCCCTCACACTGACTACCCCAGCCCGGTGACCCTCCACCCCGGCCCGGGCCCTCTCACGGAATAACTCAGCCTCAACTCACCTCCGCTTCCATGCGACTGCTCTGCTCGGAGTCCTGGCGTCGACTGGTCCGTGAGAGTGACCCTGACGCCTGCGTGACCCCAACGTGTGCGTGACCCCGTCGCCGACGTGAGGACGTCTCATACGTGACCCCAGCGTGCTAAGTAATGGCGGTCTTCAAGTTCGGCCAGAAGAACAGAGCTGAGTCGCACAAAACTGAGTCTCTGTCTGAATGTTCAATACAAATAAAATAAATCTTAAAAACAAAAAAGCGAATCCTGATCCTTAGACTCCAGGAAGAGTAGCACATTGGTGCTCCTTCCCTGGGCCTGTGCAAGCTCCGCTCAGGGCTGGCCCCTTGGCCTCCTGCAGGATTAGGGGAACTGGGGGCCTTCTGGGGCCCGGGTCGGGGGATGCTCCATTGGGCGTCGGCCTCCTGGAGGGTTAGGGGATCTGCGGGCCTTCTGCAGCCCAGGTCGGGGATGCTCTATCAGTCCCCAGCATCCTGGAGGGTTAGGGGATCTGCGGGCCTTCTGCAGCCCAGGTCGGGGGATGCTCCATTGGCTCCTCGGCCTCCTGGAGGGTTAGGGGATCTGGGGGCCTCCTGGAGGGTTAGGGGGTCCGGAGGTCTTCTGCAGCCCGGGTCGGGGGTTGCTCTATCAGCCCCTGGACTCCTGGAGGGTTAGGGGGTCTGGGGCCTTCTGCAGTCCAGGTCAGGGGATGCTCTGTTGGCCCTGGCCTCCTGGAATGTTAGGGGATCTGCGGGTGATCACACACAATAGTGGGTTGGTCTGCTGCAGCCTAGTCAGGACAATCCCCATTAGCCCCCACTTGGTCTGCCCTCAGCCCTTGTTTTTGCGTGTGCCAGCCTCTGCTGCGTCCTAGCCTGGTCTGGCCTGCATCCCATCTGGTTCTTGGACACACCTATGGGTTCTGCAGCTTAGCTCAGGTCAAGCCACCCCTAGGCCTAACCCACATGTGTGCCGAGGAGTGGCTGCCTTGGTCAGCCTGGCCCACTCCCAACCCTCATGTGAGCTGGTGGATGTTGCTGTCCAGCCCAACCTGGCCTGCACCCTGGCCTGGTTCCCACTCTTGCCAGTATGTGCTGTGTAACTTTTAGCTCTTGTTTTTTGTGTAGTTGTTTCATGAAAATTAAAGCAACAAGTGAAAGAATTGTATCACATTGAATTATACAGGTTTTAGCACCTGGGCATAGGTGCTAAATACTTTTAAATACTTTTTATTTGGAAAAATTGGTATTAGAAAAGCAGAATTTAGTTGGAAATGATTTGATAAGTATGAAGAAGTTGCAAAATTAAAACTGTAAAGAATAGACACTTTATCCTGACGTGCATTAATATTAACTTTTTGTATCTTCTGTGGGTGCTTGGGGGGAGGTTGCTTAAAAACATGTACCCATATTCTGAATATTTGAAGTGAACTTTACATATTATTGTCCCTTATCACTGAATACAAATATATTTCCTAATCACTTAGTATTCATCTTATCAACTTCAGTAAGTGTTACACTTTCACTGTATCTTTACCTAATCTACTGTTTCCTTCCAATGTTGTCAGTTGACACAATAATTTCCTTTGTCCTAGGATTTTTTCGTTTCCTGATAGGCTGATACTAGATGTTACAGCTGTGTTAGTACTCTGTAATCTGGAGCAGTTTCACAGCCTTTGTCTTTTTTTTTCAATATTTATTTTTTATTTTTATTGGAAAGCCAGATATACAGAGGAGGAGAGACAGAGAGGAAGGTCTTCCATCCACTGATTCACTCCCTAAGCAGCCACAATGGCTGAAGCTGAGCCAATCTGAAGCCAGGAGGCAGGAACTTCCTCCAGGTCTCCCACATGGGTGCAGGGTCCCAAGGCTTTGGGCCATCATTGAAAGCTTTCTCAGGCCATAAGCAGGGAGCTGGATGGGAACCAGGGCTGCTGGGGTTAGAACTGGAATCCTGGGGCTTGCAAAGCAAGGGCTTTGGCCATTAGGCTACTGCACCTGGCCCCAGCCTTTGTCTGCTATAACATTAACAATCCCTTGCTTTAATTGGAGTCTCTTGTGATTGGATGCAGATTATATATTCTGGACTGCAGTAATGCATAGCTTTTAATTCATTGCATAGGTTATAATTGAGAGTATCACATACGGGACAATGTCTAGGCAGTTCCCACTGTATAGTTGTTTTTGGAAGAGATGCTTGAGGACTATTATAATGTTCTGATCTTCATTAGAATATGCATTTTAATTTATTATGTGTCTATGTTGATAATTTCCTGATTCAGTTTTTATAACATTGCTTATAAAGTATTTTTTTAAAGATTTATTTTTATTACAAAGTCAGATATATAGAGGAGAGACAGAGAGGAAGATCTTCCATCCGATGATTCACTCCCCAAGTAAGCCGCAACGGGCCTGTACATGCCGATCCAAAGCCGGGAACCAGGAACCTCTTCCAGGTCTCCCACGCGGGCGCAGTGCCCCAATGCATTGGGCCATCCTCAACTGCTTTCCCAGGCCACAAGCTGGGAGCTAGATGGGAAGTGGAGCTGCTGGGATTAGAACCGGCACCCATATGGGATCCCGGGGCTTTCAAGGTGAGGACTTTAGCCACTAGGCCATGAAGTATTTTTTTAAAATACTAGTTTACGTTTTTTAAAAAAGAGGTTTATTTATTTATTTGAAAAACACAAGTAGATTTTCAATCCAGTGGTTCACTCCCCAAATGGCTGCAATGACAGGAGCTGGACCAGTTGAAAGCCAGGATTTTCCATGACCCCCGCCCTGTGCATGGTTCCAAGTCCTTGGGCCTTGCTTCACTGCTTTCCCAGGCACATTATCAGGGACTGGAGACATCAGGAATTGAAATGGTGCACATGTGGGTTGCTGGCATCTCAAGTGGTGGCACCTAGCTGATATGTCACGATGTCAGCCCCTATTTTAAATTTTTTTTGGAATTTATTCACATTTTTTTTTTGAAAAATTTTCTGTCCCACCTTATAAGCCCACAATAGGCAGGGCTGGATCAGAACCAAACGAGGGCACCCAGAACCCATCTAGGTCTTGGGTGTATGGGTAGCAGGGATCCAAGTATTTGACCCATTGGCTGCTGCCTTCTGGGGTGTGTCTTAGCTGAAGTTAGGCTTAAACCAGGATAATACAGGAATCCCAAGTGGTGACCTAATTACTGCTCTGAATAACTACCTCTGAAATTATTTTCAGCCATTCTACTTCCTCCACATTCCCTTAACATTTTATTTCTCGAAGCTCATTGAGCACAGGAATACGAAGGGCTGACTGGCGTCTGAGCCCTGTAGGTGTTCATGGAATGTCAAGGAAAGGACACAGTCAGCCGATCTTACCAAGGTAACAAAGTGAAAAACAAATTGCAGCAAAAATCAACCACCATTTCCCAATGTGATCTAAAAGGACACAACTGGCTGACTTACATAACAAATTGTAATTTTCCTTAGCCAATTGATCTGCATAAAACATCTGAGTCTGCTATGGCTATGTGATCTCATAAACATGTGTCTCTTGAAATGGTTTTAATACCTACAGAAAGTATAAATGTGTGCTAAGACATTGCCTACCAACTATAAATCTTTAAAATTTAATGATTTCTTTCTGCTATTTTTCAAAATTTCAACTTTTTTATTATATTATTTTTTTAAGATTTATTTTTATTTTTATTGGAAAGTCAGATATACAGAGAGAAGAGACAGAGAGGCAGATCTTCCATCTGATGGTTCACTCCCCAAATGGCCTCAACAGCTAGAGCTGCACAGATCCGAAGCTGGGAGCCCAGAGCCTCTTCCAGGTCTCCCATGTGGGTGCAAGGTACCAAGGATTTGGGCCATCCTTGACTGCTTTCCCAGGCCACAGGCCAATAGCTGGATGGGAAGCGGAACTGCCAGGGTTAGAATCCGCACCCAGATGAATCCTGGCACATGCAATGCCAGGACTTTAGTAGCTAGGCTATCTTGCAGGCCCTAATTTACTGACTTTATAATGGACACAATAACTGTACATATTTCTGGAGTGCAGCCCAATGCTTTGGCATATGTGTATGTTGTGCACTGATCAGTTCTTGATATTTAGATTGTGCACTGTCTCAAGCATTTCTCATTTTGTGGTGGTAAGAGTACTCAAACTTTTTGTTTCTAGCTAATTTAAATATACAGTGTGTGAAGCTGTACACCAGAGCTGATCCACCTAGTTTATCATCTGTTTAAATTTCTTTACAAAGGTTTACTCACACTCTCGGCCCTACTCACACATACACAGACACACACATATATATTCATACAACGCCACAGGCCAGCCACAGCTGGGTACTTTTCTGTTAGACTAGCTTGTGTAGATTCGACATATAAATGAGATAATGTGATGTTCTCCATTCTGTTCCCAGTTTACTTCACTTAATATCATGTCCTCCAGGTTCATCTAGTCTCTTAGTTACAAGATATGTCAGGAGTTTGCTAAAATTTGTTGTTGAATATCATTCCATTGTATATACATAAGATGTTATCTTTTTTAAAAAGATTTATTTATTTATTTTTGTGTATGAAAGTCAGATATACAGAAAGGAGGAGAGACAGAGAGGAAGATCCTCTGTCTGCTGATTCACTCCCCAAGTGGCTGCAATAGCCGGAGCTGAGCCAATCTAAAGCCAGGAGCCAGGAGCCTCGAGCCTCCTCTGGATCTCCCATGCAGGTACAGGGTTCCAAGGCCTTGGACCTCTCTCCGCTACTTTCCCAGGCCACAAGCAGAGAGCTGGATGAGAAGTGGGGCCGCTGGGGCATGAATTGGCATCCATATGGGATCCTGGCATGTGCAAGTCAAGGACTTTAGCTGCTAGGCTACCATGCTGGGTCTATCATCTTATCTTTATCCATTCATCTACTGGTGGGTACTTAAGTTTAATTCACATCTTGCCTATTGTGAATAGTGCTGTGATAAATGTGATAAACTTTTTTAAAAACTGTAATTTTAAAAATTATACTTTTATGTAATTTTATGTTTTATGTATTTTGCAGGTCTAGGGCTTCCTCCTTTCCCCTTCCCATCTCCCTTCTGCGTTGTCCCCTGTGTTTTACAGAATATAGTCCTTCAGCTGAAGTCTTGACTGCAGCATCTGCTCTTTCAGTAGGTCATGGCACTGTAGGCATATGCAATGGTAGAGAGTCTAGTATCTTGCTGTCTAGGTGTATTTAGAAGTGTTCTTGGGAGCCTACTTTTGGGAGTAGAGAGGCACTCAGTCGGTTTTTGATTCTTGGTAGTCTGGTCTCCATTACATCCTTCATTTGTGAGATTGCATGTGTGTACCTTGTTACCTTTATATCTTTTTGTTTAGTAGTTTGGATGGCAGTTGTCTTGTATTAAAGTGAGCATATATTTGTTCTTTTGGGACTGGCTCATTTCACTGAGCATAACAGTCTCCAGTTATGGCCAATTGGTTGCAAAAGGTGGAAATCTGTTCTTTTTTCTTTTTATTTTATCTTTTAAGCTTAAAATTAATTTATCATACAATGCAAAAAATAGGCCTACTGGAAAGTAAAGGTACATTATTAAATATACAAAGCAAATAAATAAAGCCAAACAACGCAAATTTTGTAATCGAGCCACTAAGATAGAATGTACAACATTTATGTCAAAAACAATGTATTTCAGGAAGAATATGCATTTCAAATGAAATGTTTTTTAGGATTTCATTTTTTAAATTTATTTATTATTTTTAATTCATGAATTACATTGTATTATGTGACACAGTTTCATAGGTACTTGGATTCTCCCCACCCCTCCCCAAACCCTCCCACCATGGTGGATTCCTCCACCTTGTTGCATAATCACAGTTCAAGTTCAGTTGAGATTCCCCCATTGCAAGCATATACCAAACATAGAGTCCAGCATCTTATTGTCCAGTCAAGGTCAACGGCTTCTTAGGTATGCCCTCTCTGGTCTGAAGACAGAGCCAGCAGAGTATCAAGCCGATCAATTAAAAGCTCCAACATATCATCAGCAAAAATTTACATCTTTATGGAATTAATTGACATAGTAATGAGTAACCAATATGTTAAAAGTAAATGCGAGTTCTTAACCACTTTCTGTGACCACCTCATTGACATTTCAATTTTAGTTTATACACAACATATAACATACATAACATAACATGTTATACATAACATCATATCATCTAAAATTAAGGCAAACATGTGGTATTTAACCTTTTGGGATTGGCTCATTTCCCTTAGCATTATGGTTTCCAGTTTGGCCCATTTGGCCACAAAGAACTGCATTTTGTTTTTTTTAATAGCTGAGTAGTATTCCATGGAGTAGATGAACCATGGCTTTCTTATCCAATCCTCTGCTGATGGGCATTTTGGCTGCTTCCATGTTTTTGCAATTACTGATTGTGCTGCTATGAACATAGGAGTGCATGTTGGTTTCTCATATAATTCCATTTTTAAAACAGTGACAGAAAACTTAATTTCTCAGTTCTAAGACCCACAAATTGAATTAATACATTTTGCTGCATTTTTTTCTAGTTTAAAACTCAGATGTTTATAGTGGCAAATAACTTTTTAATTTTTTAAAGATTTATTTATTTATTTCAAAGTCAAATATATACAGAGAGGAGGAGAGACAGAGAAATATCTTCCATGCAATGATTCATTTCCCAAGTGACCACAAAGGCTGGTGCTACATTGATCTTAAGCCAGGTGCCGAGATCCACTTTCAGGTCTCCCATGCGGGTTCAGGGTCCCAAGGCTTTGGACCGTCCTCTGCTGCTTTCCCAGGTCGCAAGCAGGGTGCTGGACAATAAGTGGAGTTGCCTGGATTAGAACTGCTGCCCATATGGGATCCTGGCACGTTGAAGGTGAGGACTTTAGCTGCTAGGACACAGTGCCAGGCCTGGATTCTTTTCTTTTTAATGACTGATTAGTATTCCCTAGAGTAAGTGTACCACAGTTTCTTAACCTAGTTCTTTGTCAATGGGCTTTGAGATTGTTTCCATGTTTTTGCTTTTCTTGATTGTACTGCAGTGAATACAGGGGTGCACGTTGCTTTCTCGTGCATATGTATCAGTTCTTTTAGATACATTCCCAGGAGTGGGTTTGCTGGGTCATGTGGTAGGTGTATTTTCAGTTACACAAGCACTCTCCATACTGACTTCCATGGTGGCTGCATTAATCTACAGTTCTACCAAAAGTGGATAAGGGTACCTTTCTCCACATATCCTCACCAGCAGGTGTTAGTAGTTTTCTGTATGCAGGCCATCCTTACTGGAGTTAAATGGAATTTCACTGTGTTTTTTTTTAAGATTTATGTATTTTTATTGGAAAGTCAAATATATAGAGAGGAGGACAGAGAGCAGCATCTTCCATCCAATGATTCACTCCCCAGTGGCCACAGCAGCCGGAGCTGAGCCAATCCAAAGCCAGGAACCAGGAATTTTTTCCAGGTCTCCCATGCGGGTGCAAGGTCCCAAAGCTTCAGACCATCCTTGACTGCTTTCCCAGGCCACAAGCAGGGAGCTGGATGGGAAGTAGAACAGCCAGGATATGAACTGGTGCACATATGGGATCCCAGCATGGACATGAACCTGCACTCAAATGTGATCCCAGTGAATGCAAGACCAGGGTTTTTCCACTAGGCTACCATGCCAGACCCAGTTGTTCAACTTGTAATCCAGCTTGCTGCTAATATACTTGGGAGTGCAGTGGCTGATGGCTCAAATTCTTATAACCCTGCCTCCCTCATGGACAAAAGGATGACATTCTGTGCTGTAAGCTTGGATCTGACCTAAGTATGTCTTTGTGGCTGTTAGAGGAGTGCACTAGTAGATGAAAAATCTCCTTTCTCTCTGTCACTCAGCCTGTAGAATATGAGAGAGAGAGAGAGAGAGAGAGAGAGAGAGAGAGAGAGGCTGACAAACCATTTAGATGTTATAAATTATCATATGCAGTAAATATTTGTAATTTATAGTATTTAAGGAATACTTATTTTATATTCCTAAAACAGAAAGAATGACTGAACAGATGACATGACTCATTTATTTGAAGGCCGTTTAATGAGGTCTGATCATGTCACCAAAAAGCTCAGCTTTGCCTTTATGAGATAGGAAAATATAAGTCCATGAAGAGTACCAACATAATGTAAAGGCTGAATGTTCAGCCTGGCACTTCAGCATAAAGTCCTTTCTCATAAGCATCAATGGGATGGCTACAGTGACTATTATCCAGTGAACAAACATGTGGTCATTACGTTGTTTTCGTGTCCTTTTGCTCCAACCCTCATTCTCCATCAGAGCACAAGGTCAGACATCCACTGCCACAACTGTACTGATTGTACCTGTTCATCTTTTCTTAATAGATCCACATTCCAACATGCCTAGCAGTGCTTGCATTTCGTGTTTCCCACCATTTAGGTTTGATGCAAATGAACAACACTTTTGGAGACAGTGTACTTGTTGTGTTGATCTTTCCCTGAAGAGTTGATATTGCTTCAAAACTTCAGCCAGACACACTGTCCTCTGTAAGGACTAAGAGAAAAAAATCTGTCAGGATATATACTCATGAAATATATGATTTCTGTTGATTTGCACATTGTATGCATTTGGAAGCAATAAAATGACATCTTCATAAAGCTAGTATATTGCTAATGCATAAAGCTTCACCCTTTTTTGAAATACTACGCTAACATTAAAAGATTCAAATTATTGCCACTAGAAACATGTATTATATGTATAGGAAGTGACCACTTCTTGAATTCTGGGATGATCCCCAATGCTATATTGATTGAGTTCAGTACAAATGAAAAATCCATCAAGAATTATAGAAATTCAGTTTTCTGTGTGCCTGGGTGCTTCACGCATAATGAGTAATACTGCAGATTCAGCTTATCTACATTCAGTAAGCAATCCTCAGTTCTGAAAGAATTCAACATTACTGATACATGCACAAGTTTGGCCTTAATCTACTTTTTGACAAATTTAATGTTTAACATGTGTTTTACATTTTCTTAGATAATAAATCATATTTGCAATATTTTTAAACAAGAAGTTGAAAAACCAAAACTCTTTGCTTCATCTACAAAATTATTTTTAAAGAAAAGTATTTATAAACAAAAAAATACATGCTTATTAAATGTACAAACACATAAATGAATTTGACTGTTAGACTCAGATCCTATCCCAAGATAACCCATTAATATATAAACACATGTGAATATTCCAAAATCTGAAGGAAAAAAACCCACTGAAACAATTATAGTCTTGATCATTTGATGTAAGGAAAACATAATGTATATTTTCTGGGAACATAAATTAGTAATGCTCTTATCTGTTACTTTTTTTAAAAAAAAGATTTATTTATTTTTATTGGAAAGGAAATTTTGCAGAAAGATCTTCCATGCAGTAATTCGCTTCTCAAATGGCTGCAATCCAGAACCTCAACCTAGGAGCCAGGAGCTTCTTCCAGGTCTCCCATGCAGGTGCAGGGTCCCCAAGGCTTTGAACTGTCCTCTACTGCTTTTCCCAGGTCAAAAGCAGGGAGCTGGATGGGAAGTGAAACAGCTAGGACATGAACTGCTGCCCTTATGCGATCCTAAAGCTTGCAAGGTGAAGTCTACTATTATGCTAGACCCTATTTGTTCCATTTTTAGATGCTGTTTTCACAGAGTTCTCAGCCCCTCTTCATCTTACTAAAGGGTCATTGTCTGAGTCATATACTTCCTGCTGGAGAAAACTGTGTGATTAGGATTAGGTTCCTTGGAGAAATAGATTTAAAAGACAATTCTCATACCCTCATTAGAGGATCTTTTAAGGCAACCCCATAAATCATAAATGAAGCAATTGAAAATGATGAGGAACCAGGAGAGGGTGCTAGGATAGAGATGGTTTCTGTAGGCTTGTAGGAAGATACTGGTGGCTTTATAAAGAAGAAAGACAGCCAGATGTAAAGCCAGGAGGAAATCCACATTGCTTTGACCTAGAGACTTCAAGAACTTTGAGATATCACTCACTGAGATGACATATCTCAAATGCCACAAGCCTCCTTAATCATTGTCTCATAATTTTCCTTCTTTGAGTCATCAGAGCTTTGGTTTAGGATTGGACAGTCACAGCAATAAAAACTGTAGGACACAGTGAAGATGTTGCCCTGTGAGTGAGTAGTGAGTTCATCAACTTTTTTGTTTAAAGTTATTTAGTTTATTTATTTGAGGGGCACAAAGAGAAGAGAGAGTGGATGAGAGAGAATGCCCATTCATTTGTTCATTCCCCAAATTCTGGCAAGGCCCAGGGCTTGGCCAGGCCAAAGTAGTGAGGTAGGCAATCAATTAGGTCTTTCATGTGCATGTGAGATCCTACCTCCTGTATCATAGTGGATACCTCCCAGGGTGCATGTTAGCAGGTAGCTGGACGGGGTCATGTGTGTGTGAATTCCTACCTCCTATATGATCACCTGGTACTGCTCAGGGTGCACGTTAGCAGGTAGCTGGGCATAAAGGAAGAGCCAGGACTCGAATCCAGGTACTCCAGTATGCTCTGTTCATGCTCTGAGAGGGGCCTAAAATGCTAGACACACCACACATTTTGTATACATTATTTTATATTGTCTTTTTATTATATTTAGAGAAGTATGGAAGATTCTGGCATGGTAGCCTAGCGCCTAAAGTCCTTGCCTTGCAAATGCTGGGATCCCATATGGTTGCCTGCTCTAATCCTGGCTACCCCACTTCCCATCCAGCTCCCTGCTTGTGGCATGGAAAAGCATTTGAGGATATAATAATAATGACCCCAAGCACTCACACGGAACTTAAAAACAAGAGAATCCCAGTCTTCCAAAGGGGTCAGTGCTCACCAAACACCAAGGGCAACCAGAGACCATCAAGAAGTGTGTGTCTCTGGGCCAGGTAAATCTGAAGACTCACTACAACAGTCATTAAAACTTTAAAACAGAACAGCATGCTTGGCTGAGAAACGCTTGACACCTGCTGAGCAACCCCAAGGAATACAACTGGGAGGATGCTTGCTGGACCATCTCAGATATCACTGCTGGCAGCAGGGTGCAGAGATGCATATCCTTGTGTTGGTTGAAGTCCTTCTGAAAGCAGAGTTCCGTGTAAGAGGCAGCCAGCATCATCACCAGTGCCTCCCAGCAGGAACTCCTACACAGATCAGGTACTTCGTCTCATGGAGCTGCCTTAAACTCCTGTGGGATTTCCTGACTGTGATGGATTCAAAGATGACATCAGTGGCCCTCAACTAACAGATCATCCTGAGGCTTGCACAGTGGCTCAGGAGTCTGTCCCTGAGCTCATCTCCTCAGCTACATCAAGTTTCTCCAGAGCCATGACCCCACGAGATAGACCAGAAGGACTACTCAGCTTGGCTCCCCAAGAGGCTGGAACACAAGAACAGTTCATCTTCTAGCAGCCTGAGGCCCCCCAGCAGTGCTTCCAGTCACAAAGCCTGCCTCCCAAAAGCAGGGAACACCACCAACCAGGAGGAGTCCGGTCCAGCACCTCTCACACAGGTTAGCTGTCCAGTAGACCACACCCCTCACCTGCCCCCTCCTGGAGGGAATGCCTCTGTGGACACACAAAGCCATCAAAGGCTCCTGTAGGGATATTGTGAGAAGCAGACATGTCAAGTTGGCTTCCTTACCCTGGATTTTGGCCACATGTGTTTAACTCTGGAGCCCCAAGCGCTTGCATTTTTTACTTCATCTTTTGCTTTAATGATGACTTTCCCTTCTGTCTTGCTTCAACTTTCCCAGTTGTGTGCTTTGAAATTTACCTCTTTGGTACTGGGATATATGAAATATCCTAGAAGCAGGAGGTAGACAGGCAGGAGAAAAATCCAGACACAGTGTCTTGGTTCAGGCAGAATATTAAACTATGTGCTTGAATTATGAAATCTGTTGGTTTTTCTTTTGAACATTTTTTTTTCTTGGATTAAACTTGCTCTTCCCTAAAGCTAGAAGTTTCTTCTTTAAAAATCCCAGCTGCCAGTGTTGTCTGAGATGGGAAGACTGACTTGGGACCAAGGCTTCTCCCTCCCCACTTCCCTCTGTCCAGACCCCTTGGTTTGGGAGCTCCCCCTCACTCTCTGGGGTCTTTATTCCCCTGGAGGGGAGGCCTTTAATGAGGGCTTTCCTGTGGATAGATACTGATCCCTCCCTTCCTATCGCTTTCCAGATGATGCACCTGCCCTTAGGTCTTTACATGGAAACACCCCTTGGAGTTGAAAGTGAAGTGGCTTTTTCCCCTGGGCTAGAGATGGGGAGCAGCAGGCCTTCCTCCTCCTGGGGAAAAGGTCCCTGTTCCCAAGGTTGTAGACAGATGTTTAGGGCGGAGGACTGGCATGCTGTGATCCTTGGAAATCCCTGCCTTTGGCCTTTGTCCCATTGTGTAGTTGAACTGAAAGGAGTTTACTTCCAAATGACAGCTGTCAAAAATTCCATATTTTTTTTAATATTCTGGATGTTACATAGGTTCATCTTAACTTGTCTCCAAGGAAGAAGTGCCTGTAATTTCTGTATGTAGGCCAGCAAGGGAAGCCAAGAATTGGGAAAACTGTCCCTTCAGAGGCCTGCTCCTTTTGTCTCTGCCTGGGTTCTGGGCTGCTCCCTGAGGTGGATCCACAGCAAGTGTGGTGTTTCTCTCCAAGATGCAACAGGTGAGGATGGCCTCAGGGTCTGGTGAAGGTCACGATTCTAGGCCTTCCAGCCGAGCACCCTGCCAGAGAGCAGCAGGGTTTTACTCATCCAGTCTGAAGGGTTGTTTTTTTCCCCCACAAACATTATCAGGCATGGTGGCCTCTCTTATCACCCTACATTTTTCTGCACAGCAATAAAGGATGTCTGTATTACAAGCCTGTGCTTCTACTTGCTAGCAATGAAAGGGCCCACAATAACTATCTGAGATAATGGCAAAATATGCTATTTTCTGTTTAAAACCAATAGCTAAATGAATAATTTACTACATGAGCAACATGAAACAGAAGAAATAAAATTTTTGTCTTTCAAACCATGAAACCTAGATTCCACAGCCAAGAGATAAACTCAGGCCTTGAGCAGTAGCGTAGCAGTTAAGTCCTCAACTTGAATGTCTTGGGATCCTCAGCAGCCCCACTTCCCATCCAGGTCCCTGCTTGTGGCCTGAGAAAGCAGTCGAGGCCAGCCCAAAGCCTTGGGATCCTGCACCTGCATGGGAGACCTGGAAGAAGCTCCTGGCTCCTGGCTTCAGATTGGCTCAGCTCCAGTGGTTAAAACTGCTTGAGCAGTGAATCATCAGACAAAAGATCTTCCTCTCTGTCTCTCTTCCCCTCTGTGTATCTGATGTTAAAATAAAAATAAATAAATAAAAATGAAAATATGCTGTTACTGTGATTGTCACTTTTCTAAGAATCAGAAGTTAGTACAGTTTCTTCACAGAGATTGCATACACAAAGAAGCTAGGCAGCTGCATTGTTGTGTAGAGTAACCAAAAATATTGTAAGATTGACAGGAAAAGCAGTTAGCTCTGAAATATACAGGAGCTTTCTTTGAGGTAGCTCTGCTTCTAGGATCCTCTTGCCCCTGTCAGGACTGTGCGGGTACCTGGAGGCATTCCCCAAGAACATTCCTCTTACCTAGAGGAGACTCTGCAGGGGCAGATTTCTGTCCTTTCTCTCCCTCCTTGTCCATGAAAGGACAATCCGTGGAGAAAGAAGCATGTGACAAGAAACTGCAAATCATCAAACTGCTGAGGTGAAGCCTAGGAGCTAAAAGCAAACTTTCTCAACAAGAGCCAGGCTCCTGGGTCCCACAGGACCAAGGACAGGCATTCCTCTGATATCTGTGTGATTTGAAAGAGTGTATTGCATCTAGAAAATATCCATTTTCTAAATAATGCCTCAGCTATCTTATAGACAACTCACTAAGTCATAATTACCCACTGATTGTGAGATTATACCTGTGTGTTGTGAAACTGCAAGTTTGCACTAATTTATTAGGCAATGGTAGAAAACTATTCAGACTTTTTTTAATTATGTGCAGAAAAATATAGGGTACATAACTACGGTAAAAATGAAGAAAACAGGACACTCTTCTTAATTTAACTCCAAATTTTATATATTCATAACATGCCAGAAGGCTATCAATGTCTAGAAGCTAATTCCTCACCTTGCATGTGCTGGGATGCTGTGTGAGCACTTGCCCTGCCTACTCCCTATTTCTGTCCTAGAAAAGCAGTAGATGATGGCCCAAAGTCTTGGGATGCTGCACCCACTGGGAGACCTGGCAGAAGCTCCTGGCTCAAGCTCAGCTTGGCCCTGGCCATTTTGGCCATTTCGGGAGTGAACTAGTGGTTGGAAGATCTTTCTCTTTGTAATTCTGTCTTTCCAATAAAATAAATAATTCTTAACAAAAGTTCAAGTTGCTTCTCATGATGTGTAAAAAGCTAGTCACAGAGTAAAAAAGAGAACAAATCCTTTCACATTTTCCTTTTTATTAAAAATATTTATTATTATTACATTTATTTGAAAGGCAGGTTTACAAAGACAAGAAAGATGCACAGAGATCTTGTGTTGACTGATTCACTTCCCAAATGGCCAGAATGGCCTTAGCTGAGCCAGTCCAAAGCCAAGAACCTCCTCCAGGTCTCACATGTGGGTGCAGGGGCCCAAGGACCTGGGCCATCCTCCACTGCCCTCCCACAAGCAAGAAGCTGGGTGCAAAGTGGAGCATCTGGTACAAGACCCAGTGAGCACACGGGATGCCAGCACCTGCAGGTAAAAGATCAGCCTGGTGAGCAACCGTGCTGGCCCTCTCTTCTTGTTTCAGCTTTGGGAAACTTGTCCATCAATTTACACAGAAATAGAAAGCAAACTGCAGAGTCACATTTTAATAAACTGTTTGCATCCTAAAACGGTGTAATAAGACCAGATATGCAAACTAGCAGTCTCAAAATACATAATCTGTCAACCAGTTTAATACAGCGTCTTCTGTGAAGTAATTCTGGTATTTAGAATGAAGTTTTTATATTTAACCAAAAACACATTCTTTTTTTCTGTTAAAATTTAGGCAAATTGCTAGGCATTACCTGAGATTATTATGTCACCTCAAGTGCCTTTTCAATCATGAGATTCAATCCATTTATCCTCTGAATACCTTCTAAAAGCTACTCTAAATATTGACGTAGCGGCCAAGGTTACCCTTACATTCCAAACAATTTCCCAGAAATATTTTGTTTTAGATTCACCTACTTTTAATATTTTTCTATCTAACCTCTTATGTAACTTTACATATAGACAGATACACTATTTTTTTCTGAGGAAGGGAAATTAGTATATCCCAATGTGGAACTGATGATAAAGATTAAAAAGTGAGGGCCTGGCACAGTGGTCTAGCGGCTGAAGTCCTTGCATTTTATGTGCCAGAATGCCATATGGGTGCCAATTCTAATCCCGGCAGCTTCACTTCCCATCCAGCTTCCTGCTTGTGGCCTGGGAAAGCAATTGAGGATGGCCCAAAGCTTTGGGAGCCTGTACTCACGTGGGAGAACAGGAAGAGGATCCAGGGTCCTCTCTTAGGATCAGACAGCTCTGGCCATTGTGATCACTTGAGGAGTGAATCATGAGAAGGCAGATTTTCCTCTCTGTCTCTCCTCCTGTCTGTATATCTGAATTTGCAATAAAAAATAATAATTTTTTTTTGGGGCCCGGCGGCGTGGTCTAGCGGCTAAAGTCCTCGCCTTGAAAGCCCCGGGATCCCATATGGGCGCCGGTTCTAATCCCGGCAGCTCCACTTCCCATCCAGCTCCCTGCTTGTGGCCTGGGAGAGCAGTTGAGGACGGCCCAATGCATTGGGACACTGCGCCCACGTTGGAGACCCGGAGGAGGTTCCAGGTTCCCGGCTTCGGATCGGCGCGCATCGGCCCGTTGCGGCTCACTTGGGGAGTCAATCATCGGACGGAGGATCTTCCTCTCTGTCTCTCCTCCTCTGTGTATATCTGGCTGTAATAAAATGAATAAATCTTTAAAAAAAAAAAAAATAATAATAATAATTTTTTTTTTTAAAAATGCACAACATACTGATAACATGATGTGACTGGGATTCAAATCATTCTGCTGAGTTGCACTGGTTACTTCCATCTGCCCTGCCTTAGAAATGAGCACCTGTGAGCTTTTGTCACAGGGAAAATGACTGTTGATGGCAAGGAAGCCTCCACAGAGGGACTCAGCTTGGGGTTGACTCATGTTATCAGTTTGTTTCTTGGCAAAACAGTAACAAAAGGAACTGGGTTTGTATAGTTGGGCTGTTTATTTCTATTGGTGAAAAAGTACAAGTTGGAAGTGAAATATTGAGTTCTTTTATCTTCCTAGTTAATGTACTCAAGTATCTGAATGAATTTCTTTCATTTAATTTTATTTTGGGTTTCATACATTTTTTATACTGTATATGATTAGGTCCATTACCTAAAGCCCAGTAACTTAGTTACACAAAAACTGTCACACATGGACACATATGTGTGATGATGGAACAATTACCTATATTTAAAACATGTGGTCTAGGAAATAAAAAGAAGATGTATGATAAAGGAAGAAAGTTAGTGGAAGACTAAAGTATGGCAGAAGAAGGAGGAGGAGTAGAATGGAAGTAGCTGAGAAAGGCCGAGAAAGAGAGAGAAGGAGAAGAAGAAACATTAGCTATAGCAGGCATGGCCAGCACACGTCATTACTTATGTACTCCTCTTCCTTGGGGGACACAGGACTGTACTTACTCACCCCATGAAATCGAGTTTGGCACTCTAACAATGTGTCATGAAATGTGAAGGCAACTAGCTTTGTATGTTAGAAAACCATTGCTCAGCTTTTCCTAATTGTTTTCTCCAGTCATACCCACTGTGGAAGTGTATGCTCTTGTGGAGATGCCATAGATGGGAGTATTCTAAACTGTTCCTGGGAGCCCCCTGGAGCTACAGAGGGACAGATACACTGTGGTGGACTGAGCTCCAGAAATGTCCAGGTTTCCATCACCACAGAAGCGTTTAGACTGTGGTGATTGAGGCATGGAGAAAGGAAAGGAAGGCAATTGATAATGCAAAGAAAAATGAAATGGTAACTCAGGAAGATAATCCTAATTTAACAAAATGCAGCTGTTCCTAAAGAGACTAATATAGTTATTTTTGCTATAAATTCTATAATTCTAAGTTTTTGGGTGTAAACCATAGCCAATGTAGTACGCTCGCCTACTCTTTGGATTAGGAGTGTGTGAATTTGGATTAGGAGTGTGTCAGAAGGGATGGTTTGTCTCTAATCTGTCCTGACCTGCAGGACACAATGCTCAAACCCTAAGGGTGGACTGGGAATGCCGGGCTGCTGGCTCCCGGGCTGCTGGCCCAAGAAACACATGGACACATGGACTTTGTGCCCACTGCTCTTTATTTTAATCCTCATATATAAATACCTTCTTTTCTAGGGGAGGAGGAGAAGGGGAGGGGTTTCCTGGAGCTAATCATCTATATTGAAACAGGTGAGGAACTAATTATCTATATTGGGACAGGGGAGGAATTAATTATTTGAACAGGAACAAGGCGGAGGTTCTGTTCTACTTGCTTTGTACGGGATGTTCTAGCCATAATATCCTACTTGCTGTGGCCCTGTTTGCCCAAGGCAGGCTTTGCAATGCAGCACGCTATCAGGTATGTAAATAAGTCTAAGTCTGCAGCTCCTAACACTAATCCGTGGTATCTTGGGTTCAAACAGAAAGACTGAAAGGGGCAGATGCCAATTCTAGGAGACATGCAGATGTTTTACCTTCATGTCTGGTAGCTGATCCTAGAAACTGACCCCAACTCATGTTGGGACCGAAGACTGAAGCAGCTGTGTGTGTCCTATCTGTGGTCCCTGGGCTTCCTCACCTTAGGGTGCCCTCAGCGGTCAAACGTACATGGTCATTCAAAGATTCACAAGAAGACATTCATCAGACATTGGTAAAAGTACATTATCTTTTGTGACCAGATCTTGAGGGTCAAACTGCATCACTCTGTGTCCATCACTGGAGTGTAGTTGCTAAAGTCCTTACCTTGCATGTGCTAGGATATTGTGTGGGTGCTAATTTATGCTTGGTTTCCCCACTTCCTGTCCAGTTCCCTGTTTGTGACATGTGAAAGCAACTGAGGTCAGCCCAAGCCCTTGATATCCTGCACCAGCATGGGAGATCCTGAAGAAGTTCCTGGCTTCTGGCTTCGGATCAGAGGAGCTCTGGTTGTTACAGCCACCTAGGTAGTGAATCAGTGGGCAGAAGATCTTCCTCTCTGTCTCTTCTCTATGTATATCTGCCTTTGCAATAAAAATAAATACATCTTTTTTTAAAAACAAGGCATCAGTTTGGGCCTAGCACAATAACCTAGTTGTCCACTTCACAGGCCACAGTAAGTGAAGAGACCCAGTTCTGATACATGCCCTCCACAGTCAGATCACAGATCCAGTGATTTTTACATGTTTGGAGTTCCGAGTTCAATGGTCCAGTTGGGGGTCCCCACAGAAACATCGCTAGAGGTGATCCCAGACCTGATTCCTGTGTGTGCCAGCCAGTGTGGGGTCCTATTCAAGCCATTACCCAACTCAGCCTACACACACACTGATGTTTGCGTTCTGTTTTGACCCAAGCTCCATCAAATATGCAATCCAATGCATGCTGTGGCCCACCCCACACCTTCTCACCACACTCTTGGCCTTCATGAACAGCAACAAGAACTACAGGCTAGTTGGAGCAATCCCTAACAACCCCTACCAGGCCATCCTCCAGTCTCAGTTCCTGTGCATCCTGGTATGTGTAGTAGACTGGGTCAGGCCGTCCCACATCCCACTCAGCTCTCATACACATCAATGGGCATTGGAGCCTAGCTCACTGTGACCAATCCCACTCTCAAGCCCATACTCATGCTGGAGGGTGCCACTGCCTGTTGAGCCAGGCCTGTCTCCAGGCCTGGCACTGGTCACTGGTGGGAGCTACAGACCATCAGAAATCCCTACTATCACGTTTTTCCCTAATAGAACCACTCCCAGCCCCCAATTCATGGCTTTTTAGGTGGTTCTGTGGTCTAGCCTGACAAGATTTGCCCACAGTTTCAGCACCTATAGCCAATGCAGCAGCAAAGCCCAACCAGCCTGCATTTAAGTGTGACTCATGCATACTCAAGTGGATATGATCACTTAGGCCAGCCTGATGAAGAAAGTGTGATGATGTCATTTCTAGTTGTCAGTTAGCAGGAGAGGGAGACGTGTGTTCCCAGTTACACTTGCATGGAGTGCGGTTTCCACTCGACTGAGTCATGATGGTGGGAGGGAATAAGCAAGTCTAGATTAACTGAATATTTCTGACTTTATTAGATCTCAAAACTTTCTTCATTAAACATGTCTTCACTTGCTGTGTGTTTGGAATAATTTCAGATATTTTATACAAATTATCTTTCATCTTTTAAAAAATATGTTATTAGGCCTGTTACTGGGACACAGCAAGCTGAACCATTCTGGCATTACCGTGGTTCAATGAATGTTAGCATCTCATTTTCAG